>NW_027206401.1:11448333-12672500 GCF_024711535.1 Dipodomys merriami
CCTTTCTATTATCCTTTGTCCTTTTTCCTCTTCATCATATCCAGTCCTGTTCTTACCCCTTGTTAGTCACAGGTCGGCCACGTGAAGAGAACAGCTGACTTCCCCTCAGTATTGTTGGTGGAGCTTGACTCAGGGCCCAGCCCTTGCTTGTACCTCAGAAAGGAACCTGCAGCATGTAATGAGTGGCTTCATTGAGAGGCAGATGAGTGACATCATGCTTTAATGACCTCACACTTCCCCTCTGCTATTGGTTTCTTCACCCTCCCTCCCACTGACATGGCCAATAGTAAGATGTTTGGGGTCATTTTAAAAGATGGTTCGCCAAAGAAAGATGACCTAAAAGATTGAAGTAAGAAAAGAATCCAAGAGCAAAAAGAGAATGTCTAACACTGATACTGTCCAGTTTGTTTTACAGGCCTACATAGAAATGGTCTGAATTGACCTTTTAACACATGACCTCTATCTTCTCAGGGTAATTTTCTGAGAGAGGGAAAGCTGACATGGGAGGCAATAAGTACATCTAAGGTCACTGTTGAGCCATTTGAAAAGCACCTGAACCAAGTGATGAGTTTAAAGAGTTTTGAATGAGCATAGTAGAGGGTGAGATCTGCTGGACCTAGTGAATTCTACCTATACTTGTAACTTAAAAAACAAAAAGCTTCCTATTTCAGTATCAAAGGATTATTGCCCATTTGTTGATGAATGCTCAACTTGGAGTTCAAACAGAAAACCACAGGTGGCAGGCAAGACATCTGACCAGCCAGAGCAAGGTTCTTACATTCTAGAATATTTACATGCTGCCAAATATATACCCAGAAAAATAGGTCCCTGAAAATCTATGATGGCAATTTAAGTCCCTCCTTTCTCTTATTTATTCATTTATTCACTGTTCATTCAATATCTACTACATTTGAGAATTTTTGACTTGTTCTCTGAACTAGACTGTGTTCTTATTTTTTTTTCCTAGCAGTGAGCTAGAGAGTTTAGAATATGTACACGCTGAGATTGATGAAAGGTTTTCCTATTCCTTTTTAATCCCTTTCAAGGGTACTAACAGTATTACAACATAATGTGGAGAAAGCAGGGTAGGGGTTAGGATGATAGATTCTGTTTGGCTGTGAACAAATTGTGATGCCCAGTAGAAATCAAGTTGACAGCTATCCAGAGGTCAGGAACATGAGGTCAGAGCTACAAGTTTGGGAACCACTGTTGTATAAACAACATTGGCTCCTATGATAACGGCTATACTTGCCCCGGGAAGGCTGAGGATGGAGTCTCATAACGCATCAAAAGAAGACTGGGAAGGAAAGATCAGTGGGCTAAAAGAAAACTAATGTAGTTGGTGACCTGGAAGTCAAGTGTTCAATTGGCTAAAAGCTGCACGGAGGGCAAGTAAGATGTGGATTGAGAATGGATTGCTACTTTGGGTAAGTGAAAATGGCCCAGGGCTGCTACAACTTGCTGGGTCTCCAAAAGTTCATATGTTAGGAACTTCAACTTCAACTTCATATGTTAATGGCATTTAGACATAGAAACTGGAAAGTCAACTGGGGTTAGATGAGGTCATTAGAAAGAAGAGGAAGAAACACCTGAGCCAGCACATTGTTTTTGTTGGGTTGCCCTTACCATGCTATAACGCAATGAGGCATTCAACTAGGATCATGCCTTCAGACTTCCCGGCTTCCACACCTGGGAACTAAACCAACTTCTATTCATTATAAATGTCCCAGCCTCAATTATTTGGTGACAGCAACAGGCTAAGGATGCTGTCATAAAAATGCAATGGAGACAATGAGAGAGGAACAGGAGACGTCCATGGACAGTGGAGCGGAGCCGCCTCCGCTAAGAGATGTCCTTAATTCTCCTTTTGAGTCTGAGCAGGCAGCTGTTTTCTCTACCCGCCCTCTTGTCCTCTCTGTCCTGTAGCATAGACTAAAGCCTTCCTTTTTGATGAATGTCTTCCACATTGTATCCAAACTAAACAGCAAGTTCCTCCTTAGACAGAATCTAAACATAGCATCACATCACCCCCAGAACAAAGTCATGCGTCTGTCACCATGTCTGGCTGCAGAGCGACTGCTGCCCTGCTTAATGTTGTCATGTAAAATGGGGTGAATACTAATTTTATTGCTATTATTAAGGTGCTATACGGAGGAGTCGCCCTTTCCTAAGTCAAACAATGAGAACATTTCTCTTTCAGACAATGTCACCCCTTCCTTCATTTCTCCCCAAGGTCTCCTTCCCATCCTTGCACCCAAGTTACACAGTTCAGTTTCCACATAGTATATGCTGCATAGCATGATTGCATTTGTTCATCCTTCCTCCTTTCCTCTCTTCCCCATTTTCCCCCTAAAAAAAAACCAAAGCAAATAAAATACTACCCACAGCCCCAAAAAAAGAAAGAAAAAGAAAAAATGTTTCCATTTCTTATAATTAATTTGATAAATCGTATGTGAAATGTTCAGATGAATGACATCTTTGGGTTCCTTCCTTATGGGTATCCTCCTTTAGTCTGACTGTGTGTGAATGCCCAGAATCCAAACAGAGCTAATTCTGAAACAAGTATTGTAATGAATGACCAGGTATTGTTCCATGTGAATTTAAATGCTCTCTTTTAAAAATTTAGTTGAAAGTTCAGCTTAATTTCATGCCTAAACATAGTGCAGAGAATTATCTTCTAGAAAAGGGAAAACTTCAGGTGTCCCTTCAGCACAGGAAAGTGGAATGCTTGAAGACTGGGATGCTTCATGGGTGTTCGTAGGTGCTTGGTGAGGGTTCGAAGGTTTTGTCTCTTCTGTAGATAGGTAAGGCAGTGGCTCCAAGTGACACTACAGAAGCTTACAGGGACAATAACCTTATGCCAGGCAGGAACTACCACAGAAGCTAGGTATGAGGCTCTCTCTGCCTCCCAAGCCCACTGCCATGATTTGGATATTAAATGTCCCCCACACTATCATTTCTTAAAATCTTGGTCCCTAAAGTGACACTATTGAGAGGTGATAGAACCTTTAAAAAAGATGCAGTCTTGTGGGAGGTGACTTTAGATCATTGGAGGGTGCTTGAAGGAGACTCTGGACCCCCACAGATTCCAGCCTGATCTCTCTCTCTCTCTTTCTCTGTTCCTGTCTGTCTTTGTCTCTTTCTCTTTCTCTTTCTCTTTGTCTCTGTCTCTGTCTCTGTCTCTGTCTCTGTCTCTGTCTCTGTCTCTGTCTCTGTCTCTGTCTCTCTGTCTCTGTCTCTGTCTCTGTCTCTGTCTCTGTCTCTGTCTCTCTCTCTCTCTCTCTCTCTCTCTCTCTCTCTCTCTCTCTCTCTCTCTCTCTCTGAGAAGGTCTTGCCATGCTGGCCTTTGATCCTCTTTCTTCAGTCTCCTAAGTGCTAGGAATACAGGCATGCACCACCACATCTGGTTTTCTTATTTTTTGTTCCTGAATCACCATGAGGTGAGTGGTTTGGCCTCATCATGCTATTCGGCCATGAGTACTTCCTTGCCTTAGGCCTAAAGCAATGGATCGATTCTAAGCCAGAATAAACATTTTCCCTCTACAGGTCAACCATCTCAGATATTCTGTTGCAGTAATAGGAAGCCAAGTAATCCACCCACCTACCACACCTCTTTCTGAACACACGGTAGTTAAACATAAATGAGACACCTTTCTGACTCTTGAACCATTGGTCATATTAATATAAACCCAAATATTCTACAAGAATAAACCAAAACCTCTGCCAGAGGAAAAAAATAGAGCTGAAAAAGGAGTGAAGAATTAAGGCAGATTAGAACTAGAGAGAGGGTGCACTATCAGAAAGTATCAGCAGGGGCCCTAAGACCCTACCCCCTGGCTCCCTGCCCCAGGCTCCACCCATACTGCCATTAGGCTCCACCCACCCTGCCAAAGGCTCCACCCTCCTGGAAGGCAGTGCCTAGCAGATGAAAATGACATCAGGCTAGTTCCAGGAGGGTTCAGGCTGGCCATAGACAGCTCTAGCCAGTCAAAGTGTGAAAGCCCCTAGGTATCTCAAGATTTCCATCTCTCCTCCTCTAAACATTCGTTAGTGGTGGGAAATACCATATATTCTAAGGGACATAGATAATGGCTATGTCTAGTTCCCTCCTGCTTCTTTTTCTATCATTTTACTCTGAGAATAAGTCCTAGAGGCAAAAGCTGGGTCTTTTGTACTGCCACACCGGACAATGGTGACAAGAGAGTGATGGCCAGCATTATAGACATGAATACCAACCAGCACTGAGCTGTGTGACATGCGTATTCTACACCCCCTCCCACCCTACCCCCCTACACACACAGCAAGGCAGCCTTTATCTCCCCTGAGCAGCACAGCAGTTCCTAGAGGGCAGGGCTCAGGGCCTGCAGCCAGCTGTGCCTGCCGGAGCCCTGGCCCCTTCAGCTGGCTCAGCAGGGCGGCAGGGAAGAGTGGAGGCGAGGTGGGTGGGGACATGGGCATCTTTTCATTGTTGTCACTGCATCTCTTCCTGCAAGAAGTTCTAAAGGTCAGAGGCCACGTCCTGCAGGAACATCTGCGAGCTCTACACAGCTCCATCTAAATAGTTAAAGGTACCATGCGCAAGCAAATGGGGTATTCAACTCACTGAAAATAGTTTGTGTGGTGTTTTGTTTTATTTTGTTACAAAAATTCTCACTCCCGATTCAATTCACATAGGGGAAGCCTTGTGATTTCAACATTACTGACTAAAAAAAGATTGTGGCTGGTCTTCTAGTTCAAACTAATTCAAGTGAGTAAGCTGAATGATCCTAGCTGCTCTGCGTGCTACCCTTCCACCGATTCTGAGCAAGCCGGGATTTTTAGGGGTAAAGCAGAGCAGGTGGAATGGAATTCCTTCTGAGGGAAGAGGCAGACAGCCCACCTCCCCATGGATGACTGCCCAGAGAGGACGTGGACTTGGCCTTATCAATATTTAATTTGGCCTTTTTAATGGTTTAGATTTCATCATGTTTCTTATTTAAAAATAATTCCAGGAAGATGAAATTTGTTTTGTATAGGGGGAGGTCAAGGGAAGGGGAGGGGGGGAGACAGACAAATGGAGAGAGGAAGGGTAGGTGAAGACAGTCAGGGTATTTGGTGAATATATATGAAAACAGAACTTGGGCAATCGAGGGGATGGATGGGGAGAGACTGATGGAGGAGGCGGCATGGGTGAAGGTGAACTGTACCGATACACTGCTCTGTACAAATACTTCAAGTTAATTTTTTTTATTTGAGGAATAAATTTTGACTCAATTCCGCCAAAACACATAATGGAAGACAACATAGCACTGAGAAAGCATTCCGCATGCTTTCTAGTCATTTTGGGGGTCTTAAGGGCAGGCCTAGTGCTCCCCCATCTTCCCACAGTTCCCAGCATTCTCAGGGACCGTGCCTTTTCCTGGAAGACCGTCTGAATGAATAATTATTAAAGAAGACCAGAGCACACTATAAATCTTTAGTCCTTTCTCCCTGAGACTTTGAGTAGAATAACCTAGAGTTCATCAAGCAGGGGATCGATTATAATAAGGTTCCCTAGAACAGAGACAACTGACCTGTTTATTAAACTGATCACTCAATATCATACCCAACTCCAGACAAACAGTGACATGGAATTAAGAAAACCACTTATGAAATAACCTATAAGTAGTAATTAACACTGGAGCAAAGAACACTGAGCTATCTAAACTAGCTTAGTGTGATCTTGCCCTAATTTTACGTCAGTGGATCAGCTGACATTGAAAGGATCCTTTACTGATTACAAATTGCCTTTGGGGCACATTATCATATTCTTAGGTACGTAAGCTGAGAAAATACAAAAGGGTGACTTCCCATTGGAGATACTCCTTAAGGATTTGGAAAATAAGTAACAGATAAGATCTTTTCTTACAGTCATTTATAAACCACACTACACGGAAGAGCAAGCTGATATAACAGTAGCATGAGGGGCTGGGTCTCCCTCTCTGTACTTTCTACTCCCCCACCATTGGGCCTCCATCCTCCCAAATTGATAAATAGCCAACTTTACCCATGATTTCTTCACCTGGGGCTTGGCATTCTGTTCTTTCTAGTGTGGTTCTCTACATGCTGGGATCCCTCATTATTCAGCAGCCATGTCTACGTAAGACCCAAAGCCACCTGATGGATTGGTTCCCCCAGTTCTCTCCGCCTCTTCTTCTCTTCCACAGCCTGCTTGCTCTGAGGGTGGTGCTCAGAGCAGGTGGCTCTTCATGAATTCTGCATGCTCTGGCCTCGTGCCACTTCGCAGAGTGTCCTTCCTCCTGGACCAAAGGTCAGCACACTCCTGTTCTCCTCCGTCAGATGGTAAATATTTGAAGCCTTGCAGCTCTCACAATCTCTGCAGCGACTTAACCCACAAGAGCATACCGCATCCACAAGCGAGCCTGGCGAGACACTGTAAATCTCGGTTTATGAAGGTTGACGTGAGGAGGAGGTGGAACCTTTGGAAGGTAAAGAGGTCACAAAGGCAGAGTCCTCATAGACGAGACGGATGCCCTATAAAAGAGGTCATGCCATTCCCCCGCTGCCGTGTGAGGACACAGAGAGAGGTGGCAATCCAGGAAACCAGAAAGCAAACTCCTCTCACCAAATTCCAAGGTGCCAGAGCCTTGCCCTTGGACTTCCCAGATTCTGGGACTGTAAGAAAGAAATGTGTGTTGTTTATAAGTCACCTCATCTAGGAGATGACCATTCAGCAGCTGGAGTGGGAAGCAGCTTGGACCACTACTTGAGCATTCTGGGAGGAGGGCATATTTCCCTGATGATTCGACGAAGGGCCAAGCGTGGTCCTCCTGCCTCTGGCTAGCGAGCCCTTCCCATGGCTACAGGCTCCGAATTCCCCACAAGCTGTGAGAGGAGACAGCATGGGCAGAGGATATGACCAGACCAGGCTGCAGGACTGTTGGTGGTACCCACATCAACAAGGGACTTAAAGAAAGAGCTATTTTGAGTAACTACCATGTTAATAAAAGGCTTACATCAACTTGGAAAAGATACTGTTTTACTCAAAATCCCCTTGGTCTATACTATACCCAGATTTCTTAAGTCTAGACATGTGCTGGAAAGAGGACACTATTTCCCAAGGCCAGAATTTTCATATTAATAGGTATGGCGTGAGAGGGCAGGTACTCACCATATACTAAAGAGGGCAACTGGCGTTTCCTATCCCAAAACTAAGAGTCCAGTGACCTCTTGAACTCAATATGTCCTCTGTGTGTGTGTGTGTGTGTGTGTGTGTGTGTGTGTGTGTGTGTGTGTGTTTAATAGATGCCAGAATATATTACATTAATATCCAGGTTCTCTTCTTCCTGGACTTCAGTCTTCTGTTATTATTCACACTAATGGAATGTAAACAGAAGTTAGATGTGCAGTGTGGCTTATTTACCTTCTTCTCCCTTTGATTTTCATTGGTTGGTAGGATGAAAAAGGTGTTTCTGTCCAAAGAACTGGGATCCTGGGTAAGTGTGCAGAGCCGGGCTCCTTCCTGACCTGAGGCATCCACACTGCACTGAGATGACAACAAGAAATCAACTTTCATTGTGTGGAGTCCTGGCATGTTTGGGATTTTTCTTAATGCAGTCAGCATTGCTTGCCGGGAGTAATGTCAAGTACAAATCACATTTCAATCTTCACCATCCTGAGATTTGAGTTCATCAGGATGAAACTGGATCCCTGTTTACTTTCCCAACATTTGTGTTTTCTCATAGTATTTGCCATTAAAAAAAATAATACTAAGTGTGCTGAGCTGCTGATGTATAATGTCACAACTTATTACTGACAGCTGGATCAAAAGAATAGACAGGAAGGTACGATTTAAAAATAAAAAGTAATTAAAGGCTACAAAGATGCAATACTGTATAAAAATTGATCCAATGTACTCAGAATTTAAGGGCACTGCACCACTTAATAAATATCACAGTACCACAAAGTTCTTTTTATATCCCAAAGACAGAACCAGTAAGGGGCGGGGGGGGGGGGAGAAAAACCAACAAAATCTTGAACTATAGAGTTCTAGAATTAAAGGTCATCTCTGGAGACCTCAGCAACACACTTATAAATAGCCTCTAAAATCCTGTCTGCACAATCAAGGGCTGTTTCTCAATCCAATAAAAGCTGAGATCACACCCTTCTTTTATAATTTAGATTTCATTTTTGTCTTTGAACTGGGGACACCGAGCACCATGAAGGGGAGAGCTTGGACAACGGTCTACCTTCCTCCCTCTCAGATATGCTGTTCTCTTTCTCTCTGGCTTTTTTGCTTGCTTGCTTTCTCGTTCTTTCTTCCTTCCTTTTACTCTCTCTCCTTCCCTCCCTTCTTCCCTCCCAACACTTGAGCAATGCCTCAAGCAATGCCTGGTTTTTTGCTGGTTATTATGGAGATGGAGACTTTCTTCCAAACGTAGACCTTCAGATCTTAGCCTCCTAGGAGCTGGGATTGTCCACATGGGCCACTGGTGCCTGGGACTGTGCTGTCTTTTCTGTAGCACCCTGTACTTTGGGGCTACCACCACCTCAGTGGGGCTTTTTCATGCTTCCTGACCTGGAATTCCCAGCTTCCACTGGGCTTCGGAGCTTGCAGGCTGCTGTGGCTTCTAGACTCCACACTAGACTCCTCCACTAGCCACATGGCTGGCACTATGACCTCGGGCTAAATCAGTCTATGCTTGCTTATAAGTCGTTTTCTTTCTTTGACTTGAACTTCATTGCCCCAGATGAAGACTTCCCAAATTTCTCCCTGGGGTCCAAGTGTGTTTGTCTGTAGTGACCTCTGATTTGGAGCAAGGGGCTGTGTTAAGACGATCACCTGTGATCACGGAGCTGTCTAACCTGCCCGGCCTTGTCAGTGTAGGCCCTGCCTGTGAATGAAGCTTCCCCCTTTAAAAACTATAAATAAGATACATCATTTACTCTGTGTCTGGGGACATTTCTTTTTTTTCTTGACATCTTCCCCAAACTGCAACTCCCTAAAAAAAACAGTACAAAAGAAAAATGAATGACATGTTTAAGAGGTTTAGAAAATTTATGTGGTGTTAAAGAATTTTTAGTATGTTAAAGATGAGTCACTTTATTCTCTAGCAGCATGTGTACAAAGGGAAAGCAACCCAGGGCCACTGATGGAACTGTACAGAAAACAAATGAATGGGTGCCAGAGGAATAGTCAAAATACTTGAACCAAACACAAAGAGAAGTGGCCCTTTTTATAGCCTGGCTGGAGTGACTTAACAATGGCATTCAATGACTAACACATTTGTATTTATATGATTTGGAAGACATAAATTACCAACACTTAGGAAAATTCTGGGGGGGAAAAAAAACCCAGTAAACTCAGCTCCTTAAGTATCTGATGAAGTTATCTAGCAAAACTCATTTTCCTCATCCCTGCTCAAGTCTTGCTCACATCCAGCACAACTGCGCCATCTAGTGATTGCATGTGAATCAGATTCAGTTCCAAAAGGTGCTTCGAAATCCTTCCTAGCTATAGGATATATGGCATCCTCATGCAGCTCCTTCCGGATTATTTATGCTAGGTCCAGAATGATCGCTCCAAAACATCAAACACCCAATTTCAAACCTCTAATGTCATCATCACTTGGTGTACACTACAGGGAACAACTAATGGGGACACAGAAGAAACCCCAAACTCAGTGGCCAACTTCAAATAAGCAGAGGCTAGACTTAAGATACACAGGATAATAAGATAAACCTTACAAATTTCCTGTTCTACAATTTGGATGCAATTTAAATAATTCCAGCTCTCGTGTTGGAGCCCAGCCCTAAAGTTTCTAGCTGTACCCTCCTGTACTCGGAATCTCCCATGTTCTGACCTGTGTTCAACTCAGGACTCAAATTTGTCCACAGCTCTGAAATGACCCCATTTGTTGACAGGGCCCTGCTTAAACACCTGCTCAACTGCCAGGATTCTTTTTTTCTTTTTTTTCTTTTTTGTCAGTTGTAGGACTTGAACTCTGGACTTAGGCGCTGTCCCTCAGCCCTTCAGCTCAAGGCTAGCATTCTACCACTTGAGCCACAGTGCCACTTCTGGTTTTCTGAGTGGTTTATTGGAGATAAGAGTCTCATGGGCTTTCCTGCCTGGGCTGGCTTTGAACCATGATCCTCAGATCTCAGCCTCCTGAGTAGCTAGGATTACAGGTGTGAGCCACCAGCACCTGGCACAACTTCCAGGATTCTTAATGCTGAAAGATGTAGAAGAAACCCAGAGAAGAAGAAAAAAAAAAACAGGAAATATTCTCCAGGAAAGAAAGAGTTACAGTTTATCTTAGAAACTATTTCAAAATAACAACAAAGTCTACTTTTGAAATCAGAATATTCCAAATCATTGGCATTTATTGGTACTTATTGGTGTACAATTCACATAACATGAAGTTCACCATTTTGAAAGGGCACCGCTCATTGGTTGTATAGTACCTCAGACTAATTTTATAACTCTTTTATTACTCCCTGAAGAAGCTTTGGACCCACAGCAGTAGCTTCTCATTCCCCTTTCCTGATCCAGACTCTGGAAACCAAAATTCTGCCTTCTGTCTTTATGGATTTGCCCATTCAGGACATTCCATGTAGATAGAATTATTTTTTTTAATTCTTTTTTGTGCTTGTCCTGGGGCTTGAACTCAGGTTTCTTGATCAAGGCTAGCTCTCTATCCTTGAACAACAGCTCCATTTGCAGCTTTTTGTTATTTGGCGATAAAGAGTCTTACAACCTTTCTTGTCCAGCCTGGCTTTGAACTGTGGTCCTCAGATCTCAGCCTCCTGAGTAGCTAGGATGACAGGTGTGAGCCACCGGTGCCTGGTCAGTGGAATAAATGGAATCCTCCAAGCAACCTTTGATGTCTGGATTCTCTCACTTTCAAAGTTCATCTCTCTTGTAATATTGCAATCTTCTTTGTTATTCATGGCTGAATAATATTCCCTCTTGTGGTCATCCCATGCTTTATTTGCATATCCATTAGTGGCTATTTCTACTTGCTTGACTATTTTGAATAATGTCACTATAAATATTCCTGTGCAGGTTCTACACACACATGGAATCAATCAATACTTGTGGGTGTGTAACTGAAGAATAGAATTGCTACATCACTTAGTAATTCCATGTTTAGCCCTTGGAAGAATTGCCAGGTTGTTTTGCACGGTCGCTGTAAGTTTGCATTCCCACCAACAATGATGAGATGCCAATTACACCACACTCTTGCCAACACTTGCTATTTTCTTGGGTGTGGGTGTTTCGTTGTTGTTTTTCTGGAACTGGAGTTTGCACTCAGGACTTCACACTTGCTAGGCAAATATTCTACTACTTGAGCCATACTCCTGGTCCTTTTTGCGTTCATTATTTGTCAAACAGGGTGTCACTTTTGCCCAAGGCTGGTCTCAGACCATGATCTCCATGTTCCAGCCTCCTGAGGGCTTAAATTTCAGGTGTGTGCCCCCACGCCTGGCTAGTTCCCTACAATTGGCAATCCTCTCATTAGATTTACCCACTGACAGGGGACTCCTTTCCTTCACAAGTCTTATCCATTTTATTTGTAATATCTTGAAAGTCCTTTCTTATACTTAAAGTCTGTTGCCTTATAACCTTCCGTAAAGCTTGAGATCATGTGATACATTTTAAAATGATGTCAGGATGCCCCTGTCCTCAATCCTCCTTTCCCTAAAATCAACATCTTCAGACCTGTACTTTCTTTCTTAAAAAATAAGCCATACTGGGCTGGGAGGGTGGCTCAGTGGTAGAGCGCTTACCTTGCATGCCTGAAGCCCTGGGTTCGATTCCTCAGCACCACATAAGAAAAAAGAAAAAAGCCGGAAGTGGCGCTGTGGCTCAAGTGGTAGAGCGCTAGCCTCGAGCTGAAGAGCTGAGGGACAGCACCAAGACCCAGAGTTCAGGCCCCACGACCGGACCTAGAAAAAAAAAAAAGCCATGGTTCCATCACTTTACCATCTCTGATGTGTTTCTCTGGGTATTAAAAATGTGTCAGTATTGAAAACAGGTAGTCAGCCCTCAAATATGCACAAAATATGCTCTGGCCATTGGAGAATACAATGAGAGCATTATTTAGCTGCACTTCTGTTTCTCCTAATAATACAGCTTAGGACTATATGATATTTGCTACTATGTAATAGGTTGGCTCAAATTGTACTTGTACCAATAAAACCCCAAGATTTTTTCAATGAACCTACTGGTCTTTTTTTTTTTTTTGAAGCTTATGAGACCTTTTCTTCATGCCTATTAAATCTCACTGTTAAAATTCAAGCCTATAATTCCTGTTGGACTAACAGTTTTTGCCTACATTCACCTCTTAATTTTAAAAAGATAAAGCATCTTCATTATAGGTTCTGATTCTGTAAATTAATAAATAATCACCACACATAAATAAGTACAGAAAAAAGTCAGTGGGCCAGGAGAGCCTCCTTCAAAACTCATCTTTAAAAAGATAGATCTGTTATTGGCTGGCATGTCGTCCAGTTTGCTTTCCATGATCCATCATAGCAATGGCAATACAAATCCTATCTGCTTGTATGTGAGACTTGGAGATGTCTCAATACCTCAGTCTACTTTATCATTTTGAAGTGAGCCATTTATCTCAATGTCTGTGATAAATAACTTCTGCTGTGACTGAGATGCCATGTGCTGAGTTAAAATGGGTGGAGGCTAAATTTTTATGTGGCAAAGAACAAACACAGAAGTACTCTTTAGAGTAAGTACTCTTTAGAGAAGTCTTGTTACAGTTGGACAATTCTCAAGAGATCCCGTGCGTAGATAACATGGTGCCATTGCAATCATCTTGAATTAAGTTTTATACATTTGCACTCAGTGCTGAAGTGGAGCATGGCTAGTCAGAAGTAGTCTTCTTATCGTCTTAAATCCTTCTGCTTATTCTAGTCTGTGGCTTTCAAATAACTTCAATTTAACCAGCTGCATTAAATCTTCATTGAGAATAGATATTAAAAAAAAATAAGTGAAAGCTAGGGCTGGGTCTTAGTAGCAGAGTGCTTGCTGACATGTACAATGCCCTGAATTCAATCACCAGCAAGAAATGGGGCCGATGGATATAAATGAGGAACATTGCATGCATTTAACAAATATGCATCAAGTATGGACATGGCCATGGAAACAAGTCTTGAGATAGAAAGTCTTAAAGAATGAAAGCTACCATCCATCACCTTTGATTTTCATATCCTGTCTGAGTTCTAATTAGTGGCTATCTTTCCTGTTCTTCCTAGCATCTCCTCCACCATTTTCCTTTTATAGGTCACTGCCAGGGTTCATGCTGGCTCTGGTTTAGTTTCTGCCTCTAAGCTAGGAAACTCTGAGGTCTGCTTTCAACATGGAAAAAACAATCATGCATGGGTAAAAATTGGCATAAGTTAAATCACTTCGTTTCTTAGCCCTTAATTAAGAGAAAGGCAGAAGTGTTCATTTAATTACATTTAAACACCTAACCGAAAAGCTGAAGTCCACTAGCTTCAGGTACACAAAAGAGTGTGTGACACTTACACGAGTTTCAAAAGCCTCATTTCAATTTTATGAACCAGACTCTTGATATCTGTGAGGTCTTGCATAGTTGATAGTCTTGTTTTAGTTCAGTGATTTATTTTGTGAAGCCAGAAGGCCACAGATGCCTTTGAAATCACCAGCTCAATGTTTACTCCTTCAGAAACGAGTGCATTATTAATGATGGTATTAATATAGGCTGCAGATTGGAAAGGAGCTTTCTGGAACCAATGGAGAGCCATACTGAGAAGCCAACCTGCCGTGTCGCAGGCTTTGGATAGACTGGCCAGACCTGCAAACCAAATGGTGGGGCCCAGGTACTCACCCACTGGCCGGGGCCCTCTGGCCTGGCCCCAGGTGACCTCAGACCTCAGGGCCCTAACTCTAAAGGCACAGCACTTCAAACAGGATTTGTGCTGGGACAGAGGCTGAATTTGCTAGTCATTGGGATGCCATTCAGAGACCAAGGGAAGGGGGACTTGTTTCATCTTTCCTACTACCTGTTTCTCATTTAATTCTAGCCAGGCGACATTTGGCAGGAAACCAGTGGGACACTAGACTCCCACTGGTAGAAACTGCGTGTTTGATTAAAGGCTAAAAATGGATGTGACTTGATCTCCAAGTCCACACATTGCCCCTGAAGGAGGAGGATGACTGAAGCAGCTTTGTCTTTTGGTCAGACTCTGCCTGAAGACAGCGGAGCCCTGGACCACTGTGGTGTCTTCTCAGTATGGGAACTCAGGTGCTGTTGCCAGAAGCTGTTCATTCCCCCTACACCCGCCCCCACCCCACGCAGCAGAACCCATCATCCTTTGAGGGATGGTGCACAGCTACCATTTCCTCCTTTCCCATAAAGGAAATACCTGATGGGGATGTTGAAATTCTTGCCCAAGATCACAGTCAGGAGTAGAGCCAGGTGCTAGGGTTCCAGGGACCCATGATTCCCCCTGTGATCTGGACACAACAAGACAGCGTGGTGTGGTGTTCTGGGGTCAGGGAAGGAAAGATACTTATATAACCTCATAGTGACAGAAAAGTGTGTGTGTGTGTGTGTGTGTGTGTGTGTGTGTGTGTGTGTGTGTGTGTGTGTGCTATTTTCTTATTACTAGGAAGCTATCAATGTTTCCCTTCTCTTAAAGGTCTTTGTCTTCAAGTAAAAGGAGGAAGGGAGGAGAAAGAAGGAGGAAGGGAGAGGGAGACTGCTTCAGCGAATTGAATATGGGGAGAGGGGGAGAGACAAGTCAGAGCATGTCCGCCCTTCTGCCTCAGGCAGGATTCCTGGCTGTGGTTGCCTTGCCTGGCATCTGCCCCTAGCTAGAAGGCTGTGGTTTGCAGCCATCCCCGTAGCAGTAAGAGGGAGAAGGGAAGGGTGGGCACTGCCCCCTTTGATGCTCCAGAACCCCCATAACTTCTGTCACCAACTTCTTGTCTTAGGATTCTTCTTCTGGAAACAGAACAGTGTCTGTCTAGCTGGCTGGGGTCTGTCCCGTGTGTCCTCTGATCTGTTTTTTGGAATCTAATACCATGGGTCTTTCATCCTGCCCTTGAGTGGAATATGGACTTAGAAATAGCCTTTCAATTCCCTTTTTTTTTTCAGTCCAAAACTTTACAACAAGCATCCTCTTTAATCCCTCCCCTGCTCCCTGTATGACAAGAAATGACATTAGAACCCCAGATTCCCACCAGTGGAAGTTGTAATAGTTCGGCTTCTTCCCACAGCTCCACCTTGCACACACAGACGCCCACACTCCCCATAATTATGCGGGCTCTGTTGAAGCTGGCTCATCCAGCTCCAAAATCTGAGGCTCAGATACTTTCACCCCAATAGTCTCCCACCTAAAATGCAGAAAAGGTTTTGCTGAAATCCAGGGAGACCATTCAACGTCCAGGGACTAATCTATCCATGATGTTCATCTTCCTGAGAGACAGACGCAAAGACTCGAGGGACACAGCGCAGAATCCAATCTGACTAACCCAGACTTCCACGGGAGTTTGACTATCACCCATGTGGGATCTTGGGGTCTGTGGTCTCCCCCGCTCCTTCTGTATATATGTTGTGTCCTCTCTGTCTCTGGTCTTGTCGCTTTCTCCCTCTCTCTCTCCAAGTATCTGCTTGCTGGAACAGGTCCTCTCGGGACCAGGAGTTTATGTCACAGTCGCTTGGAGTTCATGTCCTCAGCCTTTCTTTTTAACCTCCCCTTCTCCACTCACTCTTCCTCCCTTACTCTTCCCCCTCCTCACTGCCCTTCCTCAACCCCACTTCAGGGGGTTTTATTTTCAATTCCTTTGGTGGCCCTGCTGTTTGCTTGCTCAGTAAGTAATTTATACATTCCAGGCTGGATTCCAAAACAATGTGGGAGGGAAACCACATGCAAATGACTGGAAAGAAAGGCCAGAATCAACACAAAGGAAAAGACCCCAAACCAACCGTCTCCAAGCCTGTGTATACCTTTGAGCTGTCTCCCTAGGGCTCTCCATCTTGGCTCAAAGCAATGTGGGATGTACGGACGGCTGGGGTAAAAGCCTCTTTTGTGACTCCTTCTTTGCCTTTTAAAGACCTATGTGACCTCCAGCTTTCCACAAGAGACCTCTGCTGGGTCCACAGTGGCTCGTGTCTCCTGCTCTTTGCCATTGCCAGGATCCTGGGGCTTTGCAGTTCCCTGGCCCCAGAAGCTCTGTTCCTAATTCCTTGGGTTCAGGCCCTGATCTTTTGAAGAATCTTCTAGAATTGCAACTCCACTGTGCACTAGGAGCATGTGTCTGGCTCATAGCCATACAAACACACTATGGGAAAGGTGCCTGGTCCTCAGTATGAAGTCATGGAAAGGGGACAGAGCCTTTAGAGCCATACCTTGGATGGCCTTAACAATAACTGCTTCCTCTTAGCCACGTTTTATGGGGTCAGCAGTCTGGACTTGAATTCCACTGGGTCGCCATGATGTGACACTAAGACCAGACGCAACAGTCCTGGGCCTCCATTTACTCAACCATTCAACAAACATTCATATAGCAGCCACTGTTCCAGGGACCAGGGGCGCAGGGATGAGTGTGACCAATGAGATGTCTTAGGGCTTGTGCTGGTTTGTTTGTGTTGCTATAATGTTATACCTCAGATAGATTACTTGAACCAGAACGCGAGGGGGAGGGGATTAAGCTTGTTCTTTTTACAACAGGCCTCTTTCAAAGACTACTAAAGGGTGGCATGAGAGCTAACTTAGTTCACACCTTCCTGAAGATTCTCCACGGAGCCTACCATCCTAAAAATTCCATCATCCTCCAGGACCAACAGCCAGGAGACCAAGCACACAGATACATGAAGGACAATCACACCATACCTAAATTATACCTAAACCATGGCCCAATTTGCCAACAGGTTATGGAAGAAACTTTAAAGAAAATGGGATTTTAAGTATTTTAGGAAGCAAACAAGTATTGCAGGGTAATGTGTCAATATCTGGATAAAGATATTGTGATTCATGTGGAAGGATGAATATACTTCAACCCAGCAATGCTTTCCTAGATATGTCCATTAGAGAAGTGCTAAGCATTTACTCAAGGAAAAAGAATGAAGGGAACAGGATGCCAAAAGAAAATGTCAAAAGAAAATAAAGAGCATACAGTAAATTCAGATAGAGGTCGAGAGCCATGAAAATGAAGGACCTAGATCTGCCTGCACCTGTGTAGATTAAAAGCATGACTTAGGAAACATGTTGAATAGTATATGATGTATGCTCCTGTCTATGTAAAGTTAAAATATGTATTCAAAACTTGCAAAAATATCCACGAAGTTCAGTAAAAGAGTACATCACAAAGGCATATCCTTCCTTTAGAGCCACTGGAGCTCAGAGGGTAGGAAGTTATTTATTTCCATACAAATTAAACTGAAGAATCATCACATAGTTGAATTCTTACTATATTAAGCTTTCTGATTACATATTTCTCTGAGGTATAGTGGGGTGGGGGGAGGTACTAGTCCTGAGCCTTGAACTCAGGGCCTAGGTGCTGTCCTTGAGCTTTTTGCTCCAGGCTAGTGCTCTACCACTTGATCCAGACTTCCACTTCTGGCTTTTTTTTTTTTTTGCTAATTAATTGGAGAGACTCCTTTTACACGCACACTCGCACCCAGGCTGACTTCGAACCATGATCTTCAGATCTCAGCCTCCTGAGTAGCAGGAGACAGACATGAGCTACCGGCACCAGCAAGAGAGTTGGTTGTTGTTGTGTTGTTTTGTTTTCATTTAAAATGTTACCAGTGATTTTCGACAATGGTTTTTAAAGTGTACGAGGTGGGGCATATTCTTGGTACAGCATCAAGGCACTTCCGGTGTAGATAAGAAATGCAAGTGAACATCCTTGATGGTCTCTTGCCCCTCCATTCCCCTCCTCACACAGCTGGTGAGAACCCAGGAACATTGGACAAAACGTGCTGGAGCGCGGAGACCAGTGTCATGAGGACAGCCTCCCTGCGGGCAGGGCTGGAGAGGCCTGACTGAGCACGAGAGCAGAGGGGAGAGAAGAGGAGCAGGCCCGTCTGCCTACACTGTCACCATGATCTGGTCCAGGGCTTTCCTGCTGAGGTTGGGTACCAGGGCCTCTTTGCCGGGGTACCCCACAGGGAGCAGCACCAGCAGCTTCTCATTTGTGGGGCGGTCCAGGAGCACCCTGAGACGAGGACCGCAGTTGAGGGGCGTGGTGGTGACCGTCACCAGCCCTGCATTCTAGAATGGGAGAGAGACAGGGGCACAGTTAAAAGTCAGTTACAGGAAATAATGTTAAAAATCACAGCTCTGCACCCTCGCATCCCCACTGCGCCTGCTCACACCAGCATTTCCTCGAACGTGGACAGCAGAGAGGAGGCGAGCTCAGGTCACAGGTGTCAAGAATCTCACCGGGGCTCCTCTACTTCCCTCCGCCTTCTTCTAACCAAGCAAGGGGAAGCACGTGAAAGAAGAACTAATGGCAGCTTTATCTTTTCAGCGACGCTTGAGCATTCGGAATGCTTACATTTTATAGAAAGAAATGTGATGGGCTGGGAAGGTGGCTCAGTGGTAGAGCGCTTGCCTTGCATGCATGAGGCCCTGGGTTCGATTCCTCAGCACTACATAAGCAGAAAGAAACGTCAGGATCCAGCTGTACCCGAGGGATGACAGAATACCCAGAGAATTCCTTCTGAGCTAAGGGGTTGCTCGATGCTCCAAACACGGCCAGGCTGGTAGCTGCAGTCGACTATTGCAATATTCTGGCCCTGATTTGACTATGACTTTCCTGCTAAATACTCTTCCCTCAACTCCAGCCATCCATCTGGCTGTGGTTGGCTGTCAATAGCAGTCATATAAATATGTGAATTCACAAAAGTGTGTGGCCTGGCGTGGCTTGGTCTCATCTCCTCTGAAGAGCTCACACAGAACACTGCATCGTCTTGTGGCATTTGTGCCGTCTGTGGGGCTGTTCTCAACAGCTTGTGCATTGAAAAATCTACTGTCTTCTTCTTTACTGTGAGCTTAGACTGTCTCTACCTCATGATGTCATTTCTCTTCTTTAGTCATACCTTGTTGTACTTGGGTTTGGAATAGGTAAATCTTGACCTTTCACCAAGAAAATATTAATGTGTTTACTCACTGTTACTTGATATTTTAGTTAGCCTTCAAGACACAGCTTTGACTCCATATGGAATTCTGTGAATCTTTGGCAGTACAAGCAGTAAGAACACCAAATATGTTCTCCGGTTCCTTTTGTTAATGTAAAGCTGATTTCTGTTAGTATCAATCTCTCTTAATGTGATTATTTCGTTTTACCATTGGTCAGAGTTTTATACCTGGAATCCTCAGACCCACGAAGGGCCAAGGATTGAATTCAACAGGTCTTTGAACGTGGAAAAGGAACTAGATCTTTGTGCTCTAGCAGTTACTTGGTTATAAACATAAACGACAAATCCTAGGAGCATTAGTAACATTTAAGATTTTGTCACCCACTGCATTCACAGACATGAAGCAGAGTGCCCGTGGTCCACATCTGTAATCCTAGCATTTGAGAGACTGAGGTAGGCTGGACAGGCAAGGCCAGCCTGGGCTCTTGTGTTAACCCACACCTGTCAGTCCTAGCTGCTTAGTAAGCTGAGATCTGAGCATTGAGATTTGAAGCCAGCCCAGGTAGACAGAGCCAAGAAACTCTTATCCCCAATGAACTAGCAAAATGCTGAACTAGAGGTATGTCTCAAGTGGTATAACACCAGTCCTGGATGAAAAAGCAGCCCTGAGTTCAAGCCCCAGTACTGGAAAAAATAAATAAATTGCATTTACATATCACATAGTAATATATGGTACTCCTAAAATATCATCATATTCATAACTTTAAAGTGTTGAATGCTATATCTTAATATGTTATTAATAAAGGTTTACATATTTTATTCTGAACAACAACATGGCCAAGGTGGTCTGATAACCACAGAACCAACAAATGGAAGCAATGAACTGTCCTATTGAAAACACTCTGGAGCGTGGGGCTCTGAGGTGGGCAATTCCCCTCCCATCCATCTCTCCTTAAGCTTCTAAATAATGGACACCTAAGTAAAACCAATGGGCTGCTTCTAGACACTTCTCCAACTGCTCTCTTCCCTGACTTTGCTTTTCCAACCACATCACCACCTTGAAGCCTGAGCCAAAACGGTCTGGGGCTGCACAGGGAGATCATTGAGCCAGGTCACGTGTTCAAGATGAGGCTCCCTGAAGATTTCTCTCTTCTTTCTATGCAGTAGCCTACCCTTAGAATTATGCCTGGTGACTATTGACCATAGCTAAGATATGGAACCAACCCAGATGTCCCTCAGTAAATGAATGATCAAGAAAATGTGGTATATATACACAACAGAATTCTATACTTCCATCAGAAAGAATGATATCTCCCCATTTATAAGGAAATGGAAAGGCTTGGGAAAAAAATCATATAAGTGAAGTAAGCCAGACCCAAAGAAACATAGGTCCCATGGTTTCCCTCATTTGTAATAATTAGTATACACCTAGGATAGTCTTAGCAGAGGATCACAATAGCCCAACAGCTATGTACATCTGACCATAAAAATGATGCTAATGGAAATGAACTCCATGATATAGAAACCTGAGAGCTTTTTGGTGGTTGTTTTGTTTTTCTTTTTTAATATATTGTTTGCAGTTATTGCTTTTGTCTTTTTTCTTCCTCCTCTGATTTATTCCCCGTAGTCACTGTTTCTGATTTTGGTACCCTTTGTCTTGTGTGTAAGTTTATCTGATTTAGGTAAGGGAAGGAGAATCACAGAAATGGTGGGACAAAAGGTGAGCCAATGTAACCGCAATATTTGCTAGACACTACGTTGAAAATGAACTTTACAACTTGTGGGGGGAGAGGAGTCAGGGGGAGGGAAAGTGGGAGAAAATGAGGGAGAGGGTAACACTGTTTGAAAAGAAATATATTCATTACCTTACATAACTGTAACCCCTCTGTACATCACCTTTTCAGTAAAATATTTGTTAAAAAATAATTATGCCAGAGCTGAGAAGGTGGCTCAGTGGTAGAGCGCATGCATGAGGCCCTCAATTCCTCAACACCACATAAGCAGAAAAAGCCAGAAGTGGCGCTGTGGTTCAAGTGGTAGAGCGCTAGCCTTGAGCTGAAGAGCAAAGGGGTAGTGCCCAGGCTCAGAGTTCAGGTCCCACAACCGATTTTAAAAAAAAGGGGGGGGGGGAAAATTATGCCTGGTGGCCACTAGAGGGCAGCAAACTCAACAGGAAAGCAGATTAAAAAAGGAAAACAAATGCCATCTTCCTCAAGTCAATTTTCAGAATAGTCTAAAAAGCCTGTTTCTCTTCTCTGCAACCAGGACTGCGTCTTGTAAGGTGTTACTAACTTCCAAAATTCTCTTTATGAGATTGAGGAAGCTCCTAATATTTTTTTGAATTATCTCTTGAAAGGATCTTTCGCTCTTAAAATCTTTTTGCCTTCTTTTATGAGTTTATACCATCTCTCCATCCTCTACCTAGACATGGGCCCCACCCTGACAGAGAGCTCCTGAGCTAGCCTGCCCCAGAGCCTTCCAGGAATGTTCCATGGTTTGAGAGGCACAGCTCTATCCTGCTCCATTTCTCCACAGCCCTGCTGTGGTAGCACTGCTCTAGTTCTTATGTAGAGAGAAATCTATGTGAACATATCATCATCTTTCCAACACAGTGTTAACTGTCCTCAAGCCTTCCTTACAGCTTTTTAGTAATTCCATCAGCTCAGGTAATAACAGCCTCATACCAAGGGAAGTTACTCTGTGACTTTGAGGCTCTGAAGTTCTTCCTGTGTGTCTTCTAAACCCTGAAGCTACATGTTGTTACAAAAGAGTGAAAACACAACACACAGTGTTATGAATTCCCCCTTACTGAATAATCACACCTAACAATCCAGGTTTCCAGTGTCCGTTTTCACATCGGAGCTACCTTATTTGTCAGTTCAGCTTTTGATAAAACGTCTCCAAGTGACTCTGGGTTGGAACGTCAGCTGACATTTTCTGTTAAGGCTGTGGTGGGGCTTCAAGTCTCACCTCTCCCCCAGGGGCCTGAGGATGGACAACATACCTGCAGTGCGGACAGCAGGATGCCGCAGGCGATGGAAACGCTGATCTCATTGTAGTAGTGCACCTTTTTCCTGCCATTCTCAGCAAAACCATGCACTTGTTTAAAAATGAGAATCAAAACAGGGGCAGTGTCCAAATATTCTTTAATCCAATTCGTTCTGGAATGGGGAGAGATTCAGGAAGATATGTGCTCTTGTTTTACTACCTTAGCTTATTTATGACTTTTAAAAATACATTTACTTGTCTTTGATATTTAAGTCAAAAGAGGAGAAATCCTGAGCTTTGTCTTATTCATTTCTTTCCACACAAGGTCATTGAATTTAAAAATCATGCATTAGTAAGTGTCTAGTATGATAAAGTTATGAACTGCTGAAAGATACAGAGATAACTGTTACAGGCTACAAGTTACTAAGTTACTGAAGCCTTGGAAGGCCAACAAAACAGAGAGGCCATGTACCTTAGGAGTACCCCAAAACCTGAAAATTTCATTTTGAACAAGATCAGGAAAAACTACACAGCTGTGATCCCAGGACCCGGGGAGCTACGGCAAGAGGATCAAGACTTTGAGGCCAGCCTGGACTGCATATTGAGTTTGAAGCTAGCTTGTACTAAAAAGCAAGATTCTGTCTCAAAACAACAACAATAGGAATTAATTAAAAACCCAGAGTGCCTCGCACTTGTAGCCTAGCTACTCTGGAGGCCGAGGTTTGAGGCCAGACAGGGCAGAAAATTCCAAGAGACTTTCTCTCTAGAATATCTAGCAAAAAGCTAGTTTAGAGGTAGAGCAGAAACCTAGTAAGCTAGAGGTCCTGAGTTCAAACTCTGGTATAAGAGTTGGGAGGGACACCAAGAAGGTTAAGAAACATCCATAGACATGGCCTCTGGATGGGCATTGAAAACTAGGTAGAGAAGGAGGCTTGGGGAAAACATCCCAGGCAGGGTGCAGGGGTAAGAGAAGGCAGAGGCAGGAAGGAGAATGCATGATAGTTAGTTCCAGACGCTTGGCCAGCTGCAGGAGGGGATGCCTGCTGGGAATGGCGGTGGGATGCATGCAAAGTTTCCAGGGTCTGGCCTTCGACTGGGAAGCCACGGAGACGCACCGCAGGCTCACACAATCAGATCTACTTCAGAAAGAGATGGAGGGTGGGGCGGACAGTGCTATCACCAAGGCTGACCCTGAAATGTCAAGAACTACAGAGGAACCAACCCAGATGCCCCTCAGTAGATGAATGGATCAAGAAAATGTGGTATATATACACAATGGAATTCTATGCCTCCATCAGAAAGAACGACATTTCCCCATTTGTTAGGAAATGGAAAGGTTTGGAAAAAATTATATTGAGTGAAGTAAGCCAGGCCCAAAGAAGCATAGGTCCCATGGTTTCCCTTATTTGCAATATCTAGTATAGGTATGAGTCAAGCGGAAAAGGCCAGATAATGTGATGTTAGGAAAATGAACCCTTAAATATGTATTTTAATGTTTTCGTTTCTTTCATGCATGTGTTTCTAATGCATTTATAAGATTATTTCTTTGTTGCTTTGTATGTCCCTCCCCCACAGTGTAACCCCCGCTTTCACTATATTTGATGTCAGTATAACATGTGGAGGAGATGGGGACAAACAAGTCGTTTAAGGATTCAGGTGGACCTGTTGCAACAATGAGAAGTACAAAATGTCATGTCAAAACCAGCTTTACAATTTCGGTGTGGGGGGGAGGGGGGTATAATTGGGTGGGGGGAGGGGGGTAAAATTGGGTGGAGGAGGGGGGAGGCGGGGAAGGGAAGTGAAGGGTAAACAAAGGAGGAGGCTGCAATGCTTGGTAAGAAATGTATGCATTATCCTGCCCATGTAATTGTAGCCCCTCTGTACAGTATGTTCTCAAATAAAATAAAATACAATTAAAAAAAAAAATCCCAAAATGGGTAGAGAAAAAACCCACCATAATCTTTGCTCTCTTAAGATGTCAAATGCGAGTGGCCATTTTGTAGATTGAAGACCAAGCTAAACAATCAAGTTTCTTTGCTTTCTTTAACTGCCAGCTTTCTATGGCTTTTGCCTGTTGCACATTACTTTTTTTTATTCCATTCACTTGTCCTATCATCTCTCACCGATGACACAAAACGTCTTAAGGAAAAGTCCCAATATATAATATATCCTTAGAATATTCTACAATGGGATTTCTGCCCAAATACATAGGTCAGGACAGTGGTATCAAGAAAGGTGTTCTGAGCTGCAGCACAAGGATTCCAAGTGCACACTTTCTCGTGCACCAGCCAAAGCTGCCTTCCTGTTTTCTGAACCAAGCTTCTGTCCTTTCGTCACCTGCTCTGTCTTGGTTCTCTCAGCTTTGGCCCCTACCCGTCTCTCTGCCAACTTCTCCTTGCCTCCCAGGTCCAACCCCTTCTGCCTGGGCTGTTGCCATGGTTTCCCATGTGGTTTTCCTCCCTCTGGGAGGACTCTGTAGTTCTTTTTTTTTTTTTTTTTTTTTTTTTTTTGTCGGTCGTGGGGCTTGAACTCTGGGCCTGGGCGCTGTCCCTCAGCTCTTCAGCTCAAGGCTAGCACTCTACCACTTGAGCCACAGCCCTACTTCTGGCTTTTTTCTTTTTGCTTATGTGGTGCTGAGGAATCGAACCCAGGGCCTCAGGCATGCAAGGCAAGCGCTCTACCACTGAGCCACCTCCCCAGCCCCACCTGCACATTTTTTTGTGGTTCCTTTTGTTTGTTTCTACTTCCTGGAATTCACTTTGATAGATATTATTTTGCATGGTCAGAGGCACGTAGGCATTGTTTCCTGTGGTTCTGAACACTAATAACATCTATCTGTTATACTTCAAAGCCATTTTATTATACTGCAACTGGCTTCATCCCATTGGGTGTTATTGCTTCTTTTTTTCCTTACAGAGAAGCAGAAGGTTAATAGTTTGGGAGATCAATCCTGGAGTCAGACCAAGTTGAGCAACCTTGCATTCTTTATAGCTCGTCTTGCAATTTAAAAATTCTGATTTGTATATTAGTAAAAGTAATTTTCAGAGCATATAAATTACATAGAGAGGGAAAATACTGTAAGTTCCAAAAAGGTAGAAGAACATTAAGCAATTTACCTGTATCCTAAAACAGGTCAATGATTTAAAATACTGTTAGCCAGAGTCTTGTACCTGTAAGCCTCCTGCCACCTTCCCTCTAGCGCCCTCTAGCTTCCTTAGAGATCCGGAAGCCTGGTGTGACCAAGGCCTACCAGAGATTTTTCTGTACTAAACTTGTCCTTGACCTAAAGTGCGCCAAGTAAAATCATTTGCAAGATCAGATCACTCAAGCCCTTGAAAAGTATTTTGCAATCTCATGTTCCAGATGATGAAACGTGAAGTCACTCCTGGACACCTTACTTAGGGAGCAATTATTTGGGTCAGAGCTTCTACAAGGGTACGGCCTGACTTCATTTCCTCTGTTCCTTCCAGAGGTAGAATCAGATGTCTTAAAAAAAACAGGAGGAATGGGATGGGATTTGATCAATGCTAGTTACATGCATGTGTTGAAATACCACACGGAAGCACAGTAATATGCACACTTAATACATGCTAATGGAAAATAAAACAGTAAACCCAGCAAGGCAAACATCCCTGCGTCATCTTGGTACCTCAGTTTCTTCAAGTCTGTGACCCATCGGCGTCCCATTCTTTTCATGTAGTTAATTTCCTCTTCTTCCTCAATAATCTCCCGGATTTTATGCTTCACAACCGGGTCCTTCACAACCACAAAGGTCCAGGGCTCCGTGTGGGCCCCGCTTGGTGCTGTTCCTAGCGCCCAATCAATTAAAGCCAGAAGTTAATGGTAGCGGAGTGTGAGTCTGTTTATTAAGAGTAAACATAACAGGTTGTCCTTGCTCAAAATGAGGTCAGATGATCTCAAAGTGCACTCCAGCACTCAGCTGCTGACTCGATTCCATTCATTCCCGCTGTGGTATCTCCCCAACCTGACTCATAGCAAAGCCAGGGGTTGCGAGACTGTGGGAATATATCCCTAATGTCCACATCATGGAGGAGAAAACAGCCTAATGACACATGGCCACTGAGGAAACTCAAGGGATGCTCTCATTATACAGCCCAAATCTCCAGTTGACCATTGGTTGTGATATCCTTGAAGAAGTATGAAGTATCAACCTTACTGGAGGTGGTAGAGTGTCAATGGTGAAAAGGATAACCATGCTACCCATTGTTTAGTGCTCTCTCAAAGCTCCGAGTGGCTACACAGTGGGCTTTGTGACTTTGTTAGGGTCACACAGGAGTTAGGGAAGTCCTGCTCCTGAGTGTCTAATACACAGAACAGTGTCTTTCTGCTCCCATGGCTCTGAGAGCCTTCCACTCACTCCTGGATCTGTTCCAGGACAAAACTCCTAGGTACCACCCTGGTGCAAGGGACTGGAATTCCCTTTGACATACCACTGGGAGATTGGGAGCTAACTGCTGACCTCAATCTGAGCCCTCTGTCCTAAAGAGAGCCCACCTTTCCCAAGGATGCACCACATGACCCGCAGGTGGGGTATCTCATAATCAGTGATGTCTTCCTTCCATGTGAGTAGTTTAGTAGAACAAGCTCCACCCACAGAGGGAGGGCAAGAGGCCCGTGGGCTCGGTGGAGCTCTTAGATGGCATATACCACTTCAACTACGGAAGGATGCCTACCTTCTTGCTGAGCGATTTCAGTTACTTGGTATTCACATTACTTATTCACCAATATGTGCTCCTGTACACATAGCAACTAGTTTTCTCTGTATTATTCTCAATTGTGCAAAATTTGTTTTAACTTCTTGTGTATATTCTCGGATATCAAGAGGAAATCTAGAGAAACTACTCCTAGTTAGATAAACTATGTTACCATCTTTTTATCTGAAATGAAGTAGTTGATTCTTGATTTCTTCACACAATGGGCGTGCAATAATTTTCGCAAGCGAACTTGAATTTGCTTTAGAAAAGACTAGGATTCAAAGGAGATTCCAAATAGGAGTCTCTCTCTTCCAGCTCCTCCCCTTTTTCCATGAAGCATTTCATTTTCCCCTTTGTAGAAAGTGTTAATTTACATTAAAAGAGGTTTGCTTTAAAATTTTACAAGGGTAGATTTTCCTAGCTCATTAGAATAAATGTAGAAAATCAGGATGTATAATATAAACAGTTTGTTGCCAAGAAAATAAACATAAGTGTGTGTGTGTGTGTGTGTGTGTGTGTGTGTGTGTGTGTGTGTGTAAGAAGGAGAGTTGTTTTAAAGGGAAAGAGATGAAAGAAGATACATATTTCTCTTCTACTCTACTAGTATGTTTCAGAAACCTTACTTTTTTTTTTTTTTTTTTGGTCGGCCGTGGGGCTTGAACTCTGGGCCTGGGCGCTGTCCCTCAGCTCTTCAGCTCAAGGCGCGCGCTGTACCACTTGAGCTACAGTGCCACTTCTGGTTTTCTGGTGGTTTATTGGAGATAGGAGTCTCACGGTCTCTCCTGCCCGGGCTGGCTTTGAACTGTGATCCTCAGATCTCAGCCTCCTGAGTAGCTAGGATTAACAGGCATGAGCCACCCAGCGCCCAGCAAACCTTACTGTTAAATTAAAGTTCCTGAAGGTTGGCTAATGTCAAAGTGTTGACCAGCTGTCACATCTGCTTTGAAGATGTTTGCAACAGTTACAATGTAGAGAGCAGAACCACTGCCCCTGGCACTTGCTTACCACCCGGTAGAGACTTTATAAAGATCTCACTCCTAGCTTTATTCACATTTTGGCCTTCCATTTCTACAGCAGCCTGGTAGCTGATGTTGGACCATGACCAACCTGCCGCTTTGATGACGTTTTCAATGACTTCCATGGGCACTTGCTCCTCGCTGATAGACCGCACGGACCGTCGCTGGCGGAGGAGTTCATAAAACTCCCGGGACCTCGTGGCCATTTCCTCCTCTGGATAGCGAGTGTGATAGTACGGGATGAGCTCAACACTTTCTTCCACCTCTGGCCACTCATCAGCATCTGCAAAGAAGACAAGAAGGGATGCAGATCCAACCGACTTTCTGGGTCCCAAGGTGGCCGCTGGAGAGAAGGAAATAAGGATCTCAAAAATATCTGTAAGGTCACGTCAACTCCAAATTTTAAAAAAAAGGAGAGATCTACAGATCTACAGAACCCTGACCATGATTTTTGTTGACCTTCAAGTTCTCATCTTGTTCTACATCGAGAGAAAGGAAAATTTTACCTACCAAAACAAAAAAGTGATAAATTCAAGTTTCTGTTATGGTGAATTAGGTCAATTGGAACAATTACTCATCAACTTAAAAATCACTCAGATTGTTGGGTGCTGGTGGCTCACACCTGTAATCCTAGCTACTCAGGAGGCTGAGATCTAATGATCACAGTTCAAAGCCAACCCTGGGCAGGAAAGTCCATGAAACTCTTATCTCCAATTAACCACCAGAAAACTGGAAGTGGAGCTGTGGCTCAAGTGGTAGAGTCCTTGCCTTGAGCTGAAGAACTCAGGGAGAGCACCCAGACCTACAGTTCAAGCCCCATGACGGACTTTAAAAAAAAAATAGAAAAGGAAAGGAAAGAAACAGACTTCAAAAGTGTTCTTTATTCTTACTATTTAGTTCCACTTAAAAGCAGTGTTCAGAGAAATCATTTTGATGACTGACATGTTCCTTTAAAAGTTGTTTTCAGCCAGGTGTCAGTGGCTCATGCCTGTAATCCTAGCTACTCAGGAAGCTGAGATCTGAGGATCACAGAGCAAAACCAGCCTGGGCAGAAAAGTCCCTATGAGACTTTTCTCTCTAACTAACCACTCAAACACCAAAATGGTGCTGTGGCTCAAGTGGTAGAGCACTAGCCCTGAGCACAA
This sequence comes from Dipodomys merriami, assembly GCF_024711535.1. Classification (NCBI taxonomy): domain Eukaryota; kingdom Metazoa; phylum Chordata; class Mammalia; order Rodentia; family Heteromyidae; genus Dipodomys; species Dipodomys merriami. The sequence goes on from NW_027206401.1 coordinate 11,477,307, forward strand.
AGAGGCTCAGGGATGGTGCCCAAGCCCTGAGTTCAAGCCCCAGGACCAGTGAAAAGTAAAAATAAATCAATAAATCACTCAGCTCACTCCATGAGATGAGTTTTGGGTTTTGGTGGGACTGGATTTGAAATTCAGGGCCTCCTGCTTGCTAGGAAGGCCCTCAACCATGTGAGCCACATCCCCAGCCCAAGGTATTTCTTTTAGTCCTTTCTAACATCATTGAGCTGACAAAATAGCAAACAATCCCAAGGCCAACACCAAAAGGAAAATAGGAACTTACAAAATTAAGCCCCAAAGGTCCATTTTCCCTGATTTGCCTTTACCAATTTGAAGTTTCATTTTTATATCTTCAGGGATCAAGAGCAAAGCAAACATCAAAGGCCACAGGTCTGAACGCACACTGAGAACTCTCACATGCCTATGGCCTCCTCAGGGACGTGTAGCTTATAAACACCTCAGCCTGCAAGGAGGCTTCTAGCATGGTGGCGGGCTCTTTCTCCTCCTCCACTCTGTGGATCCTCCTCACTTCTCCCCATCTCTCCTAGGCCTTCCCTAGCTCAAGCTCCTTCCCCTACCTGATCTACTCCCTGCTACTACTATGCATTTCCTGCCCATCCTCCAACTTACCTTCAATACCTTCCCCCAAGTCCTTGCAGTGTCTTCTCCTGAACTGGACTCTCACCTATGGAGGAAGGAGCCCAGGCTTGTCCTTAACCCACAATACAAATGCTGGGTTTTGCACTCAGGGCCCATGTTCACTAGGGAGGCTATTTACCACTTGTTGCACACCTTTAGTTACTTTTAGGGGGAGAAAGTCTCACATTCTTCCTCTACTCCTCACCCCAGGACTTAGACTGCAACCCTCCTACCTCTGCCACCCTTGAAGCTGGGCTCCTAGGTATGCACCATTTTACTTGGCTTATTGGTTGAGCTGGGGGCCTCACTCATAGTTTTGCTCCCACTCTTTTTGCCCCACAATCCTCCCAGTTTCTAGCCCCAGATTTGCAAGGTGGTGGCATGAGCCAGCATGCCCTGCACTCCATTTCTGAGTTCTTGATCAAAACCTACCCCCACGCCCTGCCAGCCTGTAATGAGCCCCTTCAGAGAGCTAAAGGAGGACCACATGAGCCCCAGCAGCTTCTGCCTTGACAGTGCCAGCCATCACACAACTGTCCGGCACCTTCCTCTCCTTAAGTTCTGCCCCAGGGGGTGCCAGGCCGGCACACACCTTACCTTCCTCGGCCTGCTGGTGGTCAGTGGTGTCTTTCAAGTCTTCATCCACCCATGGGGGAGTTGGGGTCCTCTCCTTCTTTCTCTGCAGACGTCTGTCAGCACTTTTATAGATCCACACAATCAAAATGCAGACAACGGCCACCAAGACCGGAGTCAGGAAAGACATGGTCGGAGCCTGGCCCTGAAGAGGCTCACGCTTCATTTAAACGAGACAGAAGCGGGGAGTGCTGGGAGTGGAAGGCCAGACTGACCGGGAGGTGAGCCAGGAAGGAGCAAAGTGCAGGCCTCTCAGACTCCATGACGACACTGCACAGGCGCAGTGGCTGCGGGTGCAGCGTGCAGGGCGAGGGTGGGTTTGGTGATGGGCCAAGGCACCGGTGTTTGGAATCGGGTGCTGATCACTGTGTTGTTAGTCCTTACCAGGAAACATCACAAACCCTCCAGCATGAAATCCTGCTAGCACTCAGAAGGGCATTGAATCGTCCTCCTGTGCAACTTTTCTGGTTTTTTTTCAACTTGCTAGACAGGCCCTGAACATTTTGAGAAGAAAAATGAAAAAAAAAAAAAAAAGATTTCAGGATTCCAACTCAGATCTGCTGAAAGAAAACTTCCAGAAAGAGAAATACAGCACTCAGCTGTATTTGAAAGATGTGTGTGAGAGGTGCTGCCCCGAAGTTGTGTCTAAATAAGCCTCTGCTAACACATGGAGTAACAAACAGAAGCATTGCCTTCCATTGGAGAAAGCTGCCATCCCCAAACAGATGGAAGCAAACCATTTAAGTGACCGGCTACATAACTTTCCACAGGTGTTTGTGTTGCCCTGTGTTTCAGCAAATGTCTTCCTTCTGACTGCTGTTAGCAAAATACTATTAACTTAGTGACTTCGATTACAAGATGTACACTGGAGGTTGGCAGATTCTGTTCTTCCTGGTGTGTGTTTATTGGCTGTCTTCTCCCTCTGTACTCACAGAGAAGAGAGAGGAAGAGAGAGAGATGATATTCATAGGGTAAATTCTATTCATGTTAACTCTCATAGGACATTAAAAACTTCATTCAATCCCATGATTATCCTCATTTTTCACAGGAGTAAACTGAGGCCAAATAGGCTAACTAGTCTGCCAAAGGTCAGGATTAAATAAGTGAGCCAAAAACACCTCCTGTGCATTTGCCTACCCTTGAGGGACCAGCTTGAGAGGGGGCAGACAGTGGGGTGCACAGGTCTCCGTGTGGGGACAGGAGGTACCGGCTCGTGCTCAGCTGAAGGGGCATGCAGAAAAGCCTCTCAAACTACAAGCAGGGCACAGACGACGCCATGCTGGCGGCTGTCCTCAGGGAGAGGCGAGCGGAGCAGGGAGCGGAGAGCAGCGGGCTGGACCGCTGGGCCACGTTCCAGAGCCTCTTGTGCTGAAGCACCAGAGGTCTCTGCAAGGTGGAGCCTTCAGGTAGCTCTGCTTCTTGGAAATGCCCTCCTTGGTAGACCGATGCAAGGCCATATCCAAGGCCGGGCCTCCCCTGGTGGAAGGCAAACACGGCTCTCTACTTGTACTGTTTCCTTGGGCTCTTTGATTCCAACATGGTCTCCTCAAAGAGTGAGTAAGCACCCTACGAATGTCAGGTCTCTCCCTCCCTCTCTCCCCTTCTCTCCCCGTGTCTCTCTGTCTCTGTCTCTCCTGCCTGGTGCTCTGAGGGTAGAAGAATGCCAGTCTTCATCCCATTGAGTCCACAAGATGAGAAGCTTTATAGGAAGCTCCACTCTCCTGACAAGGAAAGAGAAGGAGGGGCTACCCATGGCGGCAGTGCAGTTCACAGGTAGAGCAGGGATCTGACCCAGCCCCACCTGCTTCACCTGGGAGCCTGTTATAGATGCAAATCTGGGGCATCCCCAGGCCACCGGAATTAGATACTCTGGAGGAAAGCTCGGCAACTTGTGTTCCACTGACCAGTCCTGCAGGTGATTCTGGTGCCTACTAAAGTGTGAGCACCACTGGACTAGAAGAGAGCCCTTCCTCTCCCCAGTTTTACCCCAATTTGTATTGTTCAGACTCAGTGATGCCTTGCACTTTCCTTTTTGCTTATGTGATGCTGAGGAATAGAACCCAGGGCCTCATGCATGCAAGGCAAGCGCTCTACCACTGAGCCACCTTCCCAGCCTGCTTTGCACTTTCCAAAAAAACAAAGTCTTCTAAATCATCGAATGTTTACTGAAACATGTTCCTACATGATGTCCCAACAATGCACAGTATTTTGCAAAGGATAAAGTCCCGATACATGCAAATTCACAGTTTATAAAGAATAGAAATGCATTTTTGATAGTATGTGAAGATTAACCTGGCCAAAAAGTCAGGTGTCACAAATGGCTGTGGGCAGAGAGCTCATTTAAAAATGTGTGTAGTTGGGCTGGGAAGGTGGCTCAGTGGTAGAGCACTTGCCTGGCATGCATGAGGCCCTGGGTTCGATTCCTCAGCACCACATAAACATAAAGAAAAAAGCCGGAAGTGGCGCTGTGGCTCAAGTGGTAGAGCGCTAGTGTTGAGCTGAAGAGCTGAGGGACAGCGCCCAGGCCCAGAGTTCAGGCCCCACAACCGGACCCCCCCCCCAAAAAAAAGAAAAGGTGTGTAGCGGTTCAAGTCAGAGGTAGCAGGGGTCCTACTGGGAAGCAAGTTGAAGGACTTTGCATATAGTTCTGGGAGAAACACATTCACTCATCCAAGCTCAGAAAACGGACTTGGAGAGATGAAATACAGCAAACGTGAGGCTTGATGATTAATGGTGGTCTCACAAGATCGGGTGTCTGGTGGAAAGACACGGCCAGTGGAGTCAAAGCAAGCATTTTCCCTTCCTAGTGCACAGGCCCCGCCCCCAGCTTCTCATTGGCTGGGTGCCATGGGGTGTACAACCTTCCCCAGCGCCACCTAAATCTCATTATTTTCTATGGGTAACTTGAATACAGGCACCTGTGAGGCTTGGCTGAATTTTAAAAGTGGGCCTTGGTTGTCTCCACGCCCCCCCCCCCCACTTTGTTTACTTGTGGCAGGAAGACTTTTCTGGGTACGGACTTTTCTGGCATGGACAGAGGTTTTACTTGTTTTCTCATGTTATCATGGCCCCTTCCCCCTCCCCTGCTGGTTGGTCCTTTCTGATTGGCCAATCTGTTTGTCTAGGGACCTTTTGGCCATAGGAACTTTACGGCTGCGCTGTGAACTCAGGGTGGGATCAGAAACATAGTATTGAAGGTGGGCCACCAATAATGATTTCTTACGTTTCAGGGGTGGTGGAAAAGATGGTGTCTACATGGGGGGGCGGTGGTTTGCAGAAAAGAAGTGGAAGTGTAAACTCCAGGTCCCCCGAAGGCTCGGAGGGGCCCCAGGCCTTTCCCTTACTGGAGTTTGTGGCCAGGCCCTGTTCTTCCTGGACTTATAGCCTCACTCCAGCCTCTGCCTCTGCCACACCTCACAACAGCCCTTTGGGCTGAGCACCATTATACAGAGGGGGAAATGGAGGCACAAATAGAGCATCGGACTGGAAAGCGACAAATCAGGATGGGAAGCCTGGCAGTGTGGCGGTCTTACCATACTCCAGAGAAACGGGGTTAACATATATGGGAAGCATGAGAATAAACAGTGGGAAATGGTAGTTCCTGTTATGAAGAACAAGAAGAAAAAGTTCATTCCCGCTGGGGGGCGCAGTCCTTGCCAGCCAGGCCCATTTGCTACACAACTGAGCTGCACTGGTGGTAGTTTTCCTCACCTAGAAAGCAAGTGACTGGTCACTCACTTCTTATTTCTCCTGTTAGAGTATTCCAAATGTCAGAGGTGACCTGCCCAGCCAGGTCTGTGAGAACACATATAACACCATCCTCATGATAGCGTCATAGCGAAGAAATGTGCTTAACAAACACCACAGAGATGTTACTGAATGCATGGCTTTTAATGGGAAGCTGTCTTCTTGTGGCCCCTGGAGCAATAGCGATACCTGCTGGCAACATCAGGAACTGGCCAGGCCATGGTCCTCCAGGGGCTGTCAGAATGCTACAAGGTTGCTGGGTGGGGAATCCTTCCATGTGGCCCCAGGAAGGGAGGAGGAGAATCTATTCCCCACTTTTCACGGTGTTTTTGGTAAGGTCACATTCAATGGAAGATTGTTGGTATCTGGCCAGAGCAAGAAATATTGTGACTGGTAATAGAAGGGAGCTGAAGTGGCCGGAGGGCAGGACTTTGGAACCTATGGTGCTATCCAACTAGTGCCGCTCAGCCCAGCTGCCATGCTCCCTGGCTTTTGCCTGGCAACAGACCTGGTGAGTCCTGACTCACATTCAACAACCCAGCCCTTGACACCAAAGTGGGGCAGCTCTAAGGGCCCGGCCTGTGGGAAGGTGTGTGGGCTCTAGGGAAATAGCATCACAGCCCAGCATCCTCCTCTTCCCTACCCTTTGTCAGCTGCCAGCAAGACAACACACCCTGTTTTCTGTTGGATGCTGGATAGTGTCTGTGTCTTCCCCCCTCAGCACTTGAATCCATGTGAGGAAAAGAGAATCTTATCTCCTTCTAGAAAGTGCCCTCAAGTGAATGACAACTGAGTGAGAATCAGGAGCTGTCACCATAGGGAATCCAGCAGAACAAAATGAAATCCGAAAGGAGAATGTCTCAACAAGCATGATAGAATTCGATTCCTGGCGATGAAGACACTTTGGGTCCCTCCTCTCACTGTGTGATAGAGCATTTGTGTTAATTACCGCTGCACTACCATTAAGAAATCACACAGCAATGGTAAGAGCAGGATGGTCCCAGGAGAGGAGAAAGGTGTTGCTGATCAGAGGTAGAGAGTCCCAGGACAGCAGGAGTGAGTATTGGTGGCTACCTTAGCCAAACAAAACCCGTGTCTTCACATGTGTTTCCCATGGCGCTTATAGAAGGTGAATGTGTTTATTTCTCCTTTTGGCAAGAAGCTACCATAGAAATCAAGGCAAGCTGAGTTTCATTATTAATGGGGGAAAAGCCAGTTGGCAGCGTCAAAAGCATTGGTAGGAAAGTTACAGAAGAAAATGTGGTTTATATTGGGGGTGAAAAGGAAATAGACAATTCTGGGTTACAACACCCAGAATTCAAAGTTTGTCACTGCCAGCTCATGACTCACATTCTAAAAATGACCATTTCCCTAAGAAAGAAATGCAGGCAAAACTAATTGTTGTGTAACACACAAGAGAGATCCCTGCCATGTTATAATTAGGCAGCTTGCCAACAGCCTAAAACAAAACCAGAGCTTAACTCTGGATTCAGGCAGTACGAATTACTTAAAGAGCCTTGGGAATACTGGGGAATTTTGCTAATTCCCTAGCAACTTTTCAGCTTTTTATACTTAAAGAAAAGAAAGTAATTCCACTGTAAATTATTAAGCCATATCTTGGGAAATTCCTTCTAGAAATCAATGGAAAAGGCAAACGGATGAGAGAATCACAGAATTTGGGGCGACTATGGCCCAGTCATGGGGTGGGGAAGGATAGCCTTCATGCTCTCTCACATCGTGGCTTATTTGGGAAAGAGGTCATGCACAGGTGGCAGTGGACAGAAAAGGCTTTCAGTGGCCAGTGACAAATAGCAGTTTCCTATGAAACAAAGCGATAAGTCGGAAACAAACACCACATTCCAGGTTTTCCCTTTGTTAGGGGTTTGACTGATGTTTATCAAAACATGCCCCCAGCTTATTTACAAAAACATCCTATTTACTAAAAACACATTTCACACCTCCCACGCTTCCTAGTTACCAAAACATCCCCCCCCAAAAGCCTATTTACTGAAGCACCTTTCACACCTTCCAAGATCCCTATTTACTAAGTCTAAGGCCAAACTAAGGTTTCTGGGCTTTTCCTGAGTTTTGCTGTTTCAGTAACCTGATGTTTAACTTGTTTATTGTTTCATTCTTTACTTTGGGTCTTTACCTCTGGAATTTCCCTTTCATGCTTTGCCCTATCCTTAATAATTAATAATTTTGTTCCATCTCTGATTTCACATTTTACACTCTGGATGGGTAGACTTTCTGTAGTTGGAACCTTCTTTCTGTGGGTGGGACTTCCTCTCTATGGATGAGATGGTAAATATGTGCAAATGATAGATGACAAGACAGTAAGTAGGACTCTGACTTGCTGATTTCCTGACAGAGTAACAAAAGTTCCCAAACTTTGATTTTTTTTAAAGATGTGAGTGTACAGAACTTGATGTACTTTAGGAATGTCAGAGTTCTTGGCATCAGATTTGCTGTCAAACTTCTTGAAGCATGCTGACATCTCCCTTTTTCCCCACTCTTTCTAGCACCTGCCTAAGAGTGAAGGAGACCATGGAGGAGAGGGAGCGTCTGAGGGGTTTCCAGTGCCCTGGTAATACTTACATCCTATGTGAGATGTAAGAGAAAGGATAGTTACTATAAGCTAGTAAACTGTTTTTTCTGACTTCAAGTTTCCTCTATAAAATAGTTCCAATAATAGTTTCCATTTTGCAAACATGAGAAATAATAAGCATCATTATTTGTGCTATATTTTATTCCAATACTAAGTCTGAAATTGAATATAATTAAGAAATAAAAAATGCATGTCACTAGCAAGGTGCCTCCGATAGCAGGCACTGACAATATATACTGAAGGAATAAATAAATGAACAGTAAATACTCAATAGAAAAATATTTAGCTATTTACTTTTTACTATTCCCATTTTGTTATATATATATATATATATATATATATATATATATATATATATATATATTACTATTTACCTTTTTATTTGCCCCTCATGCCAATCTTGGAGCTTGAACTCAGGATATGGGCACTGTTTCTGAGCTTTTTTGCTCAAGGCTAGTGTTCTACCACTTGAACCATAGCTCCATTTCTGGATTTTTTTTTTTGGTCAGTTGTAGGGCTTGAACTCTGGGCCTGGGCACTGTCCCTCAGCTCCTCAGCTCAAGGCAAGCACTCTACCACTTGAGCCACAGTGCCACTTCCAGTTTTCTGGTGGTTTATTGGAGATAAGAGTCTCACAGAGCTTCCTTGCCCGGGCTGGCTTTGAACTGTGATCCTCAGATCTCAGCCTCCTGAGTAGTTAGGATTACAAGCATGAGCCACTGGCACCCAGCTTCTGGATTTTTTTGTTTTAATAGTTAATTGAAGACATAAGTCTCGTGGACTTTCCTTCCCGTCCCCCACCCCCTACCCCCGTCCTTCCCGTCCCCCACCCCCTACCCCCGACTTCAAACCAAAATCATCAGATCTCAGCCTCCTGATTAGCTAGGATTACAGGTGTGAATCACCAGTGCCTAGCTTATTATTTACTTTATACTATTTGCTATTTACTTTAAAATTTTTATTTATTTAAAAATTTTATTAGACTCTGTCTGCTCTTTTCTAGCTCTTTCTCAGCTCTTTCCTTCTCTTCTCTTTCCCAGCTCCCTTCTCTTTCCTAGCTCTCTCTTTCCCACCTTTCCCAGACGCTCTTTTTCTAGCTCTTTTCTAGCTCTTCTCTTTTCTAGCTATTTTCTCTCTCTGCTCTCTCTGCTCTTTTTAGGCCCTTTGCTAGCTCTTTCCTCTCTCTTTCCTCTCTTTCCCAGCGCTCTCTCTTTCCCATGCCTTTCCCAGCCGCATGGAGTGCCAACCTTGCCTGGTCCTAGCAGGTCTATTGAATAAACCTACCCCTTACCTGAAAAAAAAAAAATTTATTAGAAACTCTAATAATATATTTCACACCCAGCACATGCTCCTCTTTCCCTACAAAAACGCTTGAAGAATCACCTTATACCCCAAGGATCAATTTAAAAACAAAAATCCCACAGCTAAGGTACCTTTATAAAAACACACTTTATTTTTATGCTCTACACCAGGATGTCTATTTGGGGAAAACAAAAGAAAAGAAAAACTTGTCATTTGGATTTGTTTGAAGAATATCATTTTGTTTATACCTCATCCTTTTCCATGACACTTGAATTTAATCCAGTGATTACCACGTAATTACACACACACATTTGTGTTCTAGATAACATTCCCTGAGGCAGTTCCTCCTACTTAGCTTCTTGGTACAAGTAATTACCAGAAAAGACAAAAAAGCAAAAGGATCCCATATGGATCCCCAGAATTTTTTTTTTTTTACCAAGAATGGATACTACTATACTAAACTAGGCCATAAACAACCCCTCCTCTCTTCCCTTAATAATGGCACTCTCAAAAATAATTGTGAGGTTAGCATTTCCAAATACAGATTCATTTTTCTGGAAGTGAAGAACAGGCCCTGCATTACATCCAAATGGCCACAGGGTGGGGCTAATGTGGTACAATCAAGGCCAAAACCAGGGTAAAGAAAACCTAAATAGGAAGTAACTGAAGACAGGACAGAAGCAAGCTGCAAGCCCAGAACTCTGGGTCCCAGGCAGATTTTCCCCACAGCTTCTGTTGAATTCAAGGGTGGAAAGTGACTTCAGTTCAAGCTTGCCTAGTAAGCATGACCCAGGTGATGTCTACATTTCCAGTCCTTCTGAGATCCCCTGAGCAGATTGGTAATGACCCCCTGGAGGCAGCTGCCATGTATGGCTGCTCTTCCCCGACCACCCTCACTACTAGAGCAGTGGAACTAAACTAGACTTGAGTCCCCAGAGGTGCGGCCTAGCCGTGACTCACGAGGAGGAGGGCTCCCCAGTGCTACTTTATTTCTGCTATATATACAGATACAAACCTGGGATGAGGGTGGGCCTGGATGTGTTGAAGGTGGGAATCTACGGTCAGATGAGCATCACTGAGCAAAGCTTCAACTTGGGAAGTGAGCAGGGCTCCAACAGAACACTGGTGTGGCTGGCTGAATATGATTTTTTTTTTCAAGGGCCCCTGGTGAGTCTGTGGAAATCACGGTCCCCCTCCATTTGACTCAGAAATGTGGATTCTTTGGGAGATGGAAAATGAGCTATCAGATGTATATTTGGTCTTCCTCCTACTTCCAAGCAAAAATTCCCCAAATCTTTGGAATTGCCCAGAGTGTCTTCCCATGCTAAAGCAGGCTGGTGATGGCGGCAGCCCTGAGGTTGCTCAGGATGGGGGCCTGCTCGCCAGAAAGACCAAGATGAAGGCAGGACGAAGAGGTTGGGGCTGAAAGTCCAGGGAGGAGAGGAACCAGGCCGAGGACGTATCCATCACACATACGTAATAAACCCACAAGACAGTGTTCACAGAGTTTCCTTATGACTAAATGCATGGAAGTTTCTAGAGAATGGTAACTCTGGAGAGAGCATGGAAGTTCTGCTCCTTTCTCCCACACCTCACCCCACAATTCTCTTTCTCATACCCTTATAGTAACATCCTTCATAATAAACTACTAAAGTGTCCCCAAGGCCTGTGAGCAGCTCCACAAGTTAAGTGCACCTGAGGAGAGAACGTGGGAATGGAAGAGTCTGGAACACAGGAAAGCTGGGCACAGTGGTGAGCAGCTGAGGCTTTAGCATCAGGAGGTGGAGGTAGGAGAATCATGGATTGAGGCCAATCTTGGCCAAGTTAGCACAAGACCCTATCTGGAAAGCTAAAAGAAAAAGGGGGGGATGGGACTGAGAGTGTGGCTCAAGTGACAGAACACTGAGTTGGTTGTAGCACCCCTGACTCACAAGGACCCGTTACCCCCAACTCCACAGTGATAAAAACACGCAACGTGTGAAGGAAGTGTCTGGGGTCCTGGTGGAAGCCAGCCGCAGCCCAGGGCCTTTGGCTCCAGGTTAGGTTATTTTCCTGTGCCCTCTTTCTGCTCCTCCCACAGCAGCCAGCACCCACCCACAGGGCAGTTGTTTAACCCCGAGTCCCATGAGTTAAGTCAGTTCCAGCCTCTCCTCTGGTCTCCTGGGAGGGGATCTGAGTTCATTCCTGGTAGGTGGAGATGAGGCCTTCTGCTCCACTCCACTCGACTCACACAGGACAATGCAGAAACTAGCTCCCTGCTGCGCTGCTGGCCTTCCAGTCCGCGTCCCTCAACCCAGCTCCCAGTGGGATGAGAAGAAGACCCTTCCACAACCCCCCAGTGGCTGAGGCAGAGTGGGGGCGTGGTCAGCCACAGAGAGGGGACCAGGAGGAGCTTCCCAGCTCTCAAGCTATGGACTTTCACTACACCACTAAAATAAAATGAAGCCCCCAGAACATTCCACACTAGGCTCAGGCTCACTACCACCCAATGACCATTCTCAGAAGCCACCCCAACGTCCAGGCGTGTCTAGGTAGGACCTGCAGACCATGGCTGCCCCAGGGATTCCTTCAGATGGGGCCCCTCTAGACCCTGGGAGTTACTCCAAACAAACTCTTCTTGTTGTTGCTACTACCCCAGAGTCATTCTATGCCTCTGTCCCCATTCCCCTCACTCCCCCCCCTCACCCCAAGCCATGTACCTATAGATGAAGGCACCTTCTAATCCTCTCTGCTAGATTGTGACATATGGCTCTTCCAAACACTTAAAGGTGTAGAAAAATAATTTAGCAACAGGAGTGCTCTCACGCAAATACCATGCAATGGGCTATTTCCAGACATTGCAGCTTCAGAGCGAGGTAGGTAAACAGACAGACCAGCAGTGGAAAGCCTGGGATGGACCATGGCTTCCTCTCCCAGCCCAGGGGACAGGCCAGCTGGCTGAGGAGACTATGGCTCAGCTGGACTGAAGCTTGGGCCCTGGGCAGCGGGGGCTGGGGACTGGGGATTGAGGGGTGGCCTGCCTGTCTAGCCTTTCTCCCCAACTCCCTTTGAAATGCCCACTCCTCAAAGACCACCGGAGACCACCAGAGACTCAGACACTCGGACTGCAAAGTGCAAGGTTTATTCAGAACGAGCCTAGGCTCGGGCCTTGTCCCATACACTCTGACACAGCAGAGGGAGGGAGGAGACCCCGAGCGACATTCAAGCAGGGTTTATAAAGGCAAAAACCACAAGGTGACAAAAAAAAGCTGTTCAAACAGAATTACATGTGAATACAAATCTGATTGGCTCCAATCTAGGGGTAACATTCCAGGGTGGTTAGCGTCAGCAGGGGTTACAGAACTGGATAGGTCATCTGTGTGTGTGTGGAGTGGGGGGGTAGTTAGGGTCTGAGGGTTTCAGTATAAACAACCTCTTTCCATAATCTGTGCAGCTTCTGGTCAATTTCAACATAATAATACCTCTCAATACAATGACACTTCTCAAAAACTTCTTGGCCAGCAGGGCTTAGAACAAAGGCAAAAAGTTAATCATGAAAGGTCGCCTGAACAAGATAGAGTTACTCTTGTCTCTCACCTTCTCCTTCCACAGGGTCCCTACCAGCCCCAGCCCCATCTGTCATAAATCTCTGGCTTTAGTTTTGCTTTTTCTCACCTGGGTGATAGAGATTGTTCCATAAGATGTACAGGACTCACAGTCTGCTAAGAGCAGAGGAGTAGCTTTGTTTATTTACATTCTGAGGGTCCCAGAGGGTCAGATAGAAAGATGACCATGTGAACAAATCAAACCCAGAATCCTACCGAGAACTTACCTACAAATCCTACCTAACAATTTCTCCACTAACTTAAAAAGGTTCAACTTAATATACCATCCAAACAAAAGAAAATTTAACAAACATGTCCAGTGGTTTTTTCTTTGTTTGGTTGGGTGATTGTTCTGTCTTGTTTGAACTCAGGGCCTTCTGCTTACTCAGTTGGTACTCTATCACTTTAGCCATGCCTCCAACCCAACTTTTTGCTGGTTACCTTGAAGATGGAGTCTTACATACTCTTCTGCCCTGGCTGGCTTTGAATCTCAATCCTCTAGCTCTTCTATGCTTGAGTACTTAGGATTACAGGCAAGAGTCACCAGTGCCTGGCAAGGGTTTCATGGTCGACATGGCTCCTGTATTGAATTTTACAAGACAGCATGGTTTGTTTTTTTTTTCCAACAGTCATCCTAATTGCTTTCCATGTGATGTGGTATCAGAGCCACATTTATGATAATTCAGCCATTTTGACCTACATGTACTTTCTGTCTAAGTACCTCATAAAGTCTGACTTGAGAAATGCCGAAAATGGCTTCAAATTGCATTATTACCCTCCATGTTTTAAAATGATGCATAGGTAGCCCAGGAGACCTGAGAAAAGAACAATGTGCACCAAGGTTTCGAAGCGCACCAGCCACTGTTGCTCATGTATCGCAGAGGGTAGGGGTTTGGACTAAGTTTATTAGGTGTCCTGCATGCACACAATCAGGGTGAATCTAAACTCTGTCACCAGTTGGAAAGTCCTCCTGCATTTGCATGCAGGCTGAAGGAATCGGAGGCCAATCCAGGCTACACAATCTGTCTTACAAACATACACACACTTTGTCATCTGTGCTCTACCCTACACTTTGGACATTTAGTTCAGAGAGAGAGATGGTTTGAAACCTCAATTAAGAAACAAAATAGAGAGAGGGGGGACCAAGATGGCGACGGGGCAGTAGGGAAACGCCACAGCTCTCTCCAACCAAAAAGAGAGTTCGAGTTCCAACGCTTAATCTCCCCAAGAGACTGACAACAACAAAAAGACGAACACTCAGAGAAAAACCAGAGGCGGAGAATAACAAAAAAAGAAAGAGAGGAAAAGAATTTCAAAACAGAGAAAAGCGAAGACCCCTCCCCCAACCTTTACTGGCTGCGCGGCAGTGCGCCAAGCCGCCGGCCAGCCGGCCCGGCGGGGGCTGTGGGAGCCCCAAGAGACACAGCAGAGACACAGGGGGCCGCTTTCAGAACATCAGGTACTGGTTTGCAGAACAGCAGATCACCAGGAACAGAGAAACCTACCAGCCAGGAGTCTCCACGAGGATCCCACCCCCACCCCTCACTCTCCACCCGAGCAGAGAGGCTCCATCCCGCCAAAGCCGCTCGGCATCAGCAGAGTGACAAAAGGACCTGTCGGCAGACCACCTGGCCCGCCTGATCGCGATCACAACGATCCAGCACTCTCCACCCGAGCAGAGAGGTTCCATCCCGCCAAAGCCGCTCGGCGCCAGCAGCGCTGGCAAAGGGTCCTGTCTGCAGACCACCCGCCCGCGGGATCACGATCGCAACGACCCGGCGGGGTCACTCGGGCCCCAGAGGTACCGAGAAGAAGCTGCCTGAGCGTGGACACTCTTGACCCGACAGCTTCGACAGAGGCAGAGACAGAAAAGAATCACACAGAGCCACCACCGCCCAACCCAGCCCGGATTGCAACAACAACTGACGACCTACACCACACAGAAACAAACAACCAGCTCCAGGGTGAGTACCCCACAGGGGAAGTGTATCCCTCAAGGGAGACCAGAGCTGGAGGGAATCCCCAGACCCTGACCTAGACTCCCTACCCCAGCACCCGGACCACAGGACCCACTAAAACTGGGAACTGTTTGAGAGCTCCACCAGCCCGTGGAGCACACTCAGCTGGCCAGGCTAGAGCAAGAGCACCCCTGGAAGGGAGCTTAAATGCCCAAGCCAGGAACAGCGCCCCTGGGTCAAGACTACCAACAGTAGAAGAAATTTGAACTGTGTCCCCCAGGCTGTATAACCTAGGTGGTATACACATCAGCACAGGCCTAACAAGTGCGCTCCAGGCTGCATAACCTAGGTGGTATACACATCAGCACAGGCCTAACAAGCGCGCTCCAGGCTGGGGCCGGAACCAGGCCCGGGGATCCAGCGCCTGAACAACACAACCAACTCCTCCCAATTGAAGTAAAAAGCTGAGCATACGCCTCAACAGAGGGGAGAAAACCAGGAAACAACACTCCCCCGGGAAGCACGCCTGTGACAACAAAAGACCTGGAGGCCCAGGACAAGAGAAGCCCAAACCCCACCAAAACTCCACCCATATACCCTAGACTGGGAATTGGGCAACACAGGCTGCCAGCACCTGATAGTAAGCAGGAGCTCAGACTGTTAAGGCGGCTCAGCAATAGAGTGATAGTCTTGGATGTATGAGGCCCTGGATCTGATTCCTCAGCATCACAAAAGCAAAAAGGGTCAGAAGTGGTGCTGTGGCTCAAACGGTAGGGTGCCAGCCTTGAGCTGAAAAGCTGAGGGACAGCACCCAAACCTAGAGTTCAAGCCCACAAACAGCCCAAAACAAATAAACAAAAACACATCAGGAGTCCATAGCAGACTCCAGCATTTGGGAGAGTGCATCCAGAGCATCTGTTCTTCACAAGAGCACCCGTAGGAGCAAACACAAGCAGTCTAGGCTGCTCAACCCTTCCAAAGGCGGGAACTGCCAGCAATCTACAGCAGAGAGCTGAGAATCCTAAGTAAGTCAGAATAGCAGCTGGAAATAGGCTCCCAACAGAACCCAGATCAGGCACAGACTCTCTCTACCAATACAGAATCAGCAACCAAGCAAAGACAGACACACCAAAACAAAATTGAAGAGCAGTCTCCTGAACCTCCATGCGAAAATCACAGAGAAAAATCACAAGGTTTACTACCACCCAGGACAGCAAGCTCACCTCAAAAGCCAGCAGCCACACAGGGGAGAGCCCCAGTGGGAGCAAAGCAGGCATGGAAGACAAAGGCTATTTCCAAGGGTTGCTGGAGGCAATGACTCAAGAAATAAAGCGAGAAATTGATCAGAAATTGAAAGAGCACAAGGATGAACTATCCAAAGAGATACAGGGTATCAAACAAGAGATGCATGCAAAAATAGAAGCTGCACAAACCTCAGTAAGAAGTGAGATAAACGCCAAATTAGAGGTAATGCATACCTCATTGAGAGGTGAGATCAGTACTCTGAGAACCAACATTGAATCCATAAAGGGATCCATTTCATCCATGCAAACCACAATAGAAGCCACTGTCAACAGAGTGAATGAAATGGAAGGTAGAGTATCAGATACAGAAGACAGAATACACCAACTGGACCAAAAAGTGACAGATATGGAAAAATCACTCAAATTAAACCAAAGGGATATTCAAGAGCAAGCAGATAATGCTAAAAAATTTAACCTTCGCATAATTGGAGTGGACGAAGGTGAGGAATTCCAGAGCAAGGGAATGCAACACCTATTTAACAATATAATCAATGAAAATTTTCCCCACCTCAAAAACAACCATCTTAACTACATCACAAAAGCTTATCGAACACCCAACAAGCAAGACCCCAGGAGAAACACTTCTAGACACATTATAGTAAAAATGATAGATCTGAATAATAAGGAAACAATCCTGCATGCAGCAAAAATGAAGAAGGAGCTATACTACAATGGGAAAAAAATAAGAATTACTGCAGATCTCTCCACACAAACAATGAATGCAAGAAAAGCCTGGGAAAGCACCATACGAGCCCTGAGAGCCAATAACTGCCAACCCAGACTGATCTACCCGGCAAAGCTAGCATTCACATTTGATGGAGAACTGAAAACTTTTAATAGCAAAGAAAAACTAAATGAATACATAAACATTAAGCCAGCATTACAAAGAATTCTAAGAGGGGGGACACAACCTGAAGAAAGCAGCCAGGAACTGGGGCCTACCCCAAACAGGCATTACTCAAAGTCTAACTGAGCAAGCACAGGAGGAAAGGAAAAAAGAAAAACTTAGGAAAACGGAATGGCAGGGACAACAATGCATCTCTCTATACTTTCTCTTAATATAAATGGGCTGAATTCGCCAATTAAAAGAAAATGAACTGAGGACTGGATAAGAAAACAAGACCCATCCATCTGTTGCCTTCAGGAGACCCACCTCTCAGCCAAACATACAAACAAACTCAGAGTGAAGGGGTGGAAAAGGATCTACCAATCAAACGCCCCCAGTAAGAAAGCAGGTGTAGCTATCCTGATATCTGACAAAATAAACTTTTCATTAAAATCAGTACAGAAAGACAAGGACGGACACTACATATTAATAAAGGGAACAATCCAACAGGAGGATATAACCATCATCAACTTATATGCCCCAAATATTGGTGCACCCAGATATGTCAAACAAATGCTCTCAAACTTACAGAATAAAATAGATCCCAATACGATAATACTAGGAGACTTTAACACACCACTCTCACCAAAGGACAGGTCTACCAACCAGAGGATTGGCAAAGAAGCTACCGAATTAAGAGAGGCCATACTTCAAGCGGAATTAACTGACATCTACCGAGTATTTCACCCTAAAACAACACAGTACACATTCTTCTCAGCAGCTCACGGAACTTTCTCCAAAATAGACCATATCATAGTTCATGCAAGGAACTTAAGCAAATACAAAGGGATCAACATAATCCCCTGTATCCTATCTGACCACAGTGGAATCAAGCTAGCTCTCAATAACAAAGCATACCGCAGAAATTTCTCCAATACATGGAAATTGAACAGCACACTCCTTAACAATGCCTGGATAACAGAAGAGATCAGAGAAGAAATAAAGCATTTCCTACAACTCAATGAAAATGAAAACACCTCACAAAGAAACTTGTGGGACACAGCAAAAGCAGTCCTGAGGGGCAAATTTATTGCCCTCAGTGCCCACATCAAGAGAATGGAGACAGACCAAGTAAATAATCTCATGTTGCAATTAAAACAGCTAGAAAAACAGGAAAAAATGGGACCTAAAGCTACTAGAAGAAGCCAGATAACCAAATTAAAAGCAGAGATTAACCAATTAGAAAATCAGAAAACCATAACCAAAATAAACCAAACAAAAAGCTGGTTCTTTGAAAAAATAAACAAAATTGATGGCCCATTGGCTAGATTAATTAAAAAAAGAAGAGAGGAAACCCATATTAATAGGATTAGGGATGCCACGGGAAACATCACCACACGTACCCAAGATATCCAAACAATTCTAACAGACTACTTTCAAAAGCTATACTCTCTAAAGGAAGAAAATCGGGCAGAAATGGATGCATTTTTAGAGAAATACAAGTTGCCCAAACTGAGCAAAGAAGAAGTTAACCAATTAAATAAGCCAATATCCTATAATGAGATACAGGAAGCTATCAAAAGTCTTCCAACAAAAAAAAGCCCAGGACCAGATGGATTCACAGCAGAATTCTATAAGACCTTTAAACAAGAACTAATACCCATACTCCTCAAGCTCTTCAGAGAAACAGAGAAGGAAGGAGCTATCCCAAACTCATTCTATGAAGCCAATATCACACTCATCCCCAAACCAGGCAAAGACCCAACCAAAAAGGAGAATTACAGGCCAATCTCCTTGATGAACACAGATGCAAAGATCCTTAACAAGATTCTAGCTAACAGAATCCAGAAACACATAAAAAAAATAATTCACTATGACCAGGTAGGCTTCATCCCAGAGACACAGGGATGGTTTAACATACGTAAGTCAATAAATGTAATCCAACATATCAACAGAGCCAAGGTCAAGAATCACATGATTATCGCTACAGATGCAGAAAAGGCCTTTGACAAAATTCAACATTCATTCATGCTAAAAGCTCTGGAGAAAATAGGAATAGAAGGAACATTTCTAAAAACAATAAAAGCCATTTATGACAGACCAATAGCCAATATTATACTTAATGGGGAAAAGCTACAACCAATTCTCCTAAAATCAGGAACAAGGCAAGGATGCCCACTGTCTCCACTCCTCTTCAATATAGTCCTAGAACCCTTAGCCAGGGCAATAAGGCAAGAAAAAGACATTAAAGGGATCCGCATAGGGAAAGAAGAAGTTAAACTATACCTTTTTGCAGACGACATGATACTATACCTCCACGATCCCAAAAACTCCATCCCCAAACTCTTAGAAATCATAAACCACTTCGGCAAAATAGCAGGATACAAAATAAACCCACAAAAATCAGTTGCCTTCCTATACACTGATAATGTACAGGAAGAGAGGGAAATAAAGGGAGCAACCCCATTCACAACAACCTCCCCAAAAATAAAATATTTAGGAATTAACCTAACCAAAGATGTAAAAGAACTATTTAATGAGAACTATAAAAAGTTAAAGAAAGAAATTGCAGAAGACACTAGGAAATGGAAAGACCTCCCATGCTCCTGGATAGGCCGACTTAATATAGTAAAGATGGCAATACTTCCAAAACTAATATACAAATTCAACGCAATTCCTATTAAAATCCCAATGACGTACATCACTGAAATACAGAAAACAGTCCAAAACTTCATATGGAACAACAAAAGACCTAGAATAGCCAAAACAATTCTAGGGGATAAAGACAATATGGGAGGGCTATCCATGCCGAACTTCAAACTCTACTACAGAGCTATAATAACAAAGACAGCATGGTACTGGCACAAAAACAGACCCGAAGACCAATGGAACAGAATAGAAGATCCAGAAATAAATCCACAGGCCTACAGCCAGCTGATATTCGACAAAGGAGCCAAAGACATACAATGGAAGAAACACAGCCTCTTCAACCGCTGGTGCTGGGAAAACTGGGCAGCCACATGCAGAAAACTAAAAGTGGACCCCAGCCTATCACCATGCACCAACATCAACTCAAAATGGATTAAAGACCTTAACATTAAACCT
This sequence comes from Dipodomys merriami, assembly GCF_024711535.1. Classification (NCBI taxonomy): domain Eukaryota; kingdom Metazoa; phylum Chordata; class Mammalia; order Rodentia; family Heteromyidae; genus Dipodomys; species Dipodomys merriami. The sequence continues at coordinate 11,497,010 of NW_027206401.1, forward strand.
GAATCTCTGAAACTACTGCAGGACAGAGTAGGAGAGACACTTGAACTAATAGGCACAGGAAGGAACTTCCTGAACAGAGTCCCAGGGTCACAACAAATTGGAGAGAGACTCGACAAATGGGACTACCTTAAAATAAAAAGCTTCTGCACAGATAAAGCTATCGCAACCAAGCTAGAAAGACAACCAACTAATTGAGAAAAAATATTTACCAGCAATATATCAGACAAGGGGTTAACATCCTGTATATACAGGGAACTCAAGAAACTAATCCCTCCCAAACCCAACAAACCAATTACTAAATGGGCAAGGGAACTAAAGAGGGACTTCTCAAATGAAGAAATAAAAATGGCAAAGAAACACATGAGGAAATGTTCATCATCCCTGGTGGTGAAGGAAATGCAAATAAAGACAACCCTGAGATTACCACCTTACCCCAGTCAGAATGTCCCACATCCACAAATCAGCCAACGACAAATGCTGGAGGGGATGTGGAGAACGAGGAACGCTATTACACTGCTGGTGGGAATGTACACTCATACAACCACTTTGGAAAGCAGTCTGGAGGGTCCTTAGAAAGCTAAAGATTGACCTCCCTTACGACCCAGTCATACCACTTCTAGGCATCTACCCTGAACAACAGGAACCAATATACAAGGACACGTGCACCCCCATGTTTATTGCAGCACTGTTCGCAATAGCTAGGATATGGAAACAACCTAGATGCCCCACCACAGATGAATGGATCCAAAAATTGTGGTATCTATACACAATGGAATACTATGCAGCCATTAGAAATGACAAAATAATGGCATGTGCAGGGAAATGGATGGAGCTAGAAGGAATCATGTTGAGCGAGGTAAGCCAAGAACGAAGAGACAAACAGTACATGGTCTCCCTGATAAGTGGATGATGAATCCAAAATGTTAGGTGATATGACAAAACTAACAGGACTTAAGAAACAAAGAACTCCCACTCATCTGGTTGAACCACTACTAAATATCCCCATGCTGCTGATCACATATATGGTATATAACATATGAGCACCGTTATATATTACAGACTGTGATAGACAATTTGCTCCAGGAAAGTTAGAATGAACTTGTGACTTTAAATGAGCATCATTATTCCACAATACTGTGAATTTCCGGAAATCAAGTAATCACTTAATCACAATCAAAAAAAAAAGAACCTTGGGGAAGGGAGGGAGGGAGGGGATGGTAGGGGGAAAACAATGGAGGGGGTAACAATGTTCAAGAGGAAGTGGAAGTGTACTCATTACCTCACTCATGTAACTGTAACCCTCTGTATAGTATCTTTACAATAAAAAAAATTTAAAAAAAAAAAAAGAAACAAAATAGAGCTGAGAGATATTGATTTGTGCCTATAGTTCTAGCTACTCAAGAGGCTGAGATCTCAGGGGATGTGGACAGAAGGGAACCTTACTGCATTGTTGTTGGGAGTGTAAACTTGTTCAACCACTTTGGAAAGCAGTATGGAGGTTCCTCAAAAGACTCCACATAGAGCTCCCTTATGACCCAGCAATCTCACTTTTGGGCATTTCTCCAAATGTTCACGAACAAGACCACACTAAAGCTACCAGCACAACTATGTTTATTGCAGCCTTATTTACCATAGCTAAGATATGGAACCAACCCAGATGCCCCTCAGTAGATGAATGGATCAAGAAAATGTGGTATATATACACAATGGAATTCTATGTCTCCATCAGAAAGAATGACATTGCCCCATTTGTTAGGAAATGGAAAAACTTGGAAAAAATTATATTAAGTGAAGTAAGCCAGACCCAAAGAAACATAGGTCCCATGTTTTCCCTTATTTGCAATAACTAGTATATGTCTGAGTCAAGCAGAAAAGGTCAGATAAGGTGATGTTAGGGAAATGAACCCTAAGATATGTATTCAAATTTTTTTTTCTTTCATGCGATTGTTTCTAACACATTTATAAGATTATTTCTTTGTTGCTTTGTATGTCCCTCCCCCACAGTATAACCCCTGCTTTCACTGTATTTGATGTGGGTATAATTTGTGGAGGGGAAGGGAAAAAACAAATCGTTTAAATAGGGATACAAGTGGACCCATTGCAACAATGAGATGTACAAGTCATTATGTTGAAAACGAACTTTACAACTTTGGTGGGGGGATGAGAGGAGGAAGGGGAGGAGGATTGGGTGGGGGGGGCAGGGGGAGTATGGGAATGGATGGGAAGGGGAAACAAAGGAGGAGGCTACAATGCTTGATAAGAAATGTACTCATTATCTTGCCCATGTAAATGTAACCCCTCTATACAGTATTTTCACAATAAAAAAAAAGAGGCTGAGATCTGAAGATCATGGTTCAAAGCCAGCCCAGGCAGGAAAGTCCGAGAGACTCTATCACCAATAAACTACTCAAAAGAGCTGGGAACGGTTCAGTGGTTCAAGTGGTAGAGCCCTAGCCTTGAGCAAAAGCAGCTCAGGGACAGCCACCCTGGGCCTGAGTTTAAGCCCCAGAACTGGCATTTGGGACATTAGGAGACAGAGAAAAGGTGTTACTTGGGAAAGATCAGTTTGGTAGCTATAGGGGGGCTAGGGCTTGGAAACATCACTCCAGTTCTGTTCCCTTCTGTGTAAAATATGAGTAAAACTTGTCTTATTTTTTACAAAAGGAAGCCAAGAGAATAATTTGGGAACACTGGCAAACGTGACGTGTCAGGTGGTATGCAGTAGTGCCGGCGTTACTATCCAGAGCGTCAGAGAGGAGCCTTTGTGCTCTTCCTCCCGTGGTCTCTGGTCACCACTCTTGACAAGCCTCTCTTGGGCTTTAAGGTTGCTGTCTTCCTCCTAAAGAGTTATCTTGTCTCTGGCTAAGCTCTGTGAACTTTCCTCAAGCTGTAAACCAGATAACCAGGTGAGAACTAAGCATAGAGCAAGAGTAGATTGACTCTGAGTGGACTAAAGGATGGTGGCTCAAGCCTGTAATCCTAGCTACTTGGGGAGGTGGATATTAGGGACTATATAGTTCAAGACCAGCCTAATCATAAAAGCTCACAAGACCCCATTTCAATCCATGAGTGGGTGTGTTTGTAATCCCAGCTTTGAGGGAAGAAGCACAATGTCTGGGCACAGTGGCACCCTCCTGTCATCCCAGCATAAGTAGGAGAATCACAGTCTAGGTTGGCCTGGGTATAAAGTAAGACCCTACTTCATAAATAGGGCTAGTAGATTAGCTGAAGTGGTAGAGGCCTGCATTAGCAAGCATGAGGTTATAAGTTCAAACCCCACTATCACCAATTAATTAATAAGCTGTTGGGTGAGTGGCTGAAGAGATTCCAATTCAGCCACTGGCATTATTGCCCTCACTGCTAGAGCCCATGGGAAGAGCCCCAGCATACGGGGTTCAGGGAAATGCATATTTGATTTCTCCTTGGTACTTTTGTAAGAAGCTTGCATGATGGAGTGAGCCGTAATACACTTGACAGAGGCGACGAAATTGGTCGTAGCGCTGGTTCACACTGCATATAGATGAGTCTATTTCTGATGAATCATAGCTGAGCGATGACAAGACATGCCTTGCCTCCGTCTCGCACACAATTGCAGGTTCTGGAGTACAACTCTTGCAAGACAAGGACTGGCGATCGGAGACAAAGGCTTAGAGTCATGTGTAAGCAGTGGTGGAGGAAAGCCACTGGGCAGACAGACTGAGCAACCCAGAGGTGGAAAGTACAGAAGGCCACCTCCAAGAGCTTAATGACCTCCAGGAGCTTAATGTCACAGGCACACCAGAGAGCTGAGGAATGGCGCCCATCCTACAAACAGCCCTGTGAGGTAGATTCTAGGATGAATGTGGGCAGCAAGAGATAGAACAGTGGCAGGAGGCTTCCTGGGCCTGGGAAAGGTGGCCCTGGTGACTTGAACCAACTTCACGGCACACGAGGAGCTCCTTTGGTAGAGATTTATGCATAGAACTGTGTGTTGGGGAGCCACTTGGCAATCCACCAAAAAAACAGCCTCTCCTACAGCAGCTAGAGGGCCATCTCCCCTTTACTGCCCCTCCCCCAGCCTTCTTTCTCCACTTCCTGTGCAAATCCCACCTCTGGAACCTGGCTGGCTGCCCTTCCACTGGCCACCCTGGGTGATGGATGTCCCTCCCCTTCCACAACTCCAGGCACTTAGCTTTCTAAGTACTTGATGCTTTAGATCTGTTTATATTGCTATTCATTGTTCATAGGCTTAGCTTGTTTGTCAGTCAACTTGTAAAATACTGCATTAAAAAAATTGCCGGGTGCCTGTCATCGTAGCTACACAGGAGGCTGAGATCTGAGGATTGCCGTTCAAACCAGCGGTGGCAGGAAAGTCAAGTCCGTGAGACTCTTATCTCCAATAACTTCCAGAAAACTGGAAGTGGCGCTGGGGCTCAAAGTCATAGAGCACTAGCCTTGCGCAAAAGAGCCCAGGGACCGTGCCCAGGCCCTGAGTTCAAGCTCGACAATAGACAAAAATGAAAAAAAAAATTGCTTGGGGGACCAGGGCTAACATGTATAAAGCAGAAGCCCAAAGGAGATGTTTTGTAAAAACTGGCTATTATCACTCATAGGGTTACAATGCCCTGGACAACAGGGGGCTGTGTGTGTCTGCTACTCTCCACAGCCTGGCTGGGTGGAAATGTGTCCAAGGAATTTCTTCCTTCCCCCACCCCCTCTTTCTGCCTCAGATAGCAATGATCTTGACAGCAGTGACATTGAGGGCTCATTTCTGAGAGGTTTTAGGATGGTATCTATGCACTTAATTTTTTTTTTCCAAAATTGACTAGGGTAAAAATTCTCTACTCTTTCCTTGATGGAGAGAGGTCACTTTCATTAAATACAACTTCTCAACATCTTTCAAAGGGACATTAATCCCCATGACAGACTCAACTTAGCATACTACACACAAATGAGGAATTACAGTAGGCTCAGGAAGAGAATACATTCAGAGATTTAAATCCCATCCCTGAGTGCTTTATTCATAAATGCAGTAGGTATGCCATTAGTTTCTTTGGCTCTGGTTAAGGATTTTGTCACACATGTCAGAGCACCTGCAGGATGAGAGGGGAGTAGAAGAAAGAGCAGGAAGGAAAGGAAGAGGAAGCAAGGGAAAAGAGGAAGAGGAGGCGAGGGAAAGGGGGAAGAAGAGAAAGTAGAAGAGGAGGAGCTCCTGAATTCCACTGTTTTCCTTCCTACCTCTCCACCCTGTTTCAGTGCAGCCAAAGGGGTTCCCATAAGAATACTGGAACCTTGCTGTTTGGACCCTCCAGCCACCAGAATCACAAGCCAAACCAACCTCTTTACCTCATTAACTACTCAGCCTCAGGCATTTTGTTATAGCAACACAAAGCAGATGTAGCTCTTGTCACTCTTGAATTTGCATGGAAGAAATGAATGGAAGTCGTGTACGGCGGTGGGTTGTCTGAAAACGATCTGTAGACATGCGCCAGAAGGGTGGGAGTGAAAGGAAGACAGTTGAGGAGAGAAGCAACAGGGCCAAGACAGACACTGGGTGAGGGAAGATGGCTACCCATTGTACAGTGGTGGGAACTGGTTCACCTTGGGGTAGGGATGTTTTGGCCACTTGACCAAGAGTGCTTAACTCAAGCCCCTTCTGGATGCTATACCATCTGGTTCTGCTTCCTGTAGGGCTGACATTTTGTGTATCTCTGTGGCCAGGGGCCAAGTGTGCAGCTTTGCTCTGTGCTCTGAGAGGCCCATCCATAGCCTTAGGATGAAGGCCTCATTCCTTGAGTTCAGAGCATGTCTGCGCCCTGGTGTATCACCTCACCAATAACTTCCTGAGTTTGCTATGTTTTTTTTTTCCTTTCTGGCTTCAGGAAAAGCAGATAAGGGAGACTTTGTAAAACAAATACTGCATTAAAGTTATGCTGAGATATGAGGATCATGGTTCAAAGCCAGCCTAGGCAGGAAAGTTCATGAGACTCTAAGCTACAATTAACCACCAGAAAATCAGAAGTGGCACTGTGGCTCGCGTAGTAGAGTGCTAACCTTAAGCTGAAGAGCTGAGGGACAGTGTCCAGGCCCAGAGTTCAAGCCCCACAATTCACACACACACACAAAGTTATGCTGAGGTGTGACAGAGGTTTCACTTTAAGGACTAGGACCTCTGGCTGAGAGAGTCAGACAGAACTGCTTTAGCTCCTCCCACCAAGTGGCTCAGAGGTGGGACCCTATGGAAGAGATGACTGAAACCAGACAGGCCCAGGGTCCCTGGCAGAGAAAAAACGGGGAGAGAGACCACAGAGAAAAGCTGCTTTTTGATGCCTAGCTAGTGGTGAGCTCCGATTGGATTTGTGGTGACTCCTTGTCTGCCCATCTATTTATGTATTCACCAGGGATTTGAGGGCAGCTATGAAGTGCCAGTCAGTTCCCCTAATTGACCTGTCATACAAACAATGAGGTATATGGGATTATGTTAATGCCTAGAAGAAATAGAGACTGGCTGGAGGCTGGGACAATGGTGTATGCATCACATTTCTGGTAGCTTGAATTTTGAGCAATGATCTGTTTATAAATAGCAACTCAGATGAATGCCTCCCAATTTCTGGAAGTTGTTCCTGAGCCATTGCCCTCCCCCCACTCTCTTTCTCTCTGTTATTCTTTCACACACACGTGATGTGTGTCAGGGTCCTGATTATGAGCACACAGATATTCTCTCTCTTTGTTTTAACTCTTGGGGTGCTGACTGGGAGCGTGCTAGCCTTTTAGTGCCTCAAATGTGGAATAAAATGTAAATGAAGGGAGTGCTCAGAGCTCCTACCAGTCTCAGATAATGTACACTGACCTCCAGGGATGCTCTCTGGGTTGTTTGGGGCCTCAGGTTTTCCTGAGGCCTTCTGGTCTAGATTCAGAAGTGGACCTCAGAGGGTGTTCACTGTGTTCCTCAGGGTCCAACAGGTGATCTGTCCAGATTCACCATCAGTTGCTAAAGCCTGCTATCCTCCCGCTGTCCCCTCAGTTCTTCTGGGTCCACTCAAGAACCCACGGCAGCCATGAGGGCCTTGTGAGGTCCCTGTGTTTAGAGAGAAACCTGGTTGAGCAGGAGTGTGGATCCTGACCCTGGGAGTCAGGCTCATTGCCACAGGTCTACACTAGTTTCTGAGGGACAAACCACGGACTCGCTCATTTGAGAAATAAAATCACAGAAATAAACAATCACACTTAGATAAGTTAAAAGATTTAAAAAAAAATATTCAGACTTTACCTGTGATTAATCTTCCGTGATTGGGATTTTCTGCATCCATCATGTTCAGCTTATGTCAAGAGGACAGTGGCTTCTTGTTCCTAAGTCTCTTCAGCCAGAAACTCAATCCCAACAGACACCACCTTAAGAATCCATTAGCCTGGCTGTAGGACAGGGACCATCCTCCCATGCAGTCAGTACCCACAGCTGGGGCTTGCCAGTCTCGATTTGGAGATGCCCCAGAAGTGTCTGGATAGTGAACGGCCCAAATGTCGTGCCACAAATAATGAGAAAGTTTACCAACCTGCCAGCTACATGGCTTCCATGGCATTTCTGGTGGAAGGCAATGCGATGAGCTATGAGCAGCTGCTCCAGTCTTGGAGGTGATATTCATTAGGCCCTGCCTGGCATTAGGTCCTGGAAAGGAGGAGTGGAGGCAAACCTGGCACTTGTGGTAGTCAGGGAGCTGCAGGGCCCTAACCAAGTCACGCAGGAGGTCCGTGGTGGCTGTCACACATCTGGCTGCCTCCCAGAGGAACACTGCTTCGGCAGTTTAGCTCTGCAGAGCACCCACAGCAGGGTGGGCTTCAGCATGGCCAGGAACATTTACGCCTTCTACTCCATCTACCTCAGGCTTTTCATGTTATTCTACTGTCCATGGCTCTGAAATGGTAGCCAACATCGTCAACTTAAAAAGTAGAAAGATTTATTCTGACTCACAGTTTGGGACATTTCTGTGCACGGTTGCCTGGTCCTGTTGTTCAGGACCTGTGTCAACACAGTACATCATGGTGGAAGTACGTGGCAGTGGAGATCTCCTCATCTCATGGCAGACAGGAAGAGGGAAGAAGATACCAGCATCCCCATCCCTACTTAAAGAGCTCACACCCAATGACCTAGCTTCCTCCCACTAGGCCCAACCTCCCAAAAATTCCACCACCTCTCAGCAGCTCCACACACTGGCAACCAAGCTTTCAACATGTAAGTCTTTTAAGATTCCAACTACAGAAATGGAGAACCAAGCTCAGTGGTAGAGTGGTTGTCCTAACAAGTGTGAGGCCCTCAGTTCTGTTCTACAGGAATTCAATTGCAAATTACAGAGAAGCCACATTTTGAGAGGGTGAATCAGGAATCTTTTTTTTTGGGGGGGGGGTCAGTCATGGGGCTTGAACTCTGGGCCTGGGCACTGTCCCTGTGCTCTTCAGCTCAAGGCAGGCACTCTACTGCTTGAGCCAAAGCGGCACTTCTGGTTTTCTAGTGGTTTATTGGAGATAAGAGTCTCACGGACTTCCTACCGGGGCTGGCTTTGAACCATAATCCTCAGATCTCAGCCTCCTGAGTAGCTAGGATTATAGGCGTGAACCACTGGCGCCTGACTAGGAATCTTTATCAGAAAGCCAGAGACTGCAAGCGGACTTATGTCCCAAAGACTTGCAGCCTCAAATACCCTTAATACTGTTAGGAAAGTGAGCCACAAGGGTATTAGAGTAAAGAAAGAACAGAAAACAATCTCAACAAACCAAATCACCTCTAGTGAAGAGGGACACCATGGTGATGTGAGGAGAGTCGGGAGACACAAGGCATGGTGCAATGGCAGCAGAGTTGAGGAGGAGCCTAAATAGAAATGGTCAAGGGGCGGGGTCACAGGTCACTCAAGAGTTCAAAGAGTCTGGAGAGTTCACAGTACAGGTCTGGCAGGTCTGGGAACCTATTGTCCAAGTCCCTGCCCCATGGGCTTCTAGGAGTTCAGGAGCCTATCACCTAGGGGAAGTGGAATTCCACCTCTAGAGTTGTTGGAAAGTCCCCATCATCCACCAAGATGCCAAGATGGCACAGGTTAGACTCACTATCCATATTTCATTTCAATCCCCCATCCAATAAATAAATAAATAAATAAATAAATAAATAAATAAATACAGGCCAGGCACTGGTGGCTTACGGCTGTAATCCTAGCTACTTGGGAGGCTGAGATCTGAGGACTGCCATTTGAAGCCAGCCCAGACAGGAAAGTCTGTGAAACTTTTATCTCCAATTAACCACCTGAAAACCAGAAGTGAAGCTATGGCTCAACATGGTAGCCTTGAGTAAAAAAAAATCTCAGGGACAACACCTAGGCCCTGAGTAAGCCCCATGACCAAACAACAGCAACAACAACAAACAAGTTAGACTACAGTGCTTGTGAAATCATAAGCACTAGAGTGAGATGTGGGAGGCTGATTCTTGGTTTCCCTCCGTGGTTCTTGGTCCTGTAACAGGACTGCCTAGTGGCCAGGCATGCTGACACTGCAGCCGCAGGACCTGCTCAGCTTCCTCCTAGCTGTGGGCGAGTCATTTCACCTCTCTGGGCCTCAGTTTCCTCCTATAGACAATAGGGCCTATCTCATTGTACTGCCATGAGGACTGAGAGTCCCACATTAGGATTTTGGGTCCATTTCTGACCCAAAATAACTGTTTAATATGGGAAAACAGCTGAAAAGGCACAGGTGGCAAATGAGTAGGGAATGTTATGTAGGGCTATTTGGACTATGAAGATCAGAATTAATTCTCTTAAATAATCTGTCTATTCCCCAGAAGTGAGAGCAATGACCCCATACCGATGGGTTGTATTTCCTGTGTAATTGTCATCCAGCTACCTCTGCCTGGGAACTCTGATGACCTGGATCTGAAAAGCAATTTTCACACAGAGCTAGGAGCTCCCAGGACTGTTTCCGGGTATCTCTCTCCAGGACTAATCAACTTAGCAAGACTCTAGAGAATTTTGCTGCTGCAATTGTTGTTTTCTGCTGTTGTGCTAGGGATGGAATCCAGGGCCTTGCACCACTCATGAATCACATCCTCAGCCCGGCAAGGTCCTGTGAAGTGGCAGGTGCTCCCTGTCCACTTGGCATAGGCTTGTCACACAGTTGGTCCTCACTAAATGTCCTCTCCGACAAGCAAGAAAAGGGGTGGGCCTATCTTGTGCATAGGCAGAATTTCTAGTTCTTTAATGCCTTTCTATAGACTGGGGTTCCTGCTCATGACCTTCTGGAGACCATACTTAACAGAGAGCTTCTCTTGAACTTGGTAAGATAGGATGGCCAACTCCTACCATTTGATAAATGCAATGTTTCAACCAAACTAGACTCCAGGGACATGTCCATGCTCATAGTTTAAGAACATGGCCTAGTTAAAGCAGAGGAGGCTATGTATAGCCTGTGTCCAGGCAACAAGCCAGGCCAGGCACTAAATGGCCCCTCACCATATCCAGAAGCTGAGGCCAAGCCCAGATACAGTTTCAGCTCACTCAGCAGTGACTTCCCCCTGTCCTCTGGGCTAATCCTCATTGCCAAGCAGTAAAGCTTGAGTGGCTTATGCAAGAGCAGAGTGTTCCAGGGTTCCTAGTATATTTTATTATAGCCCACACAGTGGTTGATCCAAATGCCTCCCAAAGGTGCTGATTTTCTAGGACTAGGAGCCACAGGGGCATTCTTCCTGGAATGCAGAGTTGGCATAGGTACAAAATTAAATCAATTTCTATCCTGAATGCTGGTATCCAGAGAAAACCAAAGGGTTAAGAAATCGGAAAGCCAGCTCAACAGTACTAGAAGGCTGAGAACTGGGCCCTGGAAAGATCAAACAGCCAGGGCAAACTAGAGGTTCAAAGTTCTACCCTATGTGTGAGCTGTTTGATCACCAATAAGACCTTGGAGGTAAGATAAAAGTCTCTGTTAATATTGGACTGTTTATTGCTTCCTTCCACTTCCTAAATAAGGGAGTCAATGATCGCTTGTATGCAAACTATGTCTCATGTTGACGATTGTAACTTCAAAGATGTATTGATACCCTAGTCTCTGCAGTACCTGTACACTCCTCTGTACTGAACTACATAAAAAGGCTTGTTTATAGGTTCAGAAGCCAGGGGAACTTCCTGGTATCCCCCTTTCCCAGTCTCTTTCTCCTTTCTCAGTTCTTGGACTTGTTTGCTGTCATCATTGTTTCTGGTCACAGTTATCCACAATACTGTTTTTACACTGCCATAGTCAGTAAAGACGTACAAAACAACCCATTTTAGTGTAATTTCTGAGAAATCAGAAAAACTGAGAATTAGAGGACATGGAGTGACTAGCCTAGGTGTTAGATGATTAGATCTTAAATGTAACTGGATGCAGCTCTAATCTAATCTGTCTCAGTAAGGTCCATGGACCCACAGCTTGGTCCCAGCTGTGATTCTATTGTGATACGGGGGAATTTTTAGAAGGTAGGGCCTAATGAAAGGAAGTTAAATCATTGGGGTGAGCCCTTGAAAAGGATTCTGGACCTCAGCCCCTTCCTCATTCTCCATCTTTCTTCCTGGCCACCACGAGGCCCATCACTGGCCTGAACTGTGACTCAAATGGACCTTTGCTTTTGCTGCATTATCTCAGGTATTTAGTCACTGTGTTAACTTTTCTAGCGCTGTGACACACATCTGAGAAAAGCAATGCAAATGAGGAAGGATTTCTTGTGGCTCATGGTTTCAGAATTTTCAGTTCATCAAGGAGAGCATCTCATCTCAGGGCAGCCAGTGAGCAGAGGGAAAGAAAGGGAGGCGAGAAAGAGATAGACAGATGAACAGAGACAGACTCAGAGAGATATGAGACCAAGAGAGACCAGGACACAGAGAGAAAGAGACAGAGATATCCCAGAGAGAGATAGAGAGACAAACAGAGAGAATGGTCGAACTTGGGTTCCTAACCTATAAGGAATAGTGTCACCCACATTTGAGGCAGGTATCTTCTGGGTACAGTCTCACAGACACCCCCAGATGAGTTTTACTACCCTGATATCCAGTCAGGTTGACAATCAAAATTAACCATCCCATTACCATGACATAGGGCTGACAACACTGCCCTTTACAAACGAATCCAAACCAACAAATGACTCCAAACCCTTTCAGTATTTTTTTTTTAAAAAGAGTATACTTTATCTCCAGTCAGAATGCACATGCTATTTCAAGTTCTGGTTTTCTCTTTAACTTACATTATTTCTCCTACAGCAGCATCCATAGCCATCAACATTCATCAACATTTTCACGGAGCATTTTATTAGTGCAGATCCATTATGTGTGAGTACTATCCTTTGCTAAGTCACCAAAATAGCCTTTAAAATCTATTTTCAGCAGGCTGCCTTGGTAGGAAATGTCGTCTGCCCCGTCCTGATGCTCTGGCTTTCTTCCCTCCTCCCCCCCCCCATACAGGAAACTGACATTTCATTTCTTTTTCTTTTTTTTCACACTCACTGCCATGAATCCTTTTACAGTAGCTGCCTCCAGCTAAATGCCAGATTGCTCCTCAAGAAAGGCGAGGAAAGCTAATTTCCACTCCTGCCTTTCACCTGTTTTCTCTTTTAGTTAGAAGCTCAGCCCAGGCAATTTTATTACTAGGAGAAAGAAGTTCACTTTTTATTTTTTAATTTTTGTTATTGTTATATTCACTCTGGGTCCTGTGGTGTTAATGGTCATACCCAAACCAGACTTGGGTCACTTTCTTCATTAGGTCTTCCGATGCTGGAGCACATTAGTGTTGCTACAAGGTAAAAAGATGGAGTCCCAGGACGCTGAATGTGGCCAGGAAAAGTACGAGGACAGTCCCTACAGATACGGGAAGGTACTGCTCACCACACCTGCTCTTAACTGAAGACTCCCCAGTCACACACACACACACACACACACACACACACACACACACACACACACACACACATCCAGAAGTGCAATCAGAAGTCCCCTGATAATAATCAAGAGGTCTCATCAGAAAGCAAACTTTCTGATAAAAAGAAACCACATAGAAGAAAACCAGCACAAGAAACTGTTGCAAAACCCAGTAGAACAGAAATGAATCACAGAGCCCAGGGTTTCCCCATCTACAGGGGAGACAGAAAGGCTGCCTAAATCTCAGAATGGCTGTGGGAATCTTCAACATTTATTTAACTAGTATAGTTCATGTAATTTTGGGAAGAGAAGTCTGCCTGTAATGACTTCTGCTGAAGTTCATTGTGATACGAATCTTTCAGAAACAGCTGAGCTCCCTAGGTACCAATGTGTCTGAAATAGATGACCCAGGTGGTAATCGCCAAAGGGAGAGTTGCTTCCTACCAGCTTCAGCTGGTCTGCCACCGCCTCATCTCAGCGTTCACAGCTCCAAAACCTGCTGATGACAGCCCTGAGCTCTGCTTGATCTCTGGGCCAAATGGGCTTCACAACTCCTGTTGATTTCCGGCCTCAACACCAAGACCAGACTGCTTAGCATCCTACATCTTTGGGACCCAACTGGGCAACACCAATAAAACAAAATGCTAAATTTAGCACACCCCTGCTAGTGGAATCCTATAGAACTGTCACCCAGTAATTGCTGTCTGCAACAGCTCCAAACTCCTTGATTTATGAGACGTTCCCCCATGCTTGCCACAGTCATTTGGGATAAACCTGTGGTGGCTAGCTTTTGATCTTTGTCCCCAAAGCTCTGAAGTCACTCATGTATGCCAGTCCATCTCCCACTGCCCAAGAGCAGAACTGGGTGCTTTAATGGCCACTGCTACCCTCAGCAGGAGTGAAATGAATTGTGGGGCCAAAAGGGTAATAAATGCTCACAGGGCTTTTCCTGTGAGAACTGGAGGGATTGCTCATGCCAAGGCTAGCTCAGTGAGTATCTCGGAAGTGATGGCAGCTCTGGAGTCAGAAGTGGCTCATGGCGAGGATCTAAAGATACATGCTAATTTGTAATGCCATTTTCACCTTCAGAAACATCTAAAGAGTCCATCTGCCTAGAAATGCGTATTCTGACTTCCTCCCTCCCTCCCTCCCTCCCTCCGTTCCTTCCTACCTTCCTCCCTCCCTTCTTTCCTTCCTTCCTTCCTTCCTTCCTTCCTTCCTTCCTTCCTTCCTTCATTCCTTCCTTCCTTCCTTCCTTCCTTCTTTCCTTTATCAGTTCAGGCAGGACCCTGGCACATGACCAATGGAGGAAAAGAAGTACTGCTTGCAAATGATGATTAATTTTTTGGTTTTTTATTTATCTTCATTTACTTTTTTTATTAAGTAATTGTACAAAGGGTTTCAATTCAACACGTCAGTTTCCAAGTACTGCATCTTGAATGGCTCGTTTTTGTGAGCACAGATTTCTCTATCACCTCTGGTCTCCCCAGCTCAGCTTTCACAAAGCAAGTCACACATTCTTATTATTCCATGTCGAGACAGATTTGACATGAACACATCTCCATGTGCTTCTGAAAAGCTGACACTAATGCGTAGGTGAGGGCCATCAACTCCCTCTCATCAGGGGGTGGCCTGGAGTCTGTGCACAGCCTGTGTGGAGCCTCAAAGACCTGGGGCAATAAAACCATGCATTATCCACGCAGCCCGAGTCAGGCTGGGCATCTGAGTTGCTTTAGGCTACAAGGATGGAAGAAGGCACATGGGCTCTTACTTCCTGGAGGTTACAGGAAGACAAGTTTCTAGGAATTTAGGACAGCTGCACAAAGCCCTGAGCGAAAGGCTGCTTTCATAAACCACTCATTCTCCCTGAAGGGTTTGGCTGTCTTAGCAGGTGTTGACTGTGTCCTGTGACACAATGAGAGGAAGGTCTTGTGGCCCACAAGGCACACATAAAGAAAATCCATTAGCAGCTTCACAGCCATCTTCTTACCAAATAATCTGCTGACTAAAGGCTGCTTCAAGCTGTGTTGTAGCTCCAGGGGGCTGAGCATGAACTGGGCCACCTTACTGGGTATTTCAGCAGGAAAATGAATAAGAGCATGGAGGGCCTAGAGATCAGAAGTTAGGCCCTCAGGCGCAGATCTGTTCACCAGACTGGGACTTGGTGGCTTTCATTAACCTACTAGAACCTTGGTGTGTTAGGTTTTGTGGCTGTGACATAATGCCTGAGAAAACAACTTACAGGAAGAAATTTATTTTGGCTCACAGTTTAAATGATTCAATCCATGCTGTTTCTGGGCACAGGTGAGGACATAGTCACAGAGGCAGAGCAATGCTGCTCACCTCAGAGGGGCCACAAAGGGGGAGGAGGAAAGGAGGGAAGGAGGGAGAAAGGGGAGGGAAGGAGAGGGAGAGCTAAAGAGAGAAGGAAGGAAGGAGGGGACGAAGAAAAGAAGGAAGGAAGGTAGGAAGGAAGGGAGGAAGGAAGGAAGGAAGGAAGGAAGGAAGGAAGACAGGAAGGGAGGGAGGGAGGGAGGAAGACAGGAAGGGAGGGAAGGAGGAAGGAAGGAAGGAAGGAAGGAAGGAAGACAGGAAGGGAGGGAGGGAGGAAGGAAGGAAGGAAGGAAGGAAGACAGGAAGGGAGGGAGGGAGGAAGGAAGGAAGAAGTTGGAGAAGATATGCCCTCCAAAGGCACAAAGCCCCCCACCCCACCCCCACCTCACTGACCTACTTCCTGCAACAGGCCTCACCTCCAATAGTTCATTCCACATAAACTAACCGCGGACTAGTCTATTGACATTGATGAAGTTCATGCCTTCATGCACCCTCACCTCTCAACCAGCACCACAAGCCTTGAGCACATGAGCCCTGAGGTCCTTTGACACCCAAACTATGATGCTTGGCTCCCTTCAAAGGTGTTGTTGCAGGAAAATGGTCCCTAGTTCTCTACTAAGCACACCTCTGTTTACCTCCCTTAACCTGGGCTCCAAAGTAAAGCTGAAATAGGCTGGGATTGACAGAAGACACAGCTGGGCCCAGCCCTGGGTGAGTGGTTCTCACTGTGCTGGGTTCTGGGCAGTGACTCACGTGTGCCAGCCAGCATGCTCTCCCATAATTAGGCATGAGTGGTGGGGGAGGAGGTAATGCTCAGCTTCTCATGGCTGGTGCTAGGGCCTTCCCCACGCTCCACAGCTTCTCCAGCTAACTGCAAGGCCTCTCAGCCAGCTGCGGGCTCCTTCTAAATGAAACTGCTTTGTCCTTAGAGGCATGGTGGCTCTGTGATTTGGGGCTGTCTAACCCAACTTCATCTCATTTTCCTGGCGAGGGGCTGCCTGAGTTTCCAGCTGTTCTGCACCTTACAAACCAGTGTCCTAGCCTGAGTAGTTCTCTGCTCAGCTCTACCCACCGAGACCTCTGGCACTTGACCAAAACCAAGGGAAAGTTTGGCTTAGAAGCCTTTCTCTCTCTCTCTCTCTCTCTCTCTCTCTCTCTCTCTCTCTCTCTCTCTCTCTCTCTCTCTCTGTCTCTTTCTCTCTGTCTCTCTCTCTTTCTTTCTCCTTTCTTTTCTTTTGTCAGTCATGGGGCTTGAACTCTGGGCCTGGGCGCTATCCCTGAGCTCTTCAGCCCCAAGAGAGCACTCTACCACTTGAGCCACAGCACCACTTCTGGTCTTCTGGTGGTTAATTGGAGATAAGAGTCTCACAAACTTTCCTGCCTGGGCTGGATTTGAACTATGATCCTCAGATCTCAGCCTCCTGAGTAGCTAGGATTATAATTAGAAGGATTTCTTCCAGTGATAAGCCCAATTATCACCATCTCCTGACTTGTGACCATCACCAGACTGAATTTCCTGGAGAATTGTTTCACCCTTTAGTCTGTATCCCAGCTTCTGATTAGAAATATTCTGTCCTCCTCTGCAATCTAATCTGAATAAAGAGCAGAGAATTCTGATCAGCTCCTCTGGACCAGAGGTTCAGGACCTTAGGACCTCATGAGGTCACAGGGGCAAGATTAGAGTTCAGGGAGCTTCAGAGAGCTTGATACCTGGGCCAGCCAAGGACAAGTCCAGTTCTGTGGGGAGAACTTCTTAGGAACTGAAAAAGGGATAAAGACATGAGGCTCCAGGGTGAGGAGGTGAGACCACCAGGAACCAGGACTGGAGGCTGTTAGCTTAGAGAATCTACTGTGGTTAGATGAAGAGATTGTAGCAGAGGGCTCTCTTACATGTCTACTCAAGACCTGTGTGTCAGCAGCAGCTGTCCCATCCCCAGGAGGGCTCAATGACCTCACTACCCAGGAAACTTAGGGTTTGATCTACAGGTGAGTCACCTTTAAAACTGCAACCTCTGACACCATTTTTTAAAAAATTGTTATTATAAAGGTACAGAGGGGTTACAGTTATCAAAGTCTGGTAATGGGTATATTTCTTTTTGGACAATATCATCCCTTTGACCCAGTTTTTAAATATTTTCTATTGTCATGCTTTTGAAACTCTTCATATCTTAATCTTATCTTTCAATACTGGCGTTTATGTAGTGAGCTGAAATATCTGTGTCTGCCAACGCCGTTCTGAGGTGTGAAGAGTGAAAACTTACTACACCAACAGATTTGGCTCCTTGGTCTTAGCCCTCCAGAACCAGGAAGTTTAGAAACTAAATCTCATTTGGTTAAAACTTGCCCAATCTATCCTGTTTTGTAATTAGCCACAGAACAGTTAGAAAGGCAACCTTATTTCTAGGCTGTCACAGGATCATCTGGATTGTGTTGCATTATCTGTGTTCTGTTTTACACAGCCTAATCCAGCCCCTGAGTGTTGGATCTCCATCATCCATTATGAAAACTTCCAGCCCAGCTGATACAATGGATATGAATACTTGGTCTCAGACAGAAATCTTAACCCTTTCCAATGCCTCTAAGAACCACCATGATTTCTTTCCTGCCTTCCTATCTGCTGCTTCATGGACCAGATCAAAATCAGAGAGCAGAAAAGCCCAGTCTTATCACAACGCATCTTCTCAGGCCAGGGACCATGCTGAAAAGAAATTACTCTTTTCGCCGGCGCCGGTGGCTCACGCCTATAATCCTAGCTACTCAGGAGGCTGAGATCTGAAGATCTCAGTTCAAAGCGAGCCCGGGCAGGAAAGTTCGTGAGAATCTTATCTCCAATAAACCGCTAGAAAACCAGAAATGGTGCTGTGGCTCAAGTGGTAGAGCGCTCACCTTGAGCTGAAGAGCACAAGGACAGCGCCCAAGCCCAGAGTTCAAGCCCCACGACAGAAAGAAAGAAAGAAAGAAAGAAAGAAAGAAAGAAAGAAAGAAAGAAAGAAAGAAAGAAAGAAAGAAAGAAAGAAAGAAAGAAAAAAAAAAGAAAGAAAGAAAGAGAGAAACTACTCTTTTCAAGAACTTTGTGAGAGAACAATTTCTCTCTCACACAAGCATAAAGTGTGAATTGTGTTGGACTGCGATGTAAGAATCCAGGATAGGCATGAACGACAGAGGTGCTTAGCAGGAGTGAGGACTTCTCTCTAGGCATGATGGGTCACATGCTCGGTATGACTGCAAGTGTCATTGCATCACAGTTTTCCAGTCCCCTGTTGGGCACTGAACCCTGGGCTCTGCTCCAAGAAACACAGCATCAAGTGGCTTCTTTGTTGTTACTGGCATCAGAGAGGCCAGGGAAAAGGACATTCCCCTAGCTCTGTCTTCCAACACATTCTTGGAAAGGCAGCTGTGGATAACCGGCTTAATAACTGGCCACATGAAGTTAACTCCCCTCTCAAATCACTGTACATCAGCCAGCATGGCTGAGGAGACGGGAGGGATGTCAGCCCAAGCAACTCAAGGGTCTAGAGTCACTCTGGGGAGGGGTCTATACCACACAATAATGTGCTTGGAGGCCTGCAAGGAATTTTTTTTCCCACAGAGCCTTGGTTTTAAAGTTGGAATTCTTGAAAATAGGATTTCAGGTATTCCAAGGAGAATCCAGTCTTGGGTAAACTGACTCATGTTAACCAGCATCGTAACAATCTGACCTCTACACCAATTTGTTAACTTCATGACATAAAATAAGCTTCCCAGAGACTACATTTCCAATTCAGCGAGACTGAACAAGACATTAAATAGTCTCACAACTGAATATTTCTGAGGGAACTTTCACCAAGGCAATGAGCAGAGCCTGATAACTACCACTGCCCTCGCGCTATGGGAGAGCACTTGCCAGGTATGGTAAGCTGTGCCCTTCACGCTCCTTTCCTTGGTGAATCCTGCATCCTACCACCATTCTTCCACCCAGGGCCCCATTGCTTCTTATGCTGGTCCCCAGCCTAGATCTTCCCATTATTGAGACTTAGATTCCTCTCTGTGTGTGTCTGACATGTCTCTTCACGACATCATAGGGAAAGGCATTCTGACTTCATGAGAAAGTTATGTCCAAGTTAAAATTCAGGAGGGAGTAGTCGGGGCCCACGCATTTGTAGATCACTACATCTGACCTTGGAGGCTGGCCTGTCTGATCTTATGTGAAGATTCTCTTTCATTGGTAGGAAGGAGTGATCTTTTCTCAACCCACCACTTTCAAGTTAACTCAGTAAGAAGAAATAGAAAGGTACAGAACATATGCCTGGAAGTATGGCCATGTGGAAGGTCAGGACTAGGCTCTACTATGTACCAGTCTGAGGTTTCAGGATGTGAGTTGGGCATCCATGGCTCAACTCCCACAGTCACCAACCATGAAACACAAAGGACACTAAATGGAGCCTGGTGCTTCTCCATCACGCTTGCCTTTCTTTGGAGCCCTGTATAACCTTGGTTGAGTTATCCTGGAAATCCAAGTGTCACTTGGAGTTTTATATTCTTGGGGAATTCTTGTTCATGAGTCTCCAGCTGTTCACTTTGAAAAACTATCCAGGCTTCCCTTCCAAGAACAGAGAAAAGTGGGAACCAACATTTTGATTTTTTTCCTTTTCTTTTCTTTTTGTTAGTTAGGGACTTGAACTCAGGGCCTTGGCTCTGTCCTTGAGGTATTTTGCTCAAGGCTAGTCTTCTACCACTTTGAGTCATAGTGCCACTTCAGGTTTCGGGTTAATTGGAGGGTCTCACGGACTTTCCTGCCTGGGCTAGCTTCAAACCAGGATCCTTAGATCTCAGCTTCCTGAGTAGCTAGGACTACAGGCTTGAGTCACTGGTGCCCAGCTCTGGCCCTAATTTTGATGCCAACTGGCATGTGTGTGTCACTGCCAAGAACCCAGCGCAGTGAGAACCACTCACCCAGGGCTGGGTCCAGCTGTGTCTTCTGTCAATCCCAGCCTATTTCAGCTTTACTTTGGAGCCCAGGTTAAGGGAGGTAAAAAGAGGTGTGCTTGGTAGAGAACTAGGGACCATTTTCCTGCAACAACACCTTTTAAGGGAGCCAAGCATCATAGTTTGGGTGTCAAAGGACCTCAGGGCTCATGTGTTCAAGGCTTGTGGTGCTGGTTGAGAGGTGAGGGTGCATGAAGGCATGAACTTCATCAATGTCAATAGACTAGTCCGCGGTTAGTTTATGTGGAATGAACTATTGGAGGTGAGGCCTGTTGCAGGAAGTAGGTCAGTGAGGTGGGGGTGGGGTGGGAGGCTGTGTGCCTTTGGGGGGCATATCTTCTCCAACTTCTTCCTTCCTTCCTCCCTCCCTCCCTCCCTCCCTCCCTCCCTCCCTCCCTCCCTCCCTCCCTCTCCTCCTTCCTTCCTTCCTTCCTTCCTCCCTTCCTTCCTACCTTCCTTCCTTCTTTTCTTCGTCCCCTCCTTCCTTCCTTCTCCCTTTACCTCTCCCTCTCCCTCTCCTTCCCTCCCCTTTCTCCCTCCTTCCCTCCTTTCCTCCTCCCCCTTTTTGGCCGCTCTGAGGTGAGCAGCTTTATTCTGCCATAACCTCTATGATGTATGTCCTCACCTGTGCCCAGAAACAACATCTAAAACTGCGAACCAAAATAAATTTCTTCCTGTAAGTTGTTTTCTCAGGCATTATGTCACAGCCACAAAACCTAACACACTAAGGTTCTAGTAGGTTAATGAAAGCCACCAAGTCCCAGTCTGGTGAACAGATCTGCGCCTGAGGGCCTAACTTCTGATCTCTAGGCCCTCACAGGGTGACAAGGCACTTGTGAGACATAGGCATGTCCCTCACTAGTTGCAGGCGCGTGCTACTGTAATAACCAGCGTCCCCTTCCATAATCAGCCAGCCCGGTAATCAGCAGGGCCGGTGGCGGCCTGCTGGAGGGGGCGGGGCATAGGCGAGCCTCACTGCTCCACAGACTGGGCCACTGGATGGGGCGGGACATCGAGAGGCTGACATCACCGCCCCACGGGGCGGGGTGTGCCACCGGAGGGGCGTGTCCTGCCGCCGAAAGGGGGAGGGGCACAGCCTATATAAGCAGGCGTGTCTGAGTCCTGAGGGGAGTAGGGGAAAGACTGAGAGTCCTGAGGGGAGTCCTGAGGGGGTCCCGAGGGGAGTCCCGAGGAGAGGAGAGGAGAGTAGGGGGAAGACCAGGAGTCCCGAGGGGAGTCCCGAGGGGAGTTCTGAGGAGAGTCGAGGGGAAGTGAAGAGCAACAGAGAGGGAAGACAAGAAGTGGAGAGAGGGACAGCAGGCCTGAGGAGGGCAGGGCAAGCCTTGAGAGGTCATTTGGGCTTCCTGGAGAAGCCATTTGGGGCCTTGTTGAAGGGTCATTTGGGACCTCCTCTGGAGGCCATTTGTGGTCATCCGGACCTTCCTCGAGGGGACATTTGAGACATCCTCTAGAGAGGCCTGTGGAGAGGCCTACAGGAGCAGGGCAGGGCAGGCCTGTGGAGAGTGGAGGCCTGACGAGAAAGAGGAAGAGAAGACAAGGAAAAGCCTTCCCTTTGGAGGGTTGAAGGTTTGGAGCTTTGTAGGTCTGAGATTTGGAGGTTTGCAGACCTATTGGTTGATAGCAGACCAACTAATAAAGGTCAGAGCTGCCCATTTGAGGTTTGGTGTTCGAGGCTGCTCTTGGTTCTGGATATCTAGCCCAGGACAAGGTAGTCACAGGCCCCCTTTCTGGTGTAAATACTGTAAATAAATTTCTTTTGTCCATCTTTAACTGTGCCTTGATGGATTGTCTCGCCCTTCAGAGCTCTTCAGAGGTCATAAGTCTACCATGTGCCTGGCTCTTCCAATTTCATTAAAATTCTTACAGTGCCATCCAAGTATTTTCTGTGAAGATATCCCTTTCAAAATCTTTATTCTGAGGGCCACCCTTTTCTTTAATATTTGGGAAAAATGAAGAGCTGGAATGGGGAAGACCAAGTTCAATGAAGCCCAGCAGAACTACGGTGCTTCCTTTAAAAGAGGGAGAGAGAGAATTGTTGATCATCTGATATAGTTTATAAATTAATTGGTTGGTGCTTATAAAGTAGATAGAGATGAAAAGTGCTGATACCACTCTCAAGAGTCTTTACAGTCCAATGGGTTTTCTTTCATCCTCCTGCAAGATACATTAGAACAGCATAGTAAAGGCAACTGCGATTTTGAGGCCTCCAGAGACAAAGTGGCCACAAGCAATGAATCTTGGATTGGAAGCCAATGCCTGATTCTCTAAAACATCAGGACCACCAACAGGAACAGTCATACACATTCATCAATACAATACCAATTGTTCCCACAGGCATTCAGGATCATGTACATTTTCCTCCTTCTAGCTGTGAGCTTGTGTCAACCACATTTTGCCTACAGTAGAAGTTGGCAAACTTCTAGGAGCAACCAAATGCTTTAGACGAGTCAGATGTAGCTCCCCCCGGGCTCCGTTTTCCTGTGAGGAACAACCTGTCTCTTAATTGGTATCCCAGTGAGGCCTCAGATAAATCACACTGGGCTCCCAACAAATTTCAGGTAAAATTAGGTAAGAACTGAAAGTCTCCCAGGAAGAAGAAAAATGGAGACGTCTTATTATGCTTTGACTAGGGCAAATGGAAAGAAAGGAAGACTGCCGTTGCCAGGCAACACCCCTCCAGCTTCCGGTTGGGCCCTCACGATGGAAATGACTTCCTTTGTCCTCATGTGTGCCTCCCTAGCTGCTAAACATCCCCTGGCAGCTGAGCTCACCCCAGGCATGACACCAGACTCTCTAGTCTGATTTGTGTTGCCCTAGAAATGGTCCACTTCTGAGCTGCCTTTATTCCCAAGAATCCTAGCCCTCTCTGCATGTCATGGAGATTATTATATAATCTATATGCAAAAGAGTGTGTATGGACAAATCTCATTTCCAGATTGAGCCAGTTCCTTGGACATTCTCTATTCTTTCCCCCTCAGCTGCCAGATCTGGCAGGCCAGCTGACACCCAGCCAGGCCATTTTTATTCATCAATGTACAAAACCAGAGTTTGGCTCTTCTCTTGCTAAAATTACAGAACACAAAAGCTGGGGAGAGCTGGGGAGATCCCTTACTTTTTCCTTGACAACCCAACCCCCTTCCTGGGATTCAAATGAAGTATTTGGCTCCAGCTATTATAAATCTGTCAGCCTCATGATGAAGTACCTACGGCTTTATTCCTTGGGGAGCACTGAGATGGAGCACGAAGAACAGCTGGATGTGTGTGAGGAAAGGCAGTCTCAGCCCAAGACTGGGGGTGGGGGTGTCCATCAGAGCTGGGGCTTCCGTGGCAGGAATGTGTGTGGCATGATAGAAGTTCTTTCATTTCACAGAACCCTTCTGATGTAATCCAAGCATCTGCTACTGGGATGTCAATTCTTTAGGCTTTCTATAGAACATGGCCCTTTCCTTTAACACCCAAGTAGGGTGGGCCCATCAAATATTCCTTCTGAAGCCCAGTGTCTTATATCTGCTGGGAGTCTCAGAGAAAAAAATTCCTCTTGGTTCTTTTCTTCCCTCTCTTTCTTTTTCTCTCTCTTCCTCCCTCCTTCTCTCCAACCCCCTCTTCTCTCTCTCAGAGAAATAAATTCCTCTTAATTCTCTCCTCTCAATCTTCCTTCATCCTCCTGACATTACTTCACTGTTTTGACATTGCTCCTCTTCCTTCATTCGTTAATCACCAACACAAGATAAGCTGTGTAAAAGGTGCTTTAATGAAAATTCCAAGAATGAACAACAAAAATTCACACAATTCAACCTGAGCAAATGGGCTAGGACAACTCAGCCTTTCTGTTTTCTCCTTACTGTAATCCCAATACTCATCAACACCTGTGTAACCAAATGTGTGGGTTTGGTTTGTTTTTGTCTTTCCCCCACACCAACCAATTCTCCAACACTGATTGTACTACGACAACTCAATTCTGACACTACCACAGGGTAAGGGCACAAATCCATCAGATGCTCCACCCCTCCATTCATGAATGCATGAGCAACACACATTCACACATACACTCTCTCTCTCTCTCTCTCTCTCTCTCTCTCTCTCTCTCTCTCTCTCTCTCTCTCTCTCTCTCTCTCTCTCTCTCTCTCTCTCTCACACACACACACACACACACACACACACACACACACACACACACACACACACTACCAATGGAAAAGCTGAGACTGCTCTTCTTTTGACAGCCAAACTATAACTTGGGGTTATTTGCTGGAACAAATAAAGTTCAGAAGCATAGAAGAGACACACAGGGCAAGGTGTGAGGGAAGCAGGTAGACTTTCCACACTCTTTGGGGTCTGAACTTTGGATTGTGATTTTTTTCTGGAAGTTTCTTACATAGACACTATTGAATCATGGGCCATTGATCAACTCAGACTTCACCCTCTCTGTCTGATCTAGGAGGTCAGGTTGGAATGGCACACAGAACTAAAAGTTCTAACCCTCTACCTACAAAGTTGGTTGCCTTGGCAACCAGCCACAAACCCAGACTATGCAGGAAGCCCCAGCCTACCAGTGACCTCTCTTTTTTTCTCACCCTATCAGATTTTTTTTATTGTTATGATAAAGGTGATGCGCAGAGTTCCAGTTGCCTCTTTTTTTTGTTGTTGTTGTTGTTGGTTGTGGGGGCTGAACTCTGGGCCTGGGCACTGTCCCTCAGCTCTTCAGCTCAAGGCTAGTGCTCTATCACTTGAGCCAAAGCGCCACTTCTGGCTTTTTTCTGCTTATGTGGTGCTGAGGAATCCAACCCAGGGCCTCATGCATGCAAGGCAAGCACTCTACCACTGAGCAACCTCCCAGCCCCTCCAGTTACCTCTTTAGCATGTAAAACCACATTTGCTTCCTCCAAGTCTCCTAGAGTTTTTACAAGCTACATGCATGATGCTGGGGTCCAATTGTGTGTGTGTGTGTGTGTGTGTGTGTGTGTGTGTGTGTGTGTGTGTGTCCAGCCACCTTCACCATAGAGATTTTCTCACAGGCCTCCTTTCCTTTCTGGGGTCCTCCCTCCTACCTGAGATCCTTAGGAAGCCTGAGACTTTTTACTTGCCTTCACTTACACAAGTTCTATGCCTGCCTAAGCTACAAAGAGAGACCTTGTCTCAAAACCAAAGCATAACTCCTCCCTCTCCCCTCCCCTGCTCTCATTTCCTCTCCCCTCTTTCCTTCCCCTCACCTTCTCTCCCTTCCTCTCTCTAGCTGTGATTCCTTAACCCATTAATCTTGCTAGTTGTAATGCAGAGTTACTTTATCTAAAGCCTCTTGCATCCAAGAAAATTGAGTGTTTCCCTAGACTGAAAATAATCTAGCCAATTATTTACCCAGTTGACAAATGAGATGTATTTTCATTCCTGCTTGATTCATCATTAGAAAAATCTCCTTGGAGAAACTACTATGCTATAGCTTCAAATAACTGGAAAAGAAGGGTCTGAAGGCCTAACCTAGAAATGGCAAATGTCTGATGGGGTAGAGACGCTAATAACCCCCATTTGATTATTATTAATTTATCATAATACTGATATCCATGGACACATAAAATATTATTATTAGTTTAAAATGAATAAATAAATGAGAAACATTGCTGGAAGTTATCATCTGATTTCAATAAATATTGGATTTTATTATTGGACCTTGAACTGTAAAATACCTTTGTATCTTTATTATTGGATCTTACTGTAAGATATCTTCATTTCATATAAGAAAGGAAAATAAAGGCAGGTGCTGATGGCTTGTGCCTATAATCCTAGCCACTCAGAAGGCTGAGATCTGAAGATGATGATTCAATGCCAGCCCAGGCAGGAAAGTCCATGAGACTCTTATCTCTGACTAACCACCAAAAAACTGGAAATAGAGCTGTGGCTCAAGTGGTACAGCTCTAGCCTTGAGCAAAAAGAGCCAGGAAGAACACACAGGCCATGAGGTCAAGCCCTACAACTGAAAAAAAAGAGGAAAAAAAGGCCAATATTGGGAGGTTCTCCAAACAATCTGTACTACCACAGGCTGTATCTTCAGTACAGGAGTACATAGGAATAAATCCAGTCCACAGACATATGTAGCAGAAGATGTGCAAGTCTTACTAGCACTGGGCAAATACATGAAAAAAAGCAATGTTTCCTGGAAAATTTGAACTCAAACAGGTAGGACCATCAATCCAAGACAAGTTTATAGAGAACTATCTTCAGATGCTCTTATGAAACTTGATTTCAATCCAAATGAACACAATTGTAAGACAGATTCCAATTTTAGAACATGTTAAAATAGAGTGCGTGTTGGGGGAAGGGGGGAAATGTGTCTTTTCAAACCAAGAAACCAGTCAGTCATCTCAGCGAAGACTTCGAGAAAATGTACAGGAACAATTTTAAGTCAGCACTCTTGCGGGCAAGATTATGAAAATGGAATCTTATT
Source organism: Dipodomys merriami (assembly GCF_024711535.1). NCBI lineage: Eukaryota > Metazoa > Chordata > Mammalia > Rodentia > Heteromyidae > Dipodomys > Dipodomys merriami. The sequence goes on from NW_027206401.1 coordinate 11,523,665, forward strand.
TATGACAAGAGAACAGAACCTTGGTCCATCTGTTGAGTTCTGCTGGCCAATAAGGTGTCCTTTCTCACATCAGTTTCTTAGGCTCAGCTAATTGCAGAAGCAGAAAAAGTAGAACGTTTATGAAGGGACTCAATGTAGATCACCAGAAATAGAGTGTGTTGAATTAGACTCACTTAAGTCCAGGTCTTTCACAGCTGTGTTGAGTAAATGGCTTCATTTCTGAGCCTTGAGCCATATGGCTTTTCATGAAGGTCAACACAATGACCTACCATGTGGAGTTGTGAGAACTAATATCATAAGTATGAAATACCTCCTAGCATGGCCCACAGGATATTTGCTCAATAATTCTGGCTGTCATTATGATTATATCTATCTGCCTATCAGTTTCTAAGACAACACTCTTTTTCGAGAAATTTGTTTCCTTTTTAGGACTTAGCCCATAGGAAGCACAATACACAAAAAAGATTGCTTTCCTCTAGCTGCTCATGAACACGAATACAGATGTCATCCTAAGTCCAAGCTGAACTTGAGTCCTGGACTTCAGTGTTATTGTAGCTATACCAGCTTGATGGCCCTGAAAAGAGAGTTGAACTGGTCCTTGGGTGGAAATGCCTTTCTCCAACCATCACCAAAAAGCGTCCTGGAGTCATACAACCTTTGCTGGGGGGCTGTTTGGAATAACTGGCGCACTCTTCTGCAATTACTAAGTATCGGTTCCAGACTCTGGATCCACGTTGCAGGGAAATAGACTGGGCAATGTCCCTAAAGGGCTGGCTGTCCAGTAGAGGACGAGGAATATGGCCCATGACAACCAGACACAAAGCCCCACGAGGGAGACAGTGCACAGGAGTAGAGGTGGGGCCTTGACTTCACCTGGGGAGATCACACTAAGATAGTGCCAGGATATTTACAAAAGCATCATTAGTAGCATCTACTATGCTTTGCCATAGTAATTCTGCCTTGTTAGTATACATTCAAATTAAATGTGTGTGTGTGTGTGTGTATGTGTGTGTGTGTGTGTGTGTGTGTGTGTGTGTGTGTGTGTTGGTACTAGGGCCTGAACATAAGGCCTAGGCACTGTCCCTTAGCTTTTTGCCCTTAGCTTTTTGTTTAAGGCTGGCACTCTACCACTTGAACTACAGCTCCATTTCTGGCTTTTTTGGTGGTAAATTGGAGATTATAGTCTCACAGACTCTTTTCCTGGACTGACCTTCGAACCAAGAGCCTCAGCCTCCTGAGTAGCTAGGAACATAGACATGAGTCATTGGTGTCCATCTTGGCTTGAATTCTTGAACACCAGATAGATACTTGAAGCAACTTATCAATGATTTTTAAATACATTTGGATAGCTTAATCCTATCCCACCTCATTGTCAACTTTCTACTGTGGTTAAAGCATGGGTTCAAAACTGAGAGCAGGGTAAGCCAGGCAAGCCAAAGAATTCCCCACTTCGCTATTGCTAGCCAAAACCATCAGCAATTACTGAGTTGGAAGGCAATGCCTCAGATTCACTCCTATGCTCTCAGCCTTTGTGGTTTGAACTCTTGGGAATAGCCTGGCAATAAAACAATAAAGATGTACCAGAGTAGGGTTGGCACCTGTGAGTTTTAATAGGGTTATGATTTATAATAACATCAAACAGCAAAACAATGATGACCACATTGTACAGATATTTTGGCAACTCCTCCCCCTTTATGGTACATGACCAGCAGGTGAGAGAGTGACTCCAATAAGTCTTTATTGATGGACACCAAACTTGAAGTTTCATCTAGTTCTTACAGGTCATGAAACATCATTCTTGATTTGTTTTCCCCAGCCACTTAAGAACAGAAAAATGATTCTTAGCTATTCTTAGCTTCATAAAAACAGACACTGGCCTGAGGACACACTCACTGGCCTACTCTTGTTTGAAAGGATAATTGTGTCAGGCCCTTAGAAAATCATGTACTTTGAGAATCTCCTCTTCCTGGGGGGAGGGGGAGATAGAGGCGGCATCCTCTGCCCAGAGCAGTGGAGCAGTGAGGCCTCAGCCTGAGCCCTCAGTTTTCTCTTCTTCTGCAGCTGTCCACATGGTTCGCAGCACTTCCTCCTCTTCTCAGACAGCAGTGGCATAAAAAACCCAAAGCACTGCAAACAGAGCCAACCCTGGCTCTGCCACCATTAAGAGAAGCTTATTTTAGCTTCCTGATGGTTGCCAGACTGATGAGCTCAATTCCACTGTCACCGCCATAATTCACATCCATAGCACCTCTAGACCGTGTGAGCAGGCACCAAAGCAATCTTTCAGTGCCCAGCCTTAACACTGCTCCTGAAGAAACTGGGGGCAGAGTGAGGAACGGGTGCCAGAGGAAGAGGGGATGGTGGCTCACGCCTGTAATCCTAGCTACTCAGGAGGCTGAGATCTGAAGATCATGGTTAAAACACAGCCCGGGCAGGAAAGTCCATGAGACTCTTAGCTCCAATAAAGCACTAGAAAACTGGAAGTGGCACTGTGGCTCAAGTGGTAGAGCAGTGGCCCTGAGCTGAGTTCAAGCCCCAGGACAAAAAGAAAAGAAGAAGAAGAAGAAGAAGAAGAAGAAGAAGAAGAAGAAGAAGAAGAGGAGGAGGAGGAGGAGGAGGAGGAGGAGGAGGAGGAGGAGGAGGAGGAGGAGGAGGAGGAGGAGGAGGAGGAGGAGGAGGAGGAGGAGGAGGAGGAGGAGGAGGAGGAGGAGGAGGAGGGAGGAGGAGGACAAAGAAAGAAAGAAGAAAAGAAGAAAGAGAAAGGAAGAGAGAGAAAGAAGGAAGGAAGGAAAGGAAGGAAGGAAGGAAGGAAGGAAGGAAGGAAGGGAAGAAAAAAGAAGGAAAAAGAAAAAGGAGGATCACTGGAGCTCAGAAATTTGAGGCAGTTCAGGCAAAATAATCCCAAATCTCAAAAATACAAAAGAAAGAAAGAAAGAAAGAGAGAAATAGAGAAATAGAGAAAGAAAGAAAGAAAGAAAGAAAGAAAGAAAGAAAGAAAGAAAGAAAGAAAGAAAGAAAGAAAGAAAGGAAGGAAGGAAGGAAGGAAGGAAGAAAGAAAGAAAGAAAGAAAGAAAGAAAGAAAGAAAGAAAGAAAGAAAGAAAGAAAAGACAACAGAGCACACAGGTCTGAAGTAGGTCTGAGCCTCAGAAATAATGTGCTGTTATAACAATACCACAGGCCAGGCAACATAAGAACAACAAAAGTTGATTTGGCTCTCAGATCTGGAGGCTGGCTCAGGTGAGGGTCTCTATGTGGCATGATAACATGAGGAAAGGGATAGCAAGCAGGTGTTCTATAGGGAGGGAAAATCTGGCCAAACCCAGGCTTTCTCCTTTTTAAAATCAGAAATGCATTGCCTTAATAACGATTTTCAATATTCATTAATCTACTTGTGAAGACAGAGCCCCCATGCTCCGGGATGTGTCTCTATTTATACTGACAGTCCCTCGTTCCTCCTCCGTAGGAAAAATACCCAGGACACTGTGGTGTGAGTGTTTGCTCTATCCCCAGAATCCTTTCGCTCACAATGGCGTCCAGTGTGAACAAGCTCTGATGAGCCCAGTATTTGGCCTGTGGAAGGGGGTGGAGAAGATAAGGTGCCATCCGCTACCCAGCCTCGGGACTGGAAAGAAGTGTTCTGAGACTTATTTTGGGGCTGTGGGCCCAATAAGATGGTTTAAAACTTGTTAATAACAGACTTGTTTCCTTCTCCTGGCTGTTAGTGTAGGTATCAGTCAAGTTTCAAGGTCTCGCAACACCAGAACAACCTTTTACACACACACACACACACACACACACACACACACACACACACACACACACACACACACACACAGATAGAGCTTTTTTTTGTTGCCAATCCTAGGGCTTGAACTTAGGGCCTACACACTGTCCCTGAGCTTCCTTTTTTGGTCAAGGCTAATACTCTACCACTTGAGCCACAGCGCCACTTCTGGCTTTTTCTGTTTATGTGGTACTGAGGAATTAAACCCAAACTTCATGCACTCTAGGCAAGCACTCTACCACTAAGCCACTTCCCAGCCTACACACAGCTTTTTTTTTTCTTTTTTTTTTTTTATTGTAAAGATACTATACAGAGGGTTACAGTTACATGAGTGGGGTAATGAGTACACTTCCTCTTGAACATTGTTACCCCCTCCATTGTTTTCCCCCTACCATCCCCTCCCTCCCTCCCTTCCCCGAGGTTCTTTTTTTTTTTTTTTATTGTGATTAAGTGATTACATAATTTCCGGAAATTCACAGTATTGTGGAATAATGATGCTCATTTAAAGTCACAAGTTCATTCTAACTTTCCTGGAGCAAATTGTCTATCACAGTCTGTAATATATAACAGTACTCACATGTTATATACCATATATGTGATCAGCAGCATGGGGATATTTGGTAGTGGTTCAACCAGATGAGTGGGAGTTCTTTGTTTCTTAAGTCCTGTTAGTTTTGTCATATCACCTAACATTTTGGATTTAGCATCCACTTATCAGGGAGACCATATACCATTTGTATCTTCATTCTTGGCTTACCTCGCTCAACATGATTCCTTCTAGCTCCATCCATTTCCCTGCAAATGCCATTATTTTGTCATTTCTAATGGCTGCATAATATTCCATTGTGTATAGATACCACAATTTTTGGATCCATTCATCTGTGGTGGGGCATCTAGGTTGTTTCCATATCCTAGCTATTGCGAACAGTGCTGCAATAAACATGGAGGTGCACGTGTCCTTGTATATTGGTTCCTGTTGTTCAGGGTAGATGCCTAGAAGTGGTATGACTGGGTCGTAAGGGAGGTCAATCTTTAGCTTTCTAAGGACCCTCCAGACTGCTTTCCAAAGTGGTTGTATAAGTGTACATTCACACCAGCAGTGTAATAGGGTTCCTCGTTCTCCACATCCCCTCCAGCATTTGTCGTTGGCTGATTTGTGGATGTGGGACATTCTGACTGGGGTAAGGTGATATCTCAGGGTTGTCTTTATTTGCATTTCCTTCACCACCAGGGATGATGAACATTTCCTCATGTGTTTCTTTGCCATTTTTATTTCTTCATTTGAGAAGTCCCTCTTTAATTCCCTTGCCCATTTAGTAATTGGTTTGTTAGGTTTGGGAGGGATTAGTTTCTTGAGTTCCCTGTATATACAGGATGTTAACCCTTTGTCTGATATATTGCTGGTAAATATTTTTTCTCAATTAGTTGGTTGTCTTTCTAGCTTGGTTGCTATAGCTTTATCCGTGCAGAAGCTTTTTATTTTAAGGTAGTCCCATTTGTCGAGTCTCTCTCCAACTTGTTGTGACCCTGGGACTCTGTTCAGGAAGTTCCTTCCTGTGCCTATTAGTTCAAGTGTCTCTCCTACTCTGTCCTGCAGTAGTTTCAGAGATTCAAGTTTAATGTTAAGGTCTTTAATCCATTTTGAGTTGATGTTGGTGCATGGTGATAGGCTGGGGTCCACTTTTAGTTTTCTGCATGTGGCTGCCCAGTTTTCCCAGCATCAGTGGTTGAAGAGGCTGTGTTTCTTCCATTGTATGTCTTTGGCTCCTTTGTCGAATATCAGCTGGCTGTAGGCCTGTGGATTTATTTCTGGATCTTCTATTCTGTTCCATTGATCTTCGGGTCTGTTTTTGTGCCAGTACCATGTTGTCTTTGTTATTATAGCTCTGTAGTAGAGTTTGAAGTTCGGCATGGATAGCCCTCCCATATTGTCTTTATCCCCTAGAATTGTTTTGGCTATTCTAGGTCTTTTGTTGTTCCATATGAATTTTTGGACTGTTTTCTGTATTTCAGTGATGTACGTCATTGGGATTTTAATAGGAATTGCGTTGAATTTGTATATTAGTTTTGGAAGTATTACCATCTTTACTATATTAAGTTGGCCTATCCAGGAGCATGGGAGGTCTTTCCATTTCCTAGTGTCTTCTGCAATTTCTTTCTTTAACTTTTTATAGTTCTCATTAAATAGTTCTTTTACATCTTTGGTTAGGTTAATTCCTAAATATTTTATTTTTTAGGAGGTTGTTGTGAATGGGGTTGCTCCCTTTATTTCCCTCTCTTCCTGTACATTATCAGTGTATAGGAAGGCAACTGATTTTTGTGGGTTTATTTTGTATCCTGCTATTTTGCCGAAGTGATTTATGATTTCTAAGAGTTTGGGGATGGAGTTTTTGGGATCGTGGAGGTATAGTATCATGTCGTCTGCAAAAAGGGATAGTTTAACTTCTTCTTTCCCTATGCGGATCCCTTTAATGTCTTTTTCTTGCCTTATTGCCCTGGCTAAGGGTTCTAGGACTATATTGAAGAGGAGTACACATAGCTTTTGATACAAGCCCAGGGCTGCTTTCCAGCCCCACAGGGCTACTTTCCAGCCCTACCAGCTCTGGGGCAGCAGCCGGGCACTTCTGTACTTGCCTCTCAGAGTAGCAGCAGGCCTTGGACAAGCCAGCAGCAGCAGCAGCAGCAGCAGCAGCATTGTTTAAGTATATCCTTTCCTGGAAAAGGAATGGACAACTCTGAAATCAGAAAGTTTAGGATAGGAGCCTGAGGGGAAAGGGGAATCTGGACAGAAAGCTTATTCCACATGATGTCATCTAGTAAAAGAATGGAAGTGTAGGGAATCATTTGAGAGCAGGTCTTCTGCAGCATGTCCTGTGAACCCTCCCTGGCTCCCCACCCCCGCACAAACAGAAGGGTTAAATGCAGTTTCCTGGGGGTCACCTGAGATCTATGCAGCTGCAGTGACAAGGGACCCCGACGATCCCATTGCACACCATGCTTCTGAAAGACTGACAAAGACATGAGGTTCACTAAGTATTCTCTGACTGTTCCTCTCTGTGCCTTTTCCTCTCCTGGTAGCTGCTTACTGGGCCTTTTTTGGGGGGGGAGGGTCAGTCATGGGCTTGAACTCTGGGCCTGGGCACTGCCCCTGCACTCTTCAGCTCAAGGCGAGTGCTCTACCACTTGAGCCACAGCACCACTTCTGGTTGTCTAGTGGTTTACTGGAGATAAGAGTCTCATGGACTTTCCTGCCTGGGCTGGCTTTGAACTGGGATCCTCAGTTCTCAGCCTCCTGATTACAGATGTGAGCCATCAGCACCCAGCTAATGGGCCTTTTTTTTTTTTTTAAGAAGATGGTGAGATCTCTAAGCACATATTTTGATTAATGAAATAACCAACCCATCAATTAATCAAAGAAGGGGCCCAGGGGAGTAGTGAAGGTAGGAATCGATCACACCGGCTCATCAATCACTGGAAGGATTTCAAACTGCTTCAGGTTGAACTGCTCCCCTCTCTTTTCTTGGGAATGTGAAGCAGTAAGGTTTGTATAATTCAGAACAAACTGCCTTGTGGTGAGTTCCGATCTGTTCTCTCCATGGACTTGCTTTCAGCTTACACTGAGACCTGTTTACTCCCAGCCATCTTTTCTTATGCATGCATAAAAAACACAAATACAAATCAAGAAATACTGAAATCATTCCACCACAAACACATTTGCTTGCCTTCTCTTTAACTGTTTGATTTGGGGTGGGGAAAAAAATGCCTGCAATCTGCTTGCTATTAAGACAAGGAAGCAACGCTGACATATACATGTGTTTTGATCACAATCAAGCAATCAGCAGAGACAGAGTGACAGGGCCTCAGGAACAGGTGGAAGGCTGAGCTCTGCTTTATTGCTTTTCTTTGTGTCCTGGGCAGCCCCCCCCAACAGTCTTCAGCCGCCACCCCCCAACCTCCAGTCTTAGAGGTTCCCTGCTCTCCCCAGCTTGCTTCCTTTCAGAGATAGCCTCTCTGGCCCTGGTGAGTCTCTTGGATGCTTCTGACTTGCCAGCAATGAAAAGAAAAGCACAGGGCAGACTCAGCATGGACAGAAAGAAGAAGCAGAGGGGAGAATGAATGTGCTGACATGGCCACGTTTCATCAACGGTGAACATTCACATAGGGCTGTACTGCTGGGTTCCAAGAGAAGGACTACAAAGTCCATTCATGGCAGAATTCCCTTGTCCCTGGAAAAGCTTGAGAACAGAGAACAGAAGTCATCTGTTCTCTGAGTGACTCATTTTAAGACCTGCCTGGCCACTGGACACTGGTGGCTCTACCTGTAATCCTTGCTACTCAGAAGGCTGAGATCTGAGGATTAAGATTTGAAGCCAGGGGCTGGGAAGGTAGCTCAGTGGTAGAGTGCTTGCCTTTCCATGAATGAAGCCCTGGGTTCAATTCCTCAGCACCACATAAGCAGAAAAAGTCGGAAATGGTGCTGTGGCTCAAGTGGTAGAGCGCTAGCCTTGAGCTGAAGAGCTGAGAGATAGCGCCCAGGCTCAGAGTTCAGGCCCCACAACTGACAAAAAAAAAAAAAAAAAAAAAAAAAGATTTGAGGCCAGCGCCAGCGGGAAAGTCCAGGAGATTCTTAGCTCCAATTAACCACCAAAAAAAAAATTGAGCTGTGGCTTAGGTGACAGAGTGCCAGTCTGGAGCAAGAAAAAGCTAAGGATAGCAACTGGACCCTGAGTTCAAGCCCCAGTGCTGGCACACACACACACACACACACACACACACACACACACACACACACACACACACACACACACACACACACACACACACACACACACACACACACACACACACACACACACACACACACACACACACACACACACACACACCTGCCTACCTGTGAAGCTCCCCAGTGTGCCTATGGGAGATGCAGACTCTATTTAAGCTCAGTCTAGGCCCATTTCATCTATGGACTGGGGCTAAGGAACTGCCCAGCAGCCTTTGCTCTCTTTTGCCACCACTCAAGCCCAGCCAACCTGCCAGGAGCCTCACCAAACATGTTTTCACTGGCAGTGATGACTTGAACACTCTTTTTTGTCGACCCCCCAGAGCAAAAGCAACAGCAGGTTAGACAGGCAGGCGCAGGCCAGTCATCTTTCTCCTGGGAATGAGAAAGCAGCCATATGGCCATGAATGCTGCTGTGTGCCTAACTGGCAGAGTGAGGGAGTATGTCGGGAGACTGTAGGGGTGCTGTCTGGTCAGCTCAGCCTTTGTCCACACACTCATTTGAGAACAAAAAGCCCTTATTAATTCAATGCACTTCCTTACTCCCCCAGTGGCCAGTCGGCCCTTGATGGTTTTACCAAGCAGTGTCTTTGTTGTCTGAAGGAGTTTGTGGGCCCTCGCACAAACATTGCAGATACAGAAGACCAACTGAGCAATCAAGTAAACAAGTGAACTATCCATACTTGTGGGGTACAGTGTTCTCTTTCCTCCTATTGGATGTGTGTTTCCATATTCTATAACCAGCGTGAGTACTATCATAATGGGAAAGATGACAGCCCATCTTAACCCTGGGTGTATCATAGTGTATGCAACTCAGATCAATGAATGACACGGCAGATGCCTCATTAGCGGACGGGGGTGGGGGGAAGGAGAGAGAGGCACGGTGGCAATATTTACATGAAATGGAAGTCTAACATGGGAAAAGCTTCTCTGACTCAGAAATAGGCCATCTGGGCCTGAAGTGAGATTTTAGAAGGTAAGAACCACTCAGACACACTGGTAAAAATCAGTTCAGTGCAGAAAACTCCATAGGAGATTGGGAAGTTCAATTTTATTATATTGTTTTTCTTTTCTTTTTTTTTTTTGTCGGTCATGGGGCTTGAACTCTGGGCCTGAGCGCTTTCCCTCAGCTCTTCAGCTCAAGGCGAGCGCTCTACCACTTAAGCTACAGCGCCACTTCTGGGAAGTTCAATTTTATTGAGAGCTACTATTGACTATCCAGACTTGGGTGAAGTAGGGGGAGAGGGAAGGGAGGAGGGAGGGCTGGAGAGAGTCAGGAAACAAGGCTAGAAGACTAGGAGAGAAAGGATGATGAACAGGCTACGTTGGCCTATAAGATTTTGTCTGTGGCTAGGAACAGTAGCTATTGGCAGGAGAGTTCTTGGGCTCTCCCAGCCTGGGTTAGCAAAGTATTCCTCCAAACTATAGTGGCAGATTGGGGTCGAGAAAAGGATGTATTCAGACCTTTGTAGGTCAGTATGCTAAATCATGTATGCTTCATACAGGAAGCTAATGAGAATTTTCTCTCTTGTCCATTTCCAGTGTTGATCTTTCAAAACAGATACTGAGCAGAGGAACAGTAAGACACTGATTTGGTGCAGCAGATATTACCATACCTACTTATCTCTGTATCTATTTCATTCTTCTTCTATTGTACACTGTATAGCTCAGACTCTTTAAGGAGGGTCTTCTTTCTAATTGAAAAGTATCACCTAGATGTACTCGAGAAGCATTGAAATAATTGCTGAGTGAAGTAGCAGTGAGACAGACCTTGTAGGTAGATTTGTAGCCATCAGGTTTGGTGATAGCTTTTGATCCCTGGGTTGTTGTTGGAACAATATGTTCCCTGGTTCCCAGAAGCAGTATTAGCAATGGCAGCTTCCTGGTCCTTGGAGAATGTTGAAGGATAGGACACTGGAGCCCAGCAGTTGGTTCAGAGGCTTGAGGATTCCCTAGATCACTGAAGTTTCTTTCTATCACACTCCTGGGAACATAAACCCTCCCCTCTTCCTCTAGTGAGTGGAGCAAACTGGATTTTGGAATACCTAAGTATTATTTAATCCATAATACTGACTTTGATTTACATATTGAATCTATTTAATTGTTATTATTTATCTAGATATTCCCAAAATGGAAATCTAATCTATTCTTGACCAAATGTTGCAAACCTCCACATTTTCCCCTATAGTATGGCAGAGGACCTAAGTTCAAACAACAGCCTTATCCCCACAGGCACAAAAATACATACAAGTTTAAAAAGAGACTGCAAGATAGTATAGTAAAGTTCCAGGCACAGTGCCCGCCCATGTCACTCTGGTTGGCATTCTTCCCCTCCTAACTACAGTGTGGTTGGAATCGGGAAGTTACTCATCATCTAGCGGAACTGCATTGAGACCAGAGTAGAAGTACAGCTTATGATTCACTGACTCTAACGTGAAAGCTAAATGCTATGGGTTGAATCATATCTTCCCAGAAGATGGGGAAGTTCTAATCCTAGTATCTAGGAATAGGGCCTTGTGTGGAAATGGTGCCTTTGCAGAAGATCATGTCAAATGACGCCAATATGGTGAATCCTTACCAAACCTAATTGGTGTCTGCTTTAGGGGACACAGATTGAGCATGCAGAGAGGAAACAGGGCATGAAGATCTGAAGCGACACCGTGGCAGCCAGTGCCCTTTCCATAGGAGCCCAGTAGCTCAGGGACAGCCATGCTCCGTTAGAGGAACCCACCCAGCCAGCACCTTAACCTTGACCTTGACCTTGGCCTTCCATACTAGGAAACACTCAGTGTCTACTGTTTTAGCCTCCAGCCCATGGAACTTCATTACAGTAGCTGCAAACTAATGTACTCTTAATTATTTTAATTGAGAAGGATTGTCTCTCAAAGGCAATATTAATTATTTAAACAGTATTCCAATCTGCACAATTAGCAATACTAACCTAGGAATTGAAGCAATGTTTAGGGGAGAAAAATCTGGAACACTCTGAAATTGCTATGCTGTAAGTGAAGAATATGAAGCTCTAGGTGAAAGATACAAGGGATGCCTGTGAGCAACAGAAATAATAGCTAATATTTATTAGGTATTCTTTTTGTTTGTTTTTCCTGTCATGGAGCTTGAACTCAGGGCCTGGGCACTATCCCTGAACTCTTTTTATTCAAAGCTAACACTCTCCCACTTTAAGCAACAGTGCCAGTTTGGTTTTCTGGTGGTTAATTGGAGATAAGAGTTTCATGGCCTTTCCTGCCTGGGCTGACTTTGAAGCACAATCCTCAGATCCTGACTAGCTAAAATTACAGGTGTGAACCACTAGGGCCTGGCTTTATTAGGTATTTCTATGTGCCAGGTGCTGAGTTAAGTACTTCACATGCCTTAACTCATTTAATTTGCACAACAACCAACCATAGGTGGTAGATACAAGTATCACCCTCACTTCTCAAATGAGATCACTGGGGCACAGAAGAAGTATGGTCACTCACCTAAGGTAGTACAGGGAGAAAATAGAGAACAGGTGATATAGTTTGACTGTGAGCAGTCTGGCCCTAGAATACATTTCTAAACAACTAGGAATCACTAGTTTTATGTTATGGTTAATTCTATGATCAGCATTTGTGAGATGATAAAAAAGATTTGTATCTACTATCTTAACAGTTACTGATAAGCCAGGCAAAGAGTTGGGTGCTGAAAGATACAAAGTACAAGAGACTAACCAATTTGTGGGCTGATGTTACTCAGTTAAGGTTGTAAGCACAAAAATCAAAAAGGAAAAGGAAATTTCTCTTTTCCTCAAAACTGCCAGAGCTCCCAGATTGTTTTACTTGCCAGTCCTTATAATCACATGAGCCAAATCCCTAACATAATAAATTGCATGAATATGGGCACATATGTACATATATAGACATATGTAGCTACACACATACAAATGTAAACAAATATGTGCACATGCGTGTGTCCTTTGGCTGCATTTCTTCAGGCATTCTTGATTGACCAATCAACAGTCTACTTGAAAAAATCATAGCATTTAGTGTGAAAGACTGGGGCACAGCACCTTCAGAAATTTCTGGAAAGTCTAAAATTCTCTTCAGAAATTCTCTTCAAGCTTAAATTTCTCAGCTACAAGATGATAATAGCAAAATAGTTTTGAATAACAATAGGTGCCTTGCCTATTTCATGGAAACAATGTCAATATCAGATGACAGAGGTGAAGACATTTTTAAACAATAAAATGTCACACTACTATCAGTCATTAAATGCCAGATATGCATAGCTAGGAGATAATATCCATCATTTCTTTTTAATTCAGAGGATGCTCAGGCTCAGGTGAAAAGAGTAGAAGCCATTCGGGGTTGAGGTCATCCTGAGTCAGTCAAGGAGGTAATCAACACATTTGCACTTCTCTGGGGGCTGTCCTTGCAGTTACTATTTTGGAGGTAGAGGAGAGGGTAGGGGAAGGGATATAAAGCCAACTTCTGTTTTATTCATAATGTTTACTTCCTGAGTGTAAGGTCAACTAGGTAGTTGGTAAGTAGATAAGTAATTAGGTATGGTAGGATGCACATGATAGATCATTTCTTTTCAATATTCTCTGGGATTTCTATACATACAGAAATAATTTATTAGAATAATGTTTTTAAGCATTACCACTGAGTAAATTTAAAGAGAGAGCTCCAGGAAATCAAAGTATTTGAAGGGTATCATGTGGGTCATAGGTCAGAAGCTCCACATTTTTGGTGTCTAAGTTATTTATTTATTGAATGATGAAGACTTAAAAATGAAACAAAATCAGAAGTCAAGTGGCTTTTTGCAATCACTTTAAGGTGAAGGGAGACAGATAATTGATCCAGGAGCCACTGCCACCTTTCCCAGAAGATCTTTGGTATTTTTGGTTCTGGCTGAAAGAGAGGTATCACTTCCTTCCTCCTTCTTAAATGTTTCCCAGAGGCCTGTGTGTTGAAGACTAGGTCACCAGCCTGGGCCACTATTGGGAGGTGGTGGAAGCTTTAGGAAGAGGGCCCGGTGGGAGAAAGCTGGTTTATGGGGTACCTACCCTTGAAGAGGATTAAAGGGCTCTGGCCCCTTCCTCTGTCTGTGCCTTTATTCCAGGCCACCAGGAGATAAATTGACCTTCTTTATGTAATTCTGCAGCCTTGACATACTGTGCTGTGCTCCACAGGCCCAAAGCAACTGAGCCCAAGTGACCAGGGAGAGAAGTCTCTAGAACTTTGAGCCAAAACAAGACCCTCCTCCTTTAAGGAGTGTTTTTTTTTTTTTTATAGCAATGGAATTCTAACGTAAGACAGGGAGTTTCTGGTTAATGTGTTTATTAAAACACTGTGGACAGATGGGCACAGCCAGAGAAAGGATTGTTTGGGGATGGTGAAGGCCTGATGTGGTGGTTTAAGAGAGAGCAGAAAGACACTCTGAGAAAGTAAAGGAATGAAGTTTGCGACAAGGGAGGGAGGGCTAGACTGTATTGCAGATGCATCCAGAGAGAATCAAACAGCTTACATCTACCAGAGAATAGTTAGAACAGTAAATAAAGCCTGGAGGCCAGGAGGAAGGATTCTGCTAATTGGAGTACATAATTTAAGAGCACAAACCCCTGGAGGGACCGACTGCAGGTTTAATTAAAGATTATCATCTGTAACCTGGTCCTTTGTTTTAAAACACTGGCCCTGAGAAGAGTTCAGGACACATGTGAGCCTCATTAGATGCCGGTCTCCTTCTTTGGATATCAGACAGAGTGGGCCATTTTCCCACCTGTAATTTGGCCCACTGAGATGACTGTTCGATTTAGGATTCTTGTTTAACAGCGGCCCCCAGCCCAGCTAAGAAAGACCAAAGAAGGGGAAATGAAACAATCACATTTTAATATGGAAAAGTACAAACAAGGATTTCTCATTATCTATAAGGAGTTGTACAAAGGACTTTCAATGGAACATGTCAGTTTATGACAATGATTTAAAAAAATTTTTTTTATTCTTTTTTTCCCCTCCACGTCCTTGAAAGACTCTAAGTATGGAATTTGGGAGCTAACGCATGTCAGCTCTGAAAAGCTTAGAGGTGAGAGAGGCTGTTCATTGAATTGCAGGTATCATGCTGTTTAGCCTTAGGAGAGCTTTTGCTACAGAGAATGCTCATCCTTGATTAGCTCCCTGAATGGTTGGATTCGCTCGCCTCTGAGTATCTCCCTATAGGGAAAATTTGAAGCAGATCCCCCACCCCCCAGTATGAAAAGTTCTTCTGGTACCAGAGCATTTCCCTATATGGTCTGTTTCTGTTGGATTTGAATCTAAACCCCAAACGTGGTTTTGGTCTTTAAAAGATTTGTGCAAGGTCTGTGCTTGGCTGCAGGTCTTTGAGACAGGAGTCCACCTGCAGCTGTCGGCTCTCCAATAAACACTTCCAATTCAACCTCTCAAAATGTGGCTTCTCCATTCTCACCAATCCAGTTCCCATACAACACCAGTCCTAAGGTCAGATGCTATGGTCCTACTTTTGTTTTTTTAAAATAAGTTTTTTATTGTGAAAATATTGTACAGAGGGGTTAGAGTTACATGAGCAAGGTAATAAGTACATTTCTTATCAAGCATAGTTGCTTCCTCCTTTGTTTTTCCCTTACCATCCCTTCCCTCCCACCTCCTCAACTACATTCCCCTCCACCCCCCTTCCCCCACCTAAATTGTAAAGTTCATTTTTCAACATAGCGTCTTGTACATCTCATTATTGCAATGGGTCCAACTGTATCCCTATTTAAACAACTTGTCCCTCCCCAAATTATATCAACATCAAATACAGTGAAAACAGGGGTTATACCGTGGGGGAGGGACATACAAAGCAACAAAAAAAATCACATGGTACCTTATAAATATGTTGCAAACAATAGCAGGAAAGCAAAAACAACTTGGTGTGTACTTACAGCCCAGCTAATGGAAAGATGAGCTTCCAGCCTTGATGAAGGCCATCCTTTCCGGTCTCACACCTGTGATTAGGTAGAACCTGTAGGCACAACCCTAGGAGAACGAAGAAGAGAAAAAAGCAAGTGCCTTGGGGGAGTGGCCATTACTATTCAAAGTGACTGAACATATGCTCTGTAACTACCTGCAGGTTCTTTCTGCATCAAGTGCTTTATCTGTGGATCTGTTTACACAGCTGCTTATGGTGATTGAGTCACAATTGTGGGATGTTTTTGAGTTTGGAATGCTATGAATTCAAATCTGGGCTGTGTACTGTCCAGTCCTAGATAGCACTGCCACTCAGTCAGCACTGTGTGCAGGGGTGAAAACAGAGATTCTAAACTGTGTAAACTGCTGAGTGTTAAGGGCTTCTGGGTCTGAAATGTTTTCATATTCTATCATTTCTCTATTAAATTTATTAAATTTAACTTTATGCTAACTCTAAACTAACAGACATGTGCCAAGCACACTTAAGGTAGGCTAGCTAAGCAATGATGTTGGGTAAACACTTTTTGCAATATTTTCAGTTGCCAGAAGATTTATGGGGGCGCCACTCCACTGTAAGTGGAGAAGCATCTATAAATGTGTGGTGGTTAGCCTTGCTAGCGTTTCCATCTTATGGATCAAGAGGTGAGGGGCAATGTCTGACCCACCACCATAACAAAGCCCATTGCTATTGACGAGTTGATTAGCTGATTGGTAAATGAGTTGTCACCACCTCTTTGCAACTGCTTATGCTCCCAAGCCAATCAATATGTGCCCTTTCTCCTGTAGATGCTTGTATTGTGATAACCCTTTTCTCCTTTATTGCTCTTTTGAACCTTTCTACCCAGTGGGAATGTTAAGTTGACAGATAGGACTATACCTGAGACATCAGGCTAAGTTGGGACAAACTTTCTACTTTATGAATCTCCTATAGGTCACCCGAAGCCCCCCACCCAAAAAATCACAATAAAGACCCTACCTGTCTGTTCTTGCAAGACATTGTTGGGAACAAGTCCTTGGCCTATAATATTTGCATTGTATAGAATATTCTGTAGCTAGAGGAAACATTGAGATTAAAATACCAGAATCACTGTCTGTTTAATATAGCATCTAATTTTGGGCCAATATCAAGATATACAGAGATTACAAGATGGGAGCCAAAACACATGATCAGACATGATGACTAATTTGCTTTCCAGGTCTATTCAACCCTGCGTGCTGTAGTTTCATCCTACTTTTTGCATAGCCACAGGAGATGGGCTCTGGGTGAACGAGTCCTCTAGCCGGATCATCTCTGCAGGGCCACATAGAAAGGTTCCAACTGCACTGCACAGCCTTGTGAACTCAGGTATTAGCCAGCACTCACTGACCACACTGCATACATGGCTAGCTCACTCATGGGCCGGCTGGCCACACCTATCCTTAGCTCTGTGTTATAGTTTTCCAATTTCATTTCCATCTGTTATTTCCTCTTCTCTGTTAGTCAACTCCCATGTTCTCACTACATCATGTTCCAATGAGGAATGCAGATTTCTTCCCAGTCTCCAAGCCCACAGGACGGCTGTGTCCCTCGCTGCTCTATCTCAATAAACACTCCTCATCTATGGAAGATCGAGTCTGGCCTGTTTCCTTCCTTTCTCCTCCATTTTCCTAACACTACCCACCTCACTGTGTCATTGGGCAGCAGACTACAGATGTAGGGGTGCTGGGAAAAGTGACTTAAAGCATTCTGTAAGCAGCCTCATGACCTCCAGACACTAGTTATAATGTCTCTCCTTCCCCATCCTTAGTCCCTCCCGGCCCTCACACCAGACCCAGATCTCAATAAAGACCTGTATAAAGTCAAAAATGAGGGATACTTCTGAGTACACCAGAAGGTGGTGCAGATTAAGACCAGGTATGGTGGCACCTATCTATATTCCCAGATACTGGGGAGGCAGAGATTGAGAAAATTGTGTTTCGAGGCCAGTCCTATGTGAAATAAATTAGCAAGATCTTATCTCAACCAATCAGCTAGGCATAGTGATGAGAATTTTGTAATCCCAGCTCTTTGGCTCAAGTGGTAGAGTACTTGCCTAGCAAGCACAAGGCCTGAGTTCAAACTCCAGGACTGGAGTATATACAGGTTGATTGTGGCACCCCAGACAAACCTCACAGCAGGATAAAGAGACACATGGACTCCCTGTGGCTTCTGAAACCTCACCACTAACTCCATTATCTCTAGCGCCCAGTGCTTGTTGACTATGAATTCTTGAAAAAAAAAAATCTATGTCACCCCAATAGATTGGCCTCCAGGTCACAAATTAAAGGGAGTTGTGGGATTGGACATGGGCAGCAGTAACATTATTTTTAAAACCTAAAGTACAGACAAGCTTCCTCCACTTCCTTGAGGAGCCAATTCTGACAACACATATAATTTAAAAGCTTTTATACAGCCTTGGGTGGACAATCAGAGTTCCAAACTCAGGCAGTTGGATATAAAGCATTTGAAGAGTTAGTCAAAAAGTGTTCTTACAAATCCATGGTGGCCATGAACATTTACTTCCCTACCATTGAAAAAAGCCCCAAGGACTTTCCTACCACTCTGACAACACACAAAAAAATTGCTCCCAGTAATAAATGGAGTCGCTGTGTGAAACGATTGCTTTGATGGGTGGTTATGACTTCAAAGTCTCCTCAGCTCTGCTTGTTTTTCCTTGGACAATCATCACTATTTGATATTGGTTGTTGGCAACAAAATGGGGATTGTAGATTTTCTGCCTTCAGACTTTGGAGTTCGTTAGAAATGTGCCTGTCTGTTTCATTACATGGTTGAGTTATTCTTGGTCTCAGGCAAGAAAGGCTGAACTATTGCTTCAGCCAGGGCAACTTCTGGTCCTAACATTAAATGTGTGACCTACTTTCTGTGTATGGTGGCAATTGGGCATTTATCCAATAAAATACAAACAAGGTTAAAGTAAAGCCACCAGTGCAACCATGTTCACTGCAGCATTATTGGCCATAGTGAATAGATATGGAATCAGCCAAGATGCCTTTCAATGCATGAATAGATGAAGAAAACGGGGTATATGTACAATGGAAAATGTGGTATATATACACAATGGACTTTTATTCACCCATCAGAAAGAATGACATTGTACCATTTGTAAGAAAATGGAAAGACTTGGGAAAAATTATATTGAATAAGCCAGACCCAGAGAAACAAAGGTTGGTTTCTCTCATTGGTTTCTCTCTATAAACAAATATGATGAATGGTATGCAAGTGGTTTCAAATGAATGAAGTATAGACTCTACGGATTGCTCAAATACTGCAGTTCTTTAGAAAAACTAGGTCAAAACCTAACAAAGCAAGCAACAGGAAATAGGCACTTTCAAGGCGGGGATGAGGCCAAGGAGAGAGGAGTAGACAAATGCAGGAGGGTCCAAGGGGAAGAATGTAGTCAAGAGTTCATTGTATATGCTACAAAATAGAAGGGATGGATCAAAGGGGGAGGGGGGAGAATGACACTGATCCAGATGCATTGTATTCATAAACTCTTTATTAAATGGCACCTCCTTTGTACAACAACTTAAAGGTAATAAAAAATGTAAGTATCTTTAGCGTTTTTGTTTCTTCACATAAAAACCATAAATTAAGGAGCAGTACTTTGGATTTGAGACCCATGATAAAACAAGCAAAGAGCAATTGAAGCCAGGTGCCAGTGGCTCACACCTGTAATCCTAGCCACTTATAAGGCTGAGATCTGAGGATCATGGTTCAAAGCCAGTCCAGGCAGGAAAATCCGTGAGACTCTTACCTCCAATTAACCACTAGAAAACTGGAAGTGCCACGCACTGTGGCTCAAGTGGTAGAGTGATAGCCTTGAACTGAAGAGCCGAGGGACAGTACCCAGGCCCAGAGTTCAAGTCCCACAACTGACAAAAAGAAAAAAGAAAAGAAAGAAAAAAAAAGAGCAATTGAAAGCTTACTTGCTCCCAGAAAGTATAAAATATTCTATGGAATTGAAATTCCCACATAGCTTTATGATTTGCACAGATATTAAATACCAAAAAAATGCAGACAATAAAAAAATGCCTTGTCAAAGGGCAAGGCTTTAGTCTCATGATTCTGTTTTCCCAGGGAAAAGATGGCTGAGTGTGAACTTTCCTTGGACTCACTGCTCTGTATGGTACACCATGATTCACATGTTTGTCTTCATTTGTTTGAGTGATATCTTAGGCAGAATGATGGATGATGGAAGGACACGGAGTGGGCCAGGTGTTGGCCATTGATGCAGACATGTGAAACTAAGCAGGTGAGAAAAATCCATCCCAGAGCTTGTGAGCAGGAGAACCCAAGGGAAGAAAGGCAGGTGGAGAAAAAGTCCTGAGGCCTAGGCCCGGACCAGTCTGCAGGTTCCTGGGAGGTGGCACGTCTCTGTAGATGGGTGATACTTGTACCTGGGGTAGAAA
This sequence comes from Dipodomys merriami, assembly GCF_024711535.1. NCBI lineage: Eukaryota > Metazoa > Chordata > Mammalia > Rodentia > Heteromyidae > Dipodomys > Dipodomys merriami. The sequence continues at coordinate 11,543,626 of NW_027206401.1, forward strand.
CTCAGGAAGAAAATGTTATCCAGAAAAAGAACTTCTGGATCTGGAGAGGAGGCAGACAGGAGACAGGAAATGTCTTCCTATGGGCCTAGACCTCCAAGTCCCCAGACTGGTTCTCCACATGTACTAGGCACAGACATTTTGAAGATGTGGTGGCAGCACAAGCCCCCCCCCGCCCCACCTTTGCTGTTCTTATTTCTAGCACTCTTTGGCTCTCAGTCTCTCACTTGCTCTGAAGTTCAGCCTCCATCTATCTCCTCTCCCTCCCTCCATCTGTTTCTCTCTTCTGCCGTGTGTGTGTGTGTGTGTGTGTGTGTGTGTGTGTGTGTGTGTGTGTTAAGGAAGTGGTAAAGATAGTTATCCTCTCTTCTCTGTCTCTCTCCTTTCTTCTCTCTCTTCTCTCCTCTCTATCCTCTCAGGTGCTCTCTCTGTCAGAGAAGTAGACTTCAAAGTAAAGGGTAGGGTGCAGTGCTCTGGACACTTCACTACTAAGCAGAAAACAGGAGAGACACAAGACTGGACATGGATTCCAAGAGGCAGCAGTCAGTTAACCGACATGGGTGCATGGAAGACGTGCCGGCAGAAGACAAGCTTGGTGTCTTAAGAACAAAACTCCTTGGGGAAATCCTCAGAAGATCTCAGATGCTGCCTAAAGAAGGATGGGAGGGAGAGAAGGAGGGAGGGAGGGAGGAAGCCGGGCTGGTTGTAGTTGAGACCTTTATAGGGATTTTTATCCATACTGTGACTTGAATTCAGGGCCTCCTACTGGCTAAAAAGACACTTTGTCACCTGAGCCATTCCCCCCACCCCCAATTTTCCTTTTTGTTTGCTTTATTTTTCGGATAGGGTCTTATGCTTTTGCCCAAGACCAGCCTGAGACCATGATCCTTCTAACTGCCTAGATGCGGTTACAAATATGCAACACCAGGCAGACCTTGTTCTGTAAGGCAAAGTCTTGCTGAGGTTTTTGCCTGGCCTACCCTTGAACCATAATCCTCCTATTTCAGCCTCTCAAGTATCTGGGATTATAGGCTTAAACTACCAGGCAAGGTAAAAAGTCATTTCTTGCTTCATCTAAAGACCACATCTTGGGCTGGTCAAGTCTAGTAGAAATCCTGAAAATCCTTCACTATCCTGAGTTATACAATGTGTGACACTCTAACAATAACTGACATATTTTATTAGGTTGAAATCTTGTACATTTCTCTCAGATGGGAAGAGGGGAGTTTTAATAAAATGAGGGCGGTGTGGCCTAGCAAAGGGCTGGAATAGAAGCCTGGCAGAGTACACATTGCTCTTCTTGTTTCTTTTCTAGCCCCAACATGTGTCCCAACACCTTTACTTCCAGCAGCCAACATGAAGCCACTTCCGGAGACAGCAAGGATTAAATCTCTGCAAATAGTTTGAAGATGAAAAAATCAGCTTTATGAGAGGGTACTTGGTGCTCTCATCTGTCTTAACCCAACAACATAAAATCACCAGCTTATTAGATTCTACAAAGCACAGAAGCAAACTGATTTGTAAGCAGCTCCATTTATTTGAGTAAATAAGCTTGTAAATAAATCATTGGTAAACATTACAAAATTAAATACATTTCCAAAAGCTTGCCAGTATACGTAAAATTCACAAACGTAGTTCTTTTAAAAAATAAAATATGTTCAAAGCACCCTTGATATAAAATGCCTGGTCCCTGTCCTCAGACAGGACCACCTGGAGACATCTTACAGCAGGTGGGGTTTCCAGGAAGAGGCCGCAGGGACACATGAATGGAAGAGCTCGTACTTCTACCTGTTACCCTGCCCACATCTCATCCGAATTCTAATTCTTCTCCAAAGAGTTAGTATGTAATAATGGAGGGGGCAGACAGGTGCTCAGGCCTACCTCTAAGCATGGAGGTCAAGGTCACACTGAGGAGCAGGAACACACAGAGTTTCCATTCTGAACCACTGAGAGAAGCCACAAAGGACATCCATACTTCCAGGCCAGCAAGTGTTGCTTCCTCGAGTGCCTGGAGAGGAGGCAAGGCCTTGCCCATCCCTGCACTTGCTCAACCCTCAGCTCTCAACTCTGCTCTGATGCTAACCAGGCACAAAAGGGACTAGAATCTACTTTGAAGGAGGAAGATGCCCAACCAATTTCTTTCCTTCTTACCTGCTTTCACACAAACAGAATGATACACAGTTTTGTTTTTTGTGCGTTGAAAGCAGCAAAATCTATTACTACACACAACTTCTCTTTTCCATGACAAATCACTACTTAGAAAGTATGGACATTTCTCTAGAAAGTATGTTAGTTTTTCAAATTAAGTGTTCTTAGAACTTTTAAAAGACCACAAATGAGGCAATAAGTACATGACCTGGCGAAGCATCTTAACCAAGGAAACGACAGAGTCTATAAATTAAGCCCTTGACCAACTCAACAGATTTTTTTTGTAGTGTAGCTCATTAAAATAACGGATACACTGAGTTCTTCCACTTTGGTGCAGAAAGTGAACGCTGAGGGTCAACAGCACTCCCATGAAAAAGGCCGAGTGCTGTGACCTCCCTCCTTAAGACGAGCACAAGTTTATCCCATCCATGTGAAATAAAACTCACATCTACAGTTTAACTTGTTGCGTAGATATATACAAGAACAAGAAACTTGACATCTGAGCCAAAATGTACAACCTAAGGGGGGGAAAAAACTGGTTGTAAGAAAACCATCTTCCCTGTATTGTTAAGGTCCTAAACATCTAAGTCCTTGCAGAAAACACCACCCAGCCTGGTTCATCAGTGGGCATCCACCTGCCTTGATAATCCTTGGCTGGGCTGCAGTCAGAGTCGTGATACCTTTGCTATTAAGCTATTACACTAGTGAAAACCCTTAGAAACGACAATGAAAAGGAACGCTCATGAATAAATGTCTAATAAATCCCCCTCCCCACACACACACCAAAAAGAAGTTGTTCAGAAGGACAACTGTTGTTTAATAAGTCTTCATGAAGTTCAAACCCCAGGACCCTTTCTTCGTCTCCGAGACAGTTCTACCCTGTTCCAGAATCATATGCTCTTCCTCTGTGGAGGGCTTAGCTTCCTCATGCCTCTTATCTTGGAGAGTAGCTCTTTGATAAATTCCTAAAAGAGATCAAAGAAGTGAACATGAAGTCATGCTACTAAAATCCATGTTGAAAAATCTGTGAAGTAAGTGATGGTAAGCACCGCGAATCTTAGTCAATGGAACTGGCGTAATAGGGAAATTGGGAAACAAATGAAGAATGCCTCAACTTCATAGCCCAGCCTTGCTGTCTTCACCCTGCTCTACTTGCCTTAGGAGGGAAGCCAGGCCCGCTTCTCTCACTGACATTATCTACGTGGTTGGTAGAGGCAGGTGTGGAGAGCACCTGGGGCTTACTGTGTACATGGAGATCACCTGCAGCTCTTGTAGAGTACAGCCAGGTTAGGGTCTAAGACCCTGCATTTCTAACTAGGTCACAGTTGATGTTAGCACTGTCTGAGAGGGTACCTGAAGGCTCAAGACAAGGACAAGAGGTCCTGGCAGCTGAATGTGCATCAGATCTATTAGTGATGGTGTGGATTAAGCCACTGAGTGCTAGGCCCACCAGCACAGTGGATCCAGTAGAGGGGTGGTTTGGTAGGTAGATGTGGGTGAAGCTGACGATGTGCTTTTCTGATGTGCCTTTCACCAGTGGCATGAGTGCCCCTGCTCCCAAGCTCACAGAGAACCAGCGCTCTAGATCACATGAAGGGACTTTATGGACTGTAATCCATAGCCCCAAACCCAACTCGAACTAAACCATACCAAAGCACATTTTTAATTACCTACACACACCTGAGGTTAAAATTTACACAAGGACTGTTTTGTGCGATGCATTCTGGTATTTTCTTTTTGATTCTCCTTTCATTTTCAGAGGGAAGCTGCAGGGCTGCGATCCACGGAAATGATTGCATGATCTGCAAATGGATCGAAATCCACTGGGAAATGGATTGTTGCCTCACATTTCAAAATGTCGGAACCCCATCCGAGGCACGTTCATGCGTTAATTGTGTTTTATAATATAATTGTATTGGTCAAAGACAAGAACGACAGCCAGACCCTATGACCAGCAAGTTCACAGCCAGCAAATGATCAGACTAAGCACTTTAGGGACCAGCTGAGGGCACAATCAGTGAGAAATATTACTCTCCCTCCAAGCCATCCCCAGCTCTCACAGCCAGAGGCCCAGGCTCAAGGGTCCTTCCTGCTCTCCAAAGCTAAATACAATAAGCTTAAACACTTAAAGTTACCACTATCATTGGCTTTTGTTTTTTATTACTATAAAAATAATACACAATTTTTCTAAGAAAACTTGGAAAATACCAAAAAGCAACAATATACTCCTTAGAATGAACAGCTGTGAACATATTTCTTCTATGGAAAATTGTTTATACCTCCTAATTAAGATCATACTGAATATAACAATATCCTTTTGTTCCACTTAGCATTGTTATGTCAGGAGCTTGTTCCCACAACATTAAGCAGTCTTCCTAAAAACTAATGCTCATAACTTTACACTCCTTTATTGTGCAGACAATATACCATTTGCTTAATTCCTACATCAATGGATTCTTAGGTAGTTCCTGGCTTTTCAAAACTATAAACAATGGTGTAACTAAAATCACTATAGTTAAGTCTTTGCATGTAGTTTGAATTATTTCCTCTGGAGAGTTATCTTTGAATTGGCTGAAATGTCAAAATGCTTTTTACCACCACCATATCTACTAAGACTGGACAGAATGGAAGACAATGGAAGTACAATGAAGGCCTGATTTCAATTTACTGAATACCTATCTAATTTAAAGAATTCTCTTAAGTGAAATAATGCCACATTTTCCCATTTACACACAATTTTCACTTTGAAAAGTTGAATGTATTATTGTATGCTTTGTGCAATTTAATCAGTACATAGTATTAGCACATAGTTTCACAAACCTGTTACACAAATGACTACTATAAAAAGTTTCAGTCTTTGACTCTAAATTTCCTTTCTTCTTAAGTCCAGCATCAGAATCACAAGTCCTATTACTTACCTTGTGCACAATTCTTTGTGCAATAGTTTAGAAACTTCCCTTTGCAGAGCTAAGACTAAAATAACATAAAGAAGAATATACCCTGAACTACAGATATATCTCTTCAAGACAAAAGTGATTGGTAATTTAAATCTAATTCAAAACTTCTCTGAAAATTAATCACAATGCTTATGAGTCTCAGAGAGTAAAAAGGTTAATGATGTAATTGTGTGTGTGTGTGTCTGAGAGAGAGAGAGAGAGAGAGAGAGAGAGAGAGAGAGAGAGAGAGAGAGAGAGAGAGAGGAGAGAGAGAGAGTATCTTGGGGCCTGAACTCATAGCCTGGGTGCTGTCCCTGAGCTTTTTTGCTCAAGGCTAGCACTCTACCTCTTGAGCTACAGCTCTATTTTGATCAAGTGGTAGAACATCATAAGGGAGAGTGCCTAGGCCCTGAGTTCAAGCCCCAGTACACACACACACACACACACACACACACACACACACACACACACACACACACACACACACACACACACACACACACACACACACACACACACACAAAGATATAATTTTTCTTTTCTTTTTTGTCGGTCATGGGGCCTGAACTCAGCTCTTCTGCTCAAGGCTAGCGCCCTACCACTTGAGCCAAAGCGCCACTTCCAGCTTTTTCTGCTTATGTGGTGCTGAGGAATCGAACCCAGGGCCTCATACATGCAAGGCAAGCACTCTACCACTGAGCCACCTTTCCAGCCCGCAAAGATATAATTTTTCTTGGGACTATGATGCATTAATATGAATGGAAAAAAATCCCATTTTTCATTTTATATGAACATAACTTGTATATATATCTTAATATACTGTTTTGTGCATAATGTGCATACTTATGCTGCTCATGAAATTTGCATATTTGGGTGCTCAGCTGAGTGGGTTAAAAAAAGCAAGCTCAATATTTATTTTCAAAATAGAAACTTGCCAACACCACTTGCACAGAAGGATTCTGTTGATTGCAGATGATTCTTGAGGAAAATTCAAGGACCTCTAATTAAATAGTTGGGTTTGAGTTTGTATTACTCAAAAACACTTAGATCAGTGACTTTCAGTATATCTCATTCACTTCCAAGAGTCATTTTGCCTTGGACTGGGAATGCTGATTTAGTCTCAGAAAGGTTATTCCTTGTAGGAAATGACACTGATTTGAGACCTGAATTAGTAGAGGAAGCCAGTTGGAGGAGATATAGAGACCTAGCTGATAGCCCCCTTGCTGTAGGACTCTTCCTACAGAGGAACAAGCCAGTGTGACAAGGTAGAGAGTTAACAAGAAGCGCTGGAAAGAAATCCTTCAAGTTTCTGGAAGTGTTCTATATAGAGTTAGTGTGAGTTCTACCTTAGATGTCTAGAAAAACCCCCAATGAGGCCATTAGGGCCTAGAGTTGCTGGGGTGTTTTTTGGGGAAGGGGTCTGTTTTTCTTTTGAGAAGTTTTGATAGGGTGTGTCTTTTAGGGTACTCTGTCAGATTGGAAAAACAAAATCATGTTTCCTGCTCTCACCCTCCATATGTCTGGACGTTGAAATGTCAGAGGAGATAGGTTTCCATTACCCACAAACCAAGCAATCATTTCACCAGTGGGTACCAACAGAGGGCACCAAGTGTGGATTCAATTGTGACACTAGATATTTTGTGCTGAAGAGTTAGTTACCATCGGGCATGGTGCTCACACCCGTAATACAGCTACTCAGAGGAGATTTAAGATCTGAGGATTGGTGTGAGCTGGACAGTCTCTTATTTCTAGTTAAGCACCAAAAGGCCAGAAGTGGAACCATGGCTCAAGTGGTAGAATGCTAGGCTTAGCAAAAAAGCTAAGAGACAATGCCTAGACCCTGAGTTCATGCCCCAGTACTGGGAGAAAATAAATAAACAAACAAATGTTATTTATCTCCCACAGGTTAAAGTGTAAGCCCTACAAAACTGTCCTCCATTCACATGTGGAACTCAGGCTTGTCAGACATACTTCTGACAACTGACGTAAGTAAGGGAGTTTCCACTGTCCCCACTCCTTTTATTCAACAATTTGCCACAGCAGGTCACACAACTCAGATAAACACTTAGATCTACTAGTTTATTATACCACTAATAATAAAGGAGATGGTAAATGATACAGCTAAACAGCAAGATAAAGATATACAGAGGGTTAAGGTATGAGGGAAGGGTCTAGATCCCTCAATCTGTCTCAGCGCTGTCATGTGAACCCTGCATTTAGGGGTGCCCATGGAAGCTTCATAATACAAACATGATGGACTATTAGCTCAACCTCCAGCTCCTTTCCTTTTACGGGGGGGGGGGGGGCAGGAGAGGAGGGAAGAGGAGGGGCAGGTAGGATTGACAGCTCCAAGCTTCTAACTGACTTGATCTTCCTGGTGACCAGGTCTTATCAGGACTCCAAAACATATGCCATTAATTAAATTAATGGATCAATTATCCATTGTCTCCTCAGTGGGAGACAATGTAAGAAAGAAATCACACTAACTTTGTATAGGACACTTGCAGAAACTTGAAAAGAAAGAATTCTTTCCAGCATTTCTTGTTATCTCTGCATCTGCTCACACTGACTTGTTCCTCTGTAGGACTCTGCAAGGAAGCTGTCAGCTAGGCCTCTTTATCTCCTCCAACTGGCTTCCTCTGCTAATTCATCTATTAAATTCCACTATTAAAAAAAGATACTCCTGCTGCCCAGTATTGCCTAGGAAAGGATTAGGAGCTTTGCACCAGGAACTGGGGTAAACGATCAAGCATTTGAAAAGATGAATGTAGCTCCCCTATTAATCAGGAAATTACAAGTGTTTCAGAAACGTCATTCATGGAGGGGAGACCAACTCAAATACACATTGCTTATTGTATCACAATGTTTTATGCTCGTTTCATCTAAGCTGCTGAAATTCATTTTATAAGGTTGCTCATGGTATTTGTTGAATCTCTGTAGTCATGTTCCCTACTCGCATTTCTGATAGTGATCATTCATCTTCTGTATTCCTACTTACTTGAGTAAATAGATGTTTGCCAATTTTATTGACCTTTTCCATTCCACTGAGCTCCACTTACATCTTTATTGTTTCCATATACAGAGGTAGGGGGTTGGGGAGAGGGTTGAAAACCTTGCTTGGCTTTTCTACTTAAGGCTGATGCTCTACCACTTGGGCCACAGTTCCACTTCTGGCTTTTTTGTTGATTAATGGAGATAAGAAGCTTGCAGATTTCTCTGCCTAGGCTAGCTTTAAATCATGGTCTTCAGATTCAGCCTCCTAAGTAGCTAAGATGATAGGCATGAGCCACCAGCACCTGGCTTAGCCTCAATCTTTTATCCTCTTGGTTGTCATTGTTGTTATTTTTAAGGTGCTTTATATTTTATAACTTAGACATCTAATACTACACCTTCTCCTCTAATCACTGCATTAGTGAAATCTCAGAAAGGTAAGATGGGCTTTCATTTTCACTTAGTTCAAAATACTTTTCAATCCCCCTCTTCTTTGGGTTTTGAATTACTTAGATAAGCATTATTTAGTTTCCAAATATTTGGAGATTTTCCAGATATTATTCTGTTTTTAATTTCTAAGACAATATCACTGTTGTCAAAGAACATGCTTTGAATGATTTGAATCCCTTTAAATCCGAGTGTTGCTTTATGATCTAGAACATTACTAACTTGGTAAGCAGTCTGTGGACTTTCTGTCTTGACATACAAGTTGTTTCCAAGGTGGCATTTCACCATTGCCTTGATAGAGCTTCCTCTTAACTGGTGTATGCTCTAAACATGCTGAGAAGGATTAACATGTTATTCCTCAGCTGAAGAATTCCCAATGAAAATATAGTCATTTAAAGCATTTTCCCAGCCACAAAGGACATAATCTTCTCATTACTCAACAAAGAAACTATCAACTCTTTTTTTGGCTTTGTGTAAACAGATGCATGTGAGTGGATGAACCCAATGGGCAGGCATGGGTTCCATATCAGAATTTGACCATTTAGGCTTGATATGAAGGATCTAACACGATTGAAGGTCTCCCCTGTGGAGCCCTTTTCCATATGCCCATAGTTAAACCAAAACCATAAGTTGTACAGTTCAGTAAAACTTATGTTCTATTCCATTACAAGTCAGCTGCCCCAGGTCACAAAGCAAATACTTAAATCTAGGCCTTTGGTGCCAACTGAGTTGGGTAACTATCTGCAGAGCCCTCATTGAACCCTAAGTGGAATCTCTGTTAGATCCTGCCCTGAGTGCTAAGTTGAGAGGAATGGAGGGTAGAAGTCCTGTTTTTCAGGAGCTTCTAGGTCAGCAGGGGCAGAAGACAAGGAAAGGACTGTTGGTAGTAGGCATAAGTGACAGTGCCAAGTGAGTTCCCACACCCTGCAGGCTTACCTGTTTACCGTGCTTACCTGAGCTCTTGGGCCCTGAATAGAAAACAAACTGGGGCTGAACCAGTCACCTGTTTTTAATGAGGTTAGGGCCTAGTACCCCCAGGACTGAGAAATGAATAATGTCACAAGAAGCAGAGAGACTGAAGACAAAGACTTAGATCCCAAACACCGCAGGACCTTTTCAAACAAATGCCAAAGGGGGAAAAAATTCTGTTAACAGGGCTTGTTCAGCCCATACACACACAGCAGGGGGCAGCGTCGTCACCTGGCAGAGAGGAGGATTCTGGATCTAGAGACAGCCTAGGTTCAAGTCCTTGGGTGCAACTCACAGATTGTATTCTCCATGCCCCAGTTTTCCTCCGCTATAAGTGGGAGCAATGTAAACATGAAATGCTTAAGTAAGTTAATACATGAAATGGCTGGACAGTGCTGAGATTACAGTAAGTGCAGCGCAAACAATTCCCACTACCTTGGTCATTCTCATGACCGCCGCTATGGTTTCAATAAAGCATCCCTCAAAAGGCTCATATATATATTTTTTTTCGGGGGGGCCCGGTTGTGAGGCCTGAACTCTGGGCCTGGGCGCTGTCCCTCAGCTCTTCAGCTCAAGGCTAGCGCTCTACCACTTGAGCCACAGTGCCCCCTCCGGCTTTCTTCTTTTTGCTTTTATGCTGAGGAATCGAACCCAGGGCCTCAGGCATGCAAGGCAAGCGCTCTACCACTGAGCCACCTTCCCAGCCCAAACGGCTCATATATTGAAGGCTTCATCATGAGGGTGCTGTTTTGGGAGGTGCTAGATACTTTTGGAGGTGGAACCTAATTTCTGGAGGAAATAGGCCACTGGGATAGGTTCTTGGATAGATGATGATGATTCTTTTTCCTTTGTCTGTCTGTCTGTCTGTCTGTCTGTCTGTCTGTCTGTCTGTCTGTCTGTCTGTCTGTCTGTCTCTTTCTCTCCTGTCTCTATCTTTCTGTCTTCTCTCCTCCCCTTGTCCTTAGGTCTCTCTCTCTCTCTCTCTCTCTCTCTCTTTCCTATCCTCTCCCTCTTCCTTCCCTATCCTCTCCTTCTCTCTTCTACCCTTCTCCTCCCCTTCCCCTACAAAACTCATGCTGAAATCTAACTGCCATTGTGACAGTATTAAGAAGCAGGGCCTCTAAGAGGTGATTAGGCCGTGTGGGCTTTGCTTTGAGTAGATTAATATCATTATACCAAAAGGGGATTAGTTATCCTAAAAGTAAATTGTTATAAAGAGCATTTGGCCTTCTCTTACCTCTGTTTTTCTCGTGTGTTCTCTTTTCATTCTGAGCTATGATGATGCATCCAAGAGGTCTCTGTCAGAGGCCGGCACCATGCTCTTAGGCCTCTCATCCTCTACACTGTTAGAAATATTCTTTACACTGGGCCTGGTCACCCACCCCCATAATCCTAGCTACTCAGGAAGCTGAGCTCTGAGGATCACAAATTGAAGCCACCCCAAGCAGGAAAAGTCCTTATCTCCAAAACTCTTATCTCCAATTAACCATCAGAAATGCTGGAAGTGGAGCTGTGGCTCAAATGCTAGAGCAAGAGCCTTGAACACAAAAGCTCAGGAACAGTGCCCAGGCCCTGAGTTCAAGCCCAGGCCTGGCATGCACATGAAAAAATTGTTTTTCTGTGTTATTATCCAGTCCCAGGTACTCTAGACATGGTATCACAGACTGCACTAAGAAGTGGGCTACACACACACACACACACACACACACACACACACACACACACACACACACACACACACACACACACACACTCTGTAGCTGTTCTCCCCTCCCCCCCCATTCCCCATGGGAAGGTGTGACAATGAAGGCAGATGAGAAGAACGTGAGACCCTGAGTGCTCGGTCAGGGTATGAAGATCAGCACATGTTTCTTCAGGGAAGCTGACAGAGGTCCTGGTCAGCAAGTGTTCCTCCCTCCATGGCTGTGGTTCCTCCCTGTAAGTATTGAGGCCACCCAGGCTGAAGAAGGCCACACTGGCCTCTCACAGTGCCTGGTGGAGGGCTGCAGTTCATCAGCACCTTGCTCAGCAGATCCCTGCCTTTTCCCACTCCTGCAGCTAGGCAATGGCTTGCTATCAAGCCAGCAGCAGTCAAGAGATCCTTGGCCTGTATCACTTCCCCTCTTAAAGGGCTACAAACAAGTATGTTTGCCCTTCATTTCATGAAGTGCTTAAATGGGCTAGAAGACATTCCTTCAGTACTATTTCCCAACTATCTACTACCTCAACACATAATACACACACACACACAAACATGCACACACATACACACCACCACCACCACCACCATCTTATACCTCCATCTCTTCCTCCCCCTCCTCCTGACTCCTCTGAGTCATTGTCTGTGTCACACTGCAGGTAAAGTCTCCACCTTCCCTTCCACCAGACTATCCCCCCTTAACAAGGAAGACAAAAACAAAAACCTCCTACCCTCAATAGTGGCCTTTTTTAAATGTCCCTGTGTTCAGCCTCTGGGTTGCTATGCCCAGCCTACCCCTCTGTGCTGGCACTATTACTGTATGTGAAAATCCTCTATCCTCTCCTTTCTCTTTTTACACATTAATTCATATGCAGACAATTCTCTCTTGCAGTTCTCATTTTACCGGGCATAGCATCACTCTGTCAAAAGGACTGAGCACCTGGCTAGGGTTCACATTCAGTTCATATTTATTGGGCAACTTCTAGGAGGCAGGCATACTGGGCATTTCACATACTGCCTGATTTAATCATTACTAATATCTTGTAAAATGGGCTTAGAAGGATTTAGAGGCTTTCCTGAGGCCGTGCAGCTACTAAGTAGTCAAACACTGTGGATTCAAACACTGTGTTAATGTAAAGGCATAAAGAACCTGGAATGAGTGCCAGGTGGAGGGCCTGCTCCTTCTCTCTGTGCCAGGCTACCTAGGATAAGAAATATTTTGTATTAAGCAGTCAGGCTGGGTAATTTTAATCTAATTACAAACTTAAACTGACTTGAAATACATATGATTCACACAACAATTCTGTAACTTTTAAGGGTGGGGAAAAGGATGACAGATATGCAAAGGACTGTGTCTTTATAAGCACATTCTGGAAATTGTCTCCTGAGGATAAACCTTTGCTTCCATTTCTTGCCAGGGACAGGCAACCAAAAGTAGGCTCTACATATAGGGCAACTCGACACACACAGAAATGCATTAAGATCAGTGAAGAAAAGAAGGGCTGACTATGTTTGCATAGCACTAGGATAATACAGCAAAATGTAAATGTAGATCCCTACCTCACACTGTATAGACAAATAGAGGGAAGAAGCATTTGAATACCTAAAAGTAAAAAGTAAAAGTAAAAATGTTTAAAACAAAGCATAAGGGACTATTTTTAAACACACTAAAATAGTAAAAGATTTTTGAATTTGTTTAAAAGTACAAGCCATGAAAGATGTCATTGACAAATTTGATTCAAAATTTAAAGCTTCTGGTTTGGCACTAATGGATACTTCTGTAAGGTTAGCTACTTAGGAGCTAACACCCAAGAGGATCATGCTTCGAAGACAGCCTGGACAGAAAAGTCCACAAGACTTCATCCTCAATATAACCAGCAAAAAGCAGGGCTGGAGGCATGGCTTCAGTGGTAGAAGAGTGCTGGTCAAGCAGGCAAGCCATGTAAGGGCAAGGCCCTGAGTTCAAACTTCAGTACCAGAAAAAAAAAATTTTCAACTCCTGTGCATAGAAGACCTTGTAACTGGAAATAAGATCTACCATTAGGAAACTTAACAATTTACAATTGCAATCTACATAAAGGTCAAAAGATTGTCATCCAAAATACACAGGACTCCCCAAAATCGGTACAGAAAATAACTCAGAGAAAAGCAGACATTGAATTCGAAATGGAAAACTCCCAAAGAATGATATAGAAACAGCTAATAAGCACATACCAAAAAATTCCTCATTTTTTTCTATTTGTAAAGGAAATTTTCAGAAAGGTTAGTTATATAAATCAGGTAATGAGTACACTTCCCTTTGAACAGTGTCACCCCTTTCCTTATTTTCTTGCAGGTTTTCCCCCTCCCAACCCCTCTCCCCAAATCCTTATTCTTACTACTCAGGAAAAGAAATGTCAAAACAACACGCTGCCCTTAGATGGGCAAAATCTTAAACATTTAGCAATACCAGGTGAGGTAATGATGACATTAAAAGGGAATTTTTAATGCTTGTATCAGTGTGAGCATGCAAGCTGATACAAGTATTAAGTGCAATTCCAATTCTTGATATTTCCTTGGAAAAATTTTCGTACATAGAACAATAGATCAATAATAGTAATTTTATTGCACCTCTGTTTATAATAAAGATAAACTGAAGACAATTCAAGTGAGTATCAAGAGAAAAAATGACTAAATTATAGTTAATACAAAAGAATGCTATTCAATTTTTTAAAAAGAATGAAATAGACTTCCTCCTGAAATACAGCTTCCTGTGTTAACATCAATATTGTATAAAATAAAGGAGCTTGAAAAGACATGTGAGAAAAAATTATTTATGCAAAGCATACAAAATAATCCATGTGCATACTTGGTTGCAACAGTCTTCTTATTCACCTTTGTTTTCCTAGTACAAAGCCTAATATATTAAGAGAAGCTACGCAAAGGTTTGCAAAGTAAAGAATTACATGAATGAAAGAACTAATTCATAGAACTACAGCATGAAAGTACAGAAAGGGGCAGGATGGGACTAGACCTTTCCATGTCCCTTAAGGGAGGGAAAAACTCACACAAAGTATCAGTTGGTCCAACTTCTTTAAGCAGTATGAAACTAAAAAGGCTGGGGAGTTGGGGGAAGAGTGGAGCCTACCATGTTCCAGAGAGAGAAAAGGAGGGAGGGATAAAGAGAGGAAGGGATGGAGGGAAGAAGAGAAGAAGAGATTAAAGAAGCAATACTAAAAAAAAAACAAGAATAACACTTTCAGGAACTTGTCAAACTGACTACAGAATGCTGCCTCCTGATTTATAGACTTCTAAGAAGTCAAGGCTGGTGAAGGGGGAAAATAAATCAGGAAGCAGCCATGAGAACAAAAGGTCTTTTCTCACTCCAGAGTTACTGCCACACAGCTCCATCATGGGGCATGGCATCGGACTGGCACACTCTACTTGGAGCCTTCATTCCCCAGATTCCATCCTGGGTCCTGTGGCAGAGGTAGCAGATGGACACACACATTTTGTCATTATCACCCTAGCCAGGCGCCTGGGAGCCTTCCCTGGGCATTCAAAGTAATTAATCAGTTACACTTGGTGGTAACACACTGCTTTCAAAAGAGATGGGTTTATTTGGACAGTAGGAAGTGAAGGGACCAATATCACTGTAAAGCCTGCTTTGTGATTCTTTCAAGCATGCTGAACCATTTAAAACAAAGATGATAAACAGATATCAGGCAGTATTAGAAGTATCCCCTAGGAAGAGGAGTTTTTAGGAAAAATGCTTTAAAATCACCCGCCTCTGCAGCTGCCAGGGAGGCAAGCTCCAAGAGTCCTGGAAGAACTCAACCTGCTTTTTCAGAAACCACCACCCACTCCTGAGGCAGAGAACAATAGGTGAGGACTCCCGAGGCTGAGACCCACATGGGCCTTGTTTCCCAGGCCAGCCATGCCTGAAAACTGCCTATTCACAGGCTCCATCTGCTCCCAACCTCCAGCATCTGCCCACTTCCAGCAACAGCCAGCCCCCATGCAAGGTTGTGGTTCTCATTTTGTCTTGTTTTGTGCAGGGTCTCACTCTAGAACCCAGGTTGGCCTTGAACTTGTAATCCTTTGGCTTCAGCCTCCCAAGTCCTGGGATTACAGACCTCCAGTGTCAAGTATCAAATTCTAAGAAGCTGCCCAGTACTTTCTCCAAAGAGCTCAATGATCAACCGTCATGGTGGGAATTGGGCAAGGTGTGAATAGGCTGGAGAGTAAGAATTCCAGATCACAGTAGCTAGATCAATGAGGGGAATGGAAGGCTGGGATGTGCCTTTTTGAAAAGGCCATGGGAAGACCTGAAAACTTCCAAATAGCAAAAGTTATGGCAGAGGCATTGAAAAAAATAAGCTTGATCATTATCAAGGAAGCCAAAGGAGGTGAGTCAGCCCAGAGGAGGCCACTTTTAGACGTGCCCCACCCAGGAGACACTGGAAATGCAGTCCCACAGTCACCAACACTCCTCAGCATCCATTTCACTCCAGAAACAGTACATGTCCCGCTGTGCTTCCTTGTGGGCAGGGGCGGGGGTGTGGGTGCAGGTATTACTTATCTTTAGAAGGGTCCATTTGCTGGCAGGGAACACCAGAATTGATCCTATTTTGCATTATCTTGAAAGAAGCTTTCGAAGCAGGGAAGGGTTTGCAGATCCACTGTCATGACTTCTGCCTTCATAAATTCCTGAAGGCCTTTCCTGCACCTCAGCTTTCATTCCCCTCCTTGAACTTAAAACCACTGCCACTGTACTGTCCATTTATTTTCTTGACTACCTGCTTCTAAAGATTAATTTGTTCTGCGTGAGAGCGGGCGTATTAATCTGTCTTAAGAGATTCAGTCCACTGCTTTTGGACTAACAAATCCCAACCCCAATTTGGAGGCAGCAGAGGACCCCACTTGTGATCACCATTTTCAATTCAAGGGCATTTAACTCTTCTTCCCTTACTAACATAATCCTCAGAATCTTTACATTTGCAATTCAGACAACATGAAATCCTCATGAATATTCCAAATCAGTAAGTGATCAGAGGGGTGGGGGAAATCCAGTAAAATTATAATCTACCACTTGGCAAACACTAAGGAAACTAAAGTTACTCCACCAAGATTCTCATTATCCAAGAGGGAGAATATTATCTGCTATGTTTTCAAGAAAGGTTAAGAGGGTCTGCGAAACAAAAGAGCACTTATTTGGGGTCTGGCAGCACAGATTATAGTGGAAATCAGAATGCATCCCGTGAGGAGGGCTTAGAGGTTCTTTGAAGGGTAAAGAAGTTTAGGTGGATTCAGTAGTCCTTTAGCAAGCACCATGAAGTAAACTTCTATACAAACCACAGAGTTTACTTCTGTAGCTCATGGGTGCCACACAGATGAGCTACAATCAGACCACAGTTCTAGAAAAGAGTTTAATTGATAGAATCCTCAGGAAGTTCCTCTAAGCGAGCTCCTTTTCTTGTAGCATGTCTCAAGAAACAGTGGTTGATTTCTGCTTGTAAATTACTCAGAGGTACCATGTCATAACTGTGACATTTCCCTGACCCAGCAGATTTCTGGGACCTGAAAATTCCTCTTACCACCTACTCATTCGTGAGTCATCCTGGTGAGCCCACAATGCACAGCAACTCACAGGCTTTGATTGTCCAAAAGACAGGTGACAGCCCAAGCGCTGGTGAAATACAGGTACTTACAGAAAAAGCTGATGATAAACACAGTCCTTTATGAAAAGCGTATTGGTTGGCCTGATGGTATCCTGCTGATACTAAATGCATGCTGTGCCTCACCCCAGTACCATGGGTGAACTTCTTTCTGTCCTAAAGATTTGAACAGCTTGTAAGGGAAGAGTGGGAAATAGGAACTGATCCTATACCTGTAAACTTCTACCTCTGATTCTACCATCTCCCCTACACTCTGACAACTCATATACAAATATTCAAGGTAAGATCGTTACTTTTCTTCTTGTATTTTAGACATTGTTTGTCTATTCTCATTTAAGCCAGCTCTAATTTTATATCAACTACAATCAAGATGGTATTTCCTCAAGCAGAAGAAATAAATACACCATTTTTACTCATTGATCTGATGACATTTATATTGCTCATCAGACTCATTAGTCTGATGACATTTATATTGCTGAGTTTGATGAGACCAACTGAGGAAAGACTTATGTCAAGAGTTCCAAGTTTAGCCAGGTGCCAGTGGTTCATGTCTATAATCTTAGATGCTCAGGAGGATGAGATCTGAGGATCAAAGTTCGAAGCCACTCCTGGCAGGAGGAAAGTCCCTGAAACTCTTATCTTCTGTTAACTACCAAAAAGCCAGAAGTGGAGCTATGGTTCAAAAGGTAGAACACCAACCTTGAGTGAAAAAAAGCTCAGAGACAGTGCCCAAGCCCTGACTTCAAGAGATAAGATGTAGTAATTGTAACCCTGCTGTACAATAAAAAATATATATTACCGGGAGGGGGCCGAAGGTGGAGGGTGGGGGCGGGGGGAGATGGGTAGGGATGGGAAGGGGAAACAAAGGAGGAGGCAACAATGCTTGATAAGAAATGTACTCATTATCTTGCCCATGTAATTGTAACCCCTCTGTATGGTATTTTCACAATAAATATATATATTAAAAAAAAGAGTTGGATGTGAATCAAAGTGAAGAAAACCAAAATCTTTTATCTATTAGTTCATGACCTATGTGGGAGAAAACCACAGACCTTGCTTTCTCTTCCCTTTTATAACTTTCCACAACAAAAATTGCAAGTGTTGCCACCATTGATTTGATGTTACAAAACTGATTTCAAAACAGCTCATGGAAGCTGAACACCTGTAATCCTAGCTACTCAAGAGGCTGAGATCTGAGGATCAAGGTTCAAAGCCAGCCCGGGCAGGAAAGCGAATGAGACTCTTATTTCCAATTAACTGCCAGAAAACTGGAAGTGGTGCTGTGGCTCAAGTGGTAGAGCACTTGCCTGGAGCTGAAGAGCTGAGGGACAGTGCCCAGGCCCCCAAAACAACAACAACAACAACAAACATCTTATGGCCACAGATTTTAACAGGAACAAATCAAAAGTAGCGTTTCTGATAATATTTTCACAACTGACCAAAACCTTAATCTCTATGCTAAAAGTCACTAAAAGTCTATATTAAAGGCTTTGGTCTAATCCAATTCATATTCATTGTTTCTTTTTGGGCCTGAGTGCTGTCTATGAGCTCTTCAGCTCAAGGCTAGTGCTCTACCACTTGAGCCACAGTGCCAATTCCGATTTTCAGGTGTTTAATTGGAGAGAAGAGTCTCATGGACTTTCCTGCCCAGGCTGGCTTTGAACCGCAATCCTCAGATCTCAGCCTCCTGAGTAGCTAGGATTATAGGCACGAGCCACCAATACCTGGCTATTCATTATTTCTTATAGTAATGTTTTAAATATTCAAAGCATAATTTTTTCTCTTAACAAAGGCATGGGTTTTTTTTAGAAAATACATACCTAAAAACTAATACTGGTTATAAACAAACCTTTTACTACAATGATTCTGTACCTCTTACAATTTTCTTTAAAGTGTGGTTTTTTGTTTTGTTTGTTTTTTTGGGGGGGGTCCGGTCGTGGGGCCTGAACTCTGGGCCTGGGCGCTGTCCCTCACTTTTCAGCTCAAGGCTAGTGCTCTACCACTTGAGCCACAGTGCCACTTCCGGCTTTTTTCCTTTTGCTTATGTGGTGCTGAGGAATCAAACCCAGGGCCTCAGGCATGCAAGGCAAGCACTCTACCACTGAGCCAATTTCCCAGCCCTAAAGTGTGGTTTTTAATGTAAAGCAAGAATCAGTCCCTACTCCATTAGTTTTAAGTCTTCCTGAACTACACACATTTAGGCAGAAAGGTAATAAAGTTAGACTATGCAAACATACACACTCATGATAGTAATTGCTAATCAGCATTTAATTAGTGTGGTTTACCTTCAAAAATAGACAAATTGACTTAGTTAAAACCAATTCAAACACAACATTCAGGAAAGATAATTTGCTTACCTCTGTTGGTTTGTAGCAGTCTACAAGAGCTTCCTAGAATTAAACACACAGGAAGTCAGTTTTATTGCTTCAAAATTACTTTGAAAATGAAATTAAAAGTCATTTTATTTCATTCTACTATTTTTTACAATGCTAAATCAAGAAATCTAATTGACTATCATCAACATCATGAAAAACAGTAGTTGGTCAATTAAAGTTATAAAATCATTAATGTACAAGAACTTTGTTCTTCGACACATATATACACATTGTGCATATGTATGCTACATGGCAATTTTTTATTTTTACTTTTTGCCAGTCGTTGGGATTGAACTCAGGGCCTTTCCCTTAGCCTCTCTGTGCTCAAGGCTAGTGCTCTACCACTTGTGCCACAGTGCTACTTCTGGCCTTTTCTGTTTCTGTGGTACTGAGGAATCAGACCCAGGGCTTCATGAATGCTAGGCAAGCACTCTACCACTGAGCCACATTCCCAGCCCATGGCAAGTTTTTGAATAGCAAAATAGTAGTTTATGTACTATTTACAGCATATATATATATATATATATATATATATATATATATATATCCTGTTATAATAGATTAGATACATAGCTAGATAGCTAGATAGCTAGACAGATAGATAGATTATATATTATAGATGTCTCACTGAGAAGAGCTTGTGACAGTGAGAGTGAGTATCAAGTTATGGTGTGTAGAGAGAATGGGACTAACTATAAATCCAAGATGGTCCTCATCTGGAATCAACATCCTCTTCCACTTTAGTTTTCCTACACAGACTGTAATTCATTGGTTCCCAGTGGTTTCTTTTTATTTTGCCCTCTTTCTATGTGCACACCTCCCCCCATTTCCTTTGGTTTGCCTAGTAGGTTAATAAGAATTTTAAACACTTCCAGTTCTTAAAATCGAGACAGCCTGTTCAAGATAGTGACCATCACAATGGCACGGCAAGATTCAGTCACAGACAAGCTTGAGACTTGCCCTCCTTGAGCGTCAATGGCTTCACTTTCTTGGGGACCAAGAAGTGAGATGCTGTTGACAGCTCAAAAAGATACTTGCAAGTTCTGAACTTAGAAAAGTGTCTTATTGTTGTCACATTTTCTGTAGAACTGATGTCTGCTATATCTTGTTTGTGCTTTTGTGAAGAAGGCCATGAGACGTAATTATTGTAACTGAGACTACCTGCCACTCAAGAGACAATAGTAATTATTAACACATTAAACACATCAGTGTATTATAATGTACCCTCTGATGTGTCCTAGTGACCATTTCTCATTGGTGACAGTCAATTGCCACTAACAGAAATTATCAATGGACATTAAGAGCAACGGCAGGTCAAAGGTTACTCAGTATTAATAACTGCCAAATGCAGATGTAAAAGTGATAGATTTGACCTCCTGTGTGTGCAGGAGTATATGAGTGCTTTTCACTAAGGAATAGGACACACCTCAACCTCCATCAGAGGTACTACAATGCCATCAGGTGAGCAGCTACAAAAAATATAGAGAGCTGTAAGAAATCTACTCTAGAAATTAATTTTAGGAGTGATACCATCCACAGCTGTGAGAACAGAGCCCAGTGTCCGCTCAGCTGAGTCCCTTCTCCTCACACATCTGCAGCTCACTGCCTTCCAGGAAGACAATCAGGGCACAACCAGATCTCTCCCAAGAAGCCAAGGCTGGAAAAAGTCATCCCCTCTGGTGCTTGGAGGACTATAGTCAAGAACTGCTTTATGATCACAGATGAGGTATGTGAAAGTAAAGACAGTATGCCAATGCCACCATGCGACAGAATCAGTGCATGCCCACTTCTGATGACACTATCCACAACTGGCAACTTCTATATTTTGAACACTGCTTACCTGTAATTTTACAGCTCTCTCTTCCTCGTTGTCTGCATCAAGAAGATCATCAATATCAATTTCTACATCAGGCATTTCTTCTTCCTAGGAGAGAAATACAAGGGTATTTAATTTAGGGAGGAACTAAATTGTGCTGAATCAATTAAGTTGAATTAAATAAAGTGCTAGAGTATCCATCAAGAGGGAATTATGGGTAAGAAGGGGATGGAGAGAGTGGGGGAAGAAAAGAGGAAGGAAGGGAATGGAAGAAGAAAAGGGAGAAGCACCTGAGGGAGCAGAAGCAAAAGGATAGAAACAAGAACGGAGGGAGGAAATGAAGAGAAGTTAAAGGAGCAAGATTCACAAAGCAGTAAAAAGTACTATTGCAGAAATGACCCTTTTTCTATCTCCAGCTGACAGTGGCAGGGAAACTTTTGCTGCCAAGGGCTATTTGGATAATTATATCATTTGCAGGCCATAGTTATCAATCAATACAAGTAGAGTATCACAAGCAGCTAAGAAGCATACAGAAGCACCTGTGTCAGTCTCGTCATACATGAAATGATTTTCCATCCCAAAGGACGGATGTTCCCCACCCCTGAACAAAGCATGCCTGTAGTGAACAATGAGAACTGATGGATTATAGAGAGGAAAGTGAGTGCTGCAGGTTCCTAACTAACTTCCATTCTTTTCTTGGTAACCACTCTAGTCTTTATTTAGGCGCCTGTGCCACAGGTTTGGGGGGGCATTAGCATTACTACCGATTCCAAGAGTTTATATAACCCAGCTGAACACCAAGAGGGTTCCCCGAAAGGCACTATACCATCCAGAGCACCCCTTAACTTCCTCTGAACTGGTGAGGGTTGAGGAAGTGCTCTGTGAATAGCAGGCAGCTGTGGGCAGCATTCTGCAGCAAGATTAGAGGCTGAGGTCAGGAGGAGGCCATGTCCTGAGTGGGCAGAGCAGAGAGGAATCAGAAAAGGTGTTTCTTCATAAGATTACTACATCACATGGACAAACCACCTCTGAGGAGGTGAGCAAACTTCTTATACGGTTGGCTGTCAAAGCACTGAGAAACCACACAGAATGGAAGTGTGGCCTCCACCCTCATTTTCTCTCACCCAGATCCTCTTCTGCCCAACCATCTAATTTTGGGTATCTGAAATCATGACTGAAAAGAACATTGACAGGGGAGAACAGGAGATACTAGGGAACCCTTTATTGGAAAGACTTTCTTGTCACTGTGACAGAATGCCTGACCTAAGCAACTTAAAAGGAGGAACCATTTATTGTAGCTCCTAGTTTCAGAGATTTCGATCCATGGTCCTTGGTCGCTGTTGAGTCTGGGTCTGTGGTGAGGCCAATCCACACAACGGCGGGATGCATGGAGGAGGAAGCTGTGCATCTCATGGAGGACAGCAAGTAGGTAGAGCTAGGAAGGGACTGGGGACGAGGAAAAACTTCAGGGCCCATCTTGATTCCTCCAACTAGACCTCCTGTGGTTTCCAGAATCTCTTGAAATAGTGCAGTCACTCGTTGGGAACCAAGTGTACAACACGCGAACATGTGGGAGACATTTCATATTCCAACCATAGTGGGCCCAAATAGCAAGAGGTAGTGCTTTCGTGTATAGCTTGAAAGAAAACAGCTTAGCTTTCTTTCAGAGTGTCCACAATGAAAGAACCAGTGTATCACAAACACAACAGTGGGCTACAGAAAAATAGGTGGGCCATACACGAATGCAGAGTGCTCTTGCAGAGCTCTGGGAGGACAGACCACCCATAGGCATCACCAGTCTAATGGCTAATGAGGACAAGGTGAACCAGCCCCTGGTTGGATACTGCATGTGTGTTCTGAAAAGTGCAGATTAATTCAGCTATCTCTACAGCACGATGCAGTTTTACTAACTACCATATAAAGGCAGGTCTCAGCTGATTCGATTCAAAAGGAGCCAAGCAAAACAGATAAACCCACACGTTCCCATCTGTGTAGCAGTCTACACAGCCTCCCCTTTATTTTGTTCCACTCCCCCGAAATAGTATTTATACTCTGTGCACTCAGAGCATATATTTAGGATTTAATGAGATCAAGGAAAGGAAACTGTGCATAGAACTTTCTTAAGGAATTGCAGCAAAGGGAAGCCTGGAGTTGGCTATTGTTAAAGGAAATAAAAGAGCAGTAAGCTCTCCTCAGAACGGCAAAGCAGCAGGTCTCCTGACAAACAACACTGAAACAAACCTTTGTGATACCAGGCCAAGCTTGGTAAGTGAACTTTGACGAATACAGCCAGTGTTCCACCCCAGGTAGAAGACACCTCTAGCCAACTGTCCTCTCATTAGGCATGTGCATAGCTCACTATAAGATATTACTTCTGACCCCTTCCCCCTAGAGAGCTAGGCTTACAACAATGAACTCTCACCAGTCACACTGGCCACAGGCAAAGGGCCTGGTGACTGCACTAGAAAATGTAGATTCAGGGCTGGGAAGGTGGCTCAGTGGTAGAGCGCTTGCCTTGCAAGCCTGAGGCCCTGGGTTCGATTCCTCAGCACCACATAAGCAAAAAGAAAATGTGGATTCACCCCACCTTGTCATCATGTCCTGTTGGACAGCACTGCCCTAGAGCCCAATCACCCTCCAGCCCCTTTCCCCTTTCAAAGAGAAATCCCATAAATACAAGAAATGCTGGGTATTCTCAAGGTCATTCTGATACCCAAGGGCATGTGGCTGTGAAATCCTGGGCTTCCAAGAGGTTAAGCTGATGCAAAAAGTAGCCCCAACAATCTTCCTGACAATCTGACTGGCTCATTACTCCAGCAGACTCAGCATCAAGCTCGCATTCACACCAGGAACGCCAAACTGTGAGTCCAATGCTGTGATTTCAAAGGCATGGATGGTGTCTTCACTCTTGTGTTCTGTATGCTGATCTCAAAGCAATGCACTAAATGGCCTTTGTGACAGATCCCATCACATACAGGGGAGTAAAGGCACCCGCCTCCCACCATGGAGTATTAGTTCCACTGCATTAGGGTTATTTGCCCCACATTAAAGATGTATCCCCAGAATGGGGTTCTAGTGACAGAGGTGAAACAAGGGTCTTAGAGCCACTGGGGAAAATTACTAGTTAACACCATTCCTCATTGGTCAGGGCCTCCTGGTGGTACCTGTAGAACCAAGCCTGGAGCATCTCTAGGCATTGTTCTAGTCATATATCTAGTCTGAGAACCCATCATGAGGGCATTGTGTATCAAGCACTGGGAGGCCCCGCCAGCCTCAGCACAACTCCAGTAAACAAACAACAGCACCAAACACCAGAGATAACCCAAAGTGATTCTGGGAGAGAGGAACATCCTCCTGGGCAGGTGAGTGGTTTCACGGGTAGCAGAACTGCATGGATTTAGAGGCAAAGAGTACTCAGACAACAAGAAATACATAGTGCATTCTGAGTATAGAAATAGACAGATCCACAGTTCTGAGCTACCAATATTAATGTGTTGAAGGCAGATGACAGCAACATGGCGAGTGGAGGGGTTATTAGGGCACAGTGGAGAGTGTGGCAAGCTGCACATGGCCAGGGAAAGGCAGGAGGAAGCCAGCCACCCCTACTTTCTGGCCTCTTAGGAATAAGTGCTCGGTGAGGCACAAAACGTTTTCAGGAAAAGCTCAAAACAGTTATATAAAAACTACTTTTTCAACACTTTTTAAAAAAGAATCTCAATTTTAAAAAAAAGTTGACAAAATCCATCGGCCCACAGACAACATTACCCTGCCCTGCAGGGACCAAAGCCACAGAAGGCTCCTGAGAGGACAGAGGGAAGAGCTGGCCAGCCGCAGGCTCAGGCCATTCATCCTGGCTTGAGACAATGGGGAAGGAATAGGAGTCACAGCAAGAGCAAAAGGAAGGGCTTCGAAGGTGGTAAACAGGGAGGGAGAATGGAGGTGAGCTGTACGAGAGAGGAGAAAGCAAAGAGCAGACCCAGAACCAGGAAGACACTAACTGGCCAGAAGTTCAGACAGTTCTAGCCTCACCACAACTCTGAAGCAGCAGCAGGATACCCAGGCTGTGCCACCCAACGATGCCCTGCAGGACGGTGTGACTGAGTGACAGGGCACAGACCTGGATAGGCAGTACCTGCACATAGCTGCAATGGCCAAGAGCTCACAGAGGTGCTGGCACCAAGAATGCAGCAATGGTACTGAGGCAAATCTTGGAATACATCTGGCCACACACACACACACACACACACACACACCTGCATGCACACCACTGTGAATATAAACACTCACTCACACACACCATGCCATGAAGACACATACACCTGCATGCACAATACTATGCACGTGTGTGTACACATGCACAGTAACATGTGCACACACATCCATATGTACATTCACACTCATTCACATGTCAACATATACGCTCATATAAAACGCACATATATTCACATACATTCCACACTATACATACACTCACATGCACAGTACCTGTATACCACTCACACACATGCATGCACATGAGTGTAACACACACATTCATGTGTGCCATACCATGAACACCCCCACACATAAATGCCCCAGAAGAGTTATACCCTGGGATGTGTCTTACAAGCTTTTAAAAAATGCTGTTCACCCTGTCCTAACAGTAAGGAACAGATAGGAACAATCAAGCTAAAACTTAGCTGGAAATGAATCAAAATAGGTTTCAGGACAGGCGCTGGTGATCTAAGGATCACGGTTCAAAGCTAGTCTAGGCAGGAAAGTCTATGAGACTCTGATCTTAACACACACACACACACACACACACACACACACACACACACACACACACACACACACAGAAGTGGTGCTGTTGCTCAAGTAATTGTTGAGCATTAATTTTGAACTAAAAAAGCTAAGAGACAGTGCCAGGCCCTGAGTTTAAGCCCCAGTACACTCTCTCTCTCCTCTCTCTCTCTCTCTCTCTCTCTCTCTCTCTCTCTCTCTCTCTCTCTCCCTCTTTTTCTCTCTCTCCCACTCACACACACACACACACACACACACACACACACACACACACACACACAAATGGTTTTTAGACATGGGTGGGACACAGCATAATAGGAGTTTGTGGCAGTCTCCATCCCCAAATAGGGATGAGAAAGCCCCATGTGACTACACTACTGCACAAACGGTAGCAGCTGAGAGAGAACCGGGGCAGCAGGAGGAGGGGGTGTGGGAAGCCGTAAACCCCAGCTATTATGGAAAACAGCCAAATGTGTGATAGTTCGCCATTCTATAAGCCTGAGGGAGAGGGTGGCGGGGAGTGGGGGGAGGGCCTGTGTAGGAGGCTTAAAACAAGACTGAAGCCTTGGGATTATGTGAGCTCTCTGTGAAATGTTTACACATCCTGTGTTCATCCTAATGGCAATCCCTGAAACACACATCGTCTAAGAATGCTCTGCTGACTGCCCTACGCCCCGGGCTTTGTGCCCACTTGCACACAGGCAGCAGCAGCGAGCAGAGTTATGGCAGCCATCACAGGCTAGCGAGAGAAAGGCCAGGGGGTGGATTTCATATACAAATTTAATATCTTAGTGCCTCCTTGCACCAAGTGAGGCTGGAAGAGCCACTCACCACCTAACATTTTTCTTTTCACCCAACAGGGCTACATGGACATCACTGGCACTACAGAGCCTGCCTCCTTCACCCCCCAATTTCTCCCTACCTTTAGCAATTCACTGGAGCACAGAAGTATCCCTGGAGAGAGATCATAGCTCTCTAGTCATGGATAGATTTTTTTTTAATGAAAAGACCTAGACAAAGATGCTAAGTCAGATAGAAATGGTGAGCTACATGCCACCCTCGATCTCAATGGCTCACAAGGCCATTTCCTTGCAGAATAAGA
The DNA here is from genome assembly GCF_024711535.1 of Dipodomys merriami. Lineage (NCBI taxonomy): Eukaryota > Metazoa > Chordata > Mammalia > Rodentia > Heteromyidae > Dipodomys > Dipodomys merriami. The sequence continues at coordinate 11,570,545 of NW_027206401.1, forward strand.
GGATGTCATTCACCAAGTTACCTTGTACTCAGCAGGGGTACTCACTAGACACTATGTTGAAAATGAACTATACAGCTTGTGGGTGGGGCTGGGAGGGAGAAATTGGGAGAGAGCAAGGAAAGGGGTGACATTGTCCAAAAAGAAATGTACCCTTTACCTAACTTACATAGCTGTAACCCCTCTGGTGTATCACCTTTATAATAACAATTTAAAAGATTAAAGATGCATTGTACTCATAAACTGACATGTTGATTTGAAGGCCCTTTCTGCAATTACCTAAAGATTATAAAAAGAGAATGCCAGGGAATTTGGATGAGCAAAACACAGGATGGAACTCAAAAGATCCAAACTTCAGCATTCCTGCCTGAGCCACAGGCTTTCACGGCTACTCAGTCCAGAGGAGACACTGTGGGCCAGGGCTGGGTAAAGGTAAATCCGGAGCATAGAGAGACAGGCCAAGGTTTAAATCCATATCTTCCAACTGCAGCCTGTGGAAACAAGTATTTCCTATTTCCCAATCTCATCAAACAGGCCTACACCCACTCCAGAGGGATGAAGAGCTACCATGCCACGCCCAGACCCACAGTGCAAGCCCAATACATGGCAAATGAGCTCCATGGACACCAAAGGACTGGGTGCATTCGATCAGTTGATTATTCTCCTAAAAAAAAATACACATGCTTTATGTGAATGTCTCTGTCAGAATCCTTCTCTGTCAATGCCTGGAAATTGCCACAAAAGGCCGAACATATCACTGACTTGTTCAGAGCCACCAGGAATAGAAGGGAAGAAAAGAAAAGGCAAGCAAAATTCCCCCAGGTGCAGAGCTTTCTGGAAGCAATAACATTTTGCACTTCTAGGAGCACTGGACACGCACAGCTGCTCAAACATAACCGTTGGTGCCAACATGACAAGAAGCTGGGTGGTTGATCCTAAGATAGTTCATGATAATGACAAAGATCACCTTCTCAGCCACACCTTGAGTGAAGATATGAAAAACTCCCAAAAGCTCTCTCTAGAGGCAGAGTACTGGGGCCACCATCTTTACATCCACGGTGCCTCCCCTCAAAACCCCAGCTCTCCATAGCAGCACCTGCCAGGAAACCCCAGCATTTCCTGTGGTGCAGGAGAGTGCAGATATGGGGACATGCATCCCCCAAAGGCAGACTCACTTCCTGTTCATTCAGGAAAGCTATTAGCTCAAGCCTTTAGTCTAAGCAGCCCATCAATATACTCGCAGTGGGACTGGTCACAGACCATGCATAAGGATGTTGGGTAAATCAAAGAAGTGTTCTGACACAAACAATTGCTATCATCCAAGAAGAAGAGGTGACAGTAGTCCAGTCTGTCCCTAAAAAGACATACCAGGCTCCATGTTGCTTCCTAGTAACTCAGAGATAGGGGTCTGAGAGAAAATGGCCCATATCTACCTTTCTAATGGAAATACACAGGAGCTAAGCAGAATGTTCTTAGGCTAGAAACATTGCCCAACAGCAGCACAAAGGCAATGCAAAGCTATCTCCACATGGCTCAAGATGGAGCCATTCCCAGCACAATCAGGGGCCCCCTCGTCATTGAGTTTCCTACATATAGCACTGCATCTGGACGCTTCCCTCTTCCTGTCTCAGGCAGACTATGGCCCAATGTGTTCTTGACTGCACAGAAAGTGAGATGGAGAAAAGTCTGTGGAGTCACTTGGCAGAGACTAAAAGGAAACTATGAATCCCATCCAGAGATTCAGCCTGTGCCCTGAAATTTCTGGTTTAGAAGACTATGGATTATTGAGCCACAAAATGCCATAGAGGAACCGTCAATGTACCTTACTCCATGAGAGAGCCAACGTGGAGGGAAGGACTCCATACTGGACAGGCCCAACTACAGGACATTGAGGAAGCATGGAGCTGTGGAGGTCGGAGAAAGATCAACGCGATGTTTGCCAGGGGCCGCTGTGACGACCATAAAGAACATGGGTCATTATTTATCCTGGACCATCTTAAAAGGTAGAACCTTGTCACCACACATTTGTTAAATCTGAGAACATTCATGCACATAGACATCACAGAGAATGAGCTCAGAGAAAACGCTGGGGTTTGGTTAAAACAGGCCTCAAGATGGTCATGTCAGGGTAGCCAGTATCCCATGTCCATGCAAGATATTCATACAACAGGAAGCTGGAGTGAAGGGAGGGGAACAAAAGTAGATGAGAAGCTTCTGGTTTCTGCCCAATGGTTCTGTTAACTGGAAACACTAACAATAGTCTAATATATATGTCAGTTGTGGGCTTTAACTCAGGGCCTGGGTTCTGGCTTGAGCCTCTTTGTGCTCAAGGCTACCGCTCCACCACTTCAGCCACTGTACTATTTCCATATATATATATATATATATATATATATATATATATATATATATATATATATATATATATATATATATATATATATATATATATATATATATAAATTTTTTTAAAACTAAGACTGCTTTTGTGGTGGCAACAGTGCCTGGGAACACGGTCACCAACACTACTGCGCTGATCATATGTGAAAGGTCACAGGTGAGTCAATCCATATCTGGCCACCTGAGATGGACCCAGGTCGTAACCGACTGTGGGTAGAACTGTCCCAGAGACACAAGGCACTGCCCCAGCAGGGAAGGAATCGCTAAGGAATACTGCTTCCTTCCTAGTCCTCCATAAGAGAAGGTAGGGTCTCAGCTGACCACAGCCTGTGTCAACCCTCAGAACAGATGAGGGTTCAAGTGAGGGAGGGCAGGCCTGGAGCTGGAGGTGTGGGTTCAACTCGGGAGAAGCAGCTGGGGCCAGGGCTCCTCTTCAGGGGCACCTGGCTTGCATGGCAGAGTCAGACACAGGGGAGGGACATGGAGAGGAACACAGATTTAATGTTGGGGAGCCAGACTATTCTGCATGAAAATGAGGAATTTTCTAGAAAGCCCTTTATTTATTTATTTATTTATTTGTCGGTTGTGGGGCTTGAACTCTGGGCTTGGGTGCTGTCCCTGCGCTCTTCAGAGCCACAGTGCCACTTCCGGTTTTCTAGTGCTTTATTGGAGATAAGAGTCTCACGGACTTTCCTGCCTGGGCTGGCTTTGAACCTCGATCCTCAGATCTCAGCCTCCTGAGTAGCTAGGACTACAGGCGTGAGCCACTGTTGCCCAGCTCAGAAAGCCCTTTCTTTACTTCCCTCTTTCCACTCCATGGGAGGGAGGGAAAGAAGAGCTCATGCTTGGTACCACAGTTACACCAGAGTGAGAGGGCAGGACCTAGACATGGGGTCCAACTGCCTTTAGTTAAATTCCACTGTTACCAAGAGGCCAGTCCCCAAACAAGCCACTTAAGCTTTGGTGTGGGTCTGGGAGACCTTTGTATATATTTGTCTTAGTCATGAACATGTCATAATGTGCTCTGTGCAGGCAACATGGCTCCTCCTGAGCCTGTCTGACCCCTCCTCTCCCTGGCCCACAGGCGTATCTGCCACCAAGGCCATTGCTTCTCTGGCTGAAGGTGCTGCAGTCTGCACCTTTTACTACTATGTCCAAGGCAGAGACGTCATCTCTAATGAAGCTACCCCAGGAACTGGCTTCTGCACACCCATTCTTTCTTCTTCTGATCTTTAAGGCCATACCTAGAGGACTGAAGGCAGCAGAACAAGGAAATCCAAACATGGACAACGTCTCAGGTTTAATATGAAAGGAGTGGAAACGAGCCAGGGTTTCTGTTATTAGTATTTGTTCCTCACTTGGAAAATCTCAAGAGTACCTTGTCTTGACTCATTTATGCTACTATAACAAAATACCACAGACTGGATACTTTACAAAGAGCAGAAAATTATTTCTCACAGTTCTGGACTCCTGAGAAGTCTAAGATCAAGCCATAGTCTATGCACCAAAGGTGGTGGCTTGTTTTGTGCTCACCAAAGGGGAGGACCACTACAAACTCACATGGCAAACGGAAGAAGGAAAAGCATACTCCACAAAGCCTCCTGTAGAAGAACCTTCATCCCATTTACAAGAAAGAAGTACTCATGGCCAACCCTCTAGTGACGGTGCTATGATGTTGGCCATTCAATTTTAGCACCTGAATTTTGGAGGTACACACTCCAGCCAGGCACTTCAGCAAAACCCCTAGAAAGGGGCTTTTTTTTTTTCCAGTCCTGAAGCTTGAACCCAGGGCCTGGATGTTTTTTCTGTTTGCTCAAAGCTAGTACTCTACCACTTAAGCCACAGCACTACTTCCAGCTTTTTCTGTGATTTAATTGGAGACAAGAGTCATGGAGTTTCTTGCCCAGACTGGCTAAGTAGCTAGGGTTACAGGCATGAGCCACAGGTGAAAAGGGGCTCTTTATCATGAAATTCCTGCCTCTGAATCCCCCTGTGAACACATAAAACTTCAGTTTCCTGGAAACCTCTCTAAAACAGTGCATCTTAATATCTAAGTTAAGGAGCTCAAGAACCAACAGTGAAGAGTCACAGTCAATTAGCCTTGTAGAGCACTGCTCCAGAAGTTCCGAAACCAAAGCTATTCCACTGACAATGGTGATAAGGAAAGAAGGAGGGCAGGTGCATCACAAGTTCCAGGTCATCCCAGGCAAAGTTAGCAAAACACTATCTCAAAGCAAGAGACCTCATTTCTTAAACAAACTACAAACAAAAAAAAGGTTGGGGGCGGTGGCACTGACTCAAGTGGTAGAAGAGTTACTCTTAGGTCCTATTCCCAGTAATGCCAGTAAGAAGGAGGAGAAGCTGGGTGCTGGTGACACACATCTGTAATCCTAGCTACTCAGGAGTCTTAGATCTAATATCGTGGTTCAAAGCCAGCCCTTGCAGGAAAACCCGTGAGACTCCTATCTCTGATAAACTACTCAGAAAAGCTGGAAGTGGAGCTGTGGCTCAAGTGGTAGAGTGTTAGCATGGAGCACAAAGAGGCGCAGGGACAACGCCCAGGCCCTGAGTTCAAGTCCCAGGACCAGCAAAAATACATACATACATACATACATACATACATACATACATACATACATACATACATACATACATACATACATAAATGGAGGAGAAAATTAGCATATGACCCCCACCTACAATTTAGGGCAGAGAACTAGAGAACTAGACAAAGTATAAGCAAGTGATGAAAGAGGCGGACAGCTGTACAAGAAGACACCACGCCCGGTGGCAGGGCTGAGCTGCTCTGCCACTGGCAGTCCTGATCACATGGGTCTTCACCCCAGGATGAGGCAAGCTCAAAACTAGGTAGAAAAAAGACTGCTAGAGAAGCAGGACTTGAAAAGGGGACGCTGAGTAGTCCCTTCGTGGCATTGTCCTCTACCTCACTGTGCTCAGGAAGGGCCCCTGACAACCATGAAGTCAAGGCAGGGGGACAGAAAGCCAAGTAAGCATCCAGGCCCTCCTCCCTCCACCACTGAGGCAGGCAGGGGACAGATGTCATAGCAGATTGCCACCCCACTGGAAACAGGGCCATCTCTTTTCTCTGCCATGCTTCAGTGACCCAGAGGCCTACCTCAGGCCTCCCACAACCATCTGGAAGCCAGCAACTTGCCACTCTCTGAAGCAGTCAGCTCGTTTTAGGCCCCCTGCGTTCTCCTCCCTAACCTCACAGACCCCAGGCAGACAGGAAACATGCGATTCAATTCAAATATTTACTGCTCCTTGATGCAAGACAACTCCCTAGAAAGTCAGCCCTGCACCATGCCTGGGACCTGCATTCATCAGGCCAAGTGCTGAGCTGCGCTCCTCTCCTAGCTTTTCCTCTCCCACAAAATGGCCCCCAAGCTCTCCCTCTCCAAGGCCTGAGGAAGGCATGGGCAGCAGACAATCCTTGTAACCTCTTGCCATCCCTCCACTGAGACTGGCATGTCCCCCGAGATTACGAGATACATTTCAGGGAGCTGAAGAGGCAAACCAAGCTGCATAAGGTCAGGCCTTGGTCCACACACGGTAGAAGGCCAGGTCCATAGGGGAAAGAAGGGCCTTTCAGACCCCTTAAGATTCCCTAGGAATTCTTTCTTCCACAAGGGCTGTGAACACTGATGTGGGTAGTTTCACCTTAGATTCCAGGCAAGAAGCATAGAATAATGCGCCAACAATTTTTTTAATGCCATTTGTTGTTTTTATTGTTATTCTGACTCAATCACAAAGCAAATTCCAACTATCAAGAAAGCAAGTTGTTTTCTCCCCTACATCTGTTCCTCTCTCTATTAGAACAGAAACTCCAATTATTAGAGGCAAGAATGACAGATGAAAAGGGATGTCTTATTTTAACAAATGAATTGATTTTCTTTTTTCTACCAAAGATAAAAATGGTGGCAAAGTTAAGGAGGAAATAATTTACACCTATCTATGTTACTGAGAATATTTCCCCAAAGCCTTATTGATTTTCTCCTGTCCAGGGAACACTTTGGATTGAGGATGACAAACTCAAAACAACCTAGAAGATTAGCAAAGACTAATAAGAGCCCTTGGAACAAAATTAAGGTTTGTAGAATCTGGGCCTTGCTTTCTCCTTCTGCTAGATATTGACCTAAAAGAAAGAACAGCCTGGCCTAGTGGCTCACACCTATAATCCTAGCAACTCAGGAGGTTGAGGTCTGAGGATCTTGGGGTAAACTAACCCAAGCCAGAAAGTCAGTGAGACTCTTTTTTGTTTTAATTGTGAAAATACTGTACAGAGGGGTTACAATTACATGGGCAAGATAATGAGTACATTTCTTATCAAGCATTGTAGCCTCCTCCTTTGTTTCCCCTTTCCATCCCTTCCCATCCCCCACCCGTCACCCCCACCCAATCCTTCCCCCCCAACCAAAGTTGTAAAGTTCGTTTTTGACATAACGACTTGTACTTCTCATTGTTGCAATGGGTCCACCTGTATCCCTATTTAAACGATTTGTTTTTTCCCTTCCCCTCCACAAATTATACCCACATCATATACAGTGAAAGCAGGGGTTATACTGTGGGGGAGGGACATACAAAGCAACAAAGAAATAATCTTATAAATGTGTTAGAAACAATCGCATGAAAGAAAAAAACATTTGAATACATATCTTAGGGTTCATTTCCCTAACATCAACTTATCTGACCTTTTCTGCTTGACTCAGACATATACTAGTTATTGCAAATAAGGGAAAACATGGGACCTATGTTTCTTTGGGCCTGGCTAACTTCAGTTAATATAATTTTTTCCAAGTCTTTCCATTTCCTAACAAATGGGGCAATGTCATTCTTTCTGATGGAGACATAGAATTCCATTGTGTATATATACCACATTTTCTTGATCCATTCATCGACTGAGGGGCATCTGGGTTGGTTCCATATCTTAGCTATGGTAAATAAGGCTGCAATAAACATAGTCGTGCTGGTAGCTTTAGTGTGGTCTTGTTCGTGAACATTTGGGTAAATGCCCAAAAGTGGGATTGCTGGGTCATAGGGGAGCTCTATGTGGAGTCTTTTGAGGAACCTCCATACTGCTTTCCAAAGTGGTTGAACAAGTTTACACTCCCAACAACAATGCAGTAAGGTTCCCTTCTGTCCACATCCTCTGTTATTAGAGTTCTTGATTATAGCCATTCTAACTGGGGTGAGGTGGTATCTCAATGTTGTTTTGATTTGCATTTCTTTTATGGCTAGGGAGGTTGAGCATTTCTTCATGTGTCTATTGGCCATTCTTCTTTCCTCTTCAGAGAAGTTTCTTTTTAAATCTTTACCCACTTATTTATTGGGCAGTTGTTTCTTTGAAGATTTGTTGTTAGGGGATTTAATTTTTTGAGTTCCAGGTATATTTTAGATATGACACCCTTGTTCATTGTATGGCTAGTGAAGATCTTCTCCCAATCCGTGGGCTTTCTATTGATCTTGCTAGCTATGTCCTTTGCCATGCAGAAGCTCTGCAATTTCATGCAATCCCATTTGTCCAACTTTTCTTTGATTTGTTGTGTTTCTGGGCCTCTATTAAGAAAATTTCGGCCTGTGCCAAGGAGACCTAGGGTTTCTCCTATTCCATCCTGTAATGTTTTCAGAGTGTCTGCTTTGATCCATTTGGAGTTGATTCTGGTACAGGGTGATATATAAGGATCTAGCTTTAGTTTTCTACAAGTAGTTAACCAATTTTGCCAGCACCATTTACTGAAGAGGCTGTCTTTCTTCCATTCTATTTTTTTTTAGCTCCCAGTGAGACTCTTATCTCTAATTAACTCCCTAAAAGCTGGAAGTGGAGCTGTGGCTTAAGTGATAGAGATCCAGCCTTGAGCAAAAAAGCCAAATGAAAGTGTTGAGGACCTGAGTTCAAGCTCTAGTACCTGCACAAGAAAGGAAGAAGGGAAGAGAAAAAATGAAGAAAGGGAAAAGAGGAAGGGAAAAAATGGAAAAAGGGAAAAGAGGAAGGGAAAAATGGAGAAAGGGAAAAGAGGAAGAGAAAAATGGAGAAAGGGAAAAGAGGAAGGGAAAATGGAGAAAGGGAAAAGAGGAAGGGAGGGGAGGGGAGGGGAGGGAAGCGGCTATAAATCATCTCACACCTAGCAGGCACTCCACGATTATCTGCGGAACAACTGGCTAAATGATTTACTGTGAGTCCCAGTGGTTCTTTGCAGCAGTAAGCTTGCTCAGTTGTTGAAAGGTAAACCAGGACTCCAGATTTATGGTTGCCTGGTTGCCCCCAGTGATCATAAATCCTAGCCAGCTTCTAGGCTGTTCCAGGCAGTTTGGCTAGTAGCTAAGTGGTTATAGTAAGACTACATTATGATAGTTCCCTTCTAAAGGTCAGGGTTCCAATTGAGAAATGGTAGGGGGTCCATGAGAACCACAGTTCTCCATCTCTATGCCCAGGGAAGAACATCTAGCTTCAGACACATGTTCTTCAGCCCAGACAGTGGCCAATGCTGAACAGCCTTGGGTGTCGGCTACACATCAAGAAATGGGCAAAGGCCACTGGGACTGACCATTGTCCCTGATCATGACTTGACAGTGCACCAGCACAAGGAGTTTCCTGTCCTCTGGCCCACATAACTCTGGGGAAAATCTTATGCCAAAATCCACCATGAAAGGAAACATCCTCTCAGTTTGGGAGAATGAGAAAGCTCTGGAAATGAGAGTGGTGGGAATGGTTGTGCAACAATGTGAATATACTTAGTGCCACTGAATTGAACACTTACAAATGGTTAAGATGGTAAATGTTACGTTACGTATATTATACTACAATGAAAACAAAACATGAAGATGTGCATCTGTGTTCTCCCACAGCAAACTAGGCTCCCTGAAGACAAAGGATTGTGTTTCATTCACTTCTGAGCTCCCCTTAGTACGGTTCCCAACACGCATACTCACATGAGACTGCATTCTGACAAAAGAAACTGACGCTCCCTCCAAAATAAGATGCTTAGGCCTAAAACTATGGTTCAAACACTTTCTAGACTATTCAGGTTTTAGCAATAAGAGAAACCCACAGAATCACATGGGTACTTAAATGTCCTCTTAGAATTGACCAAGAATGATGCACAATGTCACACAAGTTATATTATAGAAGGTTGTGAGAAAAAAAATGCAAGGGAAATTGGAAACATATTCTAATCTTGCCCTCATTTATAGATTCATCCCAGATGGTGAGTCTTCAGGAGCAATTGTTCTGTTTAAGAGTGGGCTCAATCTCACCTTTTATTTGTGTATATGCTGTGTGGCCCATGCCTGTAATCCTAACTACTCAGTAAACTGAAAGCTGAGAAGTAAGATTCAAAGCCAACACGGGCAAACAAATCCAAGAGACTAACCAGTAAAAAGCCAGAAGTGAATCTGTAGTTTAAATGGAAGATAGCCAGTCCTAAGTGAAAAAGCTAAGGAAGAGTGTTCTAGCCTTGAGTTCAAGCCCCAGTACTGGCCTAGATAAAACAATTAATCAATAAATAGTCATTCTAACCTGTAACACAAGTATGTTAAACAAGCAGACTTCTGTATTTTCACTGTCATGATAAAAAATAACAAGTAGTTCAAATAAACAAGACAGGCTCTTCACCAATATGACAAATTATAGGTACCTCTTACATTTTACAGCAGGTCAAGCAGACTTTTTATCAAGTTAACAAAAGGCAAAATCACTTGTGCTAAAGGCAACATGAGGCAAGGCCAAAGTAATTAAATAATGTGTCAAATATTGTCAACAAAAGCTATCTCATTATTTAAAGTAACATCTTTTAAAAATCCTATCAACAGTCAATTGTTGTGGGGTAAATAAGCAGAGTTCTTTAATTAATGGGAAAGAACATTTTACAATTGTCCTATCAACTGCGACAGAAAAAATTTCGTTCTTATCATCAAATCATATACATCACTTAAAATCCTCCTTGTAGTATCATTCTGCCCATATTTTCCAGATATAAAACAGAGGCTTGCTATGTAATTCTTGGCTCAAATCCTTATAATCTCCAGAGTCTCAAAAGGATTTGGGATTCGTTGAGTAACCATTTCTTGGGATAACAGGAAAGAAGTCAGAAGGGAAGACAGATTTCAAGAAAAAGGATATGCGGATATCTCTTAGGAATTCATTGACTTCTGAAGAATAACCAAGAGCCTGAAGGAGAAGGCTCAGAACAGTTTTACGTGAGATGAATGGCAGGAAAAGGAAGTGGAGAGTCCTCAGTAATGGTTATACACAATCAGAATGGCCTGCCCAAGTGAGTGAGCCAAGCAAAGGTACGCCTTCAGATGTGCACATCTGCCCCAGTCCTTTATCTGCTCCCCTCCCTCCTCTTCACCCATCATCTGCCATGTGCAAGTAGGTTCCATTATTCCACTTCCCATCTCTTGTCCTTTCTCATTGTCATGTTCTTCTCCTTTCTCTTCCTAACCTCTTCCCCACTTAAAGAAATATTTTTGAGGGCTGGGAAGGTGGCTCAGTGGTAGAGCGCTTACATGAGGCCCTGGGTTCGATTTCTCAGCACCACATAAGCAAAAAGAAAAAAAGCCAGAATTGGTGCTGCGGCTTAGGTAGTAGAGCGCTAGCCTTGAGCTGAAGAGCTGAGGGACAGAGCCCAGGCCCAGAGTTCAGGCCCCACGACCGGACCCAAACAAACAAACAAACAAACAAACAAAGAAATATTTTTGAAAATGCAGATTGCCAATTCTAGCAAATATACTTTCTTTGGTTTCTCTTTTGTTGTCTGGTTTTCCTCAGCAGAAAAGAAAGAAAGAAAGAAAGAAAGAAAGAAAGAAAGAAAGAAAGAAAGAAAGAAAGAAAGAAAGAAAGAAAGAAAGAGAAAGAGAGAAAGAAAAGAGAGAAAGAGAAAGAAAGAAAGAAAGAGAAAGAAAGAAAGAAAGAAAGAAAGGAAGGAAGGAAGGAAAAGAAAACCACTGACAAATCAAACCTGGTGCCAACACAATGGCAGACACAGTCTCACATTCTAAAATACTGCTTTTCTCCTCCTCCTTTTTATCTCCCTTCATTTTTCCTTCTCCAAGACCTCCTTTTGGTTCCTGGGCCTATTCTCTGTAGATATTGATTCAATTAGCCTGTAACGACTTATAAAATCTCTCCCAGTAATTCCCACAATTGGCAGCTCTTAGGAAATCACAAATTTGGTAAACTCTAATCTCCCTTTTCTCTGTGAGTCAAAACCCCGCCCACATCTGCTAGGAGCAGATTAAACAAGAGCTTAAGATGATGAAAACTGGAAAAAGAAAACCAATCCAGCGAAATATTCTAGGGTCAAGTGTCTCCCCTTAAAAGACCAACCACATGTACAACTGTGCATATACCACCTTCTAGCATATTTGAGAATAACAGGAATACTCCAGACTAGTGTGTAAGAGTCTAGAACTTGCAGAACTGTCAAGAACAGGACTGAGTCCACAAAATTGGCTGGGAAATTTAAAATGGATCAGTCTAAATGGTCATCGAGTCAAACGTTCAGCATGGAATTTCTATGCTTAGTGAGGGGCCTTAGAGGGACGTTCAGCAGTTCCCTTCCAGGAAAACATTGCATGTGAGAACTGTAGATTGAGAAACAAGCAAAACCCAGGTGCTCATCATCCACAAGGCTTCCCCTAGAAAGCCTCAAGCCCCCTGTACCACGCCATTTCTGTGTATTTGGCCAGCCACATCTGAACCCTTTCCCTCCTCTTCTGCATCTCCAGCTCCAGCTCAGAGCAAGCCACCCTGGTGGTTTTAGCATTTCCTTCTTGAAGTTAACAGGGTAAGGTCTTTCTTTTCAACGTCTGGCCTTTCCATTCTGTGCCAATCGCTGTAGGTAACATATACTTGACCAAGCAGACTTCCCTCTTTACTGCTGAGATGCTAAAAGGAGCAAACATCTACCCCCAACAATTCCAATAAACATACCAAAGACTGTGACAATGATTCTGAAGCACTTGTCTTGGGGGTTTCCAGGGGCACAGCACAGCTTGTTTATTTTCTGTATCTCTCCCAATCATGCTCACTGTTCTTTGCACATGGCAAATCATAAATAAACATTGGATAGATACATTCAAGTGAGTGCCTGCAATACATCAGGCATGTGAGATGAGGACAGGGAGGCTGTTTGATCAAACTAGAAAGATACTGGCTCCCTGAAAACAGCTTTGGTGTAGTCCAACAAGGGGGAACTGAAGCTGTGTAGATTGTCCCCGCGCCATGGCCGCCGTGACTGCCCTCCTCCCCGGCGCCCGCGCGTGCTGGTGGCTCCTCTCCGGCTTCCCTGCGCCGCAACCCTTCGCCTGTGGGCCAGCTCTGAGTACATCATTACAGAAAAAAGGGGGAGAAATAGCAGTGTGGGACTCATCTGGTGAACCGCCCCTAGGCGCTCATCGAGGGGCTCAACCAGGCCCGGAGGCCTGTGAGGAGGATCCAGCCTTGGGCGCACCATTGCGCATTTGCTGCTGGAGCGGATATCAAGGAAATGCAGAATCAGCCATTCCAGTTCTGTTACTCCAGTAAGTTCCGGAGCCACTGGGACCACCTCACCCGTGGGAAGAAGCCGGTCATCGCCGCTGTCAATGGTTTTGCTCTTGGTGGAGGCTATGAGTTTGCAATGATGTGTGACATCAACTACGCTGGTGAGAAAGCCCAGTTTGGACAACCAGCAATCCTGCTGGGAACCATCCCAGGTGCTGGAGGCACCCAGAGACTCACCCGTGCAGTTGGAAAGTCCCTGGCAATGGAGATGGTCCTGACTGGTTATCAGATCTCAGCCCAGGATGCAAAGCAAGCAGGTTGGTAAGCCAGGTTTTTCCTGTTGAAACACTAGTTGAAGAGGCCATCCAGTGTGCAGAAAAAATTGCCAGCAATGCCAAAATTATATCAGCCATGGCCAAAGAATCTGTGAATGCAGCTTTTGAAATGGCGCTAACAGAGGGAAACAAGTTGGAGAAGAAACTCTTCTATTCAACCTTTGCTACTGATGACGGGCACGAAGGCATGGCTGCATTTGTGGAGAAGAGGAAGACCAACTTCAGAGACCACTGAGAACCAGAAAGTGCAGCCTGCCTATTTAGAAGCAAACAAATCATCCCCCTAAAGGGCAGTGTGGCCACCTGTAGACTCCCAGCGATGGTGTGGGGCTGTGGCCTCTGCTCAAGCCCTTGTGTAGCCGGCTGCTTTGATGCCCAAGGGAAGGTTGATCATGTTGGGTCTGATCAGAATATTTTCTTGCAAATCAAGTCCTCTGAGGAGCCTTGAAGGTGTTTTCACAAGGGACCAGTGTTTGCTACCATAGTCTCTGTGGGCACTTGAGTCAGGTAGGACGTAGTGGCAGCTGCATCTGCAGCTGTGCAGTGACTGCTCAGGGGAGGGCCCCTGTCCACTGATTTTGAACAGGATTATCTGATTATAGTGACTGCTTCAAAAAACAAAAAGAATATAAAATCCTCTCTTAAGAAATTTTGTTTTGGACAAAACCAAAGGGACACCAAAAACAATGGCTCAGGTCTGTCATCCCAGCAACTTGAGGGGTAAGATCAGGAGGATCATAGTTCCAGGCCAATCTAGGCCAAAAATAAGTCAAGAGTCTATCTCAACAGAGAAAACTGGAAGTGGCGGCATACTGTATCATCTCAGCTACATCAAAGGCATAAATGGGAGGAACACAGCTCAGGCCTAACACTGTTCTTGTCTTAGAATAAGTGACTGACAATGAGAGCTACTCAGGCCAAGGAAGTGAACAGTAAATGAGCTGGAGGAAAATAAAATAAGTCTTGATTCAAATTCTGGCTGACATTTTGTTCAGAGCTCTTTATGTTTCATTTGGCAGTTCTTCGGAGGGTTTCTGGCCTCTGGCCAGAAAACTGCCCAATAAGGACTGATTTGCACCTGTGGGGATCGGTAAAACCTTAGAGACTATCACATTCATTGATTAACAATAAAAGGCGTATTCTTGAACCATAACTCAGTGGCAGAGAAACTATATGTTTGCTTTCTGTAAGACACGTAGGAAGCTCAAACCGTCACACGGCACTATTGTAGAATTTGTCACAAAGCACAAAATTGAATCAGACAGTCCATCATTTTCAAAATGATAACTCAAAATTACCAACACCTCTGTAACAAGTAGTATGCCATTATGTTTTACAATCAGGATGTTTACTACTTCTTACACTAACTCTAGTCAGAGGTACTACAGTTACAGATACAGCTAGATAGGTAACAGGATTTACCCTGGGCCAGGCAGCTGTTGGGGGAAGGGCAACCCAAATCACTTTCTTTCTTTTTCTTTTTCTTTTTCTAACTTAAAAGATCTGTTTCTTTGCATGCTAAAAGTGGGCATCTCTGGTATCCAGAGGGTATGAGAAAGGTTCTTCTTTTTATCCAAGTCTAACATCTGTCTGGGTGGGCAAATATTTGCTAGGGTGGGACTCAAATTCCAGGACGTGATTTCACCTGAATTGACTGTTGCTATGCTCCCTTGTCCTCAGGAAACCCAGATAAAAATGGGAGTCTAAGGGTGGAGCCTGGGGTGGGTGTTTGGGTGGGGTAAGGCAGAGGCAGAGCTGACATCTGAGATCGAAGGCCGGGCCCTGCCCCAGGATGGAACAGTGATGCTTAAGGGCCAGAGCCAGGCTGACCTGATAGAGGGATGGTAGACCGTGCCCCCAGGAATCAGCAAGTAAGAAAGGGCCTTGACTGAGCCTGTGCCATCATCCAGGTGTTGTGACATACAGAACCAGGGCCAGGGCTTGGGCGATGGTGCTTCAGGCGGCCCTGGCAAGGGCTGGCAGCCCTGAGAGACCTGCAGAAGCTGTGTCCCAAATCACTTTTTGTTTTAAACCTGTAAACATGAGTCAAAGCCAAGGAAAACAGGGAAGGTTAAGTAGTGCCTATTCTACTTTGATCTTACACATTCCCAGAGGTGTTCAGTGTGGGAGCATGGATCCAAGAAGCCACAATCCAAAACAGATCTGACTCACTCAAAACACCAGAAGGCAGGGATGGCTGGCTACTAGCTGCTATCTAACTTCACCCAGATGTGTTCTTGGTTATAAGCCTTCTAGTGTCAGAAGAAAGGTTTCAAAAGTTCCAAATAGGGGAAGCCATAGAATATCAGTCTGTCCCCACTGAGAGACAAGCTGAAAAGTCACAAGTGAACTAAGTAGCTTAGCCAGAAATCTCTCAAAGGTGGAAAACAGGTAGATGACATATTTAACAGAAGGCTGAAGCACTTCCCCAGTCCTACACACCAAGAGTACAGAGCATTTTCTAAACTTAATCCAGACCACCATGATGACTTCCTCATCCAATCAAGAGACCAGAGGCTCCCTCAAATCTAGTAACAGGCCATAAAAATGGAGGCAGAGAGCTGAAGGCATGGTTCAAATGGTGGAGCACCTGCCTAGCAAGTACAAGGCCTTGAGTTCAAAGTCTAAAACCATTCAAAACAGACATGAATTTCAAAAACTGAAGATGTTTTAAAAAATAAAAAGCGTGAGACCAGAATGTGAATTGGTTTAATCACAGAACACTGGAACCTGTTTGACTGGGTAATGATTTTCCTCTGAGGTGGCACTATGTCAACAGAAAGAAATAATGAAGAGTTGCACAGGGTGGGATGGGTAGGGTCAGGTTTTACACACATCATTTGAGAAAAAAGGGATTATATAGACCCTCAAGGAAGGACTTTAAATGATGTGAAGGGAAAAAAATGATAGAAAAGGGAAATCCAGTACACAAAGGTTAATTAAAATATCCCACAAGTTGGCCCGGCACTGGTGACTCATGCCTATAATCCTAGCTACTCAGGAGGCTGAGATCTGCGGATCATGGTTCAAAGCCAGCCCTGGGAGTAAAGTTTGTGAGACTCGTGGCCAGTAAACCATCAGAAAACCCGAAGTGGAGCTCAAATGGTAGAGCACTCACCTTGAGCTGAAGAGCTCAGGGACAGCACCCACGCCCAGAGTTCAAGCTCTATGATCAAAAAAAAAAAAAAAAAAAAAAAAAGGAAAAGAAAAGAAATCCCATAAATTGGAAAGTCCCTCTGTTCTCTTCCCTATCAACTAACCAGGTTTTCCTTGTTTCCTAAATGGACCTGCAATCCAGCATGGTGGAACTTCAGCACAATCATGTGCTGTACTGTCACCCTGTGTATCTCCATGTCCTGCAGCCCAGGCCTGGCCAGGCCCTGTGGCCTCCTTCCAGTCTCCTGTGATACCTCCTGACCCTGTCCTTACTTCCAGAACTGCTCTTTAAAGCCTGTTCTCTCCAAAGCTCAGAATCTTTTTAAAATGCGAATCCACCTGCAACCACTTAGAGACAAAATTTACGGTTTTAGAATGTGTACTATAAACATTTGTCCAACCACTTAATTAAGCCACTATCAAAAGAAGATTCAAGTCAATACATTATCTCACACACAAGCCAACAAAACCAGAAGTAGATTAAACTGTTCTAAATTAGAAGCTCTCAGTACATAAACACAAAATTAGACTTTGACAACAAATTGGAGTCATCACCTAATGAAATAAGAGACCCTAATAATAAGCACGTCTTTCTCATGAATGATGAAAGTTATGTTAGAATATAACATTCCACTTTGGGGTGTGGGTTTTTTGTTGAACTTTGTGTGAGTAAATCACACTTAAAAGGATCAGCTTTAAAGGAAATGTCATTCAGTGTAAAATATAATTTTAGCTGAGTGCCAATGGCTCACATCTGTAATCCTAGCAACTCAGGAAGCTAGGATCTGAGGATGATGGTTTGAAGCCAGACTTGTATTATGCACATACACACACACACACACACACACACACACACACACACACACACAATTTTGGGATTCACATGTATATTGAAGAAAGTAGTTGTAGAAATATAAATCATACCAGCAAAGCATGCAAAAGTCAAGAACAATAAATCACTATGACTTACAAAAGAAATTAAGTGCCAGGCTCTGCTAGCTCATATCTGTAACCCTTCTACTCAGGAGGCTGAGATCTGAGGATTGTGGTTCAAAGCCAGCCCAGGCAAGTAACTCCATGAGACTCTCATCTCCAATTAATCACAGAAAAAAACAAAACAAACAAAAAAAAAAAAAAACCAGAAGTAGTGCTATGGCTCAAATGGTAGAGTGCTGGCCTTGAGCAAAAGGAGCCCAGGAACAGAATTCAAGCCCTCAGACGGGCAAAAATTAATTAATTAATTAATTAATTAAAATAAATTCAGCAGGGAGTTGATGGCTCAACCTGTAATCCTAAGTACTCAAGAGGGTGAGATCTAAGGATAATGGCTCAAAGCCAGCCCAGTGCAGGAAAGTCTATGAGAATCTTATCTCCAATTAACCACCAGAAAACTAGAAGTGGCACTGTGGCTCAAAGTGGTAGAGCTCTTGAGGAAAAGAGCTCAGAGACAGCATCCAGGCCCAACCAAGAAAGAAAGAAAGAGAGAAAGAAAGAGAGAAAGAAAGAAAGAAAGAAAGAAAGAAAGAAGGAAAGAGAAAGAAAGAAGGAAAGAGAAAGAAAGAAAGAGAAAGAAAGAAAGAAAGAGAAAGAAAGAAAGTAAGAAAGAGAAAGAAAGAAAGTAAGAAAGAAAGAAAGAAAGAAAGAAAGAAAGAAAGAAAGAAAGAAAGAAAGAGAGAGAGAAAGGGAGAGGGAGGGAGGGAGGGAGGAAAAAAGCAAGCAAGCCACACTAACCACCTTCTCTTCTACATCAATGTCTTCTCCTGAACTTACAATTCTGACTCCCTCACTTGGCCACAGGTCTCATGGTCTGACACTACCACACACATGCTACATAGGCTGCACGCAGTAGGTGCACTGGGCCATGTGACTCCACCTGAACATGGTTTACAGGGCAGTCTATATATTAACATCTGGGGCCATCTTTGTTATCGAAGGAACTGACACTTGACCTGCCCAGTTTAGCTCACCAGGCTTTCATAACTAACTAATCCTTCAACAGTTAAAAGAATCAGTGAGCTAGCCATCAACAGGAACAACTCCAAACCTGGGAAGTAAGTGACTTATCAAAAAAGCAAGCACTGTATCTGAGCAAGTCCCTGCCTGCCGTTCTTAAACATGTTTATTAATGTTTGCTCCAATGTGAGATTCTATGCCCATCACTGAAACTCCTCTATTTCACTTACTCATTTTTTGTGAATACTGGTACTGGTACTTGAATTCAAGGACTTACCTCTTGCTTGGCTTTTCTGCTCAAAGCTGGCACTATACCACTTGAGTCACAGATTTACTTCCAGCTTTTTGGTAGTTAGTTGGATATATGAAGCTCATGAACTTTCCTGCCTGGGCTGGCTTCATACTGTGATCCTGAGGTGTCAGCCTCCTGAGTAGCTAAAGATTACAGACATGGGCCACCAGCAGGGTCTGATTTTAAGAAATGTTCTCACTTGGTGACTTCAGATGAAACTACACTCAAAAGGGAGCAATAAGTTCCTGATAACTCTTAAGAAATGTGACATGTAGAAGTATTTTTCTGAACATTGAATCGCCCTGAATCCCGAAGAGAAAAATGTATTTTTTTCCTCTTCTACTTCTTTACTGTAGAGGTAGGAATATAAAGTTGAATTTATAACCCCATTTCCACCAACTCATTTCCTTTTTATAATTTCAGGACTGGCTGTACTATAGGACATTCAAGTAGTTTATGACTAACATCAGCCAGAATTTCTGGCTAATAATCCAAGGTAAGTCATTTAGAGGAAATAAAAAATCTTTCCCTCTCCAGTGTGAAGTCTAATGTGCCACAACAATCGTGAATGGGGTAATCTGCAAACTAGGAGAATATTTATGCTTTAAATGAATACTTATGATTTCAATAGCATATTTTAGTGCTCACTTGTCAACAAGCACAATCCTTGCACCTGGTAAGCATTAGCTTATTTTATCTTCCTAACAACCCTCTATAACGAGTTCCCAGTTCTACTATCTCCATTTGACAGTTCAGCAAACAGCAAATGTTAAAGTCTAAATGTTTGCCAAGCACTGGTGGCTCATATATGTCATCCTAGGTACTCAAGAGGCTGAGATCTGAGGATCCATGTTCAAATCCAGTCCAGACAAGAAAGTCTGTGAGATGCTTATCTCCAAATAGCCACCAAAAAAAGAGAAAGGAGGAGGAAGAAGAGGAGGAGGAAGTGATGTTATGGCTCACATGATAGTGCTATCCTTGAGCAAAAAAAGCTTAGGGACAGCACCCATCCCTGAGTTCAAGCCCAAGGAGGTAGGGTCTTTGGAAGGTAATTAGGTAGGGAGGGTGGAGCCCTCAGAAATGGGATTAGTGTCCTCATAAGAAAAGATACACATAGGCTGGGAAGGTGGCTCAGTGGTAGAGCGCTTGCCTTACATGCATGAGGCACTGGGTTTGATTCCTCAGCATCACAAAAGCAGAAAAAGCCAGAAGTGGCACTGTGGCTTAAGTGGTAGAGTGTAGCCTTGAGCTGAAGAGCTGAGGGACAGCACCCAGGCCCAGAGTTCAGGCCCATGACCAATAAAAATAAAAATAAAAATAAAATAATAATAATAAAAGAAAAGACACACACAGAGATCACCCCTGACTATTGACTATAGACACAAGGAGAAAGCAGCAAGCAGCCACCTGCAAACAAGGAACCAGGCCTTCATGAAACACCCAAGCTCTCTGTGCCTTGGTCCTGGGCCCCAGAAGAGTGAAGAGTAGGTCATTGTTGTCTGAGCAGCCCAGTCTGGAACTTTGTTACTAGCAACCCAAACAGATAGAGACAGAGAGGTTAGATAACTTGCCCCAAGGTTGGAAATGGGAACCAGATTCAAATCAAGTATGTCTGTGCCTACAGTCTAGACATCCCTTTAACTAAACTGTTCATCCCTTGAAGGGCTAACACACACACACACACACACACACACACACACACACACACACACACACACACACACACACACACACACACACAAATTTGGTGAAAAAACCCTTGAGTCAAATGATAATATTAAGTATGGTATTTCTTTTCGATCTCCAACTCTGAGCTACTTAGCCATGTAGCCAATATGACACTCAAAATTTCCAAAAACACTAATTCTTATTCCACCCACAAATCCTATTTACCACTCAACTAACAACTGCTATGAAAGAGGAAGAAGAAAATAAACACACAGCAAACCCATTTACTGCAAGAGGCAGTTCTATTTCAAGTCAAATTAGAGAAGCAATGAAAAGGAAAAGCTGTCTTAGCCCCAACTCATAAATAAACCAAGTCACAGTTGGTGCAAGTTCCTAGCAAAGACAACTCCCAGACTCACAACCACCAATGGCATAGCTCTTCCACAAGGCACGAAGAAGGGACAAAGCATCTTCCTAGGCTTAAAAATAACCAGCACGGGCTCACATATGACATTATTCCTATTTAACACATAAGGGGGAAACCCTATTATGTTCAAGGAACCTTTTTTTAATTCGAGAAGTGGATCACTTGAGAATCAAGAACTATAGAGAAATTGAGGAGCTGAAGAAACAGACAGAAACACAGAGCTAACAGTGAAGCATTGCAGACATTTCAAATGTTCTATCATAGCAATACAAAGCCTTGGGCTGGGATGTAGCTCAGTAATAGAGCACTTGCCTAGCATGTTTCAGGCCTTGGGTTCTATTCCCAACACCAGAAATAATAATAATAATAATAATAATAATAATAATAATAATAAATATGAGAAGAGGAGGAAGAAGAGGAAGAAGGAGGAGTAGAAGAGGAGGAGGAGAGGAGGAGGAGGAGGAAGTAGTCACCTATAAAGACAACCAGAGCCGGGCGCTGGTGGCTCACGCCTGTAATCCTAGCTACTCAGGAGGCTGAGATCTGAGGATCGCGGTTCAAAGCCAGCCCGGGCAGGAGAGACCGTGAGACTCCTATCTCCAATAAACCACCAGAAAACCGGAAGTGGCGCTGTAGCTCAAGTGGTAGAGCGCTCGCCTTGAGCGGAAGAGCTGAGGGACAGCTCCCAGGCCCAGAGTTCAAGCCCCACGACCGACAAAAAAAAAATAAATAAAGACAACCAGAATCGGGGCTGGGAAGGTGGCTCAGTGGTAGAGCGCTTGCCTTGCATGCCTGAGGCCCTGGGTTTGATTCCTCAGCACCACATAAGCAAAAAGAAAAAAAGCCGGAAGTGGCACTGTGGCTCAGGTGGTAGAGCGCTAGCCTTGAGCTGAAGAGCTCAGGGATAGCTCCCAGGCCCAGAGTTCAGGTCCCACTACCGGACCCAAAAAACAAAAAACAAAGACAACCAGAATCCAAGATTAGAAAAGAAGAGGAAGGGCCCACCTTAGGTACATCTCCCTAAAAAGCACCCTTGAATGGTTTGTGGCATAAGCATCATGGATGTTAAGACATGATATCCTATTTCTTCCCATCTGAGTAAAAAAGAAAAAGAAGAGGAGGAGGAGGAAGAGAAGTGCTGCTGTGGTTCAAGTGACAGTGCTAGCCTTGAGCAAAAAAGCTTAGGGACAACACCCACACAGACACACACAAACAGCTCCCATTTGCTTTCCCTTCTTAGCCATAAGAGCCAATTACATACAAGGCTCACAGAAAGCCAGCCCTACCCCTCTGGGTCAGCCTTGCTGATGCACAGACTCAAGAATAGAGGGGTAAACACTGCACTTGCACAAACACCACAGTGGGCTATCTCTGATTCTTATGTGTGTGTAAGAGAGTGTGTCTGTGTCTATGTCTGTGTGTATATATGATCGGTGATGATGATGGTGATGATGAAGATGATGATCAGTGGTGATGCAGATTTATGCAGATAACACAGGATGGTCTCTCATTTCTTCCAGAGCCCCTCCAGGAGGCACTGATTATGGTACAGCACTGAGAACCCATCGCTGCTGGTAAATGTCTTAAAAGCACTGTAGACACAGCTTCTCCTGCATCAACCAACAGTGTGACCATGGGCAGGACTGAATGAAGAACAGAGGCAAATGGAGGAGCTCGTGAGATCTCTCTGCATGTGTGGGCATTCTTACATAGTACAAGAAGAAGTACATCATGTCTTAGCATGCCCGTGTCACACAGGATCACAGTCCCAAGTGTTAAGTGTGTAGCTCTCCAAACAACTCCTTCGTGGATGTGGAACACATTGTGCCCCCATTTTACAGACAAAAGCACTGAGGCTCAGAGAGAGAGCTTCAATTACTTGCTCATAGTGAAACCAAGACTTCTATCAATCGATACTATTCTGTCTCAAAGGTAGTAATAGCTACCATTCACAAACTGCTTCCCACCTAGCAGACAAACTAGAGCTAAATGCTTTAATCCTCACAATATCCTTATTGTTACAGAAAAAAACAGACAGACAGATATCCACACTTTACAGACACAGAACACAAAGCACAGAAGTGAGTAACTACCCTCCGTAACTTCCTTCTTTCTCACTTAATGTGGGTATGGATGCTATGTTTCAGTTTTTTCACAACCTTACTTTAAAAAAAAAGTTGTTTTATCTCACATGTAGGAAAAATCATGGGGATTATTGATGTGTCAGTTCTGGGTCTTGAACTCAGGGAGGACTGAGTTTGTGAGTGTGGCTTTTTCTCTCAAGGCTGGTGCTCTACCATTTGATCTATCCCTCCACTATGGCTTTGTGCTGATAAACTGGAAATCAGAGTCTTTCAGATTTTTCTCCAGGCTGCCTCCAAACCTCAATCCTCAGCTCTCAGCCTCCTGAGCAGCTAGGATGACAGGCGTGAGCCACCGGAGCCCAGAGTTGATCAATTCTTTTTAACAGCTCATCAAATCAGTGGCATCAATTTAATATAGCTGGGGATTCAGGTGCTGATAAAAGGCAAATCTGCACAACTAGTTTCCAGTTTGAAAGTTCCCCACCCCCATTCCCATGGCCTGGTCTGTGATTAGATACCCTCGTGTTGAAGACTGAGGCTGTGTGCAGATGACCTCCCCTTGGTGCCTGCTGTACTTCCCCACTGGGTTCTAATCTCAGGACAGGCAGGCACTCCCCCTTCTCTCCCAGGCCTCCCTTTCTCCAGGAGGAAGTTGGTGGCAAGGTATTTTAGGAAGCAGACAAGAACTTTGAATAGCACTTCCCCATTGTAACGACAAGAAACCTCCACAGCTAACAAGCTTGGCTGTCTGGCTTCCTAGCGAGTTCACTCGCTTGGCCTCCAGCTTCTGCAGACTGAGGGGTCCGGCAAGGACTACACAGAGATCTTTTTCTCTGCTTTCCTGTGTGGGGAGAAGTTCATCACCTGTGAGACTTCAAAGCCTACACAGCAGAGAGCACACCTAGATTCTGCCCTTTCTTCTCAACCCTGCCAGCTTGTCACTCCAGGCAAGCCATTCTCTCTCTTCGTGGCTCATTATCATGGTTATTCATAGAGACAGTGGCCTAACAAACCCACTTTGGTATTTCTGATACAGTAATCTGCATCCCATAATTCTGAGATGGAAAAGTAATTATATCCCTAATGATCCCATAAAAATGAAAGCCGCAGCAAGCAACTGAGGCAGAGCATCTACAACAACACATAGTTTGCAGGTAACAGCGTTTGGCTGGGATGCTTCTGGTAGATAGTGTTAAGTCAATAGTATTGGCTTGGCCTAGATTGAACTTCAGTGGCTGGTTCTGCAGAACAGCAGAATAAACCAGTCTCCACCCTCCTCCTGCAACAGTTCCCTTCCTCCCCAATCATGCCTGGAGCCTCCTGAGAGTCACAAGCTGGTCTTGCTGGCCCACACAGGCAGCTTCTCCTGTGCCCACAGTCCCCATGCCAGACTCTGCTGCCTGCACACAGGATTCCTTCCAGCCTCCTTCACCCAACAGAGCAGCCCTACCCTTGGGTGCACACATCACTGGCTGCATTTCCCAGGGTACAGAGTTTTCTAGAAAGACATGGCAGGAGCCAGCCTTTGCTCACCATATCATACCATATGGTGTCTCCTCATACCAGGAAACACAAAGACAAAGCCCTCTAGGAGATTGTGGCCACGGCCCACAGCTGTCGGGGGAAAAGCATTAACAAATGAGCAGCTGGACAATACCCTATCACATCTAGGCCTGAACACAGGATCTCAGTAATGAGTGTGTCCTTGCCTACTGATTTGACGTCCAGTGCCAAGGATTTGGCTACAGGCCAGTTCCCAGTTAAAATAACTCCACATCCACTTTCTGTCTCTCCTGGCCATCCATGCTCTTGAGTTCAGGCTCTCGCTGTGTGCCAGGTCACGCTGGACTCCAAAAAAGAACACAGGATGGTGGGGATTGATGGTTGGAAATGTGGTTCCAAGCTACTCAGGTATTTGGACCCCATAGATTGCAGTGTCCACCCAACCAACTCAGCCAACCCTACTGGGGAGAGGAAGACAGATGGGTAGGGACGGGGTGAGGAAGCATGGCTAACAGAGACATTACCAGATCTTCCCAGAAGCTTTATGGTGGCAAAAGCCAAGTCCTAGGACTCCACACACGGCCTTACATGACCTCTTGCTGCCTTTGCTATTGACCAACGGTCCCAGCCCTTGGGCACACTGACAAGAATTCCATCTTATCTACCAAGATAGCTTCCTTCCCAATATAAACCTGGCCCTCACATTTGCTCCATGAAGTGAGACCATATATGGTTCAAAAGTTCACACTCTATTTTCCCCTTCCTTCTCCCCAGACCCTGTCACACAAGTAACAGCCGCAAGAAGAGAAACAGAGTGTCCTTCATTCTTCTGGCATCGTGAATACATCTCTCCTTTCAGACAGACGTGTAGGGTAGGGAAGGCCTGGTCCTTTCTGCTGAGTGTGAGGCCTGGCTCGCTCACACTTAGAATGCAGCTCAAGCTCAGTGTCAAGAACAGCTACAGCCCTGTCTCCCAGCAGGACATCCTCTGGGCTGAGGGTCAGCTCTGCAGGCTAGGAAGCCTGGATATTAGGATTTCTAGTAAGGGAAGTAGCAAACAGGACATGGGGTCAAGAACACAACTCCCTAAGAGGTAGAGACAGGAGCCAGCATTCAGAGAAAGGCCAATCACTGGCAAATAGGACCTTGCAGAATTAGCTCTCGGGTTCTCTCATGCACTTTCCTGAGTGGCCTCATCCACACATAATCTACCTCCCTACATCCAGCAGCTACACATACACCAAACAGGATACTCTTGTTTTAAGCCACTCCTTCAAGTCCTCTACCACACCTAGACACCTGTGGCAAGGATATGAGGCCCTGCCCTCATTTAGAACCTCATTCCTGAGAACAGCTTCAAGAAACATCTACTGCTGTGATCTGACATGTGGTCTACTTGGAGATGATGCTGAAACTCCACTGGCCCCAGGGATACCACCTCTAAAAGTCTCTCTGCAAAATATCAATAGAAAGAGGACACTCAAAACAGATCACGAATTAGTCTAAGAACAATTTCCTCGAATAAAGCGAGAAATGCTTCACATTTTTTGAGGCCTGAACTTGCTCTGTAATTCAAAGAAGACCACATAGAAAGAAACAGGAAGTGGCTTCTCAGCCATCCCTTTGGCACTATGACAGTGAATCAAGGGGAAAATTCAGTTTAATCTGAAAGACACTGCTGCCGTGAGCAGGAAACAAGACAAGACATGGCTGCCAAGAAAGTCAGACACAAATTGTACCATGGCATCTTGCCTCGAGCTTCATTTTTAGAAGCAATTCCAAGCCTGAGGGCTTCAGGAGGCCCTGAGCACCCTTGTAGAAAGTGGAGATTTTGAGGGGAGCCGGGAGGCCCGTGCTACCCAGACCAGCAAGAAGAGCTGGCGGCCAGCATCTTTTTTTGTTTGTTTTTTGTTTTTTGTCGGGCTTGAACTCTGGGCCTGGGCGCTGTCCCTCAGCTCTTCAGCTCAAAGCTAGCGCTCTACCACTTGAGCTACAGCGCCACTTCTGCTTTTCTGAGTGTTTATTGGAGAAAAGAGTTTCATGGACTTTCCTGCCCGAGCTGGCTTTGAACTGCGATCCTCAGATCTCAGCCTCCTGAGCAGCTAGGATTACAGGTGTGAGCCACAGGCACCCGGCTGCAGCCAACATCTTATAGGCTGTATCCTCCTGCCCCACACTCTCTCCATGAGGCTAACTATGTCCCTCCTGCTCACCCTAATCATGAGAACCCAATCCTCCTAAAACTCAAGCAAGCATCATAAAAGGGGGAAAGAATGCAAGACCATGTTGGCCCATTGTGCTAAATACTCCCAGCGGAGTTCTGAATTCTTCTTTAGTACAGTAAATTGTGACAGGTGTGGCACATTTTGAGATCCTGTTACCAGAAGAAAATCTCAGAATGGCTTGACAAATGGGATGGTGCTTTGAAACAGCCCAGGTAGATATACCTGCAGTTCCAACTTCAAGTATCAAAACACACCATGTAGGTAAAGTGAGATTAGGTGGACAAGGCCTTAGAGAATAGAACGTATATAATAAACACCATATAAAGGGGTTGCTGTTGTTAGTGCTGTTTTAGTGTTTATTTGGTCAATGAGGATTTAATAACTCTACAGCACCATAAACACTGCTCAAGCCAACTGAGAGTGTATTTCAAATCGAATAAGAATGAGACAGTAACATTCTTGACAAATGATCCTTCAGGGACTCATACTTCTTTAAAACATATTGACTGACCACTAAATATGTCAGGATTCTGAGAGGACCATTACATTAATTAAACAAAGTTGTTATCCTCAAGGAGCTTACTTACAGTGGAATTGCAAAGATCAGATGCACGGACACAAGAAATCACACTGTAAGACAGCATATAGAAAGTACTAGATAGATGATGCTGAAGCATTTCTTTTTAATTGATTTACAAATACTAAAAGTATGGTAGTTACTTTGACTTAATCATTTATATATATACATACATATATACATATATATATCTATCAAAGCATCACACTGCAAATATATTTAATCTTCATTTGTCAATTAGACTTTAATAAAGCTAGTTGAGTGTGAGAACTGCTGCATACACACATTTGTTTCAGCCTAAAATAAAGCTACATGAAGATGAGTTGTGAGATAGGGCTCCAGAGGATGAACAAGATCCCGAGAGAAAGAATCCCCTCTGAGATTCTGGGGAGGAAAGGGGAGATCCTGGGAATGGTATGAGTGAGCTCCTCATGGGAGTCTTGAATTTGAGCTGAGAAACTGGTGTGCATGAGACCTCAAGGTCTGCAGCACCATACTGCTCAGCCTCCTACCCACAGATGGATGATGGTGGGGAGGCCATATAATCCTCTCTGTGCCTCAGTTCTCTGGTGGCTGTAAGACTGAGACAAAGCCTCAATGAGCATACAGGAAGAATTGTGCCAGGCACTGGTGGTTCACGCCTGTAATCCTAGCTTCTCCGGAGTCTAAGATCTGAGGATCTCTTATGAAGCCAGCCCAAGCAGAAAAAAATCTATGAAACTTTTTTTTCTGCTGGTCCTGGGGCTTGAACTGTGGGCCTGGGTGCTGTGCCTGTGCTTCTTTGCACAAGGCAAGTGCTCTACCACTTGAGCCACAGTACCACTTCAGGCTTTTTTTTGGGGGGGGAGGTATTTTATTAGAGGAGGGAGGTAGTTTATTGGAAATAAGAGTTTCATGGACTTTCCTTCCCAGGCTTGCTTTGAACCACAATCCTCAGATCTCAGCTTCCTGAGTAGCTAGGGTTACAGGCATGAGCCACTGGCACTGGCTCTCTCTGGCAAAATAGCCAGAAGTGGAGCTGTAGTTCAAGTGCTAGAATGCCACCCTTGAGTGGAAAAAGCTAAGAGTCAATGCTTAGCCCGGTTACCAGCACATAGAGAAAAAGATAGATAGATAGACAGACAGACAGACAGACAGACAGATTTCAGTTCCCTGAATAAAAGCTTTTGTGCTGAGAAGCAAACTTCAAGATCCTTAGCATAAGCCAAACCCATAAGGAAAGGAGGTGATTTTTGTTTCTTTTGTTTACTTCTGGATTACAGGTGCTTTAAATGGTTATCTAGCATGTGACAGAGAAAGCAACATTTCTACAGTACCAAAACATTTCGGATAACCAGCGCTTAAACGGCATGCAAATCAGTGTGGCCTGGCCCCCTCGAGCACCTACCCGTGCAGCGGAGATGGCAACAGTGCAGTATTTCCTGTAACACAAGTCACCACTATGGAATATCCCACGCACAGCACGGCCACACCCTCTAGGCCACTGCTATGCCTGGATCTGGATCATTTTGCCTCATAGGCAACGGCTCCATTCTTCTGAGCTTTTTATAGCTCCATCTCCTTACTGTCAGGCTGTCAACTGTCACTTCTAGATGCCCCCCCCCCACCCTTTACATCTAGCAGCCTCGCTAACTGCTTCCAAATCAAAGGGAAAGAAGCCAGAAAAGCAAACTCGTTAGGAGCCACTCCCTCCAATAAAGGACAGGATTTCCTCAAACCTATTCTTTGCTCTCTTCAAATCTCCACGTGTTCCACAGGATTGAAACTACAGAATTTGTGGTTATGTTTCCCTAAAATATATAAAATAAACAATTCAACTTGTGGGTGGGGGATGGGAGGGAAAATCTGGGAGAGTGCGAGAGATGGGGTGACATTGTCCAAAGAGAAATGTACTCTTACCTGATTTATATAACCGTAACTCCTCTGTGTACATCACCTTTATAATAATAACAAATTAAACTCAAAAACTAAAGACACTGGAGATGATATTAAAGTAAATATGAAAGAGAATCAATGACCTGTCATATAAGCATCATCAGTAAATCTAGAGGCCTCCATACCTTAGCAATCTATTTCTATTTCCTTTTCCTGAAGTGGATGGGCTCTCTGGCTGCCTTTTCCAGTGTCTGCAGAAGGTTCTGGAGCAGCTGAAACTGGCAAGCAGACATAGGCAGAGGTGGACAAGAGGGGCTGATGGACGCACTTCCACTTCCAACAGTCAAGGCTTGGTGGCTGACCCAGCTAGCATACCTGCCTACTCCCTGCCACGCCTCCTTCACATTACCCAAAGGACAGGAGCAGAGAGGCCCCAGTTAAGATAACTGGCAGCAGGAACAGCCCCCAAGGTTCTTTTGATCTCCAGTGGATGAGCGAATTCCAGGAGGAACAGCAGCGTGACGAGTGAAGCCCTGGAACCTCTTGGCAATGTCATCTGATGGGCTGCCTCGGATGGGCCCAGCCCAAGTCCCCACTGACCCCTAGAAACCCATTTCTCTATGTCCCTGGACCCAGTCTCTGGTCTGGCACTAAATTGTAAAAATGAGAAGTCTATGAAGACAATATTTAAGTGTTCACTGAATCCACTGTATAAAATCCTATCTTTTCTAAAATTTCTTTTGGAGGCTTAATTGGTTGTAGAATACTCTGAGAGTAGCATAAAAGCTCTAATTTGTAGTTAGCTGCCTGTTTACCCAGATTCTCATTCTCTCTCTTACACACACACACACACACACACACACACACACACACACACACACACACACACACACACAAATTTTTAAATAACTATAACAAAACAAAGCTATCCCAGAAATAAAAGAAAATGCCCCAAATTCCCTTCCTTGTACTGAGTGCTTAACTTACGAAGAAAGGAACAACAAATGTTCAAAAACTAAAAATAGAAATTCTGGAAGGAGTCCCATTATTTCAGTCCTATTTGATGCCTGGCACATAGCTTGCCCATAAGTTATATTCATCAGCTAACTGGCTGAAATGTTGGGTGGCTTTGTCAGGCAGATAGTCTAAAGTCAACTGGCCTTGCTCAAGACTTTGACCACTGAAGAAATAAAAGTAGTCTAGTAAAACCTTCTCTAGAATAAAATCTCAGTACCTTTTCTTTGAGCTTAAGTCCTTCCGACAAAGAATTTGTATACTAGAGGTGGCTTCAGGCCCATCTATCAGTCAGGTGATATTTGTTGACCATTGAACAGTGCCTGGGCATTGTGCCATAGAGGAACGAGCAAATCAGCAAGGGACCTCCCAGCATTTAACCCCACCTACTAGAATCTATCTAGATTCACACACACCTGATCCCCTGTCTTGGTCAGTTTGGGATACTGGAACAGAATATCACAAGTCCAGGTGGCTTAAACAAAAAAAATTTATTCTTTAGCACTTTAGAGACTGAGGAGTCCACATCCAAGGTACTAGCAGATTCTATGTCTTCCTAGTTCTTAGAGACCACCTTCTTAGACCCTCCCGTGATAAGAAGAGAGAGAGAGAGGGCTCTCTCATGCCTTATGAGAGAGCTCCACCCTCATGGCTTACTCATCTCCCAAAGTTACCATCAGCTAGAACCATCCTGTTGGGAGTCAGGATGCCAGCCTACTAATGGAGAGCACAACCTTCACTCCCACCCAATTCGTAGGCATTTTAGCGTCCTTTGATGGGGGAGCACAGTACACTGACTGCAGAGTGTGATCTTTTCAACGAATAATGCTGGGTCAGCTCAATATCAAAGTGGGGAAGAAACAGAACCTTAGTCCTCCATCCCACCAAGCACAAAACCATTGCAGCTGGATTACAGATCTAAATTTAGAAGGTAAGACAACACAGGAGAAATCCTCATGACCTCGGAACAGAGGATTTCTTAAAGCAGAATGCAACTACAAAGAAAAAAATGGACAAATTGAAAAACAGAAAGATGAATTTCTATTCATCAAAACACACCATTAAGAGAGTTTATTTTTTTAAAAAAAGGCAACTTGCAGCCTGTCACTGGTGGCTCACATCTGTAATCCATTCTAACAACTCAGGAAACTGAGATCTAGCCCGGCCAGACAAATCTATGAGCCATCTATCCCCAGTTAACTAGCAAAACGCTGGAGGTAGAGGCACACACACATGGCAACCACAAAGAGGGAGAAAATGCAGCACATATTTCTCACAACGGATCCATTCCTGGGATGTATTTTTTTTAATCAATCCAGAATCTATAAGACAAATAATCAAATCCAAAGTTGGGTTTTTCTACTTTTCAACTGGGCACTTCACAGAAATGGTGTTCTAAAGCCCAGCAAATACATGACAAGGAGTGAACCGGCTAAGATGCAAGAGAAGAAAGCCCTAAGCAGGTGGATGGGGCTGGGGCTGCCTCATGGAGGTAAAGGGTGATCTGATCTCCTTTCTAACTTTCTTTCCCTCCTGTGAATCACATACCATCCTCACCACCCTCCAAAATGGAGACATCATCACTTCTAACATGTTATAACTATTTATTCTGAAAATATTAAGCATCTATTGTGAACCAATGGGCTAGCTTATTTTTTTTTGCCTTGCTATTTATAATTAAGCATTTCTTAACACTGTCTTCCTCAAAAAGAAAAGATGGCAAAACACCATCTGAGCTGTTGTAGGCATTGTAAAGCTCTGTGGCAGGAGAAAACCTGTGCTCATCTATGAGTCAATGTCCTTCCACAGCTCTCGCTAAGTTAACTGCCACCGGAGCAGCATTATGATGACAGATTCTTAGAGATGAGGTCATGGGGACTGGTGCTAGATACTCTCATGACTGGATTTATGCCAATACTGCAGAACTATGAGTTAGTCATCTAAGGAACTACCCCAAGAGTCAATTTTCTATTAAAAAAAGCAAAAGAAAAGAAAGAAGAGGGTGATGGCTCACATCCATAATCCTATCTGCTCAGAAAACTAAGATCCAGAAGAGCACTGTTGGAAGCCAGCCAATCCAGAAAAGTCCAGGACTTATCTACAAATAGCCAGCAAAGTGTGAGACTGGGCATGACTCAATGGTAGAGCACCAGCCATGAGCGAGCAAGCGAGGTAAGGATGAGGCCCTGTCCACCTTCAGCCCACCTTACTTCCCTCTGTCTGTTCTGCACATGCTCACTTGCCCTTCTACTGTGTCATGGTGCCACATGAAGGCTTTGCTCAGTTCTAGCACTAGCACCATGAACTTCTCAGCCTCTAGAAGCACAAAGCAAATTGCCCAGGCTTTAGTAGTCAGTCTGATGGCAAAAAACAAGACTTAAAACATGCCCTTTTCTTACCTGTCACTACAAAAAGTGTAGGATACACATGCCTACCCCTTTTAAAAATAGGTTTAGAATTCTTCTCTTACAAAATAGATAGCTATTTATTTCACACAATACATTTTTAATTATCTACGACACCAAAAAAGCACAATTATGTTCATTGTGTATTGCTCTAGCATCTTCTCTATACACACAAAGAATACATACCCCAGTCTAAGTTATCGAACAACACAAATATAATACACCTCGTGTTGAAGAAAGGTAATTCTCTTCCAGCAAAGTGGTAATACTTTTCATTTTGAAGCACTGATTATTCTGCATTCCTAAAACCTTATGGGAAATCCAAAAAATTTAAATTTAAAAAAACCTATGCCTCTACCCTTTCTGTCATCTAAAAACCCTTCAGCTGGGTGCCAGTGGCTCATACCTTTAATCCTAGCTACTCAGGAGGCTGAGATCTGAAGATTACATTGTAGTTCTAAGCCAGCCTGAACAGGATCTCTAAGACAGATCTTGACTCCAATTAACCACCAAAAAGCCAATGGTGGTAGAGCACCAGACTTGAACTTTTAAAAAAGCTAAGGAACACTGCCCAGATCCTGAGTTCAAGCCCCAGTACCAGCGCACGCACACACGCGCGCACATGCACACACACACACATACGCACGCACATACACACACACCTTTAATTGAACAAGGCATAATTATTACGGCAAAAGGACAGTAGATGCTACTAATGATGCCTTCATAAATATCCTGATCTTTTCTTGGTATGATTTTTAATATTATTAATCATCCTCAAAGCATCCTTGATAGGACTAGATTATTTCAAGGAAGAAACCAAAATCAACCAAGGATAGTGACTGAAGCCCAGCTCAGAAGCTGGAAATAAATGTTGATAGGAGTGGCAGCCTCTCTTCCTGGGGGGGCGGGGGAGGAGGGAGGTCACTCCCTCCCCAAGGAGATGGGAGGGCTAATTTTCAAAAACAACACCTTCTCATTGAGCATAAAGCATCGGGATGGCCAGTAGGGATTTGTGAAATGGAGCCAAATGGAGAAACATCCCAGTGGCTGTTTTTGTAAAGTGGGACCAGTGGGAAGAAGATAGCTCACAAGCCTGGGTTCCTGGAGAGGAAGGCTGAGGCCCACACCCTGTGCATGTCCTGTGTACACCATACTGCCTTGTGGTCCAACTGCACTCTGGTTGGAGGTAGATCCATGCCATGGCATAATTCCATTCTTCTAAACATCTTAAGCACTATGGGTATCTCATTCTTTGCCTCTTCCACCATGTAGAGTGGGATGTCAGTGATAAACTAGCTCTTCATTTCATTCATCTTCAAAGTGTTGAGTTAACTCAAACCTGGGGTAGATCACTCAGTGGACACGATCTGGTTAGATCTAACCAGTCGCTAAGTGCTTTCAGACACTCAGGGTATACTGGGTGACAGCCCAGTTATCTAAATGCAATCAGATTTTCATTAGCTAAACATCTGCCCATATAAACTGCTTCAGGCATAAGATTACTAAATGCTGAACCTCCTGGGGTTTGATGAAGAAATGGAATATTTTAGCCTAACAAAAGGCACTTGTCTAGCAGAGACAGTACGTGTTGTTTTTTGTTTTCTTTTAGTGTAATATTTGGAGGGTGTTTGCATTACAGCAAGTATAATCATGTTTTAGCACCAAATCAATGACTCATTTTCTTTTGACTTGTCAGAGAGCTGCTATACCCCGTTGCAAACATAAGACACCAGTTAACTAGTTAGAATTGTAGAGTATTAGCTCACAGGGATGAAGCAGGAAAAGCCATCTTTACCAAGCTGAAACTTCAGTACTTACCTCCTTGGCTTGAGAGATTTGATTCCATTAATACTAACAGAAATAAATGAAGTTCATGACTGATATTAACAGATCACTGGCCACAGAGGCTAAGGATCTAAGCAAAAAATATCTATTAGCATAAACAAGATAAGTTAAGAAGGAGGGGGGTTCACATATTATTTAGAATCAAAAGCTTTACTTCTATCATGTGAAAGGTAATAGCTGCTCATTTCAAATACAAAGGACAGAATACATACTGTATGGTTAAGTCCTAGGGCTTGGCACAGCAGTTCATGCCAGTGATCCCAACTATGGAGGAAGTATAGGTAAAAGGATCAAAGTCTAAGGTCAGTCCAAAACAAAAATAACTAAATGAAAAAGAGCCAGAAGTGTGGCTCAAGTGGTAGAGTGCCTGCCTACCAAGCATGAGGCCCTGACTTCAAACTCTAGTAGTACCAAATATAAATAAAAATAGCTTCTAGAGGACTAGGGATGTAGCTCAGTGGTTGAGTACATGCTTAACAAATGCAAGGGCCCAGCTTTGATCCCAGCACTGCACAAAGATAAGAAAAGTGAGTGTTTAACTTTAAATTTCCAAAGCAATTGCATGTTCACCCAATGCCATGTGAGGGGCTAGATAAGTAATGAAAAAGGATACATTGCAACCTTCTTCCATTTTCCCCTTATACAGTTTAGAAGGATGAAGCCTTCTGATTCACCTTTCTTTCCCTATGTAAATATCTGCTGAGTGAACAAATGGGTGAGTGAAATTGCAGAATGAAGGGAAGAATAAGTGAGTGAAGGAATTAGTGGAAAGCAAATAAGTGAATGAATGAGATGATGAAAGTAAATAAATGAATTAATGGATACATGAATGAATGAGTAGATGGGTAGATAAATGGATGCATGAATAAATGAGTAGATGGATGGATGATAAATGGATGCATGAATGAATGAGAAAATTGATGGACAAATGGATATATGAATGAATGAGTAAATAAATAGAATAAGTGGGTGGATGGATGATGGATGGATGGATGGATGGATGGATAAATTACTATCCCTACCATCCACTGCTCATTCCACATTTCTCCCTAAGGAGTGTCTGAAAATACCCTACTTTGATCACTTTCAATGATGCTTGTGAGACTCACCTACACCCTGGTCTCCTTCTTTTTCTTAAGATTTTCCTTAGTGGAACAGATTTTCAAAATGCCAGTGCTGACTAAGAAAAACCTGGTAAGAATTCATTGGCCCGAACTTCACAGCCAACATGGGAATCAGGGCTTTTAATACCTGTTCTATCAAGACTTGTGTGAGCCTGCCACTGGAGATCTTATCTGCAGCTGAAAAAAACACTCACCACCTCTTAGCACAAGCAAACATTTCCACTCCCAAAGAAATGAACAATTAGGGTGTCAGATGACAGATTCCTCATACACCCTGGAAACTTCAGATCACAGACGCGCGGCGGTGACCTGTGATTGCTTCCTTTGAAGACTTCCCTCACCCAGGCATTGACGCCTGATTTCATGACAACTTCCCTTCAGTTTCCAGGTTCAAAGGACTGCACAGTTATAATTCATAGCCATGAAAAAGAAACTGTAACTTCCAGTTGACAGTGGAAGAGCAAGTGTCAACACAGGCTGACCCAAATTATACTCATGCAGCTCATTTCTGGAATGCACATCACTGAGCCCAAGGATGCCAGAAAGACCTTCCGCCATCATTGGATACAGGACAGTCTTGGTCTGTTCTGGATGCTATGACAGAATTGCACAGAGAGGTTTAATGACAAATATTTCTTTCTCATGATACTAGAAACTAGAAAACCAAGGTCAGGGTGTCAGCATGTACCCTAGGAAAGGCTCTCTTGTGGGCTGCATATGGCCATCTTGCTATGTCCTCCCATGTCAGGGAGATAGGTCCCTTTATACCTGTATAAGGATCCATTCTCAGGGCTTCACTTAACACTAATCACTCTCAAAAGCCTCATCCCCAAACACCAGAGAAACACTCAGTTCATATCAGGGTCATCTAAAATCAATAGGGAAGACTGAGTTGCTGGGGCTGCAAAATGACACCCTCATAAAAGTGTGTCAAAAAAATAAGACATTGCAGGGAGCCGGAGATAGGGATGCCTGTCTTCTTGTCTGCTGGGAAAATGGAGCAAGGCCTTCCTGAAGGAGTCTCCACCCAATGCCAGCCTGGAAGCCAGATGACAGGCAGACAGGTAAGGAGGCTGGAGTGGGGAAAGATGACTTGTAGAGGAGTTCTTGTTTGATGTGCCTCGGGGGCCGCAGCTGAGGACTGGCAATGCAAGGCTGAGGAGAAGGGGGAGGGGACAGATGACTCTTGAGAAGTGGTCCGATCAGATCAGATCCTTGAGCTTGCTAAGTTGCTCATGCTCTATCCTCAAGATGGAGGGGGAGGGGCAGGACACCTTGTTGGGATCACCGGAAATAACCCATGAAGTGGCATGTTGAGATGGCTTTCCGGCACTATGACGAGAGGAAGCTGGAGATATCGCCAGAAGAGGTCCTACACCAAAAATGAGCATGTGTGACCTCGAACCAGCTCCTACAGCTTAAGCTTTCTGTACCCCAGTTTGTCTGTCTACTCTGGGGAGTTGCTGAAAGGGCTGAAGAAGCAAGAGAAAAGGATACCACATAATAGGTTCCTGGAACAACTGAGCAGCAAGACTTGCCACCACACGCAGGGGGAGGAAGAGGAGGAGGAGGAGGAGACTTGAAGAACAAGGCAAGACACTGGCAGAAAACAAATCAGGGGCTGGGCCTGGTGGTATACACCTGTAATTCCAGTAGTTAGCACTTGGGATAGAGATGGGAGGATGGAGAGCTCAAGGCCAGTCTGAGCCACACGGCAAGATGCTGTCTCAAAAAAAACCAACACAAGAAAAATAAAGAAAACAAATCATGGCTAACATTACAGAATCTGAAGTCACCAACAGAGAGACATCAGCTGAAGGCATGGGAATATATTTGTGTCACCCAGAAACAGCACATGGGAATAAAAGAAATGGAGAAGACACGTGAACAGGAGCCCAAAGCCCCAGAAAGAACAGCATTGAAGAGGCAACAGAGACAACCCCAGAAAGGAGGCTGGGACTGAAATATAATGTAAACAGAGGGTAAGAACCGGAGATAGGCCTGTCACCAAGGGAGCAGAGCTTCAAGAGGCATTGGTGAGCTGTCTAATGTTTAGAAGGTCAGGTCAAAGACAGACCCACCAAACAAAGCCACTGGATTGATAACTAAGGTTGGTCCTCAGGCCAGCTATGGTGAGAGCTGACATCACATTATTGTAGGTAAAGGAGACATGTAAGAGAAAGAGCTTTTGGAAAAGTAGATAGTGAAGGAAGGGAAAAGACACATAATAGACAGTGGGAAACTATGTTGGTAGTGGTGTTGGGCAGAAGAGAAAGACTCCAACTTACATGTAGTTTGAATGGAAAGCTCAAATGGAAAGGAAGGCTAGCCTCACAGCTAAGAAGCAGCATCAATAGAAGGAATTGCCTAGGAGAAGCTGACAGGACCCAGCGAAGAGGAAGGAAGGCAGCAACAAAGTACCTTCGGAAGACAGAACAAGGGCTGAAATAGCCAAGCGCAGGGAACAAGAGAGAAGAAAATAAGCTACAAAATTAAATCATGCCAACAAAGCACAGATCACCTGCAAAACAAAACGATTCAGACTTTGTTCCTCTCATCATCTAGAAAGAGAAGACTGTTGGGAGAGAGCTGGGGACTAGACAGGCTTGTGTGCTGTTGGAAAGGAAGACACCAGAAGCAATCATGCACCAGAGATGAGCTTGCCAGACAAACACGGTATGGCAGACTCATGTTAGAACAAAGGAAAACCGAGAGAGAAGCAGGGAGACTTCAGTAAAGGTAAAATTTCCACAAGTATTCTTTCAATCTAAGCTTACAAACCAATTACCTACCAATCACCATTACATTCCTATCTGCAACGAGTAAGTCAATGAAATTAGATATATTTTGCAACAACACTGAAATGAAACTGTAATGATGCAAGGGCATCATCTAAGAACATAACCATACAACAGTTTTTCCTAGCCACACATATGAAACATGAACCATCACCAGATAATCTATAGGTTACTAAAACCCGAATGAGTTGCAAGGCTGATCCATTTTTTTCATTCATTCAGACAAATCCTAAAAGGCTGAAGAACTAAGTGCACTCTACTAGGGCCATCTGTAATAAAAAATTAAGATGGCTCCTGCCTTCAAACTGGTAAATCCACCAATGATGAAGAAGACTCTAGCAAAGAGAGAATTTAGAGATTCCAGTATACCTACACATGCTCCTGCAAGATTCAATGCCTAAGAGATATGAGGACAGATCCTTTCCCCCTAATTCCCTTTCTCTGTCTCACAGAGAACAGTTACAGTCCCAACAGTACCAGCAACCACACACCAACTCGGTGTCTCCTTGGTCTTACTATCTGGTCTATCCTCACTATGAGGACAAACACTTTTAGCATAGGAAGGAAGATGGGCTCTCAGAAGTTAAGGAAATTGCCTGATGCCATACACCAGCTGGATGAGCAGACACGATGTCCAATGAATCCCAGTCACACACAACACTTCCCTAACCATGGCTCTAAGAGAATTAAGTGTAGTTTTGTGTTTTTTTTTTTCTTTTCTCCCTCCCTCTTCCTTACCTGGGCAATTTTGACTTCTTTTATCACAGGCTTTTTTGTTTTCTTTTCTATGGACTAGGAATTTGATTTATGACCTTGCACTTGCTAAGCAAGTGCTCTACCATTTGAACCACACTTTTAGAGCTTTGGTTTATTTTTCAGGCAGGGTCTCGTGCTTTTCCCCAGGCCAGCCATAGACCATGATCCTCCTATACCTTTCTGAGTGGCTGGGATTATTCTGTTTAATCCATGGGTTCTTAACGTATTTAATTCAATCCTTAGGACAGTCAGGCTGAATTTACAGAGATTTAAGAGGGGGTGAAATCTGTCCCTAAATACCTAAACAAATGGGAGTTCTCTAAATACTTCACAAGCTGAGCTCCCACAAGTTTTGGCCTGTCTGCAGAGACACAAAGCAGCAAAACTAGCTTGATGCTACATGTAAGGTAGAGAGCTACATTCAAAACAAGAACAAACTCACAGTGTGGGCCCTGCAGGGCATCTGGGCACAAGAACAAAACCCACGCGTGTAAGGAAAGGTCACAATAAGCCCCTTCATTGCCAGGCACTGGTAGCTCACACCTGTCATCCTAGCTACTCAGGAGGCTGAGATCTGAGGATCTAGGTTCAAAGCCAGACCCAGCAGGAACGTCTCCATGAGACTCTTATCTCCAATTAACTGCTCAAAAACTGGAAGTGGCACTGTGGCTCAAAGTGGCAGAGTGCTAGCCTTGAGCAAAAGAGCTCAGGGACAGCACCCAGCAACAACAGCAAAAGTGAAAAACATTCATTGGTACAATGAATATGTTAATAATTACAATAATAAATTTTTTAACTTGTAAAAAATAGTATGGTACTGGCAGAAGAATAATCATATGGCCAATCAATTAATACAGAACACCAAAGCTCAATCTCTGTATGCTGACGCAAAAGAAAAAGAAGAGGAGGAGGAAAAGCAGAAGTGGGATGAAAAGAGGAGGGCAAGAGCAGTCACCCTGGAAGAAGCAAATTAGACCGGTACAACAGAGGTACCAACTCTGTCCCTGCACGTCTCTTCCAGGCCACAGCCCTCTTCTGCCACATCCTATCTGAGGTCCCCTCTCCCCCCCCCAGGCCACTTCTTGACCTCTTTTGCCTCAGTTTCCACATGCATAAAATACTAGTATCAGAGGTAATTACTAGGCTTATATAAACTTTGCCTACATATAAAAAATATCAATCTATGGCCGGTTGGCGGTGGCTCATGCCTGTCATCCTAGCTACTCAGGAGGCTGAGATCTGAGGATCGAGGTTCAAAGCCAGCCTGGGCAGGAAAAATCCGTGAGACTCTTTCCTCCAATGAACCACCAGAAAACCGGAAGTGGCACTGTGGCTCAAGTGGTAGAGCTCTCACCTTGAGCTAAAGAGCTGAGGGACAGAGCCCAGGCCCAGAGTTCAAGCCCCATGAATGACAAAAAAAAAAAAGTATCAATCTATGGCAATCTATAATCATATTTCATATGTTTAGATTTTCCATTTCTGAGGCATTTTTTTAAATTGAAGATCCTAGCCCATAAATGTGTTCAGAAATCCACTTAACAGGTCACAACCAGTATTTTTACAAAATAGAATAGAAAGTTGTATTTGAACATTAATTAGGTTATATTTTTAGATGGAATGTTTTTCTTGGGCATACACAGTAACACTCAGTGGTGCTTTATGAATCTCTCTATTTCCATCCACCCCCACGTCTATACATGTCTCAGGCAGCAATTTTAAGGCTATTTCTTTCAGTGTCACCGTCAAAAACAGTTTTCTAGGATGAGGATGATAAGGAACTAGGCAAGACAGAAAATGGAGGATTAAACTCAGGGTCTCATACTTGCTAGGCAAGTGTTCAACCATCTGATTCATGACCTCAATCCTTTTTGCTTTTTAGCTTGTTTTTCAGTCTTCTACTTTTGCCTAGACTAGCCTCAAACCACAATCTGCCTACCTCTGACTCCCAAATAGCTAGGATTATAGGCATGTGTCATCAATCACACCCAGCCAGAAAAACCTTTTCAAAAGGCAGACACCCAAAGCAAAGGAAGACCCCCAAATGGAATCATGAAAACATAGCTTAGTTAACCTTCAGCACACAAGATGTTCATAGCTAAGCTGATCCTAGCATTCAAATAATTTGAGCTTAGCAATATCCATTTATTTCCAAAGTAAACTACACTGTAAAACCAAGTACAAATGTTATCTTGACGCTGGGAAAGACTGAAAAAAATGGATATATCTTACCCAGTAAATCGTCTTGCAATACTTGTGAGAGTAGACATTATGTCAGATTTCAAATGCTCTTAAAAACAGTCAGGGTTTGGAAGAGAGATGAAAATGCCTCTTCTTAAAACAGAAATCCTTACATATGGATGCAGATTTAACCAAACAGGTCTAGTACAACCAAATCCCAAGCTAACAATCTAATTTCTGTATATGCTTTCCTATCAGATAAAATGAAAAGGAACTATAAAACATGTAAATAATCATTTTAGGATTTAGTGAAAACATTTATCTATGTATCCAAAAGTCTTGGTGATATGATGTTAAGACATAGAGAAAGGGAGAGAGAGAGAGAGAGAGAGAGAGAGCTGGGCACCCGTGTCTCATGCCTGTAATCCTAGCTACATAGGAGGCTGAGATCTGAGGATCACAGTTCAAAGCCAGCCCAGGCAGGAAAGTCTGTGAGACTCTTATCTCCAATTAACCAACAGAAATCCGGCATTGTGGCTCAAGTGGTAGAGCACTCACCTTAAGCAGAACAACTCAGAGGCAGCACCCAGGTCCAGAGTTCAAGCTCCACAACCAACAACAACAACAACATAAGAATGGCACCATTGTCTGAGGCCCTAGTCTGCCTTCTGGAAGGCTGTCTAGGACCAAGGAGACCCAACTATCTAGAGCCAGTATCCCTGCAACTGTTTTTAGCCAAACCCCTTATCAATAACCAATAGCTTCTGGGCAGGCTCCTCTCAAACATGGTATGAGCCAGCAGCATGGTCAAGGGTGGCTGAAAAAATGTGTACAGACTAGTCATGCAGATGCACTTAACCCCCTTCTCAAGTTGGTTTTGTTCCAGGAATGACACCTGGGCCAGGGGCAGATTTTCTTAACTGCATTCAGCTCTGAGCTCTAGGAAATGGAGAATTCAAAATTCAAACCTAGGCTTTTGGGTCATTATAAAGACACAGTTGTCAAAGTAGGTAGATAGAACAAATTTATAGCCATGCCTGTTGGCTTATTTCATTGAAAGGTGTATATAGCTATTGCATTATTGTGATCCTCTGCTAGGACTACCCTAGACTTATACTAATTATTACAAATGAGGGAAACCATGGAGCCTATGTTTCTTTGGATCTGGCTTACTTCACTTAATATGATTTTTCCAAGTCTTTCCATAAAACGATGCAAATCAAAATGAACTCCAAGATAGGGAAACTGAGGTTTTTTGTTTTGCTTTGTTTCAGTGTACTGTTTGCAGTTATTTCTTTCTTCTTTCCCCCCCCCCCTTTAGTTTATTCCCTGTTGTCACTGTTTTTTACTTCAGTACCTCTGTCTTGGATATAAGTTTATCTGATTTGGGAAAGGGAAGCGTAATCACAGAAATGGAACCACAGAAATGGTGGGACAAAGGCTGAACCAATGCAACAGCAATACTTACTGGACACTATGTTAGAAGTGAACTTTACAACTTGGAGGGAAGAGGAGTCGGGGGAGGGGGTAACAATGTTCAAAAAGAATTGTACTATATTTTATTTATGTACTGAAACCCCTCTGTACATCACCTCTATAATAAAAGAAAATAAAAATAAAATAGAAACATATGCTCTGCAGGCCCTCCTTTTCTCTCTGCAAAGCTAACAGACTTGCAATTCTATAGGGGCCTCAGAGTCACATTTGCCTGGTTCAGAACCCAAACCCTATCCTACACCCCTCCCCAGCTAGATGAGCTTGGGATGGTCTCTTCACGTTCCTGATGTTTCCTCGCTTTTAAAACAAGGATACTTAAGGCTACCCTCATCACAGACTCATAAATCAGCGTACAGCAGGCTCCTAGAGCAGCGCCTGGCACGTACGCCCTCCCCAGATGCTGTCTGTCTAATTACTCTCCACATAAGACTGATTAGCCACTGCAAGCTCCTGGGTAAAAACCACAGCCAGGTCTGTGGATATTTCTTTTCTTCCATGCTAACTTTAAGCTACTCTGAAAGAAAATGATTCTCTATTCTGAAAACAACAAGTCATCTAACTCCTGACCTGTCCAGTACAAGTTCTTCTGCAATTAAATGAGTGTTCACAGCTGGACAATTGTGGCTCATGCCTGTAATCATAGCTCCTCAGGAGGCTGAGATCTGAGGATTGCAGTTCAAGGACAGTCCAGGCAGGAAAGTCCATGAATCTCATTACCAATTAACCACCAGAAAAACAGAAGTGGTATTGTGACTCAACATGGTAGAGTGGTAGCCCATTGGAAAAAGCCCAGGGACAGCACTCAGGCCCTGAGTTCAAGCCTGCCCCCAAACCAACAAAAAACAAACAACTAAATAATAGGTGTTCACCTTCTATCTCATTCAGCAGGGTACTCAGGCCTTTGTCTAGTGTGAACGTGAGTCTGACAAGTTGAGTTTTTATGCCAATTTCATGAAATAGGTATGGGGGGAAATATCATCAATTTAATGTAAAAAGGATACTTGCTTACCTTCGTATTTATGAGGTTGGAAACTATAACTTAAGGATCTTCTCAGTTTGCAAATCAGAGGCTAAAATACTAAAATACTAAATACTAAAATACTAAAATAATCAAGGATAGACAACCAGAGGAGAAAAACTAATGCTAAAAAT
This sequence comes from Dipodomys merriami, assembly GCF_024711535.1. Taxonomy (NCBI): domain Eukaryota; kingdom Metazoa; phylum Chordata; class Mammalia; order Rodentia; family Heteromyidae; genus Dipodomys; species Dipodomys merriami. The sequence continues at coordinate 11,614,316 of NW_027206401.1, forward strand.
AGTCCTACCAGGGAATAAATAAAAAGAGCCCCCCACTCACCTTACTTAACTCCTTATTAGGCTACATTCTGTCGGTGTATATGCCAGTATTGAGGCTTGGACTCATGGCCTGGATATGCAGTCCTTTAGCTTTTTCACTCAAGTCTAGGTTCTACCACTTGAGCCACATCTCTACTTCTGGCTTTTTGCTGGTTAATTGGAGATGAGTGTTTTGTGTTTGGTTTGGTTTTGTCAGTCCAGGAGCTTGAACTCAGGGCCGGGGCACTGTAGCTGAGCTCTAGCACTCTACCACTTGAGCCACTTCTGGCTTTTTCTGTGTATGTGGTGCTGGGAAATAGAACCCAAGGCTTCATGAATGCTAGGTAAGCACTCTACCACTGAGCCATATTCCCAGCCCGAGATGAGAGTTTTATGGAATTTCCTGAACAGGCTGGCTTCGAACTATTATGCTCAGATCTCAGCTTCCTGTGTAGCTAGGATTATAGGCATGAACCACAGGCACCCAACTCTACATATTCCTTTATGATTAAGTGAAAGTATAAGTCAGTATAGTAATTGCAAATTGCCGGTAATCTTCTCAATGATCTCTATTTGTTCAGCTTAGGCACTGGACAAATTGGAGAGAAATGATTACACATTCTAATGAAATGTACATAGACAAAACCACAAAAGAAAAAAAGTACAAGAAAAAGACTCAAGGTCATATTTACCCTTTAAAATATATGCCTACCTACACGATCAATAGTGAACATTGGAACTTCCATTTTCCCCAATTATTCTGGGGAGAAAAAAAAACAACAACAACCTATCCTGGGTCTTGAACTCAGAACCTGGACTCTGTCCCTGAGCTTTTGTGCTTAAGTTTAGTGCTCTATTGCTTAAGCCACAGTGCCATTTCTGGCTTTTTTTGAGGGAAGGGAGGTAATTAGGGATAAGAGTCTCACAGGCATTATCCAGTCCAGGCTGGCTTTGAACCTCAACCCACAGATCTCAACCTCCTGAGTAGCTAGGATTACAGGAATGAGCCACCAGCTTCTATTACCGCCCAGTGAAGAATTTCTAAAATATAAAATTTATCAGCTACTGAGAATTCTAGCTTCCCAAGCTACACCCAATGAAACATTGTTAACTTCAACAATAGTGTTTCTATCAGTTTAAATTTCCTCCAAACCCAAAATAGAATATTAAGGTCAGTAGGATATAAATTAAAATGTATAGGGAGAAAGGAGACTAAACACATCCATTCACCCAACTAGAATTCCAGCTAAGTCAAATATATTGTTTTTCTAAAGACCTTCACAACCTTCCTATTAAAAAAAAAAAATCCTGGGAACACTTCTTCTTGTTGCCAGGATTTTTTTATAGTATTATTATTATTAATAATGGAATTAAATTGTTTTTTTCTAAAAGCTAGGCCGGAAAAGCAATATATTTTTACAAGCTTATTACACAGCCAAGCTTCATTATGTCATAATCAATCAGTCATCAGTTGTGAGCAATGGGAATGCTGGTTCCTCGTCCAATGAAAATGTTGGAGAAAAACAATGTGTTCACAATAGACCATAAAATGTGTGAAATACAAAATGCCTCCCAAACCAGCCAGGAAGCCATGAAGTTCAATGTGTCTCGTTCTTGCTGAAAAGCTTACCAGTTAACAAGCTCACAAATCTAGCTTCCACTGGGAAGCCGTACCCTTCATGTTCATCTCTCCTTGCTTTTCGCCCCGTCCCAACTCCGGTAAGCAGGGCACTTCATTCAGTCTCGGTTCCTGAACACTCTCACGGGAGATCATTTAGCTTCCGTCATTTTTCTCGGGTTTCTTGCTGCTTATTTTAAATCCATCTCCCTACATCGAAGATATCTGTGTCATCAGACCCGAGCAAACACCTTAGCCCCCTGAACTGTGGTCAACCAGGGTGAGGTTCACAGAACTGCTACCTCCCCTGCCCCCCCTGCCCCTCCCCATCCTGCTCTCCACCCCTCCAGGGGGCCCCCAGCCCTCAGGCTGCGCCCACCGCTGGAAATAAACGCGTGTGCTTAGAAAGCCCAAAAGAAAGCTGACGCCCCCACCCCCCCCAACCCCGCCACCAACGAAGCCCGACGTGTGCAGTTTGGGGAAGGCAGGGATGAATGAATGAATGGTGGGGGTTCGCGTTAGGGGCGGGGGTGTGGAAGGCTGGGAAAGGGAAGCATTGATGTGGAAATAGAGGGACCAAGAGGTTCTGAGATTCCCAGAACCTCTCTCCTCCGTCCCCCCCTCTCCACCTCCCTCTCCATCCAAAAACAAATCAGGCCTGGCAGGGGGCTGCTGCTGTCGGGGGGCTCTCGTTCCCCAACCGCGGCTGGCTCAGGCACAACCGGGGGAGGGGGGAAGGGAGAGTGTCCATCTCCCCCTCCACCCCCACCCCCACCTTGGACTGAAGGCAAAGCCGCCAGGAGCTCCAGACCAGCAGCGCACTTCTTCCAAGGATCGATTGCATCCTCCGCCCTGCTCCGGGCACGGGCACCGGGCGGCGGTGGCGCCCCAGTGCGGCGCTGCGCGGGGCGTCCCGGCGATGGAGAGCGCGGCGCCCGCGTCCGGCGCGCGGGTCCCGGGGAGCCAGAGCCGCAGAGGCTCCCCGTGAGGGGCGCAGAAGGGCAAAAGGGGGTTCCTCCCCGCCCGGTCAGGTGCCCAGGTACCTCGCAGCCGTACAGCTGTCCCAGCTGCTCCACGATCCACTCCTCCAACACCAGGCGCTTCCGAAGCTCCTTGCGATCGTATTTCACCGTCACTTTTCCCTGCTGGTGACGCCGCTGCTGCTGCTGCTGCTGCTGCTGCTGCTGCTGCTGCTGCTGCTGCTGCTGCTGCTGCTGAACCTGCCCGGCGGCTGCGGCGGCGGCGGCGGCGGCGGCAGCGGCAGCCGTGGCCACCGTGGCCGAGCCCTCCCGGGAGGGGCCCGGGCTCCCGCAGGGGCTCTGGAAGAACACGCGCCCGCCGCCGCCCCCGGCCCCGCCGGCCGCCTCGCTGCTGCCGCCCGTCACCACCGACATCTCCCCCGCCTGCGCGTCCGCCGTGCCGGAGTGCTGCCCGGAGGAGGGGCGGGCGGAGCGCCCCGCGCCGCGCCGCGCCGCTACCACCGTCCGCCCGGCAGCCGCATGCGAAGGGCTGGCGGGCACCTGCTCCGCGCGCGCGCGCGCCCCGGCCCGGCTCGTGCGCCCCGCCGCGGGCTCCTCTGGGTGGGCGGAGCGAGGAGGGCGGAGGGGAGGGCGGGGATCACAGCCTTAAAGACGCCGCCCGCCCGCGCCCTTTCTGAAGGCCGGGTGTGGAGAAAGGGCGGGGAGGCGCCGATCCCAACGCGTAGACAGTGGAGGGCCCTGGCGTAGGGCTGGGCGGGAACGGCCCTCGACGCCAGGGCCACCGTCACCTGTCCCGGAGACCGGGGAGTGAGCCCGGATTCCCAGGTCTTCCCCCAACGCTGTCCGGGACGGGGGACCACTGAGAAAACGATCGTGACGAGGAAGGGCCGTGCGGAAGGTTTTCCTTGCCCCCCTCTCTCCAGGGTCCCTGTCCCACAGCCCCCCCACACCGGCCCCACCCCGCAGCTCCCAACACATTCCGATTCACTCTACGACGCCTTTCCTCGCGGATTGTAAGGGAAATGGATGAGGCGATGTTTGTGCATTCAGGCAATTCACCGCGCCGGAGAAATCATTTCCAGACCCGTTTTTTCTTTCCTTACCAAGTATTCTAAGATCGCTCAATCTAAGGGTAGGAGCCTGTGGGGTTAGGGCCGTCTGGAACATCCGCGACTCTCCAACAGTGAGGTAAGGATTGGTAGGCTTAGAAATCTGGTAGTGTTGCCAGGCGCTGGTGGCTCTTGCTTGTAATCCTAGCTACTCAGGAGGCTGAGATCTAAGGACCATTGTTTTGAAGCCATCCAGGGTGGATAAATCTCAGTCTTGTCTCCAATTAACCACCACAAAGCTGGAATACAGAGGTGTGGCTCAACTGGTAGAGGGCCAGTCTTGAGTGACAATGCAGATGGCGGTGCAAGGCCCTGAGTTCAAGCTACACTAACACACACAGAAGGGGGGGGGAAGGAAGGAGAGAAAAGGGGGGGAGAAAGAAGGAAAGAAAGAAAGAGAAAGAAGGAAAAAAGAGAAAGCTGAGAAAGGCTACTTGCAACTACTCAGAGAAGTTTCTTATAGGCTAAGGCAACCAAGTCAATTTCCTCTGCACTCTTCCTGTGTTGGAGAGGACTCTGAGTGGACTCCTGGGCTGGTAGCTGTAAACACATGGAAGATAAAGATGTGACCGGCCATCATCTGCTGGCAGGGTTGATTGCCTTTATTCCCTCAATTTGGGATTTTCCAGCAAGAGCCCAAGTAGGAGTTGTCCCGGTGCTCTATGTGCCTGCAAGCTCATTATGAGTTCATTATGAGGTCAGACCTTGCAGAACAAAATGTATGAAATGAAGTGGCTAGGGCTGGCCTTGAACTCCTGTACTAATCAGAAGAGAGTCAAAGGCTAAAAGATATGATCTCTGCCCCAAAGAAGATACCAGTTACGATTCCAAAGGCAAGTTTTCTCCATAAAATCTGACTGTCCTAGAGAGTGATGACTCCTCGATTTCATCCCACCCAATCTGTCTTATATAAGATAGATCATCTTAAACTCTGAACCCATAGCCAAGAGGGTGAGTGCCTTCACTAAATGCAACTCTGTCCCAAAGGAGGAAGTGGAAAGAGAGCAACAATCAGCCAGTGTCCCCACACAAAATAAGCCTGTCTTGCTCTAGACAGCTGGCACCTTACCAAGTTGGCTAGCACCAGCTTCAACCAACTGCACAAGCCAAGAGACTTCAAATCAAAACAAAATAGCTAGAATGTTCGTTATAAAGGAGAAATGATATTAAACCTCTGCCATGTTCTGATGCTGAGACCCAGTCATACCAACTATTTTGAAAAGTACACCCATGATACCGCTGAATGGCAGAGAGTGGGAAATTCCAGTTCCTCACTCTGTGGCTGTGAACAATGAAGTCAGTCATTCCAGAAGAGCTCAAAGAAATTATGAAAACGCATAAGTTCTTTCTGAGGAATTCTTAGGTCCATTTTTTTTCTCACTGCATAGCAGGACTTTTCCTTTGTGCTTAAAGCTCGGCTTTCACTTACAGCTTTGAAAAATGACAGGTTTCAAAAGACATAGATTTAGGCATCTGAACTTGCAGAAAGTGGTCAATGATAAATCATGTCTTCTCCAATGTAGACACTGACCACATGCCCCAATGAATCTGCCTTCACTCACAAGTAAGAGCTGAACTACTAACATCAAGTTCCTTTTCTTTTTTTTCTTTTTTTTCTCCAAATATTTCTTTATTGAGATTAAGTGATCACATAAATTTCACAGTACTGTGGCATAATAGACACCTTTTAACCTTCACAATGATAATCATCTTAATCTACAAAGCTTGGGAACTCTACAAACTTTAACAATAGAACTATTTCTACTAAATTGGGTGGTGTTATGTACATTTCTTTCCTTTTGCTTAGCATCAGCTGTTCCCTCTTTCTCTCTCCCTCCCTTCCTCCTATCACCACCCTAGAGTTGCTTAGTTCACTTTCATTAATGTCCAGTGCAGCTAATGGGTACCTCTGCTGTATTTGTTTCTTTACACCTGCTTGCTGCTGTATTTGTTTCTTTACATCTGCTTCTCCACCCAGGATGTAAATGATACTGAAAGTGAACACCAAGGTTCTGTCATGCTTCACTCATAAAAGTAAACCTTCATGCTCAAATTATGACAGACATTAGAAATTCTGCTCTTCCAGAATTGTCTAAACAAAGGAAAAAATATTTGAGAATGAAGGCATTATTCCCAGGCTGACTCTGTGCATGTTCATGCGTGCGTGCGTGCGTGTGTGTGTGTGTGTGTGTGTGTGTGTGTGTGTGTGTGTGTGTGTGTGTGTCTTGGTACTGGGGTTTGAATTCAGGGCTTTGTTTTTCTCACATAGCTGTCACTCTCTCACTTGAGCCACACCTCCTCTTCTAGCTTTTTGATGGTTAAATTGGAGATAAAGTTCTCAAGGATTTGTCTACTTGGCCTGGATTCAAACCATGGTTCTCAGATTTCAGCTTCCTGAGTAAGCTAGGAGGATAGGTGTGAGTCACTGGTACCCAACCTAGGTGAGGATTTCAGTTTGGCAGAGCTGAGGTAGACCTCACAGACAGAGCACTAGCTTGGTAAATCGGAGGCCTGGGCTCCATCTCCAGCACCACAAGAAAATAAAAGTAATAGAGAATTCTGCAAAACAATATTTCTCATCTACATCTACATACATTTATTGAAAGCAAGTGCTTTGTAAATTCTGATTAATCAAAATGGTTTGGCTGACATAAGCATGGTACTGGCACAAAAAAAGACCCGAACACCAATGGAATAGAATAGAAGACCCAGAAATAAAACCACACACCTACAGTCAGCTGATTTTTGATAAAGAAGCCAAAGACATACAGTGGAAGAAACACAGCCTCTTCAACCACTGGTGCTGGGAAAACTGGGTGGCCACATGCAGAAAACTAAAAGTGGACCCCAGCCTATCAGCATGCACCAACATCAATTCAAAATGGATTAAAGACCTTAACATCAAACTTGAATCTCTGAAACTACTGCAGGACAGAGTAGGAGAGACACTTGAACTTATAGGCACGGAAGGAACTTCCTGAACAGAGTCCCAGGGTCACAACAAATTGGAGACAGACTCAACAAATGGGACTACCTTAAAATAAAAAGTTTCTGCACAGCTAAAGCTATAGCAACCAAGCTAGAAAGACAACCAACTAATTGAGAAAAAATATTTACCAGCAATATATCAGACAAGGGGTTAATATCCAGTATATGCAGGGAACTCAAGAAACTAATCCCTCCCAAACCTAACAAACCAATTACTAAATGGGCAAGGGAACTAAAGAGAGATTTCTCAGAAGAAGAGATAAAAATGGCAAAGAAACACATGAGGAAATGTTCACTATCCCTGGTTGTAAAGGAAATGCAAATAAAGACAACCCTGAGATACCACCTTACCCCAGTCAGAATGGCCCACATCCTAAAGTCAGCCAACAACAAATGCTGGAGGGGATGTGGAGAAAGAGGAACACTATTACACTGCAGGTGGGAATGTACACTTATACAACCACTTTGGAAAGCAGTCTGGAGGGTCCTCAGAAAGCTCAATATTGACCTCCCTTAGGACCCAGTCATACCACTTCTAGGCATCTATCCTGAACAACAGGAACCAGTATACAAGGACACATGCACCTCCATGTTTATTGCAGCACTGTTCACAATAGCCAGGATATGGAAACAACTCAGATGTCCCACCACAGATGAATGGATCCAAAAATTGTGGTATCTATACACAATGGAATATTATGCAGCCATTAGAAAGGACAAAATAATAGCATTTACAGGGAAATGGATGGAGTTAGAAGAAATCATGTTGAGTGAGGTAAGCCAAGTGCAAAGAGACAAACAGCACATGGTCTCCCTGATAAGTGGATGTTAAATCCAAAATGTTAGGTGATACAACAACATTAACAGGACTTAAGAAAGGACTTCCACTCATCTGGTTGAATCACTACTAAATAACCCCATGCTGCTGATCACATGTATGGTGTATATGTGCACACTGGAGGGAAACCAGGAGGATAACACAGAACTAGAGGGAATCAGGGAAAAACATATACCAGCGGGACCCATCAGCTGCACTGGACATTGACCAAAATGAACTAAGCAACTCAATGGCAACGATGGGAAGGAGGGGACAAGTGGGAAAGAGGGAACAGCTGATGCTATGCAAAACTAAACAAATGTACATATCACCCAAGGTGGAAGAAATAACTGTATCGCAATGCTCACAGAACTCATAAATGTTATAGACCATGATAGACAATTTGCTCCATGAAAGTTATAATGTGTTTGTGACATTAACTAAGCATCACTATCCCACAATACTGTGAAATCTGGGAAATTATGTAATCACTTAATCACAATAAAGAATTTGAAAAAAAAATGGTTTGGCTGAGCACTAGTGGATCATGCCTGTAATCCTAGCTACTTGTGAGACTAAGACCTGGAGGATCATAGTTCAAAGCCAGCCAAGGGGGCTGGGAAGGTGGCTCAGTGGTAGAGCGCTTGCCTTGCATGCCTGAGGCCCTGGGTTCGATTCTTCAGCACCGCATAAGCAAAAAGAAAAAAGCCGGAAGTGGCACTGTGGCTCAAGTGGTAGAGCGCTAGCCTTGAGCTGAAGAGCTGAGGGACAGCGCCCAGGCCCAGAGTTCAGGCCTCACGACCAGACCCCCCCCCCCAGCCAAAAAAAAGCCAGCCAAGGCTGAAAAGTCTGAGAAACTCTGTCTACGCTTAACCAGCAAAAATGTGGCTCAAGTAGTAGAGTGAGAGCACAAGACCCTGAGTTCAAGTCCTAATATTAGCACACACACAAAAAAATCATTTTCTTCATGAATGGAACAGTCTGGGAACTTTCTAAAATACAAGGGATGAGATTTTTCCCTTAAGAAATTACTCCTTCTGAGACAGCAGCCTAAGGAAATGTCATTGATCCTCTTTCTACCTAGCTTTGTATTGGCGGGGGGGGGGGGGGGGGGGGGAGGGGGGACCTTCTCCTCCTCTGGCCCCCACCTTTCTTGATGTGAAGAAAGATCTTTTTGTATTTTTTGAATTATGTAGGTCATCTGTCTCTGAATATGATCTTCACATCTAAAGGCTGTTAGATAAGATTATTTGAATCTGGGTTTCCAGAGTTTTCTTCAGTCCCTAGGGAAACAATTAAATACTGTACAAATATTTATATTCAGGTGCAAATTATCTTAAAGATTGAATGTAACCATAATTGTGCAACATTTGGCAATCTATCTTGAGAATGCTATAGTTAAAGCCCAAGGCCACATTAGAATGTAACAATCTTAAGTATTGCCAGGAATAAGAGGATAAAACAAAAAATAATATATAGTGCTAAATCTGTAGGGAGTGTACACATGTGTGTACATATTGAGGCTTGAACTAGGCCCTGGGTACTGTCCCTGAGTTTTATTGTTCAAGGCTAGAGCTCTACCACTTGAGCCACAGCTTCACTTCTTGCTTTTTGCTTGTTAATTGGAAATAAGCATCTTTTGGACTTTTCTTCCCAGGCTGGCTTCACACTATGATCCTCAGATCTCAGCCTCCTGAGTAGCTCAAGTGGTAGAGCACTAGCCTTGAGCACAAAGAGGCTCAGGTGTGGGAGGCTGTGGGAAACCTCTACCTAAAAACCCTACTCCAGCTACCTCCCCCTTCCTTCCACCGACAAGTCCCAAACGTGCATCTGTATAACTCACTCCATTGTCACCTCCACCTGGACATCTTTACACTACCTCAGAATTAAAACTACTTAAACTGATGTCACCATTGGGATGGTCTGGATTTTGTTATCTCCCAAATTTCACACATTGACACTTAACTTTCTGGTTCTTGCATCTACTTGGAAATTACATATATGTTTTTCCACTGCCTCGCTGTCATTTCCAGAATGTAAGGACAGGAACTTTGGTGTTCGTGTTGGTAGAGCCATGTGAGGCCAACAGTAGTCTCAGTTTGTTGGTGACTATCCTCCTCATTAGATTGCAAATTCGTGAAGACAAGGACTCGCTGGTTGTTGTATGCCCTCTCAGGACCAAGACTATCACATAGGTCCTGGAAGGTGGGCCAGGCTAATGAGTGAGCCTGTTTCCATTTTTTACTGCACACATTTGCTGTTCTTGATTCTCCTTTATTCAAAAGTTAGGCCATTTTCATCTCTCCCCCATAAGCCCAGTCAATGGTTAGTGGTTTTAAAACACAGGAAGTGACATTCCTCCTTCTACAGAGATATCCCATGAGTCTTATTATGTTTCTTTAATGAACAAAGAAACAACTAACTGTTCTCCCAACCAACCAGTTCTCCCATGAGTGGCATCCCTAACCCCCCTTCCCTTGGTTTTCCAGTAATTTGTTGACTCAAGCCACTGTTACAAGAGAGTCACTAGCCAGGTGCTGTAGGAGGCTTAGATCTGAGGGTCACAGTTCGAAGCCAGCCTGGGAAGGAAAGTCCATGAGCCTCCTATCTCCAATAAACTACTCAGGAAAAACTGGAAATGGCACCGTGGCTCAAGTGGTAGAGCACTAGCCTTGAGCACAAAGAGGCTCAGGGACAATGCCTGGCCTTCAGTTAAGCCTGGCACTGAGTTTGTAATTATGAATAACATAAACTTTAATAACTATAACAACAGCAGTCATAATTGGGCTCTTCCCTCCACCTTCAGAAAATGCACTGGTTTGAATTTTGCCTTCTGGGAAGGTTTTATATAAAGAGAGCTGATCCTCGTGACCCTGACCTAAAAAGATGCAAACCTTCCAACAGACACCACATGGCCTTCACCTTGGTTCCCTGTCCCATACTGTGGAGGAGGCCTGAGCAGCCTGACCTTAGAAATCAGCATCCCTGCAGGGCACCAGTGGCTCACACCTGTAATCCTAGCTACTCAGGAGGCTGAGATCTGAGGATTACAGTTCAAAGTTCTGGGCAGGAAAGTCTGTAAGACCTTTATCTCCAATTAACTACCAAAATGCCAAAAATAGAGCTGTGGCTCAAAGTGGTAAAGCACTTGTCTTGAGCATAGAAGTTCAGTGACCAGTGTTCTAGGCCCTGAACTCAAGCCCAGAATCAATTTTAAAAAAAATCAGTACCTTTGTTCTATGCAGATCTTTTAAGGCTGCTGAGATAATTGCATGCTCCAGAGGGCTACAACAGAGTCCCCAAATAGACAAGGAGCTGGGTATGTGTCAGTGGTCTGATCTTCCCAGTGTCAATTCTCTGGAGAGCTCAGAAGTCTTTCTAGAAACCAGAGCGGCAAAGGTGTTGCTGATGGGGAGTGGGGGAGGGGAGCCATTTTACTGTGGCCTTGGTATTAGACTCCAGGGAGATTTCTATGCTTGAGCATATCCACCTTGGGAAATAGAGCAATATGGCGACCTGGTAGGCCCTGAGCTCATCTTGTCTACAAGAAGATGATCTGCAGTAATCTGGGTCTAATAATATCAAAAGCCACCTCCTTACTGATGCTTGTTGAGTTTCAAGTGTTTGATTATAAATTTTGTTATCAAATTTTTCTGCAATGTAATTGTCTTAGACTGTTTTCCATTACTGTGACAAAATACTTAAGACTGGATAATTATTTACAAAAAAAAAATAACAGACGTTTGTATGGCTCTGGTTCCAGAGGCTGGGAAGTCCGCTAGTACAGCAGGAGGCTTCATGTGGGGTGACAGATCAAGCTTCTAGAAAGATCTCACTTCATAATGAAGCCACTCTTTCAATACCCCATTAATTCATTCATGAAGATGGAGCTCCTATGACCCCGTCACCTTCCACAGGTCCCACCTCTTATCACTGCTGTAGTGAGAACCAGGTTTTCAGAACTTGAATGTTACGGAGACACATTCAAACTATCATAATAATCACCTGCAAGGTTCACTCATTATTATATTTATTGGAGAGATCAGGAAACCAAGTTAGTAGAAGCTAAGTGATCCTTTGTCTCCCACCTGATGATTTCCAGGTAGCAAAACTAGAATCTTTTTTTTAAATCAATTGGCTTATTAACCTCCCATCTTAATATTCCAGCCCCCTTAGTTCTGACACAGGGTCTGTGAGTTTAGGGTAGGGGTTGGGGGTATATACATGCAGTATCCCCTTTCCCTCCTACTGTAACTTGGCTTGGTGTGTGTTGGGGTCTTCATGAAAGAGTTTTGGGGCCGGGCGCTGGTGGCTCATGCCTGTAATCCTAGCTACTCAGGAGGCTGAGATCTGAGGATCGCAGTTCAAAGCCAGCCCGGGCAGGAGAGACCGTGAGACTCCTATCTCCAATAAACCACCAGAAAACCAGAAGTGGCGCTGTAGCTCAAGTGGTAGAGTGCTTGCCTTGAGCTGAAGAGCTGAAGGACAGCGCCCAGGCCCAGAGTTCAAGCCCCATGACCAACAAAAAAAAAAAAAAAAAAGAGTTTTGGAGAATAGTCAGTCTCAGAGGAACATTCATCCATTGCTCACAAAGATTTCCATCCAAGTTCCAAGTTTGCAGTAGCCACATTTTGTTTTTATTATTGAGAGCAGTTTTTCCTTCTTGTCTGCTTTCAAAAATGAAACCCTCTAAAAATCAATCAGTAATTATACTTGGCATTTACCAGACACACAGTTTTCTGCTCCCTGACGAGAGGATGAAACTCTAATACCAGCTCAACCCAGAACCATTCAATCAAAGTCTTTGTAGATCAGCCTGGTCTTGTTTAAAAGTTCCGATGGGGACACTGGACCCCAGTAGGTCATGCCTGTCATCCTAGCTACTTGTAGGCTGAGAAGAGGAAGATTGTGATTCAAGGCCAGCCAGGGAAGCAATGTTCATAAGACTCTTTCTGAACCCATATCTGGGTAGCATGTGCCTGACATCTCAAGCTGCATACATGAGAGGCTGAGAAATGCAGAGCCACAGTTTCAGGACAGAACATGCTGGAAGACTCTTATCTCAACAGTTAGATGCTGTGGTGTGCACCTGTAATTCCTAAAGTAGGGAGCTAGTAACTCAGGAATATGCCTCGGTAGGAAGTAAGAGGCTATGTCAAAAATAATCACCAATAAAACAGAGCTGGAGGCGTGACTCAAATGGTACCAACCTAGCAAGTCCAAGGTCCTGAATTCAAATCCTAGTACTACCAGAAAAGAAATCCCCAGGGGCTTCCACCCAGTGTTGAAAAGCAGTGTTTCAGACCATTTAGTGGACAATCTTATGGGTGACAATGGGATTCCCCATACACTGTTCTCTCTGTCTGGTTTCCTGCTCTTAACTACTCTTTCAGGCATGTCTTTGCTCCACTATGACTTCAGAATCATCTTCATCATCTCCCCCATTTTTTTGGAGTGTATACACGCCAGTTCCAGACTCAAACTCAGGGCATGGACACTGTCCCTGAGCTTTTTCACCCAAAATGGGAGCTCTATCTACTGCTTTAGCCACAGCCCCACTTTCAGCTTTTTTGGGTGGTTAATTGGAGATAAAAGGTCTCATAGACGTTCCTTCCCAGGCTCCCTTTAAACCTGGATTCTCAGATTCAGCCCCCTATGTAGCCAGGAATACAAGTGTGAGCCACCAGCACCTGGCCCCCATAATTTTTTCTTAAATATGTCCATGTGTAGACACACAAAATGAGCTATTCAGTCACCGTGTGAATTCTACTGTGTAATTTAAGATTGGAAAAGCAATTTGCCAACCAACAGAAACACCTAGATTATCGAATTATAAAGTATTTCAATATATTAACATAATTGTATAAGTAAGTAAATATATTATACCCCCACAGAAAGCTAGTTACTTAATTTAAAAAAAAAAACTTAAGAGTATGGTTTGGCAGAACCTCGCGTAGAGAATTTTTGATCCTAGAAATAGACTGAAAAAGTAAATAATAATATTTCTTTCTAGTTTTCATGCTTAAGGTATCAAATATCTATAGCAGTATATCGCATACATACTATTTGGAAAATAGACCAAATTATAATGTTATATATCTTGATATAGCAATAACATGACAGCCTAGAGAATGAGCCAAACAGTGAACTGCATAATATACTCATCCACACAGCAAAGCCATAGCTGCAGAATAAGTAATAAATGGCATTAACCTTCTCTGCCCCAACTGCCCAAACCATGGACAGAGAAAATTATATATAATATTCCACAGATGCTCTTTAGCTGCTGAGCTCTTAGGAACTTCGAAAGAAGCTTTGTCCTGAAAAACAAAACAGAAATACAGTAGAGCATAATAAATGAAAATAAGCCCCAAGGTTCCAAACGCCAGCCCTCCATTGCATAGTAGTACAATGCTAATAGCAGCATTATTTCAAAAATAAAATGTCTAGTCAATTCACAAGTCTAGTGAGCCAAGGAACATGGAGTCTTAGGAAACAGGGTGGTAGCCTTATTTGCCTATTAAGCTATGTCTCTGGTTTTGCATTTTCAAGTTGGGCAAGGCAAAGAATAAGAGGGACATTGCACATGGATCTTTAGGCTGAACCAGCCACAGCTGTGGGTCCTTCAGTGCAGCCCCAAGTTCGTTCATTGAGCACTGAGTGAAGAAACTGTGTCCCTCTCCTCAGCTCTCAGTCCACTTACCTCCTCAGCTTCGTGTCCAGTGCCCTGTCCTCCCCCACTGCCTTTTCTGGAAGCCTCTACCAGGCCTTGCCTCCTGCATCCTCCCCTTGTGTGCTTCTCCTACCATCAGCTCTTTCTAATCCTCCAGAACCAAAATGGCAGCTACCAATTGGGATGAACCACTATGTGATAAGACAAAAGCAATGAGCCTGTCCTGGGTTGAACAGTGACATCACCATCCACATCCTTCCTGACCTTAAAGCATGATTTCATTTAGAAACAGAATCGTTGCAGGTATAGTTAGGGTCGGATCACACCAGAGTAGGTCAAGGCCTTAACCCAACATGACCAGTGTCTGTATAAGAAGAGGAGAGACAGAGGGACCAATGCACACAGAGCAAGACAATGTGTAAGGACATTGAGAATACCATGACACAGTCAGAGAGATTAGAATGCTGTATCCACAGCCAAAGAATGTCGAGGACTGTTGGGAACTATCAAAACTAGAAGAGAGGAGGAAAGATACCCATTGAGTCCTCAGTGGGGACCATGGCCCGGCCGTTACCTTGACTTCCCATCCCTAGAACTATAAGAGAATAAACTTGTTTTCTTTTAAGCCACTCTGGTACTTTGTTACCCCAACCTTAAGAGCTAACCCAGAGCCCTTCAAGGTAAATGTGGCCAGACTCAATGGCTCAGACTTGTAATTCTAATTGCTCGGAAGGTGGATATTATGGGCTCATGGTTCAAGGACAAGCCAGACCAAATCGACTCCATCGGAACCAATGGTTTGGCAGATGATTTACACCTGTCACCATCTATGATCCCAAGCTACTGTGAAAGCACAAATAGAAGGATCACAGCCCAGGCCAGCCCAGGCATAAAGCAATACCCTATTTCAAAAACAGGACTGATGGAATGGCTAATCAAGACTAGCTAGTGCAAGGTTCTGAGTTTAAACTTCAATATTGCCCAAGAAAGGGGAGGGGAGGAAATATTCAGAATGGGAAATACGTTGCATGTTCAAAGACAACTCTCATTGCTTCACAGGGCTACTTACCTCTCTGTGTAAGCAAGGGCTCTGAGGCCATGTCCAGATTTAGCAAGGGATCATGCCCTTGGCATTAGTGTTGTCTACCATGGACCCCAGAGAGAAAGCATCAGCTTTGTCTGGTCCTGCCCAAAAGCCTCACTTCCCATGTTCTCAGAGGACAGGTCCTACAGCTATCCGCTATCCTGCAGGTCCAAATGTGACCCATTTTTTTACCTTATTGGGAAAAGAAAGGAATAGACAAAAAAAAATACACTTAGAATTAGAGGTAATCTTCAAATGCCATTTATCTAAAAGTCAGTCTTAAAAAAAAAAAAGATTAATTCTACAAATGCACTGAACATTATGATTTCTTCATGGGAACTGAACCCAGGACCTAGTAAGCAGGCCAAAGAATGTTATAGAAAATTCCATGGCAAGGGGAGGTAGGCCCAGCTTATAAAAGTTCAAAGATTTAAAATTCAAAATTAAAGTTGGCTCAAAAATTGGCAGAAGGACTGGGAAGGTGGCTCAGTGGTACAGCGCTTGCCTTGCATGCATGAGGCCCTGGGTTCAATTCCTCAGCACCACATAAGCAAAAAGAAAAAAAGCCAGAAGTGGCGCTGTGGCTCAAGTGGTAGAGCGCTAGCCTTGAGCCGAAGAGCTGAGGGACAGCACTTAGGCCCAGAGTTCAGGCCCCATGACCAGACCCCCCCAAAAAACAAAAAAACAAAAAACAAAAATTGGCAGAATGGAAGAACAATGATTTTTAGTCAGTAGGGTTTAGATGACAAACCTCAGAATAAAACAGAGAATGAATTTGGCTTATTATATTAGCTTGTACTCTCCCCAGCACCAAATGTAGTATATTTGGCAAGCAACAGTTAATGAATAAATTCATAGCCACGTATGCTAATTTTTTAAAAGCTATTTAAATGCCAAATGCTATTTGGATAAAAAAATTAATTTTGATAAAGCTGTAACTTTCACACTCTTTTTCTACTCCGTTTATTCAGCCAGAGATTGAAGAAAATGGCTTCAATATTCAGAAAGACAGTATTCAAGGGGAATATTTACCACCGCTACAGTGATAACATAAATCTCTCTGAAGCCACTGTCATAAGGGCTTTATTTGTGTCTACTGACAGACAACTCATCACCTGGCAGAGACACAATGAATTCACGGAAAGGCTTAGTCACCACTCAAATCATACATGCCCGTTCTAGAAGGACTATTCTTGCAGCAAATGTTTATAAAGAGCCTACTATGTGCCACCACAATGTCTGCTGTCACACTGCGACCCAGAGGTGCTGCAGAGACGGCTTTTCCTGGCCCCAGACCACTCACATTCCCCCAAACTCAAGATTCTGATCCACAGTCACCTTCATAAATCTGATTTTCACACGCAGCAAGCTCTCCTTTCATCAAGTCTCTCTCCGGGGAATCAGTCGGGTACAGGCAACCCTTCAAATTCACACTGTGAACAAGGTGTGAATTGTGTTGTAATTGGGAAGAGCCCAGAGTTCAGGTTGGTTTCCTTGAGGGGAAAATAAAGTGTCTGCAAGAAATTCACTGAGCTCATTTAAAAAGCTGAGGTGTTTATCACTTCTCGGCCTTTTGGCTAAGATCAAGTGTAAAAGCTGAGGTGTTTGTTTGTTCCAATGGTTATCTTTTCAGAATGCCCCATTTCCCCCTGGCCAGAATTGAAAGGAAGTGTTGAGCAGACACACAGGAAGACAGCTGGGGCAATTATGTTTCCAGAACTGAGATGGAGTCAATATCCTGAGTTTACATGAGGAATTAGAATGAGATGTAGGGGGAATCACCTACCTTATGTGGTATGATAAATAAGCACATTATGTTTATTTATGAACTCTTTAAAATGCCCTTAGGACACCTCCCAAGCTGATCCTTGTTAGCTGACCCATTGACACTAAATAATAACTCAAAACTCTCCAGAAAAAAAAACCGGAATCAATGAGCTTATTTTTCCTGGAAAATGAGTAGCAGCATCAGCAGACTGTGCCTGGGTTTTATGAGGCCTCATGTCTCCATCTGGCCTGGGAGCCCCATGCTCGGCTAATGCACCTGCTGCTGTATCAGTAACGCACGCAGTGTGTGTTTGTTAGAGTAAGCTGACCGTAGTGGCAGACACTCAAAATAGGTAGGTTCCAGCACTGTGGATGTGCAGGCTCATGATATTAATTCTAGATCAGTGAACAGCCCTCCCCCATGAAAGCTCTGCCAACTTCCCTTTTCCAAGATGAAAAGTCAAGTACTTTCACAGTAATTCTAGATGTTGAGAGAAAGCCTTCAGCAAGAGAATGCCTGGAAAACAGCAGGTGGCACATACCCCTTCGCTTATATTTTACTGGGCCACTCCTATCAACAGCAGGACCTGGACACGCTTCAGCTATGTGCCAAGGAGAAAATGCAAAACCATGTTCTGGTGAGCCCTTAGCAGTTTCTGATCCATAATGGGTTATGAAATTACAAAGAAACTCTGAACCTTATTCCTTATGTTCAATAAGGAGATACTATTCTAAATTATATAGGCTTAGGAGGAGCTTTTGGCTACTCTAGTAAAGTGCTGTTTTTAGAGTTTTTCTTAGCAAATAAAAGAGAGATACACACTTAACTCACTGGGTAATCTTTATTAGGCCCTGGAATCAGACAGACCTGGATGTGTATATGAGTTACTTTATTGGACAGGGAAAGATATTAAATTCTCCTAGTGTGTGTATTCTCAAATGCAAAAGTATCCTAAAATGTACAAGAATATCATCTCACCATAGTGCTATAATGATTAAATGAGATCCTGCACATAAACTGTATATTTTAGAATGAATAACATGAGCCTGGGGACAGGGAGCAAAGCACACTTCGCTGACACCACACACAACAACAGATAGGTGCCACATCCTAAAGTAAATCAGAAGACCACCATGTAAGATTTACAACAAGTGAGGAAAAATAGGCAACCCTCAGAATCTTCTCTCACATTAACAAATTGAGTCAGGACAAGTGGCGAGTGATGGCTACCACTAAGAACCCATCTTCCTTTCCCTTTGGGGATGGGTTGCAGGTACCTGACTATAAAGCCATATGGGTGTAGTCCACATCAGCACTCAGTGGAGTAGAGTCTGACTTGGGCCTAGAACCACTGCCACTAGTGAGGGTGGCAGATGATGCATATCATGACAGAAGCATTCACCAAGTAGACAGTAAGAGAGACTGGCATCTCACAGCCCTTTCTAAAGATGTATTCCCAAAGAAGTTAAGTTGTTCCTATCATTAATATACAGAGAGAATCCCAAGGTTTCCACCAAAATCCTGGACTACAGAGAAGTTTCAGGATACAAACCCAACATGCAAAACAGTTGTATTTTATACACTAACAGTGAACAATATGAGAATGAAATCAAGAAAACAATTCTTTATGATGGAATAAAAAATACAGGAACCCAACATAATTAACTCAGTAAGCCAGGAAGCCTGTACAATGAATAAAAGAGAAATTAGGATATATCATTCAATAATAACCCTAAGTGTAAATGGTCTTAACTCTCCAATTAAAAGACTAATTGAATTGGTATTTAAAAAAATCAATTGTCTCACAGACAAAAACAATCATGGACTGTGAATGAAAGGATAGAAAATTTTATTATAGATAAACAGAATCCAAATGCAAGCAGAAATTGCTTTAGTCATATCTGACACAACAGACTTCAAGCCAAAAATGGAAAGAAAAAATAAAAGAAACAATCAATCAAGAAAATATAAAGATTGGGGCTGGGAAGATGGCTCAGTGGTAGAGTGCTTGCCTTGCATGTATGAGGCCCTGGGTTCGATTCCTCAGCACCAGATAAGCAAAAAGAAAAAAGCCGGAAGTGGCGCTGTGGCTCAAGGGGTAGAGCGCTAGTCTTGAGCTAAAGAGCTGAAGGACAGCGCCCAGGCCCAGAGTTCAGGCCCCATGACCGGACCAAAAAATAAATAAAGAAAAGAAAATAAAATATAAAGATTGTAAATATGTATGGACCAAATGTTAGTGCACATAATTTCACCAAGGGAACACTACTAGACATTAGGGGACATATGATACAGACACAACAATTAGTGGGTGACTTTAATATCCTACTGTAATCAAGAGATCAATTTTTGTGACTAAAACAAAGAAGCTGGGCACCAGTGGTTCATGCCAATAATACTAGCTACTCAGGAGGCTGAGATCTGAGGATTGCATTTCAAAGCCAGCCCAGGCAGGAAAATCTGTAAGACTTTTATCTCCAATTAACCATCAGAACACCAAAAGTGGGGCTGTGGATCAGAATGGTACAGTGCTAGCCTTAAGCAGGAGAGCTCAGGGATAGTGCCCAGGCCCTGAGTTCAAGACCCATACTGATAAAAAATTAAAATTAAAAAAAAATCTCTCAAATTTAGAAAATAAAAGAATAAGTCAAACCCAAAATTATTAGGAAAAAATGATAAAGAGAAAAAAGTAATGAAATAGTGACAAAAACAACTATAAAAGGGTCAATGAAACAAAACAACACAAAGGATCAATTAAACAAAAACAAGATGGACAAATAGTGAAATTCATCAAAAGTAAGACAGAAAATATCTAAATCAACAAAATGAGATGAAAGTGGGGATATCACAGCAGACAATGAAATCTGGAGATATATCAGAGAGCATTTAAAAATAGATTCCAATAAATTAAAAAACCTGTAAGAAATATATAAATTCCTAGACAATAGTATATGACTTACAAAGACTAAATCAAAAGGATATAAACACTAAAGAGATTTTTTTAAACAATGAGATTAAAAGAGTACTACAAAGTCTACCTAAAAGAAAGACCCAAGACCCCATTAATTTCCTTCTAAATTCTACAAAACATTTTAAGAACTAGCACCAATACTCCTCTGAAACTATTCCATATGATAGAATTCTTCCAAACTTATTCCATGAAGCCAATATTACACTGATATCAAAAGTGGATAAGGACACCCACAAAATAAAGAAGAGAATTTGGTCTATAGACCAAAAACAC
Source organism: Dipodomys merriami (assembly GCF_024711535.1). Classification (NCBI taxonomy): domain Eukaryota; kingdom Metazoa; phylum Chordata; class Mammalia; order Rodentia; family Heteromyidae; genus Dipodomys; species Dipodomys merriami. The sequence continues at coordinate 11,634,612 of NW_027206401.1, forward strand.
AGATTAAAAATAGGTGTAAAATTCCTCAATAAAATACTTTCAAATTTACTTCAACAACACATTCTGAAGATCTTATACTATGACCCAAGTTGTTTTCTTTCTAGGGCTGCAAGGTTCAACATATGCAAATCAAAGACAGACTTGAGCACAACTGATTCAATAGAGTACACAAATAGAAGATACAGTATACAAATTATAGTATACAGTAATACAAATCACATGATCATCTCAATAGTTGTACCAAAAAACCTTTGAAAAATCCATCACCTCATGATAAAAGTTTGAAGACACTAAGAACAGAAATACCACACTTCAACAAAATAAAGACTGTAAATGACAAACTTATAATGAACATTATACTAAATTGAGAAAAACTGAAAGCATATCCTAAAGTCAAAAATGAGGCAAGGGCCAGGCGCTGGTGGCTCATGCCTGTAATCCTAGCTACTCAGCAGGCTGAGATCTGAGTATCATGGTTCAAAGCCAGCTGGGCAGGAAAGTATGTGCGACTCTTATCTCCAATTAACCACCAGAAAACTGGAAGTGGTGCTGTGATTCAAGTGGTAGAGTGCTAGCCTTGAACTGAAGAGAGCAGGGACAGCACCCAAGCGCAGAGTTCAAGCCCCACAACTGACCAAAAACAAAAAATTGAGGCAAGGGTGTCATTCTCTCCATTTTTATTCAATATAGTGCTAGAGTTCTTAGCCAAAGCAATAAGGCAAGAAAAATAAAAGAGATGCAAAAAGCAAAGGAAGAAAATTATCCCAATTTGCCAATATGATTCTATACTTAAAAGACCATAAAGACTCCAAAGAAAATTGATATAATAAGCACTTTCAGCAAAATACCAAGATACAAAATTAACATATATATACTATATACTAATAACAAGTTATACTTCAAAAATTATATATAAACACACAATATACATATACATATATGCACATGTATATATATACAGATATACATTTACATATACATATATATACATATATATACATATATATACATTATGGAGAGAGAAGAGAGTTTTAATCTTCAAAGCATTTGGTTGAATTCTTGATATTAATACTGTATTCATTTAGAAGAGAAGTTGTAGCCATGAGTTGATTTGTCTCCAGAGGTATCTAAAGCATTTGCTAGGACAAGAAGATTGTGAACACTGCTCCACATTTAGTCCTAACTGGCTCACATCTCCTCACTTAACAATCCACAAAAAGCCCTCAGAGCAGAGAAGACATTAACTTCACGGTATGACAGCAGTAACTTCCTGGTCACTTAACAGTGAATGGTCAAGTTCTTCCCACCTTCTCCCAGGAGCTCTGGCATCCACTGAGTGGATTATGCTCTGCTCAGTAGTTCTGCCTGCTGGCTCCATTATGTGGGAGAGTCTGTGGGAAGCAATCAGTAGTTCTAATACAGCATAACAGAGCATTGAACCAAGAGGCCCTTCCAAGCCTGAGTGTCCACTTACAGCACAGTCCAGGTGCCCTAGAAACAGACCCTGAGCTTCCCCTCCCCAGCAAGCACTCAGTTGCCCTTGACCTCTGAGGGACTTCCTAAGCTACAAAGCTCTGAGTTGGTCAGAAGTGTTGACATGGCTTCATTGTGAAACCATGTTTATTTAAGCTTGAGTTTGTCATTTTCTCTTGATTCCAAGCATGTGAGAATACTAGTCTGATTCTCTGCAATCTTGAGCTAAGCATCAGTTACCTGTGAGCCTGGTGGCTTCTCATTTTCCTACCATGCCTTCACCATCCTATGACCTTTAGACTATGTGGAACACTAACCTAATGCCCTAGGTTTTCAGGATTCTAGGATGATCAAGGTGTGAAATCTCTTAATCTCTTAATGTTGGAAACTAAAAATTTAAGAAGAGAACTATGGGTAAAACAAAAGAGCTCATACCTGTAATCCTAGCTACTCAAGAGACTGAGATCTAAAGATGGAGGTTCAAAACCAGCCTGAGGAGGAAAGTCCATAAGACTCTCATCTCCAATTAACCAGCAAAGAAAACGGAAGTGAAGCTATGGATCAAAGTGGTAGCTAGTCTTGAGCAAAAAAACAACTCAGGGACAGTGTGTAGGCCCTGAGTTCAAGCCCTATGACCCACAAAAAAAAAAAAAAAAAAAAGAGGTCTGTTGTCCTATGTGTTGTGAAGGGAAGCTGGTCATAGTTTGTGGTTTGGATGTAGTTTGAGGGTATCCCCACCATGAAATACTAAGAAGGTAAAATTTAACCTGATCATGGTGTTTAGAGGGACAGCCTTTGGAAGGTGATTAAGATTGGATAAGGTCATCAAAATAAAGCTCTTGTGATTGACTCCTGGTAGATTTTTTTGTTGTTGTTTTCAGTGTTTTTGTTTGTTTGTTTTGGTGATTGTGGGGCTTGAACTCTGGGCCTGGACACTGTCTCTGAGCTCTTTTGCTCAAGGCTAGCATTCTATCACTTTGAGTCATAGTGTCACTTCCAGTTTTCTAGTGGTTAATTGGAGATAAGAGTCTCACAGATTTTCCTGCCTGGCCTTGGCTTCAAACAGCAATCCTCAGATCTCAGCCTGCTGAGTAGATAGGATTGCAGGTTTGATTACCCTGCTCAGCATAGTAGATTTCTATGATGAAGGACAGAGAGGGAGACCACATACATCTATGTGATGTACTTGTCTGCCTTGGGACCCTGCCAGCAAGAAAGCCAAGCACAGGTGCAGCCCTTGCTTTGATAGAACTGTGAACCATAAACCACAACCAATAAAATCCCAAGTTCTTTTCCTTGTAAAAATCCAGCTTCAGGCATTTCACTATAGTAACAGAAAGCAGACTAAAATACAGTTCTCTCTGCATTACCTACAATGTCTCCAAGTATCATTCCTGTCAGCACACCTGTGGAGACATTCCTTTGTAGAGGAGAGAAACATTTCCTGTACCTCAGAGGGTTTTCATCTGGGCAATTTAACAGGACAAATGGATACATTCTCCACCCAGCGCAGATAGCTCCTTGGGGCTTGAGGTAGAATCAGCCAGGCAGCCCCATGGTCTCCGCAAGGCAAGCAGTACCAAGCAGTCCTGACTGGCAGACTCATTAGTTGGCTACCCAGCAAAGTTTGCAGAGTTGGCTATCTTACTGTAAGCTTCTGAGATGAGCAAACACTTGTAGAATTTGCTCAGAGTTCTCATTGTAGGTTTCTGTTTGGTGAATTTCATGTTCCTAGGAAGTACTCTTGGGAGTTTCATAATACAATAGCTCTTGTTGTCATTTGGTGAGGCTGTTGGATGGCTTTGCAAAGAACCAGATTGACATCATGAATAAGAAGAGGAGTTGGACACCATTCCTTGCTAGACTTGCACTGTTACCTGGAGCCAGTCTGCACAGGCCAGTCCTGGAGGCTGGGAAGGAGAAGGCACAGCTGGAGGGATACACAGCTAACCTGAGGCGTTGTGCACTGTAACATTAGGACAGTGAGACTTGTGCCCATGTGTGCCTGGTGTCAGCTGTTACACTCAGGGAGGCTCCAAAGAACTTCATCCCCCTCCTGGTTATTCAGACTTCAGAAATGAGATAAGTTTCTAGTATTTCTTCCAGCCACCTAAAACTGTCTTTTATCAGTTGTCAGGTTGCAGAGTATGGCTTGTTCAAACATGTTTTGAAATCCTAAGTGACCCTGGGTGTACAGTAGCAGGCAACAAGTTGTCCATCCTTGTAACTTTAATTACTGAAAATAGCCTTTTAAAAATCTACCTGTGCAATAAGGAACAACAGAAACATTTTGTAGCTCTCATACCTTGAGTTTAGGTTGGGGTTTGTTGTTGTTTTACCCAAATATCCAATTTGGTATGGAACACCGAATATATTCATCAGGAGCATTTTAACTTTCATTCTTTGTAAGGCATATAGATTCATGACAAATAGTTTCCTCAAATATGACCCCTTTCTTAAACATTGGGCAGGAAAGATATGTTTGTTTGATTTTTTTTTAATTTCTAAAGTAAAAGAATGAATCTTTACAGAGTTTTGACACAATGTTTTGCATATTCTTGCCTATAAAGCAAGGCAAAATTTCCTCAATGAAGGTAGCTCTAAATGCACTCTTTAGAATTACGTAGAGCACTTTTACCAATTATGGATGATTGTGGCAGTGTGTAAGAGTATAGGGATGGGATGCAGGAGGGAGGGCAAGGGAGTAAGGAAGAAGGACAGCTAGTGTCCCCACAGGAGTGGACGCAGCACCCTTTCCAAGGCATGAGGGAAACAGCCCATGACCTCATGTGGCTATCAGAAGTATTCCACTGAGTCAGCATCTAAAGCCTGTCTGGTACTAGGTGGCTTGGATGAGTCACCTGCACATTCTAATCCCAGGAATCATTTGCGTCTGCCTTGGGAATGAATGACCACATTGTCTGCTGCAGTAGCATAATGACATCATTGCTCCCTGTCCTTCCAGCCATCAGCTTCAAGCTCTTTTAGGAAGATTAGGCCTCTTCCAGGATTTTTCACCAGTTGTTCCTCCAGGGTCTGGTGAAGAAAAGATCTCACCAAGTTCTTCAAAGTCATAGCATAGCATCCATGACCACTCTGACATAGGGGCTAGAAACTAGGTATAATGGTATCTCTCAATCCTGGTGGTTTTTCTAGTGTGCCTAGTGATGGGTGTTGCTGTCCTGGAGTGTGGCTGAGAGGAGGGACAAAAGGAGGCTTGACAAAAAGAATGAAATTGTCCTTTGCAAGTAAATTGATGGAACTGGAGATCATCATGTTAGGGGAAATAAACTGGACTCAGGAAGATAAATATTGCATGTTTCTGTCATGCAAAATCTAAGAACAAATGGATAGAGAAGAGTGAACTACAAGGGGACTGCTGGGAAGGGAGTGAGCCTGGGCTGAAGCAAGTGGGGTGTGCATGTCTCCACGCTGTCCTAAACATCCAGGCCCAACGGGAACAGAGAAACCAAGATGACTATGCCCAGCTGCTGACCAGATCATGGCGACTTTTACTTCATGTCGTTGACTTTCACATCTTACTCTCCTTATTGCCTAAGGTTAAAAAAAAAAACTAATACAAAGAGTATGGATTTACAAAGAACCAACTAAAGCAAACTAAGTCAGGCTCTGTTGGCTCACACATGGGAGATTCTGCCAACTTGGAAGAATGAGAGCAGAAAGGCTGTAGTTCAGAGCTAGCTGACACAAATGTTTTCTCCCATTCCCTGTCTCTTCATTTTGTTAATTGTCTCCTTTGCTGTTCAGATGATTTTAGTTTGATTAAAATCCTGTTTGTCTGTTTTCATTTTTTGTTATCTATATTTTTTAGAGGTTATATCCAAAAAGCATTTTCCAGGATTGCTATCAAGAAGGTTCTCTCTAGGCAAGCATCAATGGTTCGTACCTGCAATCCTAGCTACCCAGGAGGCTGAGATTTGAGGACTGTGATTCAAAGCCATTATCAAAGAAAAACAATGAACTACATTTTTTCCTTATGATGCATATATGCTGGGAAGTAATATGAGGAATTCTAGACAGCATGGCAATACTTTTGATGGCTTAACCCATGACTAGCAGTGCGGTCTGGCTGCAGATGGGAAGCTCAGGTGGTGCCATAGCCAGTAACCCAGACTGTGCCATACAGACTCTGACCTCAGTTTTACACATAGGTGTTGATGGCATTGCATAGTAATAATGTGCTGGGTTCTCCCCTTACTGCTCCTCAGATGTATGAATTTACTTTTTACTGGCGAACAACAGCTAAAAATAAAAGAGCTTTCATCCCAAAGGCCTACCTTGAAAGATGATCCGTTCCAAGAAATCTGCTTCCTCTTCTTCCTCCTTTTGTGTCTTCCATATACATTCTCACTCTTTGACTTTCACCAATAAAAAGCACAAGAACAAACCTAACACTAGTGGCTCACACCTGTAGTCCTAGCTACTGTGGAGGCTGACATCTGAGGATCACCATTCAAAGCCAGCCCAGGCAGGAAAGTCCATGAGACTCTTATCTCCAATTAACCACTAGAAAACCAGAAGTGGAGATGTGGTTCAAAGTGGTAGGGCACAAGGCTTGAGCAAAAGCTCAGCGACAGTGCCCAGGCTCTGGGTTCAAGCCCCACAACCAACAAAAACATATATAGAGATATATATCATATATAAAACATATATATCATATATAAAACATACATACACACACACACACACACACACACACACACACACACACACACACACACAGAAAATGCCAAAGTCCAGATGATGTAATTTTATGAGGACCAGGTCAAGATGTAGTTAATTTTCATGCTAGTTTACAAATGTGTTTAGACTATACAAGATTCCTAGAAACTGCGATAGGGTCTTATCGCTGCTCAGTGAGTGACAAGATCCTTTCTAAGACTCCTAAAAATCCCCAAGCTTTTCTCTCTGTCAGTTCTGGCTGCCACAACTCAGCCAGTGTCCTTTCCTGACACAGCAACCCCTGTACCTGTCCTTACCCCAAAAGCTATTGTCTCCTCGCCCTCCCTAGAATCAATCCAACCATTACCCACTTCCTCATTGTCATCTTTTTTGCAATCCAATAAGCAAGTATATAGAACTTTCATTTTATATGTGTTCACGCACAAGGAATCCAGCATGAATAAAGCAAATACAGAACATTTCCAGGGGTTCCAATAGTTCTTATGGTCACAGTTTTTGAAGGACTCGCTAACTTAGCACTCCATTTTCAATGGCTTTGAGTTAAGGGCTTCCATATCTCTTCATGAAAACCAGGAAAATCCTTTCCTCCTCTAAAGTCCCTCATCCCATGACAATAATAGCACTCTCAACTAAGCAACAGATCCTTGGTCCATTTCTACCTAAGGGACATATAATTAGATGTGAACTCAAGTAGGGTGCTGTGGAAGATGGAAATCGGGTGTGCAAGGCTGGAAACCAGCCCAGACAAGGTAGTGAAACTGCACAATGGCAGTTTGAGGATGCATAAATACGAGAATCACAATCCAAGCTGGCCCCGGCATAATGTGAGACCCTAGGTCAAAAGTAGCCAATGTAAAAAGGGCTAGTGGAGTGGCTGAAGGGTAGAGCTTCTGCCTGGAAAGGAACAAACCCCAAGTTCAAGCCCTAGTGCTCACACACACACACACACACACACACACACACACACACACACACACACACACACACACACACACACAAAGTGAACTCAAGATGGTCAGGCATGGAATTTGAATTAGCTACTACAAATAATCACCCAACTGTTCCATACTGGTTATAGAAACTAAGACATCTCTGTCTCTAGGCAGTTTTTTAAGCCTGTAAAGTTTCATCTTTCTGGAATAGTTAGACCTATCTTCCCTAAGCCAGGGAAATAAATGGACCATTCACTTAAAGTCCTCCATTCCCACATCACCCACCACTCATGGTGATGATGTTCATTTCAGTACCCATTCTTTCTATCACTAATCTTTCACTATCTTTCTATCACTAATTTGTCATACCATGTATCAAAGAAATTGGGAACATCCCAACAGAAATACTACTAGGAAACCACAACCCACAAAGGAACCAGCTCAAGGAATGTCTGTTTCTGAAGAAACCATTTCTACTTCAAGGCTCCAAGAATGGGAGGAGCTTCCTCAACACTGAAATGTGGACTAAACATTCAACTGCCTGCTAGGTTCTAAGAAGAGAGGAGCCTTGTGCCTAGAAAAAGCAATCTTCTCCAAAGTAAGCAAATGGTTGGGTGCCCTAAAGATGTTAATTGCAGCTGGGCACAGTGGCTTACACCAGCAGATTCTAGCTACTTGGGAGGGAGAGACAGGTAGAACTGACCAGCCTGGTGAAAAAGTTAGCAAGATCCCATCTTAACCAATAGCTGAGTATAGTGGCATCTATCTGACATTCTAGCTACCTGGGAAGCATAAACAGGAAGATCGTGGTCCAGGCATAAGTGAAAGACCTTATCTTAAAAATAACCAAACTAAAAAGGGCTGGGGCTATGACTGAGGCTATAGAATGCATGCCTAGCAAGCATAGACCTAAAGTTAAAGCCACTTGTACAGAGACAGACAGAGACAGACAGACAGACAGACAGACAGACAGACAGACAGACAGAGCATGATTAGTTGGTACTACAAATGAATAGTATGAATGAATCATTTTTTGTTGACACTGGTTGTAAAGCTTGAACTCAGGGCCTGGGTGCTGTCCCTGAACTTCTTTGGGCTCAAGGATAGCACTCTACTACTTGAGCCACAGCACCACTTCTAGATTTTTTTTTCCATTTGTGATTAATTGAAGATAAGAGTTGCACAAACTTTCCTGCCTGGGCTGGCTTTGATCCGCAGCCCTCAGATCTCAGCCTCCAGAGTAGCTAGGATTATAGGTGCCAGCCACTGGCACCCAGCTTATTAAAAAAAGAAACAACAACCCTAACTAAAGTAAATATAGACATAAGGAAGACCAACAGTAAAGCACCTATAATGTGCGGGTATCTCCCTCCCCATTGCCAGACCTAAGGGAGCCGGCGAGTCCCAGATGCCTGATGTTCTTGTGGGGGGCCTTTTTTACTTTCCACATCATTTTCAACAAGTTAACCAGGAAGAACATGGGTAAATGGAGATGGAGACCCGAAATTAGTTGGCTTCTAAAGAAAGTTACCATTAACTGAAAACCCGAAAATAGCCATCCATTCTTTAGACTGGAGTATGAATGAATTATTCATTAAAGCTTCCCCCAACCACAATGAAAGGAGCCGTCTCAGACGGGATAGCAACAAGAAAACCCATCCTAACCAGGGACCACCGCCAAGATATTGGTTCCCAGTGCCAGCCCAGCTTCAGGAACATGGTAGGAGATCCAAAAATGAGGAAAGAATAGATGAACACAAGACTGTGACCAGAAAATTTAGGTCTAAGTTCCATTCCTCTACATCCAGGCCACAGAGTCTAGGAAAATCCTTTCCAAATTCCGATGTCTACCTCTGAAAAGTAGACTAAAGTATTAACATATACCATAACACACCATTGTGGGCCATCCCTGCATAGAACATGCATCTCAATGTCAAGAGCCTGGCAATAACGCAAACCAACTAAGGAATTATATCACAGCAGAAATGCAAGATTTGTACAGTGTCTGTCTGTCTGTCTGTCTGTCTGTCTGTCTGTCTGTCTGTCTGTCTGTCTGTCTCTCATACTAGGATTTACCTTGGTAGGCAGATGCTCTATCACTTGAGCCATACCACCAGCTCTGTTACTTGTCTTTCTTTTAATTTAGATTTCTTAGGCATTGTGACAAGTAAAAATAATGGGTCAAATGAGCTGTTGACTAACAGTTCATCTGAAAATAGACCAGCAAAAAAAATATGTCAGACACACAGGACTTTTTAGAAAGATCTGTATGCCTTCTTGTTTAACTTACTGTTTCCTTCTCCTTACTTCATTCCCTTTTAGGAGGTGGTAAGACAATATGCCAACAAATAAGACTCTTTAAGTTATTGAAGAAATACAAACCATCTGAGAAAGAACCCATCTACTAGCTTTGTCATGAGGACTGAGCTAGATAATCTGCTAAAGTAAGAATAATCATCCATTTGCTGAGTGCTTCCCATGAACCACTGGGCTAGACTTCTTACAGGTACTTTTCGGAGTTTCTATGACATAGAGATTACTATCTCTGTTCAACAGCAAGATCGCCAAAGTCATTAAATAATAGGCCGAGAACTGAAATCACATCTGTGTGACACCATAACCAGTGTACTTTACTAATATTTTACTTCCGTTAGTCTACCTGCTGTGTTTTTAATGCTCCTCAAATTGAAATGTTGAAACATATTGTGATGATATTAAGACAGAGTCCTTCCAGGAAATTATTGAGTTATGAAGGTTTCATTCATCTTGCCAAGAATGCATGAGAGCCTCATTACACCTGAAGGAAAATGCTTAGCAGCCCCTTTTTTGCCTTGCTGCCAGCTGCCATATAAAGACATAGTAGGAAGCCCCTTACTGAACATTGAATATCTGGGCCTTGGCTCAGAGGACTTCTTGTCCTCCAGACCTGTGAGGAATTTCCACTGTTTCTAAATTACCTAGTGGTATTTTGTCCTAGCAGCACAAATAAACTAGGATACTACCCATTACCTCCTACACTTACATGCATTAGTCACCTCTGCTGTAATTCTCTGAAAATACCAGCAATATGAAGAACAACCAATTCCTTTTAGTGACAACTTGCTGAGCAATGGATTTAGACATAGATAATATAGACAGAAATAGATAATACAGATAGACAGAAAGACATAGATAGAAGATAGACAAATGGTAGATGATAGATAAATGATTGATAGATAGCATATATGACTATTGAATCATTGATCTTTTATAAATCAAATTCTCATAAAACCTTCAACTGAACTGGAGTTGACAGTCACTTGGGTCCTGGTAATTTTGGGGGTGGGGTTTGCTGGTGAATAATGATCTGAATGATCCCATATGAATCCTAATTCAGTCCCTTGCTGGATGTATCCATGGGATTTTCAGTTACAAACAAGGAAAGGTATCTCTAAAAAGCAGAGAAATAATCTAGTGACAAGTAGCCTATTGGGTGGATTGTACTGAGTCCCTCTCTCACCCTTTCTGCCTCTTTCCCACTGATGACTGTAGCTCCTTTGTTCTGCAGGACTCCCACACACAGCCTAGCCATGCCCAGCCGCCAAGTAGCTCAAGCTGATCAAAAGAATATTCCCCCCCAGCCATAGAGACTACTTCTTCCTTGTGGACACAGGACCTAGGCCTGTCATCCAATCCCTGAATGATTTGAAACTACCAGTTACAAACCATGTGTCTCGCAGCAGGGTCCCAGTTTAATCATGGAAAAAGAGCAAAGCCATGCAGGAAATATTCTGAGAATTTTGTTCAGAAGTCATAGGCATAGTAGAATGAGTACTTTCCGTGTGATCTCAAGTGATCTAGATTCAAATCCAGCCTCGGGTACAAAATAGTGTGACCTTGAATGCAGCAGTTCACTTTCCCCTGTCTGCTTTCTTATAAGGAGTAAAACAAAGTTTCCTGAGCAACCTGCAACACAAGACAAGTCAAGTGGTTCCTATGGAAGGAGTCGCACAAACAGAACTCTGGCTTGGAGAGGACAAAGGGATGGCTGAGCCCCCTAGGAACAGGAACTTGGGAGGTGTCTGAGCTTCTACATACCTCTTCTCTGCCCAGACCAAAGGCAGCTCTGATGTAGGTTCATAGACCAAGGCCCTGAAAGCCAGTCTTTACAGGCCTGTCCTCCCTATATACACAGTGATGCCCTGGAAGAGTCCCTCTGCCCAGATCCACAGTCCTTGTCTCACTCAGCCTTCAACCTTCCAGTGCAGCACCTTTTAAGAACTGATACCCTGCCAGGCACCAGTGGCTCACGTCTGTAATCCTAGCTACTGAAGAGGTTGAGATCTGAAGATCACAGTTCAAAGCCAGCCCAGCAGGGAAGTCCATGAGACTCTTATCTCCAATCAGCCATCAGAAAACCAGTGGCTCAGAGTGGTAGAGCACTAGGCTTGAATTCAGGGACAGCACTAAGCCCTGATTTCAAGTCCCACAACTAACCAACACACACACACACACACACACACACACACACACACACACACACACATATACAATCACCCCTTGCTGGGTGCTGATGGTTCATGCCTGTAAGCCTACCTACTCAGGAGTCTGAGATCTGAGAATCATGGTTTGAAGCAAGCCCAGAAGGAAAGTCCATTGTGACTCTTATCTCCAATAAGCTACCCAGAAAAAGATGGAAGTGGTGCTATGGCTCAAGTGGTAGAACACTAGCTTTGAGCAAAAAGAAGCTCAGGGACAGAGCTCAGGCCCTGAGTTCAAATCCCAGGAATAGCACCACAAACAAAAATCGCTTGAGGATGTCTTTTCCTTTTGCTCTGGTTTTATCCTATGCTTACCAGTCTCACTAAGGACCCATTAATGTTGCTAATTAATACTCTGCAAGATTCAGTGTCTGGTGACCACTTTTACATTCCCATCAGTTGCATTCCATCTGGAGAGATGGTCTCACAGAAAAGTGAATTCATTAGAATTATGTCATTTGCAAGGAAATGGATGGACCATGTTAAGTGAGGTCAGCCAAGCTCTGAGAGACAAGTGGCACATGTTTTCTCTCATATGTAGAAGTTAGATCTAAAACACACCAAGGCATGATAAATTATCCAGGACTCTAGGCATTCACGCACAAATAGTCAGACTAAAGGAGGATACCCTTAGGTGAAGAACTCAAAGGTTCCTCAACATTTAAAATGCTATTTATCAAAATGAATTTCCAGGTAATGGAAACATGGGGGGTTTTGTTTGCTATTGGCAGTGTGGTGGTGGAAGCAGTGTTTGGTTTTGCTTTAACTTTCTTTTTTTCCCTTTTTTTTTTTTTTTTTTTGCCAGTCCTGGGCCTTGAACTCAGGGCCTGGGCACTGTCCCTGAGCTTCTTTTGCTCAAGGTTAGCACTCTACCACTTGAGCCACAGTACCACTCCCAGCTTTTTCTGTTTATGTGATACTGAGGAATCAAACCCAGTGCTTCAAGTATGCTAGGCAAGCACTCTACCACGAAGCTACCTTCCCAGCCCTACTTTAACCTTCTTAGGAAGACAAAGTCGGGGGAGGCACAGGAATGGAAGGGGGAAGGGGGAACAAATGCAGTAGCGGTACTCAGTAGCTACCTTGTGGAAAATGAACAGGGCCAGGAGCGGGTAACGGGAAAGGCCAAGGAAGTGTACTCATTACCTGACTCATGAAATGGTAGCCCCTCTGTATAATACCTTCATAATAACAATAAAATTATATTTTATAAACAAGCAAAAATAAAAATAAATAAAAATTTTAAAAAGTGAATTAACCTCCTCCCCTTCTCCAGCTGGGAGTGAAGTAACCATATGTACCAAAGAAAACTGTGAGAACTTGGCTTTTTCTTCAATCCCCTGGGTAGCATGCTTGATTTCTTCTGTTGGCTGGAAAGTATTTGATAAAAATGTGTGGTAGCTCAAATTGACACGGGAAAACTACAGGATATATAAGACAGTTATTCCTATCAACTGAGAAAAGTAAAACTGTCTCTTCCTTCCCTTTTAAGATACCTAATGCTTCCTTTTTTCAAAAGACCTCACTATTAAATTAAAACAATATCCATCAACTAAGATAGAGTGTTTGGGCTTATATTTCTAAAGTCAAAGGTATAATAAAATCTATCACAGTGCTTAAAATAAAATAACTTTCTAGCAGCATATGCAAAAGGAAAAGGCAAACAAAAACACATACTTGTTACAAAATATCCATTGCTACTCAAGAAAGTTAAAAAAAAAAAATCTGTACCAGTATTAGTCTTTTCAAAACACCAGCTCCAAAGGTAAACAATGACTTATCTTTGATAACATAGATGAAAAAATAACAGAGTGGACAGTAATTTCAGGACAATAATTCTTCTTTGTAGAGGTTCAGCTATACAACTCTGCTTATACATGGTGACAGACTTCCGAAGTTGGATGAAGTCTTGCTCAGGTCACTTATTTAATATCTATCAAGCTTAATCTGGCAATATCAAGTAACTTGTCTAAGATCACCTAGCAATAATAGCCTAGTGGCAGTCACCCACCCCCTCTGATACTGATGTCCTTCCCCAGTCTGTATGTACACAGTTAGAATTAACTCATCACTCAACTTATTATGGGGAAGATGAGATTCATAAAAGTCACCATAACAGGACAATCGAAAAATCACATAATAAAAAGAGACAAGTCCTAAAACATCTTCCAGGAAGAGTCACTTTAGGAGGGGAGAGATTTTTTAGTCTAATTTGTTTCATAGTAAAATAAATAAGTAAGTAAATAAGCAAATACATAATTTACCCCTTCTCTCAGTCCAGACTGATCTTTCAAACAAAAGATAGGAATTTGGTTCATTTGGAAGACATGTTTTAGGACCTGGAAGTTGCCTTGTATCAGAAAGGATGCTACATATGGGCATCAAGTGCCTAGCTAGTTCTTCCTAGGGTTCTAACCCACAACATCCAGAAATTTACTCACCCAGCATTCCACGCTCTTGGAATCTGAGACTCTTCTCTTTCTTGCTCTTCCTTTATTGCTGTGGAGAGCAGGAGGATTGCAATCCTTTCTTCTTCCAAATTCAGTTAAACAAATGCACATAGGTTGGTAGTGTGGCTAAGTGGTACAGCACCTTCCTAGAAAGTGTGAGGCCCTGAGTTCAAACCCCAACACTGAAAAATAAAAAATAAATAACACACACACACACAGAGTCTAAAATTTACACTTTCTACTTAACCATGAGCCAATTCTGCAATGGTTGTATGCATTTTTTTCCCCTTTCCATTAGAGCTACTTATAAAGACCTGGAGTAAGGGATTCTCTGTGCTAGCTGGAATGGATGCAAATCTTCTCATACTAATTTTTTTTTTGTCAGTCTCGGGGCTTGAACACTGGGCCTGGGTGCTGTCCCTCAGCTTTTCAGCTCAAGGCTATCACTCTACCACTTGAGCCACAGTGTGACTTCAGGTTTTCTGGGGGTTCATTGGAGATGAGTCTCACGGACTTTCCTTCCCGGGCTAACTTTGAACCACAATCCTCAGATCTCAGCCACCTGAGTAGCTAGGATTGTAGGCTTGAGCCACCGGTGCTCCTCCTCACTTTTTTTTTTTTAACTAAATCATCTGTTCACTTGGAGCAGTGCGAGTTTGACAATAGAAAGAGCCCACAGTTCAAAACCATTCAAGTGATTTGTTCTCTCTTGGACTGTTGCTAGCAGCTGAGGTCAGAAGCAAGCTCGGCTCTTCTCTGCTGACCTGGGGCATGAGTGAAAGGTCGCAGTTGGCCCCCAACTGACCTTGAGTACCAGCCTCCACGTGCAAATGTGTCTCAGCCTTTCAGAGGAGGCCTCTTGCCACTCCTAGTTACTTTCTCTCATGCAAGGAGAGAACTCTTGAAGGTCAAATCTTCCCTAAGATCAGCACAGCTTGTAGAATATTTGCTGACTTTCTAAAGAGCACTCAGAATTCATTAGTATGCAATTCATTATGGAAGGCTGAAAGCAATTACTGATAAATGAGCTAGCTTTAAACTCATTGATTCCTACTTAAATTGTATGTTTTCCTCCTAAGACACTGATCCACCAAGATGCTTTCCACCGTGAGGCTCAGGGTTGACTGGGTTAGAGTCAGCAGGATCCATATTCCTCTTTATAAATCTTGTCTTAGTAATGTCCAAGCTCCAACCAGCTGGGTGGAGGCCAAGACTCTCAACAGATGTAGAGGAGTTCTAGACAATCATAAGCCAGGATGACTTCTTACTGAGGACTTCCCACTCCTAAATGTTTTTCTTCTCTTCCATCACTTAGTTGGTTCTTCATAATTTTTCACATTTCATGTGCAGCCTTCATAATTGTTCTCAGCCCATCAAGGGAGATAGAGGCACAGACACTGGAGAAAAATATGCAGCCATGTCACCAGACACCCAGGAGGGAATTGCTAAGCTGGTGATCTCTGGAGACATGGGACCCAAAGCTGTGTCCTAAACAAGGGTGAGTGTCTGGCAGAGGGGTGAGAAGATCCTGTGGATAGTTAGATGCAAGAGTAAAGCACTTAGCCAGGCACCGGTGGATCACACCTGTAATCCTAGCTACTCAGGTGGCTGAAATCTGAGGATTGTGGTTCAAAGCCACCCAGGCTAGGGAAGTCCATGAGACTCTTATCTACAATGAACCACCAGAAAAACTAAAGTGGCACTGTGGCTCAAGTGGTAGAGTGCTTGCCTTGAGCTGAAGAGCTGAAGGACAGCACTCAAGCCCAGAGTTCGAGCCCCACAACCGACAAAAAAAGAAAAAGAGTAAAGCACTTAACTTTGTAAAGCCTCAGTGCCTAGATTACAAGTTGGGAGAAAGTGAAGAAAGACTTCACATTCTTGATACCATCCCACCGACAATTCTTGAGCAGATTAGAGAGCAAATGATGAGCAGAGCATTGAACACACACACAGCACCGAAGGAGACTGCACCAGAGGATTCCGGTTTCCTGACAGTGGTGAATGCACTTAGGCGACGCTTTCCAGCTCTTATCTATCCCCCTTAGCCTGCAACATGTATTTCTAGCACTCATGAGCCAGAATGAAGAGGGAGCTGCTAGCTGCTTTGCTTTAGCAAAGCTTAGCAGAGTTAAGTGGTTTGTTAACTCACCCACCACAGGCCAATTTGGAACAGCCAAAGTCTCTATTCTACTTGTTTAGCTCGCCACCTCTACCTTGCACTCTTTATTCAACTCTAGGCTCTCTTTATCCAGCACTTCAAATTCCTTCCCATGTTATCTGATTTGATCTTCCCAACACCTTGATAAGGCAAGAAGGAAAACTGTTCAGATTGCCTGTTTGCTTGCTTGCTTGTTTCCTTCCTTCCTTCCTTCCTTCCTTCCTTCCTTCCTTCCTTCCTTCCTTCCTTCCTTCCTTCTTTCCTTCCTTTTTTTCTTTCTTCCTTGTTTTTGAGCTCAAGCCTTTATGCTCTTCCTTGGCTTTTCCACTCAAGGCTGTGCTCTTCCACTTGAGCCACACTTCCACTTCTGGCTTTTAGCTGGTTAATTGGGGACAAGAATCTCACAGATTTTTCTGCCTGAGTCTAGCTTTGCACATTGATCCTCAGATCTCAGCCTCCTGAGTAGCTAGAATTATGGACATGAGCCACCAGTCCCTAGCTTTCTCTTTTTAAATGCGTTGCTCTATTGCTGAGAAATTGTGTGAGTTATCAAATTTCTTGCATGAGTCCCAAGTTAGTCAGTCCCAAGCAGAGACTAGAATCATGGACTATTCTAGGGTCATTAAACCACACCTTCTCTGACTTTTCTAATTGGCTAAAAAGACACATCCATGGGTAAATTGAAAAAACTCAGGTATAGAAAGCCAACTTTGAGTCATAAATCAGGGTTTCTCTTTGGCTTTTGGTTCTTCTGGATATGAGAGTGTTGAGCAAGGATCTGATCTTCAAATATTTCTCCTAAAATAGTATCACTGGTAGAAGGGCATGAGTGAACATTTGTTTTACTCCTGACAACCAAAATATCTAGCCCAAAGCAGTCCTCTGCAAGACAGTAATTTCTCTGAAGCTCTTGGTGCCTGCTAGAAGACAAAATCATAAACAGTTCTGCATTTTGTTCCATAATTTCAATAGTTTATGTGTGTGTGTGTGTGTGTGTGTGTGTGTGTGTGTGTGTGTGTGTGTGTGGTACTGGGACTTGAATTCAGAGCTTCTTGCTCTTACTTGGCTTTTTTGCTCAAAGCTAGTGCTCTACCATTTGAGCCATCCCTCCATTTCATCAGAACGTAGACTTATCCTTTACATATTTATTACTCAAATGGACTCTCTAGGGCAATGCTCTAGGCTACCTTGTGGTTTATTATTCTCTAGTCACTCAGCAGCAAATGACAGGTACATGTAGTGTTAGACACCTAGGAAATCTCCATCCCTCCATCCTAAAGGCCTAAAACATGTATAAAGTCACACCCAGAAAAAAAATTTAATACTGATTTGTACATTTATATGTGCTCCACAATGAAACAGACTTTCCACTTTACTTTCTAGCCTGGCTTGACCACCTGCTCCCTGGAAGAGGATCAACCAGGTGAAGAACTGTCCACCGAAAAGCTATCCATCTATAACAGCTTCACAAACACCACACTGTGGCTCTTCAGAGTAATGATGCAAAGCAATGGTGAGGAATTTACTTTACATTGAAACCTCATTCCTTCCATAGCTGGTGCCCACCCAAAAAAAAAAAAAAATGTGATAAGCCAGGAGCCAGTGGCTTGCACCTGTAATCCTAACTACTCTGGAGGCTGAGATCTGAGGATCTCGGTTGAAAGCCAGCCCAGGCAGGAAAGTCCGTGAGGCTCTTATCTCCAGTAAACAACTCAAAAAAACAGAAGTGGTATTGTGGCTCAAGTGGTAAAGCGCTAACCTTGAGCTGAAGAGCTCAGAGACAGCACCCAGGCCCTGAGTTCAAGCCCCACAACCGACCCAAAAAAAAAATGTGATAGTTGTCACAGTACTTGCTTCTGTGCAAGTAGATAATGCACAATACATAGTTTCTGCTCAGATTTTAAATTTTCATATATCTGAATTGGGATGTCCATGTATCTCAAAGCTCATGTCAGCTACTGTTAGAGTCAATAAGATTTCCTAATTCTCTAAAAGTGCAATGTTGAGAGATCAGTAGTCAATGGAAAGCTGTTACCTAGTAGAGGCTTTATTTGTTTAGATTGTCATTATTTCTGAACTAGCAGGTCATTTATTATGTTATAAAATATCATTTGCATAAAGGTATTCATCTGCCCCCCCCAACATTTATTAAAGTTCCAATGTACATTTCTTTGAGCCCAAATTTTCCTTGGGGTTACAGTCACTCTGTGTCTACTACCACAAAGTTCATTTATTTCCAGGGTTTGTCTCCCCTAAGTAGTGTGAAAGTTAATACTCTTGACTTTCTCATTCACACTAAAATTGTAGATGCACTCGGGATTGCCTACGAATTCATGGCAAAAAAGAAAATGTGGGGACTTTTGGTTACGCCTTTGTTTAAGCTTTATGTCAACCCAAATGAGGGTGGCACAATCATGCTCAGCAGCAGACTGAACAACACTTTCCAGCCTCATTTCCAGACTGTCCCTCCCTGAATAGTCCATCTTCCTTTCTTTGACTAAAATGCCCCCTGGTGTTTGTTTTGAATTTAGCAACCAGTCATTGGCCTCTTTTCCATTTGAAGGATCTCCTGGTGGTTTTTATCATGTTTCTTTCAGGCAGCATATAGAGGCAAATCAAAATAGTAAGACTTCATTAAAAATAATAGCAATATGGTGTCTTAGATTTCTAATGAAGAATGATGCTACAGCTTGGATTAAGTATCTTGGACTGGTTTTAAACAGAGCTTTGTACTGGATTTGCTGAAGCATCTGTCCAGCTCTTGGTAACCTGTGAAAGTTTGTTATTTTCTGGGTAGACATTCTTATAGAGTATTGTCTTTAAAATCAGATCGTCTCTTCTATATTAAAAGCATTTTTATGTTTTCTAATTTAAAAATTAATATTTTCTTATAGATATTTGCAATAAAGCTGAAGTAGAATGTGTGGTTTTTGCAAATGCTTTAACAGCTGATAAAATTTTACATTTGTAAAATTAATATATTGTACTGGTACAAAATAGTTTTAAATTATATTTTGAGACGCTCCCCCCAAAAAACATAATAGCAATACTTCATTAAAAATAATAGCAATAACAGCACCCCTTGCCTGAAATGTTTGGGACCAGAAATGTTTCCAATTTGGGATTTGTTTGCACTTTTGTTTTGGTTTTGCTTTGGGGCTTGGGTTTGGGTTTTTTTGGTGCTGGGTCTGGGATTTGAACTCAGGGCCTGGGCACCATCCCTGAGCTTCTTTTGCTCAAGGCTAGCACTCTATCACTTGAATCACAGCTCCATTTCCAGCTTTTTTGGCAGTTTATTGGAGAAGAGAATTTTCATAGACTTTCCTACCCAAACTGGCTTCAATCCTCAGATTTCAGTCTGCTAAGTAGCTAGGATTATAGGCATAAACCACCAGTGCCCAGCCTAATTTGGATTTTGATATATTTGCTTACACAAAATGAAATGCCTTGGGGAAGGAATCCAACTCTAAAAACAGAGATTCGTTCAAGGTTCATGTACATTCCACGCACATAGTTTTATAAACCATTTGAGTAGATGTTTATCTTGTCATTAGTAGTCAGGGACACATTTTTGCCAGTGAATTCTTGAAAGTGCTAAAAAGCTTCAAATGGGGAATTTGGGGGAACTTTAGCATTTGGATTTTGGGAATTACAAATGCGTGGAGCCAAAACTCTCCAGCCTGCTCCCCCAACATGCTGAATTAACAACTTTCTGTGTCTCATTTCCTCCAGGGAAAACTTGGAGGAAGTCAGGAGGTTGGGAAGTCATGGTAGGACAACTCCCTTATCTGAAAGGCCAAGAATTCAAGACCCAGAGTTCAGTGAGTTTCCAAGATATAAAATGAATTGTGTTCACTACCTACAACCTCAGCTCCCTCATCACAGAGTTGGGATTGACAAAGGCAATAATCACGAGTATTATGCTAAGTTTATTATGTGTCCCCATCTCATGTGAGCCTCACAACTTTGTTTTGAGGGGATCATTGTCTTTATACCTGTTTTATACACAGAGAAAGAAAGTGTTTGAGGCTGGGTGCTGTAATCCTAGCTACTCTGGAGGCTGAGATTCTGAGGATCGCGGTTCAAACCCAGCCTTGGCAGGAAAAGTCTGTGAGACTCTTATCTCCCATTATCTACCAGAAAACCAGAAGTAGAGCTGTGGCTCAAAGTGGTGGACCACTAGCTGTGAGCAAAAAAACTCAGGGACAGCACCCAGGTACTGAGTTGGAGCCCCATGATCTACAACAGCAACAAAAAAGAAGTCTTGGAGAGAGAGGTAAAGAAAACACAGGTGATACCTGCTACACAAACAGCATTTGAAACACCACACTGGTTCTAGCATCTGTGTGTAAAATCTCTACTTACCTTACTACCTTTTCTAGTAACTGTGTACATATATACAGAAATGTAGACAAATGGTAGGTATGTAGCTATGGAGAGGTGTGGGTATACATGTATTAAGGTACATCTGATAAATCAATATGCAAGAGACAATGTTGCTTTCTGCATTTCAAAACTATAATGAAACAGTATCCCAAGTCCTTGTCCCCAGGATGGAGGAGAAATTGGTTCTCATCTTCTTCCTTCAGTCCATACTAGAAAACCACTGAGTGGGCTAGGAAGATGGCTCCATGGTTGAGTGCATGCATGAGGCCCTGGGTTCAAGTCCTCAGCACCACATAAGCCAAAAAAGCAGAAGTGGTGCTGTGGCTCAAGTGGTAGAGTGTTAATCGCCATCAGCTGAAGGACAAGAGCCCAGGCCCAAAGTTCAGGCCCCACGACTAACAAAAAGAAAAGACAACACTGAAGTGACACTGTGTTTCTTAGACTGTGGTTCTGCAAACCACATTCCTGGGTGTCAATTATATTTCATCATTACATATTCTGGAAGTGGCCCAGAGGGCAGGCGTCCATGACTCTGTGGGCACGCCCTACAGCATTTTTCTGGTTTTCTGGCAGCAGCTGCGGCATTGACGCATTGATGTAGGTCCTGGCCTCACTGGCTTTGAGGAAGTGGGGGCAGGGCTACACACCCATTCTGGGAGTGCAGTTCCTCTCAGAGACAGAGGCCTCTGAGGGTAGTGACGTGTCTGCCGTGGTTTCCAGGCCACTTGGCAGCTTCCAAATTATAGCGAGAGGTAGAGGAAAGGGGCCAGGAAGAAGGAGGAAGGGTCCCTCAGCACCCCACTTTCCACACATATTACAACCACATGAGATCTATATTCAATAGCATCTCAAGGAGTCCCACAAAAGGAGAGTCTTGCAAGGCATACGTTTTGGCAAGGATTTATTTCAAAGAAACAGGCCTGGCACTGGTGGCTCAGCCTTATAATCCTAGCTACTTAGAAAGCTGAGATCTAAGAGTGAAGGTTCAAACCCAGCCAGGAGAGGAAAACTCATATGTAGAGAACTCTGAGGGTAGGACCAGGAAAGAGGTAAGAGGTAGAGATGCCACCATTAACTGGACCCTAAGATGTTTAACTTAGAGCCATTTGGACCCTAGAAAGCGTGTGATCTTGGGCATAAGATGAATGTCTATGTTACAGTTAACTGTTTATGGCTTTCCTCTACTTGTTAACAATAAAGTAGTCAACGGTCACTATGTATACAAACTATACATCAGGTTAATGGTTGTAATCACAGGATGGATTGATAACCTGTTTTCTGCACATATCTGTACTGGCATCCCCTGCACTGAACTAAATAAATAAGCTTGCTTACAGAGATCTCGGAGTTCGGAGGCCCATGAGTGCTGGACCTGCTGGCTCCCTGCCTCTCTCTGTCTTTTCTCCGTTCTTCTGCTCGGGTATCCCTTCGTGTTGTCTCGGGGTGTGGGCAGCCACACCCATGACACACATACCTCCAATTAACCACCAACAAGCCATAAGTGGAGCTGGGGTTCAAAGGATAGAGTGCTAGCTTTGAGCAAGAAAGCGAAGGGACAGTGCCTAAGGCCTGGATTCAAGCCCCAGGACCACAAGTTAATTATTTAATTATAAGAAATGGAGGCAAGACTCAATTGGTAAAGTCCTTGCCTAAGAAGTGGAGGCCGTAAGTACCAACACTAGAACTGCCCAAAATGGAGACACCACAGAAACATACAATAGAATTAGAGGGGAAAACCACAGACTCTCAGACCCTAAACACAGAAACAGCCAGAGCTGAAGGCAGCCAAGCCAGGGCAGTACCTATGAATAAGGATCAGAGAAAGATTTGGCTCAGGAGGACAGACATACTGAAGCATGTTATTTGAGCCCACACAGACGCCTTCCTCCATGCAGTCTCCTCAGAGTGGCTTCAGGACACAGCCTCAGTTCACAGGAACCCAGGAACAAGGGAACTAATGAGCAACAGCCACATCCCCATCAGCACCAACAACCCGTGGAAAACAAGGCACAGATGACATGGCACCACCACCACTCGCCTCCCCTTGATTGTCTTAGGGCTCCTTATCATGTAGGACAACATCCGAGGCTCAGAGGTCCTGGGTGCTCGGGTGGGTGTACATTACCATGAAGCACTCACTACTCCAGGATCCAAAGGAGCTCAATGCCACTGTGAGTGGGCCTTACCTGGAGAGCCTGGGAATATCCCATATGGGTCCTGTAGGCAGCTAATTCCTGTGAGGCCCAGAAACCAATGTGACATCATCGAGATGAACGTGCTTGAAGTCTATATCAGGACCCCAAGGACTGGCCAGTGTGGTACTGCAGGGCCAGACCTAAATCTCGAGGTCAAGTCCTGTCCTCTTGAAATCTGAGGTAGATTCTAAGAGACTCACACGTGTGTGAGAGACCTAAAGAAGATAAGCAGGAAAGAGAGAAGGGGCATATTTCTACCACTACTAAATGTATGAGGCATTAGGATGTGTTGTAAGGATCTGAGGTTTTTGTTTGCTTTCAGTAAGGTGCTGTTTGCTTCCAAATTTTTATATACAAGCAGATTCAAGGAGGAAAAAAAGAAAAATACACAGAAACTATAGATCTGTGATCTAATAGAAATCCAGTGCAAGCCACAATTTAGGCCCATATGCAATTTCATAATAACCACATGAAAAAGCAAAACAAGTGAAGTAAAAATTCTAATATTCTGCTTTAACTTAATATAGCTGAACTGATCTATTTTAAATTAATTGCATTTATTTTTCATTATGTGGTACAAAGGAATTGAACTTAGGGCCTCATGCATGCAAGGTAAGCATTCTACCGCTAAGCCACATTCCCAGCCTTTAACTGATATTGTTATTGAACTCAAATCATGATATCAACCTGTGCTCACTGCTGGCCACATCTTTGTTCTTTTGTTCACAGCCCCATATTCTTCCTCTTTCCTAACCATAGCTAAAAGACAAATGATTGAACCAACCATTGTGAAAAAATCAACATAAATGACTTAATCTTGGAGGAGCCATGCCTAACACACTGAACATTATCACCAGGAGGATGTGTCTTTTGGGCTGAGAGGAAGATCAGAACAAGAGTCCTTACACAAGAAGAGAGGGGAAGAGAGTATTCAGATGGTATTAAATCTGGACTCCAGAATGGCTCACGTGGTACAGGGGTGACCTAGCAAACATGAGGCCCCCAGTTCAATTCCTACTACTGACAAACAAAACAATTTCATTAACACTCGAAGGAAATCCTTAGCCAGCACAATAAGGAAAGAGAAGGAAATGAAAGGGATCCACATAGGGAAAGAAGAAATTAAACTATCCCTATTTGCAGATGACATGATCTTGTACCTCAAAAAAACACCACTCCCATTTGCCTAGATCTAATAAACCACTTTGGCAAAGGAGCAGGATACAAAATGAACCCACAAAAATCAGTTGCCTTTCTGTACACCAACAATATACAAGCAGAAAAGGAAATCAGGAAAACAACTCCAATCACAATAACCTCCAAAACAATAAACTATCTAGGAATTAACCTAACCAAAGTTGCAAAGGACCTATTTAGTGAAAATTATAAAAATCTAAAGAAAGAAATTGAAGAGGACACCAGGAAATGGAAAGACTTTTACCCTCCAGAGTAGTTAGGATTACAGGTGCAAGCCACCGGCTCCTGGCTTATCACATTTTTTTGGGGGGTGGGCACCAGCTATGGAAGGAATGAGGTTTCAATGTAAAGTAAATTCCTCACCATTGCTTTTCATCATTACTCTGAAGAGCCACAGTGTGGTGTTTGTGAAGCTGTTATAGATGGATAGCTTTTTGGTGGACAGTTCTTCACCTGGTTGATCCTCTTCCAGGGAGCAGGTGGCCAAGCCAGGCTAGAAAGTAAAGTGGAAAGTCTGTTTCATTGTGGAGCACATATAAATCAGTATTAACATTTTTTTCTGGGTGTGACTTTATACATGTTTTAGGCCTTTAGAATGAAGGGATGGAGATTTCCTAGGTGTCTCATTGTGAAAATGGCAACATTGTGAAAATGGCCATACTGCCCTTCAATGCAATTCCGTCCAAATGACATTCTTTACTGAAACAGAAAACAATCCAAAAATTCATAAGGAACAGCAAAAGACCTAGAATAGCCAAAGCAATTCTAGGCAAAAGAAGCAATGCAAGTTGATGTTAGGTGAAATGAACCCCAAGATAAGTATTCAAATGATTTTTCATTCATGCAATTGTTTCTAACCTATTTGTAAGATGATTTCTTTGTTGCTTTGTATGTCCCTCCCCCACGATATAACCCTTGCTTTCACTGTATTTGATGTTGGTATAATCTGTGGAGGGGAAGGGAAAAAACAAATTGTTTAACTAGGGATACAGGTGGACCCATTGCAACAATGAGATGTACAAGTTGTTCTGTCAAAAAATGAACTTTACAACTTTGGCGGAGTGGGGGGAGGGGTGGATATGACAAGCACACGTGCACCTCCATGTTCATTGCTGCACTGTTCACAATAGCCAGAATATGGAAACAAGCCAGGTGCCCCACCACAGATGAACAGATCCAAAAATGGTGGTACCTATATACAATGGAATATGACACAGTCTTTAGAAAGAACAAAATAATGGCATTTGCAGGGAAATGGATGGAATTAGAATAAAACATATTGAGTGAGATAATCTAGATCAGAGACACAAATAGCACATGTTCTCCCTGATATGCTGATGTTACTTTCAAAATGGAATGAGATATGACAAAGTAAACAGGACTCAAGAAATAAAGGACCTGGGCTGGGAAGGTGGCTCAGTGGTAGAGCGCTTGCCTTGCATGCATGAGGCCCTGGGTTCGATTCCTCAGCACCACATAAGCAAAAAAGAAAAAAGCCAGAAGTGGTGCTATGGCTCAAGTGGTAGAGTGCTAGCCTTGAGCTGAAGAGCTGAGGGACAGCGCCCAGGCCCAGAGTTCAGGCCCCATGATTGGACCAAAAAAAAAAAAAAAAAAGAAAGAAAGAAAAAGAAAAAGAAATAAAGGACCTCTTCTTAAGTTGTCATGTAGTTTCTAGGTGACTCTATGTTTTGGACCCCATACAGGCTGTATACACATGCACATCTGCGGGAAGCTAGGAGGAAGGCACAGATTTGGAGGAAAATGGGTGAAAAAATACAGCAGAGGGTCCATCAGCTGCACTGGACATTGAGGAAAGAGAACTAAGCAACTCATGGGCAGTGAGGGAGGGAGGGAATGAGAGAGAATGAGGGAACAGCTGACGCTGTGCAAAAGGAAAGAAAGGAACAATCACCCCATTTGGAAGAAATAGTTCTGTTGTTAACATTTGTACAGTTCATAAGCTTTGTAGATCAAAATAAGGGCAATTTGCATTGTGAAGGGTAAAATGTGTTTGTGACTTCAATTAAGCATAGCTATGCTTATGAAATTTATGTGATTACTTAACAAAGAAATTTTTTAAAGAACTCAAAGATTTTTTTAAACTAAATAGCTTTAAGAATGAGGCAAGAAAAAGTCAAAGACAGGCATGGTCATTGGAGAAGATGATTATTGACACAGAGAGATAAGAAATAATTGCAGGCAGGTGCTGGTGGCTCACACCTATGATTGTAGCTACTCAGGAGGCTGAGATTTGAGAATCTTCTTTCAAAGCCTGCCCAGGCAGGATCCATCTTGACACTCTGATCTCCTATGAAATCACAGAAAAAGTGGCAGTGGCACTGTGGCTCTACTGGTACAGTTGTAGCTTGAGCACAAAAGGCTCCAGGACAGTAGCCACGCCCTGAGTTCAAGCCTCAGGACTGGCATAAGAAAAAAGGAAGGAAGGAAAGCAGAAGGGAAGGCAGGCAGGCAGGCAGACAGGCAAGCAGGAAGGCAGGCAGGCAGGCAGGAAGGAAGGAAGGAAGGAAGGAAGGAAGGAAGGAAGGAAGGAAGGAAGGAAGGAAGGAAGGAAGGAAGGAAGGAAGGAAGGAAGGAAGGGAGGGAGGGAGGGAGGGAGGGAGGGAGGGAGGGAGGGAGGGAGGGAGGGAGGGAGAGAGGGAGAGAGGGAGAGAGGAAGGGATGAAGAGAGGAAGGGAGGGAGGTAGGGAGGAAAGCAGGGAGGGAGGGAGGGAGAGAGAATGACACAAAAAAGAGAAAGAAAGAAAAGAAAGAAAAGTGAAAGAGAGAAAAAGGTAGAAAGAGGGAAAGGAAAGAGACAAACAAGAAAGAAATAACAAAGAAAGGAAAGAGAGGATGGTCCGAGGCGGCGACGGTGGCCATGGCGGAGGTGGCAGCGGGAAGCCTCGCTCCGCAGAGAGGGTCAGCAGTGTGAAAAGACAGTTGAAGAAAAGAAAAGTAAATCTTGTGAAGCTGACATCCCCAGTGACCTTCGAAGAGAAATAGAAAATCATTACAAGCTTTCTCAGCCTGAAGATTTCTATCACTTCTGGAAGTTTTGTGAAGAACTTAATCCTGAAAACCCAGCTGATTCACTTTCTACAAGCCTTGGACTTCGATTAGTGGGTCCTTATGATATCCTTGCTGGAAAACATAAATTAAAGAAAAAATCCACAGACTTAAATTTTAATCTTCACTGGAGGTTTTATTATGATCCTCCTGAGTTCCATTATTATAGGAGATAATAAAACTCAGTACCACGTGGGATATTTCAGAGATTCTCCTGATGAACTTCCTGTATATGTTGGTACAAATGAAGCAAAGAAGAACTGTGTAATTGTTCAAAGTGGAGATAATATGTTTGCTGCAGACAAATTATTTTTGATGAAAAAACTTAAAGAAGCAACTGATAAAAAGAAAACCAGCCTCTTGAAAAGCATAGATGAAAAACTCACAGATGGAGCCAGAAAACTGGGATCCTCACTGGAACAGAGAACCATGAAGATGAAACAGAGAGACAAAAAAGTTGTTACCAAGACCTTTCATGGTGCAAGCCTAGTTGTCCCAGTAGATAAAAATGATGTTGGGTATAGAGAGCTCCCTGAGACAGATGCTGGCCTTAAGAGAATTTGCAAGACAATTGCTGAGGCTGCAAATGATGAGAGACTGACTAAAGGCATTTGCTCCTATTCAGGAAATAATGACCTCTGTACAGTTTGCTAATGATGAATGTGATTATGGCATGGGGCTTGAATTGGGAATGGACCTCTTTTGCTATGGTTCATATTTTCATAAAGTTGCTGGCCAACTTTTACCTCTTGCATATAATCTGCTGAAGAGGAATCTATTTGCAGAAATTATTGAAGATCATCTGGCAAACAGAAATAAAGAGAACATAGACGAACTTGCAGGATAAATGAGGGCTTGTTCTGTTTGGTGTATAATAATTTTAAATGCCATATCAGACTTACGGGGGGGTTGTTTTTAAGGAACATGGAAAATAAATGGAAAAACGGAAACATTTACTAAAAAAAGAAAGGAAAGGAAGAAAGAAAGGAAGAAAGAAAGAAAGAGAAAGAAAGAAAGAGAAAGAAAGAAAGAAAGAAAGAAAGAAAGAAAGAAAGAAAGAAAGAAAGAAAGAAAGAAAGAAAGAAAGAATGAGAAAGGAAAAGAACAGAAAAGAAAAGAGAAATAGTCTTGTGGTAGCTAAGATGAATAACACACTGCTTCGCCCAAGGAAGATGTGAATCAAGGGTCCATGGCAGCAGAACACCGTCCTGGCTCGGCTGCTGCTGCTGCGTACGGAGGTGGCTTCCAAACTAGAGGTGAAGAAGCAGAGTGTGATTCTTGGACACTGGCCACACACGGCTGGACGTGACGTGTCTGGGAGTGTCCTTCGCCCTGAGATTCAATCAGGAAGCTGCGCAGACAACGGAGCTTCCACGGGTTGGCGCCCTTAAGACCTTAGAACTCTCCAGATTCTTCGCCAGAGCTGGGGTGACGGGGTGACGCCGGACACGGGAGGGTCGTGGGGAAAGGGCGCGGGCGCGGAGCTGCGGGCTCGAGCGGAGGGGCCCGGAGCCGCGAGCCGGCCTGGCCTGCCTGCGGGACCCGGGGCTCAGGCGCGCCGTGCGCTTTCAGGCTCAGGCTCGCGGTCCGGCGCCGCCGTCCGCGGGAAGCCAGCCAGCATGGCGCGCGCGGGACACTCCGCATCCGCACCGCGGGACAGCTGGATTCTGCGGTTGCTCTGCGGACTGCTGAGCTGGAATGTGGCCGGTGAGTTCGGGTCCCAAGCCGGGAATGGGTGCGATCCGCGTGGGCTTCCCCGTGGGGCTGCGCCTGTCACCCAGCCCAGGGCGCAGCCGGTCGCCCCCGCGCCCACCCCAGCCCACCCCAGCCCTGCCCAGCCCGCCAGCAGCCGGCCTGAGCAGCCATGGAGAAAAGTAACAGGTTAAGCACCCCAAGAGTAAGGGGGGTTGGGCTACAGCAAAGGAGAGAGCAAAAGGAAAGTTTAAAGGCCAGACCCTTCCTTCCCCTAGCTGAACCACCCTCCTCACAGCAGCGTCCCCAGGCCCCCCCCACCGCCTCTCCCCACAAACACCAACACAGCATCTTCTTTCTGCTCTACTGTGGATAGGAGATCCCTAGCACAGGATATGATCAGGCCGGAGATGTGAATTACCCCACAGCGGGACAATCTCCTCCCATCTCCTCTCCCTTTACACACAGAGCCACAACCTCCAGGGTACCCCCAGCAGTCTTTGCCTTTGAATTCCCTTCCTCCCATCCCCCCCTCCTTTTTGGGGCTGGTCCTCAGGCTTGAACTCAGGGCCTGGCCACTGTCCCTAAATTCCTTTTGCTCAAGGCTAGCAGCACTCTAGCACTTGAGCCACAGCACCACTTCCAGCTGGCTTCTTTTTTCTTTAGTAATCGCAGATGAGGTCTCATGCTCGTTCCTGCCCAGTCTTGTTCCGAAATTGGCCCTCAGATGACAGCCTCTTGAGTAGCTAGGATCACAGGAATGAGCAGTGGCTTCATCTGGGACCCTAGTCTCCTGAACTCAGATTTGAGTCTATCAAGGTCTGAGTGTGGGTGGCCAGCTCAACTTCCTGCCTGGGATCCAAGTGTGTGCTTATCACTCAGCAGGGCCCCTGTGCTGCCTGTGGCTTTGGCTGGCCTGAGTGATAGGACAGAACAGTTCCCATTGTTTGAGACCACTGTGGCCTCCTTGGCTGTCCAGTGGGTTCCTTGGGTCATCTGGGCCAAAGTGGGCACACCCTGAAGCCGCAGGTGTGAGCCACAGGTGTGAGCCGACTTTGAGGTGAAATTGTGCCACCTGGGACTCCTTGTACAGGGCAATCTCAGTCCTGTGCTCTGCAGTAAGGGGCTGCTCTAGGTGTGCTGTCCCATAAGAAGATCCCTGCCTGTCTCCCTTAACCTACTATGGTAAGTCTGACTATTCAAGCTCCTACATGACATTCCATGTCCTCATTTCCTGCCATCTTCCCTGTGTGAGAATGCCAGGCTGCCTGATGACGGAGAGAGGCAGTAGCCCACCTCAGCATGGTGCCGCTGAGGCTGTGTCCACTCATTCCCCAGAACCAGACAGCCCCTGTCTCCCAGCCCAGTGCCATGCCAGGCGCTTGCACTGCTGCACATATCTCTGTGGCAGATGGCACAGCCTTCTGAACACCAGGTGGGACTGTCCATTTACCAATGGCCACGAATTCCACACAGCACGATTGCCCAGCACACACCTCTCAGGGTCACAGGCCCTGGGGGCAGGGGCAGACACATCAGCCATTCATGGGTTACCTGTGGCTGCTTCCAAAGTATAGGAGCAGAGTCTCTAGCCTGGAAAGCCTGCAGTTGTTACAGTGTTGCCCTTACTAACAGCCTCTGGAAATTTCATGCCTGACCCTGGAGCCTTAGTGCATGAGTGAAGTGCAGTGAGCCAGAAAGAAGCATGTATTGATGGGGAGGAGTTGAAGGCTCCTCTTTCTGTGAACCTGCTCTCTACTTGAGAAAGGACTGTGGGTCTGTATGAGCAGTGGATCACTTCTGGAAACCTGGCACAGAGGCCAGCTTTTCTGGGAATGGCAGCCTTGGCTTCCTGATCACCCATCTCTGGGATTTGTCTTCAACTCCTCTTATGTAGCCATATCTGGGTTTGTGGCAAACATATGATGTTGAGGAAATTTGGATTCTATGAACCTGGGCAGAGCCCTCTGGGGACCAGGACCCTGGTGACAGCCACCCTTGTATTATATCGACCATTGTCCCCCATTGTCCATGTGGACTAAGCACTCTACCTGGGGTCTTTCTATTGGGACTGTACTGCCATCTCCTACCACCAGCCTTAGGTATTCAGTTCACTGATCTTTGGAAAACAGAAGCACTTCATTCACTGGCTATTCTTTGAATGCTTGGTAAGCAGCAGTCCTCTATGCCTTCCTATGGAGCAGATTGGACTGGATATGTCTCTAGACATGTTTCATATTTTGTCCACTCTGCAATGCCCTTCTCAGAACTTTGCTTGACATAGCAGACCTGAAATTTCCATGACAAAATCCGGTGCTTATGAATACAGGTATCTGCCTGAGAGAGAGGGCAGGTGGAACAGGAATACATGCTTTCCGGGCAGGCAGGACCCTCTCTTCCTCCTCAAACCATGGAGGAGGATCTACACTTTACTAGTGCAGAAGAAGGACCAAAAGGAATGTTAATTTTTTTCCTTTTTTGCCAGCTCCAACTTCCTAAGGAATTTTCTTGGTGTCACAGTCTTGAGGGGCAGGGTGTCTCCGGATTTCTTGCTCTTTATCTCAAACCTCATTGTATGTCTTTCCCCACAGATGCTCACTCTCTTTCCTATAATATCACTGTTGTTTCAAATCAGTGGTGGTTTGAAGCTTACGGCCAAGTGGATCAACATACATTCCTTTACTACAACAGTAGCAATCACATGTGCAGTCCTGAGGGCCTAATCGGGAGGAAAGTGATTGAAACAGAGGCCTGGCAGAAACAACCTGATATTCTGAAAGACATAGGGGACATCCTCAGACAGCTACTGGCTCAGATTAAATTAGAGAGTGGTGCAACCACGGGTAAGTTCCAAGTGGTCCTCAGAAGGAAGGAGCAGGTATGGTGGCAGATACAGGGAATGCATGACTTTCATGTAAAAACAAACCCTGGATGTTGATTCCAACAAGTCCAGCGTGAAGGCTGTGATGTGAAAAATAGAGAAGAGGAGAAATACAAGGAGAGAAAGCCTGGACACTGGTGGGTCAGGCCTATAATTCTAGCAATTTTAAGGCTAAGTTCTGAGCATCTGGCTTTGAAGCTAGCCCCAGCAGAAATATCTCCAACAAATTGAAAAGCTAAGCTAGAGTGGGAGGACAGGGATTCAAAACTCTGTATCAGGAAGAAAGGAGGAGGGAGGAGACAGGGAAGGGAAGGAGGGAAAGGAACGCATGTGTCAAGACCAGAGTCTGCTTTCTTTCCATCTCTTTCCCAGGGGAAGATCCCTGCACCCTACTGGGCAAAATGTCTTGTCAGCCTGAAGGCAATGGAAAAATCAGTGGGTTCTGGCAGTTAGTGTACAATGGCCAGATACTCCTCCACTTTGACTCCAACACCCAGCAATGGACAGAGGTCCATCCTGGATCCAGCTGGATAAAAAAGATTTTGGAAGAAGACAGGTCTGTGACTGACGTCTTCCACAAGACCTTAGTAGGAGACTGTGCAAGCTGGTTGAAGCAGTTTTGGGGTCCCTGGGAGGAAATGCAGCCCACAGGTAAGTTGGCAGGAGCAGAAGACAGAGGTAACTCTCTTTAAATGGCATATTTCTGACGTGTGTGTGTGTATGTGTGTGTGTGTGTTTGTGAGGGGGAAGAAAGAAAGAAAGAGAGAGAGAGAGAGAGAGAGAGAGAGAGAGAGAGAGAGAGAGAGAGAGCGCTCGTACACCTAGGCAAGTTCATGGTGACTTTTCCTTGGATAAACGGTCAGAGGTGCAATCCTTCCATCTCTTCTCTTCTTATCTCCCTGACTTCTCAATCTCACTGCCCACACTTGTTTTGATCTGTGTTGCCCTCTTTCTCCAAATTCTCCATCCACTGCGGACTTCTCCCTGCCTCTGGGCTACGGTCATTCTTCTTCTTCCAAGTCTCTCCTCTTATTGGTGCCTTTTCCTAGAGTCACTATTCTTTCTCATCTCCCCTGATCCATTTCCACAGAGCCTTCAGAGCTACCTTCCGGGGGGAGGGAAGGCAGGAGAAAGCCAGGCAGGAGGTCACAGTGCTTGAAAACAAATGTACTCATAGCTTACTTTTGTAACTGTAAGCCCTCTGTACATCACCTTTACAATCAAATTAAATTTAAGCAAAAGAACTACCTCCCAGGGCAGCTCGCGAGGCCCTTCTCTCCCACCATTTTCATGGCTCACCTCTCTTCTGCCAGAAGGCAACATAGGTTACTTTTCCAACTCTGGCTTCTCCCATGAGCTCCTTCAGAACAGTAGGAAGTGCTCTCTCCCTCACGACCAGCCTCACCAGCCCCCACAGAACAGCAGGATAGACACAGGAGATATCACTAAGTTACTTGAGGCAGCAGAGTCTAGTGACCTGCCACTTAAGATCTGGAGACCAGACAAGAACTGACCTTCCTGTTTCTATTTCAGCTCAGCCAGCCCCAAACAAATGCACCAGAATCACACTCAACATCTATGTTGTGTTATTCCTTGCCTTATCCACCTTATTTGTCAACCAAGGTGAGTCTTTGAGTTAACAGATGCTCTGGGCACAATTGGGAAGGAGGACAGGGGTAGATGGGTGAAGACTGAGGATGTGAAAATGAAATCCCAGTGTCCTACTCCGGTCCCACAATGCCTCTTCTCATGCTGACAGGAGACAGGAGAAGTCTACCTCCTAGCACTTGATGGCAATAGCTTGGGCATATTCAGTGCCCATATCAGCAATGTTCCCTCTCACAGAGCAGTGGGAAAGGGAGGGGCTCTACCAAGATATGGCCTATTGATTCTAAAAGGGTTTAGCAGAATTAGTTCACATCAAATGCCCAATTGTGAGGGTCCAGTGACACTTGTGTGGGAAGAGCAGGAACACAAAAAAGAAAATATCCAATTGGAGTCATAACAGCATGGTAGCTCTGTCCTTGATGTGTAGACATGAAGGTGATTCCATCTTACAGATGAACAGGAGCATGGCCAGTGTCTCATTCCCAAGCTAGGCAACTGGAAAGGCCTTTCCTGACCCAACTCAGCAGTAGAAGTAGTTCAGGGCTGCACTCCCATGCAATGCGGTCTGAAGTCTGAGCAGCTGAGGTAGGAATCTGAGAGTCTAGTTGGCCCAGCCACAGGCTAGAAGGAAGCCAGACCAATGGGGACTCTTGGAATCTAGGAGCCACCTGGCATCCAGCCTTCTGCTGGTGTTAGATCCTGAACCAGCTCAGTGGCCTCTCCTCAGAGCAGATTTAACCCCAGAGACAGAGGGGATTAAGCTGTGGCTGGTATTAAGTGCTTCACCAGCTGAGCTGAGCAGGAATGCACAAGGTGGAGACAGGGCCATGACATCAGAACTGTGTGGATCCCAGGTGAGTAGAGGTTAAGAGAAAAGGGAGAAGGATGTCTGTTTGCCACCCTCCCCAATGCCAGGGCAACCAAAAACCAGACCCTTTTCTATGGTCTGGCCACCCCTTAGAGCAGAGTGTACATCAGGGAGCAAGTCAGGCATTAGAGCTTCAGGCCTGAGCACTACAATCTATAAGAGGCCCTGCAGCTGAATGTGGGTTATGGGAAAGGAAGGAAGAGGTGCATATGGCTGTAAGGAGCCGAGGTGATGGGTGAGGGAGACACATGACACTTAGTGAGGGGAGCTCTGGGATGGGGTGACTGAGAAAGGTCCCTCAGAAGCACTGACCCAAGGTTTCCTCAGGAACTTGCAGTCATGTGTTTCCTTGTTTGTTTATAAAGGATGAAGAATGCCAAAAGCCAAAATAACACAGAATGGAATAAAAGGCCTGAGAGGACATCTGAGGAGTGAGGTTCAAAGCCAGTGAGAGCAGGAAAATCCATGAAACTCTTACCTCCAATTAATCACCAAACAAAGCCATGGCATTGTAGCTCAAGTGGGAGAGTGCTCGCCTTGGGCCATAGGAGCTTAGGGCTGGGCGCTGGTGGCTCACACCTGTCATCCTACCTGCTCAGGAGGTTGAGCTCTGAGGATCACGGTTCAAAGCCAGCCGGGGCTGGAAAATCCTGAGAGACTCTTATCTCTAGTAAAGCACCAGAAAAACAGAAGTGGAGCTGTATCTCAAGTGATAGAGCTCTCATCTTGAGCTGAAGAACTGAGGGACAGCACTCAGGGCCAGAGTTCAAGCCCCACAGCCAACAAAAAAAAAAAGGAGCTTAGGGACAGCTCTCTGACCCCGAGTTCAAGGCCTTGTACAAGTTAAAAAAGAAAAAAGTTGAAGATGCTGCCAAGAAGCTGATGAGCCCGTGGTGCTGTGAGTGAGGTAACTCTCCATGTCCAGCACTTGCCAAAGTACCGCCTGAAACTCAGTTCTCAAACACAAGGAAGTTAAACGGCAAATCTAGGAGCCTCCAGCCAAACTCACACTCAGCCCAGCTCTTCTGCTCCTCAAGATCAAGTGAGAATTTAGTAGACCTTCCATCTTTTCTCATTTGATGATCACCGTTAGTCCTCGCCCTGGGTCACTATAAGGCAGACTCTTCTGACTGGTGCTTTAACTCTCCTGACCACCATGGCAGCCACACCCCTTTCCTCCATTGCTTGGGTGCTACTTATTGTCTCCTGAGATTCAAGGATCCATGGAAATACTGTAACCTCAACATCTCAGGATTTTCATTCCAGTCTTTGTTAGTTTTATTCAGTATATTCTTAACACCTTAGGCCATTTTCTCTTGTTGCTAAGTGATAGAATTTTATAGTTAGGCTCCTACTAGCTTTGAACAAGAAATCTCAATAAGCACAACAGATTCTGTGTTGGTAGGGTATAATTGAATACTTGAATCTCTGAATGTGACCTGTGTATTATAACTAATATTGCCATTAAAATTCCATGATCTACTTAAAATCTTACACATATAGATTATATATCTATATGTATATATTCATATTCATATCTATTTATCTGCCTATTTATGCATATCTATTTATGTCTTCCATTGTATTTCATAGCTTTATGTATCCATTTATATGATAATCACATTCTATTTTATTTTTTAATTAATAAGTGTTTTATTGTGAAAATACTGTTACAATTACATGAGTAAGGTAATGAGTACATTTCTTATCAAGCATTGTTGCCTCCTCCTTTGTTTCTATTACCATTCCTGCCCTCCCATCAACACTCTCCCCCACCTCCCCACCCCCCCTACTTCCAAGCTGTAAAGTTGGTTTTTTGATATAACATCTTCTACATCTCATTGCTGCAGTGGGTCCACCTGTATCCCTTTTAAAACAATTGGTTTTTTCCCTTCATCTCCACAAATTATACCAACATACAGTGAAAACAGGGGTTATACCGTGGGGGAGGGACATACAAAGCAACAAAGAAATCATCTTATAAATATGTTAGAAACAATTCATGCTATGCTTTTTTTAATGGGTTGTGGGGATTGAACTCTGGATTTGGGCACTATCCCTGAGCTCTTCAGCCCAAGGCATGTGCTCTACCACTTGAGCCACAGTGCCACTTCCAGTTTTCTGGAAATAAGAGTCTCATGGACTTTCCTGCCTGAGCTGACTTTGAACGGTGATCCTCAGATCTCAGCCTCCTGAGTAGCTAGGATTACAGGCATGAGCCACCAGACTTTGTATCAATATTTGGATATCATATATCATGATGACTCTAGCATTCTGTTTTTGGTGTTTGATTTTAGTTCATTTGTTTTACTCAGAGCCCACTGAATACTTAGAAACTACTTTTGCTAAAAGCTACTAATACCAATGAACAAATGTAACAGTGGTACTTACTAGACACTATGTTCCAAATGAACCATACAACTTGTGACTGGGGTTGGGAGGGAAAAACTGGGAAGAGCATGGGCCAAGGAGAAATGTACAGTATGCCCATCTTATGTAACTGCACCCCTTTGTACATGAAAGTAATATATATTTATCCTAAAACATACAGTAATATATTTAAGTTATATAAAATTAAATTTTAAATACTTATTGACATCCTTGTGAAGGTTAAAATGTGCTTGTCACTTTAAGCATCCTATTCCACAATACTGTGAAATATGTGAAATTTATGTAATCACCTAATCTCAATAAAAAAAAAAAAACCAAACTGACTCATTACTTGAGTGTAAAACTGAAGTAACGTGGGAGAGAGAAAGCTTGGGAGATTAGGAGCGGACAGGCACCTTGCAGCAGCAGTGCCAGGCAGCCAAGGCCGGGCCCAGCAGGAGCAGTGCTCACACACAGTCCATGGCAAGCAGGGCAAGGCGCTGACAGTGTGGGGGAGAAGAAGACACGAACCTCCATCCCGCCCGAACCAACATCCTCATGTGACCTTACTTTTGTTTTTGTGTATTTGTTTGTTTGCTGGTGCTGGGGCTTAAACTCTGAGCCTGGGCATGTTGCCTGAGCTCCCTTTGCTCAAGGCTAGCCCTCTACCACTCAAACCACAGCTCCACTGACAGCTTCTTCTGTGATCAATTGGAGATCAGTGTCTCATAGACTTTTCTGCCCATGCTGACTTCAAACTGCAATGCTCAGCTCTCAGCTTCCTGAGTAGCTAGGATTATAGGCATGAGCCTATAATCTCTAAAGCCATCTTGCTTTGAAGCCCAGCTGTACAAGCTCAAACCTACCATAAGGTGGTGGACAGGTTAAAATCCTGAAGTGAGTGGTGAAACAGACTTCAAGAATCCCAGTTCTAAATGCACTGTTGGTACTCCCTGGATACTATGAAGTAAATGAATTTCTTGTGGGTGGAGATGGAAGGAAAAAAAATTGAAAGAATGCCAGGGAAGGGGTGACATTGTCCAAAAAGAAATGTACTCTTTGTGCAAGCCCTCTGTATATACATCTTTACCTTATTAAGAGTTCCAGTTCTGGTTCAGAAGAGTACTGCTCAACTGACTAAAATTTGACCAAGGAAATGTTCAAGATTTCCAAGGAGATCACTGAGTCTGCACTGGTCACAATGAAGATCAAGAAGTCAACGTCAGCATTCAAAACACCACCAGAAGCCATGTGCCAATGGCTAATACCTGTCATCTAGTTACTGAGGAGGCTGAGATCTGAGGATAGCAGCTCAAAGCCAACCTGGGCTGGAAAAGTCCCATGAGCCACCAGAAAACCAGAAACAGAGCTGTTGCTCAAAGTGGTAGAGCACTAGCCATGAGCAAAACCCACCAACAGCACCCAGGCATTGAGTTGGAGCCCCATGACCAACAACAACAACAATAAAAAGGAAGTCTTGGAGAGAGAGGTAAAGAAAACACAGGTGCTACCTGTTACACAAACAGCATTTGATTTTGGGTTTTTTTTTTGGGGGGGGGGTCCAGTTGTGGGGCCCGAACTCTGGGCCTGGGCGCTGTCCCTCAGCTCTTCAGCTCAAGGCTAGTGCTCTACCACTTGAGCCACAGCACCACTTCCGGCTTTCTTTTTCTTTTTGTTTATGTGGTGCTGAGGAATCAAACCCAGGGCCTCAGGCATGCAAGACAAGCGCTATACCACTGAGCCACCTTCCCAGCCCAACAAACCATTTGAAACACCACACTGGTTCTAGCATCTGTGTATAAAATCACTACTTACTCTAAGGTCCACTCCTGGATGGCGAGCAGACTCCACCCTCCTCCCAGCCAAGTCTCCGCCCAGTACCTGCATTACCTAGGCAACTGGCACACCTGGAAGAGGTCACATCTGCATCTGCTGAGGTCACATCTGGATTGATGTGGCCCCACCTTTCCCTGCCCCTACTCTAGATAAGGCCTAGCCCAGGCACAGAAGCTCCTCTTTCCCAACAGTGTGGAGGGCCAACATGGCCTGGTACCAACCAGAAGGATGAATAAACCTATCCCTTACCCGATACCACGTGCCTGTTGTTGTTACTTGGCTTCTTCTTTAAAAACCTAACATAAAAGGTGCCATGAACCCAAGAAGGACCTAAAGTCAGGATAGGTGGGATTCCTCTCGTTTTTTTCCTTTTTCACATTTGTTGTTGTTGTTGTTTGGTCAATCATGGAGCTTGAACTCTGGGCTTGGGTGCTTTCTCTGTGCTCTTCAGCTCAAGCCAAGCCCTCTACCACTTGAGCCACAGAACCACTTCGGGTTTTCTATTGGTTTTTATTGGAGATGAGAGTCTCACAGACTTTCCTGCCTGGACTGGCTTTAAACCATGATCCTCAGATCTCAGCCTCCTGAGTAGACAGGATTACAGGTGTGAGCCACTGGCACCCGGCTTTTTTTCCTTCTTTTGCTCTGAGACATAGCCCCAATTCTGATGGCTTTTTTGTGAACTGGTCTGTCTGCCTCAGACACAGCTCAGTACCATTGCTGGCCTCTGCATCTACCTCCACTCTTCTACATTTTGGTGAGTGAACTACTCGCTAAGGGTTCTCTGTCTCTCAGTCTCTCTCCGCACATGGTACCATTCCATAGAACCTGCTAGGCCTTTAATGCAAGGCCGGTCACCTTTGGGGCCAAGGACACTTGACTCTGGTTGCTTGGCCACTCCTCCCTAGAGGGCTCTCTGGTTAGTCAGGACACTGCTTCCACTAATTTATTCTCCTATGATTTTGGATGGGGTGCTGTGTGTCACTCCTGAGCCATGAAACCCTTCTGAAATGACTCCTGCGATCCCTGGAGTCTCTGCCGTTCCCAGAGTTAGACAATTTTTGCCTCTGCAATGGTAAATGCTCAGAAGTCTGTTCACTTTCAGGCTCTCTTTGCTCTCTGCTAATCATGTCCAACTTTCTACATCTCTCCCTTTCTTTTCTACAACTTTTTTGCTTGTGCTCTGAAGACTGCGACACAGGCTGGGTCCAGGGGACCCCCCCTCTAGGTGCTCTCTCTAAGGCCAGCCACTCTAGCTTTCAAAATTGTCAAAAGTTTCTATTTGTTCAGGCTTCCTTTGCATTTTTTTCAGAAATTTGCCATCTTGGCCACATGGTGGCTTAAGGGTTTAGTCTCATCTGACCCTTAACCTTCCACCAAGCTTACTACCCCTCCACCCATTTATTCTAATGTGCCTTACTAACAAGTTGCTGCCTCTTCACAGACCCTGGAAATAAAGGCCCAATCATGTGATGTGTTTGTTAGCAAAGATGTCTAAACATTGTTGTCAAAAATTTTAGGTTTTGAGTTTTGCCTCTTTTGTTTGGTGTTGTGTATTCTACTACTGGCTCTGTGGTTCTGAAATATTGGGCGTATCTGTGCTAAGATTCTCATCACATCTAACAGGTTTTGTCGTTGCAGAATATTTGTTACTCAATTCTTGATAAAGAGCAGGTAAGCTCTACTTATTCTATTTGATCTCCTTGTTGCTTTAATTGGAAATAATAAAGGGTTTTGTGGCAAAGATTGGAGTTCAAAGCCAGTCCACAACAACAACAACAAAAAATCCTGAGACTCCATCTCCCAACTAACCTGCAAAGAGCCAGGCTGGAAGCTGGCTCAAGACTCGTATCTCTAATTAACCAGCGAACACTGGAAGTAGTACTATAACTCAAAGTGGTAGAGCACTAGCCTTGAGCAGAAGTGCTCAGGGTCAGTTCCCAGACCTTGAGTTCAAACCTCTGTGAATGCAAACTGGGACAAGCCAACCAAGCAATGAGCACCTGGACTCCTTGCACTCAACCAGTCTGGGGAACAATGGACCATGGAGAGGAGTAAGAGGGGATGATGTGACATCAGGTACTTTGTGCCTGCCCTTCCAAAATTAATCAGAGTCAATAGAAGTCAGAGCCGGCCCATCTAATGTCCACCCTGTCTGCCTTTTAACTGGGCAGGAATTTACATTCTTGCCTTTGTTACCTGACGTTCTCCCCTATCTAGTCACCAGATGTCAGAAGTAGTTAGGGACATTTCTACCAACTCCAGGACAGCCTGGAATGCAGGAGATAGGAACAAGCCATTCTTGCCAAGTCATCCAATGTTTAACTTTCAGCCCCAAGTCCTTCCTCCTGCCATTTGTTTGCTCTCCAGTATCTTTTTCCAGCCCCTCAATGCCCCATGAGACTTTCTCCAAGAGACTTTCTCCAAGAGACTTGCCTTCTCCAACTTCATGGAAGAACTCAAGCCTACCAAGGGACAGCTGCTGCCCCCTGCCGTCTCTGAGAGGGAACCACATTATAGCCTTTGATCCCTAATGTCAAGCCCCTTGTCAGGGGGAAGTAGCCAGAGAGAATCCCCGCACCCTATTTCATGATTATCTAAAGGCTGGAAAGTAAAGTCCACTCCTGGATGGTGAGCAGAACACCTTTCTAGTAGCAAAGTCTCTGCTCAGTACCTGTGTTATCTAGGCAACTGGCACACCTGGAAGAGATCACACCTACATCCGCTGAGTTCACATACATCTAGATTGAAGTGGCCACATCTCCCAGCCCCTTACCCACCCCCCACCCCCCCCACTCTAGATAAGGGGTAGCCCAAGGCCAGACGCTCCTCTTTCCCAACCGGGTGGAGTGCCAACATTGCCTGGTGCCAGCTAGAACAATGAATGAGCCTACCTCATATCAGAGTATAATGTGTATGGTGTTGTTCTTGGCCTCTTCTTTAAAAACCTAACACTTACCTCACTATCTTTGCTAGTAACTGTGTACACAGATACAGAATGTAGACAAATGGTAGATGTGTAGCTATGGAGAGGTGTCTGTATACTTGTACTAAGGTACATGTGATAAATCAATATGCAAGAGACAATGACATGCTTCACTGAAAACAATCAAAAGGTTCAAATGGAACAACAAAGACACAGAATAGCCAACACAAGTCTAGGCAAAACAAACAACCAAACAAACAAAAACACGGGAGTGACCAAGATGCCAGACTTCAAACTCTACTATAGAGAATCATAACAAAGCCAGCTTGGTACTGGCACCAAAAACAGACCTGAACACCAATGGAATAGCTTAGAAGATCCAGAAATAAAAGCACATGCTACAATCACCTGATATATGACAGAGGAGCCAAAGACATGCAGTGGAAGAAGCACAGCCTCTTCAACTACTGCTGCTGGGAAAACTGGGCAGCCACACGCAGAAAACTAAAAGTGGACCCCAGCCTGTCATCATGCACCAACATCAACTCAAAATGTATTGAAGTATTTAGCCTCAAACCTGATACTCTGAAACTACTGCAGGATAGACTAGAGGAGACACTTGAACTTAGAGGCACAGGCAGGAACTTCCTGAACAGAGTCCCAGGGTCACAACAAATTGGAGACAGACTCAACAAATGGGACTACCTTAAAAAGTTTCTGCACAGCTAAAGATAGAGCAATGAACCTAGAAAGACAACCAACTAATTGGGGAAAAATATTTCCAGCAATATATCAGACAAGGAGTTAATATCCATTACATACAGGGAACTCAAGAAACTAACCCCTCAAAACCTGACAAACCAGTTACTAAATGGGCAAGGGAGCTAAAGAGAGACTTCTCAGAAGAAGAGGTAAAAATGGCAAAGAGACACATAAGGATATGTTCATCACCCTTGGCTGTAAAGGAAATGGAAATGAAAACAAACCTGAGATACCATCTTACCCCAGTCAGAATGACCCACATCCTAAATTCAGCCAATGACAAATGCTGGGGGGAATGCAGAGAAAGAAGAAACCTACTGCACTGCTGGTGAGAAAGCACACTAACACAGCCACTTTGGAAAGCAGTCTGGAGGGATCTCACAACACTAAATATTGACCTGCCCTACAACCAGCAATACCACTCCTAGACATCTCCCCTGAGTAAGAGGAAGCAGGATACAATGACACGTGCACCCCCATGTTCGCTGCAGCGCTGTTCACAATTGCCAAAATATGGAAACAACCCAAAGGCCCCACTACAGATGAATGCACCCAAACCTGTGGTATCTATACAAAATAGAATATTACACAGCAACCAGAAAGAATAAAATAATGGCACTCGCAGGGAAATAGATAGAAATAGGGAAAAAAACCATTTTGAGTGAGGTAAGCCAAGAGAAAAGAGACAAACAGCACATGGTCTCTCTGATATGGGGATAATAAATACCAAATGTAAGGAGACAAAGTAAACAGGACTCGAGAAACAAAGGACCTCCACTCATCTTGTTGCATCATTACTAACTGACCCCGTGCTGTGGACCACATGGATGGTAGATGTATGCACATATCTGAGGAAAACTAGGGGGAGAACACAGAATCAGAGGGAAGCAGGGGAAAACATACAACAGAGGGATGCATCAGCTATGCTGGACATTGATGAAAACGAATTAAGCAACTCAAGGGCAGCAATGGGAGGGAGGGAATGAGAAGGAAAGAGGAAACAGCTCACACTAAGCAAAAGGAAAAAAAATACACATACCACCTGACATGGAAGAAAGAGCTGTATTGTCAAAGCTCATAGAATTCACAAACTTTATAGACTATGATCATGACAATTTCCCTCATGAAGGTTAGAATGTGT
This sequence comes from Dipodomys merriami, assembly GCF_024711535.1. NCBI lineage: Eukaryota > Metazoa > Chordata > Mammalia > Rodentia > Heteromyidae > Dipodomys > Dipodomys merriami. The sequence goes on from NW_027206401.1 coordinate 11,677,777, forward strand.
TTGTGAATTTAACTAAGTATCACCATCTCATAGTTCTGTGAAATTTGTGAAATCTAGGTAATCCTTTAATCACAATAAAAAATTACTTTGAAGTGGCGCTGTGGCTCAGATTGAGCCCTAGCCTTGAGCTGAAGAGCTGAGGGACAGCGCCCAGGCCCAGAGTTCAGGCCCCACAACTGGACCCCAAAAAAATTATTTTGAAAGGCATGGAAGATTGTCAGGTGGGAAAGCACCTGGCAAGCAAGTGTGAGGCCCTGAGTGCAAACCCTAGTACTACCCTAAAAATCAGAGACCACAGGAACATACGAAAACTTAGAGAAAAGAACTCACTCACAGGGACACTGAAAACAGAAGCAGCCAGAGCTGAAGGCAGCCAAGCCAGGGCAATACCTATGAATAAGGATCGGAGAAAGATTTGGCTCAGGAGGACAGACATACTGAAGCATGTTATTTGAGCCCACACAGACGCCTTCCTCCATGCAGCCTCCTCAAAGTGGCTGCAGGACACAGCCTCAGTTCACAGGAACCCAGGAACAAGGGAACTAGTGAGCAACAGCCACATCCCCATCAGCACCAACAACCCGTGGAGGACGAGGCACAGGTGACATGGCACCACCACCACTCGCCTCCCCTTGATTGTCTTAGGGCTCCTTATCATGTAGGACAACATCTGAGGCTCAGAGGTCCTGGGTGCTTGGGTGGGTGTACACACCACACCACCATGAGCACTCACTACTCCAGGATCCAAAGGAGCTCAATGCCACTGTGAGTGGGCCTTACCTGGAGAGCCTGCAAATACCCCATATGGGTCCTGTAGGCAGCTAATTCCTGTGAGGCCCAGGAACCAATGTGACATCAGCGAGATGAACGTGCTTGAAGTCTATATTCAGGACCTGAATGACTGGCCACTGTGGTACTGCAGGGCCAGACCTAAATCTCGAGGTCAAGTCCTGTCCTCTTGAAATCTGAGGTAGATTCTAAGAGACTCACATGTGTGTGTGAGACCCAAGGAACAGAGGCAGGGAAGATGGAGGGAGCATATTTCTGCCATGTCTACATGTATGGAGCAGCAGGATGTGTTGTAAGGAGCTGGGATTGCAGCAAGGCACTGGTGGCTCACCCCTGGAATCCTAGCTCCTCAGGACGCTGACCTCTGAGGATCACGGTTCAAACCCAGCCTGGGAAGGAAAGTCCTGAAGACTCTTAGCTCCAACTAACCATCATAAAACTGAATGGGGCACTGTGGCTCAAGTGGTAGAGCACTCACCTTGAGCTGAGGGACAGTGCCCAAGGCCAGAGTGCAAGCCCCACGACTGACAAAAAGATCTGGGGTTTCTGTTTGTTTTCAGTATGGTGCTGTTCTCTTTCAAATTCTATATTTCTATATACGCAGATACAGGAGGAATGCAGTGGAAGCCACAATTAAGGCACATATGTAATTCTCAATTTTATAATAACCGCATGAAAAAGTGAAGCAAGTGAAGTAAAAATTTAAATATTCTACTTTATTATATCTTGGGCTGGGAAGGTAGCTCAGTGGTAGAGCGCTTGCCTTGCATGCTCAAGGCCCTGGGTTCGATTCCTCAGCACCACATAAGCACAAAGAAAAAAGCCGGAAGTGGCGCTGTGGCTCAAGTGGTAGAGCACTAGCCTTGAGCTCAAGAGCTGAGGGACAGTGCCCAGGCCCAGAGTTCAGGCCCCACGACCGGACCCAAAAAAAAACTTATTATATCTTAAGTGAGGATTTTAAATTTAATTATATCTAGTTTTGATTATGTGGTACATAGGAATTGAACTTAGGGCCTCATGCATGCAAGGTAAGAACTCTACACATAAGCCACATTCCCAGCCCTTAAAACAAATGACTGAACCAGCCATTGTGAAAAAATCAACCTAAATGACTTAATCTTGGAGGAGTCATGCCTAACACACTAAACATTATCACCAAGAGGATTTGTCTTTTGGGCCAAGAGGAAGATCAGAACAAGAGTCCTTACACAAGAAGAGAGGGGAAGAGAGTATTCAGATGGTATTAAACTTGGACTTGAGAATGGCTCACGTGGTACAGGGCTGGCCTAGCAAACATGAGGCCCCCAGTTCAATTCCTACTACTGACAAACAAAACAATTTCATTAACACTCGAAGGAAATCCTTAGCCAGCACAATAAGGGAAGAGAAGGAAATGAAAGGGATCCACATAGGGAAAGAAGAAATTAAACTATCCCTATTTGCAGATGACATGATCTTGTACCAAAAAAAAGAAAACTCCAGTCTCAAGCTCCTAGATCTAATAAACCACTTTGGCAAAGAAGCAGGATACAAAATGAACCCACAAAAATCAGTTGCCTTTCTGTACACCAACAATATACAAGCAGAAAAAGGAAATCAGGAAAACAACTCCAATCACAATAACCTCCAAAAGAATAAACTATCTAGGAATTACCCTAACCAAAGTTGTAAAGGACCTATTTAGTGAAAATTATAAAAATCTAAAGAAAGAAATCAAAGAGGACACCAGGAAATGGAAAGACCTTCCCTGCTCATGGATAGATAGAAGCAATATTCTGAAAATGGCCATACTGCCATTCAAAGCAAGTCCCATCAAAATCCCAATGACATCCTTTACTGAAATAGAGTAAACAACCCAAAATTTCATATGGAACAACAAAGGACTAGACTAGCCAAAGCAATTCTAGGCAAAAGAAGCAATGCAGGAGGTATAACACCACCAGACTGCAAGCTCTACTATAGAGCCATGATAACAAAAGCAGCTAGGTAGTGGCACAAAATAGACTCAAAGACCAATAGAATAGAATTGAAGACCCAGAAATAAAATCACATATAGACAGTCAGTTGATATTTGACAAAGGACCCAGAGACACACAGTTAAAAAAAAACATACCTTCTTTAACTATTGGTGCTGGGAAAACTAGGCAATCACATGCAGAAAACTAAAAGTGGGCTCTAACCTGTCACCACGCACTAACATCAACTTAAAATGGATTAAAGACTTCAACATCAAACCTGAAACTCTGAAAGTACTGCAAGACAGACTAGGAGAGGCACTAGAACTTAGAGGTACAGGCAGGAACTTCCTGAACAGAGTCCCAGGGTCACAACAAATTGGAGACAGACTCAACAATAGGACTACCTTAAAATTAAAAGTTTCTGCACAGCTGAACACATAGCTACCAAACTAGAAAGACAGCCAACCAATTAGGAAAAGATATTTACCAGCAATATATCAGACAAAGACCTAATACCCAGTATATACAAGGAGCTCAAGAAAACTAATCCCTCCCAACAAACCAATCACTAAATGGGCAAGGGAGCTAAAGAGAGACTTCTCAGGAGAAGAGGTAAAAATGGCAAAGAAACACATGAGGACATATTCATCATCCCTGGCTCTAAAGGAAATGCAAAGAAAAACAACCCTGAGATACCACCTTACCCCAGTCAGAATGGCCCTCTTCCTAAATTCAGCCAGTGACAAATGCTGGTGCGGATGCAGAGAAAGAGGAACCCTACCGCACTGCTGCTGGGAATGTACACTAATACAACCACTCGGGAAAGCAGCCTGGAGAGTCCTCAGAAAACTAAACATAGACCTTCCCTACCACCCAGCCATAGCACTACTAGACATCTCGCCTGAGCAACAGGAACCAGGTTATGACAAGGATGTATGCCCCTCCATGTTCATTGCTAGCCAGAATATGGAAACAAACCAGGTGCCCCACCACAGATGAATGGATCCAAAAATGGTGGTACCTATATACAATGGAATATGATACAGTCATTAGAAAGAACAAAATAATGGTATTTGCAGGGAAATGGATGGGACTAAAATAAATCATGTTGAGCAAGATAATGCAAGATCAGAGACACAAACCGCACATGTTCTCCCTGATCTGCCGTTGTTACTTTCACAATGCAATGAGATATGACATAGTAAACAGGAGTCAAGAAACAAAGGTCCGTGTCTTAAGTTGTCAATTCATTTCTAGATGGCTCTATGTTCCTGACCCCATATATGGTGTATACCCATGCACATCTGAGGGAATCTAGGAGGAAGGCACAGATTTGGAGGAAAATGGGTGAAAAATACAGCAGAGGGTCGATCAGCTACACTGGACATTGAGGAAAGAGAACTAAGCAACCCAAGGGCAGTGAGGGAGGGAGGGAATGAGAGAGAACGAGGGAACAGCTGACACTGTGCAAAAGGAAAGAAAGGAACAATCACCCCATTTGGAAGAAATAGTTCTGTTGTTAACGTTTGTACAGTTCATAAGCTTTGTAGATCAAAATAAGGGCAATTTGCATTGTGAATAGTAAAATGTGTTTGTGACTTTAGCTAAGCTTCACTCTGTCACAAAACTGTGAAATTTATGTAATTAGTTAATAAAGAAAAAACTCAAAGGTTTTTGAAAACTAAATAATGTTAAATAAAAATGTTAGGGCAAGAAGAATCAAAGATAGGCATGGTCATTGGAGAAGATGATTATTGATACAGAGACATAAGAAATATTCCAGGCAGGTGCTGGTGGCTCACACCTATAATCCTATCTAAGCAGGAGGCTAAGATTTGAGAATCTTCCTTCAAAGCCTGCCCAGGGAAGATCCATCTTGACACTCTGATCTCCTATGAAATCACAGAAAAAGTGGCAGTGGCACTGTGGTTCTACTGGTAAAGTTCTTGCTTGAGCACAAAAAGGCTCCAGGACAGTAGCCAAACCCTGAGTTGAACCCTCAGGACTTGCACAAGAAAAGAAGGAAGGAAAGAAGGAAGGGAGAGAGGGAGGGAGGGAAGGAAGGAGGGAGGGAGGGAGGAAGGACAGGAGGAAGAAAAGGAGGGAGGCAGGGAGGCGGAGAATGAAACAAAAAGAGAGAAAGAAAAAAGGAGAAGAAGAAAGAGAAATGAAACAGAAAAAGGGGGAAAGAGAAAACAAGAAAGAAAAACAAACGAAGTAAGAAGGAAAGGAAAGGAAAGGGGAAAATAACATTCATATTTGCTTAGTTGAATACAGGTGAAATTCAGTATGTAGCACTGCTACATTAGCACCTGCTAATGAAGCAAAAATAACTTGTTGAGAACTGCGCACTGCTGGCTTCTGGTCTCCGTTCACAGGCCTCTTTCAGATCCACGTGCATGTGCTGCCTGGTCATTTTCATTGTCCGGTGCTTTTCCTTTGGTTAGTTTGTTGGGGAATAATTATGGGAGCTCAGTCAGACTGCTCGCCCAAGGAAGTTGTAAAACAAGGGTCCATGCCAGCAGAACACATTCCTGGCTTAGCTGCTGCGTACCATGGTGGCTTCCAAACTAGAGGTGAAGAAGCAGAGTGTGATTCTTGGACACTGGCCACCCACGGCTGGGCGTGACGTTTCTGGGAGTGTCCTTCGCCCTGAGATTCAATCAGGAAGCTGCGCAGACGACGGAACTTCCTCTGATTGGCGCCCTTAAGACCTTAGAACTCTCCGGGAATCTTCGCCAGGGCCGGGGTGACGGGGTGACGCCGGACACGGGAGGGTCGTGGGGAAAGGGCGCGGGCGCGGAGCTGCGGGCTCGAGCGGAGGGGCCCAGAGCCGCGAGCCGGCCGGGCCTGCCTGGGGGCCCCGGGGCTAAGGCGCGCTGTGCGCTTTCAGACTCAGGCTCGCGGTCCCCGCTGCGGTCCGCGGAAAGCCAGCCAGCATGGCGCGCGCGGGACACTCGGCATCCGCACCGCGGGACAGCTGGATTCTGCGACTGCTCTGCGGGCTGTTCTGCTGGAATGTGGCCGGTGAGTTCGGGTCCCAAGCCGGGAATGGGTGCGATCGGCGTGGGCTTCCCCGTGGGACTGCGCCACGAACACTACAGGACACCTAGGGCCCCTGTCACCCAGCCCAGGGCGCGTCCAGGTCTCCATCCTTGCCAAGCCCAGCCAGGCTGCCGGCCTGAGCAGCCATGGAGAAAAGAAACAGGAAAGAACCCCAAGTGTAATGGGACTGGGCTACAGCAAAGGAGAGAGCAAAAGGAAAGTTTAAAGCCAGACCCTTCCTTCCCCTAGCTGAACCACCCTCCTCACAGCAGCGTCCTCAGGGCCCCCCCACCGCCTCTCCCCACAAACACCAACACAGCATCTTCCTTCTGCTCTACTGTGGATAGGAGATCCCTAGCACAGGATATGATCAGGCAGGAGATGTGAATTACCCCACAGCGGGACAATCTCCTCCCATCTCCTCTCCCTTTACACACAGGGCCACAACCTCCAGGGTACCCCCAGCAGTCTTTGCCTTTGAATTCCCTTCCTCCCATCCCCCCCTCCTTTTTGGGGCTGGTCCTCAGGCTTGAACTCAGGGCCTGGCCACTGTCCCTAAGTTCCTTTTGCTCAAGGCTAGCACTCTAGCACTTGAGCCACAGCACCACTTCCAGCTGGCTTCTTTTTTCTTTAGAAATCGCAGATGAGGTCTCATGCTCGTTCCTGCCCAGTCTTGTTCCAAAATTGGCCCTCAGATGCCAGCCTCCTGAGTAGCTAGGATCACAGGAGTGAGCAGTGGCTTCATCTGGGACCCTAGTCTCCTGAACTCAGATTTGAGTCTATCAAGGTCTGAGTGTGGGTGGCCAGCTCAACTTCCTGCCTGGGATCCAAGTGTGTGCTTATCACTCAGCAGGGCCCCTGTGCTGCCTGTGGCTTTGGCTGGCCTGAGTGATAGGACAGAACAGTTCCCATTGTTTGAGACCACTGTGGCCTCCTTGGCTGTCCAGTGGGTTCCTTGGGTCATCTGGGCCAAAGTGGGCACACCCTGAAGCCGCAGGTGTGAGCCACAGGTGTGAGCCGACTTTGAGGTGAAATTGTGCCACCTGGGACTCCTTGTACAGGGCAATCTCAGTCCTGTGCTCTGCAGTAAGGGGCTGCTCTAGGTGTGCTGTCCCATAAGAAGATCCCTGCCTGTCTCCCTTAACCTACTATGGTAAGTCTGACTATTCAAGCTCCTACATGACATTCCATGTCCTCATTTCCTGCCATCTTCCCTGTGTGAGAATGCCAGGCTGCCTGATGACGGAGAGAGGCAGTAGCCCACCTCAGCATGGTGCCGCTGAGGCTGTGTCCACTCATTCCCCAGAACCAGACAGCCCCTGTCTCCCAGCCCAGTGCCATGCCAGGCGCTTGCACTGCTGCACACATCTCTGTGGCAGATGGCACAGCCTTCTGAACACCAGGTGGGACTGTCCATTTACCAATGGCCACGAATTCCACACAGCACGATTGCCCAGCACACACCTCTCAGGGTCACAGGGCCCTGGGGGCAGGGGCAGACACATCAGCCATTCATGGGTTACCTGTGGCTGCTTCCAAAGTATAGGAGCAGAGTCTCTAGCCTGGAAAGCCTGCAGTTGTTACAGTGTTGCCCTTACTAACAGCCTCTGGAAATTTCATGCCTGACCCTGGAGCCTTAGTGCATGAGTGAAGTGCAGTGAGCCAGAAAGAAGCATGTATTGATGGGGAGGAGTTGAAGGCTCCTCCTTCTGTGAACCTGCTCTCTACTTGAGAAAGGACTGTGGGTCTGTATGAGCAGTGGATCACTTCTGGAAACCTGGCACAGAGGCCAGCTTTTCTGGAAATGGCAGCCTTGGCTTCCTGATCACACATCTCTGGGATTTGTCTTCAACTCCTCTTATGTAGCCATATCTGGGTTTGTGGCAAACGTATGATGTTGAGGAAATTTGGATTCTATGAACCTGGGCAGAGCCCTCTGGGGACCAGGACCCTGGCAACAGCCACCCTTGTATTATATCGACCATTGTCCCCCATTGTCCATGTGGACTAAGCACTCTACCTGGGGTCTTTCTATTGGGACTGTACTGCCATCTCCTACCACCAGCCTTAGGTATTCAGTTCACTGATCTTTGGAAAACAGAAGCACTTCATTCACTGCTATTCTTTGAATGCTTGGTAAGCAGCAGTCCTCTATGCCTTCCCATGGAGCAGATTGGACTGGATATGTCTCTAGACATGTTTCATATTTTGTCCACTCTGCAATGCCCTTCTCAGAACTTTGCTTGACATAGCAGACCTGAAATTTCCATGACAAAATCCGGTGCTTATGAATACAGGTATCTGCCTGAGAGAGAGGGCAGGTGGAACAGAAATACATGCTTTCTGGGCAGGCAGGGCCCTCTCTTCCTCCTCAAACCATGGAGGAGGATCTACACTTTACTAGTGCAGAAGAAGGACCAAGAAGAATGTTATTTTTTTCCTTTTTTGCCAGCTTCAACTTCCTGAGGGATTTTCTTGGTATCACAGTCTTGAGGGGCAGGGTGTCACTCGATTTCTTGCTCTTTATCTCATTGTATGTTTTTCCCCTCAGATGCTCACTCTCTTTCCTATAATATCACTGTTGTTTCAAATCAGTGGTGGTTTGAAGCTTACGGCCAAGTGGATCAACATACATTCCTTTACTACAACAGTAGCAATCACACGTGCAGTCCTGAGGGCCTATTTGGGAGGAAAGTGATTGAAACAGAGGCCTGGCAAAAGCAACCTGATATTCTGAAAGACGTAGGGGACATCCTCAGACCGCTACTGGCTCAGATTAAATTCGAGAGTGGTGCAACCACGGGTAAGTTCCAAATGGTCCTCAGAAGGAGCAGGTATGGTGGCAGATACAGGGAATATATGGCTTTCATGTAAAAAAAAAAAAAGCAAACCCTGGATGTTGATTCCAACAAGTCCAGCATGAAGGCTGTGATGTGGAAAATAGAGAAGAGGAGAAATACAAGGAGAGAAAGCCTGGACACTGGTGGCTCAGGCCTATAATTCTAGCAATTTTAAGGCTAAGTTCTGAGCATCTGGCTTTGAAGCTAGCCCCAGCAGAAATATCTCCAACAAATTGAAAAGCTAAGCTAGAGTGGGAGGACAGGGGTTCAAAACTCTGTAGCAGGAAGAAAGGAGGAGGGAGGAGACAGGGAAGGGAAGGAGGGAAAGAAATGCATGTGTCAAGACCAGAGTCTGCTTTCTTTCCATCTCATTCCCAGGAGATCCCTGCACCCTACTGGGCAAAATGTCTTGTCAGCCTGAAGGCAATGGAAAAATCAGTGGGTTCTGGCAGTTAGTCTACAATGGCCAGATACTCCTCCACTTTGACTCCAACACCCAGCAATGGACAGAGGTCCATCCTGGATCCAGCTGGATAAAAAAGATTTTGGAAGAAGACAGGTCTGTGACTGACGTCTTCTACAAGACCTTAGTAGGAGATTGTGCAAGCTGGTTGAAGCAGTTTTGGGGTCCCTGGGAGGAAATGCAGCCCACAGGTAATTTGGCAGGAGAGGTAACTCTTTTCAAATGGCATATTTCTGACGTGTGTGTGTGTTTGTGTGTGTGTGTGTGTGAGAGAGAGAGAGAGAGAGAGAGAGAGAGAGAGAGAAAGAAAAGAAAGAAAGAAGAAAGAAAGACAGAAAGTAGGAAGGAAGGAGACAGAGAGAGAGAGAGAGCGCTCGTACACCTAGGCAAGTGATGGTTCATGGTGACTTTTCCTTGGATAAACGGTCAGAGGTGCAATCCTTCTATCTCTTCTCTTCTTATCTCCCTGACTTCTCAATCTCACTGCCCACACTTGTTTTGATCTGTGTTGCCCTCTTTCTCCAAATTCTCCATCCACTGCGGACTTCTCCCTGCCTCTGGGCTGCGGACATTCTTCTTCTTCCAAGTCTCTCCTCTTATTGGTGCCTTTTCCTAGAGTCACTCCCCTGATCCATCTCCCCTGATCCATCTCCACAGAGCCTTCAGAGTCACCTTCCGGGGGGAGGGAAGGCAGGAGAAAGCCAGGCAGGAGGTCACAGTGCTTGAAAAGAAACGTACTCATAGCTTACTTTTGTAACTGTAAGCCCTCTGTACATCACCTTTACAATCAAATTAAATTTAAGCAAAAGAACTACCTCCCAGGGCAGCTTGCGAGGCCCTTCTCTCCCACCATTTTCATGGCTCACCTCTCTTCTGCCAGAAGGCAACATAGGTTACTTTTCCAACTCTGGCTTCTCCCATGAGCTCCTTCAGAACAGTAGGAAGTGCTCCCTCCCTCACGACCAGCCTCACCAGCCCCCACAGAACAGCAGGATAGAAGCGGCAGATATCATTAAGTTACTTGAGGCAGCAGAGGCTAGTGACCTGCCACTTAAGATCTGGAGACCAGACAAGAACTGACCTTCCTGTTTCTATTTCAGCTCAGCCAGCCCCAAACAAATGCACCAGAATCACACTCAGCCACTATGTTGTGTTATTCCTTGCCTTATCCACCTTATTTGTCAACCAAGGTGAGTCTTTGAGTTAACGGATGCTCTGGGCACAATTGGGAAGGAGGACAGGGGTAGATGGGTGAAGACTGAGGATGTGAAAATGAAATCCCAGTGTCCTACTCCAGACCCTCAATGCCTCTTCTCATGCTGACAGGAGACAGGAGAAGTCTACCTCCTAGCACTTGATGGCAATAGCTTGGGCATATTCAGTGCCCATATCAGCAATGTTCCCTCTCACAGAGCAGTGGGAAAGGGAGGGGCTCTACAAAGATATGGCCTATTGATTCTAAAAGGGCTTAGTAGAATTAGTTCACATCAGATGCCCAATTGTGAGCGTCCAGTGACACTTGTGTGGGAAGAGCAGGAACACAAAAAAGAAAATATCCAATTGGAGTCATAACAGCATGGTAGCTCTGTCCTTGATGTGTAGACATGAAGGTGATTCCATCTTACAGATGAACAGGAGCATGGCCAGTGTCTCATTCCCAAGCTAGGCAACTGGAAAGGCCTTTCCTGACCCAACTCAGCAGCAGAAGTAGTTCAGGGCTGCACTCCCATGCAATGCGGCCTGAAGTCTGAGCCGTTGAGGTAGGAAGCTGAGAGTCTAGTTGGCCCAGCCACAGGCTAGAAGGAAACCAGACCAATGGGGACTCTTGGAATCTAGGAGCCACCTGGCATCCAGCCTTCTGCTGGTGTTAGATCCTGAACCAGCTCAGTGGCCTCTCCTCAGAGCAGATTGAACTCCAGAGACAGAGGGGATTAAGCTGTGGCTGGTATTAAGTGCTTCACCAGCTGAGCTGAGCAGGAATGCACAAGGTGGAGACAGGGTCATGACATCAGAGCTGTGTGGATCCCAGGTGAGTAGAGGTGAAGGGAAAATGGAGAAGGATTTCTGTTTGCCTCCCTCCCCAATGCCAGGGCAACCAGGAACCACACCCTTGTCTATGGTCTGGCCACCCCTTAGAGCAGAGTGTAGATCAGGGAGCAAGTCAGGCATTACAGCTTCAGGCCTGAGCACTACAATCTATAAGAGGCCCTGCAGCTGAATGTGGGTTATGAGAAAGGAAGGAAGAGGTGGATATGGCTGTAAGGAGCCGAGGTGATGGGTGAGGGAGACACATGACACTTAGTGAGGGGAGCTCTGGGATGGGGTGACTGAGAAAGGTCCCTCAGAAGCACTGACCCAAGGTTTCCTCAGGAACTTGCAGTCATGTGTTTCTTTCTTTCTTTGCTTATAAAGGATGAAGAGGGCTGGGAAGGTGGCTCAGTGGTAGAGTGTTTGCCTTGCATGCCTGAGGCCCTGGGTTTGATTCCTCAGCACCACATAAGCAAAAAGAAAAAAGCCGGAAGTGGTGCTGTGGCTCAAGTGGTAGAGCACTAGCCTTAAGCTGAAGAGCTGAGAGACAGAGCCCAGGCCCAGAGTACAGGCCCCATATCCGGACCCCAAAAAAAATAAAAAATAAAAAAAAGGATGAAGAATGCCAAAAGCCAAAATAACACAGAATGGAATAAAAGGCCTGAGATGACATCTGAAGAGTTAGGTTCAAAGCCAGTGGGAGCAGGAAAATCCATGAAACTCTTACCTCCAATTAATCACCAAAGAAAGCCATGGCATTGTAGCTCAAGTGGGAGAGTGCTCGCCTTGGGCCATAGGAGCTTAGGGCTGGGCGCTGGTGGCTCACACCTGTCATCCTACCTGCTCAGGAGGCTGAGCTCTGAGGATCACGGTTCAAAGCCAGCCGGGGCTGGAAAATCCTGAGAAACTCTTATCTCTAGTAAAGCACCAGAAAAACAGAAGTGGAGCTGTATGTCAAGTGATAGAGCTCTCATCTTGAGCTGAAGAACTGAGGGACAGCACTCAGGGCCAGAGTTCAAGCCCCACGTTCAACAAAAAGGAAAAAAAAAGAAAGAAAGAAAGAAAAAAGGAGCTTAGGGACAGTTCTCTGACCCAGAGTTCAAGGCCTTGGACAAGTTAAAAAAGAAAAAAGCTGAAGATGCTGCCAAGAAGCTGATGAGCCCGTGGTGCTGTGAGCGAGGTAACTCTCCATGTCCAGCACTTGCCAAAGTACCGCCTGAAACTCAGTTCTCAACCACAAGGAAGTTAAACGGCAAATCTAGGAGCCTCCAGCCAAACTCACACTCAGCCCAGCTCTTCTGCTCCTCAAGATCAAGTGAGAATTTAGTAGACCTTCCATCTTTTCTCATGCCCTGGGTCACTGTAAGGCAGACTCTTCTGACTGGTGCTTTAACTCTCCTGACCACCATGGCAGCCACACCCCTTTCCTCCATTGCTTGGGTGCTACTTATTGTCTCCTGAGATTCAAGGATCCATGGAAATATTGTAACCTCAACATCTCAGGATTTTCATTCCAGTCTTTGTTATTTTTATTCAGTATATTCTTAACACCTTAGGCCATTTTCTCTTGTTGATAAGTGATACAATTTTATAGTTAGACTCCTACTAGCTTTGAACAAGAAATCTCAATAAGCACAACAGATTCTGTGTTGGGTGAATGAGCCAGAGGTCTGCTTCTGGCTTTTTTGGTGGTTAATTAGTGAAGAGTCTCGAATATTTTCTATGGAGATTGGCCTCAAGTCCTCAGATCTCAGCCGTGTGAGTTGCTAGGACTATAGGCTTTAGCTACCAGTGTCCAGGTCTACTTTGCTCTTGTTGATCATGATTATTTGCCATTGAGAGTCTTTTATACTTACAAATGAATGTTAAGATTTAATTATGTAAAGAGTGTGTTTCATGGCGTGGGGGGGGGGAATGGGAAGGAGAAACAAAGGAGGAGGCAACAATGCTTGATAAGAAATGTACTCATTACCTTGCTCATGTAATTGTCACCCCTCTGTACAGTATTTTCACAATAAGAAAAGAGAGTGTCTTTGGTATTTTGATAAGGGTTGCTTTGACTATGTGGATTGTTTTGGTAATATGACCATTTTAATATCTTAATTCTCTCAATTTATGAATACAGGGGATCCTCCTATTTTCTTCTGTCTTCAGCTTTTCCCCCCTCCCCCTGACCTATTCATGAGTATAGAGCAGTTTCTCTAATGGTGCTTGCCTTGCTTGGTGAGTTACAGTATTTATTCTAGAGGAAAAATGAAGACAATGAGACTCTATCGTGAATACTTAGAAACTGCCTTTGCTAAAAACTATTAACTCTAATGAACAAATGCAGCAGTGGTACTTACTAGACACTGTGTTGAAAATGAACCATACAACTTGTGAGTGGGGGTGGCAGGGAAAAACTGAGAGAGAGCATGGGCCAGAGTAATATACTGGATGCCCATCTTATGTAAATGTAGCCCTTTGTACATTATTTTTCTAGTAATAATAAAAAATTTAAATTTAAACACTTACTGACTTATTACTTGAGCGTAAAACTGAAGTAAAGTGGGAGAGAGAAAGCTTGGGAGACGCGGAGCGGACAGGCACCTTGCAGCAACAGTGCCAGGCAGGCAAGGCCGGGCTCAAGAGAAGCAGTGCGCACACACACACACACACACACACACACACACACACACACACACACACACACACACACACACACACACACACACTCCATGGCAAGCAGGGCAAGGCGCTGACATCATGGGGGAAGAAGACACGAACCTCCATCCCGCCCGAACCAACATCCTCATATGACCTTACTTCCTTTTTTCTTTCTTTTCTTTTTCTTTTTCTTTTCTTTTTTTCTGGGCCTGGGCATGTTCCCAGAGCTCCCTTTGCTCAAGACTAGCTACCACTTGAACCACAGCTCCACTTCTAGCCTTTTTCTGTGATTAATTGGAGATCAGTGTCTCACAGACTTGCACATGCTGGCTTTGAACTGCAATGCTCAGATCTCAGCTTCCTGAGTAGCTAGGATTATAGGTGTGAGCCACCAGCATGCAGCTCTAAAGTCATCTTCCTTTAAAGCCCAGCTGTACAAGCTCAAACCTACCACAAGGTGGTGGACAGTTCACATACTGAAGTAGTGAAAAACAGTTCCAGTTCTAAATGCTCCATTGGCACTCACTGGACACTATGTAGTAAATGAATTTCTTGTAGGTGGGGATGGAAGGGCAAAACTGGGAGAATGCATGAGAAGGGGTGACATCCAATAGGAAATGTACTCTTTACCTGACTTCCATAATTGTAACCCCTTTGCATATCACTTTTGTAATAACACAGAAAAAGTTTTTTTAAAGAGTTCTAGTTCTGGTTCAGAAGAGCATTGCTCAAGTGACTAAAATTCGATGTAGGAAATGTTCAAGATTTCCAAGGAGATCACTGAATCCACAGAGGTTTCCATGAGGATCAAGAAGTCGAAGTCATCTTTCAAAAGGCCATGGGGCTTTTTGTTTTGACAGAATTAAGCAGAAGGAACACCAGGTACTAGAGTGGAAGAGGAAAAGAGGGAGGGAGGGAAGGAAAGGAGGCAAAGATCTCCTCGTGTTGCTATTAGGTTTATATTGCAGACATAGCAGGAATAGGGCAAGGCATACAAGCCTCAGTCAAAGTTGAGGTAGGAAAGGAGATAGAAAGAGGAAAAACATCAAAACAAAAAACAAGAGAGGTAGAAGCATGATCAAAAGATGTTAAGGAAAGAGGTAAGAACTGAAAAAAAGGAGAGGTGCCGAGAATAGAGAAATAGGGGTGAGATAAAAGACAAAGATATAGTGGCATAAAAATGACAAAGAAGATTCTAAGAAAAACAAAAAACACAGACCAGGCACTGGAGGTTCATGCCTGTCATCCTAGCTACTCAAGAGGTTGAGCTTTGAGGATCGTAGTTCAAAGCCAGCCTGGGCAGGAAAGTCCCTGAGACTCTCAGCTCCTAGCAACCACCGGAAAACTGGAAGTGGAGCTGTAACTACAAGTGGTAGAGCCCCAGCCTTGAGCAAAAAAGCTCAGGGACAGTGCCCAGGCCCTAAGTTTAAGCTCCATGACTGAAGGGGGGAAAAACACAATAGAAGCAGAGAAAGAAAACATACAAGCAAAAGCAGAAATGCAAGAAGTCCAAGAAATGAAATAGAGGCAGGAATAAAGTTGATTGGTTGGGCCAGTTCCTTATTAGGATTGGTCAGGTGGGGCCTTGTCACAAGAAAGTTGTTGGGGGTGAGTTTGTAGCTTAGATTCTAGTGACAAGATGTTTATCAGATCTGTCCGTCCTGAAATCCAAGGTGCCCATGAGGTTACTGCAGGGAAGAATGGCTTAGATGAAGGGCAGATACCAAACGGAGGCAGGGAGGTCACTAGAATCTCAACTACAATCTCCACCAACTTACCTGACAAGGCCTCACCTGACCAATCCTGAGATAATAAGCAACTGGCCCAACCTATCAACTACACTTTGACTGGGGCTGCTTAGTGAGACATACCTTTCCATCGCTGCCCAGAAGCTCACATTTGTACCCCGATATGGCTGCCATGCTTAACATGTCTTTTCTTACAGAATGCAAGGGCCACATAATAATCTTTCTCTTCCCTTTACTACTACACATTTCTTTATTTGGTATATCAAAGCAAGGGCCCAAAACTGTCATATTGGGCCCCCTGGAGTTGGGACTCTGGGATTGCTTGGAAGCAGTATTGATGTGTGCTCTAAAGACCTGCTATTGGATGTTAAATGAGTCAGACACCTAGGGCTGGGGTGAGGTAGCGGGGAGGGGAGACTCCTACATGAATGGACCTTTGCTCCCATTCAAACTCACTGAGAAAAGTGAGCCCCAAGGCTCTCCTGCCCACCATTTATCCTCTGAGCATATGCTTCATGAATTTGAGTTGAACATACCCAACAACATGTCTGCCACCTTTTCTTGTTGAATTAACTATGGCCTCAAACTGAGCATGCTCATGATTGTACACCTTCACTGAGCATGCTCAGGAATATGTCTCTGAAATACTTTCCCATATGAATATGTAGAGAGTCCCTAAGTAAAACCCATATAAAACCTCCAGGCCCTGAGTTCAAGCCCCAGGACCTGCACAAAAATAAAATAAAATAGAATAAATCACTTTGCACTTGGAAAGATGCTAGAAGGACTTCCCAGGAATTGGCCAGACCATACACATAACAGTACCAAAGTATAAAATGTTCAACCCAAGCCAGGTGCCAGTGGCTCACGCCTGTAATACCTAGCTACTAAAGAGGCTGAGATCTGAGGATGGCAGTTCAAAGCCAACCTGGGCAGGAAAGTCCATGAGACTTTCATCTCCAATTAACCATCAGAAAACCAGAAATAGCACTGTGGCTCAAGTGGTAGAACACTCAACTTGAGCTGAAAAGCTGAGGGACAGTACCCAGGCCCAGAATTCAAGCTCCACAATGAACAACAACAACAAAAAATTAACCCTTTTTTTTTTTTTGTCGGTCATGGGGCTTGAACTCTGGGCTTGGGTGCTGTCCCTCAGCTCTTCAGCTCAAGGCGAGTGCTCTACCACTTGAGCTACAGCGCCACTTCCGGTTTTCTGGTGGTTTATTGGAGATAGGGGTCTCACGGTCTCTCCTACCCAGGCTGGCTTTGAACCGCAATCCTCAGATCTCAGCCTCCTGAGTAGCTAGGATTACAGGCATGAGCCACCAGCGCCCGGCAAATTAACCCATTTTTAAAGGCTAATTTGGGAAGAGAGTTTCAGGGCCCCTGCAGGCCAGCCCACCCAGTGAATATTCCCCTGACTTTGTCCACACAGGCACTCAGAGACTACTGCTACAGTGGGCCACAGGAGCCTGACTTTAGCCCCAGCTAGGACCTGACCTTGAAACGTCCACATGATGCAGGTTTTGCAGGCATTTAGAATGTAAGAGAATTATGGGGTCACAGAGGCTTCTGCTAAGATATCAAAGAAAGGTCAAGGAAGCAAGACAACATGTGGCTGGGATCAGAGTTCCTACATTCAGCCCCTAAAAGGCATGAAGCTTTGAGAGGAAACCTAAGCGTCACTGCAGAACCCAGGAAGCTGGAGATGTCAGGAACAAAGAACATAAGGCACTGGCAGTGAGCAGAGTCAGCCCAGGAGAGAGGCATGTGGGCTGTATCCAGCAAGTCCATATAAGTGGAACCCACTTCTGTCTCCCACATCTAGTATCACAATTTGTTCCAGATGCTAGACATGTTACAGAATTTTGTGTTTGCCCTGTTGTCAGTCTTGCTTTGAGCAAATGAGGTATAGAGATGGAAATGTTACACCAAAACACAGTCCCAACAATTACCTCTGCTCTTTTCAGCTACACAGCTAACCCAGATGGTGCCAGGCCTCTGACACATCAACTCTAACAGTGTTCTGACCCAGTCCTCATCACAAGCCTCAGATACATAGGCCTGAGAGGAGAACAAATCTGGTTGGCTTTTCCACACCAATCTCTTGTTCCAAGCTTGTCCATTTCAAATACTACTAGCCAAGTGTTTTTCCTTCCTGTGAGACTAACTTGCAATGTAGTCAACCTTTTTTAAAGCCATAGTATCATCTTGAATTGTTCAGAAACACCCAGATGTGTCTTCAGATGCAAAGTACATGACTTAGCCAGGTGCTGGTAGCTCACACCTGTAATCTAGATCAAAGCCAGCCTGGGTAGAAAAGTCTGTGAGATTCCATCTCCAACTGTCTAGCTAACAACAATGTGTGGAACTCCGGAGAGAACAGAACATATCTCTATTCATCACAGACACTTGGGAACAGTTAAGTCTTCCACAAAGTGTCCCTGAATTTGCAATTCTGCTTCTGGGGGAAAAAAATCAAAGGACTCAATTCAATCAGTTCTTTTCCATACACTCCTGACTTCACGGCTGTTTTTAAGTAAAAACCTTTTCCGTGGGGTAACCCCCACTCTGTTCACTGGAGGGATCTAGCCTCATAAGGAACTGAAGCGTACAGCACTCTCCCAGACGCGCCTTGACAACCTCCACTTCCGGGCTGTGCTGTTGCCTATTCTGTGCCCACACTCTCCTTGCCTGGGAGGGTCAGTCTCGTCGGGGCGTGGAGGGCGGGGCCACGACGAGTCCCCGGCCAGGCCCCGCCCCTCTACTTGAAGCCCCGCCCCTCGCGACCGCTGTTCACCGGCCCAGTGCTGATCTACGCCATGGCCGCCTCGTAGCGACCCAGCGCTTTAAGCAGAGAGTACTGGGGCGCAGGACAGCCTCCCGGAAAAGAGTGAGGAGAGGTACCAGGCCCGGCCCGCCATGTCTCCCGCGGCTGTGGCGGTCGGTGGCTTCCGCGCACACGCGGCCTTGGGGTAGCTGCCGGACTTCCGGGGCGCCGCTCTCTGAGGCTGGGGCCTAGCGCCCATCGCGGCCCGGAGTCCAGGCCCGCGGGAGCCCAGGCCCGTGCTCGGCCGTCCGGGAGCCCAGGCCCGCGGGAGCCCAGGCCCGCTCTCGGCCGTCCGGGAGCCCAGGCCCGCGGGAGCCCAGGCCCGCTCTCGGCCACCCGGGAGCCCAGGCCCGCGGGAGCCCAGGCCCGCTCTCGGCCACCCGGGAGCCCAGGCTCGCGCTCGGCGACCTCCCGCGCTCGGGCCTCGGCCGCCATGGTGTGCGCCGCCGCGGAGGGCACGGGCTCGGGGCGCCGGCTCCGCGGGCGGCTGCTGCTGCTCTGCCTGTGGCTGCCGAGCGTCCGCACCGCCGGAGCCCCGCCCGCGCCGCTGTCCGAGCTGCACGCGCAGCTGTCGGGCGTGGAGCAGCTGCTGGAGGAGTTCCGCCGGCAGCTCCAGCAGGAGAGGCCGCAGGAGGAGCTGGAGCTGGAGCTGCGCGGCGGCGGCCCACGAGAGGGCTGCCCCGGCCCGGGCGGCGATGGCTACAGCGCCATGGCGGACGCCATCATCCGCACCAAGGACTCCATCGCGGCGGGCGCCAGCTTCCTGAGGGCGCCGGCGGCCGTGCGGGATTGGCGGCAGTGCGTGACGTCCTGCTGCTCCGAGCCACGCTGCTCCGTGGCGGTGGTGGAGCGGCCCCGGCGGCCCACGGCCCCGGCCGCCGCGCTCCGCTGCTACCTCTTCAACTGCACGGCGCACGGCCGCAGCGTCTGCAAGTTCGCGCTGCATCGAGGCTACAGCAGCTACAGCCTCAGCCGCGCCCCCGAGCTGGGGAACCTGGAAGCCCACCTCAGCCTCAGCCGAGCCCCGGATCTGGGTGGCCTGGAAACCGCAGCTCCGGCCAAGGCCACTGCCTGGGCCCCGCCCCCTCCGGGTAAGCGCCGGTCTTTGCACCTTATTAGATGGCTGCACTTTTCCAAACATCTGGGGGATCCGGGCAAGTTGGCTTCGTTGTGCGTATCCAAAAGAGCGGCCTTGGTTGTCGATTTCTTAGGGATGGCTCCTGGGACAGCCCAGTAGACTGGCAAAAGCCGGCACAGTGAGCGGTTATTTCTCTTGGGTGGTGATTGGAAGGTGTGGAGGGGGATTGACCTGAGAAGATTGGTGGAAATCCTATTTTAAAGAGGTGAGCACGTTAGTCTCGTAGGTTTGGTAAGATAGGGTTTGCCTCAGCTAATTTTGCAAGTGCAGAATAGATCTTTTTTTCTTGGCGTGGCCCTCCTGGCTACTGATCTATTGATTCGACCTGTTTGGACTTAATTCTTCAGACAAAAAAAAAATTACTGGTCAATGTGATAAAAAGTGAAAAGAAGGGATTTGAATTTGGATGAAAATAAGAATGTTTAAATCCTGTCTCTTTTTCAGGAAAATGTCCCATGCTAGAGAAAAAAGTGTGAACAAAAGGGTTTATTAGGAAATTAAGGTGACAGTTGTGAAGTTTAAGCAATTACATGTGCAGCTCTAGGATGTGTTAATATTAATACATGGAAAACATCTGTAACACACTTGGAGTGTCTCAGAGCCTAGTGGAAGGAGCCTTTGAGTTAGAAATACCTAGAGCACATCTGAGCTAATTATATCACCACTTGTCTGTGTGACTGTAGGAAACTAACTTAGCCTCTTAGTTCCTACAGTCCTTATTAGCAATGTGAAGATCACAGTACCTCCCTCTGAGGCTCTTAGTGCAAATTAAGTGAGGTTATGCCTATTAAAATATGTAGCAAAGAACTCATCCAATAAGTGGCAGCAATTATAATGATATATGATTCTTAGTGTGGATAAAAAACAGAACAGGACAGACCAAAAATGATGATAATCGTATTGGTATCCCAGCTTTTTCTAGAGTGTTGCAATTCATAAACGATGGAGGTTGGAGGTGTGGCTTAAGTGATACAGTGCTTGCCTAACAAGTACAAGGCCCCAAGTATTACCAAAAAAGTAAAAATAAATAAAAAACACATGATGATGTTTATCAGTATAAGTAAGCTCTTCAAATTTCTCAGGCTGTTCTATGTCCACACCATACAATACAGACTCAGAACTCTTTTCAGGCTGTGTTTACAGCAATGTATTGTGAGTTGCCCAGCTAATATTCTCATTTTTCTCCAGATAGAATTCCGCTTGATATACTCAGTCTAAATTTGTGAAAATCTTATTTTGCCTGTATAGATCTTACCAGCTATTTTTGTAGTTTTCAGAAGAAACCAGTGTTTCCACAGTATTGACCATAGTTTATTATATTTTTATGACAAAATCTTCTTCAGCAAGTCAGGCATTGTTTAATGGTAGTACATTCCTTTTCATGTTGTTTATTTAAGGGCTACTTCTGGGTAGATAAACTCTGCCTATTTCAAATCACATTTTACAGTGTAAGTTGCCTGGACATGAACTGAAGATGAAACATTTTCTTGGTTATTTCAGGTAAATCAGAGAACAATTTAGAGGATAGGAGGATTTCTCTAGGTTTATAGATCATATTTGTGTGTGTGTGTGTGTGTGTGTGTGTGTGTGTGTGTGTGTATGTGTGTGTGTGTGTGTGTGTGTGTGTGTGTGTGTGTGTGTGTGTGTGTGTGTATGTATGCATGCGCCAATCCTGGGGCTTGAACTCAGGACCTGGACTCTGTTCCTGAGCTTCTTTTTTGCTTAAGGCTAGCACTCTGCCACTTGAACCACAGCACCACTTCTGGCTTTTTCTGTAGTTTATTAGACATAAGAGTCTCACAGACTTTGAGGATTGAACCATGGTCCTCAGAATTCAGCCTCCTTATAGCTAGGATTACAGATATGAGACACCACACCAACATCTGGCTCATAGATCATATCTTAAAGCTCCCCAAAACGATAAGTGATTTTATTAAAGTTACTACAATTAGTTTTTTTTCTTCCAGGAGGGTCAGGATTATTTTATTTCGTATTACGTGAGGTATCTTACTGATCTTCCATGTTAAATCTTTGGAGTTTTTTTTGTTTGTTTTGCCAGTTGTGGGGCTTGAACTCTGGGCCTGGGCACTGTCCCTCAGCTCTTCAGCTCAAGGCTAATGTCTACCACTTGAGCCACAGTGCCACTGCTGGCCTTTTTCTGCTTATGTGGTGCTGACGAATCGAACCCAGAGCCTCATGCATGCAAGGCAAGCACTCTACCACTGAGCCACCTTTCTCAGCCCCATGTTAAATCTTTGAGGTAAATTCTTTTGAAGGTTTTTTTTAAGTGGCCATGGCTCAAGGCCTATCATCCTAGCTACTCAGGAGGCTGAGATCTGAGGATTGAGGTTCGAAGCCAGCCAGGGCAGGAAAGCCCATGAAACTCTTTTTTTTTTTTTTTTTGTCGGCCGTGGGGCTTGAACTCTGGGCCTGGGCGCTGTCCCTCAGCTCTTCAGCTCAAGGCGAGCGCTCTACCACTTGAGCTACAGCGCCACTTTCGGTTTTCTGGTGGTTTATTGGAGATAGGAGTCTCACGGTCTCTCCTGCCCGGGCTGGCTTTGAACCGCGATCCTCAGATCTCAGCCTCCTGAGTAGCTAGGATTACAGGCATGAGCCACCAGCGCCCGGCGTGCCCATGAAACTCTTATTTCCCATTAACTACCAGAAAACCAGAAGTGGTGCTGTGGCTCAAAGTGGTAGAGTGCTAGGCTTGAGTGAAAATGAAAAAAACTCAGGGAAGCTTAGTACCAGTGGCTACTCAGAAGGCTGAGACCTGAGGGTCACAGTTCCAAACCAGGCCAGGCAAGAAAGTCTGAGGGTATCCAGTAAACTACTCAGAAAAAGCCAGAAGTGGTACTGTGGCTCAAATGGTAGAGCACTAGCCTTGAGTACAAAGAGACTTAGGGACAACACCCAGGCCCTGAGTTCAAGCCCCAGGACTGGAGGAAAAAAGAAAGAAAGGAAGGGGAAGGGAGGGGAGGGGAGGGGAGGGGGAAAGGGGAGGGAGAAAAAGACAGACAGACAGAAAGAAAGAAAGAAAGAAAGAAAGAAAGAAAGAAAGAAAGAAAGAAAGAAAGAAAGAAAGAAAGAAAGAAAGAAAGAAAGAAAGAGAGAGAGAGAAGAGAAAAAGAGAGGAAGAGAGGAAGAGAGAGAAAGGAAAGAGGAAGGAAGGAAGGAAGGAAGGAAGGAAGGAGAATAAGCTCAGGAACAGCCCAGGCCCTGAGTTCAAGCCCCACAACTGACAAAAAAAAATATTAGTGCTGGATGTGGTAATGTACACTTGTAGTCCTAGCTATTTAGTGAGTAATGTAAGAAATTTCAAGTTCAAGATGCAACATAGCAAGATCATTAATACTCTATACTATATAGTTACTTTGTTCTCTATACTATATAGTTACTTTAATTTGTCTAATATGTAATATATATATGTATATATAGAGAGAGAGAGAGAAAGAGAGTTGTTGTTGTTGGTTGTGGGGCTTGAACTCTGGGCCTTGGTGCAGTCCCTCAGTTCTTCAGCTCAAGGCAAGCACTCTATCACTTGAGCCACAGCGTCACTTCTGGTTTTCTGGTGGTTTATTGGAGATAAGAGTCTCATGGACTTTCCTGCCCGGGGTGGCTTTGAACTGAGATCCTCAGATCTCAGCCTCCTGAGTGGCTAGAATTACAGAGGCTCTGAGCCACTGACACCAGGCTTGTCTAATATTTTTAAATAGTATTTTTAAAGAAAGTTGAATGTAAATAGCTGCTAACTGTAACATCTAACTGTTGGATTATAAGATGCTTTCCACAATTGTTAAGTAATAAAGTGAAAGGTCAGGACTTTAGAAAGGACATTGGTATGTACAGGTCACATCTCTCCTTGCCTGTGGAGAAGCTTTGTTCAGAGCAGCTAGGAAAAGACAGGGTACCCTGTGGACTGGCTTCTTCCAGTCCACTACTACTATTTATATTAGTGGCACATCATGGCAGGACTGTGGCCAAACAAACCACTTACATCATGAACTAGTAAGCAAAAGAAAGTCTAGCCTCCTACAGTCTTTTCCAGTTTTATTGGAAGAGCAGGCTTCCAATATCCTTAGGATCTCACAAAGGTTATGCATCTCCCCATTAATACTACCTTGGAGACAAAGCCTTTATCACACGGGCTTTTGGAGAACAACCAGCATCCAAACCATTTTGTCAGTAGGGGTTCATTTTCTTGATAAACGCATATCTCTTGGCCAGGCATGCTGGTGTGTTCCTGTAATCCAGCATTTGGAGGCTGAGACAGGAAGATCTGAATTTCAAGGCCATTATGGGTTCATAATGAGCCCCTGTCTCAAGAGAAAATAACTGCTTATTTCCTCTAGCCTTATTTAGTACCATTCTAGATCAAAGGCAAATACATGTGTACTTTGTGGACTTAGGACTTTCCAGTAGTTCTGTGCTGCTTCTGTTATAAAAATTCAGTTATTAGAAGCTCTAAACCTCTTGTGTTTTCCTGGATGAAAAGCTAGATTCCAGAGAATTTCTATGTGGACTTTATTTAGTATGAACTGAATTTTTGTTTAATGTTCCAAATTTAATCTTACCCATTTATTGAATATATTTTATGAAGTTAATAGGAAAAGAGGAAAAACTACTAGAAATGCATTTATTTTTTTTTATTGTAAAGATACTATACAGAGGGTTACAGTTACATGAGTGAGGTAATGAGTACACTTCCTTTTGAACATTGTTACCCCCTCCATTGTTTTCCCCCTACCATCCCCTTGCATTTATTTTTATTGAGGATCTTTTAGGTTTCTTTTTCTTAAAATCTATTTAATAGAACTTTGAGCTTAGATCATATAAAAACTGAAAAATTCAAAGGAGGAGACAACAATGCTTGATAAGAAATGTACTCATTACCTTGCCCATGTAATTGTAACCCCTCTGTACGGTATTTTCACAATAAAAAAACTTATTAATAATAAATAAAAAACTGAAAAATTCACTCAGATAATAAAGCTGCTTCTCTGTATTTGCACATTGTCTTCTCCTCACGTGTCCATAGCTACTGCTAATAGCCAGCTTTCCATCCTTCCACATGTATGTTCATTATATATTCCTATTTGTTTTCTGATGTAAAAACAAAATAGCGAAAATATGAAAGAAATTCCAATGAATGACCATTCTCTTAAGATGTTTCTGGACCAAATCTAATCAACCAACAAGATAGCTCTCCTCATAAATGAGAAAACAGGGAATCATTTCTATTATTTCCTTCCATAGATGAGGACAGGCCTCCACTTAGCAAGGCTGGGAAGGATGTGATTTTGCATCTGCCCATGGATGGGGTGGTTTTGGATGGCCGAGAGAGCACAGACGACCACGCCATCATCAAGTACGAGTGGACGCTGTTACAGGGTGACCCATCAGTGGACATGCAGGTAATTCATGTTGTCCTTGCTAGTGAAAACTGGTGTTTGTGGGAGATGATCTTTTATAGTGCTCTTCCATTCATATTCACAGAACTTCTGTAAGCAAGCACAAGTGGCATAAAGCATAAAATTGTCTCCCAAAAGCCTGTCTTCTGTAAATCTACTTTTTTTTTATTCTCAGTGACAGTGATGTTTTTATTTGCCTTATTCTTCTTGTTTATTTTTTTCTTAATAAAAACACTTCAAGGAAGGTGGGCACAGTGACTCACCTCTTTAATTCCAGCTTCATGGAAGGCAGAGGTCAAAAAGTCCAGGCAAAAAGTTAAAGAGATTTCATCTCAACCAATAAACCTATCTATAGTGGTGCATGCTTGTCATCCCAGCCTTATCAGAGGATGTAGTTTATGATAGCCAGGAAAAATTATGAGAACCCATTGGAAAAATAACTAAAGCAGAAAAGGGCTGAGAGGGAAGCTAAGGTCTGGCCTGATAGGTCTGGCCTACCAAAAAATGTTCAGACTCCAGTATCACCAGGAAAAAGAGGGGGGGGGGGGAGGGAGAGGGAGAGGGAGAGAAGAGAAGGAAAAGGGAGAGAGAACAGGGCATTGGTGGCTCATGCCTGTAATCCTAGCTACTCAGGAGGCTGAGATCTGAAGATCATGGTTCAAAGCCAGCCCCAGCAAGAAAGTCAGTGAGACTCTTATCTCCAGTAAACCACCAGAAAGCTGGAAGTGGCTCTGTAGCTTAAGTGGTAGCTTAACCTTGAGCTAACCTTGAGTTGAAGAGCTCAGGGACAGTGTCCAGGCCCAGAGTTCAAGCCCCCCAACCAACAAAGAGAGAAGGGAGAGAGAGAGAGAGACAGAGAGAGAGAGAGAGAGAATGTAAAGAAGGAAATAAGGGGAAATAACAGCCAAGTGCTGGTGGCTCATGCCTGTAATCTTAGTTAGTCAGGACACTGAGATCTGAGCATTGTGGTCCGAAGCCAGCTTGGGCAGGAAAGTCTGTGAGACTTTTACCCCCAGTAAACCACTCAGAAAAAGTCAGAAGTAGTACTGTGGCTCAAGTGGTAGAGCACTAGCCTTGAGCACAAAGAAGCTCAGGGACAGTGCCTAGGCTCGGTGTTCAAGAACCAGGACCACAGGGATAAAAGAAGAATGAAATAAGAGTGGAATCAAAACAGTCTTCCCATGAACCAAAAAATAAACAGTATACCTCGTGGTTAGGCCTGCTTGCAGCCAACATGGTAAGAAGTGAGAGGCTGGGTGTTCCAGCTCATTTGCTTGCTGCTGTTCTTTGTCTGGATCATCTGGACAGAGCTAGATTTGCTATGGGTGGAAATGAGCCATTTATCCAGAATGATTAATTGGAATTTAGAAAATTAAGGCTTATCAGAAAAAAAAATCAGTGAACAAGCCATTGATAGAAGAGAGCTCCCTTGGGATGGACACTAATTGTTACTTGGCACTTCTGGCATATACTGTATCTATTTAAGCAGCTGCAAATGAGCCTCTATCATCTTCTATCTTTTCCTTCCTGCTACTAAAAGTTTTATTCTGTAAGTGATGAATTGCACATGTGGGTGCTGAATAGGGGTAGTGGAGTTTTTAATTTCTTGAATATATTTATAAAGGAATGGGAAAACTTGGTATTTCTCAGAGCCTTTTAAGACTGACTGCTGTACCTCCAATGGGAAGCTGAACCAATTCCCCAGGTGTACAATAGTGATGGCAAAAAGCTTTCAGCTGGCAACGAAGACCACCTGCCCTTTGTTATTTATTTCAAAGAGCTGTTAAGCTCTGTTTACTGCCATACTGTTAGATTACTGTAAAACACAAACTGAAAGAATAATATATCACACAGGACCACTTTAGTGACTACTCAAGTACAAAAAGGGTAGGAGAAAGTTGGGCACTGGTGACTCACACCTGTAATCCTAACTCAGGAGGTTGAGATCTGAGGATCACCAAAATGTTGGAAATGGAGCTATGGCTCAAGTGGTAAAGCACTAGCTTTGAGCACCAAAGTTCAATGACAGTGCCCAGGCCCTGAGTTCAAGTCTCAGGACTGGCACACATAACAAAAAAAGGGTAAGCAAAGACAAAGAAGATCTAAGGACAATAAGTTATAGCTTCAGAAAAGCCTGGAGTGCTGTGGCAAGTGATTCTGGGAACAAGAACATACTGACTTGGAAGGGGCTAGGGTGTGTGGGATAAATGTGTGGCTTGACTGCGTTCAAGCTTCAGACAGCGGGAAAGAAAGTATAATCCACCTGAGAACCATCAGAGTGAGTAAACTGCAGTGAGACAAGAGAACTGGTTTGAGGCTCAGGCTTGTATTTAGGAACTCCTGCCCTCTTAGAGTTCATATCAAACATATCATGAAATCCTATTGACTACCTTAAAATTAACCTAGAGAATCTGACTACTTCTCCCTGTCCCCACACTTGCCAGCCTAGTTTGAGCCCACCCCATCCCTTGTCTGGGTCACTCATAGTGCTGTGATGTAAGGAAATGTAACAGTTTGGACTGGATAGTCTATAAAAACAAACTGGGTATTGTCGACCATCCACTTTGAGTTGAGGAGTAGCCAATGGATTGAGTGAGAGCACTTGTGGAGTGTAGATTCTAGGCCTTACTCCAGACCCACTGATTCAGCTGGGGCTGAGGAGAACCTGTATGGTGATCAAGCAGCACAAAGTACTGAAGTTTAGGGAATGTTTTACTTGGTTTATTTATATTTGGGGGCCAGGGCAATGTATAGCATAGTAATAACTAGCCAGACGCCAGCGGCTCACACCTGTAATCCTAGCTACTCAGGAGGTTGAGATCTGAGGATCCCAGTTCAAAGCCAGCCCAGGCAGGAAAGCCCATGAGACTCTGATCTCCAAAAAAAAGCCAGAAGTGAAGCTGTGGCTCAAGTGGTAGAGCCCTAGCCTTGAGTAAAAATGCTCAAGGACAGTGCCCAGGCCCTGAGTTCAAGCCCTAGAACTAGCACTAAAGAACAAAACAAAACAAATAACATAACTATTTGAAAAAGAAATTAATCAAAATATCAGTGTTCTGAAAGTCATAAAAGGAAAGTCAGGGAGGAGGAGGAGGGATTGGCCTGCAGCCCAGGTGGGATGGGCACATGACATGGTAATGGTACCAGGATGTGGTGATGGGTACAGGGACGTGACGATGGGTACTGAGACATAGTGATGGGTCCTGGGACATGGCAATGGGTATTGGGACATGGTGATGGGCACCAGGATGTGGCGATAGGAGCAGGAACATGGCAATGGGTGTGGGATATGATGGATACCTAATGTGATGATGTGTACTGGGATGTGGCGATGGGTACTGGGATGTGGTGAGGGGTACCATGATGTGGTGCTGGGCACAGGGATGTGGTGATGGGTATCAAGATGTGATGGGTACTGAGATGTGGTGATGGATACTGGGACATGGCAGTGGGCACAGGATGTGACAGTGGGTATGGGACATGGCAGTGGGCACAGGATGTGGCGATGGATACAGGGACATGGCAATAGGTACTGGGATGTAGCAATGGGTACAGGGACATGCCCAAGAGGATGGGGGTGGTGCAGTCATGACCATGGTCCTGATTTTCTCCTTGAAGTACTCAAGGTCACCCATGGAGGAGGAAGGGACGTAACATGGACTACAGAGTTAGAGGAGAAGATAGAGGTTTAAAACAGAGACTGCTAAGGACAGTGAAAAGATTGTTAGTCAAGGATATTGTCAGCTCAGATAACATTGGAAATGGTGGGTTGAAAATGGCATGGGGGGTTGGGGGGGCTGGGAAGGTGGCTCAGTGGTAGAGCACTTGCCTTGCATGCATGAGGCCCTGGGTTTGATTCCTCAGCATCACATAAGCAGAAAGAAAAAAGCCAGAAGTGGCGCTGTGGCTCAAGTGGTAGAGCGCTAGCCTTGAGCTGAAGAGCTGAGGGACAGCGCCCAGGCCCAGAGTTCAGGCCCCACGCCGGACCCAAAAAAAAAAAAGAAAAGAAAAGAAAATGGCATGGGATTTAGCATTCATCAGTGTTGGGCCTGGAGAAGCGAGGCAGATCAGAGCACTGCTCCAAGCACTACGCTGACTTTCATTTCAGGAGGGCATTGGACCCTGCACCCACTAAACACGATCCCTTCGGTTCACATGTCAGGTGCCTCAGCCAGGAACCCTGAAGCTTTCCCACCTGCAGGAAGGGGAGTATACGTTCCAGCTGACTGTGACTGACACTGTGGGTCAAAGAAGCTCTGACAATGTGTCGGTGGCTGTGCGTGCCAGGACCTACACCCCAGGAGGTAAGCCATCTGGAAGGCAGTGTTGGGTTGGCAGTTTATATTCTATGTGTTTATGGAATGAGAGATTTTGCTAAAAACACAGTACTGAAAACAGGTTCCTGGCTGGGCAATGATGACTCATACCTGTAATCCTAGGCACCTCCGTCTGAGGATCAAGCTTTGAAGCCAGCTCAGGCAAACAAATCTGACTCATACCTCCCAATAACTAGCAAAGAGCCCAAGTAGTAGAGTGCTAGCCATGAACACACAAGCTTGGAATGCACAAGACACTGATAGTACAAAACAAAAAACATAGTTCCAGTCCATAGATGCAGTGTAGATTGGTTTCAGTCATTTGAAGCAGTAAGTTTAGGGGCCTATTGCACAGCCCTGGTTACTGTGGTTAAAAATAATGCATATTTTTAAATGTTAGAAGAATACATTTTAAATGTTCTGGCCATAAAAAAGTTTGATTTAGTCTTTCTACAGTGTACACATATATCAAACCATCACATTATACTCCATAATATATTCTGTTATTTGTCAATTTACAATAAAATATGAAGGGGAAGGAAAAGCATGCCATAGGACAGAGGGAAGACTCAGCTGATGAGTACATTCCATTGCCAATATAGTAAGTCATTTCAAAATGTTTAAGAGAGGGGAAAAATGCAGTCAAGGAGTATTTTTAGTATGATCTGATTATGGTCTCCAAATAGGATCCCTCAGAGATGCACAATTCATTTTTGCCACAGGAAAAAAGAAAATTGAATCTAAAATCTTAGGTATATATGAGACAGTATGCAATACTTTAGGCACAGTAGAATATCTGTACATCATAAGTACATTTTAGATGTCAATATGTCAAAGTTTGGAGGTTACAGAAACAGACATAACTAAATTATACATATGGGTCTATCTCTAAAACTATTCAGATCTTGAGTCCTACATCTTGACCTACTTAGGATTTATGTGCCATGAATTTAAGAAATGTGACAAGTGACTATCTCTTGCTTGATGGGCAGTTTCCCTTTTTTTTTCTCCTGACTCCTCCTAGTGGCTAGAGCTGACTTTGCAGCCCAAGTTTTTGCTTTAGCTGAAGGCTGTTCTACGGTAATTCTTTTCTTCCTGTATTAAGCTATCTTAAAATTGCCCTAAACCCAGATAGATTCCTTTCTAACATTAGTGTAATTGCTTTTCAATAAACTATGTCTCCGAAGCCACTTGAACATGTGAACTCTGCTCATCCGTCATCATCAATGGAATGTAATTTACCACCCTCTCATGTTCCTGAGGGAAATCTAGTATATTCTGTCACTGTACAATTGTGGGACTTCCTATGATCCTATTGAATCTGTATATTTTTCATCTGTATTACCAGGGTCAGGCAGTCACCCGATTCTTGGTAACTAAGTCTAGTAAAGTTGGCTTAATCAAGAGTGGGAAAAAATATTTAGCAGGGTAAGTGGTAAGGACCTGAAATCCCAGTACTTGGGAGGCTGAGGGAGTAGGAACAAGGTTTAAAGGCCAGCCTGGGCTGTACAGAGTTTGACATCAGCCTAGGTTACATAACAGACTTAGTGGAGAGAGATTTATTTTAGTCCTTATGAATTACACTTCAGACTAAAAACTCTCAAGATCTCAAAAAGAGAAAATGTCATCATTCCTTGAAATTCATTCAGCCAGCAGCTAAAGATTGTTTCTTGATAGCCCCAAGGATATAACGGTAAGCAACAAATAGGATTCAATAGTAGAAAGCTGATCTAGTTTAAAAAAAAAAAAACAACTATTTAGTTCTTTTTACACAAGAGGAGCAACTTAAATGTGGAAAATTATGTCTCTACTAAAACATAGTCAAACCAGGTGCTGATGACTCATGCCTATAATCCTAGGAGGCTGAGATCTGAGGATTGAGGTTCAAAGCCTGCCCAGGTAAGAAAGTCTGTGAGACTTATCTCCAATTAACCACTAGAAAACTGAAAGTGGAGTTGTGGCTTAAAGTGGTAGAGCACCAGCCTTGAGAAAAAAACTCAGGGACAGTGTCCACATCCTGAGTTGAAGCCCTATGACGAACAACAACAACAACAAAAAAAAAAAAAATTAAAGAAACATAGCCAGCCAAGTGGTGTGTTAGGTGGCCTGCTGAAGAGCAATAAATGGCCAGAGGAAGAGGAACTGGTGATAGGGGAAGGAAGGAATGCAGAGGACCCAGCTGCACAGAGTATCCCCAGTGGCTGCTTTTGACCCCAATATTGCAGGCTTGGAGAACAGACCTCAGACAGAGATTCCTGAGTTTAGTCAGGGGTTCAAGAAGATACCCTTATACCTTTCTGGAACCTGTTGCTTGGGCTCTGTTAGGTTTCCTCCTTATCCCCGTCACTTTACCCAAATGCGTGTTCCCCTTCCCCTAGCATCTACAACCGGACACAGTGGGTGTTAATTTTCCTGCACTCCTGTGACTTGAGACTGGTTTACAAACAGGATGCCTGACTGTTTGCTCGCGCTACCACTTCTTCTGCGATGACGGCTGCTGCATCGACATCACCCTGGCTTGCGACGGCATGCCGCAGTGTCCAGATGGGTCTGACGAAGCCTTCTGTCAAAACTGTGAGTGAGCACACTGCCTCAGCACCAGGGGATGGCCTGGGGATGTCTGTGCTCTCAGCCTAAAACGAAACTTGGTGTTCTTCCTCTGCCTGGCTTTATATCTAGCTTTATGTTAAAAGAAAAAAAAAGCCATGCTTAAATGGGAATTAACTGAAGTCTTTAGTCTGTATTGCAAATGTCAAATTTTGGTATTGCATGTTTTTTTTTTAACTTGCCAACTATTTTCCCATCCTAAATATACTGCTGTATAACATAAGCTTAAAAAAAAAATTGAAGTGAATGCCAAATGCCTGTGGCTCATGCCTTTAATCCCAACTACTGAGGAGGCTGAGATATAAAGTTTGAAGTCAGCTTAGGCAGGAAAATCTGTGAGTCTTATCTTCAATTATCAGCAAAAATCCAAAAGTGGAGCTGTGACTTAAGTGGTAGAATGCTAGCCTTGAGCCAAAAAGCTCAGGGATAGCATCCAGGCCTTGGGTTCAAGCCCAGAACTGGTACAAAAACAATAATAATAATTGAAGTGAGGTAGGTAGGAATGGCTTATGCCTATAATCTTAGTTCTAATCCCATGAGACTGATATTAGAGGATCAGGGTTCAAAGCCATGTTGGGCAGAAAAGTCAGAGACTCCATCTCTGATTAACCAGAAAAATGCCAGAGTGGAGGTGTGGCTCAAACTGAATATAGCACAAACCGAAGTATAACACAAACCAAAGAACTTCAACTTCAATGAAGTTGAAGCCATGGTACCAGTACTCCCCCCCCCACACACACACACATTTCCACTTCTAACACTGATTTTTTTGCTTTTGTTTTTGGTAGTACTTGGTTTAAACTCAGGGGTTGGTTTATACTTGTTACACAGGTGCTCTATCATTTGGGCCACATCTTTAGCTCTGATAATTTTTTTTTTTTGAGAAGAGTCTCAGTGTGTAGCCCAAACTGGCCTCTCAATCTCAAGTAATCCCAGCTTCCAACCAAATGTTGAGATTATAGGCATGTGCCAAAATGCCCAGCATTGTCTTATAAATTTTAAAGAATATTTCTGACAAGTTACAGTACAACTAAATTATAGCTATAAGTCAATCTTACTATGCCACATTCATAAATGCACTAAAAGGAGAAGAGCTGTGGCCACTTATGATCCCAGTCTTGGGGAAGCAGAGGTAGAAGGATCATGGTCCAAGGCCCAACTCAGACAATCTCTAGACCTTATCTGAAAAATAGAAGACAAACGGCTGGCAGTATGGTTCAATCGGTAGAGCACTTGCTCATCAAGTTACCAAGTGGAAAAAAAGCTTCAGTAAAAAGCTAAATAAAATACTAGCTTGAGGAAGGACTGTCTCAAACTAAGATTTGTTACCCATTTCTTTATGTAATGTTTGAAAAGTTAATTGCTGGAAGAAAAGAGAGTAGATTATGCATTAAAAATCAGAATAACTTCTATGGCTCTGGCTTTAAAGTATCTGCAATGACACTTTAAATCATATCGTGGGGCTGAACTCTGGGCCTGGGCACTATGAGCTCTTCAGCTCAAGGCTAGCACTCTACCACTTGAGCCACAGCGGAACTTCCAGCTTTTTCTGCTTATGGGGTGCTGAGGAATCGAACCCAGGGCCTCACGCATGCAAGGCAAGCACTCTACCACTAAGCTACCTACCTTCCTAGCCCAAATATTTTATTTTATTTTGTTTTATTGCCAGTCCTGGAGCTTGAACTCAGGGCTTGGGCACTGTCCCTGACCCTCTCTGTGCTCAAGGCTAGCACTCTACCATGAGCTACAGCACCACTTCTGGCTTTTTCTGTTTACGTGGTACTGAGGAATAGAGTCTAGGGCTTCATGCATGCTAGGAAGCACTCTACCACTAAACCACATTCCCAGCTCTGCAATGATTTTAATTAAAGTTCAGAAAAGAAATGTGGGAACTAACTGAGCTCTTCCCTTCTCCAGTGGGCCTTGACCGCAAGATGGTGAGTCACACAGCAGCCAGTCCTGCCCAGTCAAGAACCATGGGGCAGAGTCAAGATGCAGGCGAGGACTCCTTGTTGGAAAAGTCTCAGAGAACCACTACCCCCAACCAGCCAGCTACATTGTCAGACACAGGGAAGAACCATTCCTTCTCCATGGGTTCAGAAAGTGAAGTCATCCTCGGGGTGCCAGGTAAGGAATCGGGGCGGTTTGTCCATGAAGAGCCTTATTTTCTGCATTACACATGGCTCAAAATTAAGTTCATGCATGAAGAGTGTTAAGGAAGTATCTCCAAAAGAAAGAAGAGTTAAGACAAAGAATTTGAGCCATTCAGTAGTAGCTTACACCTGTAATCCTAGCTACTCAGGAGGCTAAGATCTGGAGACCTGATGTTTGAAGTCAGCTTGTGCATAAACATCCTTGAGACTTTTCTAACCAGAAAAGAGCCAGGCTAGAGGCGTAGCTTAAGCGGTAGAATGCCACTTGAGTAAGCAAGCTCAAGGCCCTGAGTTCAGACCTTGGTACTAGCAAGAAAGAGAAAAAGGAAAGAGAAAAAAGAGAGGAAGGGAGGATGGAAGGAAGAAAGGAAGGAAGGAAGGAAGGAAGGAAGGAAGGAAGGAAGGAAGGAAGGAAGGAAGGAAGAAAGGAAGGAAGAAAGGAAGGGAGGGAGAGAGGGAGAGAGGGAGGAAGGAACGGAGGGAGGGAGGGATTTGGAAAAGCTAAACAAAAACAAAAACCCCTGCAAATTCATAAGAGGAAACACATACTAAAAACAGTCCTCCCTTGGTATATGCCAGGGGATATACATAAAATGACA
The DNA here is from genome assembly GCF_024711535.1 of Dipodomys merriami. Lineage (NCBI taxonomy): Eukaryota > Metazoa > Chordata > Mammalia > Rodentia > Heteromyidae > Dipodomys > Dipodomys merriami. The sequence continues at coordinate 11,712,345 of NW_027206401.1, forward strand.
TATTATTTGTATGTAACTTATACACATCTTCCTGTATACTTTAAATAATTTTAGATTACTTATAATACCTCATATAATGCGAATGCTGTATATAAATTGTTAGACTGTGTTGTCTAGGGGCTAATGCAAAAACATTATGTACATGCTTAAACTCAAATTATATGTGTGCTAGGGATAAAATCCAGGCCCCACACATGTTAATACTCACTCTACTATTGAGCTACACCCCAGCCCTAATAAGAATTCTTTTATCTGAGTAATTTCCATCCCAGGTTAGTTGGGGTTTTTTTTAGGTGGGGTGGTGCTGGATGTCTGGTACAGGCTATCCACAGCTCTTATCACTGAACTCCATATTTTATCTTACCTTCATCCAGGGAAAAAAGTATTTGGTAAAATGCATTAAACTCTTTGTTGAGATCAAGGGGCTTGATCTTAGGACCTGGTACTTGCTAGACAGGCATTCAACCACTTAAGCTATGACTCCAGCCCTCTTTTCCTTTGGGTATTTTCAAGGTCGGGTCATGCATTATCGGGCAAGCCTACAGCAGTAGACTATGCCCTTCCTATTTGTGCTTCCCCAGTCTGTGTATTCATAGCTACAGAGACAGGGAGCAGTTAGACCTCCCCTGAGACCCACCCATGAGGACATTGGAAGGTCAGGAAGAGGAGCCATAGCACTGGAGTACACGAGCCTGGCCTGCATCTGTGGAGGGCTGCATTATGACTTTCAACAGGCCATAGGCACTTCAGCGCTTTTTTTTTTTTTTTTTTTTTTGGCCACTCCTGGGGCTTGAACTGAGAGGGCTTGGCACTGTCTCTGAGCTGCTTTTGCTCAAGGCTAGCACTCTACTACTTGAGCCACAATGCCACTGCTGGCTTTTCTGTGTATGTGGTACTGAGGGATTAAACCCAGGGCTGCATGCATGCTAGGCAAGCACTCTACCACTAAGCCACATTCCCAGCCCAGGCACTTCAGCCTTCTAGGGCCCCACCATTAAAATAAAAAAAAATTATGATTGTATTGATACAAAGATGAGGATAATCCAGGCTGAATTCACTATTATATATATATATATATATATATATATATATGTATATATATATCTCAATTATATATATATGTATATATATATATATATATATATATAATTGATATTTTTTCTTGTGATTTTTGAAGAAATTGAATTAGATAGTTTTGTGAGCCCTCTAAGCATGATGAACCAACCCGAGGCTCTGTGGCTGTGGTGCCTAATGGGATAAGTCAGACCTGGCTGCAGAGTCGACAGGGAAGCTCAGATGCACTCTGAAGTGTGGCTAGGAAGAACTTAAGAGAGAAAGGATTTTAATAACCTTCATGAGAATAAAAATTACTTAAGCAGGACACTCTGGCATCCCAAAGTGAACAGTGCTCATTGGAACAGAGGATGAGAAAGAGAACCTTAAAAGTCCAACTGAGGCATCTTAGGGTGGATCAAAAAGTGAATAATGGATTTTAGAGTTGAAGGACTAATACTCATCCATGATAAATATTTCTTCTACCTCTGGCTCAGTGGAAAAAGCGAGGACAAGGTAATGAGCTTGTCTTGTTTTTGTTGGGCCTGTCCCTGAGCTCTTTTGCTCAAGGTTAGCACCCTACCACTTTGACCCACAGCACCACTTCTGGTTTTTGAGTGGTTAATTGGAGATAAGAGTCTCACAAACTTATCTGTCCAGGCTGGCTTCAAACCTTGATCCTTAGATCTCAGCCTCTTGAGCATCTAGGATCACAAGCATGAGCCACTGGCACCAGAGAGATAAATGAGTTTTAAAAAGGCTACATTTATTTAATGAAAAAACCTGTGGTTTGGTGTAATTTGGGGGTTTGGGCCCTACCACCACACCGTGAACTCCATTGAGATGGAGTCTTCTGGGCTTGCCTAAAACCATCAACTTTCCCATCTCAGCTTCTCGTGAAGTTTATGACGGTACACACCACCACATACATCTCGCTATGTTTTTAGGGGTGGTGAACTTTCCTGCCACCCTGGCCTTGAACTGCAGTCCTCCCAATCTCATCTTCCCAATTAGCTGGGATTATAGGTGTGAGCCATCACACTTGGCTTATTTCCTGAACTTTCTAGTATACCTTCAGCTTATGTCTATTTTTTTTACAGATAGCTCCTCAAGGAAGAATAAAAAAGAGGAGGAAAGTTATATTTTTGAGTCCAAGAGTGATCATGCAAGAGAAGAACACCCGCCTCCCGAAGCAGGTAACTAACTGTTTGAAATGCATTGCCAGGTAGTTACACCTGCAGACACACAGTGCCTGAAGATAGCAGGTGAAGCCACAAAAGTCTGTGGCCAGAGCAGTGCTGCAAGGGCTAGGATAACAATGCATCGTGGTGCTCTTGACAGTTGCCTTCCATCCAGGGACCTCAGCTTTTTCTTTTGTACACTCTTCTAGGGGTTGACATTTTGTGAGGAAAGCCCCGATCTGTGTAATGGTTAAGAACATGGGTTCTAAGGCCAGCTGCCACAGTTCAAATACTGGCTCCACCACTAACCTTAATGACCTTGGGCGGGTTCTTATCTCTCTGACCCCAATTTCCTCATTGGTGAGATGAGAATAGTAACTATTCCTGCTTCATGGAGTTGTTGGGGAGAACTACTAGCTGCCTTCTGTAAGGCAATTAGTGCACTGCCTGGCTTATGTGTGAATGATGGCTCTTAGGGGTCTGTGTTCTCATAAGCATCTGGAGAGAAGCCAGCCTCCTCTTGCTCCCATATCACAGCCATGTATTACAGTTGGCTGGCACCTATTCTAGTTGTTAGGTATTCTGTGTTGCTTCCGTTCATATGAGCAGAATACATAACTCATCACTCAACTGGTTACTGTGAGGTCTGTTAAGGTGTTTTAAAAGGGGATGGAAAATATTAAATCTCTAATTTTCTGACTAGAATTTTCTCAGTTGTGGGGCTTGAACTCAGGGCCTGGGTACTGTCCCTCAGCTCTTTCATATAAGGGTGGCACTCTGTGTGTAGACACTGAGCCACAGAGCCACTTCTGGTTTTCTGGTGGTTAACTGGTGATAAGAGTCTCACTGACTTTCCTGCCTGGGTTGACTTTGAACTGTGGTCCTCAAATCCTCAGCTCCTGAGTAGCTGGGATTAAAGGTGTGAGTCACCAGAGCCTGGCTAAGAAAAATCTTGATAAACTGACAGCCCAGAACTTCATTCCAGTCCCCTCACACCAGGCTCCAGAGATATCCAGAATCACTGCTTCAATCCTTCCTAAGTTTGGCTCCAAGAGCCACCAACTAGTTCTTACAAAATGGAATATAATTAGCTAGTTCTGGTCAGGGCAGGAAAATGACAAAAAGACTCCCAGCCTAACCTGTTCCAACCTCAGCTGTCTGGCATTCTGGTTACAGGGGAAGCAAGCTGTGGGTAACTGTTCCAACCCCATTGGGGCTCATGCTTTGCTTTGGTAACAGACACAACTGAAGAATGTTCTATTGGCCATGTTATATAGCAAGTTGCTGAACTATCAAGTCTGATCCGTTTAGCCCTTTAATGACAAGGATAATGAAATCTCCCACAAAGCAGTACTTGACAGAATTCTGAAACTTGGTGATACTTTAAGTTTACCTGGCATCATTTTTTGTGAGTTGTAGAACTTGAACTCGGTGCTTAGGCACTCTCTCTGAGCTCTTTTTGCTCAAAGGAGCACTTTGCCACTTAGAGCCACAGCACCATGCAGATTCTATAGGAACCTGGTACAGAATTTTGCTTTAAAGAGTCATAGGTTTGTGCTGGAAAGGTGGTTTAGTGGTAGAGTGCTTGCCTAGCATGCATGAAGCCCTGGGTTTGAGTCCTCAGTACCACATAAGCAGAAAAAGCTGAAAGTGGCGCTATGGCTCAAGCAGTACAACGCTAGCCTTCAGCAAAAGAGCTCAGGGACAGTGCCCAGGCCCTGAGTTCAAGCCCTAAGACTGGCAAACAAAAAACAAAAAACCACCAAAACACAAAAAAGTCAGATTTGAGACTAAACCTATGACTTACAAGCCAAACACTTGGGTAAATTACTTAAGCTTTCTCTGTGACTCTTAATCTATACAATGGTGGTAATACGGTACCAATTTGAGTTGTTCAGATTAAATAATGCAAAGTGCTCATCAGCTCTGAAGCTGCCAGTAACTGACCTACCGTTTCCAACCTTTCACAGGTGCCGTACTGCCTCTGGCATTGGGTTTGGCAATCACTGCTTCGCTTCTTCTCATGGTTGCTTGCCGATTACGATTGGTGAAACAGAAACTTAAGAAAGCTCGTCCCATTACATCTGAGGAATCTGACTACCTCATAAATGGGATGTATCTGTAATAAGTGTAATTTAAATAGCTTAGGGCAAGGACATGCTTCACTCACAATTTCCTATGTTGGGCTCTGCCATTTATGACCTCTTGCAAGATCCTGTAAATCATAAACCTTTATTTATTGTAGATTTCCTTTAGGAGGTAGGTGAAGTGTTTTGAAATTTAGAGAGGAGTTGAAATTTATTAGAGAGGAATTCATGTGATTAAAGACTTTTACTATCTTACTTCTCAATTTATCAAATCTATCCTTGGAAACAGAAGCTTGTGGTCTGCTGAAGCAGAAAAGTCGGTATTTCAACATAACCTCAGTATGGCAGTGCTTTGTTGAGAAGTAACCACCACTGGCACTGGAGCCCCTAGGCAGCTTCCCCAGGTCTGCTTTAAGTTTCCAGGCTCTCCTTTCTCACTTCCCCCAGAAATTGTTTCTTAAATTGGATTTCACATGTTTATGCTTGAGATGGTACCTTTGACAGGTATATATGTTGTAATTTTCTGAACAGCTGAATGAAGCCTCAGGGTAGAGTAATGTGGGTGCTTCCCAATTCCTCTGATATTGTATCATGTTTGTGGCTGCCATCTTAGGCTGATCCTTGGAGAAAGCAAGATTTGGGATGAGGAAGGGCTCTAAGATGGCTATGAAGTAAGGTAGGAAATGAATGTAGGAGCAGAGAACCTGGAGAACCAAGTTTTAATAGAAACAGCTGTGAGTAAGTGTGCAAGAAGACAATTACTATTGGTTCCCGTTGGTCAATATGGCCTGTGGCCCAGGACACACTTTTCATGTCTGTGGTCAATGGTTCTAATCACAAGTCCTTGATAAAAGAGACAAATGCAAACTCTAAAACCGAACATTGGATTTGTGGGCATAACTTCAACATGTTACCATATGTAAGTACTGGCTCGTTATTTGGCCTACTGGAATGAGCCAGGGATTTGTGTATGGCACTACCACTCAGCTACATTCCAGCCCTTATTAGTTTTAATTCTTTGAAAAGTTATAATGTACTATCAGCTAGATGTCAGACTTGAGAGAGCAGAATGCAAGTGTTGCACAAATTTATCCTTATAGAAAACTGGCATCTAACTTAGGGCACTGGACAGCAAATTACTCCCTTTATTACACTCTAGAAGTTATTCTACTGAAATGTATATGTAGTGTGGCAGTATGGTGTCACATATTCCTATTCATTTTTACGAAAGTGGAAAATGTTTAATGCACTTGAAAACAGCCTGAATCTGCTTCTTTAGCAAGGGGCATGATTTTGGTGGCAAATATATTGAAACACATAAACAAATGGAAAGTTAGCTCTAGAAAACCAAATTGACCATCATGTTTGTTTCCTGAGAAACTGTCCTTTTTTTTTTTTTTAACTATTAAATGCTTAGAGTTTAATAGTGATTTAAACATACTGAAGACAGAGAAATGAAGTTAAGGTATCTGTATCTGTGATTCTACATAATTTTTTATCTAGAAGGATGTCACCTATAGCCATATCTAATAAAAACTGTTAAGGCATGCATCTCCCAGCACATTTTATATATGAAGAAATTAATACTATTTGGTATTGCTATGATGTTGAACATTCCTTTAATAAATTGTATTTTCTTCCACCTTTAAAAAAATCTTTTAATGTAAATCCTAAGTTGCTAATGTTGACTGAGGTGTTAATTGTATTATTTGGATTGAATTATACCAACTATATTTTATAAAAGGAGAAATGGAGGATTAGTGATTTTCATGAGACCATATAACATAAATTAGAAATAAGTATTGTAGCCCATACCTTTATTCCTAGCTGCTTGGGAAATCAGAGGCAGGATTATTAAGATTATTAAGATCTTATCTCAAAAGCATAAGTAACTCAAGTAGTAGAGCACTTGCTTGGGAAGCAAGAGGCCTTTGCCTGGGTATTCAATCCCTTATTCTGCCAAAAGTGTGTGTGTGTGTAATTATACTACACATAAAGGCTTTTAAACAAATGTTCTCTTTCGTCTTTTCTTTTTGTGCCAGTATTTGGGCTTAAACTCAGGGCCTGAGCTATTGCTCTGCTTTTTCATTCACAGCTTGCAGCCTACCACTTGAGCCTAAGCCACATCTCCATTTCTGGCTTTTTGCTGGTTAACTGGAGATAAAAGTGTCTCATTTTTGTCTGTCTGGGCTGGCTTCACCTCAAGATCCTTAGATCTCAGCCTACTGAAGTAGGATTACAGATATGAGCCACCAGCACTCAGCTCTTTCATTGTTTTATATGGCTGAAAACCCTGAAGTCCAAATAAAAGATCGTATTCTTACATTTAAACAAATTCCCCAAATGAAACAATATTACAATATTTTAAGTGTATTATGTAGATCTGTAAACAGAACAAAGAAATCAGCACTATGAGCTACCCAACCTGAGGCCACCTCATTTTTATTTTTATTTTATTTTTTTTTGCTAGTAAGGTAGACGTCTGTCTCCTATAACTAACTTCCTGCCTGCTTTATCCAACTTTTTTTTTATCTGCTATGCTGCTTAGTGGAGCCAGGATCCTAAAGAAATGCAGGCCTTTTCCACTCTGAAAAAGTCTTTTCTACAGACAACTCAAAACTGATATAGTGTTTACATGGAAATTCTGCAATCTCTGAAATCTTCACAAGAAAATCATAACGGGAGAGAAAGCCTAAAAAAAAAAAAAATCAGCAAAATAAGGCCAGGCACTGGTGGCTCACACACGTAATCCTAGCTACTCAGGAGGCTGAGATCTGAGGATTGCAGTTTGAAGCCAGATCTTGCAGGAAAATCCATGAGATTTTTATCTCTAGTTAACCACCAGAAAACCAGAAGTGGTACTGTGACTCAAAGTGTCTACACATAGAGTACTAGCCTTGAGTGAAAGATCTCAGTGACAGCACCCAGGCCCTGAGTTCAAGCTCCATGACCAACAAAAAATAAAAATCAGCAAAATAATTTTTCCATGGAATTTGACCCTTGGAGGAATCACAGTGAAGTATATAGGGTATGGAAATTCAAGTGCAAATGTCCCCAGGTGTCCCAAGCCACCCACCTACCTGTGGACAAAAATGTGTAATGCCTGTCCTACTGGATCTCATCTAAGTGCGAGTTCTCTGGAAGCAGTGCTTCAATATCCTCTGCTATTAAAAGTAAAAGGGAAAGACAGGAAGTAAGGGAGACAAGGAAACAGATATCAGAGGCTGTGAGGATTCACTAACCCAGTACAGCCCCATGGGAACCCAATGGAGTAACAGATACTTGTTTTTTGTCTCCTACCAAGCCATAGAGAGAATCAGGACATAGACAAAAAAATCAGGTAAAAAGGATGAATCCCACAAGACAGAACCAGCAACTACTGTCAGAGCAATATTAGAACAATTAGGATGGAGAAATTGTTGGGTTACTGAGTTCCATTTTATTATAGTACAGTACGCAGACACAAACTTCCTTGGGCCAGTTTCCTTCAAGTGGGATCCTTTGATGAACACTCAAGTATAGAATACTCATCCTTCTGAAAATGGCTGGTACATAAATCCCCACAGATACAACTGAAATCCAGTCCATACTTATCTGTTTTACTAAATGTAATTCTTTTTCGGGGGGGGGGGGCGGGCCTGAACTCTGGGCCTGGGCACCGTCCCTCAGCTCTTCAGCTCAAGGCTAGCGCTCTACCACTGGAGCCACAGCGCCACTTCCTGCTTTTTTTCTTTTTGCTTATGTGGTGCTGAGGAATCGAACCCAGGGCCTCATGCATGCAAGGCGAGCGCTCTACCACTGAGCCATCTTCCCAGCCCCCTAAATATAATTCTTTTTTTTTTTTTTTTTGTCAGTCGTGGGGCTTGAACTCTGGGCCTGGGCGCTGTCCCTCAGCTCCTCAGCTCGAGCGCTCTACCACTTGAGCTACAGCGCCACTTCCGGTTTTCTGGTGGTTTATTGGAGATAGGAGTCTCACGGTCTCTCCTGCCCGGGCTGGCTTTGATCCTCAGATCTCAGCCTCCTGAGTAGCTAGGATTACAGGCATGAGCCACCAGCGCCCGGCTAAATATAATTCTTTAGGAACACAATACATTGTATAAAATAACAATTTACATGCTGCAAGAACTTTAGCATTTATTTAAAATAACTTATTGGCCTATGAAACTTAGGTTAAACATTTTTTTAAATCGCTAATGTTTGCTATTCATTTATCCTATTAGTGCTCATTTGTTCACGAGTTCTTTTTATCACCATACCAAATTACTGTGAAATTTGTTTAACACTTAGCTGAAAGCCAGAACCACCTATCGAAGGAACACTAAACAAAACCACCAAGAGGTTATTTCCTGGCTCATAATCACCTACCATAATAGCTTCAAAAAATTTAGGATTATTAAGTTATTCCTAAATTATTTTTCTATTTTAGAGTCCTTTGAATTTTTTTTTTTTTTTTTTTTTTTTTTTTTTGTCGGTCATGGGGCTTGAACTCTGGGCCTGGGCGCTGTCCCTCAGCTCTTCAGCTCAAGGCAAGCGCTCTACCACTTGAGCTACAGCGCCACTTCCGGTTTTCTGGTGGTTTATTGGAGATAGGAGTCTCACGGTCTTTCCTGCCCGGGCTGGCTTTGAACCGTGATCCTCAGATCTCAGCCTCCTGAGTAGCTAGGATTACAGGCGTGAGCCACCAGCGCCCGGCAGTCCTTTGAATTTTTAAGGTACTTTAGATACATTTTAAATTTAGAGCTTGGGGGTTTTGTTTTGTTTTTTAAGTGGCAGTTCTTAGGGGAATGAGATTTTAAATATTTGCATAGTCTCTATTACTGTCTGGGAAAGAGTTGAGAACATCAATAGAAATTAAATTTCTTCATTAAGGTTTACATAAGTTTCCACTAGATGTTGCCTTTACCTTTTTTTTTCTTTTTTTCTTTTGTGTGGTTCTGGGGATTGAATTCAGGGCTCTGTATTGAACTCAGGCAGAAGCTCTACCACTTGAGCTAGTTTCATATTTGACTTTTAAAAAGCCCATAAAAATATTTTTTGTTTGAATAGTTCATTACTGTCCTTTAATATAAAAGAATATCGGACTGGGAAGATGGCTCAGTGGTAGAGCGCTTGCCCTGCATACATGAGGCACTGGGTTCGATTCCTCAGCACCACATAAACAGAAAAAAGAAAAGCCGGAAGTGGCGCTGTGGCTCCAGTGGTAGAGCGCTAGCCTTGAGCTGAAGAGCTGAGGGACAGCGCCCAGGCCCAGAGTTCAGGCCCCATGACTGGCAAAAAAAAAAAAAAAAAAGAATATCAATTAGTTAATGCTAACATATTCTATAAATTATGAATACTAAACACTAAAGAAACATTTATCTCCAACCTATAATCACGAATCAGCTCTTAGAAAGGCTTAGAACTGGCCGTTTCCTGGGATCCCAACTCCAGGTGTGCTCCTGGTGCCTCAGCACTTTTCGCTCATTGAAATCTTTTACATTTTCACTGTGGACTGAGTGGTCTCACTGCCCCTCCCCACCACACTGAAAAAGTGTAACACAGCTGCTTTGTGTGGTACCCAGAGGCACAAATTTGTTCCTGCCTCTCCTCCTCCGTCCTGGGACATCATGAACTCCTGTCCTCTCTTCCTGCACCTGGTTTCTTACCATGTCCACCATCTGTGTGCTGTCAGAACCGTGAGATGAGGAGCCAGCCCAGCCCTGAGCACCAGGACCCTCCCCACACTGACCTAGGTCTCTTTCCCATCCACCTGCTACTTCAGCTAAGGCGGGGCCAGGGCGTCCCATCCCTGACTTCACTTTCCTTGCTCTGAGCTGCAGCTGCTTGCTTCCCCATGGATAAACAGAATGTGGTTATGGGTCTGTTTTTCAAATTGCTGTCATAGTTTAGGCTTGGGTAATTAATAAATCAAAGGATGATTCCTAGATAGAAAATAAAACATGACTATATTCCAGAAAAAAAAGGCTTAGAACTAAAGCCCATCATTTCCATCTCTTAGTGATTCTACCTTAAATTCATTGTATGTTCAGCATCCTAAAATGTTACTTTATAAAAGTGTAAAGTCCAAAAGCAACGGTTGAACACCTCTCAAGACACAGCGTTTTTCTGTACCAACTGGGACCAGTTTGTCTTCTTACAGAGCATCTCCTCTACTAGACTGAAGATTCCTTGAACGTAAGGGCCTTTTTCTATACCCAACGCTAACAGGGATTTATAGATAATAAAATGTTGGTGTTGGCCATCAATGACCCAGAATAGTGGATGAGTTTAAGAATTTAATCTTAGGGGCAGGGGAGAGTGTAGTTGTGGAAGTGGGAGGGAAGGGATGGTAGGGGAAAAATAAAGGAGGAGGCAACAATGCTTGATAAGAAATGTACTCTTTACCTTGCTCATGTAACTGTAACCCCTCTCTACCGTATTTTCACAATAAAAAACTTATTTAAAAAAAAGAATTTAATCTTAAAATCCTAAACATTTGACTTTTGCAAATGCCTCAAATGACACTGTCCTGACATGAAGGTTCACTGATAGGATTTAGGAGCAGACTGAAACTAGTGATAAACTTAAGATTTCCAAGACTTACGTATTATATGATCCTAGCTTCCTGTGTTTAAGACCTTACCCAAAAAGACATACTTGTGAAACACATGTCCACATAAGGTTTTCAAAGCCTTTTAAAAATATTTTTTTTAAAAAAGGGCTGGAAAGGTGGCTCAATGGTAGTGTTTGCCTCGCATGCATGAGGCCCTGGGTTTGATTCCTCAGCACCACATAAGCATAGAAAGCAGGAAGTGGTGCTGTGGCTCAAGTGGTAGGGCACCCCCCTTGAGCTGAAGAGCTGAGTAACAGTGCCTAGGCCCAGAGTTCAAGCCCCATGACCGACAAAAAACAAAACTGCAGACTTTTAAGAGTGCTCTTTCTCACTGAGAGTCTCCTCATCAGAATAACTATGGATACTTGCACACAGCAGAGACTTGACTGGAAGTGCTACTTCTGCTTAGGAAGACCTCTGTGTTTCCTTAAGCTCTGGAGCCTTTAGAAAAACTAAGGACTTCTTAAAAAATGTATAAAACCATACATATGAGCAAGATCCCAAAGTGTCACTGCTTTCTCAGCCATCATATTAATAAATCTATCTATACTTGAGGTGTGTTTATTCTGAACTATCTTCTTCCCTGACATTGTCAGTTCTTCACTCTCTCATTGGGCAATTACTTACTGTATAGCCACTGAGGAGGAGCCCTGGGAAAAATGAGGCCAGAGAGAAATAATGAAGTATAGTCTTTGCCTGGAAGAAATGTGACAGTCTACAACATATTGATGGACTAGTGCTGCCTACCTACTCAGCCTTCACAAAGAGAAGCAACAGAGGAACAGCATTTCCTGTGATCTTAGGATTATTTTATGTCTTCCTTCTAGATTCAAACACTACCAATGCATCTTTTGCTTTTTACTTTATTTGGCAAAGCAGCACCGCATAAACTGTGCAGAAACTAGCACACAGCTTACACAGCATGTTAGATTCATATACATTATCAGCAGCAAACTAGAAACAGAAAAAAGGACTCTCAAGTCTCCTGTCATTTTTAAAGAGAAAAGAAAAACTATGTCAGTTATGTCCAATCTGAACAGCTAGGTTTATAGGACATTACCTGACATCTGCTTAAGTTTCAATATTTACAAATGCCTAGTTTTAAGGTAACAAAGCAGCTGATTGTATCTACAACATGCTATTCTATGACACCACATCAAAAGCTTTAAAGAGAAAGCTCATCTCTAGTTTCTTAGTAGCATCTAACAGACATCCAAATATCAAGAATTTTAACTTGTGAGATATTGTTATCTGATGCACAAAAGAAATCTGATAAATTAATACTGGAACAGAATTAAAACGTCCAACAAAAGAAAAGCCACTTCTCAAAATAAATTCATAAACTAAGCTTTCCACTTTGCAGAACCCTTTCTTTTCATATTATTATAGTAAAACGTGGGCATGTTAAAGCAATTACTCACTAATTATACTCTGCATCTTTCCTATACCAGTTTGGTTCTGTGCCTCTCTGAAGAATTAGAAAACCTTACAAAACCACACATTTTCATGCTGAAAATAAGAGTGTAACAAAGTCCAAAACAAGCTGTGATGCTGTTGGTTTCCAAAAAGCTTTAAGGACTGAGATGAGCAATCGTCTGTAATATTATAGATCGGTCAAGCTGATGTTTCTTTTACAGTTCATCCCTGGGGAAGAAAAGAGAAAAATGTAAGTGGCAGTTAATATACTAAAAAAAAGTTTTTTAAAATTGGCTGATAGCTTAGATACAACACTTAAGTCAGTAAAAAATGCACTGACCCCCAAGCAATTAAAAGTATGAACAATTCCAAACTCAAAGCAAAATCCAGCCATCTTTCATGCTACTCCAAAATGAAGTATAAAACCAGAAGATACTGAGTCCTATATTTAGTTCTAAAGATTTAAATTTCTTCCTTCACGATCAAAAAAATCAGAAAAATTATTCCTTTTAGGATCACCTTGATAATAGCTCTTACTGTAAAATGATCTGAATATTTAGACTTCAAATGATTTTTATAGTTACATTCACAAATTAGGCCAAAAAAAAGTCTTTTGCTTAGAGTGTCTGTTATCAATTGTGGAATGGGTCCATCTCAACCCAAACTCTCTGGGAGGAAATGCATCATCTGTAGGTATAATATACCTGTCAGGTGATTTCATAAGGCAGCTTTATCAGCTCCAAAAGAAACCATTCGTTCAGCCAGGTGCAGCAGCACTGTGCCAGCAACTGCCAGTGAGAGGAAGGAAGGAGTAAAAACGCAGCCTAAAATTGTACGGCTTATCAATCCTACCTTAACAGAGCCACCAAAAGTGAAAAAATAAAACTGCCACAAACTCTAAAAGCACTGCTTTTAAGGGTAATTTGAGTAACAAAAAAATTCATTAAAAACTCAAGTACTTTAGGAACAAAGCAAGGTCTTTGCAATTATAACTTTAGTGATTCAGAAAAGAACACTGTATACTACATAGACAGAAAAGGGGGACAGGAGAAGTAAAAGGTGAGAAAATGGCAATAACTGATAATTTTAGATGAAGAACTGCAGGAGCTCCTTATACTGCTTTATCAATCAAACTGTCTAGTAAGAATTAAGATGAAGTTGAGCGCTAGTGGCTCATACTTGCTACAATCTTAGCTATACAGAAGGCTAAGATCTGAGGATTGTGGTTCAAAGCCAGCCCATGCAGTGAATTCTGTAAGACTCTTATCTTGAATTAACCACCAGAAAAATGGAAGTGGTGCTGTGGCTCTAGCACTAGCCTTGAGCATAAAGAGCTCAGGGACAGTGCCCAGACCATGAGTTAAGCCCTATGACTGAACAAAACAAAACAAAACAAACAAAAAAAAGAATTAAGGTAAAATGTTTTGAGAAATTTGTTAAATTTGAATATAACTGAAGTAAAGAATTTATAGCCAGTGACTCATGTCTGTAATCCTACCTACTCAGGAGGCTGAAATCTGAGGATAGCAGTTCAAAGCCAGCTGGGGCAGAAAAGTCCCTGTGAGACTCTTATCTGCAATAAACTACTCAAAAAATCAAGAAGTGGTGCTGTGGCTCAAGTTTGAGAGTGCTAGCCTTGAGTACAAAGAGGCTCAGGGACAGTGCCTAGGCCCTGAGATCAAGCCCCAGAACCAGCAAAACAACAACAAAAAAGTGTCATAAGTAAGTAGTATATTAAGATAATGTCTTTTCTTAAAAGCTGAATTGTTAAGTAATACAAGAATTTGTGTCTGTGTCAGTACTGGGCTTGAAATTAGGGCCAGGGTGCATTCCCTGAGCTTTTATTGTTCAAAGCTCACCGGTGCTTTGCCATTTGACCCACAGCTCTACTTCCAGCTTTTTCTGGCTTTGAACTGTAATCCTTAAATTTCAAGCTCCTGATTATTAGGATTGTGGGCATAAGTCACTGGCACCTGGCGACAAGAAATGATTTAGAACAACCATTTTCCTCTCATGAACTACTTTACTATTACACTATTGTTATCTTTTAAAGGACAAATTATCTTTTCTGATTCCTTTTTATATAGTCTTCTGATAAAAATAAAAATAAAGATTAAAATAAAATAAAAATAAAAATAGCTTTTACCTAATTAATCAGTAAAATATTTGGCTCACAAAGTATCTACTTGTTCTGCTGGGTACCAGGGGCTAATACCTGTAATCCTAGGTAATCAGGAGATAGAGATCTGAGGATTGCCATTTGAAGTCAGCTCAGGCAGGAAAGTCCATGAGACTCTTATCACCAACTAACCACAAGAAAACCAAAGTGGCCTTGTGACTCAGAGTGTCTACACGTAGAGTGCTAGCCTTGAGTGAAAGAGCTTAGGGACAGCACCCAGGTCCTGAGTTTAAGCCCCACAACCAACCAAAACAAAATACAAAATCTATGTATTCTATTTACAAAGAAAATAAATTTTCTTTATAAAGTATGAAGATACTATATTTTTTAAATATATATTTACTTGTTCAAGGTATTAAAAATATTACAAATAAATCCCAACACAGTATAAAATTTACAAATACCTTCTCCATTAAAATTATTTTGGCGAGGTTCACACCTGTAATTTTAACTACTCAGAAGATTGAGATCTGAGGATCAAGGTTCAAAATCTGCCCAGGCAGACGAATTTGTTTTATTTTATTTTTTGGGGTCCGGTCGTGGGGCCTGAACTCTGTGCCTTGGCGCTGTCCCTCAGCTCTTCAGCTCAAGGCTAACGCTCTACCACTTGAGCCACAGCGCCTATTTCAGCTTTTTTCTTTTTGCTTATGTGGTGCTGAGGAATCGAACCCAGGGCCTCAGGCATGCAAGGCAAGCACTCTACCACTGAGCCACCTTCCCAGCCCCAGGCAGAAGAATTTGTGAGAGTTATCTCCAATTAACCAGCAAAAAACCAGAAATGGTTATGTAGTTCAAGTGGTAGAGCAGCAGTCTTGAGCAAAGAAACCAAGTGAAAGCAAAAGGCCCTAAACTGAAACTCCAGTACCAGCACAAAAGAAAAAATGAAGAAGAAAAATAAAGTTTTTTAATAGACTTGCGTTTAGTAATTTATAGTGTCAGGAAAAAACAAAATCTTGCTGCCAAGTGCATAAAACAACTTGTACACACATTTCCAGGGTGTCCCCTGGGTATGTTACTGTCTTTCAGTTTTCACCCTTCACTTTTCTCATTCTTCTTTTTCTTTTGCCAGTCCTGAGGCTTGAACTCAGGGCCTATACACTGTATCTGAGCTTCTTGTGCTCAAGGCTAGCACTCAACCACTTCAGCCACAGTGCCACTTCTAGCTTTTTCTGTTTATGTGGTACTGAGGCATAGAACCCAGGGCTTCTTGAGTGCTAGGCAAGCACTCTACCACTAGGCCACCTTCCCAGCCCTCATATTTCTTTTTGAAAGGACCCTTCCTTCATTTTATTTCAGACTCTTAGCTGAGTATATTCCTGCCTGGACTCTCACTGAACACAAACCCTTTATGAACACAAAGAAATAACAGATTAAACTTTAAAGTTAACTATTGTACCTTCTCCAACATTTTGTTCACCAGTAATGTTATAGTAACATTTTTTAATGTGACATATTTTTAGCTATTTTCTGTACTTTGTTTCAAATTCCAGTATTTTTGTAACTAGAAACACATCTGTGGATGTATAATCTATTTGAATAAATAGAAAATCAACAACAGATAAAGCTAGCATGTTAGTATAGCAAGCATAGTATAGTATAGAAATGGTTTCTAATGATGTAAGCAAAATTAACCTTTCTCTTAAAGCCTAAAGGCTCCAAAATAGACGTATACATAAATATTTAGTAATATTTAAAAATCATCAATAAAAGTTTCTAGAGCTGAGGATGTTAATAAGTGGTACAACACATGTCCACCATGTGTGAGGCCCAGAGTTTGACTTAAAAAAAAAAAAAGTCAGGTGCTCGTGGCTCACACCTGTAATCCCAGCTACTCAGGAGGCTGAGATCTGAGGATCGAGGTTTAAAGCCAGCCTGGGCAGGAAAGTCTGTGAGACTCTTTTTTTTTTTTTTGTCGGTCGTGGGGCTTGAACTCTGGGTCTGGGCGCTGTCCCTCAGCTCTTCAGCTCAAGGCCAGTGCTCTATCATTTGAGCTACAGCGCCACTTCCGGTTTTCTGGTGGTTTATTGGAGATCGGAGTCTCACAGTCTCTCCTGCCCGGGCTGGCTTTGAACCGCGATCCTCAGATCTCAGCCTCCTGAGTAGCTAGGATTACAGGCATGAGCCACCAGCGCCCAGCAGTCTGTGAGACTCTTATCTCCAATAAACCACTAGATAACCAGAAGTGGCACTGTGGCTCAGGTGGTAGAGCACTTGCCTTGAGCTCAAGAGCGCAGGGACAGCGGCCAGGCCCAGAGTTCAAGACCCATGACCGACAAAAAAAAAAAAAAAAAAAGACTGAATTTCTTAGCACAGATGGTTTGGTTTTTTTTTTTTTTGGGGGGGGGGGGTGGTTGTGGGACTTGAACTCTGGGCCTGAACGCTGTCCCTCAGCTCTTCAGCTCAAGGCTAGAGCTCTACCACTTAAGCCACAGTGCACTTCCGCCTTTTTCTGTTTATGTGGTGCTGAGGAATTGAACCCAGGGCCTCATGCATGCAAGGCAAGCGCTCTACCACTGAGCCACCTTCCCAGCCCCAAATGGTTTGGTTTTAATGAGGATAGATGCAGGTTTGAGGAAGGCCTAAATCTATAAGTGGAGAAAAGAGGAAATCACTTCATGCCTTGAACCAAGATCTTCTAAATAGCTTTCTTGAGTTGCTACCATTACAGGTGTGAGCCAATGGCACCTGGCAGTTCTGTAATGTTTTAAGCAAACTAGAAGTGAAGTGAAGGAAAGTTGTAAGTAGTTGCTGATACTACATCTGATTTTAAGTAAAAAGATCAACAGTTTTTCAAATGATTTTCTAAAGGATAGCTGTGTTCCAGGCTACAAATCCAAGAAAATAAATTACACAAGGTGAAAAATAAAATACAATTCTTCATAAAATGTTACAGAAAGGCCATGCTGAAATGTAGTTAAAAGTAAAACATGGCTGGGTGTCGGTGGCTCACACTTGTAATCCTATCTACTTAGGAGGTTAAGATCTGAGGATCACAGTTCAAAGCCAGTCTGTGAGACTCTCATCTCCAGTAAACTACCAAAACAAGCTGAAAGTGGAGCTGTACCTCAAGTGATAGAGCACTAGCTTTAATCACAAAAGCTCAGGGACAGTTCTTAAGCCCAGAGTTCAAGCCCCAAGGAAAAAAAAAAGGCAAAACACTACTGAACATGGTATGCACACCTCCTATAAATCCCAGTAATTTTGCAGCTCAGAAAGTGCTGCTGTGCACTGATTTCCCTTCCTCTCTGCAAGGGGAAGGTGAAGAGGACTCAGACTCTGCTATGGCAAACAGCAAAAGCAGGCATTGGATTTACAGTAAGCCATGCTGTGCAAAGACAGTGTGGTGCGGCATGCTGCTGGCCCTGTGGGTGAGGAGTGAGACGTGGGCACACACTGGATCTTCTACAGGATCCCTGCCCTCCCCAGGAAAGCAAACAGAATAGGTGGAAATCAGATGGCCCAGTCTATGGAGAGGATGGACATTTGCTCCTTTTGGTGGTTCTGAAACAATGGCTGAATGAACTAAGGAAGAAATCAAGCCAAAAGGTAGAATATCCTCTCTGGGATTCTGACCTTTTGAAAAGTGGAACAACTGTGTCTTTCTCCTTCTTGCTCCCTGTAACAATGTACAATGAGACTGAATGAAGCGGGAAATGATGGCCCCATCTAAGTACAGAAACACAGAATGGCTGATAATGAAAATAACCTTATAAAAGGCACTGAACTGCAGCTGAAACTCTCTTAAAAACAAAACACAACACACCTCTGTGCCAACCAAGTCTCACACACCCAGAGATAAGTTCATTTGAAAGAAGGGCAGACCATGCAAATTGTTTCACAAGTTTAATGTAATGGGTTGTTGGTATTTTGATGGAGTAGCATGAAGATGGCAACCAAAAACCAAAAGCAGCCCTTTGCAGTCTAATGTCTTAAAATCCACACCCTTTCACCTTGCAAGTGTGGAAGAAGAAAGAGCAGAAGAGAAAATCACTTCCACCTGGACCACTGCTTTTCCTTATCTGTTAAAGGCACATAAATCACCCCCATCAGAGGCTTCATTTTGACACTGCCATCTTGTAGCTTGTCATACTGCTCCAACATTTGGTTTCCACCTGCCGGACCCACTGGTAATATCAATCTTCCACCAGGCTTTAACTGGTCTATTAGCTAAAGGAAGAGAGAAACAAACATACACATCAATGTACAGATTTTGTATTACTAGTTATCTGACATCACTGTAAAGAACATTCGGTCCATGAGCAGACGAGAGAAACATGCAATAGTCATTCCTTAGTACAGTGGGGCATTGGTCTCAGGACCGCTCAAGCATAGTAGCATGACACAGTATTTGCATATAACCTATGCACATCATCCCAAATACCTTTTCTGCCCCACTACTGGTTAAATACAAGAATGAAGAACCCACATTTACTATGTTAAAAAAAAAAAAGAATAATCATTGAATATCTTGACATGGCAGCTAATCATATGTAGAGAGTCAGAACTAAAAGAAGGTTGTAACAAAGATACTTGGTTTGGTTGGGGACCGGAAGAGGGCCAAGGTACATACTTTAAAGTGTTTTACTCATTTACCTCTCAGCATCCACTACTAAACTCTAGGTTGCTTGATAGAAACTGTATTTTGTTCATTACTGTGCCTCAGCACCTAACATAGTACCACGTACAACTACAATGTTCAACATGTTTGAACTAGGCCACCTGATGTAGCATTATCCTCCCCTGACATAGCAGAAAATTCTAAAGCCTGTGTGTCTGGAGTCTTTGTGATTCAGAAAGAAAGGGAAGGGGAGGAAGGGAAGTATAGAAAATCAACAAGAAATCACTATCATATTGTTGTTGAATGTAGGGCACTACTGAAGCTAAGGTAAGGGAAACCTAATTACATAACTGAATTGAGAAGTACTGCCTCCAGGAAGAAGGACAGGAGGAAGGGACTGGAATATCTAGCGTAAGAATGTGGACATCATTATTAATGAAAACCCAGGGGCTGGGAAGTTGGCTCAGTGGTAGAGTGCTTGCCTCGCATGCATGAGGCCCTGGGTTCGATTTCTCAGCACCACATAAGCAGAAAAAAAAAAGCCGGAAGTGGCGCTGTGGCTCAAGTGTTAGAGCGCTAGCCTTGAGCTGAAGAGCTGAGGGACAGTGCCCAGCTCAGAGTTCAGACCCCATGACCCGACCCCCCGAAAACACATCACTACTCAGTAAAACATCTCTTGTCAAAAATGTTAAATATAGGGCTGGGAAGGTGGCTCAGTGGTAGAGCATTTGCCTTGCATGCCTGAGGCCCTGGGTTCGATTCCTCAGCACCACAGAAGCAAAAAGAAAAAATGCCGGAAGTGGCGCTATGGCTCAAGTGGTAGAGCACTAGCCTTGAGCTGAAGGACAGCGCCCAGGCCCAGAGTTCAGGCCCACAACTGGACCGGACCAAAAAAAAGAAAAAAGTTAAATATAGGCTGAGAAGTTGGCTCAGTGGTAGAGCACTTGTCTTGCATGCATGAGGCCCTGGGTTTGATTCCTCAGCACCACATAAGCAGGAAAAAAAAAGCCAGAAGTGGTGCTGTAGCTCAAGTGGTAGCGTGCTAGCCTTGAGCTGAAGAGCTGAGGGACAGCGCCCAGGCCCAGAGTTCAGGCCCCATGACCGGACCCAAAAAAAAAAAAAAAGTTAAATATAACTTACAGATTGCCACTATTCAAATAATTAAGGAAGAAACATGGCTTTGGATATTTTTACCCCAGAAAAGGGTGCCTGCCCTCAGTGGGTATATCCTATTTTTTCTTTTGTTGATATTTGCAAGTATTCTTTAAGTCATTTTTCTGAATTTTAAGGCCTATAATGAAAAATGTCAGACTTCTTCATCCCGGCCCCAACTCTTTACCTGTGTCTTCTTGTATGATCTTTAGATATCAAATTATATACTAGATAAGGACTGCACTCATTTGCTGTACATCTAGTTCCATCCCTCAATCTAACCAGTCAATTTATTTATACTCAAATCACTTTCAGAGCTGGGAGCTAGTGGTTCATGCTTGTCACCCTAGGAGGAGGCTGAGATTGGAAGGATTCCAATCCAGTCCAGTGCCAGTCCAACTCAGGCAGAAAAGTCTCCAAGATGCCATCTCAACAGAGGAAAACCTAAAATAGGTGCATCCCAGTCAAGGCACTGAACCTAGGCAGGGTATGGGACTGTATCTCAAAATTAACCTTCAAGCCGGGCGCCGGTGGCTCACGCCTATAATCCTAGCTACTCAGGAGGCTGAAATCAGAAGACCGGGAATGTGGCTTAGTGGTAGCGTGCTTACCTAGCATGCACTGGGTTTGATTCCTTAGTACCACATAAATAGAAAAATCTGGAAGTGGGGCTGGGAAGGTGGCTCAGTGGTAGAGCGCTTGCCTTGCATGAGGCCCTGGGTTCGATTCCTCAGCACCACATAAGCAAAAAGAAAAAAGCCAGAAGTGGCACTGTGGTTCAAGTGGTAGAGTGCTAGCCTTGAGCTGAAGAGCTGAGGGACAGCGCCCAGGCTCAGAGTTCAGGCCCTATGACTGGACCCAAAAAAAAAGAAAAATCTGGAAGTGGTGCTGTGGCTCAAGTGGTAGAGTGCTAGTGCCTTGAACACAAGAAGCTCAGGGACAGAGCTGAGGCCCTAATCTCAAGCCCCAGGACTGGGGGCTATAAATAAATAAATAACCTTCAAAATACATGGCAAGGCACAACTCTGAGGTTGCCCGTGTAGCAAGCAAAGGCCCTGAATGAGTATAAATCTACTATTGCCCCCTCACCCAAAAAAACCCTGTTATGACTGTAAATTTGCTGCTGGACCAAGAGATATCCCACAATTGCTTTTTCTATAATTGTTTGGTTATACTGCAACTAAAGTTAAGACTTTCCTTTTTCATTTACTTAATTTCTCTCTCTCTCCTTCACTCTCTCTCCATGCTCACCAACCCCCCCCCAGTTCTGTGTGTGTTTGTGTGTGTGTGTGTGTGTGTGTATGTGTGTGTGTGTGTGTGTGTGCACCAGTCATAGGGTCTGAGTGGTGTCCCTTGGCATTTTTGCTCAAGGCTAGAGCTCTACTTTAAGCCACAGCTCCACTTCTGTTTTTTGGTGGTTAATTGGAGCCTCATGGGCTTTCCTGCCCAGTCTGGCTTTGAAACATTAATCCTCAGATCTCAGCCTTCTGAGTAGTTAGGATTACAGGCATGAGCCACTGGCACCTGTGTTTTTATCCCCTCTACCCTTTTTTTTTTTTTTTTTTTGTCAGTCGTGGGGCTTGAACTCTGGACCTGGGCGCTGTCCCTCAGCTCTTCAGTTCAAGGCGAGCGCTCTACCACTTGAGCTACAGCGCCACTTCCGGTTTTCTGGTGGTTTATTGGAGATAGGAGTCTCACGGTCTCTCCTGCCCGGGCTGGCTTTGAACCGCGATCCTCAGATCTCAGCCTCCTGAGTAGCTAGGATTACAGGCGTGAGCCACCAGCGCCCGGCTCCCCTCCACCCTTTTTTAAAAAATAGTAAGTGGGTTTGAACTTGGCCCTTACACTCTCACTAGGCTTTCTTCCTTCTGACTAGTGCTCTACAATGTAAGCCTCTATTCTGGTATTTGTTGGCTAATTGGAGATGAAGTCTTCTGGACTTTTCTGCCTGGGTTAGTTTTGAACCTGCATCTTCCAGGTCTCAGCCTCCTAAGTAGCTAGAATTATGGGCATGAACCCGACTGTAAATTTCTTAGAAAATGTTTCCTAATCTTTCTACCTTACAACAGCTTCTAAATTTTCATATTAGATACCAACTCTATTAATTAATGCTCTTTTGTTGTCTCTGCAGATTCCCCTCTAGTCCTACTGGACTTCTCTTTGTAATAATCCTGGGAACTCTTACCACTTCTCTCCGACTAAGCTACCACTCTTCCTAGACCCATGACTTTCTGTCTTCAGTCTTTCTGGTCTGTCTTGTTCCAGTTTCTTTTTTTATGTTGTTATCCATACAATTCCTCCAAAAGCATTTTGTAAAACAGTGTGTGGAACATGAGACTGGAATTTGCAAATCTAAAAGCATCTTTATTCATTTGGAGGTAGTGTTCAGAGAGAATTCCCCTAATTTTCATCTCTTTATAACTAAGCTAAACATGAAAAAAAGTACCTGTGTATAATTTATGTTTGACAGAAACCTAGTGTTTCAGTGAACTTAACCACAGAGTATTGGAGGCTGACATAAGATTATTTGAATATGGGTTGGGAATGTGGCTTAGTGGTAGGGTGCTTGCCTAGCATGCATGAAGCCCAGGGTTAGATTCCTCAATAGCACATAAATAGAAAAAGCCGGAAGAGGTGCTGTGGCTCAAGTGGTAGAGTGCTAGCTTTGAGCAAAAGAAGCTCAGGGACAATGCCCAGGCCCTGAGTTTTATCCCAACTGGCAAAAAAAAGAAAGGAAAAGCAAAGAACAAGAAAAAAGAAAAAAAGATTATGTGAATATTCCTAAGATGAAAAATCAACATTGTACTTTGAAGTTGGGCATGGTAGCTCACGCCTATAATCCTAGCTCTCAGGTGGCTGAGATCAGGAGGATCTTTGCTCTAGGCTGGCCGGGGGGAAGGAGGAGAAGCTCAGAAGACTCTTCAGTGAAAAAGCTAGGTGAGGTGGCATGTACCTGTCATCCCAGCTAAAGCATAAAACATAAAATAGGAGGACTGTGTCCCAGGTTCACACCTATGCAAAAACCAAAACCCTATCTCAACAAAATGGACAGTGAAAAAAAAAAAAGGCTGCATAGCATATGGCTGAGTTAAATGCCACTACCACCAAAAAAAAAAATTATACCTTACATGTAATAGTCTTTCTTTTCATTGCAAACCAGGCAAATCTTACTAGTTTTTTAAAGAGTCAGTTCAGGTTTCATCAGTATATGAAGTCTCCTTGATGCTGCCAAATTCTTTCCCTCATATGCATGCTTTCTATCTAATATGTATCATGTTAATTATTAACTATCACATTATTAAAAATAAAATCCTAAGTACATTCTAAACAGCATCTACAAGGCACTTTGTGTATAAATCTTGAGAGCGTTAGCTGAATAAAACACAAGCAGAAAACCCCAACTCACTGCCTGGGGCACAACTGGGGCTGCCGCTCCCACGTGAATAGCATCATAAGGAGCTTCTTCAGCATATCCCATTCTTCCATCACCCACTGGAAAATAAAGGTTTGTTTTAAAATTGGTGCCGGTCAAGTGAAAAATCAATGTCAGAAAGATCAAAGACCTAAACATGAAAAGATCAAATGTAAAGAAAGAGTATAAAGACATATCTTTATGACTTCAGGTAGGTATAAACAGGACATAGAAAGCCCTGGGGTACTGGTGGCTAATGCTTGTAATCCCAGCTACTCAGAAGGCTGAGATCTGAGGATTGTGGTTCGAAGTAGCCTCGGCAAGAAAGTCTGTGACTTTTACACACACACACACACACACACACACACACACACACACACACACACACACACACACACACACACACACACACACACACACACACACACACACACACACACAGCTGGGAAAAATTAGTAAGTCTGAAAAAGAAGAATTTCAGAAGTGGCTCTGTTTCGGCAAGAAAGTCTGTGACACACACACACACACACACACACACCGGGAAAGTCTGTGACACACACACACACACACACACACACACACACACACACACACACACACACACACACACACACACACACACACACACACACACACACACACACACACACACACACACACACACACACACACACACACACACACACACACACACACACACACACACACACCGGGAAAAATTAGTAAGTCTGAAAAAGAATTTCAGAAGTGGCTCTGTTTCTTAGTGGTAGAACACTGGCCTTGAGCAAAAAGAGCACAGGGACAGGCCCCAGGCCCCAAATTCAAACCCAACAACTGACCAAAAAAATAAAAAAAATAAATAAAATTAAAAAAAAAAAAAAATATATATATATATATATATATATATATATTTCTATATCTCCATTAAAGGGGACCATGGCTGAAGATGGACTGTAGTGATACAGCACCTGCCTAGCATGGATAAGCCCTGAATCTGATTGCCAGCAGCAGGGAGGAAAAATGGGCAAGGGGGAGTAAGATGAAAAATGCACACTATGTGGGAAGACTTTTGTTTTTGTCTTTTCTTTTTTCTTTTGGAGGAGGGGTGAGGGCAGTGGTTGTGGGGCTTGAACTCTGGGGCTGGGCGCTGGCCCTCAGCTCTTCAGCTCAAGGTGAGTGCTCTACTTCTTGAGCCACAGCACCACTTTCAGTTTTCTGGTGGTTTACTGGAAATAAGTCTCACGGACTTTCCTGCCAGGGCTGGCTTTGAACCACGATCCTCAGATCTCAGCCTCCTTAATAGCTAGGATTATTGGCAAAAGCCACCAGTGCCCAGTCTATGGGGGAAGATTTATGATGTAAATGGCCAACTAAGGGATGGTCTCTAGAAGATCTATGTCAAGGAAAAATACAAACAATCCAATACCTAAACAAGTACTTCTCAAAAGAAGTAACAAAATGGGCAAACATGGGGGAAAGTCTTGAACCTCACTCGTTAATAGGAAAATTCCAAATTAAAATCTCTAAGAGATACAATACTGTACACATTTAGATAGGCAAAATAAATATTCCTCTCAAAGTGAATGTAGAAGAATGCAATATAATTATAATTATTATTATTATTAGCTCAGTATAATTCAGCTTATATCACCATAAAAATAACAAAATTCTCTGAAAAATAAAGTTTTCTGGTACTTACCAACTAGCTGCACTCTCCCTGAAGATAACAGTGTTGAATCGTCCTTTCGGACATTATTTATTGAGTCATCTACTAGCTCTTTAATGTGATCAATTCCTATGACTTTTCCACTATGACCAACCTGTGAAAGAGAAAATAATTTAAGAGTATACTGAGCTAAATTGATGTTCCTTTTAAGCTAGGCACTGGTGGCTCACACCTATACTCCTAGCTATTCAGAAAGCTGAGATCAGGAGGATTATGGTTTAAGGCCTACCCAGGCAGAGAAGTTCACTAGACCCTAAAATAACTAGAAAAAGTGTGGTTCAAGTGGCAGAGTGCCAGCCTAGCAAGTATGAGGCCCTGAGTTCAAAACTAGTACCATCAAAAAAGTTCCCTTAACGTCATATTCTACGATGAGAATTCAAAACCAAAAGGCTAGCTGGGTGCCAGTGGCTCACACCTTAATCCTAGCTTCTGGGGAAGCTGAGAGATAGAATCATGGTTCTAAGCCAGCCAAAATGGGAAAGGTCCTAAGATTCTTATCTCCAATTAACCAGCAAAAAGCCAGAAGAAGAGGTGCTGTAGCTCAAGTGGCAGGGCACTAGCCTTGAGCAAAAAGGCACAGGGAGAGCAACAGGCCCGGAGTTCCAGTCCCAAGACTGATACAAAAGGAAAAAAAAAGAAAAGAAAAAAGAATATGAGACTCAGTGGAAAGGACTTGACCTCTTCAAAACACTTGAAAGAAGTATGTGAAACATCATTACATGTTAGGTGCTATTCTAGTTGCTCAGGATGCAACAATGAAAAAACTAAAAAGATGAAATTTTTACTTCTCTCTGGAGTTGATAGTCTGTAAGCCTAAAGATTATATATTTATGGCAAGTTACAAGGATTCTAGTCCAAGATGGATTCGTAAATCTCAACTAGACCAGAAATCTTCCAATCTGGCTCAAAGGTACAAGATTTCACATAACCAATCTGATAAGATGATCTGAGCACAGGAGAACCTTTACTATGCTTTTTTGGGTACTCATCTAATATTCTGGATAATCTTTACCATATAAACCTCAGGCAACAAAAGTGGAAGTATAAAAAGCAAGGCATTCTTCCAATGTAAAAGAAGTTCTGACTTCATTCATAATAAACCTATAGGAGTGTCTATAAACCAAATTCATTCTTTTCTGACAGACAAATGTAGCTGACTGCCATTGTAAGAGCACAATGTAGAGCCTGACTGATAATAAAGCTAAGATGGGAAACACAGAGGCATAGCAAGATCCAGAGAGAAACTTACTGTCAATAACATCTAGGACACAGATTTTTCAATTATGTAACCTAAGTATTTTCATTTCAACTTTGCTATTTGGGGTTAAATATTATGCCACTTGCAACAATAACATGTTCAAAGTACCATCTCTTGTGTGTGCATTTGAGTTTGTGTGTGTGTGTGGGGGGGTGTGTACACACACATGCTAACTACTGAAAATCTGAACTCTACTTCCCTCATGGCTAGTACTCTACTATTGAACCCTGCTTCCAATCTGGCATTTTTGCTTGTTAACTGAAAATAGAGACTCACAGACTTTGTTGCCTGGGTTGGCTTCAAACCAAGATCCTCAGATCCCAGCTCCTAGGTAGCTAGATTACAGGTAGGAAAGACCTGGCTCAATTGTTACCTTAATAGAACAAAACGCACAAATATGTTTCTGTCAGAATTAGAATACAAAACTCTTACCATACGTGCAAAACATGCAGTGAGGATTCCGCTTCCAGACCCTACATCCAGAGCTTTAGCTCCTTCGTGCAATTGATCAAAAAGAAGTTCTAGTGCGTAGGCATGCTGTCAAAAGAAAACAATCCAAACATTCATTCTTTCTAACACTCCACAATATATGCACAATACCAACTTTCCAGTTTTTCTACTAGTATCTCATATGAAGACAAAAAATGAAATTATTCACTTAATCTATGATGACAAAAAATGAAATTATTCACTTATGAATTAAATAAGAAAATTTTCTGTTTGACTACAATTCTTACATTTAGAGAAATTGGTCCAGTAATTTTAGATACCCAGAGTGAATTAAAATTCAAAGACAAAATTATACAGAGAGATTTCAGTGAAAAGCCACCTCCTATTTATACCCCCAACTATCCAGTTTTGCCCTCTAAAGCATCCAATGTTTCCAATTTCTTTTAAAAAAATTGTTTTATGGGCTGGGAAGGTGGCTCAGTGGTAGAGCGCTTGCCTTGCATGCATGAGGCCCTGGGTTCAATTCCTCAGCACCACATAAGCAAAAAGAAAAAAGCCGGAAGTGGCGCTGTGGCTCAAGTGGTAGAGCGCTAGCCTTGAGCTGAAGAGCTGAGGGACAGCACCCAGGCCCAGAGTTCAGGCCCCACGACTGGACCCCCCAAAAAAAACAAAACAAAACAAATTGTTTTATGTATACTGAGCAAAAACACATCCTAATTTAAAGGATCATTCATATCAATCCTTAAACAGCATATTCATTTATTATTTTTTGTGCCATTCCTAGGGCTTGAACTCAGGGTCTGTGCTCTGTCCCTGAGCTTTTTTGCTGAAGGTTAGCACTCTATCACTTGAGCCACTGCTCTACTTCTGGCTTTTTGCTGGTAAACTGGAGCTAAGAGTTTCACAGACTTTGCTTCTTGGGCTGGCTCTGAATAGTGATCATCATATCTCAGCCTCCTGAATAGCTAGGATTATAGGCATGAGCCACTGGGTGGCCCAGCTCCAGCTTGTTCATTTTTCATGGCTTGGGGGGGGGGGCGGTCATACTCTGGAATGGAAGAATTTAATAACATATTTCACTAGTGAAGATTTAAGTTATTTGTAATCTATAACTATCTTAATATAACAATCTATGTAAGATAATAATGTAAAAAATACCTTATATTGGTATTAAATTGCTAAAAGTAAAATGGAAGGAATCAAAAGACACATATTTTATGTTTACAGTGTACATAAATTATAAATAAAAATCATATTGGTTATGCTATGGATCAGCATTATCCTCCTTTTTTTTTTTTGATTGGTCATGGGGCTTGAACTCTGGGCCTGGGCGCTGTCCCTCAGCTCTCCAGCTCAAAGCGAGCATTCTACCACTTGAGCCACAGCACCACTTCTGGTTTTCTGGCGATTAATTGGGGATGAGTCTCACGGACTTTCCTGCCCAGGCTAGCTTTGAACCATGATCCTCAGTTTTCAGCAACCTAAGTAGCTAGGATTACAGGCGTGAGCCACCAGCACCCAGCTTAAGAAGTGTTCTTTTTGGGGCTGGGAAGGTGGCTCAGTGGTACAGCACTTGCCTTACATGTATGAAGCCCTGGGTTCGATTCCTCAGCACCACATAAGCACAAAAAAATGGAAGTGGCACTGTGACTCAAGTTGGTAGAGTGCTAGCCTTGAGCTGGAGAGCTGAGGGACAGCACCTAGGCCCAGAGTTCAGCCCACGACCAGCAAAAAAAAAAAAGTGTTCTTTAAAAAATAATAATAATAATGAACTAGTCAAACACTACCAGGGATAGAAAATTAAATTCAGAATGGGAAATTCTATAGGACAAAGAACTATCTTTGTCAATAAGTAATGCTTAAGAGAAGGGGTCTAAAAGCTGGATGTGGTGACATACACCTGTCATCTCAATACTCCAAGGCTGGGATGATGATCATGAGTTTGAGGCCAACCTAAACTACATAACAAGATGGCTCTCGCCTATAATCCTAGCTACTCAGGAGGCTAAGATCTGAAGATCACGGTTCAAAGCCAGCCCGAGCAGGTAAGTCCTTGAGATTCTTATCTCCAATTAACCACCAAAAAACTGGAAGTGGCACTGTGGCTCAGGCAGTAGAGCTATCATCACCTTGAGCTGAAGAGCTCAGGGACAACTCCCAAGCTCAAAGTTCAAGCCCCACAACCGACAAAAAGAAAAAAAAAAAAAAGATGCTGTCTCAAAGAAAAACTATTAAAATTAAACGATTTTTAGCTGTGCACCAATGGCTCACACCTATCCTACCTACTACTCAGGAGGCTGAGATCTGAGATTGTGGTTCAAAGCCAGCCCTGGCAGGAAAAGTCTGTAAGACTCTTATCTCCAATTAACTACCAAAAAAAAGCTGGAAGTAGAGCTGTGACTCAAGAGATAGAGCACTAGCCTTGAGCAAAAAAGCTCAGAGACAACACCAAGGGCCTGAGTTCAAGCCCTAGGACTAGCACACACATGTGCATACAGGCACGCACACGCATACACACTGGATTTTAATCACTAATACAAGATAAAAAAGATGCAATGTCTGGACTTTATTTGGATACTGACTTAAGCAATTAGTTCTAAAAACCTTTTTCAAACATCTGCAAAACTGAACATGTATTTGGTACAATATTAAGGAATACTAATGTGATTATAGTATAATAACACTGTACACTTGTGTGAGTAGTCTTTGATATGTATATTATTTAGGCTGGAATATTAGACTTTCAGAAGCTTCTGAAGGTCTAGAAATTTCTAATAATAAAATAATAAGCATTAGACTATAAAAAAATGAAAGTACTCAAGGAAACTAACTCACATAATATCTAGCTTTCCTTAATCTAGAAAGGAAGACAGAAGGGACTTGGTCCAAGGTATGGACTGTACTGAGTTTCAAAGGTTTAATCAAATTAAAAAAATAATATATATCACTTGCACAAGGGAGGTTTCATTGTGACATTTCCACACATGCACAACATATCCTGACCAACCTTATCTACTCTGTCTTCCCCATCGCATTCACTGCCTCAAAACAACTTCAGCAGGTTGCACTGTTTTATTTCCACACATACAAAAGAACAAATTCAACCAATTCATCTTCATTCAGTCTTTGGTTAGCCTCCCCCCACCCTCTCCTGCTGGTATACACTCACCCAATGAGCTTGTTTTACTTTCCTGTACAGGATTTTCTTTTTTAAAGATGGATATGTTAAGTTCCATTCAGCTTTAAAATGTCAAGGCCTAGCCGGGCACTGGTGGCTCACGCCTGTAATCCTAGCTACTCAGGAGGCTGAGATCTGAGGATCTGGGTTCAAAGCCAGTCCAGGCAATAAACTCCGTAAGACTCTTGTCTCCAATAAACCACTAGAAAACCGGAAGTGGTTCAAGCGGCAGAGTGCTCGCTTGAGCTGAAGAGCTCAGGGACAGTGCCCAAGGCCAGAGTTCAAGACCCACAACTGACCAAAAAAAAAAAAAAAAAAAAAGTCAAGGCCTTTGACTAGCTTATTCCATATTTTTATTACTTTAGCTAATCCTTTTCTGTATAAACTATGCTCACTTCTAAGTTTAAAACAACATATTGTAAGGATTTTATTTTCTTTTTGTGCCCATCCTGGGGCCTGAACTCAGGGCCTAGGACTCTCATTGAGCTTTTTTTTTGGCTAAAAGCTAGCACTCTACCATTTGAGCCACTATTGCACTTCTGGCTGTGTGTGTGCGCCTGTCTGTCTGTGTGTCAGTATGTGTCTGTGTGATTAATTGGAGACAGGCTTTCCTACCTGGACCAGCTTCAAACTGTGATCCTAAGGTCTCAGCCTCTTAAGTAGCTAGGATTACAGGTGTGAGCCACCAGCGCCCAGCTAGATTTATTTTTTTAAGTTATGAAAAGTTCAAACCCACAGAATATTTGGAAATAACACGAACATGCTTTTTTCCTCACATACATCCCCCATTTCTTTATACTGTGCCACAATGTTTTACCAAATCTTCTGAAAATAGACTGTGGCTATCATACTTCACTCCTACACATTTCAGCATACACCTGCCAAAAAACAAGATCTGCCAAAAAAAAATAATAGGGACATCTTCCTTCACAACACTTACCTCAGATCCATATAATCCCTACCACCCTAGCAAAGACTGTCACCCTATATACCACACTTGGGTTCCTCAGTTGTTCTCAAAATATTCTTTGCAGATGTTTTTCTCAATCCTCTAAGTGTTCATGCATTTGCCAAATGAGAATATCTTCCTTCAACTCTCCTCTTCCACCTTCGTTCTGTTCTTCAGCACACTCACTATATTAAGAGTCCTGTCCAGTTGTTGCTACAGACAGTGCTCCACATTCTACATATGTCTACTTTCTCAGGGTTAGATTAAGATAAAGACTTTTAAAAGAGCACTACACAGCTCTTGCTGGGCACCTCCCCTTTCAGCCCATCAAGAGGTGCATGCTGAGTCATCTACTACTAGACACTAGGCTGTTCGCTGTGGCCACTCAGGAAAAGCAGGTGACCAATAGATCACATTATTTTCAAGGCATTATTTTTTATGAATAAAAGAGAGACAAACTTGAAATCTTGTGAATATTTCTGTTCTCCAACATTCTTCCCCTTAATGGTTTTAAATTTACTGATTATCTTTGCCTATATTAAGAAGATTGATATAATTTTAGCCGGGTGCCAGCAGCTCATACCTGTAATACTAGCTGAGATCTGAGGATCATGGTTCAAAGCCAGCCCAGAGAAAAAAGTCCTTGTGGGACTTACAATTAACCACTCAAAAACTGGAAGTAGAACTGAGGCTCAAAGTGGTAGAGCACTAGCCTTGAGCAAAAGGCACTGAGTTCAAGCCCCACCACCACCACCAACAACCAAAAAAAAAAAGTTTAGAATAAAATTTTAGAATTTATATTATTCCCCATACATATATTAATTGACGTTCTTCTGTTTTTTATGGCTTGATGCAATAGCTTACACCTGTAATCCCAGCTCCTCAATAGGTGGAGATCTAGAACATTAGGGTTTAAGGTCAGCCCAGGCAAAAAAGTTAGATTATATCTCAACAACAACAACAAAAATCTGGATTGCCTGCCAGGCGCCAGTGGCTTACACCTGTAATCCTAGCTACTCAGGAAGCTGAGATCTGAGGATCACAGTTCAAAGTCAGCCAGGGCAGGAAAGTCCATGAGACTCTTATTGCCAATAAACCACTAAAAACCGGAAGTGGCGCTGTGGCTCAAGCGGTAGAGCGCTCGCCTTGAGCTGAAAACTGCAGGGACAGCATCCATGCCCAGAGTTCAAGCCCCATGACCAACAGAAAAAAAAAAATCTGGGTTGCCTAGTGCTGGTAGCTCATTCCTGTAATCCTAGCTACTTAAGAGATCTGAGGATTGCAGTTCAAAGCCAGCCCAGGCAGGAAAGTCAGTGAAACTTTTTTTTTTTTTTTTGGGGGGGGGGGTCAGGTCGTGGAGTCCGAACTCAAGGCTAGCACTCTACCACTTGAGCCACAGCACCACTTCCAGCTTTTTTCGTTTTATTTATGTGGTGCTGAGGAATCGAACCCCGAGGTCTCCTGCATGCAAGGCAAGCGCTCTACCACTGGGCCACCTTTCCAGCCCGAGTGAGACTCTTATCTATACCAGAAGTGGAGTTGTGGCTCCAAGTGGTACAGTGCTAATCTTTTTTTTTTTTTTTAAATATTGCTATTATAAAGTTAATATACAGAGGGGTTACAGTTACGTAAGTCAGGCAAGGAAACATTTCTTTTTGGACAATGTCACCCCTTCCCTTGTTCTTTCAAAGTGCTAGTCTTGAGCACAAAAAGCTCAGGGACAGTGCCCAGGCTCCACCACAAAAAAAAAAAAAAAAAATCTGGGTTTGGTTGCTTATGCCTCTCATCTCATCTCAGCTACATAGAAAGCTTACGTAGAAGGAGAGTAGTTCAAAGCTAGCTCAGAGAGAAAAGTCTGAGATTCTTATCTCCAACTCACGATAAAAAATCCAGAAGCATTCCCACCAACAATGAAGTAAGGTTCCTTTCTGTCCACATCCCCTCCAGCATCTGTTGTTGTTAGAGTTCTTGATTTTTGCTGTTCTAACTGGAGTGAGGTGATATCTCAATGTTGTTTTGATTTGCATTTCTTTTATGGCTAGGGATGTTGAACATTTCTTCATGTGTCTATTGGCCATCCTTCTTTCTTCTTCAGAGAAGCTTCTCTTTAAGTCTTTCGCCCACTTATTTATTGGGCAGTTGTTTCTTTGAGGATTTGTTGCCCCTCAGTAGATGAATGGATCAAGAAAATGTGGTATATATACACAATGGAATTCTATGCCTCCATCAGAAAGAATGACATTTCCCCATTTGTTAGGAAATGGAAAGGTTTGGAAAAAATTATATTAAGTGAAGTAAGCCAAGCCCAAAGAAGCATAGGTCCCATGGTTTCCCTTATTTGCAATATCTAGTATAGGTATGAGTCAAGCGGAAAAGGTCAGATAATGTGATGTTAGGAAAATGAACCCTTAAATATGTATTTTAATGTTTTCGTTTCTTTCATGCATGTGTTTCTAACGCATTTATAAGATTATTTCTTTGTTGCTTTGTATGTCCCTCCCCCACAGTGTAACCCCCGCTTTCACTATATTTGATGTCAGTATAACATGTGGAGGAGATGGGGACAAACAAGTCGTTTAAGGATTCAGGTGGACCTGTTGCAACAATGAGAAGTACAAAATGTCATGTCAAAACCAACTTTACAATGTCGGTGTGGGGGGGGGAGGGGGGTATAATTGGGTGGGGGGAGGGGGGAGGCTGGGAAGGGAGGTGAAGGGTAAACAAAGGAGGAGGCTGCAATGCTTGGTAAGAAATGTATGCATTATCCTGCCCATGTAATTGTAGCCCCTCTGTACAGTATGTTCTCAAATAAAATTAAATTAAATTAAAAAAAAAAATCCAGAAGCAGAGCTGTGGCTCAAAGGTCAGAGAGGGGCAGCCTTAAGCAAAAAGGCCAAGTGAGGGCACGAGGCCCTGAGCTCAAGACCTAGTGCCAGCACACACCAACAAACTGCCACCACCCACACACAAAAGATGAATGTTGGGCTGGGAAGGTGGCTCAGTGGTAGAGCGCTTGCCTTGCTTGCATGAAACCCTGGGTTCGATTCCTCAGCACCACATAAGCAGAAAAAGCTGGAAGTGGTGCTGTGGCTCAAGTGGTAGAGCCCTAGCTTTGAGCTGAAGAGCTGAGGGACAGTGCCCAGGCCCAGAGTTCAGGCCCCACGACTGGCCAAAAAACAAAAGATGAATGCTCTACAATGTGAATTTCATCTTAATAAAGCAGTTTTGCTTTTAAATTTGAAAACTGTATCCTCTGACATGGAAAAATTTCTGTTTTGTTTGGCAGTGACGGGACGCCTAGGACTAAACTTCAGGGAGAGGGAAAATAACACACTATTTCCTTTTACTGGGAATCAGTTCTCCAAAATAACTTTAGGATTAGGTGAAGGCTTCACATGCATCTTCCTCGTTTTGCTGTTTGTTTTGTTGTTGTTGTTTTGCAGACAGGGTCTTGCTATATATAGCTCAGGCTGTCCTAGCTACCCTTGAATATGCAATGCTCCTACCTCAACTTCCCCAACATTGGAATTAAAGATGCGTGCCACTACATCTGGCTCCTACACACTTTTCATTTGAAGTAGCACTTCAATTTGTAAAGTCTTAAGAAAATAACCTTTTTAAAATCATTAATTTCTTTGAATACATAATGTGTAAAGAAGCCATTCCTTTTCCATAGTTAAAAAATGAAAATAAAGAAAGAAATAGATAACAGATCTAGGGCATAGAGTGATGAGTTGATCTCATTTCTACTTTTATGCTCCAAGCATCTAATTTCCATGACATGGGACGACAGATAAAAATGCTATCTGAGAGCTGGTGGCTCACATCTGCAATCCTAGCTGACACATATGAGAATCATGGTTTGAAGTCAGTCGGGCAGGAAAGTCCATGAGACTTACCACCAAAAAGCCAGAAGTGGGAGCTGTGGCTCACACCCTGACTTTAAGCCTAGTATGGAAACACACACATACAAAAAAATGCTATCTTAGGAAAACATGTGTTTATATGTGTGTACGTTTTTGCATAATACAAAATGCTCTAAATACTTTACTGAACTCTATTTTTCTGCTTGGTTGTGTTTGTTGGTTTGCACACAGTCTTGCTATGTAGCCTAGGCTTGTCTTGAACTTGTGATGTAGCCCAGCCTCAAACTTATGTATTCTCATGCTTCTGAAATTACAAAAATATGCCAGCATTCCTGGCTTCTACTTCATATTCCTTGAAGCCCTTGTCATATTTGCTCTTACAGAGCTCCCTCACTTAGCAATTCCACAGCATTTGACTCTATGGATGTACTATAATTTATAATCATCTACTATTTATAAGCTATTAGTAGTTTCTGGTTTGGTTACTTTTTTTTGGCCGGTCCTGGGGCTTGAACTCAGGGCCTGGGCATTGTCCCTAAGCTTCTTTTACACAAGGTTAGCACTGTACCATTTGAGCCACAGTGCCACTTCTAGCTTTTTCTGAGTACTTTACTGGAGATAAGAGTCTCATCATCCGGGTGCTGGTGGCTCACACCTGTAATCCTAGTTACTCAAGAGGCTGAGATCTGAGGATCACAGTTCAAAGCCAGTCTGGGCAGGAAAGTCCATGAAACACTTATATCCAATTAACCACCAGAAAACTGGAAGTGGTACTGTGGCTCAAGTGGTAGAGCACTTGCCTTGAGCTGAAGAGCTCAGGGACAGCACCCAGGCCCAGAGTTCAAGCCCCACCACCTACAAAAAAAAAAGTCTCATGGACTTTTCTGCCCAGGTTGGCTTTGAATGAACCAGGATCTTCAAGTCTCAATCTCCTTTATAGCTAGGATTACAGGTGTGATTTGCCAGCACTCAGCTGTTACTGCTGTTTTATTGCTATTATAGTCATTGTTTTTTATGAATTGCTTTTATTTTGTAATTTCACAACTATACCAAGGGAAAAATATCTTAAAACTGGAAAGACGACAATATATTTATTTTACATTTTGATAGTGCCAACTGCCTTCCAAAAACATTCAACTTTTTCTTCCATCAGAAAAAGAAATCTGGGCTGGGAAGATGGCTTAGTGGTAGAGCGCTTGCCTTGCATGCCTGAGGCCCTGGGTTCGATTCCTCAGCACCACGTAAGCAAAATGAAAAAAGCTGGAAGTGGCGCTGTGGCTCAAGTGGTAGAGTGCTAGCCTTGTGCTGAAGAGCTGAGGGACAGCACCCAGGCCCAGAGTTCAGGCCCCACGACCGGACAAAAAAAAAAAAAAAAGAAAGAAAAAGAAATCTGAGCCAGGCGTAGGTGGCTCACCTCTGCAATCCTAGCTACTCAGGAGGCTGAGATCTGAGGATCGCGATTCAAAGCCAGCATCCACAGGAAAGTCCCTGAGACTCTTATCTCCAATAAACCACTCGAAAACCAGAAGTGGCACTGTGGCTCAAGCGACAGAGCACTCACATTGAGCTGAAGAGCGCAGGGAGCCCAGAGTTCAAGCCCCACAACCGACAAAAAGAAAAAGAAATCTGAGCAGCTGGGCGCTGGTGGATCATGCCTGTAATTCTAGCTACTCAGGAGGCTAAGATCTGAGGAATGTGGATTGAAGCCAGCCTGGGCAGAAAAGTCTTTGAAACTCTTATCTCCAAGTAACCACCAAAAAGCCAAGAGATGGAGATGTGGTTCTAGTGGTAGAGTGCCAGCCCTGAGCAAAAAAGCTTAGGAACAATGCGCAGGCCCTGAGTTCAAACCCCAGGAATGGCACGCATGCACACATACATGTGTGCACGCACATGCATGCACACACACACATTCCAACAAGAGCTTCTCAAATGCAAACACGTGAAGACAATCAGCTATTATCCATTCCATCAAAATCCAACAGAATACTCATTCAAATGAATGATAAAAATTCCCCCAATAGACTAAAAGTGAGAGATTACTTAGAACAGGTCCTTGTCAATGTTGTCCAGCTTCATACTAACCATTCCCTCAGGATTTTTTCCAATAAAATATGAAATACAAGCTGGGAACTGGTGGCTCATGCCTTTCATCGTAGCTATTGAGAGCTGAACACTAAAGTTTAAAACCAGCTCCAGCCGGAAAGTCCATGAGACACTTATCTAAAATTGACTACCAGGGCTGGGAAGGTGGCTCAATGGTAGAGCGCTTGCCTTGCATGCATGAGGCCCTGGGTTCGATTCCTCAGCACCACATAAGCAAAAAGAAAAAAGCCGGAAGTGGCACTGTGACTCAAGTGGTAGAGCGCTAGCCTTGAGCTGAAGAGCTGAGGGACAGCGCCCAGGCCCAGAGTTCAGGCCCCATGACTGGACCCAAAAAAAAACAAAATAAAATAAAATAAAATCGACTACCAAAAAGCCTGAAATAGAGCTTGGTTCAAAGTGCTTGAACCCTAGCCCTAGGCACAAAAACTCAGGAATAGCACCTAGTCCTTGAATTCAAGCCCCAGGATTGGCACAAAAAAAAAAATGAAATACTCAACTTGACACTTCTATATTATGGTCATTGTACTATTTAAAATTTCCTCTCCTTTAATTAGCTCATCACTAAACAACCTGTCATGCTTAATTTTTAAATGTCACTGATGCTGGCAGACATCACAAGCTTTAATGACAGTTTCTATCAATCTCTCTCCCAAATACCATGAATAAAATAACATGTACATTATCACTTTACATAATTTACAGATAAAAGAACTAATATTAAAATTTTTAAGACTTTGGGGCTGGGAAGGTGGCTCAGTGGTAGAGTGCTTGCCTTGCATGCATGAGGCCCTGGGTTCGATTCCTCAGCACCACATAAGCAAAAAGAAAAAAGCTGGAAGTGGTGCTGTGGCTTAAGTGGTAGAGTGCTAGCCTTGAGCTAAAGAGCTGAGGGACAGCGCCCAGGCCCAAAGTTCAGGCCCCACGACCGGACCCAAAAAAAAAAAAAAAATTTTTTTTAAGACTTTTTCTTCCAAGAAAATAATCATAGAGAAAAAGTTGATCATTTTGTAATCAAGTTAGCAAAGTGAACTTACCATGTGTGGAGCGCTGATTGTTGCTTGGAAACCTGCAAAACAAGGAAAGAACTACTGACACACTCAGCTGCAAAAGCATAACAAATATTTATGTGCCCCTTTTCTAACTTCCATACATTGTTTCTCACAAAATAGTTTTTATGATCTCAAAAAAGTAAACGTTAGAGAACTGACACAGTAAAAATCAGAAAATATGACTGTGCCAAAGATGAACGTGCATATCTAGTAAAGCAGTTCCCTCTTTTTTTAATTAGCTAACATTAGTTGTAAAGGGGAGGGAGTCTACTATGACATTTCCATACATGTTATAAAGGTATTCTAATCAACTTTGCTTTTCTTGTCACTCTCCTCCCTCATATTTTCCTCTTTTTTTTTTGGCCGGTCCTGGGGCTTGAACTCCCAGTCTGGATGCTTTCCCTGAGCCTCTTTGTGCTCAAGACTAGCGCTAGACCACTTGAGCCACAGTGCCATTTCACAGGCTTTTTTTGAGTAGTGTTACTGGAAATAAGAGTCTCAGAGACTTTCCTGCCAAGGCTGGCTTAGAACCACAATCTTCTAATCTCATCCTCCCGAGTAGCTAGAATTACAGGTGTGGGCCATTGGGCCCAGCACATTCTTCTTTTCTAAAAAAATAAAAAACAATTTTGACTGGTTTAATTGTCCTATTTTTATATGCGCAAACAAGCCATGAGGATCATGTTCATTCTCACTCACTTTCTTAGTCCTCCTTCACTTGTACTGGTGCCCTCCACCCCTGTTCCCTATTTCTGAAAATGCCCCCTCTCTTGTACTGCTACCTAAGAAGATTTTTAATTTTCTTTTTTAAATTTTTCCAGACAGGTTTTCACTATGCTGCTCAGGCTAGCCTTGAATTCACAATGATCAGTCTCAGCCTCCCAAGAAGCTATTTATATAGGCTTTGTACCATGTATATTTGGGAAGGATTTCAATAATAAAAATTTGATTTTTTACTTATTTTTTTCTTCAGTTTACCAAAACTAAATAAATTTCATGTATAATATGTAGGCAAGATTTTTGTATAAAGTTTTTTTAATATTTCTGACAACTTAAAAAAAACTAGATAGCCAAACTAGCTGAAGAGATGAAAAACTAAAATGATCTTCTTCGCATTATCTAATGTTAACTCATGATATATTTTAATGGCCTTTAGCTTTTAGTTTCTTTTCTTCCAGGGTTACTTTCTCAACACTTATTTACCTGCTTCTCCTCTGAAGCAGTTTTCACTGAGCGGTGGTAGCAGGTGCCTTCGGGGTTCAGAAGCTCCCCAGGATCTTCTTGCTGACTGTCACGGTGCTTCAAAAGAAGACAGCATGGCAGCTGGCCGACAGAATCCTGAGGCACTTCTAAGCCTCAAAGGCGCCCACTGCCAAGGCTCAGCCGTTCAGCAAAACCTGCTTCAGGAGGAGGAGTTAAATACGGAACTTTCTAAAAACAAATAAAAGCCAGAAAATCAGGACAAGTAAAGCAGAAAAGTCATTATCAGTTATGCTGACTTCCTTTAAATAATGATTTTAAAAATCAATGCTAATGTGAAAAGGACACTCAACAAAAACTTGTTTTCATTTAAAACAGCCTAACAATTCTTTATCATAATGCATATTCATAATATGCATTATTTGAAAACACAAAAAAAGATACATCATTGTATTAATATGGATATATTTGGGATTATGAAATTTACTGAGACATAAAATTCAAATTTGTAGGATAATAATGTGTGTCTCAGTATTTTCCTTTTATGTTTTATTTCCACATGTGCATGTATGTGTATGTGTGCAGACGCACATATGTGCAGGTTGGTATTAGGACATGAACTCAGGGACTAGGTGCTATCCCTTAGCTTTTTTGCTCAAGGCTGGCATTCTACCAATTGAGCTACAGCAGCACTTCTGGCTTTTTGCTAGTTAATTGGAGATGAGAATCTTATAGACTTTCCTCCCTGGACTGGCTTCAAACTGTGATCTTCAGATACCAGCCTTTTACTAAGTAGCCTTTTACTAAGGATTACAAGTGTGAGCCACCAGCACCTGGCCTTTTTTTTCTAATAAAAAAAAATATAGGGTAAATAAAGAAAAGTGTGACATTTTCCAGACTATAAAGCTTACCTATTGATTGTGGAGAATCCATATAAGGGTTACATTTTGCATAGTGGGAGCGGTCAGTGGCCAGCATCACTTCAAATACTTTCTCTGTCTTGATGATTCCATTTTCTGAAATGAATGAAGCAAGTATTTCAACCAAAGAATGACATCCAGTGTATTTTATAATTATTACTGTGGTTGCATTGTAGAGACTAGACTAGAAGAAAACATGATTGAAAGTCACTGCAGTGGTCTGGTTAGTAGTAACTTAAGTCTTTAATGATGACAAGATGGAGAAATGTAAAAGGATATGTGACATAGGATTTGGGAATGGCAGTGGGAGTAACAATTGCAATGCAGAGGTTACTCGAGGATTTGAGAAATTCTGGATAAGGGAAACAGCTAAGGAGGTAAAGGATAAGTTATTGGTTTAATTAGGTACTATAGATCATACAAGTGAAGGTACTCAGCAATCAGACACCTAGGTAAGAGCTCAGGAAAGAGATCTAGGTTAGAAATACAGGTTTTTATATAAATGTCAATTGAAATAATGTAAATTTACAGTAGCCAGGGAAGAATACATAGGGAAGAAAAAATAAAGACAACAATTAAGAGATGTACAAAAAAATTGAAGCCTTCAAAGCCACACTGGCAGGATAAAGACCTGTCAGACTCTTAAAGAGTCCAAGAGAAGTGCACTTTCAAAGAAGGAAAATAAGGCAAATAATGATACCATTTGGCTTCCCTACAATTGTTGGTTTGTTTTGTTCTTTTGCTTGAACTCCAAGCCTTGTGCTTTCAGCTTTCTTGCTCAGGGCTGGCACTCCACTACTTGAGCCATGCCTCCAGTCCAGTATTTTGCTGGCCAATTGGAGATGAGGTCTAGCAGACTTTTTTTTTTTTTGTGGGTCATGGGGCTTGAACTCTGGGCTTGGGCGCTGTCCCTCAGCTCTTCAGCTCAAGGCAAGCGCTCTACCACTTGAGCTACAGCGCCACTTCCGGTTTTCTAGTGGTTTATTGGAGATAGGAGTCTCACGGTCTTTCCTGCCCGGGCTGGCTTTGAACCGCGATTCTCAGATCTCAGCCTCCTGAGTAGCTAGGATTACAGGCGTGAGCCACCAGCGCCAGGCTCTAGCAGACTTTTTTGCCCAGGCTGGCTCCAAACTGTAATCCTCCAGGTCTTAACTTCCTTCACCCACTAGCACTCAACTTTAAATAAATGTAACCTAATAGCTTGGGCAGCAAAGTCTTCAAGACTCCACCTCCAATTAGAAAGAATGCCTGACTAGAGGTATGGCTTAAGTGATAGGACACCAGCAGTGTGCCAAAAAGTCAAGTGAAAGTGTGAGGCCCTGAGTTCAAACCCCAGGACCAGCAGAAGGAAGGAAACCAGATATGGAGAACATGTACTGTGTGATACAACATAAAAAACTCTAGAAAAGCCAAAAGAATAGTGGGAAAGGGCTGGCAATCGGGATGGCAGTAGAAAGAAGAGATTAGCTTTCTACAGCAGAGAGTAACCTAAAGGGCAAAAAGTAAACGTTTTAGGCTTTGTGGGCCACATAGCTGCAGTTGCAACTACTCAACCCTGCTACTGTACTACAAGAATAGCTACAAATAATATAAAGCAAAGGGTTTCTATGTCTTAGTGATGAAATCCGGCAGGAGGCCAGATCTAACCTGTGAGCTTTTTGCTGCTTAGAGTGGTAGTTACACACTATGTATGCTTGTCAAACTTCTTAAACTGCATTTTCCAAATTAGTTAAATTTATGTAAATTAGAATAGTAAAGCGGTTTTGGTTTTGGTTTCTTTTTGACAACTATACTCAGGGCTTCAATCATGCAAGGTAGGCATGCTACCACTGGATCCATGCTTCCAGCCCCTCCATTGTTAGTTGTTCTTGTTTGTCCGTCATGGGGTTTGAACTCAGGGCCTGGGTGCTGTCCTTGGGCTTTTTTTGCTCAAGGTTAGTGCTCTACCACCTCAGCCACACCACCACTTCCCATTCCCTGGTGGTTAAATGGACTTTTCTGCTTCGGCTGGCTTCTAACCATGATCCTCAGATCTCAGCCTCCAAAATAGCTAAGATTATAGGCATTAGCCACTGGCACCCAGCCTATTATTTTTGAAGTAAGGTCTTGCTTTATATCTGTGCCAGCCTGGGTTATGATATTCCTACTTGTGCTTCTCGATGCCTCACTATGCCCAGCCATTGTGTTTACCCAGAGATGAGACAACAGGACCATGCCACTACACCCAACCATTGAGGTGGAGTCTCAAACTTTTTTTTTTGCTGCCAGTTGTGGGGCTTGAACTCAGGGCCTAAGTGCTGCCCTGAGCCTCTTTGTATTCAAGGTTAGTGCTCTACCACTTGAGCCATAGCACCACTTCCAACTTTTTCTGTAGTTTATTGGAGATAAAGAGTCTAAAGGACTTTTCTGCCTGGGCTGGCTTCAAACTGTGACCCTCAGATCTCAACCTCCTGAGCAGCTAAGATTACAGGCGTGAGCCACTAGCGTCTGGCTTCTCAAAACTTTTATGCCTGGGCTAGCCTTCATTGAAGATTCCCCAACTTCTATCTGCCCAAAAGCTAGGATGATAGGCTTGAGCCATTACACTTAACTCCTAAAGCTTATTTTTTAAAGTATAAGCCAAAGATCTTATTCCCAGCCAAGCTCTCTTTCAAATATCAAAGATACAAGGGAAAATAATGTTTGAATGTGCAAGAACTCAGAGAACACTGCATACATAAGTCCTTCTTGAGGTCGCATCTAGAGGGCAGGCTTTATGTAAACAAGAGATGAGCAGGACACAGAAAATAAAGATCCAGTTACAGAGCAAAGATTTAATATGAGTAGAAAAATGCAACTAGAAACAACAGGAAAAAGAAAAAGGGCAGAATGTAGAAGGAGATTGCTAGCTTTTGTAGAGGTAATAGGAGGAATCAAAGGGTAGTATTTAATACTGATAGACCACATTGTAAAAGTCAAGAATAAGGTGAATTTGGAACACTATAAAAGGTAAAAATAAACCTCTCAACAACAACAACAAAAGGATTTAAAATAGTCATAGACTAGCAAAGATAAACTTACATGCTCTTTTAATTTTAAAATATAATTTTGGATAAATTAACCCAAATAGAAAATTATATCTACACATGGAAACTTTGATTATTTAAGCAGTTATTAAAACTAAACAGTGGAAATATTTTTTGAAGTTTAAAAGCAGAGAAACAATAATAGAGATAACATTTACTTAGTATGTAGTCCTAAGCACTCTACACAAACAATCTGTTAGGATATAAACTAAAAATAGTCTTAAGTTGTCTCTACCCAGCCTAAAAAGCAGGCACTATTATTTTACTTTACAGATTACAAAGCTGAAGTTACACACCAGTGGATTTAGTAGTTCAAGATCACAGAATAAAGGCTAGAAGACTCTTAAACTGAGAGACACTTAAACTGACACTTAAAACTCACTCCTAACCATTTTACTACTATTACTAACATTTTCAAATGGCTTACTGAACTCTATTAATTTGTTTCCCAAAATAATTTTTTGAGTGGTTCATTTGCCTTGACACCAATTCAAATTCCACAGGGCTGACTCATATGCTCTCAAGGCCACAAGAGGCCTTAGAACCCATCAAGTCATAACTTCTTCATAAATTGGTACTATGCGCTCTACTGAAAGAGTTGCACTAATATGGTTCATCTTAGCTCCAAACACAGTCCTTTCCATATTCAGACCCTGGAGATAAGTGAAAACGTCCCAGTGTTAAAATAAAATGAATCTCTTTTTTGTTGTTGTTGTTAAAAAGAGTCTCACACAAATGCTGGAAGGGATGCGGAGAAAGAGGAACCCTATTACACTGCTGGTGGGAATGTACACTTATACAACCACTTTGGAAAGCAGTCTGGAGGGTCCTCAGAAAGCTCAATATTGACCTTCCTTAGGACCCAGTCATACCATTTCTAGGCATCTATCCTGAACAATAGGAACCAGTATACAAGAACACA
The DNA here is from genome assembly GCF_024711535.1 of Dipodomys merriami. Classification (NCBI taxonomy): domain Eukaryota; kingdom Metazoa; phylum Chordata; class Mammalia; order Rodentia; family Heteromyidae; genus Dipodomys; species Dipodomys merriami. Next base: position 11,756,661 of record NW_027206401.1, read on the forward strand.
TGCACCTCCATGTTTATTGCAGCACTGTTCACAATAGCCAGGATATGGAAACAACCCAGATGTCCCACCACAGATGAATGGATCCAAAAATTGTGATATCTATACATAATGGAATATTATGCAGCCATTAGAAAGGACAAAATAATGGCATTTGCAGGGAAATGGATGGAGCTAGAAGAAATCATGTCGAGCGAGGTAAGCCAGGTACAAAGAGACAAACAGCACATGGTCTCCCTGATAAGTGGATGTTAAATCCAAAATGTGAGGTGATATGACAAAATTAACAGGACTTAAGAAACAAAGGGCTTCCACTCATCTGGGTCAAATCACTACTAAATAACCCCATGCTGCTGATCACATGTATGGTGTATATGTGTACACCAGAGGGAAACCAGGAGGATGACACAGAACTAGAGGGAATCAGGGGAAAACATACACCAGCGGGACCCATCAGCTGCACTGGACATTGACCAAAATGAACTAAGCAACTCAATGGCAGCGATGGGAGGGAGGGGACAAGTGGGAAAGAGGGAACAGCTGATGCTATGCAAAATGAAAGAAATGTACATATCACCCAATGTGGAAGAAGTAACTTTATCGCAAAGCCCATAGAACTCATAAATGTTATAGACCGTGATAGACAATTTGCCCCATGAAGGTTACAATGTGTTTGTGACTTTAACTAAACATCACTATCCCACAATACTGTGAAATTTGGGAAATTATGTAAGCACTTAATCACAATAAAAAAAATTGAAAAAAAGAAAAAAAAAAGAGTCTCACAGACTTTCCTGGTGGGGCTGGCTTTGAACCCCAATCCTCAGATCTCAGCCTCCTGGGTTGCTAGGATTACAGGTGTGAGCCACTGGCACCCCACCTCTTTTTTTTTTTTTTTTTTTTTTTTTTTTTACTACCTATTCACTTGGTACTTAAATGTTGCTCCTTAGAGCCTTTGGGGGGGGGGGGAGGTGAATTATCCAACCCATCTTTTTTTGTTTGGGTTTGTTTTGTCAGCTGGTCGTGGGGCTTGAACTTAGGGCCTGGGTGCTGTCCTTCAGCTATTCAGCTCAAGGCAAGCACCCTACCACTTGAGCCACAGTGCCACTTCTGGTTTTCTGAGTTAATTGGAGATAAGAGTCTCATGGACTTTCCTGCTTTGAACCATGATCCTCAGATCTCAGCCTACTGAGTAGCTAGGATTACAGGCATGAGCCACCATCGCCCCAGTATCTTTTTTGATACTGGGGATGAACCCAGCACTTGCCTAGCAAGCGCTTTGCCACTGAGCTATATCCCAGCCCCATCTTTTTTTTTTTTAATCTGAATCTTAACTTTTTCTCAGGCTAAGCTAAGCAAGCTAACCCAACACTTCCAATTATGTTCATCAGTTTTTAAAACCATCATAATCACTTTGTTAACTTTTCTTTATAGAGATACTTAAAGGTAACCTCACATTTGCTTTGAGCAAATGTTCTTTCCCATTGCAAAAATCAAAGTAAACTAAAGAGACAGTATATTTTTAACAAACTGGTGAATTTCTTTGACGTCTTTCTTACATATATAGACATATATGGAAGTCACTAAAAACATTACAAAGTATTCCTAAATAACATGCTACTAATTACTGATTAAAAAGGCAAGCTTGAAAAGGCTGGATGCCAGTGGCTCACAACTGTAATCCTAGCTACAAAGGAGGCTGAGATCCGAGGATCACAATTCAAAGCCAGCCTAGACAGGAAAATTTCACGAGATTCTTTATTTCCAGTAAACTACCAAAGAGCCGGAAGTGGGGCTGTGGCTCACATGATAGAATGCTAGCTTTGAGGAAAAAGGAAAATAAAAAAATAAATAACCCTCAGGGGAAGCACTCAGGTCTTGAGTTCAAGATCTAGGTCCAAGGGCTGGGAAGGTGGTTCAGTGATAAGAGTGCTTGCCTTGCATGCATGAGGCCCTGGGTTCAATTCTTCAGCACCACATAAGCAGAAAAAGCCAGAAATGGCGCTATGGCTCGAGTGGTAGAGCACTAGCCTTGAGCTGAAGAGCTGAGGGACAGTGCCCAGGCCCAGAGTTCAGGCCCCATGGCTGGCCAAAACAAACAAACAAACAAGATCTAGGTCCAATAAACAGACACACAGATGCAGACACACAGACACACAGACACAGGGACACACACACACACACAGACACACACACACAGAGACACACACAACACAGAGTGTGGAGGCAATGGTTCACACCAGTACTCTTATGTGGAGTAGACATCAGGAGGATCAAGATTCAAGGCCAGCCCAGGCAAAAAATATCCCATCTCAATCAATAAAAACTGCATGGGAGGTCTGGAAAGGTGGCTCAGTGGTACAGTGCTTGCCTTGTATACATGAGGCCCTGGGTTCGATTCCTCAGTATCATATAAGCAGAAAAAGCCAGAAGTGGCGTGAATCAAGTGGTAGGGCGCTAGCCTTAAGCTGAAGAGCTGAGGGACAGCGCCCAGGCCCAGAGTTCAGGCCCCATGGCCAACCAAAAAAAAAAAAAAAAACCTGCATGGGGACTGGGAATGTGGTTAGTGGTCAAGTGCTTGCCTAGCCTGCATGAAGCCTTGGGTTTGGTTCCTCAGTACCACATAAACAGAAACAACAACAACTGGATTTAGGTGCCAAGTACCTGCCATCCCATCTAGAGGAGGAAGTATAAATAGAAGGATCATAGTCCAGGATGGATGGGAAAAGACAAGACCCAATTTGAAAGATAACAGCACTAAGAGCTGAAGGGGGTGGGAGGCCTGATATTCAAGGGGTAGAGTGCCTGCCCAGCAAGACAAGGCCTTAAAGTGAAACTCCAGTACTGCAGATAGGCTGAAATTTTTTTTTCTAGTACTGGGGTTTAAACTCAGAAGTCTCATGCTTGCTTGCTTAGCTTGATTGCTTGGCTGGCCCTCTAAAATTTGAACCAGGCCTCCAGTCTAGCTTTTTTACTGGTTAGCTAGTGATGGAGTTTTACAGACTTTTCATCCTAGGCTGGCTTCAAACCACAACCACCCAGGTCTCAGCATCCTGGGTAGGTAGAATTACAGCCTTAAGCCACCAGAGCCAGGCTCAGAATAAAATTTTATTAGGTTACTGGGGGTTCCAAAAATTTTGCTCAAGCACTTACATTTTGAAAGACACCTATGCCAAATTACATTTACTAAGTTATTAAGTTAACTCTCTGTTTTTGGTAATCTATGGCATATATAACCGTCAGTGTCCTGAAATGGCACTGTAACCTTATGTTTCACTTTGAATGTATAGCTTAATTAGAGGTAAATGTACAATTACCATTAGGCTTTCTGAAATAGTGAACAGCTTGAGAACCACCCATACTCAATCTGTTTCCAGCCTTGGACTCAGGGACCCTAAAATAATTATAACAATGGCTAATGTTGGTCCAAATATGCAACTGATCCAAATGAGACGCTAGTAGGACTCTAAAAGGTAAATGTAACAGAATCTACATTATGATCCAAGTAATAAAAAAATGAGACAATAAGTCATACTGCAGAGATCTATGTTTCCCTTCTCGACTTGAGAGGTGGAGAGGCATAAAACATAAGGTTTGAATTCAGAGTCTCAGGCTGCCCTGGTTAGGCTAGCATGGCTTTGTTAACTTGACTGGTGGTCTACCACTTGAGCTACACTTCCAGTTCTGACTTTTTGCTGGTTATTTTGGAGATAGAGTTTCTCAGACTTTCCTGCCCAAGCTGGCAGGAAATTCTTTACATCTCAGATCCCTGAGAAGCTAGAATTACAGATGTAAGCCATCGGCACCTGGCTAAGAGTCATGATTTATAGATAAACTGAAGCCGGGCGACGATGACTCACACCTGTAATCCTAGCTACTCGGGAGGCTGAGATCTGAGGATTGTGGTTCAAAGCCAGCCCAGGCAGGAAAGGCCGTGAAACTCTTATCTCCAATAAACCACCAGAAAACCAGAAGTGGCGCTATAGCTCAAGTGGTAGAGCGCTAGCCTTGAACTAAAGAGCTCAGGTCCAGAGCTCAGGTCCAGAGTTCAAGCCCCATGACTGACAAAAGAGAAAGAAAGAAAGAAAGAAAGAAAGAAAGAAAGAAAGAAAGAAAGAAAGAAAGAAAGAAAGAAAGAAAGAAAGAAAGAAAGAAAGAAAGAAAGAAAGAAAGAAAGAAAGAAAGAAAGAAAGAAAGAAAGAAAGAAAGAAAGAAAGAAAGAAAGAAAGAGCAAGCTAAAATGTGGCATGATTTTAAGCAATTGATTTTTTTAAATGAAAACATTTGATATTCTGCTTCAATAGCAGAGGAATCTGTGATATCAGATACAAAGAACAGCTGATAGCATACTATCTGCAAACTACTGACACAGTCATAACTATCAATATCAGTTACTGATTTTCAACTTTTAAAATTATCAACACAGGTGATTAACTTACTGCTCAGAATAAAATGGAAATGTCATCAATGTTCATAAAGGAATTGCTAATAAACAAGTGAGATGAGAGCTCACTAATATCCTTTAAGAATTGGGAAGAGGGCTGGGAAGGTGGCTCAGTGGTAGAGTGCTTGCCTTGCATGCATGAGGCCCTGGGTTCGATTCCTCAGCACCACATTAGCAGAAAAAGGCAGAAGTGGAGCTATGAATCAAAGGTAGAGCGCTAGCCTTGAGCTGAAGAGCTGAGGGACAGAGCCCAGATCCAGAGGTTCAGGCCCCAGGACCACCACCACCACCACCACCACCACCACCACCAACAACAACAACAACAACAACAAAAAGAATTGGAATAGTCAAGAGGTAGTGTCAGTTTATAAACTGAGGACCAAGATATAAAAGTTGCCGGGCGCCGGTGGCTCACGCCTGTAATCCTAGCTACTCAGGAGGCTGAGATCTGAGAATCGCCGTTCAAAGCCAGCCCGGGCAGGAAAGACCGTGAGACTCCTATCTCCAATAAACCACTAGAAAACTGGAAGTGGCGCTGTAGCTCAAGTGGTAGAGTGCTGGCCTTGAGCTGAAGAGCTGAGGGACAGTGCCCAAGCCCAGAGTTCAGGCCCCATGACCGACAAAAAAAAAAAAAAGATATAAAAGTTGAAGTATGTAAGTCAAAGATACAGAAGATAGAGCTGGTGGTGTATTTCAGTGGTGGATCATCTTCCTTGCCATCTCTAGCACCACAAAAGCAGTTACAAAGGCACTCACAGAGCAGATACCATAACGTTCTCTCTCTAGAATGTCAGTGTGGACTTTCTTACATGAACGTATGAACCCATACTGAAAAATCATACACTGAGAAAGAAGCACAAGACCAGATGTGGTAGCACAAGCCTATAGTTCAAGCTACTCAGGAAGCTGAGGTGTCTTAAATGAGATTTATTAATAGACAAACTTATTTCAAATGATGCTTTTGTAAAATTTTAGAACTATTTTACAATATAGTGGTCATGGGTGCATCCTCAGTACTATGGTGAGCTTTTTTTTAAAATAAGTTTTTTTTATTGTGAAAATACCATACAGAGGGGTTAAAATTACATGAGCAAGGAAATGAGTACATTTCTTATCAAGCATTGTTACCTCCTCCTTTGTTTCCCCTTACTATTCCTACCCTCCCATTTCTCCCTCACCCCCCTCCACTCCCGCCAAAGTTGTTAAGTTCCTTTTTTGACATAATGTCTTGTATATCTCATTGTTGCAGCTGATGTGTAAAGTAATAAATATGAAACAGTAATTTAAGCACATGATTAGAGATATAACTATAATCACTATAAGTACCAGAAACAGAAGTGAATGAATTTCAGCAATGGGAAGAGTGGAAACTTTAATTGTAAGTCCTTTTTACCTTTTTAAAATTTTAAAACGGGCACTGGTGGCTCATGCCTGTAATCCTAGCTATTTAGGAGGCTGACATATGAAGATCAAGGTTAGAAGGCAGCCCAGACAGTAAAGTCTGTGAGCTTCTTATCTCCAACTAACCACTAGAAAACTGGAAGTGGTGCTGTAGCTCAAGTGGTACAGTGCTAGCCTTTACCAAAAGAGCTCAGCAACAGCACCCAGGCCCCAAATTCAAACCCCATGACTGACAAAAAAAAATTGTTATTACAAAGGTGATGGACAGAGGAGTTAGCCACATAACCTTTTTAATCTTTTAACTGTGCATGCACGCACACAAAGAGACACACACACACACACACACACACACATTCCTTGACTGAAAAAATTTTAATTTCCCTTATCTTATTTCATAGATGAGTATAGTATACATATATCTTGTTATATGATGTGCTCAAACTATGTACATTCTCTATATTCTATACTACATACATAGAAAGATGTAGCAGAGACTTCTTTTCTTCCAGTGTGGACTTTTAACTGAGTGCAAGCTAGGATGGTGACACAAGCCTGTCATCCTAGCACTCAGGCAGTTGAGGTAAGAGGATCACAGGTTTTAGGCCAGCTTGGGCTACATAGGAATTGCTGTCTCAGAAAAAAGGCACCTTCTTCAGTCTTCCTACAAGTATGTGTAGGCTTGCAATTAACTTCTTGCCAATAGAATATGCCCAGAAATTATTTATCTAACTTCTAGATCATGTTCCTATAAGAAATGGGTATCTTCCTCTTTCTCATTTTCCTTCCACTGGCTGGAATGTGGAAATGAGGAAGGTACTATCTTTAACCTTGCTGACAAGAGAAAGAACAGAGCAACAAGAGAGAAGGAACCTATGTCTTCAATATCATGGAAACCTCACACTCGCTCAGACCTGCTGAGATGTCCCTAAGCAATTTTTACTCAAGGCTAATGTTCTACCACTTTGAGCCACAGCGCCACCTCCAGTTTTTCTGGTGGGTAACTGGAGATAAGAGTCTTCCAGGTGGGGAAGGTGGCTCAGTGGTAGAGTGCTTGCCTTGCATGCATGAGGCCCTGGGTTTGATTCCTCAGCACCACATAAGCAGAAAAGGCCAGAAGTGGTGCTGTGGCTCAAATGGTAGAGCACTAGCCTTCAGATGAAGAGCTGAGGGCAAGCTGCCCAGGCCTAGAGTTTGGGCCCCATGACCGGCAAAAAAAAAGTTTCTTCCACACTTTCCTACCCAGGCTGGATTCAAAGTGCGATCCTCAGATTCCAGCCTTCTGAGTAGCTAGGATTACAGGCATGAGCGACTGGTGGCCTGCTCTAAGACATTTTTTATTTTGGTCTTTGTTATAAACAGCCAAAAGTTACTCTAATACACAAGGCTTAAGAAAGGATGATCAGTCCATAGGATTAGAAGTAGAATATAGAATGTTGCCCAAGCCACTAAAAAACCTGAAAGTAGCCAGGCGCTAGTGGATCACACCTGTAATCTTAGCTACTCAGGAGGCTGAGATCTAAGGATTACGATTCAAAGCCAGTCCACACAGCAAAGTCCATGAGACTCTTATCTCCAATTAACTACCAGAAAACTGAAGTGGTGTTATGGCTCAAGCACTAGCCTTGAGCTAAGAGCTGAGGGACAGCACCCAGGCCCAGAATTCAAGCCCTACAACCAACAGAAAACAAAACAAAACAAAAAACCCAAAGGAGCTGGCACCAGTTGGCTCTCACTTGTAATCCTAGCTACTCAGAAGGCTGAGACCTAGAGGATAATGGTTTGAAGCCAGCCTGGGCTATTTCTAATTAACCATGCCAGACTGGCATGGTTGTAGAGGGCAGCCATGACGGAAAAAGCCAAGCAAGAGTGCAAGGCCACAAATTCAAGCTCTGGTACTAGCACACATGCACATGCATGTATGAAAACACACACACACACACACACACACACAGCCTAAAAGTCAGAGTTTTTTACATTTGATACGGCAAGCATCAAGAAGCCCAAGCAGAAAACTGATGTAACAGAAAACAGTACCCAAGAGAAATCAAATCAGCATAATAGGAAGAATAGATGGGAGAGTAAAAAATTGTGGCAATATTCCAGACACCAGCTTCAATCACTCCAAGTGTAAACAAAAAGAAAATCATCTAGGATGGGGCTCTATGGTTTGGATCTTTGTTGTTTTTTGGGGGTCCGGTAGTGGGGCCTGAACTCTGGGCCTGGGCGCTGTCCCTCAGCTCTTCAGCTCAAGGCTATCGCTCTACAACTTGAGCCACAGCGCCACTTCTGGCTTTTCTTTTTGTTTATATGGTACTGAGGAATGCAACCCAGGGCCTCAGGCATGCAAGGCAAGCGCTCTACCACTAAGCCACCTTTCCAGCCCTATAATTTGGATCTTGAATGTCCCTCCCAAAGGCTTATCTGCTTGTTACAGGATTAGTCCCTAGCTTGGCCTACTGCCAAGTGGTAGAAACTTTTAAGCTGTCAATCCTACTGGGTAGTCTTAGCTCATGGGGGCTACCTTTTCCTAGGGTCAGAAGCTCTGCTTGGTTACCTTGCCACAGGTCCAAAGCAACTGTCAATTAAACACAGACTGAAACTCAAAACAAAAGACAATACCCAGGGCTGGGAAGGCCCCATGACCAAACCCCCCCCCAAAAAAAAACCAAAAAACAATACCAAGTAAATCTTTTCTCTTAATAAGCTGATTTTTCTTAGATATTGATTACAGTAATAGAAAACTGGAATCCCAGACTATAACTATACCTAAGACAACATAGAGCAACTTTTGTTTATGGGAAGAATCTGGACTCATTTGGAGAAGCAAGCTAGAAAAAGTCTAAAGTGTTGTACGTACAGTTTAAAGGGCAATTCTGATGGAGACTCAGAAGCAGCAAGCTGCTAAGAATGCAGACAGTATATTCTATACTGATGACATAATTTCAGATAGAAAGGAAATTATATTGAGGGGCTGGGAAGGTGATTCAGTTGTAGAGTGCTTGCCTTGCATGCATGAGGCCCTGGGTTCAATTCCTCACCACCACATAAGCAGAAAAAGGGGGAAGTGGCACTGTGGCTCAAGTGGTAAGTGCTAGCCTTGAGCTGAAGAGCTGAGGGACAGTGCCCAGGCCCAGAGTTCAGGCCCCACAACTGACAAAAAAAAGGAGATTATATTGAAAACTAGACCAAAGGCCACTTGTGGCTTGTGAACCTGTGGCAAAGAATTTTTCATCTGTCTTGGAGGCTGTGGGAGCCTGTGCTTAAACGTAATAGACAAATTTATCAAGTGGGTGAGATTTCCTAAGAAAAAAAGCATTCATGTTATGGTATGAACTTTACTGGCTGCTTTTAGTCTATAACAAGTCTAATTTATATTAAGTGGGAGCAAAAAAGGAACAGAGCAGAAATATTTGAAAAAGTTGTAGTTTGGCCAACAAAGAAACATATATAGATGGTATAGCCAAGGAGCTCTGCAGTTGCTGAGGAGACTAATACCACTGAAAAGAAGCCAAGTGCTTTGTACCAGACAACAGGGTGCCTGGTAGGCATCTCAGGAATCAGTTGACATGTCGCAGGCTGACATGTAGAAAAGGAAGACTTTATAAGACTTTCTAGGTCAGAGTCCACAGAAGAGGTTCAGATACCACTCTGGCCCATAACTACTTCAGCAGTCATGCTATATGTAGTTATTAAGGCTCTCAGAGGTTCCCACTACTGTGGTTCCAGTGGGCACAGGTATAGTCAGCCCTGCTTGTGGCAGAACCTTGACATACACCCATCTGATGGAGGTTTTACAGACATACACAATGCAGGTTATGGGATCATGATAGCTTCCTCTGAAATTTCAAAGGAAAGACTGGGAAGCTGGGCGATGTGTGACAGGGCAAGAAGTCTTTAGGCCACAGGGTTCATGCCCTGGAATGGGATTTTTGAGCCCCTGATCACCTCTCTTTTCCTTCATGGCCATAGGTGAGGTGTTATGTCCTGTCATTCACTTCTGCTTATAAGTGCTCCCTTATTATGATTATGGGGCCAACCCATTATGGTCTAACACTCCCAAAATGAACCCAAAATAAGTTGTTTGATCCAAGAGTACATGGCCAACATAATGAAGCCTTGTCTGAAAAAGAAAAAAATGGCACTCAAATATCATTTGGTTGCCTGGCACCAGTGGATCATGCCTGTAATCCTTGCTATTCAAGATTCTAAGATCTGAGGATTGTGTGGGGAAAGTCCATGATTTTTTTTTTTTTTTGGTTGGTCATGGGGCTTGAACTCTGGGCATGGGCCCTGTCCAAGTTTTTCACTCAAGGCTAGTGCTCTACCACTTGAGCCACAGTGCCACTTCCGTTCTTCTGGTGGTTAATTGGAGATAAAAGTCTCACAGCCTTTCCTGCCCAGGCTGGAAACCACAATCCTCAGGTCTCAGCCTCCTGAGTAGCTAGAATTACAGGTGTGAGCCACCTGCACTGGCTCCATGAGATTCTTATCTCCAATAAACTACCAAAAAGCCAGAAGTGGAGCTGTGGTTCAAATGGTAGAGGGGCTAGCCGTAAGCAAAAAGCAGCCCAGAAACAACATCTCAACCCTGAGTTCAAGCCCCCAAACTGGTGCGCGCACGTGCCCCCCCTCCACGAAACTATATATAAATATAATCAAAAGAATGTTAACCTTCCACAAAATATCTGGTTTAGATAAGCCTGCTCTAAAAGACTAAATCAAATACTCCTGCTACCATATTCTTCCAAAGTTTCACCACAGCTTTATTTCTATGAAAGTTGAGGGAGGGGGGGACAAATGGCACAAAGCCCTGCTTGGGGTGGGGGCACTTAGGAAGAACATATGGAAAAAATGAAGGAAAAAGGAGATTTTTTTTCAAGTTGTGTGTCAATGTTTACATGAGTAACTTTGTTTTTTTTTAAATTTTTATTACATATTTTTAAATTGTAAAAATACCATACAGAGGGGTTACAATTACATGAGCAAGGTAATGGGTACATTTCTTTCTTTCTTTTTTTTGTCAGTCGTGGGGCCTGCACTCTGGGCCTGGGTGCTGTCCCTCTTCAGCTCAAGGCTAGCACTCTACCACTTGAGCCACAGTGCCACTTCCAGCTTTTTCTGCTTATGTGGTGCTGAGGAATTGAACTCAGAGCCTCGTGCATGAGAGACAAGCACTCTACCACTAAGCCACCTTCCCAGCCCCTGTTTTGCTTTATTTTGTTTAATTTTGAGACATCTCATATGTAGCCAAAGCTAGCCTAGAACTTATGATCTTCCTGCCTCAGTCTCCCAAATGCTGAAAATATAGTTATGCACCACTACGCAGGGCTCAAATATTACTTTTATAATAAACTAATAAATAAAAAATAAATCTATTAGCTAGAATTACCTCAGTAAGTTTAAAGTTGCACAAGTGTTACATAAGAGTCTATACAACTTGTAGACTCAAATTTCCTCTTTTCAATCATAAAACAGTATAAAACTGTGTAACTGCAACATCACCCTCCACATACATTAAATAATCCTTATCAATTTTTCTGACAGAAAAACATCCATAGAAATTTCAGTTAAGAATAGCAATACATTGAAGTGAAAACCACCAGGAAAAGATCCAGTCTTGGCTTGCCACAAATTTGGCCCCAAAGGAGCAACTTTAAGAGCCTGATAGGTTACAAATTTCCGCCACTGCAAAGTGCCTAATGTGATAACCTACCAGTGGAAAAGTACTTAGTCACAATTCACATATAAAATGTTGTGTACTATATACAATAGCAAGAACTTAGATCATGTTAAGAAATTTCATTAAAATATTTACAACATATTGAGTTTATGTGCAGTCAAGGGAATTCAAAGTCCCATTTCCTGCTCAGTCCATAAACACCTTCCAACAAAATATCTTTCCATAAAGTGAATGTTGGCAATGACTGAAAATTTTTTAACATCTAAAGATAGTTTACTATTCTTCTTTAGTAAACGAAGAATATTAAGACATAATTTATTCTGCCAATTATTAAGGACACAATTTCCACTTTTTAAGTATTTTTACAAAAAAGGTCCAATGATGAATAGCAAGGGCCAAATAGTCCTGTTCAGTTCTGGCTTTCACATTTGTATTCCTAGCATAGATTTGAGCTTACAGTGGCCACTTAGCAACAGCGAATAAAGAAATTGCGTATTACGTTATTTGAGACGATTCATTTTTTTGTAATGGTCTCAGCCCTCAAGGAGATTACAAATAGAGTTGAGAGATGAGACAAGCACTTGAAAAGCTAAAACACACTGGACAATTTAAAAAAAAATCACGTGGCAGGATTTTATTGAGTACTCGGTGAGCCGCGAAGAGCTATAAAAACTGTGAGCAGAGTGAGATTAGTGCGGACTTTGCTCCTTCTGGAGCCTCAACCAGACAGTGACTCCACATTTCAATTTCAAGAAGAAAGTGACACAGCGCTCGTCTGACCGGAGGAAGGGACTTAACTTTGGAGGATGCTATCAAGCACCCTTCCCTACCAGGCTTTTTTTAAAGCCCACGGTAGTCCCGAATAAGTCAGAACACTCCACAGTCGCGGGCCGGACCCAGGGTCTCTACACACTCCAGGGGCACAGGTGTCCCCGGAACGGCACCCTGGGAGGGTCGCCGCCGCCCCCCAACGAGCTTTCCACTGGACAGCCGCCCAAGAAATGTCTGCTAGCATCCGCAACGGCCATTCTCTGCTCTTCCTCTCCCTCCCCTCACCCGTATCAGCCAGTGGCATCTCCCTCCAGAGGAAAAAACCCAGGGCGGGGGAGGCAGCGGAGGACCGAGAGCTTGCGAGGAATCGATGGAGGAGGAGGAGGAGGAGGAAGAGGCGGAGGGTGAGAAAATGCAGGGGGGCCGGGGCGAGGGGCCCCTCGGTCCCAGCCCCGTCCCTGGGCATCCGAGCCCGCACGTCGCCACGCAGAGGCACGCCCCTCGCCTGTAGGACCGCGAACTCCAGTGACAGCTCCACCACCCGCGCCGCGCCCGGTCCCCGCAGGCCCGCCGGGAGACCGCGGCCCCAGGCCCGCCCGAGCAGCGGCCCCTGGCCGGCCCTCGCCCCGGACCCTCCACGTCGCCGACTGGTGACAGGTCTCGGGGGTGGCGGCTGCAAGCGCACGCCGTTCCGGACTACCGGTGCAACCGTGCGCCCAAGCCCTCCGACAGGCGCCGGGGGTGCGGACGGAACGTTCCGGATGGCCCGGGGGGACCCAGTCCAGGCCCAGCCTGCCCCAACCGGCCAACCCCGGCGGGGGTGGCACTTACTGCGGAGATTGTGGATTAGCTCCGAGTGGCTGGCGCCGCCGGATTTCCAGGCCATCGCTAAGCACACCCGGAGCAGGTACAGAACCACCTTCAGCGCGGCGACGGTGCCCAGGAGTTTCCCCAAGAGTGAGACCACCTCCCACGCGGTCACCGCCCCGCTGGCGTCCTCGCCGAAGTCGCCGCTGTTACTGCCGTCGCCGCCGCCGCCGCTGCTGCCGCCACTGCGCGCTCCCGGCATCCCCCGCGGCACGCATGCGCTCTGTGACGCCGCGCGGCCCGGGGTGCGGCCGGGCGGAGTCCGGGGATGGGGGCGGGGAGGGGGGGGGGTGCCTGGTTCCCCCGCTGCTGTGCGGGCTGTGGCTGTGGGCAGCCGCCGGGGAGAGGCAGGTCTCGGTCAACGCCTCCGCGTCCCTCTCTCTGAAGATGCCGTTGATCGTATTGCCGGGGTCCTGAGGCCAGGCCGGGGGCGCCCGGCGCGGTGCGTCCGGTTTCTGACCGCAGCTCCGGCTACCCCGCGCGGCGTCGGGAGGCCCGGGCGGATCTGCGCCGCCGCTACGGGTGGCTCCGCAGTCGCCGTCGGGTCAGCTGTTGCGAGCGGCGGGGCTGCTCCTATGGCTGTCCAGATTATTAGACGGTGGGCTGCCTCCGCCCTGCCTCACGCAACCCCGGGGACTCCTAGTTGGATCGGTGAGAGGCAGAGGGGGTGATGGGGCCGGAATGACAGGCATCCCCGGCTCCCACCCGAGGACCTGAGCCTCGGGCTCCGGAGCCAGCATCTCCCTCCTCCGTCACGCGGAGACTGGGGGACCATGGTTGGATTTCAGCTCTATAAAGAGCACACTCAGCGTGGAAGAATCCCGTGTCCTGGGGTTGGGCGGGGCGGGGTGGCGTGTTTCGCTCATTTCAAACCAGACAAGCGTAAAGAGCTACCACTGGCTACAAAACGGCGCAGCACCCTATGGCGAACATTCTATTTTCTCTACACCAAGTGTGTGTGTTCAGCGAATCAGGCCTCGCAAATTCTACTCTTAGACTGGACATCAGCTATATTGTTATCAGCTGTGCAAGACCCTGAGCGAAAAGCTGACACGGAACGCTGCCTGTCACATCCAAATTGCTGACTCCTAATTAGACTTAGGGCTGACAGAATCCAGCTACCAGTACAGTAAACTTTAGAAAGGAAGCAGAGCTATGTAGAAACATCTGCCGTAACTATGTCAGCAGCAACTTCAAAATGCTACTTCTTAGCAAAATTTGTCACGCAACATGCTTCCAGTCTGAAATACACTTTACCTATTTTTTTTTATTATTCCATGACCATAAATGAATGTATATGGGAAACTCGTTTGTGTTTTTGATGTTTTGGTTTTGTTTGAAACAGGGTCTCTTTACATATCACACGTGAACTCCTGATTCTCGTGCCTTTGCCTCACACCAGTGCTGGGATTACAGTGGTGCACCATCAGTACTGGAAAGCAAACAAACAAATATGTAATTACTGGATAAGAATAAAATTGAATGTTTGGAGCTCTAATCCGTAGTAGTTCTCCATCCCGTTTCTCCCAATCATCTTTTTTTTTTTTTGGGGGGGGGGTCCGGTCATGGGGCCTGAACTCTGGGCCTGGGCGCTGTCCCTCAGCTCTTCAGCTCAAGGCTAGCACTCTACCACTTGAGCCACAGCACCACTTCCGGCTTTTTTCTTTTTGCTTATGTGGTGCTGAGGAATCGAACCTAGGGCCTCATTCAAGGCAAGCACTCTACCACTGAGCCACCTTCCCAGCCCCTCTCCCAATCATCTTGACAGCAAAGAAAAATCGAAGTAAACCATCTGCTCCTAGTTCCTGAATAAGCTTTCCAAACTGCACCTATTCTTAGAGTTCCTTGTTTCTCCATCATGATTTCACTTACCCTTAGTTGCTTGCTTTTAGTTGTCTGTGGATGTGTCACCAGGGTCATGATGAGACCCAGTTAGGTGTAATCCAATCACCTTTCCTCACCCAAATATCCCCAAATCCTTAAGGAGGCAGATTTGAAATGCTTCTATCTCTCCACACTTTTGGCCAGCTCCCAAATAAACGTATACAGAGAGATTAACATGCCAGAATGGCCTGATTGGTAAGTCTTTCTGCTGAATAAAACTCAGTGTCTTAACAGGAAACTGACAACTTCTTGTCTCTGATGGATTGCATTTACAAGTAGTACTTTTATACACTCTCACTGTGAGCGGTGCTATCAATTTAAGATAAAGATAACTGTATATGATGATCCTTTCTAAAGAAACAACACATGGTGATAAATACTGTAGTGTATAGTGATTCAAAAGATGAATGATCTGGGTGCTGGTGGCTTACCCCTGTAATCCTAGCTACTCAAGAGGCTGAGATCTGAGGATCACCATTCAGTCAGCCTGGGCAGGAAAGTCCATGAGATTCTTGTACAATTAACCACCAGAAAACCAAAAGTGTTACTATGGTTCAAATTGGGACATCGCTCAGGCCCTGAGTTCAAGTCCTATAATGGACTCCCCTCCCCCAAAAGAAGTGCAGGAAGGTAATGATCTTATCGTTCAAGAATTTCAAGGATGGAAAAAGATTCTGAAAACTAGAGAGGGAGGGATGGATGTTACAAGTAACTTTTTTTTGTTGGTCATGGGGCCTGAACTCTGGGCCTGGGCACTGTCCCTCAGTTCTTTCAGCTACCACTTGAGCCACAGCACCACTTCTGCCTTTTTCTGCTTATATGGTGCTGAGGAATCGAACCCAGGGCCTCATGCAAGCAAGGCAAGCACTTTACCATTGAGCCACCTTCCCAGCCCCAATATTTTCTTTTTTCAATATAATTTTATTGCTAATATTAAGGTGGTATATAGAGGGGTTACCATTTCATAAGTAATAAGAGTACATTTCTTTATTTTTTGGGTAATGCTACCCCTTCCTCTGCTTTCCCCGTTTTTCCTCCTATCCTAGCCCACAAGTTGCATAGGTGCATAGACCCACATAGAAACTCTTTCCAATGAAAACATGTAATTATGCCATCTGCTACAGGTAGAACACAGACAATGTGAATAGTTAATGCCAGGTTGGTGCTTTACCTTACCATTCCAGTACAGAACAAAGATCAGCTTCATATTAAGCAGTGGGCACAATGAAGAAGGGATTGCTTCCTATGTCTTTTTTTAGCTGTTCTTTCAATGAGCATTAACAGGCACCAAATCTAAGCATGCCATCCTCCTAGAAGGCTTCAAGTATAGAACTAAGTATGACATTCTGCTTAATCCTCACAGAATTTCCAATCTGGTAGGACATCAAACTCAGACAGACATGACATAAGCAACAAAAACTGCCCAATATAACCACAGAAGGGAAGTAAGTGATATGTCTCATGAGCACAGCTGTGGCCAGAGTTGGCGGTGGGGGAGTGAAGGGGGAAAGAGGGTGGAGGGGGAGAGGGTCAGTCAGAATGGTTCTGTAGGATAGGCAAATTGGAGCTACATATTGTTCACTGCATGATGTGATGCCCCCCACCTTTTATTGTCTGTCATGGGGCTTGAACTGGGCCTGAGCGCCATCCCTGAGCTCTTCAGCTCAAGACTAGTGCTCTACCACTTGAGCCACAGCGCCACTTCTATGATGCCCATTTGAAGTGACTAGAGATCAATTAAGAGTAAAATCATCTTTGTGGAGCGGTTCCTCTACACCCTGCCATTGATTGGCCCTTCTATTCTGTTTAGCATGGACTGTACATACTTTGGCATGTTTCTATGTCAGGAAATGGCTGGGCACTGGTGGTTCATGTCTGTAATCCCAGCTACTCAGGAGGCTAAGATCTAAGCACTGAGATTTGAAGCCAGCACAGGCAGAAAAGTCTGAGTCTCTTATCTCCAATTAATCACCAAAAAGCCAGAGTGGAGTGGTAGTTTTCGCCTTAAGTGGAAAAAGCCAGGCAAGAACACAAGGCCCTGAGTTGTGGTGGGGGACAAAGGGAAGAGAGAGCCAGGAGAGAGGCAGAAGTTCTGCTATGGCTCTAGTGGTAGAGCACTGGCCTTGAGCTGAAGAGTTGAGGGACAGCATCCAGGCCCAGAGTTCAGGCCCCACGACCAATAATAATAATAATAATAACAATAACAACAGTAAAAATAATAATAGGATTGGCCAATAAATAAAAAATGCATTCTTTAGAAGTATTAATTAAAAGACTGGGTATGTGGCTTAGTGGTAAAGTGCTTGCCTTGCATGCAAGAAGCCCTGGCTTCAATTCCTCAGTACAACATAAACAGAAAAGGCCAGAAGTGGCACTGTGGCTCAAGTGGTAGAATACTAGCCTTGAGCAAAAAAAGCTTAGTGACAGTTACCAGACCCTGAGTTCAAGCCCCAGGACTGGCAAAAAAAAATTATTAATTAAAAAAACAATCATCCAACAAATCTGACAATAAAATAGAGAAAATGCCTCATTTAAACATTAGTATTAACAAAATAGCATCTCACAAGTACATAAATTTACTGTCTTACAGTAGGATACTAAATATAACATTATGCTAACATATATTTAAGTATCAGTAACGTTATTGATGTAGCTAGGAAAATAATAAACAGAAATACTGATAATGATCCTAGAAATATTAATGGTTAGGGAAAAATATGAAAGTAGTTAAAATACCCACATAGCATAATTGCATTGGTTTACCCTCCCTTCCTCCTTTTCTGCAATCTCTCTCCCTTTGGTCCCCAGAAAAATCCAAAGCACAAAAACTATTACAACAATATCAACAACAAAAACCATGCTTCCATGTAAAATAGTATTTTACATGTTCAGAGAAGTTTAACAACAGTACAGAAGGACTGTAGAGACTGGATTCCTGGTCTGTTGACCTTAGCCATCACCAAACTCAATTACAGAAATAAATCGACCCAGGTTACAAGCAAGGATATGTGTTGGAATAAAAACTAGAGTCTCCCAATTCCAACTCCAGGTTCTGAAACTGCACATCAAATGTACAGCAAATGATTTGGGAATAAAGAGAAAAAGATTTGAGATAATAGGCTCGTACTTTTTTTTTTTTTTTTTTGTCGGGCGTGGGGCTTGAACTCTGGGCCTGGGCGCTGTCCTTCAGCTCTTCAGCTCAAGGCGAGCACTCTACCACTTGAGCTACAGCGCCACTTCCGGTTTTCTGGTGGTTTATTGGAGATAGGAGTCTCACGGTCTCTCCTGCCCGGGCTGGCTTTGAACCGCGATCCTCAGATCTCAGCCTCCTGAGTAGCTAGGATTACAGGCCTGAGCCACCAGCGCCCGGCTCCCGTACTTTTTTTTTTGTCCGTCATGTCATGGGGCCTGAACTCGGCCTGGGTGCTGTCCCTCAGCTCTTCAGCTCAAGGCTAGTGCTCTACCACTTGAGTCACAGGGCCACTTCCGGCTTTTCTGCTTATGTGGTGCTGAGGAATTGAACCCAGGGCCTCATGCATGCAAGTCAAGCGCTTTACCACTGAGCCACCTGCCCAGCCCCTAAATCGTCTTTTTTTGTGCAATAAAATGTTTTCTCTGACATTGATTTTCTTTGTCCTTACAATGCTCTCTTATACTGCCTAATTTTTGCATTATCAAACATTATTTCCGTTCCCACACTGATTTTGCGGGACGGGAATAGGTAGGACTTAGTGCCACCGGGGCCTAAAGGCCTAAACGCTCCTTACAGTGAAGATGGACTTTGCACACCCGGGAGTCCGCAGTTCCAACACCGAGTCCGGAGGAAGATTGGCTCTCGGCAGCCACCGTCTCAGGGCAGAGGGTTCGTCCAATCAGGACTCCGCGGGAAGGGGCGGGACTGAGAGGCGCGCGGCGCTCTTCTTGCTGGGTCTGCCCGGGTCGCTCTCGGCATGGAGGATATTTACGCCAAATTTGTGTCTCAGAAAATCAGCAAAACCCGCTGGCGACCGGTGCCTCCCGGGAGCCTGCAGACCGCGGAGACGTTCGCTACAGGCTCTTGGGACAATGAGGTACCCGCTGTCTTCTCGGGTTCCGCGCCCCGGGTGGTGCGCGCGCCGACTCTCCTTGTTCTCTGGAAAGATCTGGGGACCCGGGCGTTAACCTTTGTCTGAGCCCCGGACGAATGCGATGCCGCACACAATACAGATGTTTACTTTCCGGGGGGCTGACGGTTACACCCTCTCAAGGTACAACTTTCTGCCTTGCAGGACAATTACGTCTCCCTGTGGTCTATTGGAGATTTTGGAAACGTGGATTCTGATGGAGGCTTTGAAGGAGACCATCAATTATTGTGTGATATCAGACACCATGGTGATGTCATGGATTTACAGGTAAATCTGTGATGTATCCACAAGTTAACTTCTAAAATTTGAAAGGCTATCGGTAGAGATACTGGACACCTTAAAGTATGGTTTTACCAAAAATCATTTAGCCACCCAGTGGCAGAATTAGAACTGGGAAAGAGGATGTAGGTTTAGTCATAGTTTTAAAATTAATTGTCCGTCTCCTATGTGCCAAGCCATGGTTTGGGAGATAGAGATTGCATGCCTGTAAGTCAAGTTTGGTTTTGTCTCCCTCCACCTACAGTGGATGATCCCAGGGCCTCACATGCTAGCCAGGTACTCTACACTGAGCTGTATTCCCAGGGTTGTTAATTCTGCCACCCTGAGAAAGCTGAGATTAGTATCTTTTGAACATACTGTGTAGTAAACTTCGTGAAGGCAGTTAACATGGGATGACTTTTGAATTGTCAGAATTACTCTCTAGAGGTTAATCCTCCTGTTTTCAAGGTTTGCCAACAAAGCTTGAGAGAATTTAGGTTCTCTATAAAAGGTCTCAAAAGCAGTAGTACGTTGTGGCTGTGAAATTTAAGTTTTCAGAGCTAGATATCCTTCCAAGAGCTTGTAGTCCTAACTACTTGAGTCTAGGAGTTTGAGGTCAGCTTAGGTAACATAGATCCCTATGCAATTTGTGTGTGTATGCGTGTGCGCACATGCCCATGCCAGTTCTGAGGCTTGAACTAAAGCTCAGGACTACTCTACCATTTGAGCCACAGCTCCACTTCTGGCTTTTTTGTTTGTTTGTTTGTTTTTGTTTTTGTTTTGTAGATAACAAGGTAAGACTCAAGGGTTTACGTGGGAGACTCATCGGTTTTACTGCCCAGTGGGTTTGGGCTGCCTTCAAACAGATCACAGCCTCCTGAATAGTTACGATTACAGGCATGAGCCACCCATGCCCAGCTTTTTTTTTTTTTGTTTTGCCAGTCCTGGGGCTTGAACTCAGGGCTTGGGCACTGTCTCCAACTTCTTTTGCTCAAAGTTGTTACTGTACCATTTGAGCCACACTGCCACTTCTGGCTTTTTCTGTTTGTGGTCCGGAGGAATAGAACCCAGGGCTTCCTACATTCTAGGCAAGGGTCCTACCCCTAAGTCACATTCCCAGCCCCATCAAGTCCTGGTCCTTATGACTTCAGACTCTACACATTTTATTCTATAGAAAGCTATCTATCTGTAGGACTGATTTATTGTTATAGTCCAAAGTTCAGTAAATTTTGGGCGAATAAATTTAGCTTAAAATTACTATTTTTGCCAGGCACCAATGGCACACATTTGTAATCCTAGCTACCCAGGAGGTTGAGCAGACTCCATCTTCAAAATAACCACTAAAAGAGAAGGCTGGAGGTGTGTCTCAAGTGGTAAACTCCAGTATACAAAAAAAAAAGAAAAGAAAAAGCAAAAATACTATTAGGAAAATACTTTTATTTTTATGACAGTTTTTATTTTTAGATCTGTTTATACATTTTTCTTGGTATTTCTATGCTGTTTGGTCTTTTACATTGTTATAGGATTTGCTGGTAACTGAGTTGAACAAATAAGTGGGCTTTTTCCTTGCTTATATTTCTGAGTCTGTAAATCTATAATAAGCAGGAATTTTCTGTTTAGTTTTTTGACCAGGAAAGAATTGTAGCTGCTTCATCAACAGGATGTGTAACTGTTTTCCTTCACCATCCAAATAACCAGGTAAAGCACTTCTATTTCTTTCTTTTTTTTTGTCGGTCGTGGGGCTTGAACTCTGGGCCTGGGCGTTGTCCCTCAGCTCTTCAACTCAAGGCGAGCGCTCTACCTCTTGAGCTACAGCGCCACTTCCAGCACTTCTATTTCAAACATAAAATTTTATTCTAATGATTTTTAGGGAGGTTTAAAGGACACTGTGCTTAATAATTACACAAACAATTTTTGTAGTATTTAAACATTAAGGGAGCTGGAATAGTATATTTCTGTAGAATCAGGTATTCTATACAGTACTCTGGATGAGGCAAGATGATTTCTTAAACCAGTGAGTTTAAGACCACATATGACTTTGCCTTTAAAGAAATAATAATAATGAAGAGGAAAAAATACTGCCCAATGTTTTAGGTGTGAGTGTTTGTGTGCTAGGAATTAAACCCAGGGCCTCTAATGTGGTATATATTCTGTTACTGAGCTAGCTATAACCCCTATCCCTTATTCTCCACTTTTTGGTAGGTGAGTGTAGAACTATATCTCTGTGCTTTCATGGAATTAGACAGCCTTTAAATACATTCTGTTAAGTAGGTCTAAAAATATGGTATTCTACTAGGTAATCTTCTTGTAATTTTTCCTTTAAAAGTGTTTAATATTTTGAAAAAGAGCATCATGTAGATACTATGAATGAAAGAGGAACAGATACTTTGCTTATTTGGATATAACCCAGGTCTTCATTAGGAAATAAGATCTACTAACTCAAGGCTTAACCATTTTTAAAGTTCTTGTATGCTAAAGTTTTTTGTGTGCTGACCTTCACAGTGGTGAGAGCAATTCTCTAAAATAGCCCTTGCCAGTAACACAATTTTAAGTCATAGTGCTTGTTGGATTTGGAAAAAGTCTCCTAATAGGCCAGGTGCTGGGGCTTACACCTGTAATTCTAGCTACTCAAGAGGGTAGGATCTGAGGATCATGGTTCAAAGCCAACCTGGGCAGGAAAGTTTGTGAGACTCTTATCTCCCACCAGAAGACTGGAAGTGGTACTGTGGCTCAAGGTGGGAGAGTACTTGAACAAAACCCAAGTCCTGAGTTCAAGCCCCATGACTGACAAAAACCCCAAAATTAAGTCACCTAATAAGTATTCAATCATAATTATTATTATTTGTTTTGGTTGGTCGTGGGGCCTGAACTTTGGGCCTGGGCACTTCCCCTCAGCTCTTCAGCTCAAGGCTAGCGTTCTACCACTTCAGCCACAGCACCACTTCCAGCTTTTTCTGCTTATGTGGTACTCATGCATGCAAGGCAAGCACAATACCACTGAGTCATCTTCCCAGCCCTTAACTATTTTTCTTAATGCAGAAAAAGAAAACAAAAAATTAGTGAAAGATATACAAGTTTATTTCTTACTTGAGTATTTTCTCACAAAAATTTATAGTTACTTGTGAGCTACCTGATAGCTAAAAGTCATTCATTTAAGATGAATGTAGAGCCGGGGGCTGGTGGCTCATGCCTGTAATCCTAGCTACTCAGGAGGCTGAGATCAGAGGATCACGGCTCAAAGCCAGCCAGGGCAGGAAAGTCTATGAGACTCTTATCTCCAATAAACCACGAGAAAACCGGAAGTGGTGTTGTGGCTCAAGCCACAACAGAGCGTTCATCTTGAGCTGAAGAGCTGAGGGATAGCGCCCAAGCCCACAGTTCAAGCCCCATGACTGACAAAAAAAAAAAAGATGAATGTAGAATATTACTGAAAAACATTCTTGGAAGACTAATTCTGTGTGCATACAAGCTTTAACGGAAGTAGTTTTTAGACATTGATACTCATAAGGTACAAAGAAGAGAAGCAAATTATTCTTTTTCTAGAAGAGTGTGAAATAAAGTGTTCATTATCTGGAACTTTGTTTGATTCCTAGTACTCTTCTTTCTGATGCCTAGACCCTGTCAGTGAGCCAGCAGTGGACAGCAGCTCACTACCACACAGGTCCTGGCAGTCCTTCCTATAGCGGTGCACCATGCACAGGTGTTGTGTGTGACAACCCAGAAATTGTCACAGTTGGAGAAGATGGTCGAATAAATCTCTTCAGAGTTGATCACAAGGAAGCTGTAAGGACTATAGGTAAGAAGAATCATCTATCTCATAATAATTGAATACTTAAGATTGCCAAGTAAATACAGTCCTAAGTGTTGTATATAAAAATACATAAAGCTCATGCCTATAATCTTAGCTATTCAGGAAGTTGAGTTCTAGAGGATTGCAGTTCAAAGCTAGTCTGGGAAGAAAAGCCTCTGAGACTCTATCTCCGAAGATAACCAGCAAAAATACCAGGCTGGAGGTATGGTTCAAATAATAGACCACCAGGGGCTGGGAAGGTGGTTCAGTGGTAGAACGCTTGCCTTGCATGCCTGAGGCCCTGGGTTTGATTCCTCAGCACCACATAAGCAAAAAGCAAAAAGCCAGAAGTGGCGCTGTGGCTCAAGTAGTGGGGCACTAGCCTTGAGCTGAAGAGCTGAGGGACAGTGCCCAGGCCCAGAGTTCAGGCCCCACAACCAGAACCCCCCCACCCCCCAAAAAAATAATAGACCACCAGCTGAGCAAGCTAGCTGAGTAAACATGAGACCCTGAGTTCAAACCCTGGACTGACCAAAAAAA
The DNA here is from genome assembly GCF_024711535.1 of Dipodomys merriami. Lineage (NCBI taxonomy): Eukaryota > Metazoa > Chordata > Mammalia > Rodentia > Heteromyidae > Dipodomys > Dipodomys merriami. The sequence goes on from NW_027206401.1 coordinate 11,780,417, forward strand.
AAAGGCTCATTCCTATAATATTAGCTAGGAGGCTAATTGGAGGCTGAGATTGGAAGATTGTGGTTCAGAGTCAGCCTGGGCAGGAAAATCCATGAGACTGTTTTATCTGCACTTAACCTCTAAAACGCCAAAAGTGGAACTGTGCTTAATTAGTGGAGTGCCAGCTTTGAGTGAAAAAGCTAAGGGACAGCACCCAGGCCCTGTGATCAGAATCCCAATACTAGTACAAACACACAGAAGGAAATGGTAAAAAAACTCAGTCCCCTAGCTAAGCAACAGTTCAGCTGTCAGTTGTATTTTTCTATCAGAGGAATGTTTCTAAACCTGCACATTGTCACGCATATTTCCATAGAAATTAAACTAATGTAAAATTACATTTCTTTCTTTCTTTCTTTCTTTCTTTTTTGGTTAGTCCTGGGGCTTGAAATCTGAGCCTGGCTGCTGTCTCTGGCTTTTGTGCTCAAGGCTAGCATTCTGCTACTTGAGCCACAGCTCCATTTCTGGCCTTTTGTGGTTAATTGGAGATAAGAATCTCACAGCCTTTCTTCCCAGGCTGCCTTAGAATGAATTGTGATCTTCAAGATCTCATCCTCCTGAATAGCTATAATTACAGATGTGAGCCACCAGGTCTGGCTAAATTCTCATTTCTAATATTTGAATCAATAGAGGGGTTATGATCTCAGACACTCTTGGGGGAATAGAGACCTATTAATTCCCATTACTTCTTAACTTGTAGACAATGCAGATAGCAGTACACTTCATGCTGTAACCTTCCTTCGAACTCCTGAGATTCTTACAGTAAATTCAATTGGACAGTTAAAAATATGGGATTTCAGACAACAAGGAAATGAGCCCTCTCAGATATTATCACTGTAAGTTTTTTTTTTTTTTTTGGTCTTTTATTTTTTGGTACTGGGAATCAAACCCAGAACATTGCACTTGGTAGGCAACTGATTTGCCACTGAGCTATCTCTGTAAGTTTTGAGTTGTAATTTCAGTTGTATAACATAAAATTAATTAATTAGTACAACTGACTGTCAAATCATTGACCCTTTTTACTGGTTAACTGATAAGGCAAGTATAACATGATGGGCTTAATACTACTATGATTCACATATAATAAGTATTTATTATATGCAGAGTCTTTATCTTTTTGACTTTTTTTGTTTGTTTTTTGTGCGGGTACCACTGAAGTTTATATTGTTTAATGGAAAAAAATCTATGCTCATCAAATGATTATATTGAGCGGGGCGCTTCTCAGGAGGCTGAGGATCACGGTTCAAAGCCAGCCCAGGCAGAAAAGTCCATGAGACTCTTATCTCCAGTAAACCACCAGAAAACTGGAAGTGGTAGAGTGCTTGCCTTGAGCTGAAGAGCTGAGACACAGCGCCCAGGCCCAGAGTTCAAGCCCTATGACTGACCAAAAACAAAACAAAACAAAAAAATGATTATATGGATAGTGAGTGAAATATACCCTGAAGTGATTGGGGATAAAATACATGCCAGAATATTTTTTTCTGGACAGATTTCTCCTTTTCAAGGTGTTTAATCTTCATATTTTTCTTAAAAAATCAGAATATGTCAGGCTATCCAGGCATACCTGTAATCCCAGCACTCTACAGGTGAAGGCCGAAGAACCTGGAGCTCCAGGCCAGTCTGGGCTATGTACCATGACCCTGTCTTAAACCATGACAACAAATACAATGTGTAAAGCTGAAAAAAAATTATATAGGGCTGGGAATGTGGCTCAGTGGTAGAGTGCTTGCCTGGCATGTATAAAGCTCTGGGTTTGATTCCTCAGTACCACATATACAGAAAAAGCCAGAAGTGGTGCTATGGCTCAAATGGTAAAGTGCTAGCCTTGAGCAAAAGAAGCTCAGGAACAGTGCTCAGGCCCTGAGTTCAAGCTCTACAACTGGCAAAAAAAAAAAAAATTATATATATATATATGTGTGTGTGTGTATATTATATATATATATATATATATATATATATATATATATATATATATATATAAATTAAGCATTAAATAAGGCAAATACCTGAGCATGAGCATGGTGGCATATACTTGTATTCCCAGCTATCTAGGATACTGAGGCAAACTACGATGTAAGTAAAGAATATCTGGCATAGTTCATGCATACTTTTTAAAAGCTTAGAAGAGGGAAATATGATTTGTACATCTTACCAGTAGTGTTTTGTAATTTCTTTTTTTTGTTGTGGTGGTGGGTTTTTTTTGTGTGTTTTTGTTTTTGTTTTTGCTGTTCCTGGGCACTGTCCCTGAGCTTCTTTTGCTCAAGCTACCACTTGAGCCACAGTGCCACTTCCAGCTTTTTTGGTAATTTATTGGAGCTAAGAGTCTCATGGACTTTTCTGCCTTGCTGGCTTGTAACTGCAGTCCTTAGATCTTAGCATCCTGAGCAGCTAGGATTATAGGCAAGAGCCACCAGTACACGGCATTAATAGGTTATTTTATTTCCCATGTTTCTAAGTTGAAGAGAGACTTAAGGTTGGCCATTGTTTCTTAAAATTCTTTACTAATTATAAATATAGTCAATGCAATTAGTTTCGGGGCATCATTTCATAGCTCTAGCTACTACACAATTATGTATTTAGTTGAATAGGAATGTTTCTTAAGTTGTACAAGGATGAGTTGTACTTTTACTACATATTTGACACAGTGTATCTCTTGCAAAAAGGACTGGTGACCGTGTGCCGCTTCACTGTGTGGACAGACATCCCAACCAGCAGCACGTGGTTGCTACTGGTGGCCAGGATGGAATGTTGAGTATTTGGGATGTTCGACAAGGCACTATGCCTGTATCTCTCCTAAAGGCACATGAAGCTGAAAGTAAGTATTGTGAGAACACAAGTTTTTATTAGGTGGCAGTTAGATGACATGTAAGTACTTTGTGTATTGAGCTATGGGGATCTTAATCTCTTTTTCTACTTAATCTTTAATTTCTCTAACTTGTTTTAGTATTATATCCAGAAACTAAATAAATACCATTAGATATTAGTCTCTATGCACTTTCTTAAATGTTTATTTTTGTCAGTTGTAGGGCTTAAACTCAGGCCTGAGCACTGTCTCTGAGCTCTTTTGCTCAAGGCTAGTGCTCTGCCACTTAAGGCACATCTCCATATCCTGCATTTTTGGCAGTTAATTGGAATTAAGAGTCTCACAGACTTTCCTGCCGGGGCTGGTTTCAAATCACAATGCTCAGGTCTTAGCCACCTGAATATCGAGGCTTATAGACATGAGCCACCTGCACCTAGCTCTCTATGTACTTACTTTCTTAGGATAATTTTTTAGAAGTAGAATAGATAGTCCAAAATGTTTGCATAGATTTAAAGCTTTAATGCATGTTGTCAGATTGTTGTGTCTAAAAATACTGGTTCCTGTTGTCATACTTTTATGTTATAAAACCCTAATGAAATAAATACATTCCTATCCATCCTTTTTGTTTTAATTGCACAATATGAATATATTTTATGGAAACTTCCAGCAGGCATTCTGAGGAAGGTGACTTTTTTTGGGGGGGGGAGTCCAGTTGTGGGGCCTGAAGTCTGGGCCCGGGTGCTGTCCCTCAGCTCTTCAGCTCAAGGCGAGCACTCTACCACTTGAGCCATAGCGCCACTTCTGGCTTTTTTCTTTTTGCTTATGTGGTGCTGAGGAATCGAACCCAGGGCCTCATGCATACAAGGCAAACGCTCTACCACTGAGCCACCTTCCCAGCCCCGGAAGGCGACATTTTTATGCTTTGTAGCATGTTATTTAATTGTGGTATCTGTCAGAATGAAGACTGCCACCTTGCAGACGTGTCATTTATCCCTGATATCATTTTCTGGACTTTTGTTTTGGTGGTGGTATTGGGAATTGAACTTGGGGCTTCATACTTACTAAGCAAATACCTACCACTTGAGCTATGCCCATAGTCGTCTGCATTGATTCTTTAAGGTCATATAGCCCAGACTCACAGAATCCTTGTTCAGAGACCCCCTGTCTTCTCTGCAAGCTCAGATAACTTCCTGGCTAGTAATTGGCTGCCAGCTGTCTATGAACAACCAGAGTTCCCTTAATATTTAGAACCAGAGATTGAGGATGGAATGACATTACCAATGTGACTTCTTCATAGGCCTCTGTCTGATACTGAATCCACTTCTTAGAGCATTTGCAAGTTTTGGTCTGCTAGAAACTAATTGCTGTTTCTATAATACAGAACATAAGTACCCAGAGTTTGGTATGAGCCAGTACTGAATTCTCACTCTTAGAAACGCATTTGTATTTCAGTGTGGTCTCTCAGTCTTTCCAGTAATAGAACATTTATTCACTTATGACCCAGGAATTGAAAGTAAAGACACCAATTTCAGTAAAAGAAATCTCAAGCCGGGCGCCGGTGGCTCACACCTGTAATCCTAGCTACTCAGGAGGCTGAGATCTGAGGATCTCAGTTCAAAGCCAGCCCAGGCAGAAAAGACTGTGAGATTCCTATCTCCAATAAACCACTAGAAAGTCGGAAGTGGCGCTGTAGCTCAAGTGGTAGAGCACTCGCCTTAAGCTGAAGAGCGCAGGGACAGCACCTAAGCCCAGAGTTCAAGCCCCATGACTGACAAAAAAGAAAAAAAAAAATCTCAGTGCAGCCCCATGCTCATTCTTTTCTATAAATAGTGTGATAAGTTAAATGATTTAGCAACTATGTTTATTTACTTTTTTTAGTCCAGTCTATAAGTAGACTTATTTGGCTTTTTTCTTTTGATATATGGTAGTCACTGCTAGTTAAATCTTTTTTTTATTTTGTCTGTCTGGGGATTTGAACTCTGGGTCTGGGCACTATCTTTGAGCTTCTTTTTGCTCAAGGCTTTTTCTGAATTTCTTGGAGATAAGAGGGGCTCGCAGACTTTTCTGCCTGGGCTGGCTTTGATCCTCAGATCTCAGCCTCCTGAGTAGCTAGGATTACAAGTGTGAGCCATCAGCTTCCAGCTTAGTTATATCCTCTTTTCTTTAGTTTTGAAGCCTTTTTAACCATCTTGTAGGTATGTGATGGAAGATAATGACAGTGAGACCTGGAGAAGGAGTTTTGATGTTGCTTGCTTAATTGGGATCAGAATAAGCTTCTCATTTTTTATCTCCTAGTGTGGGAAGTTCACTTTCACCCATCCAATCCAGATCATCTGTTCACTTGTTCTGAAGATGGATCCCTCTGGCACTGGGATGCCTCTACAGATACACCCGAAAAGTCCTCGCTCTTTCACCAAGGTAATCATCATCAAGATTTTTATTTGTTATAGTTCGCTGCTTTTCCCTCCATTTTTTTTTTTTCAGAACTGGATATTGAACTCAAAGCTTTCAGTATGTTAGACAAGCATTCTGCTGCTGAGCTATATATCAAATATGTAGACAAATTAGACATTCTTTTTTTTTAGGGCTGAGATTGAATCTAGAGTTTTGCACATGTTAAGCAGGCACTTAACATTGAGCTACATCCCAAAATCTTGCTTTCTTGAGACTTAAGTCTCATATACCTCCTTGAATTTACTTTATAGCCCAGATTGGTTTTAAACTCCACATTCCATGCCTCAACCTCCTCCATGATGAGATTACTACCATGTCTGACTACATTTTCTTTTTTTTTTTTTTGGTCCATCATGGGGCTTGAACTCTGGGTCTGGGCACTGTCTCTCAGCTCTTCAGCTCAAGGCGAGTGCTCTATCACTTGAGCCACAGTGTCACAGTGGTTTTCTGGTGGTTAATTGGAGATTAGGGTCTCATGGACTTTCCTGTCTGGGCTGGCTTTGAACTGCGATCCTCAGATCTCAGCCTCCTAAGTAGCTAGGATTATAGGCATGAGCCACTGGCGTCCCCTACATTTTTTTTTTTTTTTTTTGTCAGTCATAGGGCTTAAACTTGGTCTGGGCACTGTTCCTCAGCTCTTCAGCTCAAGGCAAGTGCTCTACCACTTGAGCCACAGTACCACTTCTGATTTTCTGAGTGGTTTATTGGAGATAAGAGTCTCACGGACATTCCTGCCCAGGCTGCCTTTGAACCAAGATCCTCAGATCTTCGCTTCCTGAGTAGGATTACAGGTGTGAGCCACCAGCACCCAGCTTCGTTTTTATATTTTTAACATTAAAAAATGTCAGAATGTTTCTATTTTCCTGTTGAGTAAATTTGATTATCCTAGGGCTTGAATCATGACTGTTGGCTCCTTACTACAATACTCATGATGACTAGAAATGCTATTCTATTAACTAGCTTGCTTCAGACAGCCTAAATTCTTTGTAACTGCCCTTGATTTGGGCCCTCATGCCATAGGATAGGCATTTGTAGTTCCTTTACATTGTATTGTCAGGGCAGGCTGTGTGGCAAGAACAAATCAGATTTTTTATATATAATGGTCCTGGTTTCTTCTCCATTTAAAAGGCCTGTCTTTGGATTAAAATCAACAGTAAGGGCTGGGAAGGTGGCTCAGTGGTAGAGCACTTGCCTTGCATGCCTGAGGCCCTGGGTTCGATTCCTCAGTACCACATAAGCAAAACGAAAAAAGCCGGAAGTGGAGCTGTGGCTCAAGTGGTAGAGTGTTAGCCTTGAGCTAAAGAGCTGAGGGACAGCGCCCAGGCCCAGAGTTCAGGCCCCACGCCCTGGCCCAAAAAAATAAAAACAATAAAAACAATAAATAAAATCAACAGTAAGTAAAACTCATCCAGAAACTGGACATTTGGATCAAGAGTTTGGTGATGGTTGTTTTATTTTATACTTTTCAAGCTTTTTAGTTTTGAAGATTTATGGTTCCAAAGTTTATTCATTCATTCAGAAATGTCTTGTTGAATGCTTACCGGAACATAAAAGTTCCTATACACACAGAGAAAATACTGTACCAGACAATAAAAGCACCAAATGCATAATGTATCAGAAACAGAAATGCACTAAGTACCAGGTTTTAAAATGAGGTAGTAGTACATGTTTTAGAAGGGCTCAGAAAGAGAGGAAGAGAGAACAGGAGAATGAGAGTAGGTGACAGATAGATGGAGAAAGAGATCACATAAGAGAGGGTATTAGGAGAGCAAAAAACAAGAAATGGTAATACACAGAAATCAACAATTGTTAATACCTCTTGTAATGGACTGTTATAAATGCTGTTGAAATTGGTTCTGGTTCAGCAGTTTTCTGCTTTAAGTACTCTCCATATTATCATTGCCAGAAAGCTGGAGCAGGAAGGGCTGCTTCTGTTCTCCTCTTCCTCCTCCTCCTTGCAGCATCTCCGCTCCCCTCCCTCCAGTAGTCCTTCCCTATGGCAGGGCACATCCATATGACAGATGGCAGAAATGCCTGGAAAATGGAGTTTTCAGATTCCTGCCCCTTACAGTACATAGTGAAATACAGGAAAAGTGTAAAAGCATAAAAGGGAAATAACAGCAAATGCACTGCTGCTTACTGTGTAGAAGAATAAGGTCGAGTAGGAGGATGGAGACTAAAGGCAGAGGACTGGAGGTGGAGCTCAGTAGTAAAGTCCTTACTATCATTCAAGGCCTTGATAACCAGCACCACAAAAAATACAAATAGTAAAGGCAGAATGTGGAGAGCCATGCTAGAGGCTATTTGGACACATTCCTCTTCACAGAAATAACATTTAGGCAGAGACCTACAAGAAGTGGTCTGAATCACCCGAATGTGTCCCAGATAGAAGGCCTGAGGCAGGGCGAACATACCAGCCACTGGCTGCGGGTCAACCAGCAGAGAAGGGGAGTAGAGTAGTGGGAGGTAAGGACTAGTAGTGGAGCCACGGATCTAGTAGGAGTTTGTAGGCCCTGACAAGACAAGATTGTATCTTCTGTGATAGAAAGATAGCAAGATTTTAAGCAAGGAGGGAGTGTAGCCCCACCAGTGGTTCCAAGAGTTACTGGCTGCTCTGGAAAGTACACTATTGGAGAGGGCAGAGGAAAGTAGGAGCTGTAGGACCCAGAAGGAATCTTACCCCAGGAATTCTATTAATATGTTTTGGCATTCCTAATCTGGAAATCTGAAATCCAAGTAATCCAAACCTGGAACTTTTTTTAAGTTTCTACATGACACCACAAATAGAAAATTAGACAATGGACCTCGTGCAATGGGCTATTGGTCAAAACCTAGCACAATAAAACAAATATAAAATTACCTTCAGGCTGTACATACATGGTGTATAGGCAACATTAGTTTCATATTTAGACTTAGGTCTTACCCTCAAGATAGTTCATTATGTCTATGCAAATATTCCAAAACCCCAAATATTTCTTTCTGATCCCAAGCATTGAGGCAAAATCTGTATACTAATCTGTATATTAATTTGCACAGCATTCAATAACAATGTAAAATTTAGGAATGATAAATGATGACCAAAAACCTGAGAATAAAGTTCTGAAACACCAAAATTCTGGAGAAAGAGGCTCTAGAGTTGTATTGAGACCCACACCCTCCCGATATCTCCCCCCCCCAAATTCTAGAGAAATAGGGAGTATGGAATATGTGTGTAAATCTATGTTAACTTTACTTATGGAAAAACAATTTTATTTTAGTATTTAGTTAAATACTTATTTTACTTCCTTTTTTCCCCTCTTCCCCCCACCACCTTGTATTTGAACTTTTGAGGCTTGAAAATAGAAATTTATACTGGAAATGAGATTCTTTTTGTGTTTTCTTTTATTGGGGGGGAGGGGGGTTCTGGTCATGGGGCCTGAACTCTGGGCCTGGGTGCTGTCCCTCAGCTCTTCAGCTCAAGTCTAGCGCTCTACCACTTGAGCCACAGTGTCACTTCCGGCTTTTTTCTTTTTTCTTAGGTGGTGCTGAGGAATTGAACCCAGGGCCTCATGCATGCAAGGCAAGCGCTCTACCACTGAGCCACCTTCCCAGCCCCTGTTTTTGTGTTTTCTATTATAAGACATGATATTATATACTGTTAAAAGAGTTAAATATCATGGTTTGGAGTCAGCCTAGGCAGGAAAGTCCAGGAGACTTTGTTGTTGTTGGTGTTGGTCATAGGACTCCTGGCCTGGTTGCTGTCCCTGAGCACTTTTGCTCAAGGCTAGCACTCTATCACTTTGAGCCACAGCTCCACTTCCAGTTTTCTGGTGGTTAATTGTAGATAAAAGTCTCACAGACTTTCCTGCCCAGGCTAGCTTTGAACCATGATCCTCAGATCTCAGCCTCCTGAGTAGATAGGATTTCAGGTGTGAGCCACCAGGGCCTGCCTTCTTTTTATGAGACTCTTATCTCAAATTAACCACGGAAAGCTGGAGTTAGAGCTGTGGCTCAAGTAGTAGTGCACTGGCCTTGAGCACAAAAGTTCAGGGACAGGGTCTAGGCCCAGAGTTCAAGCCCCAGGAGTGGGAGGAAAAAGTTAAATATAAAATGATGCAATCTCGGGGGCTGGGAAGGTGGCTCAGTGGTAGAGCGCTTGCCTTGCATGTCTGAGGCCCTGGGTTCGATTCTTCAGTACCATATAAGCAAAAAGAAAAAAGCCAGAAGTGGCTCTGTAGCTCAAGTGGTAGAGTGCTAGCCTTGAGCTAAAGAGCTGAGGGATGATAGCGTCCAGGCCCAGAGTTCAGGCCCCACGACCGGACCCCCCCCCCAAAAAAAAAAAATTATGCAATCTCCTAAGAAATACTTAAGCCTATCATGGACCAGGACCTGGTGGCTCACAGCTGTAATCCTAGTTACTTAGGAGGCTGAGATCTGAGGATCCCAATTTGAAGCAACCTGGGCAAAAAGTCCATGAGACTTTGTTTTACGTGTGTGCTGGTACTGGAGCTTGAACTCAGGGCCTCATATTCTTGATTAATTTTGTTGTTGTTGGTAGTGGTGGTGATTGTAGGGCTTGATCTCAGGACCTGGACACTGGCCTTGAGCTCTTTTTGCTCAAAGCTAGCACTTTGGAGCTGTGGCTTCAAAGTGGTAGAGCTGGTTTTCTGGTGCCTAATTGGAGATAAGAGTCTCACAGACTTTCCTGCCTGGACTGGCTTTGAACTGAACTGTGATCCTCAGACCTCAGCCGCCTTCTTTTTTTTTTTGTCAGTCGTGGGGCTTGAACTCTGGGCCTGAGCGCTGTCCCTCAGCTCTTTAGCTCAAGGCTATCACTCTACCACTTCAGCTACAGCACCACTTCTGGTTTTCTAGTGGTTTATTGGAGATAAGAGTTTCAGGAACTTTCTTGCCTGGGCTGGCTATGAACCGAGATCCTCAGCTCTCAACCTCCTGAGTAGCTAGGATTACAAGTATGAGCCACCGGTGCCTGGCTATGACCTCAGCCTTCTGAGTAGCTAAGATTATAGGTATGAGCTACCAGCACCTAGACTCAATTGACTTTTTTCAGGCTGATGCTCTACCACTTGAGCCACACCTCCACTTTCAGCTTTTTTTTTTTTTTTTTTTTTTTTTTTTGCTGATTAATTAGAAATAAAGAGTCACACACTTTTCTAGCTAGGCTGGCTTTGTACCTTGTCCGCTGATATTAGCCTCCTGAGTATCAGCAAGGATTATAGGCGTGGGCCACCAGCAACCAGTTAACCAATAAAATGATCTCCTATTAACCAATAAAAAGCCAGAAGGGAAAGTGTGGCTTATGTGGTTGTGCTAGCCTTGAGCTGAAAAACTAAGCCTCAGATCTGGCATACCTACACCAAAAAAAAAAAAAAAAAGTCTTAAAAGCTCTTTTTCTGTTTTCTTCCCCCCCCCCCCCAGGAAGAACAAGTACTTTTCTTTCTCAGAGCATTAGTAACCAGGCAAATGTTCACCATTCTCTTACAAGTTCCTGGCTCAGCACTGATCCTGCAAAAGACCGTATTGAGATCACAAGTTTACTGCCCAGCCGGACTTTGTCTGTGAACAGTTTGGATGTTTTGGGTCCTTGTCTTGTTTGTGGAACTGATGCAGAAGCAATTTATGTCACCAGACAACTGTTTTCCTAAAAGTACTGCAGTTACCGGATTCCAAGTAAAACATACAGTTCTCTGAATTCCACTGTACAAAATTTTATTATCAGAAAATGCAGTATTTGTGGCAAAAACATTAGTAAACTATTGTTAATGTTGATGCCCAGTCTTGACTTTCATTTTTGGATTCTTCTACATCAGTTGCTAAAGATTTTGGAACACATGAAAACGCACCAGTGATCCTTGTGTTGATAAACATTGCCTTCAAGCAGACTATTACTGACAGCTGATGGAACTAGCTCTTCATTTTTGGTGTTGTGTTTAAAGCTGTCAAACCATCAATGGGTTCTTGTAATTTGGAGTATGCCACCCCCTAGTGGCATTCAATACTGTTAATTTTTTTCTTTTTTTTAATGCAGTACTGGGACTGAACTCTAGATTTAGTAGGCATTATCCTAACTCTTGAGTTATAATTGTCAGTCCTTTTCTCTTCTTTTCTCTCCCTCTCTCCCCCCCTCTCTTTCTTTTCTTTTTATGTTGGTCCTGGGGCTTGAACTCAAGGCCTAAGTTCTTTTTTGCTCAAGGTTAGTGCTTGAGCAAAAGTGCTACAGTGCCATTTCTGGCTTTTTCTCAGTACCTTATGGACTTTCTTCCCTGGGTTGGCTTTGAAACTGTGATCCTCAAATCTCAGCCTCCTGAGTAGCTAGGATTAACAGGTGTGAGCCAGCTTAGTTTGGATATTTTTGTTAACACTTTTAAAATGTAATATTCTGTCTATGAAATGTTAGACATGTTTAAGAACTTTAATAAAATCTTTAAGCACTAAAAATATATTCATATTTTTATATATTCTGCTTTTTAAAAATATTTACATAGCTCAAAATACTTGATTTAAAAGGCTTAGTAATTAGACTTGGAATATAGTTCAGTGATAATTAGAATACATGCTTGCTGTACATAAGAACCTGGGTTCAATCCCTACCCATCCCTTCATGAACTTCAAAGAAAGATAATTACTCATGATGTCCAAAGAATTTGGAAAGAAAATAGATGAAAAAATTTAATCTGTATAGATTTATTGCTGAGACTAATTTTTTAAGACAGGACAAAAATCATTCAGTACAACAAATATAGGCAAAAGAAAAAATTTCAGTATTTAAAGCTTATAACCCAAAGACAATATTCTTTTTATGCTTCTCTACCCATCACCTTGTTTATACATTTTTTTGTTTTGTTTTCTGCATTGCTGGGGTTGAGCTTAAGGCCTCTTGCATACTCAACAAAGTACCACTAAGTTAGCTCTACCTTCAGCCCATACATTTTTAAATAAAAGTGAAAATATAGATGTGATCTTTGTAGATGTAATTGTCTAACAATAGATTTCTCTCCTGTCACTTTGAACTGCTTAATACTGTACGGTATAGCTAAACATACATGTGCCATGTTGCCTACCATTCATTAGGCATGTGTTTCTAGTTTCTCTACTGTTGTTAAGTGCTGTACTCGTTATATTTCTTTTTTTTTTTTTGTTTTTTGTTTTTGTACTCATTATATTTCTTTTAAAACTAGCCATTTTCATTTTCTGAGACAGTTTATATTAGTTTAGTATTTGTAGCACCTTTTATCTGAAGGGTTATTTTCATTGTTTATTTTGCCTTAGGCTATTTGATGAAGTACTTTTCAATTTAGCATTTGACTTATGAGTCTCTTGGAAGTTGGAGTTTTGTTTATGGTTATGTCAATTGATTTCTTTCTCTGATTTCTGCTCTTTACACCATGCTATTCCTAATCTAGTTTTATATAAATAAATAGTAATGCCATAATTCTGTTTTACAGCTTCATCTTTTACATGTGATCATTACATTGAGAATTGATGTAATACATTTGAAATTCTGTGGAGTAGGGAATTCCAGGGATTGAACCCATGCCCTTTTGTATGCTAAGCACACCTTCTATTGCAGGACCACATTTAGCCTCTGAAAATGTGTGTGATGGGTAATTCCAAGTCTGGTAATGAACCTTTGTATGTCATTAGTTAACAACACACAGCCAATCTTCATGTCTGCTGCTATGATTCCCTGTGTATATTACCCGCCCTTCACCCCAGCTCTGGATTGTTTTACAGCAAATTCTAGATAAAATTTTCATTCTTGACTTTTTATTGTGTGTGTGGATGAGGAATTTTCCTCTCCCCCAATTTTAAGGATAATATCAGACCTACAGCATTGTTCTTGGTGGTTTTTCTTTTTCTTTTCTTTTTTTTTTTTTTTGTGCCAGTACTACGTCTTAACTCAGGGACCTATGCTCTTGCTTGGCTTCCTTCACATAACTACAATACTATTCAACCATAAAGAATGAAATTATGTCATTTGCAAGAAAATGGATGGAACTAAAAAATAATATTAAGCAAAATAAGCCAGACGACGAAAGACAAATATTATACGTGAGCCTGACTTCTCACCAATTATGTTTATATTTGAATTTGTATTATATGTTTTGTTGTTGTTGTTGTTGGTTGTGCTGCCTGAACTCGGCCTGGGCACCGTCCCTGAGCTCTTCAGCTCAAAGTTAGTGTTCTACCACTTGAGCCAAAGTGCCATTTTGGCTTTTTCTGCTTATGTGGTGCTGAGGAATCGAACCCAGGGCCTCAAGCATGCAAGGCAAGTGCTCTACCACTGAGCCACCTTCCCAGCCCCTGTATTATATGTTTTAACTAGGTATTTTACTGACTTTTCATTAGTTTACTATAATTGAAATTTGCTTTTGTTTGTCTTACCTCAGGGGCCACAGACATTTTAATTCTTCTCATATTACTGCTTAAAACTATGTTTAGTGGCTTTTTTCCTATTAGAAGCCTTTCTAATGTCTTCAAATAGTACCTTTTAGGCAAGTTTGCTTTCCTAGCCTTTCTTGAGTGACTCCTATTTTTTTTTTTGCCAGTCATGGGGCCTGAACTCAAGGCCTGGGCGCACTCCCTCAGCTCTTCAGCTCTAGCACTCTACCACTTGAGCCACAGTCCCACTTTGGCTTTTTTCTTTTTGCTTATTTGGTACTGAGGAATCTAACCCAGGACCTCAGGCAAGCAAAGCAAGCACTCTACCACTCTACCACCTTCCCAGCCCAAGTGACTCCTATTTTTAGGTGATATTTCCGTTTTTTTTTTTTTTTTTTTTCTTTTTGGTGCTGGTCCTGGGGCTTGCTAATGCTTTATGACTTGAGCCACAGCTCAACATTGGCTTTTCTGGTGCTTAGAGATAAGTGTCTTATGGACTTTTCTATCCTGCCCAGGGTGGCTTTGAACTTCCATCCTCAGATCTCAGTTTGCTGAGTAGCTAGGATTATAGGCCTGAGCCATCAAAGCCTGGCTAATCCTTACATTTTACACACTGCATTCTTTGATCACATTTCTCCGGAGTTAATAAAGTTCATTTTTGCTCCTCACACATATCTGTATAGGAAAGGACTCAGCTTCTTCAGAATTTCTAAAGAAGCCTGTTGAAAGATGACCATCACAATAATACAGATCTACAAATGCAAAGGCCCAGTGTTGTTAGTCCCAAGACTTTACCCACAGTAAGTGCTTCTCTGATCTTTCATCACCATTCCCACCCATGTTTGTCTACTTTTCTGCAAATCATTTCTTCTTTCCTTGTTCTTGTCTTCCACTTCACAGCAGTAAATCTCCCAGAATTGTCTAGGCATTTCCACAATGACAATTGTTCATAGAGATACTTTGCTTTAAAGAGCTTTAAGTGAAGAAATTCCATGGATTGGTGAATCAAGACAAAAAAATTCTGGGAGTATGCACTTCCAAACATAATTCTTCTGGGCTGGACAAGCAGGCCTGAGAACATTCTAGATTTAGGTATCAGAGTTTTAGGGCTGAAAGAGTCCCTATAGGTTACTCACTTATGTAGTTGAAGAAAAAAAAAAGACCCTTAGTGTTGTTAGCAACAACCATATCCTAAAGATAAAACTGCAGGCAAATGTACAATTTACTAGGGCTGAGGCTTGAACTGAGCCCCACTCCCAGCCCTTTATTTCTCAAGGCTTATGCTCCACTACTTCCAGTCCAGCATTTTACTGGTTAATCAGAGACAGTTTCCTGGACTTCTCTGCCTGGACTGGCTTGGAACTGCAATCCCCTGAGCCCCCACCTGAAAAACTAAGATTACAGGTGTGAGCCCCAGCCCCAGGCTAACATGTAATCTTTTAACATCAGAAAAAGTAAGCTTTAATGTTTTATTGCATTTTATTTAATTTTTATAGTTATGCTGTAGTAGAAAATTAATAAAAGGAAACATCTAATATCAACCTACTATGTGTGTGTGTGTCAAAATAGGCAAGTGTCAAAGCCTAGTCTTCAGTTAGGGGCCAACCTGGGCTACATTAAAAGTAAAAGAGGGGCAAAGCCAATGCTCCCAACTTAGCAGGAAGGAAACCCCGCGCATGGCCGTGACTCCAGGGGGTGGCCCTTGGACTCCGGAGGTGGATCTGCTGCCTGACCTTTGCACTGGGCCAGCCGAGGGTATCAGCCGGTCCGCGGCTCGCGGGCCTGACGCGGGGAGCGCTGAGCTTTGCATAGCTATGCCCTAAGCCGAGTCCCGGGTCCGCGGCCAGGCGGGGCGCGGGGCGCTCGGCCCTCGCCGCCCCACAGACAAGGCGTCGCGGGCTGCCTCGCACACGCCGCGTGTCGGGGCGGGGGAGAGCCTCGGCCGCGATCGCGGACGAGACACGTCGGTGGCGGCGGGCGGGAGCGACGTGGGGCGACGCCCACCACGCTCGGGGGACCAGCGGGCAAGCGGCTCGGGCCGGAGGCCGCAACCGGGGCGCCGGCTCCCCTCAGCCTGGCGGCCCGAAGCCCCCAGTCCTCGGCCCCCGCGCAAGCGACGCCGGGAAATGCCCACATCCGGGAATCCTGCAGCGGAGTGCGGCGGCGGCAGCAGCGGCGGCGGCGACACGGAGTGGAAGGCAAAATGGCGGCGGAGGCGGAGGCCTGGTGCTAAGGGGAGAGCCCGGTCCCCGCGACCCCCGCGACGGGCCGCGCAGGGCCGCGGTCGGCCCCCGGCGTCTCTCCCCGCCCAGCCCTTCCCGAAGCCCTCTGGGATAAGTGCGGGGCTCTGGGACCGGCCTCCGCGCCGGCCCTCGGGCCCGTGGCCGCTGTCCAGGAGCCCCGCTGTCCCCGCAGGTAGGTCCGGACCTGGCGGGGCGGGTGGGGCTCGCTCTCCCTTTTCGAGCGGGAGTCGGCTGGGCGGTGGCCGCCGGGGCCCACGCCCATCCCCGCTGGCGGGGGTCCAGGGGCCGCGGTGGACGGGCGTGCTGAGCCGGCCGGGTCGGGGCCTGACTCGGCGGCGGCGGTGACCCCAGCTGAGTCCTGCCCCGGGGAAGTGAAGGTGGGCCGCGCCCGGGCCGCAGGAAGAGCCCCAGGCGCTTGGGCCTGGGACGTGCCGGGCTCTCGCCGGAAAGCCTGCCTCGCTGGCGGCCTTGCGACTCTGGTCTGCCTCTCCCCCCAGCCTGTCCTGAGGGGAGGAAAGAGAAAAGGCCGCTTGGAAGGAAAATTGCAGAAAAAGAACTGCAGTCCTTGGGATCGCCCAAATGTGGCCTGGGTCCTGGGCGTAACTGCGATGATCTCCCGGGAAGTCCCTCTTTCTAGTCCTCCGAGGTGTTAGATCACCGTTCTTAGCTGGAAGGGGTGGGAGAAATAGACGTGTCTTTGTGGACTACGTGTAGGTAAATAAGAGAAGGAAAGAATTACAGGCACGTTGGTCACTGTAACTTGAAAAAGAACTTGGATGACTCTTGGGCGACTTTACCTTCATTCTATGACTTCTTCAGTCGAAAGTCATTTTGTAAGGGAACAGAATTGAATATCCATTCATATGTCAAATATGGCCTTTAGAACTAGAAGTTTCTCTTTTAAGTGAGCCGGGTGTGATCTCTGGTAAAGTGTCACTCCAGTTTTGGAAATGGCTTTGAATGATTGAGATAGTGAAACTTGTTAGACTTTTATGGACTATTGGTTGAAAGTTAAATTGTGTCAGTTTTCCCCTTTGAGGAAGAAGAGGTAGGACATTATGCTTGGAATGAATGTTAGATACCTATCTCTGCTGAGATACCTGCATTTGTGGTTATCTTACCTAAGCTTGTTTCTTAACCTTTAAGTATACAGTCAGGTAAAAAACAGGTTAGTTGATTCCCTGGGGCTGTGGAGGAATTTGACTGATTTTGCAGTAAAAGAAGTAGCATTGTATTCCTCTGACCGGCTGCTTTGGCAAGAAACTAGATCATGGTACAGGTTGGGAAAGGCACATTCTTTCTGTGCCTATTGATTGATTGTGCCTAGCTGCTCTCCAAAATACTTACAAAATACTTCTGCTACCCTTGTTTTTTATGTATGATACCTGGCTTTCATTCTGCAGGGTCAGTGTTTGTTTTTAACGTTAGTCCTTGTTATTCTGTATACATATAGCCTTGGAACAGTTCTTAATCTGGTTGGGTTTTTTTTTTGGGGGGGGGTGCTTTTTTTTTTAGATGTGATGTTTATATTAGAGGACAATTTGTGTACATTAGTGACTAGTCATTGAACAACACTGTTGGTAGAAATGGTCATTTTTCAACATAAAGATAAAAAATGATTGCTTCTCTCCTCCCCTCCCCCCCCATTAACCTCCCTCCAATATTGTAGATTGAACTCGGGACCTCCTGCATACTAGCCAAGTGCTATATCACTGAGCTATATAGAGCCCCTGGATTTTTATTTATTTATTTATTTATTTTAAGACAAGGTCTTGCTTAGTTTGAGGCCCAGACTGACCTCAAACCTGACATCCTGCTGCTTCAGCCTTCTGAGTTGCTGGGATTGTAAGCATGTACCATCAGGTTCAGCTTTTTTCACTTTTGATCAGTTAATTCTTAGAAAATAAATGCAAAAAATGTCATTGTGTACAAATTGTAAATATTGTGTACAAATTGTAAATATTGTTTTCTGAAGAATTAGGCTGGAGTGGGGCCTCTGTGGCTCATGCGTATAATCCTAGCTACTCAGGAGGCTGAGATCTGAGGATTGTGGTTCAAAGCTAGCCTGGGCAGGAAACTCTGTGAGACTCTTATATCCAATAAACTACTCAGAAAACTGGAGGTGGCACTGTGGCTCAAGTGGTAGAGCGCTTGCCTTGAGCTGAAGAGCTGAGGGACAGCGCCCAGGCCTAGAGTTCAAGCCCCATGACCAACAAAAAGAAAAAAGAAAAAAAAGTTAAGGCTGTACTGTACTACTAAGAAACAAACACCTAATTTATTCTCACAACTGATGTGGTCAAAGCATTGAATCAAGCCATCTTTTTATAAGTTTAATTCGATTCAATCCAAGGTAATACTTTGAAGTCTTATTATGTAATGGTGCAATTTTTTGGTTTGTTTGTTTGTTGGTTATGGGACTTGAACTCTGGGCCTGGGCATTGTCCCTGAGCTCTTCAGCTCAAGGAGAGTACTCTACCACTTCTGGTTTTCTAGTGGTTACTTAGAGGTAAGAGTCTCACGAACTTTTCCTGCCCTTCCTGGGTTGCCTTTGAACTGTGATCCTCAGATCTCAGCCTCCTGAGTAGCTAGGATTACAGGCATGAGCCACCAATGCCTAGCTGCAATATATTTTTTACAGAAAAAAATTTTAGGAGAGTGCATGATGCCCAAGTACTGGGGTTAGAACTTAGAACTAGGGTATTCTCCCTTAGCCAGCAGAGGCAGAAAAGTCGTCAGGGGCTCCATCTCCAAAATAACTGGCCAAAAAGCAGTGTTAGAAGTGTAACTCAAGTGGTAAAGCACCAGCTGAGCAAGCCAAGAAAGCTTGAAATCTTGAATTCAAACCCCAGTACTGTCAAAAAAGAAACAAGTGATAATGCCATTGTTGGTCATACTTTGTTGAAATGAATATGAATTAGAATACCTAACAATAAATATCAAAACTATGTATTTTTTCATATATGCACATGTGTCATCTATATATGCACATCTATAGGGTTTGTGTGTGAAATGTATGAGGGATTTGGTTTTTTTTTAAAAAAATTTTTCATTGCTGGGGATCAAATCCAGGGTCTTATGCTTCTCTACCACTGATCTATATACCTCCAATCATATGCATTCTCATTGACTCAGCAATTTCACTTTTAGGAATTTATCATAAGCATTACACTTATTGCTCCTGGTTGGGTGGGGGTGGGGTGGGGGGGCTTAAAGATTGAATGGCCAGATGGATGTCCTGGCTCATGCCTGTAATCCTAGCTACTCAGGAAGCTGAGATCTGAGGATCACAGTTTGAATCCAGCAGAAAAGTCCATGAGACTCTTTACTCCAGTTAACCACAAAAAAGCCAGACACAGAGCTGTGATTCAAGTGGTGGAATGCTAGCCTTGAGCACAAAAGCTCAGGGACAGTGCTCAGGCCCAGAGTTCAAGCCTCAGGGCTGGCAGAAAAAAAAAAAAAAGATTAAATAGTCGAATATTTAAAGTTTTTTTTTAATTAAACAAAACCACTTCCTCGAAGTTACTAAGCTCTTGATTTTACTGTTACCAATCATTTCCTGTGTTGATAATCACAACCAAAGATCACATACATTAGTAACCTTATCTGAGAATTATAGAGCTTCCACTCTTCTTTTTCTCTAATGGGAAGGGTATTAATGTGATCTTTACCTCTGAAGCACTATCTTCATTTTTCTCTCCCTTCTCTCCTTCTCCCTCTCTTCAGTCCCTCTGTCTCCTGGGGTTTTAACTCTGAACCTCACAGTTTCTTGGCTTGCATGCTCAGGTACCTGGTCTTCTACCACTTGAGCCATACCTCTAGCTCAGTTTATTGCTGGTTATTTTAGAGATGGAATCTCATAGATTTTTCTGCCTTGGTGACTTCAAATCATGATCCTCTGGATCTCAAGCCTTCTGAGTAACTAGGATTATAGTCATGGGCCACTAAAGTCCTGCCTATGGCATTTTCTTAGCTTTGATATTTCAGTGGTTTTCAGCATTTTGTAATCCTGATGTTCTGTAATCCTAATATCTCCCTGCTTGTAATATAGAAGCACTACTTTCTGAACTTGAAAATGACTAAATATCTGAACTCTTTTTCTTCAATTCTGCTTTCATCTTAGCTGCTGCTTTTTTGACACTTTGTTTACTTATAATAAGTTCATGTGCCACTTTACCAGTTGATATTGTTCAGGAAAATGTATCATTAGGCAGTCCCATCATTGTATGGTCCTCATGGGAGTGTATTTACACAAACCATCACTCTCATAGTACTGTATATAATCAAGAGATATAGTGGATAAAAGGTATGAGGCTCCTGTGGCATAACTTGGTATAATTCTTTTTGATGGCATTGGAGTTTGAATATAGATCTTCATAGTTGCTGGGCTTGTACTACTAAGCCACACCTCCAGCTATTTTTCATTGGTTATTTTAAGAGAGGATCTCACTTCCTGTCCAGGTGCCCATCTGAGAAACTAGTCTTGAAGACTTTTTCTATCTAGGCTGTCTTGGAACCTGGATCCTCCAATCTCAGCCTCCTATATAGCTTGGGTTGACTGACATGTACCAATGTACCCAGCTATTGGTTGAGAAGGAGTTTTGTGAGCTTCTTGTCCAGGCTGGCCTAGGGTTATGGTCCACAGTCCTCCTATTCTATAGGATTACAGTGCAATCTGCAACCATTCAACTACATTCTTTTTTTTTTTTTTTTTTGTCAGTCCCAGGGCTTGAACTCAGGGCTTGAGCACTGTCCCTGAGCTTCTTTTGCTTAAGGCTAACACTCTACCACTTGAGGCACAGCACCACTTCTGGCTTTTTCTGTTTAGGCCACATTCCCAGCCCTCTACTACAATGTTTATCTTTACTACTAAGTTGGAATATGCTCTGACTATTAAGAAGTCTAGGGCTGGGAAGTTGGCTAAGTGGTAGAGTGCTTGCCTTGCGTGCATGAGGCCCTGGGTTCAATGCCTCAGTACCACATATGCAGAAAAAAAGCCGGAAGTGGCGCTGTGGCTCAAGTGGTAGAGCACTAGCCTTGAGCTGAAGAGCTGAGGGACAGTGCCCAGGCCCAGAGTTCAGGCCCCACAACCAACCAAAAAAAAAAAGTCTAGTATAGTAAACACAGTAGATCCTTAGTATTTGCAAGTTTATGGTTGGAAGGAAACCACCATTGAGGAAAACCAGCAAATGCTCAGGATGCATAGACTTTAAACACGTTTGTCATATCCACTGAGCTACACAATGCATGCACCGTTTGTTTTTTTTCCTTTTCTCTCTCTTCTCTCGCTTGCTTGCTTGCTTGCTTGCTTGCTTGCTTGCTTGCTGTCAGTTTGGGGCTTGAACTCAGGACCTGGGCACACAGTCCTTGAGCTTTTTCGGTCAAGGCTAGTGCTCTACCACTTTGAGTTGTTTCACTTCCAGTTTTTGGTGGGTAATTAAAGATAAGAGTCTCACAGACTTTCCTGTCTAGGCTGGTTTTGAATTGGAATCCTCAGATCTCAGCCTCCTGAGTAACTAAGATTATAGGCATAAGCTACTGACACCAGCCTAATTTTGTTTTTGGTTGCCAGGCCTGGGGCTTGAACACAGGGCATGGGTACTGTCCCTGAGCTTCTTTTGCTCAAGGCTAGCACACTACCACTTGAGCCACAGCTCCACTTCTGACTTTTTCTGTTTATGTGGTAGTGAGGAATTGAACCTAGGGCTTCGTGCATGCTAGACAGGCACTTTACCACTAAGCCACATTCCCAGCTCCTTGCTTTGTTTTTTAAAGATGGTTTCACAATATAGCCCAGCCAGAATCAGAAAGAGACAGAGATAGAGAAAGATACAAAGAAAGAGCTTAGAGCAAGATGTAGTTCCCATGGGCACTCTCCCCAGTAACCTACTTCCTTTAGCTAGGCCTCCACTTTTTAAAGTGTCCTGAAACCCCCTTCTCTCTGTCTGTCTGTCTGTCTGTCTGTCTGTCTGTCTGTCTGTCTGTCTGTCTGTCTGTCTCTCATCCATTTTGGGGCTTGGAGTTTGAACTCAGGGCCTGGGCCCTCTTCCTAATCTTTTTTGGCTTAAGGCTAGTGCTCTACCACTTTGAACCACAGTGTCACGTCACCCATCTCTTGAAGTTTCCTAGAAATAGTACCACCAATGAGGGACCTAGGCTTTAATGCAGATGTCTCTGAAAGACATTGCCTATCAAAACCCTGCTGTACCAATCTTTCTGTCACATAAAGAGCTGTGGGTGTAAGTAGAGTCTTTATCCAGTGGCTTAGAGATCCATATTCTTTCTGTGTTACAAAGCCACCATCTCAAAACATGACCTGCATTGTCATCTAAGCTGGAAGAGTTAGGGAAGCACTGAAGCTTCTAAGCTGCCTCAGCTCAGAACTGGGTATCTGAAAAATAAGTAAAAAGGGCTGGTGATGTAGCCTAAGCAGATCAAGAGCAGGTGCAAGACCCTGAGTTGGAACCTTGTTACTGCCAAAATGGAAAGTATTTTGAACTGGGTACCATTGGCTTATGCTGGTAATCCTAGCTTACTCAGGGGGCAGAGATCTGAAGATTGGGGTTTGAAGCCAGCCAGGCCAGGAGAGTCTGTAAAACTCTTATCTCCAATTAACCATCAAAATCCCAGAAGTGAAGCTATGGCTCAAGTGGTAGAGTGCTAGCCTTGAGCAGAAGCAGCTCAGGGACAGTGTCCAGGCCCTGAAGTTCAAGCCCTTGGACTAGCACTGAAAAAAAAAAAGAAAAGAAGAGAAAGGTTTTCTGGAGAATAAAAGGTTAAGTAAGGTAACTTTGGGCAATACTACATATATTTATGTAATGTATATCATTATGTAAAAGTATATTAGAATATTCAGAATTGATAGTGATTGTATTACATTAGTATCTTGTGACTTATGTAACAAGTAATTGCAAATTTGGTGGTAATCCTCCTAGAGTTCTTGAAGCCAGAAATAAAAAATAAAGGTATCAGCAAGGCTGATCTCCCTCCAGAAGCCTAAAGGCACTAGGAGATCCTAAACTGTTAATCTAGCATTCCTTGGCTTCTGGCCACATCATTGCCGTCTCTGCCTCCATTACTACATTGCTTCCCCTTCTGTTACTTTACATTTTCTGTCTCTGTCTCTTGTGTCCGTAACTCTCTCATGCCAGTAATGGGGCTTGAACTCAGGATTTGGGCACTGTCCCTTAGCTTTTTTCACTCAATACTGGCAATCTACTATGTGAGCCACACTTCCACTATGGCTTTTTGGTGGTTAATTGGAGATAAGAATCTCACACACTTTTCCAAAAGCTCAGGCTGACTTTTTTTTTTTTTTTTTGGTCCGGTCGTGGGGCCTGAACTCTGGGCCTGGGCACTGTCCCTCAGCTCTTCAAGGCTAGCGCTCTACCACTTGAGCCACAGTGTTACTTCTGGCTTTTTTCTTTTTGCTTATGTGGTGCTGAGGAATCGAACCCAGGGCCTCATGCATGCAAGGCAAGCGCTCTACCACTGAGCCACCTTCCCAACCCTCAGGCTGACTTTTAACCACTATCTTCAGATCTCAGCCTCCTGAGGATGGTGGTTCAAAACTAGCCTGGGCAGGAAAGTCTGTGAGCTGTGGCTCATAGTAGAGTGCCTTCAGCAAAAAAACGCTCAGGGACAACACATAAGCCTGAGTTGAAGCCCCAGGACCAGCACAAGAAGTATGTGTAGGGCAGGGACAAAATTTCAAGCTGTGTTTCATGGCACACACCTGTCATACTAGATACATGGAAGTCTGAAGCACAAGTCTAGGCTACATGGCAAGACTGAGGTCTCAAGGAAACGAAAAGGGAGAGGAAGACATTTTATGTTACATACTTATTGCAATAATAAAATTACTTTAACTTTTAAAATATGATTCATATACCTGAATTTTACCCATTTTAGGTATGTATTTTGGTATTTTCTAGCTTGTTTACAGAGCTGCACAGCCATCACTATAGTTTTAGAACAGAAAATGGATTCATTTTATACCTAGTTTTTGGTACTTTGAGTTAAGTTCTGTGTATCCCAGACTATCCTTGAATTTACTAGGTAGTTCAGCCTGGCTTTGAACTCATGGTCTCCCACTTTAGCTTCCCCATGCTGGGATTACAAGCATATACTACCATGCCTAACTATACAGAATTTTTGTAACTTGTTCTTCTAGTTTTTAGTTTTTGAATTTTGGCTTAGCAATACCTTGTAGTATCTGTTCAGGACAGTATATTTAGATAGAACTGTATCATAACTAGTCTGATGGTGGTTGAGGTGGGAAGATTGAAAATCAAGGGTAGCCTGAGCACCTTTAGCCAATCCTTTCTGGAAATAATTAATATTTTAATTTGAAAAGGACTTTATAGTTTTATTAATTTTCTTTTTTAGGGTTATTTGGCTTATAAAGAACTTTAACATTCCTGTGAACTTTATCAAAGGATCATTTTCACTTTTGCTCAAGGAGAAGCTCTAAATCTTTCAAGAAGCATTCACAGAAATCTGCTGTGTGTGTCACATATATAGATGTTTTCATGAAGAGGAGTGAAAAGCCAGAGGGATATAGACAAATGAGGCCTAAGACCTTTCCTGCCAGTAACTACACTGGCAGTAGCCGACAAATGTTGCAAGAAATTCGGGAATCCCTTAGGAATTTATCCAAGCCATCTGATGCTGCTAAAGCTGAACATAATGTTAACAAAATGTCAACTGAAGATCCTCGACAAGTGAGAAACCCACCCAAATTTGGGACACATCATAAAGCCTTACAAGAAATCCGAAATTCTCTGCTCCCATTTGCAAATGAAACAAGTTCTTCTTCCAGGGGTACTTCAGAAGTTAATCCACAGATGTTTCAAGATTTGCAGGCTGCTGGATTTGATGAGGTAAGAACTTTAAAAAACCCAGAAAAGATTCTTAACCTGTGGTACATTACACTTATTAGGCGAGCCCATGCTCAAGTGGTTCACCCTTTATTTTGAAGCTTGTACACACCAAGAACATTCATTCATTCATTCATGCCTTTGTACTGAGGCTTGAACTCAGATGTTAAATGTCTTTTATATCATTGTTTTTAGCATTTTATAAATCCTAAGTTATTCCTTTATTAGCTGTGTCATGTTCAAGGCCACTGCTTCCTTTTTTTATGGTTGTTGGAGGCAGTTTTCTTATGTACCTCAGACTTGAACAATGTGTAGCCTAGCCCAGGTTGGCCCTCTTGTTAATCTCTACCCCAAACATACTTCAGCTTTCTATATATAGTCATTTTGTTGAGCAGTTTGTTGGTTGTTCAAAGGAGTTACACTGTTGGACTCCTCTCCTACCTATACCATCTTTAAATGAATTTGCTTGTGTGTATATGTTATCATGTATATTTGTATATTAGATCTAATTTCCACATATGAGAGAAAACATGCATCATTAAGATCAGTAACTTTTTCAAGAAAGGGAAAGGACCTTGGGTGGGCAACAGGTTCCTAACTCACCCTTTCTGTGGTTAGTTTCATGTCATCTTCAGTTTTGTTTTTTTTAAATAGGATAATCATGTTATTAGCCTATCACCATGTCACCTTTTCTAAGCCATTTCTCATTTTTATTTGTTTATTTTTTTGGTCAGTTGTAGGGCCTGAACTGTGGGCCTGGGTGCTGTCCCTGAGCTCCTCAGCTCAAGGCTAGAGCTCTACCACTTGAGCCACAGCGCCACTGCTGCCTTTTTCTTTTTCTTTTTTTTTTTTTTGGGTCCGGTCGTGGGGCCTGAACTCTGGGCTTGGGCGCTGTCCCTCAGCTCTTCAGCTCAAGGCTAGCGCTATACCACTTGAGCCACAGCGCCACTTCTGGCTTTTTTTCTTATATGGTGCTGAGGAATTGAACCCAGGGCCTCAGGCATGCAAGGCAAGCACTCTACCACTGAGCCACCTTCCCAGCCCACTGCTGCCTTTTTCTGCTTATGTGGTGCTGACGAATCAAACCCTCATGCATGCAAGGCAAGCACTGTATCACTGAGCCACCTGCCTAGCCCCATTTCTCATTTTTTTTAAAAATTTTATTTGTGAACATACTGTACAGAGGGGTTACAATTACATGGGCAGGATAACGCATACATTTCTTACCAAGCATTGCAGCTTCCTCCTTTGTTTACCCTTCACCTCCCTTCCCAGCCTCCCCCTCCCCCATTTCTCATTTTTAAGTGAAATAAAATCCTCTAGGATAGCTGGGTGCCAGTGGCTCACACCTATAATCCTAGCTACTCAGGAGGCTGAGATCTGAGGATCTCGGTTCAAAGCCAGCCCGAGCAGGAAGGTTCATGAGACTCTTATCTCCAATAAACCGCTAGAAAACCAGAAGTGGTGCTGTGGCTCAAGCGGTTGAGCACTCTCCTTGAGCTGAAGAGCACAAGGACAGCGCCCAAGCCCAGAGTTCAAGCCCCACGACCGACAACAACAACAACAAAATTCTCTAGGACAAAGTAGTTGCTTCCCTCTTGTAGAGTGTTTGTCTGTATACGCTTTGCATAGTAGTGTATAATTTTATTATTACATTTAACATAAAGGATAAGGGGTAGAGGAAAATAGCTAGCATTTGAACTCCAGGAACTGTATTTATATACTTTACATGTTTTTGCATTTTATCCTCACATAAATTTCAAACACCTAGCCTCAGTTGAAGAAACTGAGGATCTGAAATGTAAAATAACTTATCGAAGTTCACACAGTTTTAAAGTGGAGTTGCTGGAACTCAACCTTGGGTGAGAGTGATTCCAAATTCTCTTAGTTCCACCATACTGTCTAACCTCTTAAAGTCTGGATCACAAAATTAAATCTAATCTGAGTATTTTTTCCCCCACTATTTTTCCTGTATATATGTCCCTGAATAAGGGTTTCCAGAAATGTGGTGGCTCACACATGTAATCCTAGCTATTCAGAAGTATTTGAGGATCATGGTTGGAAGCCAGTCCAGGCAGAGAAGTCCATGAGATGTGTGTGTGTGTTTTATTGGTTGTGTGGCTTGAACTCTGGTTCTGGGTGCTGTCCCTCAGCTCTTCAGCTCAAGACTAGCACTCTACACTTGATCCACAGCGCCACTTCCAGCTTTCTGGTGATTTATTGGTGATAAGAGTCACACAGACTTTCCTGCCCAGGCTGGCTTTGAACTGCAGTCCTCAGATCTCAGCCTCCTGAGCTAGGATTACAGGTATGAGCCACCAGAGCCGGCAAAGACTTTTGTATGTATGTATGTATGTATGTATGTATATATGTATATATGTATATATGTATGTATTTTATTGGTTGTGGGGCTTGAACTCTGGGTCTGGGTGCTGTCCACAGCGTCACTTCTGTTTTTCTGGTGGTTTATTGGAGATAAGAGTCTCACAGACTTTCCTGCCCTGGCTGGCTTTGAACTGCGATCCTCAGATCTCTGTCTTCTGAGTAGCTAGGATTACAGGCGTGAGCCACCAGTACCCAGTCTGAGACTTTTGTTTTTAATTAGCCACCAACAGCTGGTAGTGGAGTCGTGGTAGAATGCCAGCTTTGAGCAAAACTGCTAAGGGACAATGCTTTTGGCCCTGAGGTCAGACCCCAGTACCAGAACTCCCTACCACTCCAAAAAAAAAAAAAAATCCAGAACTGTATAGCTCTTTTCCTGGTATGCGTAAGTGATAATATACTTAATAATATGTTTTAGTTTTTAAAAGTCATTTCTGGGTTTTTGTTTGGAGAGGGGATAGTACTTGGGTATGAAATCTTGCACTCTGCAGTGTCTCCAGCCCTTCTTGCCATCGTTATTTTTCAGATAAAGTCTCACTTTTAACATGGACTTTGCTGGTCTTCATTCTTTCTATTTATTTCCTGTGTAGTTGGAATGACAGGTGCACACCACCATATACACCAGCTTTTTATTGGTTGAGATGAGGAGGTCTTGTGAGCTTTTTGCCTGGGTTTTCCTTGAACCATGATTCTCTTGAGACACAGCACCACTTCTAGTTTTTTGTTGGTTAATTGGAGATGAGTCTCATGGACTTTCCTGCCTGAGCTGACTTTGAACTGCGATCCTTAGATCTCAGCCTCCTGAGTAGCTAGGACTACAGACGTGAGCCACTAGTACCTGGTTAAGTTTTTGTTTTATTTTAACAATCTGATAATTTTTGTTTATATAAGAATGAAGTTAAGAAAAAAAAAAAAAAGAATGAAGTTAAGAATGTAATGTGGGGCTGGGAAGGTAGCTCAGTGGTAGAGCACTTGCCTTGCATGCATGAGGCCCTGGGTACGATTCCTCAGCACCACATAAGCAGGGAAAAAAAAAGCCGGAAGTGGAGCTGTAGCTCAAGTGGCAGAGTGCTAGCCTTGAGCTGAAGAGCTGAGGGACAGCGCCCAGCCCCACAGTTCAGGCCCCATGAAAAAAAAAATGTAATGTAACAGAAATCTGAGAATATTAAAGGAACTAAATGATTTCAGGGTTTTTGGTTTCTTTAGTAGTTTGAGATTTATTTTTTTTTAATTTGTTTTTGTTTGTGGTGGTTATAAACATGATGTTAATATGGTGGTTTGAGGACTCATTCTTCATTATGAATTTCTTTTAAGTTTATGCATACTAATGGTATTGTTTTAATTTTGTATCTTGTTCAAACTTCATATCAGGATATGGTTATGCAAGCTCTTCAAAAAACTAATAACAGAAGTATAGAAGCAGCAATTGAATTCATTAGTAAAATGAGTTATCAAGATCCTCGACGGGAGCAGATGGCAGCAGCAGCTGCCAGACCTGTTAATGCCAGCTTGAAAACAGGTGATTCATCAAACACGTTTTCTCTAATCTCTTGCAGTATAGTTGTACAACACTTGACTATATCAAATCTTTCCTCTTAGAAATTGCTAACAGCATGCCAGGTGCTGGTGGTAACATCTGTAATCCTAACTACTCAGGAGGCTGAGATCTGAGGATCTCAATTCAAAGCCAGAAGGGGCAGGAAAGTCCGTGAGACATTTTTCTCCAATTAACCACCAGAAAACCTGAAGTGGAACTGTTGCTAAAAGTAGTAGAACACTAGCTTTGAGCAAAAAAGCTCAGGGACAGGGCCCTGGTCCTGAGTCAGGCACCATGACTGACAAATAAATAGGAACAAACAATATCAGGCACAGTATTATCTATAGAAAATATATATCTAACTTGTATATCTCATATTTCACTAATGACAAGGAAGGAAAATGATAGATTAAGGGACCTTATTTGTTTTGTAAATTTGAGCTATGAACATCTATTACCTAGTCAAGAATAAGTTGGAAAAGCTGGGCACCAGTGGCTCATGCCTGTAATCCTGGCTACACAGGAGGCTGAGATCTAAGGATCCACGGTTCAAAGCCAGCCTGGGTAGGAAAGTCCATGAAACTCTTATGTCCAATAAACCACTCAGAAAACTGGAAGTGGTGCTGTGGCTCAAGCAGTAGAGTGCTTGCCTTGAGCTGAAGAGCTGAGGGACAGCACCCAAGCCCAGAGTTCAAGACCCATGACCGACAAAAAAAAAAGAAGTTGGAAAAGTAAAACTGTTTACTCAAAACTCATTTTTTATACCTTTTTTGCCTTTGCCCTAAATAAGGTTAGTTAACACATATCATTTCACTTTGGGTGGGATACACAGTTAAAAACATACTCTCCTGCTGGGCAATGATATATCATGCCTTTAATCCTAGCTACTCAGGAGGCTGAGACCTGAAGATACAGGAAAGTTCATGTGGTTCTTTATCTCCATTTAACCACCAAAAACCCAGAAGTGGAGCTGAGGATCAAGTGGTAGAGTGCTAGCCTTGAGCACAAAAGATCAAGGACAGCACTCAGTCCCTGAGTTCAAGCCCCAGGACCAGCAGGAAAGAAAAATCTACTATTCAAGAAGCTGAGACTGAGGGTGGCAGATGGTAACCAGCCTGGGCAGGAAAGTCCATGAGACTCATCTCTAATAAACTACTAAATAAAAGCAGGGAGTGGAACTGTGGCTCAAGTAGTAGAGTGCTATCCTGGAGCAAAAAAAAAGGTTAGGGACAGCAGCCGAACCCTGAGCATAAGTCCCAGGACCAACACACATATACACACACACACACTAATGATGATAATAATTTACTCCTTTAGAACCATGTGTGATGGAATATAGAACAAAATCTTAGCATTTAGGAGACTAGGTTGGAGGATAATGAGTTTGAGGCCTGCCTAGACTACATAACAAGATCCTGTCTCAAAATCAGCCAGTCTACTTTCTTAGAAGTTTTTAAGAATACATTATTATTAACCATAGTCAACTTGTTGTACAATGAGTCTCTTGAACATATTCCTATTCTTACAGTTCTTCAAAGGGAATTACAACTTAGTAGTATCAGAGGTCTAAGCTAAATTTTTCAAAAAGAAGTGTTTAAAAACATGATTTTTCTCTCTTTTATCACCATAGGGAGTGTACAACATTCAATTAACCGCAAACAAAGCTGGAAAGGTTCTAAAGAGTCCTTAGTTCCTCAGAGACATGGACAGCCTCTAGGAGAAAACGTGGCCTATCGTTCTGAAAGTCCCAACTCACAGACAGATGCAGGAAGACCCTTGTCTGGATCTGGTATTACAGCATTTGTTCAAGCTCACCCAAGCAATGGTCAAAGAGTGAACCCACCACCACCACCTCAAGTAAGGAGTGTCACTCCTCCACCGCCCCCAAGAGGCCAGACTCCCCCTCCACGAGGTACAACTCCACCTCCCTCTGCATGGGAACCAAACTCTCAAACAAAGCGCTATTCTGGGAATATGGAATATGTGATATCTCGAATTTCCCCTGTTCCACCTGGGGCATGGCAGGAGAGCTATCCTCCACCACCTCTGACCACTTCTCCCATGAATCCTCCTAATCAGGGACAGAGAGGCATTAATTCTGTTCCTGTTGGCAGACAACCAATCATCATGCAGAGTTCTAACAAATACAGCTTTCCACCTGTGAGACCTGGAATGCAGAATGGTGGTCAAACTGACTTTATGATACACCAGAATGTTGCTCCCGCTGTCCCTGTTAATCGGCAGCCACCCCCTCCATATCCTCTGGCCCCAGCTAATGGACAAAGCCCTTGCGCTTTACAAGCAGGAGGATCTGCTGCTCCTTCATCATATACTAATGGAAATATTCCTCAATCTATGATGGTGCCAAATAGAAATAGTCATAACATGGAACTGTATAACATTAACGTACCTGGACTACAAACAACTTGGCCTCAGTCATCATCTGCTCCTGCCCAGTCATCCCCCAGCAGTGGGCATGAGATTCCTACATGGCAACCTAACATACCAGTGAGGTCAAATTCTTTTAATAACCCATTAGGAAATAGAACAAGTCACTCTGCCAATTCTCAGCCTTCAGCTACAACAGTCACTGCAATCACACCAGCTCCTATTCAACAGCCCGTGAAAAGCATGCGTGTATTAAAACCAGAACTACAAACTGCTTTAGCACCTACCCATCCTTCCTGGATGCCACAACCAATTCAAACTGTTCAACCTAGCCCTTTTTCTGAGGGTACCACTTCAAGTATAACGGTTAAGCCATCTGTTGCTGAAGCACCAAATTATCAAGGTCCACCACCACCTTATCCAAAACACTTACTACACCAAAATCCATCTGTTCCTCCGTATGAGTCAATAAATAAATCTTGTAAAGAGGACCAGACTGGCTTGCCCAAGGAAGATGAGGGTGAGAAGAATTTTGAAAATGATAATGGAGATAAAGAAAAGAAACAGATTACAACCTCACCTATCACTGTGCGGAAAAACAAGAAAGATGAAGAACGAAGGGAATCTCGTATTCAGAGTTATTCTCCCCAGGCGTTTAAATTTTTTATGGAGCAACATGTAGAAAATGTCCTCAAATCTCATCAGCAACGTCTCCATCGTAAAAAACAATTAGAGAATGAAATGATGCGGGTAAAACCTTTTAAAATATTTATTTTATACTTGATCATGTGTTCTTATCATTTATTTTAAAATACTGTATTCCAGTGTTTGTTTCTCTTGTTATAACTGTAATGTTACTATCCATTTAAATGAGACCGATTTACTCAGAATTTCCTGAAAGTTCAGGAAAGTCAAGAAAAATATAATTTAGTGTAGAATTATAATTTAGTGTGGGAACCTCTCCACATAAATCTGAATATGCTAATAATAAGAAAAAAATTATAATGTATTAGGTATATATAATTCTTTTATATGGAAATATATGTGTTGCATGTTATCTTACAACATTTAGAAATCAGCTAGAAGCTGGATACCATTGGTCCATGACTATAATCAGAGCTTCTAAGAAGGCTGAGATCTGAGAATCATAATTTGAAGCTAGTCCAGACAGACAAATCTAAGATACTCATTTCAATTAACTAGCCAAAAGCTGAAAGTGGAGGTGTGGCTCAAGTGGTAGAGCGCCTAGTGAAAAAACGAAATGATCAAGATGCTGAGGTCAAGCCCAGTAGTGGCCAAAAGCAATCATCTAGATATATCTGGGTCATCTCTCAAAATACTTAAAAAAGGTTTCATTATATTTGTAAATTTAAGTCAGAGTGTACTCAAAGAGACATCAACAAGTGAATACTCAGATTGATGGGTTGTATTTCCACACAGATCTCTCTTACATATTATGGTAGAACTAGCATCACCATCGTTTTTTATCATGGTGAGAGTTCAAGGATTTAAATATTAATCTTGTGTCTACTAATCAAAATCAAGAAGCTAAAACTTGTGATTAAACTTCTTCATAAACTGTTCTTTATAATGATTTTCTTCCAAATGTGATTTTACAGTGCAGCGTTTTTCTTACTATAAATGAATTGTTAGAGAGGAAATATCCCAATAATCTCCAGTTTATTCATATTGTAGATCTTAGAATTTCTTACTAAAGTCTGTCTGTATGTATTTTTCTTAGTTTATTTTTCCTTTTTCCTCTTCACTTCCACTAATAGCTGATTTAAACTTTTATGGTGTTGGAAGCTTTGCTGACTTCTGTAGCCTCCATTACTGTGTAGGCAAGTAAGACTTTTAAGAGAAATAGTTCTATGCTAAGTTTGGCATGCCACCCTCCTTAAACGATTTTTGCATGCAAATGCGCATCCTAACAGACGCATGAAGTTGCTAGATTTGAGTTAGTCTTGCATTTCTGAAGTTGAGATCTTATTTTTCCAAATGAATTAATTTTCTATTTAGTAAATTTTCTCATTAGTAAATTACTTATTAATTAATCAGAAGAAAGTTCCTCCTTTCTAGATTCAGGTATTCCATATTTATTTAGAAGTTGATGTTTTTTTAATCTACTTTTTTATATTTCCATAAGTCACACTGACTGTTTACATTTTGTGTTAGTAGTGGGCTATGAGTCCCACACTTAATGCTATACAAAAAAGAGAAGAGAAAATAAGAAAAGACCATTATGACTTGTGAGGAAGGAGTTGATTAGAGGAAGCATTCTTTTGTTAATAGGAATACATCATTGTTGGTTTTTTGTTTGTTTGTTTGTTAGAATAAATGAGCCTGGGTTGGAAGAATTTCTTTTCATAAAAGATAAAATGAGGGGAAGGATATTTGAGGCCTAGGCATTCCACAAAAAGGAGGATTTAACGAAGGCTATCTAATCCTATAGTTTGGGTGCTTGCATGTAGAGTTAAGAATGCATGTTAACAGACATTTGTTTTATTGCATATTGGGAAACTTTGTTTTTAATGCTTTAGAGAAGAATAGAAAGCTGACTATTGATACTTTTTTCTTGCTCTCTATAGCTAAATTTGCACCTATGCTTACCTTTTACAACCTGTTAACTATCTCTTAAACTGCCCTTATGATCATTAATTTTCTCTGAAATACATTCTAGATTTCTAACAGCTTTATTAAAAAATGATTATGCTTTAACCGTTAAGTACATGCCTGTATTTCTTTTTTCTGAGTTATTTCTCACTATTCAGTGTTGAAGAAAAAAGTTCCTCATTTAACATGTAGTTTATTTACCTAGGTTGGATTATCTCAAGATGCCCAGGATCAAATGAGAAAGATGCTTTGCCAGAAAGAGTCTAATTACATCCGTCTTAAAAGGGCTAAAATGGACAAGTCTATGTTTGTGAAGATAAAGACATTAGGAATAGGAGCATTTGGTGAAGTCTGTCTAGCAAGAAAAGTAGATACTAAGGCTTTGTATGCAACAAAAACTCTTCGAAAGAAAGATGTTCTACTTCGAAATCAAGTTGCTCATGTTAAAGCTGAAAGAGATATCCTGGCTGAAGCTGACAATGAATGGGTAGTTCGCTTATATTATTCATTCCAAGATAAAGACAATTTATATTTTGTAATGGACTACATTCCTGGGGGTGATATGATGAGCCTGTTAATCAGAATGGGCATCTTTCCAGAAAATCTGGCACGATTCTATATAGCAGAACTTACTTGTGCAGTTGAAAGTGTTCATAAAATGGGTTTTATTCATAGAGATATTAAGCCTGATAACATTTTGATTGATCGTGATGGTCACATTAAATTGACTGACTTTGGCCTGTGCACTGGGTTCAGATGGACACATGATTCCAAGTACTACCAGAGTGGTAAGTAAACTTACACAAATTATTTTAGTTCACAAGAATGTTACTTATGCAGTAAAACTTAAGTAAAATTTGTGATGGTGTCATCACTGAATGGGAGCCAGAAGACCTGAGGGGGTCAGGTCTTCACTGTTGGATAAATAGACTTACAGATTTATAAAAAGAAAGAATGTACTTAATGTTCTAAATACTATTAACTTTTTTTGGTGTGTGTGTGTTGGGGGGATGTTGTTGTTTTGTTGGTTGTAGGGCCTGAACTCTGGGCCTGGGCTCTGTCCCTCAGTTCTTCAGCTCAGGGCTAGCACTCTATAACTTGAGCCACAGCACCACTTTGGCTTTTTTTTTCCTGTTTATGTGGTGCTGAGGAATCAAACCCAGAGCCTCAGTGGTAGAGGCTCTGTGTATGTGTGTGTGTGTTGGTGGTGGTGGTGCTGGTGGTCATGGGGCTTGAACTCGGGGGCCTGGGCACTGTCTATGAGATCCTTTTTTTTTTATATTTAATTTTATTGTAAAGGTGATATACAGTCAGGTTACAGTTACATAAGGTAATGAGTACATTTCTTTACAAACAGTGGTACCCCCTCCCTTATTTTCTCCCACTTTCCCTTTCCCCGTCTTTGAGCTCTTTTGCTTAAGGATAGTACTCTACCACTTTGAGCCATGGTACTGCTTCCAGTTTTCTAGTGGTTTATTTGGAGATAAGAGTCTCACAGACTTTTCTGTCCAGGCTGGTTTCAAACCACAATCTTCAGATCTCAACCTTCTGAGATCTGAATTATAGGCATGAGCGACCAGCACCCATTATGTTTTATAATATTGGTGTCCTGTAATCCTAAAATATTCCTGCTTAGAATAAAGCAGCACTGCTTTGCAAATGTGAAAATGACTAAATATCTGAACTCTTTCTCTTCAGTTTCTGCACTTAGCACTATTAACATTTTTAAGATAACGTGTGTGTGTGTGTGTGTGTGTGTGTGTGTGTGTGTGTGTGTGTGTGTGTGTGTGTGTGTGTGTGTGTGTGTGTGTGTGTGTGTGTGTGTGTGTGTGTGTGTGTGTGTGTGTGTGTGTGTGTGTGGTTTTGTTTTTAACCATAGTAGGTTTTGAACTCAGGACATCGCACTTGCTAAATAGGCAGTCTACCATTTGAGGCTTTCTACCAAACACCTTGAGTGAGCTTCTTTGTAAAAATTTGTTATTTTGGGAGTGGCGCTGTGGCTCAAGGGGTAGGGCGCTAGTCTTGAGCTGAAGAGCTCAGGGACAGCTTCCAAGCCCAGAGTTCAAGCCCCACGACCGACCAAAAAACAAAACAAAACAAAACTTTATTTTGAAGTAGAAGGCATCTTTTAAAAAATAATTTGTGTGTTTATAGGCTGGGAATGGGGCTTGAACTCAAGATCTCACACTCACTGGGTTTGCTTGTTTACAGCTGACATACTACCACTTGAACCATACCTCCGGCTCTGCATTTTTTTTTTTTTTTTGGTCTGTCCTGGGGCTTGAACTGGGCCTGGGCACTCAGCTCTTCAGCTGAAGGATAGTACTCTACCATTTTGAGCCACAGCGCCACTTCCAATTTTCTGGTGGTTAATTGGAGATAAGAGTTTCGGGGACTTTCCTGCCCATGCTGGCTTTGAACTGCAATCCTCAGATCTCAGTCTCCTGAGTAGCTGGGATTATAGGCATGAGCCTCCGGCTCTCAGATATGTTTTTGTTTTTGTTTTTTGCGGGTCCTGGGGCTTGAACTCTGGGCTTGGGCTCTGTCCCTAAGCTTCTTTTGCTCAAGGTTAGTGCTCTACCACTTGAGCCATAACTCTACTTCTGGCCAGTTTATTGGAGATAGGAGTCTCATGGAGTTTCCTGCCCTGGTTGGCTTCAAACTTCAGTCCTCAGATCCCAGCTTCCTGAGTAGGTAGGATTACAGGCGTGAGCCACGAGTGCCTGACTGAGTCCTGGATTTTTGTTGGGACAGCTTATTTTTGTTGTTGTTGGTTAATTGGAGATGGAGTTCTTAGGCTTTTTGCCCAAGCAGGCCCCGAACTGAGATCTTCAGGGTCTCAGCCTCCTGAGTAGCTAGGATTCCAGGTGTGAACTACTGGTATCTGGCTCTGTCCCTCAGCAATTCAGCTCAAGGCTAGTGCTTTACCACTTGAGCCACAGCACCACTTCTGGCCTTTTCTGCTTATGTGATGCTGAAATCGAACCCAGGGCCTCATGTATGCAAGGAAAGCACTCTACCA
The DNA here is from genome assembly GCF_024711535.1 of Dipodomys merriami. Taxonomy (NCBI): domain Eukaryota; kingdom Metazoa; phylum Chordata; class Mammalia; order Rodentia; family Heteromyidae; genus Dipodomys; species Dipodomys merriami. The sequence goes on from NW_027206401.1 coordinate 11,817,153, forward strand.
CTGAGCCACCTTCCCAGCCCCTTAAAAATAATTTTTAAATGGAGCCCCATGTCCATAAGTTAAATAAGTATTTTATAAGCCCTTAAACCATCACTTCCTCTTTTTCTCAAAGTTATATATTATTTCAGAACTATTTGACTAGATCTCTCCATTTTTGTCATATATGTATATATCCCTAAATAATACATCTTTCCTATTCTTGAAACTTTATTTAAATGTAATCATTGTATATGTATTCTTATATATTAATATCTTTTGTTTTTTATCTTTTATATTTTTCTCTTATATCTTTTTATTTCTTCATGTTTATATTTTATGTTTTATATGTTATTTATCTTTTTACTATTTAGAATTTTTTGTATAACTATCATACACCTATTTCTCTAAACACTTTATGTACATGACTCTGTTTAATCATATGACATTGTGAAGCAGGTTGAAGAAAATGAGGCTTACTTAGGTGAAGGTACTTGCCCAAGGTCAGACAGAAGTTAAATGTAAGGGCTAGGCTTTGAACCTAGGTTTGTCTGATTACAGGGCCCATGTTATTTGGTACTACACCACACTGCCTCATCAAGAACCTTTGAAGCCTTAATAGAAGTGTAAGTTGATCTCACATTTGTTGAATACTTACTCTCTAGTAGGTATATTCTAACAATGTTTACAACAATCCTCCAAAGTATTTAATTAAAGTATTATTAACATAGCACTTTCTGTGCTACTGTGAAGGAAAGCAGATTGATATGTAATGGATAGTATTTATTGTATTTACTTAGGGTTCATATTTAAAATATTCCTTGGTTGTATTCGTGTGTGTGTGTGTGTGTGTGTGTGTGTGTGTGTGTGTGTGTGTGTGTGTGTGTGTGTGTGTGACTTCCAAGTCTTTTTTTTTTTTTTTATTGACATTGGCTTGAACTCAAGGGTGGTGCTCTACTCCTTGTATACTTCCACTTACAGCTTTTTGCTGGTTAATTGGAGTCAGCTGCCTCATGGATTTTTCTGCCTGGGTTGGCTTCAAACCTCTATCCTCAGATTTTTGCCTCCTTAGTAGCTAAGATTACAGGCGCTAGCTAGTGGTACCTGGCTTGTCCTAATGATTTTTTCCTCCATACCCTCCACATCTAGTTCATCCATCAGCAACCCTGTTTATTCCATCTCAAAAATATAATATCCTGAATCTATTAACTGTTCACTTCTCTGCACTTCATTATCACCATGCTAGTTCAAGTATACCTGATTGGTCTATTTTCACTATTCCTATAGTCTGTTCTCTACAATGTGGCCTGAATTTTCTTTCTTTTCCTTTTTAAAAATAAAATTACTTTTTTGTCTCAAACTCTCCACAATCTTTTCACTGTGTAGCCCATGTGTACTGGGTTTTCCATTTCTAGCTATTCTCCTCTCCATCATTATCTATACTAGTTTTCATTGATTGGATTTTGTTACAGAAAGTCCTAGCTGGGTGCTGCTGGCTCATGCTTGTATCCTAGATACTCAGGAGGCTGAGATCTGAGGATCCTAGTCTGAAGCCAGTCTGGGCAGAAAAGTCCATGGGACTCTCATCTCAATGATCTATTCAGAAAAGGTTGGAAGTGGTGCTGTGGTTCAAATGGTAGATCACTAACCTTGAACAGGACTTTCCCCCAGGACGGGGGGTGGGGGGAGGCAGAGGGAAATCCTCACCTGGCTTACATGTTTTTGTCCTTGTTTTTTACATCTTAGCAAATCCAACCATTGTAGTTACCCTTCCCCAGCCACCCAATGTAATGTATCTATCTAGTTACACTTGGTTCATCACCTGTAGGACATTTCACTGTTTCTCTTTGTTTTTTTGTTTTTGTTTTTTGGTGCTGGTCATGGGACTTGAACTCAGAGCCTAAGTGCTTTTTTTGGTCTAGGCTTATACTCTACCACGTGAGCCACAGCTCCACTTCTGGATTTCTGGTGGTTAATTGGAGATAAAAGTCTTATGAACTTAGCAGGCTTTGAATTGCAATGCTCAGATCTTAGCCTTCTGAGTAGCTTAGATTCCAGGTATGAGTCACTGGCGCCTAGTTTTTGTGTTTTTTTTTTTAATGAGCAAATCTAAATTAATCAATTAATTTATTTATTTTTATTTTTATTTTTTGCCAGTCATGGGGCCTGAACTCTGGGCCTGGGCGCTGTCCCTCAGCTCTTCAGCTCAAGGCTAGCGCTCTACCACTGGAGCCACAGCACCACTTCCAGCTTTTTTTTTCTGCTTATGTGGTGCTGAGGAATCAAACCCGGGCCTCATGCATGCAAGGCAAGCACTCTACCACTGAGCCACCTTCCCAGCCCCTCTAAATTTATTTAATGTCATCTTAAATACCTCCTAAGTTAGAAGGAGCACCTAGTTTCCTGGGACAGCATACCAGAGGTTTTGGAATCTGTCTCCCCTACAAACCCTAACAATTATCCAATCTAAGCCCAAGCTTCAGAAGGTCAATTGTCTCTTTAGTCTGCTACTATTCTTCTGTGTGGTTTTTTGTTGTTGTTGTTCTTTTGTTTAAAGAGATCGTGTGTCTTCAGACATGCATTGTACCATTTAGCTATACCTGTAGGCCCATCTTCAATTTTTGTTGATAGTGGTGGTTGTGGTTGTGGGGTTTAAACTCGGGCCCTATGTGCTGTCCCTGAGTTCTTTTGCTTAAGACTAGCATTCTACCACTTTGAGCCACAGCACCACTTCAATTTTCTGATGTCTAATTAGAAATAAGAGTCTCATGGCCCTTACTGCCCAGGCTGGCTTCAAACCATGGTCTTCAGGTCTCAGCTACTGAGTAGGATTACAGGCATAACCACCAGTGCTTGCTTGGCACCCATCTTCACTATTGTTTCCTACATATGTATTTATTTGTTGTGTTTCTTTTCTTACGAAGAGTATATGCTTGTCTTATTTATTGTCAATTGCCGAATAAATGAAAGCACATCAAATTTTATTTGAAATTTTGTCCAGAGAAATAATAAAGCAGTATGAATTACAGTAAGTTTACCAGCCCATGTTTTAGATTATCATCATGTAATACTGAGTAAATTATCAAGTGTTGTGTTTTCTTAGTTTAAAAGTTTTCTTCTTTGTATCTCAGAAAACAGGCCTTGGTTAGTAATGAACACCATGAGTGATTTGGCATACTTTATATTTTAATTTCTCACAATGGAAAATACTACCCAACCTAAAGCATGATTATAAAAGGTTTAACAGATTTTGTTTTTGTCCTTGTTGCTTTTACTTAAGTTTTCTTCTTTACAGGTGACCATCCACGGCAGGATAGCATGGATTTCAGTAATGAATGGGGTGATCCTTCGAACTGTCGATGTGGAGACAGACTAAAGCCCCTAGAGCGGAGAGCTGCACGCCAGCACCAGCGATGTCTAGCACATTCTTTGGTTGGGACTCCCAATTATATTGCACCTGAAGTGTTGCTACGAACAGGTAAGGAAGTCATTTAGTCTCCTATAATCTTACTAGGCATTTAGATTAGTCAAACTTATACTGCCTTTTTTTCAAGTTTATGATAAAAGTATTGAGTTGACAATATAAACTGATGGTTTAATGTTGATTTAATGAATTCTGAGCATATTTAAAGAGTACTTATGAATAACTGTAGTTTTGGTATCTTACCTTAGGATATACACAGTTATGTGATTGGTGGAGTGTTGGTGTTATTCTTTTTGAAATGTTGGTGGGACAACCTCCTTTCTTGGCACAAACACCATTAGAAACACAAATGAAGGTAAGGTATAGAATCTATATCAAAAGAATTCTCACAAAGTTCCTGAACCAGAGACCTTTATGTACAGCACAAAACAGTACTTCTGTATATATTCTTTATGTAAACTATCTGAGGCTTGAAGTATTGCACATTTTTTTCAAATTTTTGAATATTTGCATATACATGATGTAATATTAGGGATGAGACCCAAGTCTAAACATGAAACCCATTTATGTTTGATAGGCCCATTAGACACATAGCCTGAAGACAATTTTGTGCAATATTTTAATGTACTTTTATTTTTTTAATTTAATTTTACTTTTTATATAAAGGGCCTTGTGCCCTTTTTTTTACTCTGATTATCATGAGGTATGGAATCAGGACCATCACATCAGCACTCCAAAAGTTTTGTATTTTAGAGTATTTCGCATTTTGGATTTGTGGATTAGAGGTGTTCAACCTGTATTTCACAGAGAAGTTAAAGACTGAATTTTTAGCTGGACATTGTGATGCAAACCTGTAATCTCAGCTACCTTAGAGGTTAGGGAAGGAGAATCAAGAGCAAGAGTTCAAGGCCAAGCCAAGCACTAGTGGCTCACACCTATAATGCTAGCTACTTAAGAGGCTGAGATTGGAGGATTGTGGTACAAAGCTAGCCTGGGCAAGAAAATCTGTGAGACTCTTTTTTTTTTTTGGTCCGGTCGTGGGGCCTGAACTCTGGGCCTGGGCGCTGTGCCTCAGCTCTTCAGCTCAAGGCTAGCGCTCTACCACTTGAGCCACAGTGCCACTTCCGGCTTTTTTCTTTTTGCTTATGTGGTGCTGAGGAATCGAACCCAGGGCCTCATGCATGCAAGGCAAGCACTCTACCACTGAGCCACCTTCTCAGCCCTGTGAGACTCTTATCTCAACTGAATTACAGAAAGAGCTGGACATGGAGCTGTGGCTTAAGTGGTAGAGTACTAACTAGCCTTGAACCAAAAGGAGCTCAGGGACAGCACCCAGGCCCAGAGTTCAAGCCCCAGGATTGGACCAAAAAAAAAAAAAAAAAAAAAAGAGTTCAAGGCTAGCTAGATGAATGCTATTCTTTTTTCGTGTGTGTACTGGTATCAGAATTTTGACCTCAGAACCCTAGACTCATTTTTTAGCTTTTTTGTTCACAGATGGCACTATACCAGTTGAGCTAAGCCTTCAGTCCACCTTTTTTGCTGGTTAGTTGAAGATAGTCTCTTGGACGTTTCTGCCTGGGCTGGCATTGAACTGTGATCCTCAGATTTTATCCTCCTGAGTAGGATTACAAGCATGAGCCACCAGTACCCAGTGTCATCCTTTTCTTTATATATCCCATCCCCTTGATTTGGAATGTATTCCTTTTCTTCTGTGTTTCACAGCTTTCTTTCTGAAGCTTGGTTAACTCTGGATCATTCTTAGTCTTTGAGTGTGTCTTAACATTTTTTCTGTAACATAACCCAAGGTGTAACTACCTCTTTCATAGCTTTTAATATTTTAAAACATCTTTTGCAATTTCTTTTTTTTTTTGGTGGGGGTGGGGTGGGGTGGGTATGCAGTACTAGGCCTTGGCCTTGCACTTGATTTGCTTGTTTGCTTGTCTAGCTGGTGGTCTACAATTTGAGTCATACTTCCAGCTCTGTTTTTATTGTTTTGGAGATGAGGTGTTACAAACTTTTCCTACTGGCTGGATCTCAGCCTCCTAAGTAGTAGGATTACAAGCATGAACCACCAGCACCCCACTAGAACTTCTTACAGTGTTATCCAGCTGATAACATGTTTTATCAGGCTTGTATATTATATCTTTAATATCATATAAATACATTGATATATTTGTGTGTATATGTGTGTGTGTGTGTGTGTATGTGTAAGTATATTTGTATATGTGGGAGGAGGAAGATAGAAGAGAGAGGAGAGAAGGCAGGAAAGAAGAAAGGATTTTCCCTTTACTAGAAATACAGTCAAAGGGCTGGGAATGTGGCTTAGCAATAGAGTGTTTGCCTAGCATGCATGTAGCCCTGGGTTTGATTTCTCAGTACAACATAGACAGAAAAAGCTGGAAGTGATACTGTGCCTCAAGTGCTAGAGCTCTAGCCTTGAGCACAGAGAGGCCCAAGGACAGTGCCCAGACCCTGAGTTCAGGCTCCAGGACCAGCAAAAAACAAAAAACAAACAAACGAAATACAATCAAATATATAAAGAACACTCAACAGTAAGGAAACAAGTCAGTAAAGATTGCAGCCTGGACAGAAAAGTCTTTCAGATTCCATCTCCAATTAACCAGCAAAATTCTAGACTGGAGGAGTGATTCAATGATAGAGTACCAACTGTGAACAAGAAAGCCAAGTGAGTTTGAGGTTCTGAGTTCAAGCTTCAGTACCAGCACACATGCAAAGTATTAGAAATACATAGTAGAAGTAAATATGTGATGCAGGAGAGGCAGAGGAGTAGTAGTAGTAGTAGTAGTAGTTAGTAGTAGTAGTAGTAGTAGTAAAGTAGTAGTTTCTACCGGAAGGTTAACAGAGGCAGTAAAAACTTACTGACAGGGCTGGGAAGGTGGCTTGGTGGTAGAGTGCTTGCCCTGCATGCATGAGGCCTTCAGTTCGATTCATCAGCACCACATAAGCAAAAAGAAAATAGCCGGAAGTGGCGCTGTGGCTAAGTGGTAGAGCGCTAGCCTTGAGCAGCTGCACAGCGCCCAGGCCCAGAGTTCAGGCCCCACCACCGGACCAAAAAAAAAAACAAAAACAAAAAAAACCTTATTGACAGTCTCATGGTATACATTTGCTATTTGAGAGGAAAAGATAGGAGAAAAGTTTTTTTCCAGCATTAATTTATTAGTAATGGTCTAGAGTGGTAAAATAGCATGTAAGTTATTATGTTTTTATTATTATTATTATTATTATTATTTTTTGGTCAGTCATGGGGCTTGAACTCTGGTCTTGGGCGCTCTCCTTGCACTCTTCAGCTCAAGGCAAGCACTTTACCTCTTGAGCCACAGCGCCACTTCCGGTTTTCTAGTGGTTTTTATTGGAGGTGAGAGTCTCACGTACTTTCCTGCCCGGGCTGGCTTTGAACTGCACACCTCAGATCTCAGCCTCCTGAGTAGCTAGGATTGACAGGCGTGAGCCACTGGCTCCTGGCTATGTTACTATTTTTTTAAATAGCCCAATAAGATATTTGGTATAAAACTCAGAAGAAATTTTAGTTTTCCTCTCTTCCTAGCAATTTTACTTGTCTATTAGTTTGTGTTGTGGTACTTGAAGCTAAATTTTTTTTAACTTTTTAAAGGTTATCAACTGGCAGACTTCTCTCCACATTCCACCACAAGCCAAATTAAGTCCTGAAGCATCTGATCTAATTATCAAACTTTGCCGAGGACCAGAAGACCGCTTAGGGAAGAATGGTGCTGATGAAATAAAAGCTCATCCATTTTTTAAAACAATAGATTTCTCCAGTGATCTGCGACAGCAATCAGCTTCATATATTCCCAAAATCACACACCCAACAGACACATCAAATTTTGACCCTGTTGATCCTGATAAATTGTGGAGTGAAGATAATGAGGAAGAAAACGTAAATGACACTCTCAATGGATGGTACAAAAATGGAAAACACCCTGAACATGCTTTCTATGAATTTACCTTTCGGAGGTTTTTTGATGACAATGGCTACCCATATAATTATCCAAAGCCTATTGAATATGAATATATTAATTCACAAGGCTCAGAGCAACAGTCCGATGAAGATGATCAACATACAGGCTCAGAGATAAAAAATCGTGATCTAGTGTATGTTTAACATATTAGGAAAAATCGTAATGAAGATTTGCAAAAAGGCCTGAAATGCAGGAATTTTTGAAGTTTTGAGAATAAATGTATGCAAATGTGGCAGAGCTATATACCTGTACTCTGCACAATATTTTTATTTTCCTAAATTATGGGGACTCCTTTTAAAATGTTAATTTATTCCACCCCTTTTAATCAGTAATTTAGAAAAAAACTGTTATAAGAAAAGTAAATTATGAATTGAATATTATAGTCAGTTTTTGGTACTTAAAGTACTTAAAAAATAGTATTGTGTTTAAAAGGAGAAGCCTGGTATCTATTTGTATATATACTAAATAATTTTAAAATTCAAGGGTTTTTTAAATTTTTTGAAAGACAGTTTATCTTGCTTTAACCAAATATGAAACATACCCATATTTGCAGAGCTTTTTTTCTCCTGTAACCTTATTTTTGGTACAAAAAAAAGCTTAAAAAATTAAGCCATCATTTTGGAGAGTATTCCCAGGCTAATGATAATCTGTCTAAGTCACATCCTGGAGCTAAAACATACAGAGTGAAAATGTTCATCACTCCTCCTTACCAGAATAGTTAATCTCCTAGTTTTCTTCTCAGTAACTATTGGCTTTAAAAGAAGCGATAGCACTACTAATTTTGACTCCATGTTGATCTTAAAGCTGCTTCCAGTTTTTAAAAGGGAACAAAGTTGCCATAAGTCAATAATTTCAAATACTAAAAGTTATGGTCTTTCTTTCATGTTTTCACATTGAAATTAGGAAAATGTTTCTATGCTTAGTAAACAAATATTCAGTTTATAGTTTTGGTTAGCAATTATTTTTGATAGTCACTTAATATTTTTCCATGGAGCTGGGGATGTAGCTCAGTAGTAGAGCACTTGCCTAGCATGCACGAGGTCCTGGGTTCAATCCTCAGCATTGCAATAAAAGAACAGAATAGTCTTGATATGTCATTAATGCTATAGATTTCCTCTTTCAAAATAATATTAAATGAACAAATTATTACTGACAAAATAAAGTGTGGCTATTTGGCAGTATTTTACCTAAGGATAGGTTAATGGTAAGAATTGTTAACTTAATTAAAATGGCTGTTGCTAATTAGGAAAAGTTACATAGTGGTCTTAGAAAACTCAGGACCTCTTATTTAATGTTTTTGAATATTCCCATTTATATAATGTTTAGATTCTAAGGCGGAATTGTGGTTCCATATCAAAATACACAGAAATTATTGTCTAGAAAGGTGAATCAGGCTCTCTTCTGACTTTACTATAGGTTTATATCTCATTTCCTTATCTTAAGCTTTGTTAGTTTTACAAATTGCTTTATCAAGCCTTAGTGTTTGCTGGTAAGAGGTATAATTTTAGTGATTTTTCTTTTTTTTGTTTTTGTTCGTGGGGCCTGAACTCGGTCTGGGCACTATCCCTCAGCTCGTCATCTCAAGGCTAGTGCTCTACCACTTTGACCACAGCGCTACTTCTGGGTTTTTCTACTTATGTGGTGCTGAGGAATCGAACCCAGGGCCTCATGCATGCAAGGCAAGCACTCTACCACTGAGCCACCTTCCCAGCCCTGATATTTCAAAATGTTAGCTTTCTTCATAAAAGCTAGTGGAAACCATGTTGTAGTAAAATTAAAGGTAAAGCGGTTCCAGCAAGATTGCACTGTTAGTGCTCAGTTTCTAGCCATCAGCCTTTGAAGTTACTAGTTCTTTTGACAGTGTACTAAAGGCTCTGTGGGAAATCATGCATATCAACACATACATAAAATCGGTTTGCAATTTGTAGAGATTCAGTATACGTTGAGACCTGTCATAGACTCTTAAGGAACTCTGTCCTGTAAGAAAATTGGTATCTTAAAGTAAGTTCTTTTAATTTACTGATTAGTATTCAGATTGGCACTTTTTTTTTTGTCAGTTGTGGGGCTTGAACTCTGGGTCTGTGCGCTGTCCCTCTGCTCTTCAAGGCTAGGGCTCTATCACTTGAGCCACAGCCCCACTTCCAGTTTTCTGAATGGTTTATTGGAGGCCAGAGTCACGAACTTTCCTGCCTGGGTTGGCTTTGAAACACAAGCCTCAGATCTCAGCCTCCTGAAGCTAGGCTTATAGACATGAGCCACTGGTGCCTAGCTTTGGCACATCTTGTGTTCGTACTGACAGTATGTGGTAGGAAAGATCCATAGCTGGTACAACACTAAGAGGTTTGAACAGCATTGTGAGGTCACTAATGTTGGGTTCATTACAGGCTTAATTCAGAAATATTTATGATAGATTTCTAATTAGAATCATAAAAATAAATGTACTATCATAAAATGGTGATTTTTACTTTGTGGAGCATTTGATTAATCCTGTAAAATATGCAAAGCAAAATAATTCAAGAATTTTTAGCTTGGCACTCACATTTATAAGATATCCCTCTTGTCCTTTGAACTTTTTCAGTCAGATTTGTTTAAATGGTCTTTGTTTTAATTCTGGCCTATGGTGCAATGCAGTAGAACACTAACTTTGTTACATTTACATTAAGGGAAAACTAAGGTGCTGTTTCACTTCCTCACAGTCAATACTGTATTTTCCTCAAAGGTAAGAAACACCACAATTTTGTAGCCCTTTACATTTCCTCTGACTGTACAAGCAGTATACAAGCCATAGGTATCTGCAATTTAGTAGTATGGATATACTTGCTAGCTGTCTTATTCCCCAGTTATAGCCAGTTCTTCCAGTATAGTATCTGGTGCTTGCTGATTAAAAAGGCAAGAACAACATTAAAAAAAAAAAATCGAGATACTCTCAGTTGAAATGGCATGAAAACATTGGTTCTATGTTTTCTTTTTAAAAGAAAATTTCTCATTTAAAAGCTTGCTGTCTTTCTTATACTTAACCCTTTTTATATGCATATCAAATAGTATTTATAAAATGTGTTCTCTAATTATGTAATTGTAGTTACTGTTACGTATTGTCCAGTGACATCCTAAGGCAGGCCCTATTGCTGTATCTTTTCTACCTTCTCATCTGTAATAGAAACTAGAATGTATGACTAAGAAGTCACTTTGAGATTGACTTTTTTAAAAAGTTATTACCTTCTGCTGTTGCAAAGTGCAAAACTGTGAGTGAAAATTTGTTTTATTCTGACTTAATATGTTAGAACTTAGAAAATACAGTGGGAGGATCTTTAGATATTGCTGCTGCTGTTACCCAAGGTACTTTAGAAATTTTTCTTTAATAAAAAAGAATCCCTTTGGTATTTAAAGTGAAACATTTAGCCTGTTTGTTTTAATCTAAAGCAAAAAGTAATTCGGGTCAACATATTGATATATTTGTAAAGCGCCTTAATATATCTTTTGTGGAAGGCACTACACAGTTTACTTTTATATTGTATTGTGTATATAAGTATTTTGTATTAAAATGCAATCAATGACAACACTACGGTTTTATAATGCTTTGTTAGAAAAGGACCTACAGCTTTGCAATATAATAATTGTTTTTGCATACTTCTGAATGTAATAGAATGAATAATCAGTCGGTGTTTTTAATAAGTCTGTTTGTATTTTCCCAATCATTTCCTCTAGTGTAACATTTGCTGGGATAATAAAAAAAAGTAAAATTCAGATCTTTGAATTATGTGAGGAAGATTGGTTTTTTTTTCTTTTCTTTTTTTGGTATCAGTACTGGGGCTTGAACTTAGCCCCTCGTGCTGTGGCTTGACATTTTTAGTCAAGGCTGCCAGTCTACTACTGGAGCCATACCTCTACTTCTGGATTGAAGTGGTTAATTGGGGGGCAAGAATCTAACAAATTAGGCTGACTTTGAACCTCAAACCTCAGATTTTAGTCTCTAAGTAACTAGAATTACAGAACTTCTGACACCTAGCAGAAAATTGACTTTTAAACTACTTATTTTATTGTTTTTTAAAAAAATTAATTAATTTTACTCATCTCTGAAATTTTATGATACATTTTGATGTTTTGAGGAAAATATATATGATAGTAACTACTTAGGTTAAAAGAAACTAATTATAGTGTAACCCAGTAAAATGTTTTCATTTTTTTCTAATATGAACCCAGTAAATAAGTTAAAGGCTTCCTTCATATTTCCAAATTAAAACCTTCATTATTAAGCTCCATTTAGTGTCATTTGAGTAAATTAATTTTTACAAGTTACAAAGTTGTCATGATTTCCTTTATTTGCAATCTAGCTCATGAAATGCTTACCATTTCATGTCAACATAAGTAAATGTTTTATCTTAAATCAACATGAACAAAAGTTTTCCTATTTCAAGCATTGCCATTATCTTTATGTCTTTTTGTTGTTCTTTTGGAGTACTTACAGCCTTGTATTTGGACTGCAGTAGGCTACTGTGTAGCTGATACAAAAAATGCAGTATTAGCTGGGCGCTGATGGCTCACGCCTGTAATCCTAGCTACTCAGGAGGCTGAGATCTGAGGATCGAGGTTCAAAGCCAGCATGGGCAGGAAACTCCATGAGACTCTTAACTCCAATAAACCACTCAAAAACCAGAAGTGGCACTGTGGCTTAAGTGGTAGAGCGCTCACCTTGATCTGAAGAGCTGAGGGATAGCACCCAAGCCCAGAGTTCAAGCCCCTCAACCGACCAAAAAAAAAAAAAATGCAGTATGAGCCGGATGTTGGCAACTCACACCTGTAATTATAGCTACTCAGGAGGCTAAGATAAGAGGATTCAAAGCTAGACTGGGCAGGAAAGTTCCAAAGACTCTTACCTCCAAGTAACCACCAGAAAACCAGAAGTGGCACTGTGGCTCAACAAATGGTAGAGTGCTTGCCTTGAGCAGAAGAGCTGAGGGACAGTGCCCAGGCCCAGAGTTTAAGCCCCATAACCAACAACAACAACAAAAAATACAGTATGCTTAATATTTTAACTTCTATTATTATAAAGGTCATTAATATATAGGTGATGTCCAGAGGGGTTACAGTTACATGTCAGGTGAAGAGTACATTCCTTTTTGGACAATGTTACCCCTTCTATTTTCTTTTACTGCATTATGCACCCATGGTTGGCCTGTTTAAAGTTGTGCCTATACTTTGCTGTGCCACCCCCTCCCCCGACCTCTATCTATGTTTTTAGGTGTACAGGGTTGAGAAGACACTTAATGTGTCTGAAGAACTACTACTGTGTCCAGTGTCTAGTTTTTCCATCTTTCAGGAATAAGACTTACTTATATAGCCCGAATATTTTTCTGGATTCACAATCTGAATTGAGTTGTTTCCCGACTTTGGAAAAACAAAAATGTTCTCCTGAGTGCTTAGCTCCTAGAAAGGTTGATTAATAACAAGGCTGCTTTTCTCTCCCATTATCTATTATTTTATGAATACAGCCTTGGTTCTAACCTTAGGGGGGGTTTTTTGTTTGTTTTTTTTGTCAGTCGTGGGGCTTGAATTCTGGGCTTGGGCACTGTCCTTGCGCAGCGCAAGGCAAGCGCTCTACCACTTGAGCCACAGCGCCACTTCCCTAACCTTAGTTTAGACTGCCACAAAACTACTAAATCAGCAAAAGAAGCAAAGGAATCTTACAGAAGGAGAAAATAGAAACAAAAACAGGAAACCATAAACTCTATTAGATGAGTAATTTAGCAAAGGAAGAATGGAAAACAGGAAAGTATCAAAAGGACAGTAAATACAGCACATCTTTTAATATTAATATTGAGTATTAATGGTTTCAATTTTCCAGTGAAAAGATGTAGAATAGCAACTTGGATTAGAAAAGTAGGACCCAACCAATTTTTGCCTATAATAAATACATATTGGGCTGGAAAGGTGGCTCAGTGGGAGAGTGCTTGCCTTGCATGCATGAGACCCTGGGTTCGATTCTTCAGCCGGAAGTGGCGCTGTGGCTCAAGTGGTAGAGTGCTTGCTGTGAGCTGAAGAGCTGAGGGACAGTGCCCAGGCCCCACGACCAACAAAAAAATAAGCACCTATTGCTGCCAAAAGCTTAGGGAAAATGAAAAAAGAATTTTCAAGCAAATGGACCTCAACAGTTGACAGGAGTTGCTATATTTAAGTTGGATAGACTTCTAACTGAATCAGAAAAGACAAAGATTACTTCGTATTACTACAAGGAATGATGCATGCAGAGAAACAATGAACATAGACACCAAGTAACGGAATTTCTAGGATAATTTAACAAATATTACTGGATTTCCATGCACTGATAGACCCCAGCGGAAGGCTTCAATACCCTACTCATCAATAGATAAGTCATACCACCAAATAAACAGTCAACAAAGAAACCTCAACTAAATGATACCATAGGCTACCAAATGGACTTAGGAATCTATAAGGTATTCCCATCCTGCAGCTGTATAATACACATTCTTCCCACCTCACACTTCTAGAAAACCAGGAACAAGGCAAAGCCAAAATTCACAAACAATATGAATGAGGACAGATATGGTCTATGTTCTTTGCACGTATGAAAATAGAACATTGAAACGTTGAGATGGTTTTAACCAGGGGTGGGAAAATAGGGATAGAATGATAGTGGTAGATTGGTATACATTGTTTATGTATGTGGGAAAGTCACAATGAGACCCTGCTTATACAATGAAGATAGGCTAATAAAGATTATGGCAGAAATTAATGATTTTTTTAAAAAAATCTTTACAGTTTCTAGATACAATTGACCTACTAAAACCAAGAAGATATAAACCACTTAAACAAAGATAAGATTAAAAAAGTAATAAAAGTTTTCCAATGAAGAAAAGCCCAGGATCTAATAAGATTCATAGCAAATTCTTTTTTTATTGTGAAAATACTGTACAGAGGAGTTACAATTACATGGGCAAGATAATGAGTACATTTTTTTACCAAGCATTGTTGCCTCCTTTGTTTCCCCATCCTATCCCTTCCCATCTTCCCCCTGTACCCCCCATCCCTCCTCATGGCAAATTCTTTTAAGACTTTTACAGAAGAACTAGTGTCAGTGTTTCTCGAACTCTTCCATGAAATGGACAGGAAGGAAACACTACCAAATTCACTCAGTGAAGCTAGTATAACATTTATTCCAGAATGTAGACACACCAAAGGGGGAGTGTGGGGGAGACAGAAACCCATCTGTTTGTTGAAGATTTATGTAAATATTCTCACATTTCTTCAAAGTGAATTTAACCACATTAAAAAGATCATAAACTACAATTAAGTTCGTTTCGTTTCATTCCAAGGATATTAGAATTGTTTGACAAAATTTTTTTTAATGTGTTGGTTGCTAGTGGCTACTACCTGGTATCCTAGGTTCTCAGGAGGCTGAGATCTGAGGATCAAGGCTCAAAGTCAGGCCAGGAAGCAAAAGCTGGCTTGAAGACATAGTTCAAATAGTAGAGTGCCAGGTAGGAGCAAACAAGTATGGAACCCCAAGTTCAGACCCCAGAATGGGAGACAAAAAAGTGCAACAACAAAAATCACATAATCATTTCAACTGATAACAGAAAAAGCTTTTAACAAATTCAACATCCTTTTATTATAGAAGCTCTAAATCAACTTAGAAAGAATGAACCTGAACTTAAGACTATAAATGACAAACATATGGTCAACACCATATCTATGGGAAAAACAAATCATTTACTCTAAAAGTCACACAAGAAACAATTGTATCCACTCTCTCTGCTCTTACTAAATATGGTAGAATTCCTCGCAAGAGCAAGAAAGTAGGAGAAAGAAATAAAAGGAATTCAAATAGGAAAAGAAAAGGTCCAATTATTCCTATGTGCAGATAAAATGACCCTGAACTTTTCAGATTTCACCAGAAAGCTTCTAGACCTGATAGACACCTCCAGAAACATAGAAGATATAAAATCAACATTCAAACCTAGTAGCTTTTCTACAATGCCATTCAAAAATAACATCTAAAACAGGCATATATCTGGGTGTTAACTTGGCCAAGGGTAAAGGATATCTACAATGAAAAGTATAAAATCCTGAAAAGAAATAAAACTGAAAACAGAAATGTGTATGTATCTATATACGCCTATGCACACGTGTGCACATGTATATCTGCATGCACGTGTATACATAACATATAAGGTTGTATACTTGCACACACACACACACACACACATGCATCTGTATACACCGTAGCTTTACTGATACCGCTCTATTAGAAAGATCGTCCATAATATCCAGGGTAGTAAACCGCGTTCCAGCATCTGTTTATTTTATTCCTGTTATGCTGTGGCATGGGCTGCAGCTGACAAATGCTGACTTGTAGATTCTAAAACAGGATGTGTCATAAACGAATGCTTTGACCCTTGACACTCACCTGTAAAACAGAGTTTGACTTCCTAACCCCTGAGGAGTCTGGCAGAAGTCAAGCGCGGGGTCGGGGTGGGAGGGAGAGTACCTGGAAAGACACAAATGCACACGTTGTGGTGCTTTTCGGGTCGCCACCTCAGCCACGCGTCTGTCCCGGGAGGTAGTGCGAAGTGCGCAGGCGCGTCCCCGGACACTGACCACGCCTCCTCGAGGACCACGGCCTCTGCCGGCCACACCCCCTTGTCTGTCTCTAGCCGACGCGCGCTCACGCCGCCTGACGTGCTCGTTCCCGGGGCGTCGCCCGGCGTACGCCTGAGCGGCGGCGGAGGCTGCCCCCGGCACCGGAAGTCACTCCCGTGGGTTTGACTTCAAATTCTCCCGGAGCTGTGGCGGCGCCGGGAGGTGGGGTGGGGGGGTGGGTAGGGGCTGTGGGTTGAAGCCGGCAGTGCTGGGCCGGCGAGGGAGAGGGGGTGGTGGAGGTTGGGCAGGCCGTCCTTCCTCGCCGCCCGAAGCCCGGCTCGGCCCTTGCTCCTCCGCCCGGCTGTGGGCGGCTTCCCGAGGCGTCTCGGCCTCCCTAGGTGAGTGCTGCGGGACCGGGCCCCCGATGGCGGCCGGCCGGCCCGGGGACTGTGGTGGCCTGTGGTGGACGTCCGTGGGGGTGGCCCGCCGTGCACACTGCCCTTGCCTGTGCTCGGCCCTTGCTGTTGTCGCCGGCCCCTGCGGCTCAGGTGACCAGATCCCCTCGGTCGGGCCCAGCCGGGCCTGTGGGCGGGGGCCGCTGCCCGTCCGTCTGGGCGTCGCCGGGTGTTTCGGGTCGTGTGTGTGGGGGGGCGGCCCTTTCCAGAATCCGTCCACGTCGCCCACCTCCAAACCCCGACAGCTCTCTGGCAGTCCGTGGTGTGGGCGAGATGTCACGTCGCGGCGTGGGCGGGAGCCCAGCGCCCTCCGCAAGGCCGCGGGCCCCTTCTGAATGGTCTCGGTGGGCGCGGTGGAGACCACGCCCCCGCCCACCCGCCCGCAGCTTTTGCTTCACGGGGTAAAGGGATGGCCCTGCTAGAGACAGTCGTGATCCGTAAGTGCCCCTGGCCCTTACATAATAATAACCACAGTTCACTCCCCACAGCGAATCGCCCTTGTTTATAGTAACTCCTAACTTTTAGTAGCATCGCCGTGCTCCCTTTCTCCGAGAACGCTCATGTTGTGCCTTGTCCCCTTAGAAATCAGATCTTCAGCCACTGCTGGAAACATTACTGATATTTTAGAATGTGTGAGAAACATCAGTCATCTTAGCAGCTGTTGAGAAACACTCTTGTAATGTTGTGTGGGCTTAAATGTCTCAATGTCTCGCCCTATTTTCTTTTCCGAAGGAGATTATTTTTGCAATCAGTAAATTCTTACACCAGGATACAACGAGCAAACTTTTGTTCCATGCTAACATTTGGCAACTTAAGCCTACACCATGCCTTAAAAAAAAACAAAAGCAGTGCTGGCTCATCAACTTTCAACATTGTTAGATCGTGAAGAGTTATATAAAGCTCCATGCTATTCACTATTCAAAAAGCCATTATATTTTTATATGTATATAGCCTTGAAGGGATTCTGTAACTTTTTTAGTAAATTAGCATCTAGTTTTCATATCCCACAGATGATCATCTTGAAAATTGCTTTGAGCCTATTGTTACCTTGAAAAGTCACTCAGGTTGTTTTACTGCAATACCTTGAGGAGGATGCCAGGTTATTTTTTGTTTGTTTGTTTTGGGCAATACTGGATTTGAATTCAGGAATTTAGTCCTGCAAGGAAGACACTTTACCCCTTGAACCATATCCCAGTCCTTTTTGCTTAGGTAATTTTGGGCATTGAGTCTACCATTCTTCCTCCAAGATCAGCCTGGGACCTCCCAATAGCTGGAATCACAGGTGCTCACTGCTGTGTCGAGCCTGTTTGTTTAGATGGGTGTCTCAAAACTTTTTGCTGGGGCTGGCCTCAAACATCCACCCTTCTGATCTCCACCTCCTGAGTAGCTGAGGTTATATAGCCTTGATCTATCTTGCCCAGTGCTAAGTTGTTTTTCCTTTCTGGTCCTGGGGCTAGAACTTAGCTCCTGTCCCTGAACCTCTTTGTGGTCAAGGCTAACAGTCTACCACTTGAGCCCCAGCACCACTTCCTTTTATTTTTGTAGTTTATTGGAGATAAGATTCTCACAGGACTTTTCTGCCCAGGCTGGCTTTGAACCATGATCCTCAGATCTCAGCTTCTTGAGTAGCTAGGATTATAGGTGTGAGCCACCAGCTCCCAGCCTACACAATTGGATTTTATGGTTATGTTTTGAAATAAAAAGTTTAATATTTTTTAAACATTTTTAGGTTTCCAACAGTGAAACTGAATTTTTTTGTTTGTACTTTAATTACATTCTAGGCTTGTTTCAGAGTAAATAGATAAATAGCTTTCCACTAAATTTCAAGAATTTCATGTTTTAATTGTCTTATTTAAGTCTTTAGCTTAATCTTTGCAATTCAGCTTACTATTGTCATCATTTTATCTTCAAAGAAATTCCTTGCTACTAAGGTGGTGCTTAAATATTTCTTCTTTTTTTTTTTTTTTTGTCGGTCGTGGGGCTTGAACTCTGGGCCTGGGCACTGTCCCTCAGCTCTTCAGCTCTAGGCGAGTGCTCTACCACTTGAGCTACAGTGCCACTTCCGGTTTTCTGGTGATTTATTGGAGATAGAAGTCTCACAGTCTCTCCTGCCCGGGGCTGGCTTTGAACCGCGATCCTCAGATCTCAGCCTCCTGAATAGTTAGGATTACAGGCATGAGCCACCAGCGCCCGGCTTTAAATATTACTTATATGAATGACCTATGATCAGTATAGTAAAAGCTGCAGTATTGGTGAAACCCAGCCTAAGATTTCATAAAAAATGTAAATGGATGTGGTGTCTTTTTAGGTATGAAATACTGGAGGGCCTAGAATTTATTGCTTAGGGAGAGCAAAAAGATTTTAGGATTATGCCAGGTGTCCGTGGATCATATCTGTAATCCTGGCTACTTAGGAGGCTGAGACCTGAGGATCACGTTCAAAGCCAGCCCGGGCAGGAAACTCCTTGACATGACTCTTATCTCCAATAAACCATTCAGAAAACTAGAAGTAGCACTGTGGCTCAAGTGGTAGAGCACTTGCCTTGAGCTGAAGAGCTGAGCGATAGTGCCCAGGCCCAGAGTTCAAGCCCCACGATTGACCCCCCCAAAAAAATCTTAATACTTAGAAATTTAGATATAGTATCTTTTTTTCAGATCATTTTGATCACTTATAATTGAGATTTTAATCATTAAATACTAAAATTAGGATTTTAATATTTTAAAAAATGTTACTTGAGGAAGTGGCACTGTAGCTCAAGTGGTAGAGCGCTTGCCTTGAGCTGAAGAGCTGAGGGACAGCGCCCAGGCCCAGAGTTCAAGCCCCACGACCGACAAAAAAAAAAAAAAAAATGTTACTTGAATTAAAACTTTGTTGTATCTTGCTGTTTAAATAACAGTATGTTACATTGCCTAAGATTATTTCTTTCACTAATAATCTGTATAGCCAAGATTTTAAATTGTGAAGTAATCATTTTTACGATTTTTTTTGGTGGGGTGGCCAATACTAGGGCTTGGACTCAGCCTGGGCACTATCCCTTAGCATTGAGCACTGTATTCACTTTTGTTTTTTGGGTTTTTTTTAGAGATTGCCTAAGAAAAAGAATTAGCTTTTTCTTCTTCTTTTGTGCTTGTACTAGTGCTAGAACTCAGGGCCTGGACCCTGTTCCTTTTTTTTTGTGCTATGCTGGTGCTCTGGTTACTTGAACCATAGCTCCATTTCTGGATTTTTGATGGTTAATTTCAGAGTTTTAGATTTGTTTGCCTTCCAACAGGGATCCTCAGATCTCAGGCTCTGGAGTAGGATTACAGGTGGGAGCCATTAGCACCTGCTGAAAGAATTATTTTTCTGTAGCATTTGGTGAACTAAGAGTACTTTTATATATTATATTATATATTTATATTATATATATATATATTATATTATATATATATATTATATATATATTATATATTATAATATATATTATATATTATATATTTGATAGCCAAGGGTTTTTCCCGGTCTTTTGTTATGATGTGGCCTTGGACTGATTTTTTTTTTTTTTTTTGTTTTTTTTGTGGGGCCTGAACTCTGGGCCTGAGTGCTGTCCCTCAGCTCTTCAGCTCAAGGTTAGCACTCTACCACTTGAGCCAGAGCGCCATTTCGGCTTTTTTTTTCTGCTTATGTGGTGCTGAGGAACCGAACCCAGGGCCTCATGCATACAGGGCAAGCACTCTACCACTAAGCCACCTTCCCAGCCCTGGACTGATTTTTACATTTGTATTTCTTAGAAAAATTTCAGCTCTTTGGCTACTAAGGAATTTATATGATTTAAAAGGGAAGTTCAAAGCATATAAGCCTTAAAGAAGTCCAGAGTAATCAGCCATTGAATCATGACTATCAAAATAAAACGTGAAGATCACCTGTAAATATAAGTAACAATTGAATGTAATCTATTTTATTTTATTTTTTAAAGTGGAAGAAAGGATAGACAGATCTGGAGAGGGTCTATTAAGGAAAAGAGAAAAAGAAATGAGAGTCCTCATATCCAAGCCCAGCCAGGTTCTCTGTATACTTTCAACAGCTGTCCCCAGTTATACTCTTCCAACACTGTTGACCAGAGTAGTGTCCTGCTGCTGGGGCAAGGATGGCTTCAGAGCAGAAGGAATTAATTGAGAATCAAGCAGTAATCTTAGCTTGATAAGGATGTGCTGAGGATCAAGGAATGTGAGTGTTAAGGGTAAGGAAATGGACCAAGCTATCTTGTCTTTGTGGTTAAGACAAGACCAGTGGCTAACACCTGTAATCCTAGCTACTCAGGAGGCTCAGATCTGAGGATGGAGGTTAGAAGCTATCCCACATAGGAAAGTCCATAAGACTACAGAAGTAGAGCTGTGGCTCAAGTGGCACAGTGCCACCCTTGAGGGGAAAAGCTAAGGGACAGGGTAGGCCCAGGACTAGCCCCAGGACAGTTCAAGCCCCAGGACTAGCATCGAACAAACAAAAGCAAAACAAGAGCCCTCTTCACTATTTAACTGAGGACTTGCCTTAGTAAATGGAATATGTCATGTGTTAACACTAAGTAACCCTAGCAGCTCATTCACCACTGTTTTGGACTTGCTTTTATTTTATTCTCAGAGTCACAACTGTAATCATTGCCTTCCTCAAAACATGCAGTGGATCGGTGGCTCAAGTGGTAGAATGCTAGCCTTGAGCAGAAGAAGATCAGGGACAGGCATAGCCATAATTTAAGCCCCAGGACTTGGAAGAAAAAAAAAAAAAGAACGTACTATAACCACATATCCATACAATCTAACTGCTAAGATTAGACAAGCTTCTCATGTATAAAAGGTTTCAGAAAGGATAAACTTAACATTTATTGAAGACTTACTCTTTGTTAGGTAGTGTGGTATCAATATCTGTAGTCTGGCCTTGAATTCAGATTACCAAGTGCTAAGATTATAAGTGTGCTGTCACGCTTGGTACCAGGTGCTGTAGACAATTATTCTTTACCGTGAAATTTGTGCAAGTATTAATATATTAATTTTATTTATTTAAAAACAGGCTTAGAAAAACATTAAAGGACTTGAACAATGTCTTTTAACCAAGATTTTTTCTAATTTCAAAACACATATGCCTTCTACTTATTTGTACTTACTCCAAAATTACATCTAGCATCCAGCACTGTGTCTGTTAATAAACTTTGTGTTAAAATGTCAAGGCCAGCTGGGTGTGGTAGCCTATATCTAAAATCAGAGATTGGGAAGATTAAAGTTTGAGGCCAGCCTGGGCAAAAAGTTAACAAGACTCCAACCAATTAAAAAAAAAAAAAGCTGGGCATGATGGCATATCATTGTTATCCTAGCTACCTGGGAAGGGAAAGTATAAATAAAAAAATGTAAATAGAAAGATTGTGGTCAAAGCTACTAGAAAATAAAAAGCTTTATCTCTAAAGAAGAAAATTAGCTGGACAATTAGAAAATACCTGATGCTAGAGAGTGGGCCTGTTTCCCTGAACACATGGACAGATGTTTAGCTATTGATCTATATTCCCAGTCCAGTGGTAAGAAACTGTGTATTAGTCTGCTACTACTAATCTTGCTATACTTCAACTAGAAGTCATTAAAACTTCCTATCATTGACTTGGCCTCAGATAAGCAAATTCCAGTGCAGAATCATAGAAATATAAAAAAAAAAAGAAAAGAGACGTCTCCAGAAGTCAACAATTCCACATAAGGAATTTTATGATAAGGAAGTGAATTAAGTCCCAAGGAACTAAAAAAGAATGATTATAAAAGAATAACCAATGAAATTAAAAAGGACACAACCAATGGGGAAAAAAAAAACACCTGAATTAATTCTAAGACAATAAAAATGAATGACTGAATGAAATAAGGAAGACAATGCAGGATATATGAAAGAGGATTTTGTTAAAGACAGAAGTCCTGTGAAAAATAAAATTGAAATTCTGGAAAATCAAATGAAATTACAAAAAACAAAACTAAGTTGATGGTTTCATCCAGAGACTTTGGTAGAAAAATGAGTTTTGTCTTGAAAACTCATGGTAGATGATTAGGACATAGACTAAACTTAGTCTAATAGAGATAAGACTATAAATGTAGAGTAACTGTAGACATACTTTAAGATGAAAGTCATACCAGAGGACTTCACCTGAGGAAACATTTATTTTGAACTAAGGAATTCCTTAAATAGATGACTGAGAGAACTAAAACAAGACAGATATTTAAGAACAGGAAATGTTTCCTGTCTAGAGGCAGAATGTGTCCTATATGGTTGTGAGTTTCTTGAGGAAGCCCTGAAAAGAATACTTTAAAAAAATGTTTATGGTATATATTTCTATGTATATAATGTTTCTTTCTTTTGTAGGGTACATTGGAGTATGAGTCTACTTATGATTAGTGAGAATGTGAAATTGGCTCGTGAATATGCATTGTTGGGAAACTATGACTCTGCAATGGTGTATTATCAGGGAGTTCTTGACCAAATGAACAAGTATCTATACTCGGTCAAAGATACATACCTCCAGCAGAAATGGCAACAGGTAAGAATCGTGTCTGCTGCAAATTTTAATAGTATTCATGAGAAGATTTAGATTTATCATTCATGTTTCATATACACACAATATGATTTATTACATGAATTTGTATACAGTGCTGCTTGAAACATATTAGTAATGGTCCTTTTTACTTTTTTTTTTTTTTTATTTTGGTCGGTCATGGGGCTTGAACTCTGGGCTTGGGCGCTCTCCCTGCACTCTTCAGCTCAAGGCAAGCACTTTACCTCTTGAGCTACAGCGCCACTTCCGGTTTTCTAGTGGTTTATTGGAGATAAGAGTCTCATGGACTTTCCTGCCCGGGCTGGCTTTGAACCATAATCCTCAGATCTCAGCCTCCTGAGTAGCTAGGATTACAGACATGAGCAACTGGCGCCCGACTTGAGCTCCTTTTTTAATTATCTTTGTCTGTGTGTGTGAGTATGCATAAACTCAGGGCCTTAGCCTTATGCCTAAGCATACCATGAGCTGACCCTCTATTACTTGAGCTATATTCTGTTACTTGAGCCACACCTCCAGCCTAGCTTTTTTTGCTGGTTAATTGG
Source organism: Dipodomys merriami (assembly GCF_024711535.1). Taxonomy (NCBI): domain Eukaryota; kingdom Metazoa; phylum Chordata; class Mammalia; order Rodentia; family Heteromyidae; genus Dipodomys; species Dipodomys merriami. Next base: position 11,840,702 of record NW_027206401.1, read on the forward strand.
AGATAGAGTTCTTTAAACTTTTCTGCTAGGCTGGCTTCCAACCTCAATTTTCAAAACTTAGCCTCCCAAGTAGCTAGGATTACAGGTGTTAGCTACTGTTCTCAATTTATTTAAAACCTTTTTCTGGCATTATTTAATTATATAAATGGTTTTTGTTGTGATATTTTACATACATGCATATAATGTACTTTGATCAAGGATCTCAAGATACGCAGTTTCAAACTGGGATCCACAGAGAGAACTTGTCTGAAAAAGGAAAAGTTAAGTAGTATAAAAGCTATCAAGGATTGCAAAAGTTTAAATTCATAGCTAATTATTTTTCCTTTTCTTTCTTTTTTTTTTTTTTTTGGCTGGTCCTGGGGCTTGGACTCAGGGCCTGAGCACTATTCCTGAGCTACTTTTGCTTAAGGTTAGCGCTCTACCACTTGAGCCACAAAACCACTTTCAGCTTTTTTGGTAATTTATTTGAGATAAGAGTCTCATGTACTTTCCTGCCTTGACTGGCTCGAACTGTGATCCTCATATCTCATCCTCCTGAGTAGCTAGGATTACAGGCATGAACCACCAGCACCGGATCTTTTCTTTTTTGTGTGTGTGGGGCTAAGTTTTAGTCAGGTTCTTGTTCTGTCTCAGCATCCTGAGTGTTGGTTTAGATTACAGGCAATATACCAGGACAAACTTTTCAATTTCTTATGCAATTTAAGAGCTGTAACTCAGTCACAGTTTAATTACCCAGGATATTTAACTTGCTTTATTAGAATTAATTTTGCAGTTGAAAACAAAGAATTACCCATTATTAAAAATTTGACAAAACATGTGGGTATGGTTTGCATAGGTATCTATATTTGATATCAAAATACAAGTTTCTAACATCTTTAACAAATAACCCTAGTTTAATCTTGGTTGATATATTTTTAAAAAATCTAAAGAGCTTTACTCTTTGAAACCAGGTTTGGCAGGAAATAAATGTGGAAGCTAAACATGTAAAGGATATCATGAAAACACTCGAGAGCTTTAAACTAGATAGCACTCCCTTGAAAGCTGCACAGCATGAGCTTCCGGCTTCTGAAGGAGAAGTCTGGTCTTTGCCTGTACCTGTTGAACGAAGGTAAGTGAGGATATTTTAAGCCAACAACTCCAAGAATTGATAGAAATGGTCATATGAATCTGGACTGGATGGCAGAGAGGCTGGGCTTGGAGGAAAGTATTGACTGAAAAGTCCTATTATAGTTTTTTGTTTTTAATAATTGTTGTATATTGCATGACTTTGTGACTTAGTCCAAGAAATGACATTTTGGCATAAATACAGTTTTGTGCTTAAGCACGAAGTAGTGGAAACAGTAGCCCATTATTAGCAGTCCAATACACATTTGGTTACTTCTACTTAGAAAAAACAATTGTTGTACATCAAAGATTAATGAAATATTAGTCTGATTGCTGAAAAACAAAAAAAAATTATCAGAGAAGAGTTTTATAAATAAATATAATACAAATACTAAATTTACATTTATCCATTGGTATATGCAATCTGATATTATTTAAGTATCATAATTATGTTTCAATTAATATTTTCTGCCATAGAACTGGAGATTAAATACACACACATATATATGTATATATACACAGGTATATATACTTGTATGTACCTACACATATACATGTGTGTATATACTTATGTGCGTGTATATATTCATATATGTATATGCATACATGTATGTATTTGTATATATACACATAAAATACCTTCCGCAAATTCTTTTAAGTATTCACAAGTGCTTACATCATTTTTTAAAATTTATTTTTGCTGGTTCTGGTCCTTGAACTCAGGGCCTGCATGCTATTCCTGATCCTCTTTGTGCTCAAGGCTTGAGCCATGGCGCCACTTCTAGCTTTTTTTTGAGTAGTTTATTAGAGATAAGAGTCTCATGGGAACTTTTCTGTCCAGGCTGGCTTCAAACTGTGATCCTTAGATCTCAGCCTTCTTAGTAGGTAGGATTACAGGTGTGAGCCACTGGCACCCAGCTTTATATCTTTTTCTTATAGAAAATGATTAAATTATTAATTGAAACATGACAATTATACCTAAAATAATACCAATTGCCTATACCAATGAATAAATGTAAATTCAGCTTTTGTATTATTTTGATTTACTTTTTTGTAAAACTCTTCTCAGATAATTGTTCTTTTTTGTTTTCCAGTAATATTTCATTTATAGTTGATGTACAACAATTGTTTTTTCTTTTTCTTTCTTTTTTTTTTTTTTTGTCAGTCATGGGGGCTGAACTCTGGGCCTGGACACTGTCCCTTGAGTTGAAGACAACTCAAGGCGAGCACCCTACCACTTGAGCCACAGCACCACTTCTGGCTTTTTTCTGCTTATGTGGTACTGAGCAATCAAATCCAGGGCCTCATGCATACGCAGCAAGTACTCTACCACTGAGCCAACTTCCCAGCCCAACAATTGTTTTTTCTTTTTTTTTTTTTTTTTTTTGTCTGTCGTGGGGCTTGAACTCTGGGCCTGGGCGCTGTCCCTCAGCTCTTCAGCTCAAGGCGAGCGCTCTACCACTTGAGCTACAGCGCCACTTCTGGTTTTCTGGTGGTTTATTGGAGATAGGAGTCTCACGGTCTTTCCTGCCCGGGCTGGCTTTGAACCGCAATCCTCAGATCTCAGCCTCCTGAGTAGCTAGGATTACAGGCGTGAGCCACCAGCGCCCGGCTCCAACAATTGTTTTTTCTAAGTAGAAGTCACCATTACCTTAATTATTTCTGAACTATAACTATACTGCCTTCCTCTTATTAAATCACCACAGCAGTTACGTCAGGTTTAAATTTTCGATTTCAACATGCTGAACTTTGTACAGTTGGGTTTTGTAGTTTTTGCCTTTATCCATATTTGAATCATGATTTTAATGGTCTTGTGTTCAGACCTTCTCCAGGACCTAGAAAACGTCAGTCTCCTCAGTATAGTGACACTAAACCACATAGTAACCGCCCAAGCACAGCTGTCAGAGCTCACCGTCCATCTGCACAAAATCATCACAATGACAGAGGGAAAGCTGTTCGTTGTCGTGAAAAGAAAGAACAGAATAAGGGAAGAGAGGAAAAGGTAAATGTTCTTGATTTTTATGAGTAAAAAATTACTTTTTAATCTTAAAAATGCTTAAAAAGTAGGCAAGTTAAAAACAATGAACACTACAAAGATTTAAGATCCAGTGATCATCAAGATTTGGTAATCAGTTTCCCAGAGTTGTTATAAAACCTTCGTCAAACTACCTTTACACTAGAATTTTTCCCATTTAATGTATTTTTGGAGCCTGGGCTCTTCCCTGAGCCTCTCGTGCTCAAGGCTAATACTCTACCACTTGGGCTACAGCACCACTTCCAGCTTTTTCTGTTTATGCAGTACTGAGGAATCAAACCCAGGGCTTCATGCATGCTAGGCAGGCACTCTACCACTGAGCCACATTCCCAGCCCTTTGGCTGCTATTTTTAACTTTGGTTTGATTTAGCCTGGCACTAGTGGCTCACATTTGTAATCTTAGCTTCTCTGGAGGCTGAGATCTGAGAATTGTGATTAGAAGTTGCAATCTTAATCTCCGATTAATCAGCAAAAGGCCATGGGTGTGAGGGTGACTGAAGTGGTAGAGCAGTGGTAGACTGAGTGGTAGAGTAAAAAAGCTAAACTGACATACAAAACTTAATAGGCTGATAGGTTCATTACACTTTGCAAAAAAGTCTTAAGAATAGTATAAAATCAAATAGTATTTTAATCTAGTTTTACCATTTGTCTAGTTGAATCCTAAAGACATACCTGATATGTCCTCATAGTTAAGATGAAGGTTTTGTATTTTGGTAGGGATATCATCAACCATGATGTTCCCTTTCAGTGTATCACATAAGAATGCATAGTATGAAAAAAAAAAAAAATGCATAGTATGTTTGTCCTTACTAGTGATCAGTTGAATTACTTGGTAAAGGTGGTGTGTGCCAGGTCTCTCCACTATAAAATTGTTTTATCACTATTTCTTTTTTTTCTTTTGGCTTTATTGGGGTTTGAACTCAATCAAGGCCTTACACTTGCTAGGTTGGCACTCTGCCACTGAGCCACACCTCCAGCTCTTTTTTGTGCTGGTTATTTTCTTTTTTCTTTCATCTTTTTTTTTGGGGGGGGGGGTACGGGTTGTGGGCCTTGAATTCTGGGCCTGCGCGCTGTCCCTCAGCTCTTCAGCTCAAGGCTAGCACTCTACCACTTGAGCCAAAACACCACTTCTGGCTTTTTTCTTTTTGCTTATGTGGTGCTGAGGAATCGAACCCAGGGCCTCATGCATGCAAGGCAAGTGCTCTACCACTGAGCCACCTTCCCAGCCCCTTTTTTTTTTTTCTTTCTTTCTTTTCTTTTATTTTTTTAATTGGTCGTGGTGCTTGAACTCTCGGCCTGAGCGCTGTCCCTCAGCTCTTCAGCTCAAGGCTAGTGCTCTACCACTTGAGCTGCAGCACCACTTCTGATTTTCTGGTGGTTTATTGGAGATAAGAGTTTCACAGCATTTCCTGCCCGGGCTGGCTTTGAACCGAGATCCTAAGATCTCAGCCTCCTGAGTAACTAGGATTACAGGCGTGAGCCACCAGCGCCGAGAATGTGCTGGTTATTTTCAAGGTAAAGCCTGCTTTATACTCATTCAGGTGTGGCTTCAAGCCTCCTACTTGTGCTACTTTGCGTCCCTAGCAATGACAGGCCACTAGGGATTACATGTACCTAACACCCAGCTGTTGGTTGAGATGCAATCTCTAGAACTTTTTTTGTCCTGGGCTGACCTTAAGCCTCTGGCACCAGGCTTGTGCAGAGGATTTTAAAGCCATTCTTCCACATCTAGTCCCTGAATAACAAACTTCTCTTCCTTTTCTTTCATCCAAGAATGTTTTGATTTCCTATATATTCCTAAAGGATTTTTTTTTTTGCCGGTCCTGGGACTTGAACTCAGGACCTGGGTGCTGTCTCTGAACCTCTTTGTACCAAAGGCTAATGCTCTACCACTTGAACCAGTGACACTTCCAACTTTTTCTGAGCAATTTATTGGAAATAGGAGTCTCACGGATTTTACTGCTGGGACTAGCTTCAAACCAGTCTTTAGGTCTCAGCCTTGTGACTAGTTAGGTTTATAGGCATGAACCACCAGCACCTGCTCCTAAATGATATTTTTCATGACTATAGAATTCTGAGTTGATAGCTCTTTTTTTTTTATTTTTTGTTTTTTTTTAAGCTCTTTTTCTTTCTTTTTTTTGGGGGGCGGGGGGACGTGGCGGTCGGTCATGGGGCTTGAACTCTGGGCCTGGGCACTGTCCCTCAGCTCTTTAGCTGAAGGCGAGCACTCTACTATTTGAGCCACAGCGCCACGTCCTATTTTCTGGTGGTTAATTGGAGATAAGCCTGGGCTGGCTTTGAACTGCGATTCTCAGACTCAGCCTCCTGAGTAGCTAGGATTACAGGCCTTAGCAAGCGGCACCCTAAGCTCTTTTCTTTGAACACTGGAAAATACTGTATCACTTTCTTCTGGACTCTGCTTTCTAAGGGAAAAAAAATCTGCTTTCAATAGAATTCTTTTTCCCTACTTGAGTGTGGTGGTAGATCTATAATCCCTGAACTAAGGAGACCAAGGCACATCTATAATCCCTGAACTAAGGAGGCCAAGGCAGGAGGATTGTTTGAAGTTAAACTGTTATACACTAGACTGTCTCAAAAAATAAGACCACCAGATGCTACTGGCACACCTCTGTAATCCTAGCTACTCAGGAGACTAAGATCCCAAGGAGCAGAGTTTGAAGCCAGTCTGGGCAGAAAAGTCTGCAAAACTCCATCTCCAAAATAACCAGCAAACAGCTAGGCATTGCTTATGTGGTAGGGTATGAAGACCTGAATTCAAATCACAAAAGTAATAAACAAAAAAGTTAAAAGGAAAAAGATACCAATTGAGTCCCATTTTATTTCTGATTCACAGAAACTTTCAGAACACAGTTTTTCAAGGAATCAAAACTCTTGATTTTTTTTTTTTCTCCTGACATAGAACAAATCACCTGCTGCAGTTTCTGAACCAGAGACAAATAAATTTGATAGCACAGGATATGACAAGGACTTAGTAGAAGCTTTGGAAAGAGATATAATTTCTCAGAATCCCAATGTCCGATGGTAAGTTATATTACAAAATAATTGGGCATGATTATGGTTTTAGGAGGGAAAATGAAACAAATATGAATGTATACTAAAGATTGTCCTTGAGGATAGAACCAGAGTCTTTGTGGTATTTCAGAACATACCATGGAATGCTACATTCCCACTTAGGTTCTACTTCTTTTTCTAAGGTTTTTTTCTTTTTAATTATTAAGTTATATATAAAATGGCAATAAGAGCACAGAGATTTTACCTTCTTTTTGAGATAACCTTTGGTAGTGGTTTATTTCCTATTAGAGCACTGATTTTCAGCATTTTAACATTATATTTAGTCAGATATGTAACCTTTCAAAATGCATTTAAAAAGCTCACTTTACCACAAAGTTAGGTATTTTGTATTAAAACAATAATGATAACTAGGTATACTTGTGAGTTATAGTTGAGAAGTTTTTGGTATTCATACGTGTACAATGAAACATTTTTGCAATACAATTGCCACACATATCATTAATAATATTCTAATGGTTGAGTTGACTTCAGACTAATTTGTGATGCTTTTAACTTCAATATTTATCTCTTAGAGTTTCAGACCTAGGCAGTGATGGCTCATGCCTATAATCCTAGCTACTTAGGAGGCTGAGATCCAAGGATAATGGTTCAAAGCTAGCCTGAGCAGGAATATATGTGAGACTCATTTCAAATTAACCACCAAAAAGCCAGAAGTTGAGCTGTGGCTTGAGCGGTAGAGAGCTTGACTGAATATCTTGACTCTGAAATGCTCCATTTAGCAAAAAGCAGGGCAGAATCCATGGCATAACTGGTAGAACACTAGCCAAATGAACAGGAGGCCTTTAATTCTGACCCCAGTACTACCAAAAGAAAAAATAAAAAAGAGGAGGAAAAGGTTATGTGTAGGTCTATGTTCTCATGAGCTAAGCTGAACACCATTCTTGCCAAGAACTGCAGACAGAGTGTGCTCTTTGTGTTTACTGGAGGACACAATAGGTCAAACCACAGTGTGATAGTTCACTAGTGCTCACCTTCTGTTCACAGTGTAAAATCATGTAAAATAGCAGTGGTTCTCAAGAGACCACAACATAGGGTCAAATATATAACCTACAAACTTAGTTGATAAAGTATCTTCTCTTTCAGGGATGATATTGCTGATTTAGTAGAAGCTAAGAAGTTGCTTAAGGAAGCCGTGGTGTTACCCATGTGGATGCCAGAATTCTTTAAGGGCATTAGGAGGCCATGGAAAGTAAGTCTATTAATCTTAAGAATCACCTGAGTAAATGACCATAAATTGACTCAGCCACTGTTTCTTCATATTTGGGAAAGCAGAGTGAGAAAAACTAAAAAGTGTTTGTTGTTTTTGTTTTGTTTGCAACAAAAGCCATTGGAAGAGTACATGATGGCACATCCCTCTAATCTCAGCTACTTGAATGATAGAGATTGGGAGGATTATGGTCAAAAGCTAGCATGGGCAAAAATAAAGTGCAGTGATACGCACCTGTAATCTAGTCAGAAGACTAACATGGGGAGTATCATAGTTCAAGGCCAGCCCAAACAAAATATTTTATGAGACCCCATCTCAATCCAAAAGCTGAGTACAGTAATTAGTTTATATATATATATATATATATATATATATATATATATATATATATATATATATATATTAGTTATATATATAAATAGGAGGGACATAATGCAGGCTGACCTCGGCAAAAAGTGACACCTATTTGAAAATTAACAGGAACAGACAAGGGCTGGGGCATGGCTTAAGTGTATAGTTACAGTGCCCTGCCTAGCAAATGTGAGGCCCTAACATCAAACATCAGAATCATCCACAAACAGAAAAAGAAAAACATAGGTGTGTTTACAAACGATGTACACAGATTTAGGATAACCATACATTTGCAGATATGACCTAGTCAGCTAATAGAAAATACTCCATTTTCATTTGTCATGTTGCAACCTATAGTCTGTATTTTTAGAATTGTGCTTTATAAATTGAGAAATAGCCAGGCATCGGTAGCTTATGTGTATAATTCTAGCTTCTCAGGAGGCTGAAATCAGGATCGAGGTTTGAAGCTGGCCTGGGCAGGAAAGTCCGTGAGACTCATTTCCACTTACCACCTGGAAGCTAGAAGTTGAGCTATGGCTCAAGTAGTAGAGTGCTAGCCTTGAGAGAAAAAAAGCTCAGGGACAGTACCCAGGCTCTGAATTCAGACCCCAGGACTGACACACAAAAAAATTTTTTTTGAGAAATATCTATATAATGAGTACTTTTTAAAGTTATTGGCTGAAGCCGGGCGCTGGTGGCTCATGCTTGTAATCCTAGCTACTCAGGAGGCTGAGATCTGAGGATCGCGGTTCAAAGCCAGCCCGGGCAGGAGAGACCGTGAGACTCCTATCTCCAATAAACTACCAGAAAACCGGAAGTGGTGCTGTAGCTCAAGTGGTACAGCGCTCGCCTAGAGCTGAAGAGCTAAGGGATAACACCCAGGCCCAGAGTTCAAGCCCCACGACCGACCAAAAAAAAACAACAAAATAAAGTTATGGGCTGATAAAAGTAAATAATAACAAAGTAAAGTCATAGGCTAGTAGGAAACTAAAAAAAAAAAAATCTTGGATTTAGAAAATGTGCCAGTGGATAACTGCTTTAAATAGTTTTGTTTGTTTGTTTTTTGGTCGTGGAGCTTGAATTCTGGGCTTGGGCACTGTCCCTGAGCTCTTCAGCTCAAGGCAAGTGCTCCACCACTTGAGCCACAACATCACTTCCAGTTTTCTTGTGGTTTATTGGAGATAAGAGTTTCACAGTCTTTCCTGCCTCGGCTGGCTTTGAACCTCCATCCTCAGATCTCAGCCTCCTGAGTAGCTAGGATTACAAGCATGAGCCACCGGCTCCTGGCTTTTTTTTTTTTTTTTTTTGTCAGTCGTGGGGCCTGACCTCTGGGCCTGGGTCCTGTCTCTCTGCTCTTCAGCTCAAGGCTAGTGCTCTACCACTTGAGCCACAGCACCAATCCTGGCTTTCTGCTTAGGTAGTGCATGAGGGCCTCATGCATGCAAGAAAAGCACTCTACCACTGAACCACCTTCCCAGCTCCACCTGGCTTAGTTTTTAAAGTCTCTTAAATGTGATAAGCAATGAAATTACTGCTATTTTTTTAAACTAATTTCTTTTATCAGAACAAAAAGTCTAGTAAGTAATATATCTAGAGGTGCTAAAAGCCCAGGCTAGTCTGGACTAGTCTATCCATAAAATAGCTGAAGTAAAAATTAAAATGGTGGGCTGGGGGCATGATTCAAGTAGTAGAGCATCCATCTAGCAAGTGTGAGACCTTAAGTTAGAACCCCAGTACCACACATAGAAAAAGTTTATAAAAGTTAAAAAGTCATTAAGGCAACAAAAAGCTGAGGCATGGTTCGAGTGGTAGAGTTCCCATCTAAAAGCATACCCCTGAAACAAGAATGGCTTACATTATTATATTCCCAACAGGGAGTGTTGATGGTTGGTCCACCTGGAACCGGAAAGACCCTTCTTGCTAAAGCAGTGGCTACAGAATGTAAGACAACATTCTTCAATGTCTCTTCATCAACTCTGACTTCCAAATACAGAGGGGAGTCTGAGAAGCTTGTTCGTCTTCTGTTTGAAATGGTGAGTGTGTAAGGCTGCTCTGAGAGTGATTCTTTGCCTGTATAAGGGGAGAGAATGTGTTGTAATGGAACTTTCTCCAGAATGTATCAGCCAGGCAGGATGACATTCTGCCCTGAGTGATTCCTGTGCCCCTGAAGTCAGCATCCTTTTTAAACATGAGGAACTTGAGTTCCTTTCTCCTTTCCTCCACAGGTAAATCATATCTGCTAGTTTCTGACCATGCTCACTTAAGAGATTAGCATTACTAATCTGTGGGTCTGAACTAATTATATGTTTTTAACTGATAAGCTTACTTATGATATAGTAAGTGCAGTATTGTAACCACCCAAAGAGGAGAATCACAAGTAGTTGTGGAATTTAGATCACTTTCAGACCAGTATACAAATGCTTTGAGGTTAATAATTACCCAGTCTTCGGGTTCATTTCTTTGCAGCTTATTTTGAGTTTCTTCTTTATTTCACCCCACAAATGTGTCAGTAGAAAAAATAATTTCTAATTCCTAGTAGTCATTTGGATTAAATTCAACCACCTTTTATACTTCAGACATCAGTAATGATCCTTGATGATTTCAGTGATTCCTCTAAGAAGTGCCTTTGTATTAGGACACAGGAACACTATCATGTAGTGACAAAGAATTGGACTAATTGTAGTGGGTGGTGCTAAGACTCTTAAGGGACTATCCTTCCTACATGCAGAGTAACCATTTGGATTATCTGTTTTCTGAAAAAGCTTCCTCCTGTTTCAGGTCTCATCTTCTTTCCTTCCTCTTGGACAATTCATAAGCCAGTAAAGTTTTACAGGTTCTTAATAGCTTATCAGTAGTCCGTGGCATAATAGGAAGCTAATGGAGAATATGTTCAATAATTTAGAAATAATTTGTTTGTTGTTGTTGAAAAGAGTATATTGAATACAGGCATTCCATAAAACATAAAATAGCTAAATAAGAATAATTGTGCTATATAACTGGTAAAGGTGGGCAATTCTCCCTTTTTCTGCGCCTTGTTTGCTCTGAGTCTATTAATATACAGTTTGCCTGTGAAACGATAGGAAGGTAAAACAAGCTAGTTCCCTGCTTAATGCAAAGTGGGACACAAGGGCTTCTCAACATTACCTACTTAAGAAACATTTGGTATATTTTCTTTTCTTTTTTTTTTTTTTTGGGGGGGGGGTCCGGTTGTGGGGCCTGAACTCTGGGCTGGGGCACTGTCCCTCAGCTCTTCAGCTCAAGGCTAGCGCTGTTCCACTTGAGCCACAGCACCAATTCCGGCTTTTTTCTTTTTGCTTATGTGGTGTTGAGGAATCGAACCCAGGGCCTCATGCATGCAAGGCAAGCACTCTACCATTGAGCTACCTTCCCCTACATTTGGTATATTTTCTAAGTTTAACCCTCCATTTCTATAGGAATGATATTTATGAAAATATTTTCTTCTGTAGGAAGAGATTTCTCACTATGTGTTAGTTTGCTTGTTTGTTTTTTCTCTCTGAATTGACAGCCTTGGCAAACTAAGCATGAGTTCTATCCCTAGCTGCACACTTTTTATAGTAAGGTTTTGAAGGGTACAACAAAGCACTTTTACTGGATTCCTTGGACCTTCTAGGGAAAAAGCTTAATCATTGTTAAGCAGTAAATCACTATTTGTCTACAGTATGTACCTTTGGTTGTACATCTGAGCACTAATGGCATGCTATAGGTGGTACCTCTGTTAATTTGCCTCAACATGAATACTGAGTTACGCCTGAGGCCTATATATTAAATTTGTTTAAATTTTGTCAATAGCTCCACGGTTTCCGCAGGACATGGTAACAAGCATGGCTGAATAGTATCCCTTAAGTTTGGTTTTACTCCTTAACTGCATTTCTTGCTCAGAATAACAGGGAAGATTATCTGACCCATTAAGAAAGAATGTAATTGTCTGATTTTTGTTGTTTTGTCAAGAACTTTTGTCAGAAACCCAGTTAGCCCTAGCCAATTTGATATATATCAGGTGGTAGTTTTCTTGAAGTCAGATCATTCTATTCCCAGTACTTGAAAAAATTAATCTTATTAATTTTGGTGCAAATTGAATTTTAATTTTTATTGATGTAAATTACACTGGTAGGTGGTTCCTAGCTAATTTTTTTTGTCGATTCTTGAACTCTGGACCTGGGCACTGTCCCTGAGCTCTTCAGCTCAAGACAAGCGCTCTACCACTTGAGCCACAGCACCATTTCCAGTTTCCTGGTGGCTAATTGGAGATAAAAGTCTCACAGACTTTCCAGCCCGGGCTGGAACCACAATCCTCACATCTCAGTCTCCTGAGTAGCTAGAATTATAGGTGTGAGCCACTAGCACCCGGCAAGCTATAATTTTGATTAAGAATTGTCTTGGATACTTTGATGAAAGTTCATTATGTCCATTTCTTTAGAAGAATAAAAATTTTATACGTAATATTCAAGTAATGACTCCTTTATTTAATTGGCTGGGTACCAGTGGTTTATACCTGTAATCCTAGCTATTCAGGAGGCTGAGACCTAAGGAATGTGGTTTGAAGCCTCCTGGGCAGGAAAGTCTGTAAGACTTATTTCCAACTAACCACCAAAAAAGTGAAGCTGTAGCTCTACCAGTCGAGTGCCAGCCTAAGTTCAAACCCTAGAACCGGAACAAAAGCAACTACACTAAGCTTGGTAGAATACTCTGTGATCCCATACTTGGGAAGCTGAGGCATAGGATCCATCAGAGATCTGAAGCTAGCTGAAGTGAGCAGTGAGACCCTGTCTTAAAACCAAATTTGGAGGGAACTGATGACTTAGAATTCCAGATTTCAACTAGAAAAGAGAGTTAGATTTAAATACTTGAATTTTCCCATTAAAGTAAAACTTAATCCATATTTTGGAGGCATAGTGTTTTCAATTAATTCCTATTAGAGGATTCTAAGGTTAATAATGATGAGGATTCTAAGGTTAACAACGATAAGAATTCATAGCTCCAAGAATTGATAGGTTAGTGGAGAACAAGTAAAGATAATGGAGGACTGAACATGACCAAAGTACTGTGTGTGAATATATCATAATGAAATCCATTGCTTTATGCAATTGATACTAATAAAGGAAAGACTTGGTATACCTGGTATGATATTATGCTCAGTCTGCAATGCTCACTTGCCACTGTGGACTTTTAAAAATGCTTTCTGTTCATCTAAATTGTTTTCTAGACATCTTGGTCATCATTTTAGGTTTAAATTTCCTTGTGTAATGATTCCTTCCTAACTCTAAATATTTGTTTTAATAATGCTTCACAATAAACTCCAGTTACTGTAGTAATTGTTTCTACAACCTCAAGAGAAGGATGATACTGCTAAGACCTATCAGTCAACTTAACTGAGACCTAATACTTAATGGGTCAGATTAATCTTCCCTGTTATTTTGAGCAAGAAATGTAGCTGATGAGCAAAAATAGCTTAAGGGATACTATTCAGCCATAAAAAGGAATGAACTGAAGGTGGGTGCTGGTGGTTCACACTTGTAATCCTAGCTACTCAGGATCTGAGATTGAGATCTGAGATCTGAGGATTGTGGTTCAAAGCCAGCCAGGGCAGGAAAGTCTGTGAGACTTTTATCTCCAGTAAACTACACAGAAAAATCCAAAGTGGTGCTGTGGCTCAAGTGGTAGTAAGCTAGCCTTTAGCCAGAGCTCAGAAATAGCACCAAGGCCCAGAATTCAAGCCCCAAGACTGAGGCGGTGGAGGGAGTGGGAGGGGGACAAGGAATGAGGTACAACAACAAGAATATGCTAAGTGAAAGAAGCCAGATACAAAAGGATTTTTATTTTGTGATTCCATTTATATGAAATACATAGATCCTAGATGATTCATACTTGAGTATGCAGGGTAGAATATGGCTGTCTCTTTAGGCCACTAATGACACACTGTGAATATACTATGAATTTTATGATATGTGAGTTGTCTCAAACCTATTAACACATATAATTGATTCTTGTAATTAACTACTTCAGAGCTGTAATCTTAGCTACCCAAGAGACTGAGATCTGAGGATCATGGATTCAAGCCAGCCCAGGCAGGAAAGTCCCTGAGACTCTTATCTCCAATTAACCACCAAAAAGCTGGAAGTGGAACTGTGACTCCAAGTCACTGCCTTGGTATAGAAAGTTCAGGGATAGCACCCAGGCCAGAGGCCCAAGGCTTGTCGCAAATGCAAAAGAAAAGTCAGTCTGATTAGTTTTTTGTAGAGCATTAGAACACTTACCAATATTTATGAGGATTCTCCTACCATAGTTGGAAGAAGCAAATTGTCATACCATGTTTAAGTGTGTAAATCTTCATTAGAAGCTATGCTTTAGTGGTTCTCATTCTTTCCTAGTCCCCCAGTATTGGGGCAAGAGGGAAAGGAGCAGCGTGTAGCCTTCCCAGCTACTTTCTTCCTTCCCCTTCCCTTTTCCCTTCCCCTTTCTTTCCTTCTCGTCCTTTTTCTTTTTTTCTTTTTTTTTTTTTTTTGGTTGGTTGTGGGGCCTGGGCACTGCCTCTTAGGTTTTTCACCCAATGCTCTCGCTTTACCACTTTGACCAACAGTGCCACTTCTGACTTTTTCTGAGTAGTTCATTGGAAGTAAAGAATCTGACTTTCCTGCTGGGCTGGCTTTGAACCATGATCCTCAGATCTCAGCCTTCTGAGTATCTAGGCATGAGCCGCTGGTGCCCTGCTCTAGCGGCTCTAAGGGGTAAACCGTAGTGTTTCTTAACAGGGAGGAGATGGTGGGGAAGCAACTTGATGTTACATATTTTCTTTCTTTAGGCTCGATTTTATTCCCCAGCCACCATATTTATTGATGAGATAGATTCCATTTGCAGTCGCCGAGGGACTTCTGAGGAGCATGAAGCAAGCAGAAGGGTGAAAGCAGAGCTGCTGGTTCAGATGGATGGTAGATACAAACCTCTGCATGGATTGACCTGGGGTGGGAGGGTAGTATATCCTGCTCTATGCCTAGTGCTAACCTATCCAATGCATTTAATCAGTGTTCATAACTCCAGATGGACCAGAGTGCCTAGAGATTTGATGGGAGTAAATATGGTACACTGGCAATAGTGACGAGTAAGAAATTATGGTCATTGATAGGATATGCTTGAGCATTTGTATTTACTGGTCTCATTTTTATCCATGGAACTGAAGTAGAAATGCATTCAGGTAAGTTGGCCTTAGGAAAGGTTATGTATATATTTGAAAAAAGTTAAATCTATTTTGAGTCATTACGTACTACTAAAACTCATTTTCCCTTGCTTATTGATTGACATATCTGTAATATCTCTCATTATTCTTCATTTCAGGTGTTGGAGGTGCCTCTGAAAATGATGACCCTTCCAAGATGGTTATGGTTCTGGCAGCTACAAATTTCCCCTGGGACATAGATGAGGCTTTAAGAAGACGTCTTGAAAAACGAATCTATATTCCTCTACCATCAGGTATTGTCATCTAAATCTTGTCCGAAAGTTCCTGTTAATCCATTTATGTGATAATCTTCCTTGAAAAGACAAATGTAGGCTGTTTTTCCTTGTATTTCTTGGTAATTTAAGGTGCAGAAGGGAATATACCTCTTGACATTTTAACCAACAGAGTTCTAAAAATTAGAAAACAACTTATACAAGATAGACTTGAGAAAAAAATAATACACTGTGCTTAATGGCTTACATTTTAAAATGTGTTTCTACCATTAGCAAAAGGCAGGGAGGAGTTACTACGAATAAGTCTGCGTGAGCTGGAATTGGCTGAGGATGTTAACCTTACAAGTATAGCTGAAAACATGGAAGGTTATTCAGGTGCGGACATTACCAATGTGTGCAGGTATGTATTATGTGGAAACTAAAGATTTTGTGAGTATAAATTTGTGTATTATGACGTTTTTATGCCACAGTAAGATAGATAAAAGAGTAGAGCCAGGTATGGTGGTCATGCCTATAGCCCAGCAGTCAGGAAGTTGAGACAAGAGGATTTGGAATTTGAGGATAGACTGGCTACATGCTGAGGCTGTCTTTAAAAAAAAGAAATACAGCCGGGCGCCGGTGGCTCAGGCCTGTAATCCTAGCTACTCAGGAGGCTGAGATCTGAGGATCACGGTTCAAAGCCAGCCCGGGCAGGAAAGTCCGTGAGACTCTTATCTCCAATAAACCACTAGAAAAACGGGAAGTGGCGCTGTGGCTCAAGAGGTAGAGCGCTCGCCTTGAGCTGAAGAGCTGAGGGACAGCGCCCAAGCCCAGAGTTCAAGCCCCATGACAGACAAAAAGAAAAAAGAAATAGAGATCCATGTGACAGGGTTGCAGGTGCTGGTAAGATATTTGAGTATCTTGCATGTGAGTAAAGTATCTATAGTTTACTTGAAAGCTGTTTGTTCATGAAGCTCATATTAGAACAATTGGGTAAAAATGTTTTATCTTGGATTTAAGGTTATTGGTGCATTTCACTGTACTGGTATTTGGGAAATGACTGTGACATACCCACAGAGCACAGTTAACATTTGTGTGTGCAATGAGCATATCCTAATGGAGTGAGAATAGGAGTAAAACAAAAACTGACTTCAGTCCTAGCTTGTCCTAATATAAGTCTTGGCAGAAGCCTCTTAGCACTGGCTTCCTGTCTCTAACATGAGCTCAGCACTAGATCAAAGAACATGTGCACTTGTGAGGCTGCTAAGTCACTGTCCCTTGCTAACCTGGTGGCTGCAGTTAAGGATGAATCATTAAATGGAAGACATACTTGAGTATGAAGTTATATAGTAGTGAGGCAAAGGAGAAATTACCTGATTCAATCATGTGTTAGCTGGGATTATAAAGATGTACTACCATACCCAGCTTGTTCTTTATTTTACTTTTGCTCAGGCTAGCCTCACACCAGGACCCTTCTGTTCTATACCTCACTCATACAAGCTGCAATTACAGTGCTACCACATCCAGCCATTCATCTCTTCTTATAGAGCAATACCTAATTTTCTAATTAATGTATCTCTTCTGTCTGTGATGCTTACTCTTTATTGTGCACTCATAATAATACATGCATAATTTTTATTCAATCAAAACAACAGTTTTTGGCTTTCTTTTTAACTTAAAACATAGGGATGCATCCCTGATGGCAATGAGAAGGCGTATTGAAGGTCTGACCCCCGAAGAAATCCGAAACCTTTCAAGAGAAGAAATGCACATGCCCACAACTATGGAGGATTTTGAAATGGCTTTAAAGAAGGTGTCTAAATCAGTATCTGCAGCAGATATCGAGAGATACGAGAAGTGGATTTTTGAGTTTGGATCATGCTGACATCTCACATGTACACTGTGAGAAACCCGCCTTAAGTCTTTTTCTGAAAAATTAAATGTAGTGTTTCACTGCACTGAGTGCTATATTTTTTTAAACTTTCATAATGGTAACATTGAAAAATTTCTTATGATTCTGAATAAAGGCATTTTTTTAAGCGGTACATTTCTTTCACTTTTTTTTTTTTTTTTTTTTGGTCAGTTATGGGCTTGAACTCTGGGGCTGAGCGCAGTCCCTCAGCTCTTCAGCTCAAGGCTAGCGCTCTACCACTTGAGCCACAGCGCCACTTCGGCTTTTTCTGTTTATGTGGTGCTGAGGAATCGAACCCACGGCCTTATGCATGCAAGGCAAGCATTCTACCACTGAGCTACCTTCCCAGCCCCTTCTTTTTCTTTTAGCACTGTCTGATTTCCATGTCACTGACCACAGAGGTTAGAACACAGGTATCTTTTTTAATGGAAAATTACTAGACAAGTAAGTAGCTAAATAAAGCATAGATTCCTATCCTTCCCGCATTGTGTCATGGTAGCTTCCCTTGTCTTTCTGGGAGAGTAAGACTCTTCACTTCAGTGTGAATTTAAAGGAGGAAAATAGGTCCAGTCTTGTCTGAGCATTCTGCCTACATAAGAGGCTGTGTTATGTGTAGGTAGGTATTACATGGTACTGTAGCCCAACATGCCAGTGAATAGTATTTTTTAAAAAGTTACTAAATGGGGGCTGGGAAGTTGGCTCAGTGGTAGAGCGCTTGCCTTGCATGCCTGAGGCCCTGGGTTCGATTCCCAGCACCACATAAGCAAAAAAGCCGGAAGTGGCGCTGTGGCTCAAGTGGTAGAGCACTAGCCTTGAGCTGAAGAGCTGAGGGACAGTGCCCAGGCCCAGAGTTCAGGCCCCACGACTGGACCCCAAAAAAAAAAAAAAAAAAAGCACTTGTATAGCCGGGCGCTGGTGGCTCACGCCTGTCATCCTAGCTACTCAGGAGGCTGAGATCTGAGGATCGCGGTTCAAAGCCAACCCGGGCAGGAGAGACCGTGAGACTCCTATCTCCAATAAACCACCAGAAAACCGGAAGTGGCACTGTAGCTCAAGTGGTAGAGCGCTCGCCTTGAGCTGAAGAGCTGAGGGACAGTGCCCAAGCCCAGAGTTCGAGCCCCACGGCCGACCAAAAAAAAAAAGTTACTAAATGGCCTGGAGTATGGGTTTAAATAGAAGCTATTTGGCAAGCATGAAGCTCTCTCTTGGCATACCAATTTTCAGTAGGAAAATTCCTACTGAAAGGTAGTAAATGAAAAACAAGTTCATAATATAAAATTTTTGAGGTAAATAGTAAAAAAAAAACCCATACTGGCCTTGGGAAAAAAATTTGAGGTAAGATTCCCATGTATGACTTTAAAAGAAAATAACATATTATATCCCAACCACAGAAAAGAAAGCAGATTCAAGGAGACTGGCTTCCTTACTGTGGTTCAAGTTTTTCTGGAAAGGAAAGCTGGGATAGGAAATCTGCTGAAAACAGAGCCCATCCTCTCCAACAGGTCATATGTTCTCAAGTTTTCTTCTTACTTGAGTCTATAAACTTACGATTAATGGATGAAATAAGATCATAATCTTAGAACTGAGGCTTCCTAATAACGTACAGAACAAGGAAGGGTATGAAAAAAGTTACTACTGGAGACTTTTTTGTGTTTTTCTTATGCTTTTGTTAGTTTTTGGAGATGATTTCACTATGTTTTCCAGACTGGACTTAGTCCCCTGAGTGCTGGTATTACATGCTTGTACCACTCAGTTATTTTACTAGCTACAACCAGAAAGGCAAAATGAAATACTATTCTTTGTTCTCATACTTGGCATTCTTCCTCCCCTTGGCTACATTAATTTTGCTTAAATAGACTTAAATAGGTTTAAAAAACCAGCCAAGGGCTGGGAAGGTGGCTCAGTGGTAGAGTGCTTGCCTTGCAAACCAGAGGCTCTGGGTTCAATTCCTCAGCACCACATAAGTAAAAAGAAAAAAGCGGGAAGTGGCTCTGTGGCTCAAGTGGTAGAGCGCTAGCCTTGAGCTGAAGAGCTGAGGGGCAGTGCCCAGGCCCAGAGTTCAGGCCCCACAACCGGACCCAAAAAATAAAAATAAAAATTAAAAACCAGCCAGGCTAAGCACTGGTGGCTTATATATGTAATTCCCAGTTACTCCACAAGTCTGAGATCTAAAAATCAAGGTTCAAAATCAAGGTTCAGTCTAAGCAGATAAATTCGAGACTCACCTCCAATTAACTAGCAAAAAGCTAGGAGCACAGTTGTGGTTCAAGTGTTAAAAAGTGCCAGCCTTGAGGAAAAAAGCCAAGCAGGAGCCGAGTTCAAGGCTCCAGTACATACCCAACAGCCAGTACTTTTTATGGATACCAATTTTAAAATGATAGGTTGTAATAAGATTTTTAATTTTGTTTGTGTTTTCAATGGGCTCTTACCTCTTTAGCCTGGGCTGGCCTCAAACTTTTGATCATCCTACCTTAGCCTACTAAATACTGTGATTCAGGTATGCATAAAAGTTGTCAATAAAACAAAACAAAGCATTATACTGAGTAATGAGAAGTTACATGTGTCAGTTCAAAAGGAAAACAGGAACAGACAAAGGAAAAGCACTTGTAGGGCAACCAGCACTACAGCTAGGACCACACGATCAAGAAGAAAGCACTTTAATTCAATAATGACAGACTTGTTTGATGCTAGCCTTTTGCTGGTTTCAGCTATTGTGAGTGACATACCATACACTATCCTATATATGTCTATATGCTTCTCAGCTGGGCAGTTTTGACGTGTAATACATTTTGTAACTGTTAACTGGTTTTCTGTAAAAAAGTTTATTTTAGAGTGAGAACATATCACTACAATTTTTAAGTCCAGGGGCATTAAAGATAAAAGTGGTCTTGTACATGACACTGGTAAATCATAACACTCTCAGTGATTTCATACTGTCACATGCTTAACAGAAAGGCACATTGTGCTGAATAAAAAAATAAGTGTTACATTCTTGAGCTTTTAAATTAAAATTTCATAAAGTGCTTTTTTATAAAATTTTATAGTTAATGGATGTAATTTCTTTAGTCAAGGCACCTGGGAAAGTGATTGGCACATGGCACTCTGGCTCACCTTTTAATTTTCTTTTTGGTGCTTTCAGCATCTCTCCACATCTTCTCCTTCACTTAGCTTTTCTTCAGTATTTCATCCAAACAAGGACCCTCTCACAGAAAAGGCCAACTTTAACTTGGCATTGTGAAGGTCAATGTTCAGGCAGATTTAGGAGTTTGGTAATTTCTTTATGCAAAAACTGACAATGATTTGAAGAAAATCATATTCAGGTGGCAAATTTGGAGAGATTAGTTCAGAATCCATGATTTGAGATGGTATTTTAAATACATGTTTTATATTCAAGGTTTTCTGCTTTGTCCTCAGAGCCATCTAGATAAACATTGATAGCTGGCACTGGTACAACATTCACTTCATCCATCTTAAGAATTCCTCTGAAATAGAAGATTATGATTATTAATCCAAATTAAATATTTCCTCTAATTGTTTGGTGTATAAGATAAGACTACTTCAAGGATTATTTATACCTTGGGTTTGATGCTTTTGCTTTATTTTGTTTATAATGGTTGTGCAAACCGTAAGCCCTAAGTTATTTTTTTTGTGACAGTAAAAAAAATTATCTCTAAGTAGTTGTACAAAGGAATTGTCAATTCAACATGTCAAGCCCCCCCACCCTGTTTTTGGGTCGGTTGTGGGACTTGAACTCAGGGCCTGGGCACTGTCCCTGAACTCTTTTTGCTCAAGGCTAGCACTCTACCACTTTCAGCCATAGCACCACTTCTGGTTTTTGAGTGGTTAATTGGAGATGAGTCTCATGGGGGGTGGCTTTAAACCACGATCCTCAGATCTCAGCCTCCTGAGTAGCTAGGATTATAGGCATCAGTGGCTCATGCCTATAATCAGTGGCAAGCCCCAATTTATTTAACCACAGGGACCGAGGGAATGGAAACTTGACTGCTTTCATAGTGTAGGAAAGGAAAGCACAAGTAAAGCCCAGGTCTTCAATACAGTGTTGGTCCTAGGTTTGGCAAAAAGACATCCCAGACAACTTTCTAGTACTCTCCATCCACCAAAACACAATGTTAGATCCTTAGTCACTATTCCTTTTTTTTTTTTCCATTAAAATATCTGGCCAGAAAGTAGGTGTTTGTATTGATTTCAAGATTTTTTTGTTGTTGTTGTTGGTCATGGGGCTTGAACTCTGGGCCTGAGTGCTGTCCCTTGAGCTCTTCAGCTCAAGGCTAGTGCTCTATCACTTGAGCCACAGCACCACTTCTGGTTTTCTGAGTGGTTTACTGGAGATAAGAGTCTCATGGACTGGCTTTGAACCATGATCCTCAGATCTAGCTTCCTGAGTAGCTAGGATTACAGGCCTGAACCACTAGTGCCCAGCTTGAATTCAAGATCTTGTATTTTAAATTCTGTGTGACTCTTAAGATACCAACAGAGATCAGTTTCTTTAGAACAAAACAAGGTGGGTATAAATGTGGAGGGCTATGCCCTCCTCTAAGTTATCCCATTATTATATGGCAGTGACTCCATTTGATAAAGCAGCAATCTGTTCTGTTTTCAGTGTGAATGCTGAGGCAGGATGACTCCGGATCTTCTTTGGATAACTAAACCATCATTGCCTGTGCAGCAGGAACCAGGAGGTAGAGACCTACCTTGTTTGTAACTTAACGTTATCAAACACACTAAACCAATGAATATGGTAATCCCACATTCCCAGAATACATAAAAGGAAGTGCACCTAATGCTGGGGTGTGGTAGCATCTGACCTGTCATCAGGCCATCCGCCTGCTGCATGTGTTCTGTTCTCATTACTCTACTAATCTCTAGTCATTCCAGAGGCTTCAGCTTGGCTTGATCCCCATCCCCTGGCCTGACATGGCCAACTGTAAATGCCACTCAACTAGACAGACCACAGTGCCTTGAGCCAGCTCAGTGCCTAGAACTAACTGTTCTTTGGCAACCCTGTCTGCTGCCAGTACTAGGACTGGGTTTGTTATGTAAATATCTAATGGCAAGCACTGACTACATCTGTGTCAGGTTTCTTTCTGTACTTGTCTTTAGTGAGATGCCTGTGAACCCTGTGGCTCCTTTAACCCTGTAAAAACAACAAACAAACATCCTGGGGATACAGGTTAGTGATAGAGTACTTGCCTAGCATGGTACAGGCCCTGAGTTTTATCACCAGCATCACTAAATGATAGATAAGATTGATATAGTATTCATATTAATTTGCTGTTGAAACAAGATTAGACAGATAAGCGGAACAGTCTAGGAATAGATCAATACATTAGGAAATTCAGTTCATATTAAAAAAACATTCCAAGTCAAACTAAACATCTCTCTGTAAGGTTGGTACAGGTGGCTCATGCCTGTAATCTTAGCTACTCAGGAAGGCGAGATCTGCGAGTTATGGTTTGAAGCCAGCTTGGGCAGGAAAATCCTTGAGACTTCTTTTTGTCTGTCATGGGGCTTGAACTCAGGGCCTGCGTGCTGTCCCTCTAGCTCTCAAGGCTAGCACTCTACCACTTTGAGCCACAGCTCTGCTTTCAGTTTCCTGGTGTTTAATTCGAGTAGCTAGAATTCGAGTAGCCACCAGCGCCCTACTCCCTGAGACTCTTTATCTCCAAATTAACCACCAAAAAGCTGGAAGTGGTGCTGTGGCTCACTTGTAGAGTGCTAACCTTGAGCAAAAAAAAAAAGTTTGGGGCCCAAGCCTTGAATTCAAGCTCCAGGACTGGTACAAACAAAACAAAACCAACCAAATAATACCTCTGGAAAACAAAACCAGAATTCTAATGTACACTCAGAAATGATAGTAAAACAATGAAGTTTAAGAAAACAGAATTTCAGCCAGGCATCAGTGGCTCACATCTATAGTCCTAGCTACTCAGGAAGCTGGGATCTGAGGTCTGGTTTGAAGCTAGCAGGGAAAGAAAGTCCTTGATTCATATCTCCAAGGAAACACCAAAAAGCCAGAAATGGAACTATATTGCAAGTGGCAGAGTGCAAACCTTCATTGCGAAAGCTAAGGGATGACTCCCAGGCCTGAGCTCAAGCCCCCGTACTGGCACACACATACACACAAAGGTAAGCTGTACACAATTTTGAATTGATTCAAAACATTAAAACAGTAGGTTTGATGGAAAATTATTTGTGTAATGATGGAAAAGACCAAATTCATGGTTTCCAAACAGCACAAAGACACCTGGGCTTACACAGAGCCAACACAGATTTAAATTTTAAAGAGATTTTTACAAAGACACCTGGGCTTACACAGAGCCAACACAGATTTAAATTTTAAAGAGATTTTTACATGCAATACCAGTTCCAACATTGGGTTGCACTTTATTCCTTTCAACAAAGTCACACCTTTACGAAGCTGGATTTTGTCAGTTATATAAAAAGCCAATGTTGTGGAAACTACTGCTGAAAGGAAATGAAGACAACCAGGTACAATGTAATTATTATTATTTTTGACCAGTCCTGGGGCTTGATCTCTGGGCCTGGGCACTGTCCCTGAGCTGCTTTTGCTCTATGCTAGCACTTTGCCACTTGAGCCACAACACTTCTTCTGGGCTTTTCTGTGAATATGGTACTGAGGAATCAAACCCAGTGCTTCATACATGCTAGGGAAAGACTCTACCATTAAGCCCCATTCCCTATTCAGTGTAATTCTAAGATATGAAGTACTGTACAGTACTCTATCAAGAACATACATTCCACTAGTAATTAAGGGTGAAAAAGAAGGCTGGGCACTATGACTCAAACCTGTAATCCCAGCTGTTTCAGAGGCAGAGATTGGGAGGAATGCAGTTTGAGCTGCAGCTGGGGCATCACAATTACTGGCATACTAAAGATGCTGTGAACTAAGAAAATATAGGAACCACTGTCTTAAATGAAAAACAGAACAATTAACAGTCTATGTTAGCCAGATGCCAGTAGCTTATGCCTGTAATACTAACTAGTTACTTGGGAGGCTGAGATCACAGTTCAAGACCAAGCTAGGCAGAAAAGTCCAGGAGATCCTGTCCAAACACAGCTGGGTGTGGTATGCATGCCAGTCATCCTAGCTACATACAGGCTGAGATTGGGAGGATCCTGATTCCAGGTGAGCCTGGGCAGAAAGGTCCAAGACTTATTCCATCTCAATGGAGAAAGCTAGGCATATGCTTGTTGTCTTAGCTATGACAGGAAGCCAAAAATAGACAGACTGTAGTCCAGGCACACTTCTGAACAGGAAGTAATACTCTTATTTCAAAAAAGTAACCAGTGCTTGGGGTATTGGTGGCTCACACCTGTAATCCTGGCTACTTAGGAGGCTGAGATCTGAGGATCGTGCTTTAAAGCCAACTTGGGCAGGAAAGTCCATAACACTACTATTTCCAATTAATCACAGAAAAAGTGGGAAGTAGTGCTATGGTTCAAGTAGTGGAGTGCTAGCCTTAAGCAAACGATGCTCAAAGACAGCGTCCAGGCACAGAGTTCAAGCCCCAGGACTGACAACAAAAACAACAAAGAAATCAGTGCAATAAAGACCTGAAGGCATCAGTGATGGAATATCTGTTTAGAAAGCACAAAGGGAGGGGCTGGGAAGGTGGCCCAGTGGTAGAGTGCTTGCCTTGCATGCATGAGGCCCTGGGTTCGATTCCTCAGCACCACATAAGCAAAAAGCCGGAAGTAGCGCTGTGGCTCAAGTGGTAGAGCGCTAGCCTTGAGCTGAAGAGCTGAGGGACAGCACCCAGGCCCAGAGTTCAGGCCCCACAACCGGAAAAAAATAAAAAATAAAAAAAAAAAAGAAAGCACAAGGGGAGCTGGGAAGGTGGCTCAGTGGTAAAGCACTTGCCTTGCACACATGAGGCCCTGTGTTCGATTCCTCAGCACCACATAAGCAAAAAGAAAAAAGCCGGAAGTGGTGCTGTGGCTCAAGTGGTAGAGCGCTAGCCTTGAGCTGAGGAGCTGAGGGACAGCGCCCAGGCTCAGAGTTCAGGCCCCACAACTGGACACCCCCCCCCAAAAAAAAAAAGAAAGCACAAGGCCCTGAGTTCAAAACCCTATACTGCAAGAGAGAGAGAGACAGAGACAGAGAAAGACAGAGAGAGAGTGCGCGCGTGCGTGCACAGGAGAGAGACCATAACTAGTATACATTTACCTCAACACATAAAATTTGGATAAAAGTTGCTTTTCCAAAAAGATGACAATACTTCTAGGTATAATAAGAACTGAAGAACAAAGCAATACTTTTGAGGTAAGCCAGGTTTAGTGGGATATACCTGTGATTGTAGCTATTTGGAATAGGAGATCTTGATCCAAAGTCAACCTGGGCAAAAGTTCAAGACCTAATCAAAAAATCCAAAACTAGGTATGGTGGTACACACCTGTAGTCCAACTATTCAGGAGGTAGGGCAAGCAAAACTACAAGACTTCCTGGGTGCCTGTGACCCATGCCTGTAAACCTAGCTACTTAGTGGGCTGAAATCTGAGGACAGTGATTCAAAGCTAGTCTGGGCAGGAATGTCTGAGATTCTTATCTCCAAATAACCACCAAAAAGCTGGTGGCTCAAGTGGTAGAGGGCTAGCCTTGAGCACAAAGCTCTGAGACCAATGCCCAGGTCCTGAGTTCAAGCACCAGGACAGGCATCAAAAAAATAAATAAATAAAATAAGACTGCCTGAAAAATAAACCAGAAGCAGCAGAAGGACTACAGGTGTGGCTCCAGTGGTAGAGTAATTGTTTAGCAAATACAAGGCTCAAGCCAAAAATAAGAAAAAGGAAAAAAAAAAAACCAAAAACTACTATTGGAAAGAAACAAACAAACAAAAAAAAAACCCTACTAAAACAAAATAAAAACTACTAAAAAATTACTAATGGATTAACTTGTGAAAATGTTCTTTATTTCATTTTTAAAATTATTTCTTGGATTAAAAATAAAATATGGAAGGATAAAAATAAAAATCAGGGGGCTGG
The DNA here is from genome assembly GCF_024711535.1 of Dipodomys merriami. Lineage (NCBI taxonomy): Eukaryota > Metazoa > Chordata > Mammalia > Rodentia > Heteromyidae > Dipodomys > Dipodomys merriami. The sequence goes on from NW_027206401.1 coordinate 11,866,871, forward strand.
GAAGTTGGCTCAGTGGTAGAGCGCTTGCCTTGCATGCCTGAGGCCCTGGGTTCGATTCCTCAGCACCACATAAGCAAAAAGAAAAAAGCCGGAAGTGGCGCTGTGGCTCAAGTGGTAGAGCACTGGCCTTGAGCTGAAGAGCTGAGGGACAGTGCTCAGGCCCAGAGTTCAGGCCCCACAACCGGACCAAAAAAAAAAAATAAAAAATAAAAATAAAAATCAGTTTCTCTATCCTGGGTCTCATTCTGATTCACTAGATATATTTTCTCAACCAAAAATCCTTTCTTTGCATATATGTACACATAACGCATATAAAGCTTTTGTTCTATCCAAACAGTTGTACTCTGTTGCACAAAGCATCTCACTGCTTGCCTGAGCCATTTACTTAGTTAAGTCCTTACCAGTAAATAGTTAAGAAGGTTTTCTCTCTCTTTCTTTCCTTTCTTTTATCTATCTATCTATCTATCTATCTATCTATCTATCTATCTATCTATCTATCTTTTTATCTTTTTGGAGGGGTTACTGGGCTTGAACTTAGGGCCTGGGTGCTGTCCTTAACTTTTTAGCTCTGGCTTATATTCTCCACTCGAGCCACAGCTCCATCTCCAGCTTTTTAGTAGTGTTTTTAGAAGTAAGAGTCTTACAGACTTTCCTGGCAGGGCTGGCTTTGAACTGTGATCCTTAGATTTTAGCCTCCTACAGCTAAGATTACAGAGATGAGGCAGAGGCTCCTTGCTGCTTGTGTTTTCTATTATAGGCAGTGCTGTAATAAAATCCTGAAATTATCTATAGGATTGAATGTACATAGTCAGGGTCCACTGTACTATTTTTTTTTTTTTTTTTTTGTCGGTCATGGAGCTTGAACTTTGGGCTTGGGCGCTATCCCTGCACTCTTCAGCTCAAGGCGAGCACTCTACTGCTTGAGCCACAGTGCCACTTCGGGTTTTCTATTGGTATTTTGGAGACAAGAGTCTCATGGACTTTTCTTCCCGGGCTGTCTTTGAATCATGATCCTCAAATCTCAGTCTCCTGAGTAGCTAGGATTCCAGGCATGAGCCACCAGTGCCCTGCTCACTGTACTTTCTATTGTGCAAGTTTGTTTCCATTTTCTCTCAGTAGGCTTTCATTTCTTGGCAGAGCTTGTCTTACTCACTCTTGAATGGCTACCAATATTCTGAGCATAACAGGGATTTAATAAACATTTTAATTTTGTCAAAGTTGATTAATATGCTAGAAAAAAATAGATGTTATTTTATTTCCCCCTTTTTTCTTACCTTATTATACATTCTACTAAAAATACAGTAAATATAACTCACATTTTAATAATTAAAATGCTAAAGTTTCAAAAATAAGAAACACTTACTTGTAGTCAGAAACTGGGAAAAGCAGCTTTAACATGGTTATGACCCCAGCTGCTCCAAGCATTCCAACCACCATGACATTGAGAAGCATGAAGACCACGGGGAAAATCCTGCTCCAGAACAAGCACAGGTCTTTTCTGAACTTCTCCATCCACAGGCACATCACCTGAAACAGGAGCTGCAATAAGTTACGCCAAGTCCCATACACTTGAAATCATTAAATTTCTCCATGCTTTAGTTCTGGAGAGATGAAAATATTCTGTATTTTGAATGTGGTGGTAGTTATTTGTGTCTCAAAACCAACTATGCTTTTTGAGCTGGGGATGGATCATAATTCAGTGGTAGAGTATCTTGTATTCCTGAAGTCCTGGGCTCAATTTCAGCACACGGGGGGAAAAAATCCCCCCCCCAAAAAAACATCCCAAAGGTTGTGGATTTTAAACAGGTGCATTTTAATTTAGAATGTACCTTAGTGAGAGGTTAGGGGACTAAAGCAGGAAGGGTAAAAATGTCTCCTAAGGAGCTTCATTACAATCTTTAAAGATTATAAAAACACAGGCACAGAAATTACTTACACTGTTGTCTAAGTACAAATGAAATGGAAAATAAATGCTAAATGATAAGAGATCAGTTAGGCTTGTCCATTGTAAAAGAATGGACCAGAGTCTGTGTCAAATACTGGGAGGATGAAAAAGGAGAGAAAGACTAACTTGGGAGCAGCTTTTAGAAGCATGAAGGTTCATTGAATATAAAATGTTTCCATACTTTAAGAGTGAGGCACTGATGGCATGGAGTATGAAGACAGTGGCAAACACAGGCAGTGTTCTAGGAGGCTAGGAGTGGGCCAGACAGGTTACTGCAACCCTAAATAATGTGAGTGAGAACTTCCTGCTGATGAATCATAGAGTTTACTCATTTAAATAAGGTAAGGGACCTAGCTAACATGGGGAGATACCTAAATATTCTCTAAAGTGTGATTATCTTTCCAGTCATCGGTAGACGTATCATGGCTATTCTGTGAGTACTTAGTAGTTATCAATGCATGCTTATCTGTAATATACATATTATAGAAATCTTACCTCACCTTAAATACTTTACAGACTGAGTATACATAAACAGGTTAAAGGAATTAGTCAAACATCATACAACTAGTAAATGCCAGACCATATTTCAATCCTAGACAGTAAGGACTCTAGAATGTCTACTTCTAACCACTGTGCCTAACCACCACATGAGATGCTGAGGACATATGACTGAGGTAGAGTAGCAAAGTAAAGAAATGGAGGTGGGGGGGAGGGGGGAGGCTGGGAAGGGAGGTGAAGGGTAAACAAATGAGGAGGCTGCAATGCTTGGTAAGAAATATATGCATTATCCTGCCAATGTAATTGTAACCCCTCTGTACAGTATGTTCTGAAATAAAATAAAATTAAATTAAAAAAAAAAAAAAGAAATGGAGGTAGAGGAAAAAAACTCTGGGACTGAAGATTCCCAACCAAATCAAATTTAGGGCCTTGATAATCATAATGTGAATAAACACAAATACATACATACATATATATATATATATATATATATATACATATATACACATATATGTATTATCTTTGTTATATACACATATATGTATATATGTACATATATATTCCAAATAAACCATCCCCCCAAAATCCCCCAAAACCATCCCAAAAGTTGTGGATTTTAAACAGGCGCATTTTAATTTAGAATGTACCTTGAGGGGTTAGGGGACTAAAGCAGGAAGGGTGAAAATGTCTCCTAAGGAGGTTCATTACAATCTTTAAAGATTATAAAAACACAGGCACAGAAATTACTTACACTGTTGTCTAAGTACAAATGAAATGAAAAATAAATGCTAAATGTAAGCGATTAGGCTTGTCCATTATAAAAAATGGAAATGTATGGAGGAAAACAAGAATAGCTACATATATTAAACTAAAATCATGGGAGGTAAAGGTATGGCTCCAGTGGTAGAGTACCAGCCTTGAGTAAAAAAACTAGCAAAGCAAGAAGTGAGGCCCTGAGTTTAAACCCCAGTAGCAGCATACACACACAACAAAAAACCACCATCACCAACCAAACAAACCCAAAAACATTGTCCAAAAAGAAATGTACTCATTACCTGACTTATGTAACTGTTACTTCTCTGCACATTCCCTTTATAATAACAATTAAAAAAAAAAAAGAAAAACCAACAAAAAAACACCACAATGAGTTCATTTTTTTTGTTTTGGTTTTTTTGGTCAGTCATGGGGCTTGATCTCTGGACTTGGGTGCTCTCCCTGAGCTCTTCAGCTGAAGGCGAGCACTCTACCGATTGAGCCAGAGAGCCACTTCCAGTTTTCTATTGGTTTATTGGAGATAAGAGTCTCATGGACTTTCCTGCCTAGGCTGACTTTGAACTGTGATCCTCAGATCTCCGCCTCCTGAGTAGCTAGGATTACAGGCATGAGCCACTGACGCCCGGCTGAGTTCATTCTTATACTCCACAATTCTAATCTAATCATAAATTTATGGATTCCACTTGTTTTAAGTGCTATTATCTATTTTATTCAACTTAACCATCATTGTTTATAACACCAGATAAATTTACCTTGTATGAGGAAGGAGGATCTGCTCTTAGAGGAGTCTCAGGTAATTTGCCAGGCAAAGCATCTTCATCCACAGTGGTTTCCATGTTCCTGATAAGATACTGGCTGGTGGTCTGCAACAAACTAACACTATCTACTGAGGAGGAAGAGCAGAGTTACCAAAATGCTCCCAGGATGCCCCAGGCTCTCTACTGGTCCTAAGGTGATTAGACCAATTACATATAGGACAGGATATATTGCGATATGGAAGAGCAAAATAAAGATGTCCTATTGTTTGATTTACACATCAAAAGGGAGACATACTCATTCCTTTTAAGGAGCTACAGCTATGTGACTTTGTCACATAGAAAAATCTAAATTTTAAATGTTCTATGTTTCAGTGAAAATGAGTACTTCTTTCTCTAAATAAGTCTTTTAAATATTTTATTTTCTAAATATAGAATTGGCATGTAGAAGTCACGGTAATCTGTATGACTCCTGATTTTAGTATGTGTGCTGCAGAAGCAAGCACTACATAGCATTATTACATATTATTACAAATATGTAATGTGGGTAAGTACTTGAGCATGTCACTGTGCAATCAGTGCTGATCACAGACTACTCAGGGGCTCACATATACTAGACCAGTACTCTACCATAAGCCACACCTCAGCCTCTCATTTGTTCTGTACATAAGTTTATACACAAAACAACTGTAATTAAGAATAGAGAGCATATTTTACAACCATTGTAAAACTTACAAAACTTAAGAGTATATAAGGGCTGAGGGTGTGGCTCAAGTGGAAGAGTGCCGGTCATGAAAGCATGCCTGAGTTTGAATCCCAGTATTGAAAAAAAGAAGAAAAAAAGCATAAAAACTACTAACTAAAGAAATACTGACCAAAAAAAAGCAATACTGGTCTTAGCATCTGAAATTAGTCTTTCAACTTACCTTTTTTGGAGAGGTTAGGAACAGTAATTAAAATGTCACTGTCTCGGGACATAGAGTACAGCATGCTCTCTTCCAAAGGAAGGGTATAGTTTGAATGTCTGAGTATTCCTTGATTCTTCACTAAAATGTCAATTTCAGTAACATCCTTTTGTTGAGCCTGTGAAAGCAAAATAGTACATTTTATTTTAAATGACGATCTAGCACTATAAAAGTTTTTTCTTCCTTGACTTCTGTAGTTAAAAACCTTGCCCTGTGCTGACAATTATTCATCCTCACTACCCCAAGGCATTAAGTTCACAACCTTACTCATATTCCTGTCTTCTTTTTTTGCCAGTCCTATGGCTTGAATTCAGGGCCTGGGCATTGTCTCTGAGCTTTGTTGCTCAAGGCTAGCTCTGTTACTTAATCCACAACTCCATTTCTGGCTTTTGGTGGCTAATTGGAGATGAGAGTCTCAGGGACTTTCCTGCCCCAATTGGCTTTGAACCATGATCCTTAGATCTTAACTTCCTGAGTCACTACAATTACTGACATAAGCCACAGGGGGTATAAACAAAAGTTAATGTCTTCTTACTTTCTCTGTTCAATGATGTTTATGACATTTTTAAGTAATACAAATATGGGGAATTTATAACAAATTAAGTTTTTAAATTAATAAATTTCAAATGCTAAAGTAAATAATTCTAAATAGACAGACAATATCGAATATAGACAATACTGTGTTACCTTCTTAAGACAGCACAAACTTAACTTTACCGTCTAACATCCAGTGAACAAGCACAGCATCTTACCTGCTGTCCATCGACCTCTACTACCTCTTCTTGAATGACAATTAGTTGCAAATTGGAACCAGATGCCATAGGCCACTGGTGAACCAAAATCCTGACACCGACAATTCCAAAATACACTTTTTCCTCCAAATTTTCACGCTTCACTATTAAAAAAAAAAAGCAGTGACATCTTTAAGAAAAAATGCCACCAAATCTGTTACTGAATGATTATTTTCATGATATTTATATGGAACAAGACAGCAGAAAATCTGTTTTGTTGGCTTTCTTCATCCTTGACCTTGAACTTTCAGATTTATAAAAACAAAGATGGCATGTCCTTACAGTGGACTACAGTTAAAAAGGGAAATATATGATGGTTTTCAGATTTCCTATGAAACACTACACTAGCAACATCCTTTCTACCCTTTTCCTCAGGTTGACAATAAGGAGCCAACATGACCTAAGTACAAAGCAGGCCATAAGACAGCCATGTTCTACAATAGTAAGCACATTCCTCCATCCATCAGAAAATTCTAACAGAAGGGAAACAATCCTCAGTTCTGGGCTTGTTTTGCTTTTGTATGTATGTGGGGGCTTGAACTCAGCACCTCACATCATTTCTTTTCATTCTCTCTCAAGGCTGATACTGTACCATCAGAGCCACACATGCACTTCTGTTTTTTGCTGATTAAACGGAGATAAGAGTCTCTTGGATTTGTCTGCTCAGGCTGGCTTCAAACCACAAGCCTGAAATCTCAGCCTCCTGAGTACTTAGGATGACAGGCATGAGCTACCAGTGCCTGGCCACTTCACTTTCTATTTTCCACCCCTGTCCAAGGTTTTGGCTCTTGCTTTCCAGCTATAATGCAGAATCTTCAGTGACACCGATGATCAGAGTGCCTGTCATTCCATCAATCAATGCCAATCCCCCCCAAAAAATTTGCCACTAACCAATATAAAGAGCTTTAAACACATAAATATCATATACTATAGAAATGATACATATTATTATTTTAAAATGGAAATACAGAACTTATTTTGAAAAAAGGAGAAAATTTGAAATTTTTGATTTGGATAGTACTTACCTATCAAAGTTTGACAGCTTATTCGACTTACACCACTATTTACAGGTACATCATTTACATATACCTGTCCACTCTCATAGGTTATGTTAAGAACAACCTTAAAATAAAGCAGCACATATATTAATTCAAATGGCTTATAAATGACAAATTTTTCATGACAATATATTATCTTACTAAGTTAGAGGTATAGGTGCTATGGTGAGGATGTGGTTTGTACTCCAAGGAGATCAGTACTGGAAGCTTGGGCCTCTCTGTGTGGAGGTACTAAGGTGGTCAGACCTTTAAGATGCAGGGTGACTGGGAACATGCCCTCAAGGGAACTGTGAGACCCAGTCTCTCTCTGGATTCCTATTTGGCAAAGTAATCTGTTCCCACAAGGTGCTCCTGCTATTGCGATATCACCTGCCAGGAGGCTTTCACCTGAGCCAAGTAATGCTAGCAACCTGCCTTTGGACCTCCAGAACTGAAAGCTAAATATAAACTTGCTTCAGTTGTTTTGTTATAGTAACAAAAAGTGGGCTAAGAGAATCACTATAGCAAATTGTATACCACTGGCTAAATGAAACATTTAAAAACCTAATCAAGGGGAGACAAACCTGTTCTTTAAATACTTCTCCATCATCTTTCAGGATAGTTACATTAATTCTTATGCCATCCTGCAAAATAAATATATAAATTAAACGAGTATGCAGTTCACACTTTGACAATAGCTCAGTTCTTTTCCTTTCAAATAAGTTTGTTTTATAATACATTTTTTGTTGAGTTAAAAGAAAAAGGTAAGGACTAGGTCAAGGCCCTAAGTACTGACACACAAAAAAATTAAATGTCAAACTCTTCCCTACCATATAACAGAAGAAAGGTAAGCACTATCATAAAAGATAAGAACAGCCTTCAACTGTCTGTGAACACTGTGATGCAATTCATACTTCACTTAGCTACAGTGCCACCTTGGCGGGGTAGTGGAAACACACTCTGGACTCCGCCCAGAGGGGCCAAACAGAGTTCCAAGGCTATCGGACGCCGTTCCTCCCTTCCACACCCAAGGACCACTTCTTTAAACCCCACCAGGCAAGTGGAGAAGGTCCTGATCGACAGCCTCGGTCCTTCTCCGAGGCGCCCCGCTGCCTGCCCACCCCGGCCCAGCCTGGAAAAGCACTCAGTGATTGGGCAACTTCCACATTACCCGGCACACACACAGTGCTGGGCCCAAGTGTGTCAGGCTCTAGCCCAGGAAGGCGCCATTACAAAAGCCCGGGGTCACTGGGGATCGCGTATTTGTGACATTAAAGCCCAAGCAAGCAACAGTTTGGGCCCCACTGGGAATGCCTCAAGTTTCGTGGCCCTCAGTTCAGCCACACGTCGAGGGGCCCTGTCGGTCCTTTCTCGTTTACCTTCCCGCCACTCCCTCCCACGCCGCCCCATCTCCTGAGTGCGGGTCCCGTTCTTTCCGGGGGGGGGGGCGGGACCCCGAGACCGCTGCGGCTGCGCGTCGGCGCGAGGTAAGGGGTGTCCTGCGGACCACCCGGCCGCTCGGAGGGGTGGCAGCGCCCCTCGCCCTCCCTACCTGCGGGACTTCGGATGGAGGCGGCGAGGAGGTGCCGGTTGTTAGCCACCCGACGGCCGGCAGCGCCAGGAACAGCAGGCGCAGGAGGGCCAGCAAAGTCTGCGGACCCCCGTCCATCTTCCACTCCAGGGCTGAGAGCCAGGGAAGGAGAGGGCGGAGCCAGCTCGGGACGGGGCAGGCGGACCTCAAGGGGCGTGGCCTCAGGAAGGGCGTGGTCTCCCTAGGGGCTGCGCAGGCGCAATTGGTTGCTCTCGCCGCACCACCTGCAGAAGGGGGCGGGGTCAAGGTTGGGGGGGCGTGGCGGGGCGGTGTTGAGGCACCCTAAAGCACTGGAGACCTCCATCCACACTGCCAAATGCCGGCGAAAGTCGGTCTACAAAGTGAAAATCCTTTAGAGCACTCCTTCATTAGAAACAAAACATTTAACATTTCGAGGGAAATCTTTACTTTCTCTTCCAAAATAATGTCGCACCATTATGACATTTTCATCTGAGCCTGTAATGCATTTTACTCATTCCTTCCTTTGCTCTTCCTCCTCAGCGACCCTCTCCTCTTCCCACAACGATCCACTTTCATTCCCCCTCCCTGGATTCCACAGGAGAAAAACTTCATCAACGTTTGAGTCTCGGTTACTTTGCTTAACATGACCTTCAGAACTTTTTTTAAAAATTAGTTCCCGTGCCCGGCTGCTAGTGGAAATGTCTAGAACGAATTTAAAAACTACGGAGGTCTTCCTGGGAACCCAAGTTTGTAATTTAATGTATCTGGGCTGCCCTGAGACGGCCACAGTTTCAAAATGCTTGGTTCCCGCCCCCCCAGCACACACACAGTTTATTGTATAATCAAACTGGACGACCAGCCACGCCTTAATGTATCCTTGTCAGCCAACCACGGGGCGGCTGCCTGGAGACCTCGCCCTCAACTGGAAGCCAACCCCTCAGGATCTAGGCGCCTTTCTATGAAATAATTCTAATCGAAATGAAAATGGAAGTGTAGGCATCCTCCAACTTTCCATTCATTTCGACTATTATGAAACTGGCTAAGCAGTGGTTATCCAAAAATTCGGGCATTTTCTATTAACAGGATTTTATACTGACTTATAAGAACTTTAGAGATATATCTTTTCAGACAGAATAACTACCATTTTCTTTTTTGGCTCTGCTGGGGTTTGAGCTCATGGCCTCACGCTTGCTAAGCTTGCTTGGCTAGAGCTCTATATCTTGAGCCAAACCACCAGACTGTCTTTTTGCTGGTTATTTTGATAATGGAGTCTTGAGGACTTTCCTGCCATGGATGGCTTTAAACCACGACAGTTTGGATCTCAGTCTGTATAGCTAGGATTTACAGGCATGAGATACCAGCCACTTGACTCATAGTCTTTCTTTGACATACAACATTTAAAAAAAAAACAAAAAACAAAAAAAAACACCTTGCAGCCGGGTGCCAGTGGTTCAAGCCTGTAATCCTAGCTACTCAGGAGGCTGAGTTCTGAGGATCATGGTTGCTTTAAATCCAGCCCAGGTAGGAAACTCCAAGCGACTCTTCTCTCCAATAAACCACTAGAAATCCAGAAGTGGCACTGTGGCCCAAGAGATAGAGCGCCCGCCTTGAGTCTGAAGAGCGCAGGGACAGATACCCGAGCCTAAGCCCAAAAAATTGCAACAAAAAATTGCAAGCCAGGTGCTGCTGGTGGCTCAAGCCTACTCCTTGATATTAAGATATTAAGGATGGCAGTTTGGAGCCAGCCCCAAAAGAAAAATCTGTGAGACTTCCAATTTAAGCTGCAAAAAGCCAAAACTGGAGGTGTAGCTCAAGTGGTAGAGTGCTAACCTAGCCCTTAGTTCAAGTTGCAGTACTGGTACACACACACACACACACACACACACACACACACGCACACATTTTCTTTGAAGTCCCTTTTACTTGATCTTCCTCCCCTATGCCTGTTTTAAAAGGTTTAGCCAAAATTCACCTGTTCAACTAACTTCTTGCCTATTCTACATCATTTCTTACAAGTTACTAACGAAGCCCCAACCACTTTTGGATTCTATTTGCAACCACTGGCTTTTTCACTCTGTTTTGGTCTTCTGGAACTAAACATGAATCTAGGCCTGGCATGGAGACACACTCTTGTAGTCCCAGCTACTCAGTAGGTGAAGATCAGAAGACTCATAGTTCCAGCAAAAAGCAGGAGACCGTACTTAGAAAAATAACTTAAGGGAGGGGCGGGGGAGAACAAACCCAAAGCCAAACCAAACCTGCAGGTGTGGCTCAAGGCCCTGAGTTCAAACTCCAATACCCCCTCTGAAATGAATGTCAGAAAACAAGACACATATGGATCTGAAGAGTTTATACTAGTGGTATGTGTTGTGTAAGTGTCCAAGGTACATACATAAGAAAAGGTAGTAAGGGAGGGTGAAGTCTGTTTCCAGCAGAATCCCTTCCGACATCCCTATTTCAAATGTACGCGCCAAGCCTGCAGCCGCCGGAAGTCAGGGGGCGGCACTGACTCGGCTAGCCGGAAGGAGGTTCCGGAACCGCGCGGAGGGGCGCCGGAAGATGACGCAAACGTGCGTCGCGTGGAGGCTGACGCCAGCGTGAGCGACGAAGGGCTGCGCCTGTCACCCCCGCCTCCCGGACTTGCTGTGGGGAGACCGGCGCCATGGCGGTTCTGTTGGAGACCACTCTGGGAGACGTGGTCATCGACTTGTACACGGAGGAGCGGCCGCGCGGTGAGGCCCTCGCCCTGCCCACCCGTCTCTGGGCCACGAGTTCGCGTCCTCACTGTCCCTTCTCTGCGCCGCTCCGGGTGGCCCTCGGCTCGAGCTTTCGGTGCCCGCCACCGGCTGTTTCATGAACGGGCTGTGGTTAGGAAAGTTTGTGTGAGAACGTAATCGAGTCTGAACAACCCTTCGCCTGCATCTTGGGTGGGTCAGTTGAGTGGCGGGTGCAGCAGACATTCACTGCCCTTAGGAGTGCGGGGGGGGGCGGGGCGGCTCTGTATGCGAATGCTGTGATCTCTGTGGCTTTACTCGTGTAGGGAGCTTGACAGATACGCTTAATCAGTTACTAATCAGTTATGTCTCGATGGAAGCTGGTAGGATGAACGTGGCGCAGCATCCCGCCGGGATGGAAGAAGGGAGGGGGCGGCCGCCGGTGAGGACGGAGCCTGCCAGTCCCGGGGCTAAGCCTTAAGGTCTCATTTTTGTGATCGTGGCGAAAGCCTACCTGTACTGTGAATTGTGTGGTAGGAGGATGTGTAAGTTGCTATGGAAACACACGGGAGTAATTCGTCCCTAGTGAGGGTGAGAAGAAGCACAGCAAGGAAAGGCTGGAACTCTTGAACTCGCTCTTGAACCGACGAATGGAATTAAAGTTTCTTGGTGGTTTGCTTAGATTTTCTGGAAACGGAAAGTACTTTGGCATGGTTATAAGGACGACGGAGGAGCGGGTGTATAGGGTGGAATGATGAGGTTTGAGCCTGGTCAGATACTGTTAGGTCTCGTGTGCTCTGCAAATGATCAGTCTTTGAAGGTTTTAGAAGCAAGAATGAACGTTGGCATAATGGTTTGGGGACGACAATAGGCAACTCTTTGTGTGTCTGTGTGTATACCCATATCATGTGGGAGATGAAGAAGACCAGAGAGAGTCATGTATATACCTGTAAACAGCTTCATTTAGCAGTTGTCAACACTTGGCCAATCTTGTTTTGTTTCACATATAATATCCCACCTGCCCTGGCTTTATTTAATCAAAAATTACTTCAGGCCAAGAGCAAGTGGCTCATGTTTAAAATCCTAACTTCTCAGGAGGCTAAGATCCAGTTCCAAGCCAGCCAGGCTCTGTGAGATTGTATTTCTAAAGTAACCACAAGAAGCCATGTTGGAGGTGTGGCTCAAGTGGTAGGGTGCCCCCCAATGAACAAGCAAACTGAATGAATTTGAGGCTCTGCATTTAAGCCCTGTTTGTGTGGGAGGGGATTAGTTCAGTGTATATATCTAAAAGATAGCCATCTTTTATACAAAACCACAAATCATTATCGCACTAAGGAATTAACGATTCCTTAGTATCAGTTAAACATAAACATTTTAAAATGTGATCATTTAAATTAGAATCAAGCACCTGGTGAGGCTTTTTTCGTACCATCTTCTCTTTAATTCCTTCTTGTTTCTGATCTCAGAGCCTTATAATTTCTTGGATTTGATCTCAGGGCCTCATTATTGCTGGGCTAGCCCTTTCTCTACTGCTGGCCACACCTCCAGCCCTGTATTTTTGCCGGTTATTTTTAGGATAAAGCCTCAGTACATAAATGTGTCCCTGGACTGCAGACTAGTCTACCTGTAGGATGACAGGCACTGTGTGTCTAGTTTCCCTTCATGGTGATGGAGTTCCACAGGCTTTCCTGCAGGCCTGGAGTCTTGATTCTCCCAATCTCAGCCTCTCACATAGCTTAGAATGATATTTGCTTACCACTGCACCCAGCTGTGGGCCTCCCAAGTAGCTAGAATCACAGGCATGAACTACTGGTAACTGGTCTCTCTTTTTTTGTATATTTATTTTTAAATGACTCATAAGATTATACATATTTATGATGTGTCATGTGATGATGTGATACAATCCAGTTCTTTTAATGTTTACCCTAAGCCTACATGAACTTCTTAAGCTAGAAACAATTTCTCATTTGCACATTGTGATATATACATATATATTTCATCAAATTAATCCATCAATAAAGGATTCTTATCCCAAATGTTAATACTCTGCATTGTTAGCACAGATGTCCAAAAAGTTCTAAGAAAAAAAAATTTTTAAACCCACAACATCAGCAGCTCATGCCTATAATTCTAGCTACTCAATAGGCTGAGATCTGAGGATCTTGGTTTGAAGCCAGCTTGGGCAGGAAAGTCCATGAGACTCACTCCTATTTCCAATAAACGACTTAAAAAGCTAGAAATGGAGCGTGGCTCAAGATGTAGAGCACTAGCATTGAGCAAAAAGGCTCAGGGATAGTGGCTAGACTCTGGACCCAAGCCTCAGGACTAGTGCTCATATGTGTACATGCACGTGTACACACACACAAAACTCCCACCCCATTTAAAATATATTGTCGGGCTGGGAAGGTGGCTCAGTGGTAGAGCGCTTGCCTTGCATGCCTGAGGCCCTGGGTTCGATTCCTCAGCACCACATAAGCAAAATGAAAAAAGCTGGAAGTGGCGCTATGGCTCAAGTGGTAGAGCGCTAGCCTTGAGCTGAAGAGCTGAGGGACAGCGCCCAGGCCCAGAGTTCAGGCCCCACGACCGGACCCAAAAAATAAATAAATAAATAAATAAAATAAAATATATTGTTTTTTTAAGGTTTGTCCTTTTTATTTTATTTATAGCTTTTGCTACTTGGTTGTTTTTCCTTTTCTTTTTCATTTTTTAAAAACAGGAATTGAGAGATTGTTTCATACTAACTGCTTTTATTTGTATAAAACTGAATTTGTGGATTACCACAATATTTTTTTTCTTTTAGCCTGCTTGAATTTCTTGAAGTTATGCAAAATGAAATATTACAACTATTGCCTTATTCACAATGTACAGGTGAGTTGTGAATATTATTCATATCTTTAGTTCTTAAATCCATCTAGCAAACTATGAATTAACAAAAATCCTGTGTATTTTAGAGAGATTTCATCATTCAAACTGGTGATCCTACAGGGACTGGCCGTGGAGGGGAATCTATTTTTGGGTAAGTTCTTTTTTGTTTTGGTGCCAGTACTGGGGCTTGAACTGGCCTAAGCTGAGCATGCTTCTCTAGCTTTTTTGCTCAAGACTAACCTCTTCTACTTTAGCCACAGCCTCACTTCCAGCTTTTTAATGGTTAATTGAAGATAAGAGTTTCATGTACTTTCCTGCCCTAGCTGGCTTCAAACTGTGATCCTCACATCTCAGCCTCCTGAGCAGCTAGGATTACAGGCATAAGCCATCAGTTCCGGGCCTATAAGATGTTCTTTTATTTTTAAATGAAGAAGAATAGAAATGCTCATGGTTAAATCTATTATTTTACTTTAGTTTTTTGAAATAGGATCTCATTGTATAGCATGGAATGGCCTAGAACTTTGAATTTTCTCTGTTCAAACTTCCAAGTGCTGATATTATAGGCATATGCCATCACGCCCAGGTTCAGTTTTCATTTCAAAAGATGGTTCAAGTGTATGGTGTTATAGCACCTCTGTGTTTCATTTTAAGAGGACTTAGGTTTTGTAACTTTACATTTTCAGACAACTATATGGTGATCAAGCAAGCTTCTTTGAGGCAGAAAAAGTGCCAAGAATTAAGCACAAGAAGAAAGGCACTGTATCCATGGTGAACAATGGCAGCGGTCAGCATGGATCTCAGGTTAGGAACCATTTCCTGAATTTTGCCTAGAAATGGACTAGAAGGGACCATGAAGTTATCTTTTTAACCTATTCAGTAATAAAATAATGTAAGCAAAGGAATTAGGAGGGAAAAAAAGTACTGCTTTTTTTCTGTATTTAAAAAAAGGGCTATGATGTTGTTCAGTGGTAAAGTGCAAGCTTTAGCACAAGACCAGGCAACACACATGATTTTGTCCTCTTAAATATAAACTACTTTCATTGTGAATAATTTTTTTTTAAAGAGTGAAGTCTCATGTTGGTAAGGCAGTCACTTAGCCATGTAAGCCATGCCCAGTCCTCTTTTGCCTTATTTTCCTAGTAGCTGTTTTTTTAATTGGCATTAGGGAGCATTTCATTGTAATACTTCCATATATATATATATAATTATATGTATACAGATATGTATATGCATATATATTCATGAATATGTATGTCTTTTAAGTCTAGCTTCCACATATGATGTCTAAATATAGAATATCTTTTTAAATTATATATATTTTTATTTTATTTTATTTTTTTTGTTTTTTACTTTTTTTGGGTCCGGTCGTGGGGCCTGAACTCTGGGCCTGGGTGCTGTCCCTCAGCTCTTCAGCTCAAGGCTAGCGCTCTACCACTTGAGCCACAGCGCCACTTCCGGCTTTTTTCTTTTTGCTTATGTGGTGCTGAGGAATCGAACCCAGGGCCTCACGCATGCAAGGCAAGCGCTCTACCACTGAGCCACCTTCCCAGCCCTGTCACTTCTTTTATCATTGTCCCCTCCTCCCATCCCTCCCAACCCAATGGGTATCTTGGTTTTTGAGCTTGTCTTGTCTCACATAATATGTTGTCCTCGGGGCTGGTAATGTGGTTCAGTGGTAGAGTGCTTGTCTTGCATAGATGAGGCCCTGGGTTCAATTCCTCAACACCACATAAGCAGACAAAAGCCAGAAGTGGTGCTGTGGCTCACGTAGTAGAGCCACTAGCTTTGCGCTGAAGAGCTGAGGGACAGTGCCCAGGCCCAGGGTTCAGGCCCCATGACTGACAAGAAAAAAAAGTTGTCCTTTAATTCCATACTTTTTTTCCAAATGATATCATTTGAAAAAAAATGATATGTAATATTCCATTGTGTGTGTGTGTGTGTACACACACACACATCTTCTTTACCTGTTTCTTGGCACCTTGGCTGATTCCATCCTTTGGCTTTTGTGAACAGTGTTGCAATAAACATAGGTATCAATAAGTATATATTGATTTATTCTTCTTGACATATATATCCAATAATTGTATGTTAGCATCATAAAGGTAGTCTAATTTCTGGAAGAACCTCTACATAACTTCCATTGTGGTCACACTAGTTTACAATCCCCTGCATCAATAGGTATTGATAATAGCTATTTCAACTGGGGTGAAATGGAATTTTAATGTGGTTTTGATTGTATTTCCTTTATGGCTAATCATGCTGAACATTTCTTTATGTGTCAATTGGCCATTTGTATTTCTTCTTGTGAGAATTGTCTGTTCATTTCTTTTATTCATTTATAAACTGGATTATTCATTTGCTGTTTTACTTTTTTGAGTTCTTTGAATGCTTGGTTATTAATCCTTTATCAGTTGAATAACCAAAGATTTTCTTTCATGGGTTGTCTTTTAGTTCAGGTGGTTTTTTCTTTTGTTATATAGAAACTATGTAGTTTAATTATAGTTTCATTTGCCAGTCTTTGTTCTCTTCCACTGGGAAGTTGTAGTCTTATTCAGGATATATGCCTGTAACTTCTAAGGTTTTCCCCATATTTTCTTGAAGCAAATTTAAAGTATCAGGTCTTACCTTTGATCCATTTTGAGTTTATTTATTTTTTGGTTGGTTATGGGGCTTGAACTAAGAGTCTGAGTGCTGTCCCTGAGCTTTTTTTGCTCAAGGCTAGTGCTCTACCACTTTGAGTCACAGCTTCACTTCCAGTTTTCCTGCCTGGGCTGGCTTTGAACCACGATCCTCAGATCTCAGCCTCCTGAGTAGCTAGAGGTGTGAGCCACTGGTGCCTGACTTGGAGTTTATTTGTGTGTGTGTGTGTGTGTGTGTGTGTGTGTGTGTGTGTGTGTGTGTGTGTGTGTGTGTGTGTGTGTGTGTGTGTGTGTGTGTGTTTGTGTGTGTGTGTGTGTTTGTGTGTGTGTGTGTGTGTGTATGTGTGTGTGTGTTCTGCACACACCAATACTGAGGCTGCTCAGCATGGCCCTGTCCCTTATCTTTTTTGCTCAAGACT
This sequence comes from Dipodomys merriami, assembly GCF_024711535.1. Taxonomy (NCBI): domain Eukaryota; kingdom Metazoa; phylum Chordata; class Mammalia; order Rodentia; family Heteromyidae; genus Dipodomys; species Dipodomys merriami. The sequence continues at coordinate 11,883,825 of NW_027206401.1, forward strand.
AGCCTTCTACCACAGCTATACTTCTGCTTTTTGTTGATTAATTGGGTCTTTCTATACTGTTTTGTTGGTTTTCAGGTCTGGTTTTGTTACTATGGCTATGTAGTATAATTTAGAATCTGCTAGTGTGATATTTCCAGTAGTGCTCCTTTACTTAGAATTTCTGCTATTCATGGTCTTTTATGATTCCACTTGAATGTTTGGATTGGCTTTTCTAATACAGTGAGGAATAATTCTTGGTTATTTGTTGAGGTAGTGCCTTGTTTTATGCTTAGGGCTGGCCTGGACTGTTATCCTAACACTTGTTCTTTCTCATGTCGCTGGTGATAAGGGCTGTGTTGCCACTAAACCTCATCGTAGCTGTGATAACAGACACGTACAACTACACCCAGTGTTTGATCAAGATGGAGTTGAGGTTTGTTCTGGCCTTGAATAGCAATATCCTCAGCTCTGCCTCCCAAGAAGCTACATTTCAGGCTTATGCCACTATACCTGGGCCATTGTGAGTGATTTAGAAAATACAGAAAACTGCAAAGAAGAAAGTATTAATATCCATAATCCTGTCATCCATGGTTATCACTGTTCACTTTGTAGCCTGTTTCCTTCCAGTATTTATTACTTGTTATAAAACATACGTCTTATACCTTTTGTTGATTATTCTGTTCAACTCAGAAATGGAGCTATGCTTTGTTCAAGTATTTTAGACTATAGGGGCATTTGTGTACATATTAGTGTTTGTATAAATGAGTTCCATAGCTCTTAGTTCTAGCAACAAGTTTAAGAATTGGTATAGTAAAGCTAGAGTCACTTATGTAGTTTTGATAGTCTTCAGTGATTTTCAGTTACAATTATGTTTATTCTTTGTCTTCTTGTATAGTTTCTTATTACTACAGGAGAAAACCTAGATTACCTTGATGGTGTTCATACAGTTTTTGGGGAGGTGACAGAAGGCATGGACATAGTCAAGAAAATTAATGAGACCTTTGTTGACAAGGATTTTGTACCTTACCAAGATATCAGGTATGAGCACAATTTATTATCTTGAACATACTAGAATGTTGAGTACTGTGGGGGTTCACTGGTAAGAGGTATCAGTGAAATTCATATGCGTAGAATAATGTATAATTTCAAAATATGACTTAATACAAATGATAAGAATTCTTATAAAAAAGATAGTTGTACTAATAATTTACAGTTGGTTAATGTTGGGAGGACTATTAGTGCTTAATGCAGAATACTAAGAAATAGGGCAAAAGTACTAAGATTTAGACATATTTTTTTGCCAGTCCTGGGGCTTGAGCTCAGGGCCTGGGCGCTGTCCCTGAGCTGCTTTTGCTCAAGCTAGCATTCTACCACTTGGGCCACAGCACCACTTCCGGCTTTCTCTGTGTATACGGTGCTGAGGAATCGAACCCAGGGCATGTGAGGCAAGCCACTGAACCACCTTCCCAGCCCAAGACATATTTTAAAGTAATGCACAATAACTTAATATCAAACAATGAAAAATAGTAGCACTCATTATAAAAGTATAACCACTAATATCTTGTGTAATATAAGTTTTCTTTGGCATTAGAAATTCTTAAGTTGTTTGTTATAATTTGTGAAGGTAAGATATAGGTTCTAAGATGAATTAAATGTAACATTTGATTTGGATTTATTTTGTAAGGATAAATCATACAGTGATTTTAGATGACCCATTTGATGACCCTCCTGATTTATTAATTCCTGATCGATCACCAGAACCCACAAGGGAACAGTTAGACGTAAGTAGACTGGCTTACGATTAGAATGTACATGCATAATAGTAATGTCTGTGTGAGTTTGGCTTACTGATCTTCAAAACTCGTTTCTCCATAAGTGGTAATGTCTGTATGAGTTATCAAAATTCTTCGTAAGGATTTTCTTGTTCAGTTATACTAGAGCAAGTTTTCTTGTTTTTGTTTTTTTATAACTTTTTCATTTCCCTAATTTCTTTTCTTTAGTTTCTGTCCTACAGAACAGTCTTAGTTCTGGAAATTTATATGAACAACACCTTGGAATAAATTTTATTATCACCTAACCTAGTTGGGAGACTAGCTTCAAGGCCAAATTAAACTGTCATCCTGTGGGGATACTTTTCATCTGGGCATCTTCTGGAATCAGGCTAGAACCCAGAAATTTCTGTTGTCTATCACAGACTGTTCTTCCAGATATTTTGAGGTATAAATTTCTGCTTTTGAGGCTTCCTCAAAGCTGAATTTATGATTGAGATGGGTGTGTGACTCTAAGATTTTCTTTTACATTTAGCATTAGTTGGAGAATAGTAATGTCTATATAAGTATTATTTTGATTTTATAGTATGAGCTAAGCTCAATCTGGCTAATATTATGGAATTAATTTAAGTCAGTTTAAGGTTTGTTTCAGTTGCTGGATATTCTAACATGTTTGGTAAAACTAAGACTAAAATTTAATGTCTTTTAAATATATCAATGACTTGTACCTTATAGAGTGGTCGAATAGGAGCAGATGAAGAAATTGATGACTTCAAGGGAAGATCAGCTGAGGAAGTAGAAGAAATAAAGGCAGAAAAAGAGGCCAAAACACAAGCTATTCTTTTAGAGATGGTAAGATAAATTATCTTTGCCCAGGTATTTGTTTTATAACATATTTATCACATTCTTTTTCTGGATCGCTCTACTTTTTGGCTCTTGTGATAGTCTAAAAGTACTAAAATGTCAATGAAGAGAATTTTTTAAAATTAAGTTTAATATTATATAATGTGAAAATAATAAACTTGAGCCTGGCACCAGTGGGCTCATGCCTATAATTCATAATGCCTATAATTTATGCTCAGATCTGAGAAATGCAGTTTGAAGCCAGCCCAGGCAGATAAATATGAGAGACTCTTTAATTTACCAGCAAAAAGCCAGGAAGCAGAGGTGTAGCTCAGTTGGTAGAGTAGTACCAGTTGTAATCAAAAAGGTCAAGTGAAAGCTCAAGGCCCTAACCAGTAATGGCACAAAACAAAACACACACAGAAAGACAAAAAAGCCAACAAATTTGGTTCCATTATCAGTATGGTGCCAAATGCCTTCTTAAACATGGAATGTGGATATCTAATTTGTAATTATTAACTGAATTTTAATTGCTTAATGTGGCTTTCCTTGGTGGTATTGGGGTTTGAACTCAGGGCTTTGTACTTGATAAGCAGGCATTGTAACACTAGAGCCATGTTCTCAGCCCTATTCAACTCAGTTTTTGAGGGCTTATTAGCCTGAATTTTATGTATGTTAAAGAATAATTCTTCATTGTGCTACTTAATTGTTGAGATTAAATAATAGAATAGTAGTTAAAGGTAAACCTGGATTGAAATTGAGCACTCTAAAATATATTTAGTTTAGGTTTTTTTTACCTGTTGCCTCATGGTTTGATTATGGTGATGTACCCACAGTCAAATCTAATGCAGGTGAGTCCTTCCTAGATGTCACATCTGCAGACATACACATCTTCCTCCTCTTCCTGTGCTGTTTCTCCCTAGGTACATGCTATAGATCAGGCCCAGAACACCTGGGCATGCTAGGCAAATGCTCAACTTAGAGAAGGTATTTTTAATGGAAGCTAAATAAAAAAATTGACTTGTGTCACTTTATATACCATTTAGGTGGGAGACCTACCTGATGCAGATATTAAACCTCCAGAAAATGTACTATTTGTGTGTAAACTGAACCCAGTGACCACAGATGAGGATCTGGAAATAATATTCTCAAGATTTGGGCCAATAAGAAGGTAATCCCTACAAGTAGTGAGAATATTTTTAGCAATACCTTTGTTTGAATTGGTTGTATTCTCTCTCTCTTTCTCTCCCTCTCTCTAAGTATTAGAGTTTGAACTCAGTGCCTTGGGCTTACTAGGCAGGTACTCTGCCACTTGAACCATGCCCCCAGCACTGACAGATGATTTTCTTTTCTTGTTAAACTTTTTTTTTGTGTGTGTCTTAGTTTGAACTGAGGCCCGAGCTCTCTCCCTTAGCTTTTTCACTCAAGGCTCGTGCTTCACCACTTGAACCACACCTCCATTTTTGACTTTTTACTAGTTAATTACAGATAAGAGCCTTTCTGGATTTGTCTGCCTGGACTGATTTTGAACTGAGATCCTCAGATCTCATCCTTCTGAGTAACTAGGATTATAGTCTGAACCTCTGGCACTGTGCTGAAAAGCAGTTCTTTTTTTAAAAATATGCATTACTTATACAAGGGAGATTCCATTGTAACATTTCCACATGTTTACAGTATATCCTGATTAATCTTATCTCCTTTTTCCCACTCCCCCCCTTTCCTTTTTTCAGTTGAGGGGCCTGAACCCTGGGCCTGGGCACTGTCCCTCAGCTTTTCAGCTCTTTACCCCTTGAGCCACAGCGCCACTTCTGGCTTTTTCTGTTTATTGGTGCTTAGGAATTGAACCCAGGGCCTCATGCATGCAAGGCAAGCACTCTACCACTGAGCCACCTTCCCAGCCCCTCCTATTCCCCTTTATAAAAACAATTTCAAGCTGGAATTGGTAGCTCATGCCTGTAATCTTCATTATTCAGGAGGCTGAAATGTAAGGATCACATTTTGAAGCCAGCCCAGGCAGGAAACTATGAGATTCTTATGTCCAAATAATCTCCAAAGAAGCCAGAAGTAGAGTTGAGGCTCAAGTGGTAGAGCACTAACCTTAAGCACAAAAGCTCACTAGCACAACTCCTACCCCGGAAAAAAAAGGAACAGGTTTTATTGTTTTATTTTATACATTTGTGTAAAATCCTTAGACTATATTTGTCCTCATTCACCTGTTAAGGCAGTTCTTTCCCTCTATTTGATGGATCCCTTTCCCTCTCCTCCTTCTCCCCCTTCCCTTCCCTTCCCTCCCCTCTCCTCCCCTTCTTTCCCTTCCTTTCCCTTCCCTCCTCGTGTGTGTGTGTGCGCGTGCGTGCGTGCGTGCGCGCGCGCACACACTGAACTCAGGGCCTTATGCTCCCAGCTTTTGAACTGAGTGAGCTCCTCAGACTCAGAATAAGCTCAGAATCAAGCCCAATCAAGCCCTAGTATGATTCACCAGCATCATGGCTTATGACTGTTTTCTTTTTTTGGGGGGGGGTGGGGTCAGGTCATGGAGCCTGAACTCTGGGCTTGGGCGCTGTCTCTCAGCTCTTCAGCTCAAGGCTAACGCTCTACCACTTGAGCCACAGCGCCACTTCTGGCTTTTTTTCTTTTTGCTTATGTGGTGCTGAGGAATCGAACCCAGGGCCTCATGCATGCAAGGCAAACACTCTACCACTGAGCCACCTTCCCAGCCTGACTGTTTTCTTGTAAAGTATTATTTTTCAAAAGATTTGGAGAAGCCAGGCCCTGTGGTTCACACCTGCATCACAATTCCAACCGAGCCTGAGGGAAAAAGTTTAAAAGGCCTATATCAGTCAATAAGAGTTGAGTGATCACACACTCAAAATGTGATCACACATCCCTGCTGCATGGGAAGCCTAAATAGAAGGATGGTGATCCACACCCCCAGCATAAACTCAAGATCCTATTTGAAAAATAGTGAAAGCATGCCAGGTGCTGGTAGCTCCTAGTTCAGGAGGCTGAGATGTGGAGATGATCTCAGTTCAAAGTCAGCTCAGGCTAAAATGTCTAAGAGACCCTATCTCCTATTAGCTAACAAACAGTAGGAGGTGTGGTTGAAGTAGTAGCCTTCAGCAAGCAAGCTGAGTGAGAGCTCTAGGTCCTGACTGAGAGTTCTAGTTAGAGGGGAGTGGGGAGGAGGGAAGAGGAAGAAGAAAGAAAAGGAGAGAAAGGGGAAAGGAGAAAAGGGGGCAGGGAGGAGAAAAGGAAAAGGGAGCTCTGAGTGAGAAGAAGAGCAAAAGGAAGGGCCTACCTAGCAAGGCACTCTTATTAACGTCGCCTTTTAACAACCAGCTTATTTTATTCTTCAGTTTTTGAAGAATGTGAGTGAATTGTTTGTTCTTTAAGTAATTAAAAAAATTTTTTCCTTTTAGTTGTGAAGTTATCCGGGATTGGAAAACAGGAGAGTCCCTCTGTTATGCTTTTATTGAATTTGAAAAGGTATGTCATAAATATCATAAGTATGTTTGTTAGGTTTGGTGTTTATGTTCGTTTCCAAGCTGACCTCAAACTGATTCTCTTTAGCCATCTGAATAGTTTGGATTATAGGTACATGCCACCTTGCCTGAGTATCTGCCTTTGTGTTTATCTGTTTGTTAGGTTTGGTGTTTATGTTTGTTTGTTTTTTGAGATGGAGCTTTGCTCTTTTTGAGGACCAAGCTGACCTCAAACTGATTCTCTTTAGCCATCTGAATAGTTTGGATTATAGGTACATGCCACCTTGCCTGAGTATCTGCCTTTGTGTTTATCTGTTTGTTAGGTTTGGTGTTTATGTTTGTTTGTTTTTTGAGATGGAGCTTTGCTCTTTTTGAGGACCAAGCTGACCTCAAACTGATTCTCTTTAGCCATCTGAATAGTTTGGATTATAGGTACATGCCACCTTGCCTGAGTATCTGCCTTTGTGTTTATCTGTTTGTTTTGATATTTTTCCTTTAGTTTGCTTTTGTATTGATTTTTTGTTGTTGATGTTATAAAGGTGGTGTACTGTGGAGCACCAGTGACTCATGCCTGTAATCCTAGCTAATCAGGAGGCTGAGATCTGAGGATCGCTGTTTGAGCAGAAAAGAGACTCATCTCCAGTTAAGGCTAATGGTAGAGCACTAGCCTTTAGCAAAAAACGGGCTCAGGGGACAGGCTTCAGGCCCTAAGTTCAAGCCCCACATCTAATTTAGAAAAAAAAAAAAGATGTACAAAGGAGTTATAGAAGTCAGGTAAAGAGTACATTTCTTCTTGGATAGTGTTACCCCTTCCCTTGCTCTCCCAGTTTTTCCCTCCCATCCCAGACCACAAGTTGTGTAGTTCATTTTCAACATTGTTTTTTAATAGATTTTATCATGACATTTTTGCACATGTATATACTGTAGTTGGCTTATAATTTACTCCTCTCCATTACCTTTCTTTGTCTCCCCTCCCACTGATCTTCCTTTCCCAATTAGCTTTCACTTTTTAGGATACAGTATTTTTGGATTTGAGTAAAAAGGATTATAGACCCATGTTAACATAATTGGTAAGTATATGTATATCTACTTCAATCAGACTGCCTCAATTCAAAATTCTGTCTGTCATCCTTGCCTACTCTGGCTACTACTATGCCCACTAAGCTGCTATTTTTCCATTGAGAAAGTGGAGATAATGATAGATAGTACCTAACAGAATGGTTTCCAGACTTGAGATAACAAGTGCATAGCATTAGTGCTACCTTATGTGTAGTACATACTCAAATATTAATTTAGTAACAACAGATTGTATTTTCAGTATTTGTTCTTGCTATAGAAATATTTTCCATACACATTATGCTTGAGTTTTTATAATTACTATCAGGAAGAAGATTGTGAAAAAGCATTCTTCAAAATGGATAATGTACTTATAGATGACAGAAGAATACATGTGGATTTTAGCCAGTCTGTTGCAAAGGTTAAATGGAAAGGAAAAGGTATGTTGATTTATCTTGTTTTATTGCTGTTCTTTGCATGCTTGCAAATGCCCTTAGATTAGTATTGTTAATTAGGAGAAATGTTAATAGATATTACTCCTGCCATGACTTTGTAAGGATATTATCTAGGTTCTAAGGTATGTGCCTGTATTTTCTATGTTTGTCTATATTATAAGTTAGTTACAATTACTGCATATAATATGTTTTTAAAGTAATTTGACTTTATGGCAGTTTCATTTATTTAGTGAGGTGCCAGTACTAGTATTTAAACTCTAGGTCTCATGCTCTGGCTCTGGTTTCATGCTTTTGCTTAGCTTTTCCATTCACAGCTGATTCTCTACCACTTGAGTCATGCCTCCACTTCTGGTATTCTGGTGGTGAATTGAAGATAAGAGTCTTATGGACTTTCCTGTCTCCTCAGGAACTGTGATCTTCAGATCTCAGCCTCCTGAGTAGCTAGAATTACAGGCATGGGCTGCCAGCACCCAGCCAAACTTAATTTTTTTTTTTTGAAGTTTTGGATCTTAAAAACTAAACTACCAGCTGAGTGTCAGTGGCTCACAACTATAATCCTAGCTACTCAAGAAGCTAAGATCTGAGGATCAAGATATGAAGCCAGCCCCTGGAAACCAACCCAGGCAGACAAATCCACAAGACTTTTTTTTTTTTGGGGGGGGGGAAGGTGTCCGGACGTGGGGCCTGAACTTGGCCTGGGCGCTGTCCCTCAGCTCTTCAACTCAAGGCTACCGCTCTACCACTTGAGCCACAGCGCTACTTCCGGCTTTTTTCTTTTTGCTTATGTGGTGCTGAGGAATCTAACCCAGGGCCTCATGCATGTAAGACAAGCGCTCTACCACTGAACCACCTTCCCAGCCCTCCACAAGACTTTTATCTCAAAATAACCAACCAAATGGCTAGAAGTAGAGCTGTGGCTCAAGCAATAGAATTCTAGCCTTGAGCAAAAGAGCCCAGGGACAGCACACAGGCCCCATGTTCAAGCCACATGACTGGAAAAAAAAAATTAAGTTTGCCTGTGGTAGTTGTCATGTGGTGTATAACATTGAAAAGAAATCTATGAAAGACAGATGTAAAAGTCTCCTTCATTGCTATTTCTTTTTTTATTTTATTTTATTTTATTTTATTTTTTCCGGTCATGGGGCCTGAACTCTGGGCCTGGGCGCTGTCCCTCAGCTCTTCAGCTCAAGGCTAGCGCTCTACCACTTGAGCCACAGCGCCACTTCTGGCTTTTTTTCTTTTTGCTTATGTGGTGCTGAGGAATTGAACCCAGGACCTCGAGCATGCAAGGCAAGCGCTCTACCACTGAGCCACCTTCCCAGCCCCATTGCTATTTCTTATGTACCCAGTTTCTCTTTCTAAAGGTAATTTACTTTTGTTTGTTTTCTTTTCTTTTTTCTTTTTCTTTTTTGCCAGTCCTGGGGCTTAAACTCAGGGCCTGAGTGTTGTCTCTGAGCCTCATTGTACTCAAGGATAACACTCTACCACTTGAACCACAGTGCCACTTCTGGCTTTTTCTAAGTAGTTTATTGGAGATAAGAGTCTCACAGACTTTCCTGCCCAATCTGGCTTCAAACTACGATCTTCAGATCTTAGCCTTCTGACTAGCTAGGATTATAGGTGTTAGCACCAGCACCCAGCTTCTTTTTTTTTTTTTTTAATTGGCTTATATAAGTTATACAGGGGGAGGGGATTTCATTGTTACATCTCCACATGTTTACACTATATTCCAATCAATTTCACCCCTCCATCATACTTCATGTATCCCTTTCCCTCTATAAAATAGTGTCCTTAACAGGTTTCCTTAATTTATTTTCACAGTTGGAAATGGTCTATTCAGCTGTTACTTTATATCACTTTTCACATATTCTTTGAACACACACACACACACACACACACACACACACACACACACACACACACACACACACACACACACACACACACACACACACACACACACACACACACACACACACACACACACACACACACACACACACACACACACACACACACACACCCATGATTGTTTTCCTCCTTTAAAAAAGAAACCACAGGGCTTGGAAGTTGGCTTAGTGGTAGAGCGCTTGCCTCGCATGCATGAGGCCCTGATTTGATTCCTCAGCACCACAAAAGCAGAAAAAAGCCAGAAGTGGCACTGTGGCTCAAGTGGTAGAGTGCTAGCCTTGAGCTGAAGAGCTGAGAGACAGCGTCCAGACCCAGAGTTCAGCCCCCACGACTGACAAAAAAAAAAAAAAAAAAAAAAAAGAAAGGTCCTAGGACTAGCCAAACAAACAAAAAAAGCCAGAAATGGCACTGTGGCTCAAGTATAGAGTGGTAGCCTTGAGCAAAAGAACCTCAGGGATAGCTCCTGGGCTCTGAGTTCAAGTCCTAGGACTGGCAAAAAAAGAAAGAAAGCAAGAAAAGAGAAAGAAAAAAGAAAGAAACCACAAAGGGTACTCTTTCTCTATCTTGCATTTTTTGTTAGATAGTGTGTCTTAAGAGATCATTTTTTGTTTTTTTGGGGGGGGGGTCCGGTCGTGGGGCCTGAACTCTGGGCCTGGGCGCTGTCCCTCAGCTCTTCAGCTCAAGGCTGGCGCTCTACCACTTGAGCCACAGTGCCACTTCTGGCTTTTTTTCTTTTTGCTTATGTGGTGCTGGGGAATCGAACCCAGGGCCTCATGCATGCAAGGCAAGTGCTCTACCACTGAGCCCCTTCCCAGCCCCAAGAGATCATTTTTTATGTCATAAATGCCAGTAGATTTAGTTATAGTAGTAGACATCTGGGTGTTCTGAATTGCACTATGTGCATAGTGCTATGTCTGTCCCTAAGTGTAAGTGTGTGACAGTTCCCACATATGTGCATTCATGAAGGTGTCAGTTCCTAGCACAGACATGTCAAACTTAAGGTCAAATATGAGTGTTTGTTCTACATTTCTTACTTAAAATTTTTATGTATTTATTTGGTGGTACTGGGGTTTGAGTCTAAAGTTTTGTCCTTCCTAGACAAGCATTCTGCTATTTCAGCCCTTTTTGCTTTTAGGTTATTTTTAAGGTAGGATCTTGGGCTTGCCCCCACTGCTCGGGATGTGGGTTAGGATCCTTCTATCCATGCCTCCCAAGTAGCTGGGATTATAGGTATGTGCCACTGTACTTAGCTACTTTTTTTTAAATTTTTTTGAGATGTCTTCCAAATATAGAGCAGACTCATCTGGAACTCTCCATCTTCCTGTTTCAGCTTCCTAAGTGCAGGTATTAAAGGTGTGCACCACCACACCTAGGCATGAGGCTTTTTTTAAAAAGTAAATTATTTCTTTTGTTTCTTTTTTGGTACTACTTAGGGATCTCTTGTACTACCTAAATATGCTAAACATGTATGTATCCTACCAAGGAACTATATCTTCAGTCAAGTATTGTTTTCCTTTTCTTTTTGTTGCAATGTTTATAAAGAATTTCATTTTGGTAGTTGTTCATGTGTAATATTAAATTTTATTAGCAATTTTAGGATTGCTTTCTTTTATGTCCCACATTTCTTTTCTTTTCTTTTTTTTTTTTTTTTTGGGTCCGGTCATGGGGCCTGAACTCTGGGCCTGGGCGCTGTTCCTCAGCTCTTCAGCTCAAGGCTAGCGCTCTACCACTTGAGCCACAGCGCTATTTCTAGCTTTTTTCTTTTTGCTTATGTGGTGCTGAGGAATCGAACCCAGGGCCTCATGCATGCAAGGCAAGCGCTCTACCACTGAGCCACCTTCCCAGCCCCCTGTCACACATTTCTTTATTCCTTATGGTTTTAATAAAGTTTCTGGGGTTTGGATTTTTTTTTTTGTGCCAGTCTTGGGGCACCTTGAACTCTGGGCCTGGGCACTATTCTTGAGCTTGTGCTCAAGGCTAGTGCTCTTATCACTTAAGCCACAGCTCCACTTCCAGCTTTTTTTTTGGTACTTAATTGGAGATAAGAGTCTCACTGGCTTTATTGTCTGGGCTGGCTTCAAAATGTCATCCTCAGATCTTAGCCTTCTGAGTATCTGGGATTGTTGGTATGAGCCACTGGTACCTGGCCCACATTGTCAGTTTTTTGTTGGGCTTAATGTTCTCATGGATTAATGGCTGCTTAAAAACTGCAGTATTAGAGTGAAATTTGAAATTTGATGTAATGTTCATGTAAGTCATTAGGTGGCAGCATATGACAACCTAGCAAAATGGACATCTGGTTTCAGAAAATGTTTGTATAGATTGGATCACTATAATTCTTCTCTCTTCCCTTTTTCTTTTTTTTTTCTCTTTTTTTTATCCTCTCTTCCCTTTTTCTATGCCCCAATATATACCATTTACAAAGTAGCAGTTTTCCTGATTAACTATGTGGTATTTCTTACTAACCTTTTGTTTTTACCTTAATAAATAGGTGGGAAATACACCAAGAGTGATTTCAAGGAGTATGAAAAGGAGCAGGATAAGTCATCCAATTTGGTTCTGAAAGATAAAGTAAAGCCCAAACAGGAGTATCCTTAACAAGAATGTATGTTGATCATCTACAGTACTGTGATGCATTGTAAAAAGTCACAAAGGCTCTGTAAGAAAAGGTTCTTAAATCTCTATCATGAGAAAATAACTTAGTTGATTCTCACTGTATTTCAATGTCTACATATTTTTTTTTCTTGTTTCTTATGTCCTATATTCTGGAGAAAGTTAGGTTTGAAAGAAGTCTTTAGCTTAAATCCCTTACCTTCTTGCTCTTAGGTTAAGTACTATCCTACTAACCACATTTCCAGAAGATTATTAGATAAGATTTTTCTGCATATAGTATTGTTGTAGATTTCTTGTTATCATAAATTTCATACTGCTAATCATGCTCTTTTTTTTTAGCTGATCCTGGAGCTTGAACTCTGGGCTTGGGAACTGTCCCTTTTTGCTTAAGGCTAGTGCAACTTCTATCCTTTTCTGTGATTTGTTGGGAGTTTGGAGTCTCACAGACTTTTCTACCTGAGCTGGCTTTGAACCATGATCCTCAGATCTCAGACTCCTAAATAGCTAGACTTATAGGGGTGAGCCACCACAGTCCCAGTGCTAATTATTTTTTTGTGTCTAACATCCTTATCTAAATAGGAAAACCCTGTATTCTTTGTTACAAAACTAGATTGCTTCTTTCGCATAGTACATTGTGATTTTAGCAACATAGGTTTGTTGGACTCATACTGAGCCAAACACTATGATCCTCCTATTTCCATTTCCCACTGTACATGGGATGACAAACATATACCACCATACTCAGTTCTTTCTGTTGAGGTAGGGTCTCATGAACATTTTTGCCCAAGGTGATCTGGAACCATGTTCTCCTGAACTCAGCCACTAGTATTGGATATTCTTTTTTTTTTTTTTTTTGTCGGCCATGGGGCTTGAACTCTGGGCCTGGGCGCTGTCCCTCAGCTCTTCAGCTCAAAGTGAGCGCTCTACCACTTGAGCTACAGCCCCACTTCCGGTTTTCTGGTGGTTTATTGGAGGTAGGAGTCTCACGGTCTCTCCTGCCCGGGCTGGCTTTGAACCGCGATCCTCATATCTCAGCCTCCTGAGTAGCTAGGATTACAGGCGTGAGCCACCAGCGCCCGGCAGTATTGGATATTCTTGCACCAAGCCATCGGTTGAGATGGAGTCTTGCAAACTTTTTGGCTGAACTGGCATTGAACTATGGTTTTCATGATTTCCACCTCCTGAATAGCTAAGATTATAGACATGAGCCACTGGCATCTGCCAGGTTCACTTTTTGTAGGATTACAGAAATATACTTTACTTTACTGTTCAGGTTCTTCCAAGTTTTTGGTTGAGACAAGTAAGAAGCAATGAAGCATACTGTTCATATTATGTCATTTCAGTTTGTTCAAATGAGTTTTCCTATTATAAATCTATCACTCCACACACTGCAAAGGTTATTTCTTTGGTGATTGTTTCTGATAAATGGTGTCTTTGTTTTCTAGTTTCTGTTGCTGTTGCAGAGCTTTTCTTTTCCTATGCTATGTCGACACTTTTTTCAAACATTTCATCAAAGAGAGATGTGTATCGAGTTGACCTTCATATATTCCTGTTTTAAATTGTGCTACCTGTCTGCCATACATAAAGCATGTGAAGCAGAACTAGATAAAGTCTGAAGGATTCTGACAACATCAGCCTAAGGAGAGGTTTTCACAGGCAGCAGCACCAACAAGTTGATAATTGATCTACAAAGAGCAACATTAGGAGACATGTGATTGGAAGCCTAAAATCATAAAAGGTATGGGTGGAATACACTAGGTTTTGGTTTTGGTTTTGGTGACAGTGGGGTCCGAACTCAAGGCCTTGCACTTGCTAGGCAGATGCTGTACCACTTGAACTACATCCTCAGCTCTTTTACTGCTTTAGTTATTTTTCACACAGTGTCTCAAGTTTTTGCCTAGGGCCAGCCTCAGATCGTGGTCCTCTTACTTAAGCCTCCTGTGTAGCGGGGCTGACAGGCATGGACCACCATGTCCTGCTTGTTTGTTCAGATGGAGACTCGATAACTTTATGCCGGGGCTGGCCTCAGAATTCTTCCAATCTCTTTCTGAGTAGCTAGTTTTACATGTGTATACTACCACTCCTGGCCCTTGCAATCTTTGCAGGCAAACTTAGCCTAAGCACTAGTAAGTGCAACTGGAAGAAGGGGAATGTTATAGGATAAGTAAGAGGAAGTACATCATAAAATTCAATGCATATTCTACAAAATTAAGAAAATTGAGGAAGGGCTGGGAGGTGGAGAAGAATTATGAGAGGGTGACATTAATCAAGATACATTGTATTCTTTTTGGGGATGGGGGTCCGGTTGTGGGGCCTGAACTCTGGGCCTGGGCCCTGTCCCTCAGCTCTTCAGCTCAAGGCTAGCGCTCTACCACTTGAGCCACAGCACCACTTCTGGCTTTTTTCTTTTTGCTTATGTGGTGCTGAGGAATGGAACCCAGGGCCTCATGCATGCAAGGCACGCGCTCTACCACTGAGCCACCTTCCCAGCCCAAGATATATTGTATTCTTACAGCAACTCCTTTGTGCAACTACTGAAAGATAATAAAAAAGAGAGATTGCTCCATAAATTAAAAAAATGAAGTACAGTTGTAGAGAAGAAATTAGAAGGACCAGGTAAGGCTAAGGTATAGCTCAGTGATAGAACACTTGCCTTGCTTGCTTACCTCCATGCAGCAGACCCTCAGTTCCATCCTCAGCACTTCAAAAAACAAACAGAAAAAGGAAAGAATATTTAAATTTTGTAGCATCAAAATATCTTAAACCCAAGAAGGCAGAGCACTAGTAGTTAAGAAATTAGGCATATTTGAGAATCAGTGGCTAGTCTGTCTAGTTTAGGACTGTTTTTTTTTTTTAATTTTATTTTATTTTATTTGAGAACATACTGTACAGAGGGGTTACAATTACATTGGCAGGATAATGCATACATTTCTTACCAAGCATTGCAGCCTCCTCCTTTGTTTACCCTTCACCTCCCTTCCCAGCCTCCCCCCTCCCCCCCATAGTTTAGGACTGTTGAGTAGAAATTTCTGCAATGATGAAAATGTACTTTTCCTTCCCTGCCCACATGTAGTTAGTGAGACATCTGAGGAACTGGACTTTTTTTTTAAGAAAAAACAATTTAAGAAAAAATCCTGGAAGTGGTGCTGTAGCTCAAGTGGTAGAGTGCTCGCCTTGAGCTGAAGAGGTGAGGGACAGTGCCCAGGCCCAGAGTTCAAGCCCCACAACCAAAAAAAAAGAAAAAAGTCCTTTGTTTCCATATCTTTGGAGTTCATTTCAGTATGTATCTTATATACATATGAAGAAGTGCTTGGGTATTACACCTTCATGATTTTCTCCTAAGACTATCCTCTTTTGGTCTCACTGTATGTGAGTATCTAGAATTTTGTTTATTTTGTCATGTCCCATTCTGTTTTAGCTCTAACTTCCTCATATCAGGGAGAACATGAGCTATTTGCTTCTCTGATCTTGGCTTACCTCACTTAACATGATTTGTTCTAGGAACTGAACTTTTTAAATTTTAATTGAATAAACACATATTGCTAATACTGAGCAGTACAACTTTCTAGCCTCCTGAAGTTGATATAAAAGATGGATGTGACGTTGGTAGCTGACAGGTTTCATTTTAGGAGGCATTTGTAATATCTATATTATATTAGTTATTTATGGCAAAGGAAAAGGATTCAGAGGATGTCTGAGTCAACTAAAAGGCATAGGGGGAATACGTTTTATAGATCTTGAAAGAGAAATTTCTGTGAATGGAGATTATTAATCAAAAAGATCAAATAGCAGGTAAGGGAGTTTAGACCTTTGTGAAGAAACTACACAAAAGATGTCAGTGAGATCACGAATTTGTGTTTGATATAAAGGATTTTGGAGATTTGAGATCATAAAAGGTTGGTTTTGGTTTTTAGTATTGAGTGGAAGACAGTGGATAAGCAAGGAAGAAAGAGAATCCAAGTATCCTAATGGTATAACAGATCCTCTACAAATACTTAATATCGAGGTTAAGAATGAAAGATGCTGTCCCTACCCATCCACGGCTACAGGAGTAGGAGGGAGGAGCTAGTATAAAATAATTATGTTAGACATAAGTTATGTCTATTTCAGAGATATGGGACTTAGAGTAGGGTAAGAGATTAGGAAATAGCCTAAGTAGCACCAAAGGGACTAAAGTACAAGCTGCAACTCAGATACAGGATAGAGGAGGGCTGTGTCAGGAGCTGGTTTCTTTAGTAATGGATTTTCTTTAAATCCACCATTGGAGAGAGTGTAAGTGGCAGGAAGTGTACTTGAAGTCCCAACTGCTCAGAGGGAGGCTGAGGCAGGAGGATTGCTCAAGTCTTGTT
The DNA here is from genome assembly GCF_024711535.1 of Dipodomys merriami. Lineage (NCBI taxonomy): Eukaryota > Metazoa > Chordata > Mammalia > Rodentia > Heteromyidae > Dipodomys > Dipodomys merriami. The sequence goes on from NW_027206401.1 coordinate 11,900,282, forward strand.
CAAGGATGGCCTCAGCAACTTACTGAAACCTTATTTTTCTTTCTAAAATGTATCATATTTTAATGACTCTACTGAGTCATAATTCAATTAACCCCCTGCACCCATGTAATTAGAACAGGATTTCATAAAATAAGAGTCTTTAACCCTTATCACTGAGCTACCTCCCTTTTTCTTTTTCTTTTTTTTTTTTTTTGTCGGTCATGGGGCTTGAACTCTGGGCCCAAGTGCTGTCCCTCAGCTCTTCAGCTCAAGGCTAGTGCTCTACCACTTGAGCTACAGTGCCACTTCCAGTTTTCTGGTGGTTTATTGGAGATGAGTTTCACAGACTTTCCTGCCCAGGCTGGCTTTGAACCGTGATCCTCAGATCTCAGCCTCCTAAGTAGCTAGGATTACAGGTGTGAACCATTGGCGCCTGGCTTTCCTATTTTATTTTATTTTTATTTATTTATTTATTTTTGGTTCCGGTCGTGGGGCCTGAACTCTAGGCCTGGGCCCTGTCCCTCAGCTCTTCAGCTCAAGGCTAGTGCTCTACCACTTGAGCCACGACACCACTTCCGGCTTTTTTCTTTTTGCTTATGTGGTGCTGAGGAATCGAACCCAGGGCCTCATGCATGCAAGGCAAGCACTCTACCACTGAGCCACCTTCCCAGCCCCTCCTATTTTATTTATAAGCTAAAAATGCTGATTGGTTTGAAGAACACTGAAAGTAGTGTGACATAGTAAAAGGGAGAAAAGAAGTTGGAGATAATGGAGTAATAACGGGAAGCTATGGGCTGACTAGCCATGTTTAGTCCTCTTGTAGAAAGCAAGCCAGCATTTTGTGTCTTCCTAGTTGATTGTATGGGTGTGGAAGACATCCTTAAGGAAAGCCTCAAGCTGTGGTATTGTGAAAATGGACACAAGACTCTAGTTTTAAGGAATGGCTTACATTTGTTCCAGTCCCACATGCAACAAAAATAGCTCCTTATATGTTGGTTTCCTCATGAGCCTTCCTTTGAATACTAACTGAACAAGCCCAAGCCCATGTTAGCCTTCCTCCAAATCCATTTTACAAATTGAGATTATTTTCAGCAGGGGTTGTCAACAGTTTTATGCTTTCTTTTATTCCAGTGTGTGTGTGTGTGTGTGTGTGTGTGTGTGTGTGTGTGTGTGTGTGTGTGTGTGTGTGTGTGTGTGTGTGTGTGTGTGTGTGTGTGTGTGTGTGTGTGTGTGTGTGTGTGTGTGTGTGTGTGTGTGTGTGTGTGTGTGTGTGTGTGTGTGTGTGTGTGTGTGTGTGTGTGTGTGTGTGTGTTACACATTTTTTTTTGTCAGTCCTGGGGCTTGAACTCAGGGCCTGGGCACTGTCCCTGAGCTCTTTTGCTCAAGGCTATCACCCTACAACTTAGAGCCACAACTCCACTTCCTGTTTTATGGTAGTTAATTGGAGATAAGAATCTCATAGACTTTCCTATCTGGGTTGGTCTTGAACTGTGATTCTCAGATCTCAGCCTCCTTAGTAGCTAGGATTACAGGTGTGAGCCATCAGCACCAGGCAGTTTTTGTATATTAAGGAAACTACTTATCCTTGAAATAAAATATTATTATAATTATTATGTGGTGTATCAAACCCAGGACTTTGCTCATGTTAGCAAGTATTCACTCACTGAGCTATCTCCTCAACCCCATTGTTAATATTTTAGTAGCACATTTAAGTGAAATTTAGAAAAGATGAACTTAGTTTAACTATCACTTAGACAAATTATGCTCAGATTATGCTCAAATTACACTACTATGTATGTAGGGATTTGGGGATGGGAGGTGTCATTTAAAATTTTTTTTTCATGTTTAGATTTTTTTTATTGTGAAAATACTGTACAGAGGGGTTAGAATTACATGGGCAAGATAATGAGTACATTTCTTTTTTGGGGGAGGGGGCCTGAACTCTGGGCCTGTGTACTGTCCCTCAGCTCTTCAGCTCAAGGCTAGTGCTCTACCACTTGAGCCACAGCGCCACTTCCGGCTTTTTTTCTTTTTGCTAATGTGGTGCTGAGGAATCGAACCCAGGGCCTCATGCATGCAAGGCAAGCACTACCACTGAGCCATCTTCCCAGCCCCTATGAGTACATTTCTTATCAAGCATTGCAGCTTCCTCCTTTGTTCATTTAAATTTTTTGATGGTGTTGGGGTTTGAAATTGGTCCTGTACTTGCTAGAAAGTCACTCTACTGCTGAGCCATGCAGACTTTTTTTCCTTTGTCCCCCTGGTATTGGAGTTTGAATTCATGGCCTTGGACTTGCTTAGCTTGTTTGCTTAGCTGGTATTCTTCCGGTAGTCACTTAAGTCATACTGACAGCTTGGCTTTCTGCTGCTTATTTTGGTGATGATGTCTCAGATTTTTCTGCTAGGGCTAGCTTTGAATCAAAATTCTGGAGGCAGCCTCTTGAGTTGCTAGGATTATAGGCATGAGCCACTGGCACACAGCTTTTACACAAATTTAAGATTTTCACTTTTAGCTTTCATATACATCTAAGTAAGATTTTATATAAACCTGAAATTGTTTTTTTCAGAGCATTTATCACTTGTTAATAGCTTTCATTGCATTGTATTAAAGTACTATAATGTTTTCAAGTATATATTACTAAATATTTTTATTTTCTGATATTAAAATTTTAATATGCCGCATGTCTTTGTTCATTTATTATTTTATTTTTTTATAAGTTTTTTTAGCTAGTGCCAGTGGCTCACATCTGTAATCTTAGCTACTTGGGAGGCTGAGAACAGCAGGATCAAAATAGAGGGTCAGCCTAGAATCTGTCTCAACCCATAGCTTATTATAATAGCATATACCTGTGTCTAAAGGTACCCAGGAGGCTGAAATTAAGATCAAACTTCTAGGCCAGTCTGAGCAGAAAAGTCCACCAGAGTTTCTCAGTAGAGAGAAGCTACATGCAGATGTGTTAGTATGACATCTATGAAACGGTAGGAAGAAGCCTAAAATTGGTTGATTATGTTCACAGTGTGTGCCTTGTCAAGAAGTAAGATCCCATCAAAAGCAACCAGTGCAAAACAGGGCTAGAAGTGTGGCTCAGCAGTAGAGTACTTTCCTAACAAGGGTGATACCCCTAAGTTCAAACCCTACTCCTGAAAAAATAACCCCCTACACCATGTTTGAGATTAAACCCCAGGGCTTCATGTATGCTAGCAAGTATTCTACCACTGAGCTATACCACATACTCAACGAAGTTACACGTTAACTATTAATGTGCATTGCTAAATTTCCTTCTAAAGGACTGATTTAATCATATGAATGTACCTGTTACCTTGTATAATATTTGGGGGTTTTCTTTTTTTCTTATGCTTTTTTTTTAATACTCTTAATTATTTTTCTCTCTCTCTTTTCACATTCATGGGGCTTGAATTCAGGGCCTGGGTGTTGTCACTGAGCTCTTTGGATCAAGGCTAGCACTCTTGTCACTTGAGCCACGGCTCTACTTCTGGTTTTCTGGTGGTTAATTAGAGATAGTCTTACAGACTTTCCTGCCCAGCCTTGCTTTTACCCGTGATCCTTAGATCTTAGCTTCCTGAGTAGCTTAGGTTTATAAGCGTGAGCTACTAGCACCTGGCTCTATGTTAAAAATGTTTTTCGGTGTTATTGATAAATATATTTCCTTATTTCTTAATGCTGTTTGCATTTTCATTTGTGGACACTGTTTTTCTCCCTTTTTTTTGCCTAGTAGTTATTAGCTGTATAGGATTAGGATTCTTTATATTCCTTCTGATACATAATGAAAGAAAATACCTTAGATTTGTTTTAGAAATGTGTACTTTCTCTGCTTTTGAAATACTGTTTGCTTTTAAAGTTACATTTAGCCTTATAACCTGTCTTAACAGATTTTACATTTTGATTTCTATTTGGTCATTTTATGTTTATCCTTAACTAATTGCTTTAGTGCAAAATATGATCTTATACTCGATGAGCAGGCAGAAGACTCAAAATCAAGTCACTCACATACAAGTAAAAAACATAAGAAAAAAACCCGCCATTGCTCTGAAGAAAAAGAAGATGAAGATTACATGCCAATCAGAAATACTAACCAGGTTGGTTTAATATCTTTGTCTAGGTGTCCCTTTGTAAGTTACATCTTAAAGGTATAATATAGGAGAGAAGAGATAGGTCTGAAAAGTAATTCCTAACTCTAAAATGTAGAATGGCTTTCTAGAATTAATGGGCTTTAATTTTCAAAACTATGTATCATATGCTATAAAAAAGATTGCATTCAAGGTAACTTAATGTGTCATATTTCCAGTGAAGCAAGAGTGATCTGCCACCTGTGGGTACCCATTTATTTCCATCAAAAACTGAAAAATAGTGTTCCAGTGCAGCCTGGGTTTTATGTGCAGCACTTAGAACCTTGTAGCTTTTATAGTCTGTAAACCATTTATACACTTTGTATTGAATATTAAATGTAGCACTAATAGGTAACGTGATCATCCCAAAGTTCTGAATATCACATTTTCTACAACAATACTAATGAAAATTTCTCAAAGTAAATTGATTTTAAAGAGAAGAAATTATTTTCGCTCCCTTCCTCCCTTGATCTATTGCTTGAGCCATACTACCAGTCCAGCAATGCTGGTTAATTGCAGATAATAATTTCCAGAACTGTTTATTTATTTATTTTATTTTTGATCAATTCTGGGGCTTAAACCCAGGACCTATCCCTGAGTTTCTTTTGCTCAAGGCTAGCATTCTACCACTTGTGCCACAGCACTAATTCTAGCTTTTTTTGTATATGTGGTACTAAGGAGTTGAACCCAGGGCTTCATGCATGCTAGGCAAGCACTCTACCACCAAGCTACATTCCCAACCTGAGTTTCCAGAACTTTTCTGCCGGGCCTAACTTCAAATCATGTTCCTCAGGTCTCAGCCTCCTGAATATCTAGGATTACAGGTGTGGGCCACCAGTTCTTGGCAAGCAGAAATAATGTCCAACTTGTGTTTTGAGTCTCTGTTAAATAAAAAGCAAATTATGCCACAGCCCCATGCTTTTATTGTATCTCACATTTGAGCTGAGCCCAAATGGATGAGGATTGTGGTAGGCTGAGGTTGAGGTGAGGAGGGAGGAAGCCTAGGAAGGTAAGAATGTTGAGATACAGAAATATAGTAAACAAAGGGAAAGCTTTGCTACCTGGAATCTTAGATTGACATTTTTATGCTGGAGGTCATCGATGCGACTTGACATGTTACTTTCTGAGCCATAGTTTTCTCCTCTGTGAAATGAGATAATACTTCACAGCCATGCTGTATAATTAATTGGAAAAAATGTATGCGCACACATTTTCTACAACTGGCCATTCTTTTTTTTTTTTTTTTGTGGGGGGGGGGGAGGTCTGGTCACGGGCCTGACTCTGGGCCTGGGCGCTGTCCCTCAGCCCTTCAACTCAAGGCTAGCGCTCTACCACTTGAGCCATAGCACCACTTCCGGCTTTTTTTTTTTTCTGCTTATGTGGTGCTGAGAAATCGAACCTAGGGCCTCAGGCATGCAAGGCAAGCGCTCTACCACTGAGCCACCTTCCCAGCCTCATGGCCATTCTTTTTGTTTTTTGTTTTTGTTTTGAAACAGGGTCTCTTTGTGTAGCCCAAGCTGGCACTGTATTTGAGCCCCTTTTGCCTTAGTCTCCTGAGTACCAGGACATACTAGTACAGCCACCTGGCTTATTTTTATCACCACTTCCTTTGCTATTACAGTCACAAAGTGCAGTTCTAAAGTCACTTGCAATAGCTTCTCCTTGTGGTTATGTCATTAACTATGTTCATATTTCAGTTCATTTGTTTAATTTTTTTTTTGTTATTGTTAAAGGATTGCTTGCTTGGAACATTTTTTTTAATTTGTTGTTTTAAAACTGTAAAATCAAAATGTTTTAAGACAGAAGTAAAATCAAGGCAGGCGTGGTGGTGTGTGCATGTCATCCTAGCACTCAGGATGATGAGGCAGGAAGGTTGAGAGCTTGAGCCTCGCTGAGCAAAGTAGTCTAAAAAAAAAAAGGAAAATCTGCAAAATAATGCTTAGATATATCTAGTTTCTACCTCTCCTTTTCATCTTTCTTCTGTAGGTAACTTTTTATGTATTTTTATGGTTTGTCTTCATTAAAAAATTATTTTAGTAAAAATGTTTATCATATATATATATTTAACATATATATGTATATGTTCTTAGCTCCCTCTTTCAAAGTAGCATACATTTCTACCTTGGTGTGGTGTAGCAGAGGAGTAATTTCCTTTCATAGTCTACTATCTATTTAAAGATTGCCATCTTTCATGTCTCACCCTAGTTTTTTAAAGTTGTACCCTTGTTCTTTCCTTCAAATACTACTCACATGAATCAGTTACAATAAAAGCAATTATAGTGTCTTTTTATCCTTAAAAGATGAGCTGAATTCTTTTATCTCTATTTTACAACAAAGAAAAGGAAGATTAAAATACTGGCCATTGTTTTACATAGTTAGTAAGTAACAATTGCCTACTTTAGCTCAGACTCTTGCCTAGTCAATTGCTGTTTTTATCTAAATGTATTCTTGTTGAATTTATTTCCTTAATCCTATTCCTAGTTGGCTGTAATAGCGTGGCATTTTACGATGATGTATAGGAGGAGTTTCTCCTCTCTCCTTATTTCTATACTATATTTAGTTCAAGATCACTGTGGTGTTTTTTTCATACTCCTTTAAGTATTTTTACTAAAAACCCATAGTCCTTGTCTCATGTGCTTTTTACCTGTAGCTTTCCATCTGTGCTTGCCCCTGGAGTCTTCAGTAAGTCCGGGCCTGAGATAAACATTGCTGAGTTTGAGATAATTAGAAGTCTACTAAATTCAAAGGCTGATGATATATATATATATATATATATATATATATATATATATATATATTTTTTTTTTTTTTGGTCCAGTTGTGGGGCCTGAACTCTGGGCCTGGGTGCTGTCCCTCAGCTCTTAGCTCAAGGCTAGTGCTCTACCACTTGAGCCACAGCCCCACTTCCAGCTTTTTTTTTCATTTTGCTTATGTGGTACTGAGGAATCGAACCCAGTGCCTCAGGCATGCAAGGCAAGCGCTCGACCACTGAGCCATCTTCCCAGCCCAGGCTGATGATATTTTAAGTCTGTTCCTCCTCCCTTTTATGAGTCTTTTGATCCTGCTACTTGATGACTTAAAACTTGCTTTTAACAAAATTCTCTGTTGGTGCGAAGTAAGAAGTATTATATTCTGGGGGAAGGTCATTAGTATTTTTATAGTAATTTTAACTATAGTTTTCCTGTTTCTCCCAAGTATATTAAAGTAAATATTTTTAAATAATAACATAGCTTCATTAATTTTCCTTTGATTCCAGACTAAGAGATATAATAGTTAAAGGAAATTTTCAATACTAGCTAAATTTCAGGTATAGCTCATATTTTCCTATTTGTTAGTATTTTACTGGGTGAGTCCAGTTTCCTAAGAATGTTTTAACTAAATTCTTTAAATTTTTTTTTTCTTGAAAGCCTTATAATTCAATTTGAAACTCGTGTTTAATTTTTCCACCTCGTGTCTTAATTACAAATGTGATTTTTGTGTTGTTGGTTGGGTCTCACTGAGGTTATAGGAAATGAGTGTTGAGCTGTGGGTCGCCTGCCTGAGAGTCTTTCTGGGTATCGGTTCTCCACTGGGCTTTTCCTGCCATATGTAGAATTTGGCACTCTATTCTTGCTATCATTTTAATGATTTAATGTTCTTTCAATGCTTAGGTTTAATTCTTTTTTTCCCTGTTTCATTTAACTGAATCTTCTATTTAATCCCAGAGGCCTGAGCAAAGATAGCTTTACAGCAGGTCATTTGCTGGGTTAATTGCTTTACATGGGAGTATGTGTCTGTCCTTTTAGTTATATGCTTTTTTATTCACCTTATCTTAATGTCTTAAGTGTATAAAACATAAAGTCCATATTGGAAAAGACCTTATTGATTTAAATTCATCTTAGATAAGATTCAGTCAGGTGTTGGAGAAAGAGAGAGAGAGAGAGAGAGAGAGAGAGAGAGAGTGTGTGTGTGTGTGTGTGTGTGTGTGTGTCCGTGTGTCCGTGTGTCCGTGTGTCCGTGTGTCCGTGTGTCCGTGTGTCCTGGGGCTTGAACTGAGGTCCTGGATGCTGTCTCTGAGCTCCTTTTGCTCAGGGATAGAACTCTAGCACTTGAGCCACAGCTCCCTTTCTGGCTTTTTTTGAACAGTTTATTGGAGATAGAGTCTCACAGACTTTCCTGCCCCTGCTGGTTCCAAACTGTGATCCTTAGATCTCAGCCTCTCCTCAGTAGCTAGGATTATAGGTTCGAGCCACCAGTGCCTAGCTAGATGTTGGCATTCTTTTCATTATTTTTTAACCGTTCCACCCCCTCCCCTTACTTTCAATTTTGTATATCAAGTTGTTAAATAATGATGTTAAACTGGGCAGATCTTAAATCTTGGCCTCTGTTTCTAGAATGAGGGCAATATACTACTGAAGCTCTTTTTTTTTTTTTTTTCTGGTTGTGGGGCCTGAACTCTGGGCCTGAGCACTGTCCCTCAGCTCTTCAGCTCAAGACTAGCTTTACACCACTGAGCCACAGCACCACTTCTGGTTTTTTCTGCTTATGTGGTGCTAAGGAATCAAACCCAGAGTTCCATGCATGCAAGGAAAGCATTCTACCACTGAGTCACCTTCTCAGCCCCAGAAGCTCTTAAGTATTGTGTTATCCATACCGTATTAGTGGGTCAACTCTGACTGGCTTTTTTTTGGGGGGGGGGTCCTTAACTCTGGGCTTGGGCGCTGTCCCTCAGCTCTTCAGCTCAAGGCTAGCGCTCTACCACTTGAGCCACAGCGCCACTTCCGGCTTTTTTCTTTTTGCTTATGTGGTGCTTAGGAATCGAACCCAGGACCTCATGCTTTCAAGGCAAGCACTCTACCACTGAGCCACCTTCCCAGCCCTCTGACTGGCTTAAAAAAAAAAAAAATTTCTTGTTGAGATTAAGTGGTTACATAAATTTCACAGTATTGTGATATTTAGTTAAAGTCACAAACACATTTTAGCCTTCACAAGGCAAATTGTCATTATCATGGTTTATAAAGTTTGTGAATTCTATATGCTTTGACAATACAACTATTTCTTCCACATCAGGTGATGTGTACATTTCTTTCCTTTTGCTTAGTGTAAGCTGTTCCCGCTTTCCCTCTCATTCTCTCCCTTCCATCATTGCTGTTGAGTTGCTTAGTTCATTTTCATCAATGTCCAGTGCAGCTGATGGGCCCCTCTGTTGTATATTTTCCCATTTCCCTCTGATTCTCTGCCCTCCTCCTAGCTTCCCTCAGATGTGTACATACATGTGTGTATTATGCATGTATATACATATACATAATACATACATATATACATATATATGGTCAAAAACATGGAGTCATTTAGTAATGATGCCACAAATTAAGTAGAGGTCCTTTGTTTCTTGAGTCCTGTTTACGTGTTATATCTCCTTGAATTTTGAATATAACATCCACATATCTGGGAGACCATGTACCGTTAGTTTCTCTGCTCTTGGCTTACCTTGCTCTGACTGGCTTTTCTTCTGCTTATAGGTGACACTTTATCACTCAAGTGCTATACCATTTAAGCCTATGTCCAGAGCCCTTTTGCTTTAGTTTGTTTTTCACATTGGGTCTCCACTTTTGCCTGTGGAGGTCTCAGAACGTGATACTCCTATATTTACTTCCTGTGTAGCTGGGATTGCAAGTAAAAACCAACCCAGCTTATTTGTTGAGATAGGCTCTTACTACTCTTACTACTTTTGTGTCCAGCCCAGCCTTGAACTCATCCATTTGTTTCTACCTTCCAAGTAGCTGGGATTGCAGGTCTGAGACACAGTGCCTGCCCTATTTTGTATTTTAGCTTATGAGATTCTTGACATTAGTAATATTTAAAGTTGAAGCTTGGCATGATGGTGCATATCTATAATCACAGCACTCAGGAGGCCGAAACAGGAGGATCATGAACTCAAGGCCAGCTTGGGTTACATAAGGAGACTTAGTTATAACAATTGGCTGACAGTAGACTTTGCTAGGTTTTACTTAAACAACAAGGTCTCTAACATGATGATTTCAGTGGTTCAAGTGTAACTCTGTATGTCTTTGGCAGGATATCTACAGGGAGATGGGGTTTGGTCACTATGAAGAAGAAGAAGCCTGTTGGGAGAAGCAAAAGAGTGAGAAGAGAGACCGGCCTCAGAAGCGTAGTCGTAGCCGATCTCGAGATAGGGATGGTCACTACGGCCACAGCCACAAGTCCAAATACCAAGCAGATCCCTATGAGAGAGAAAGAAGTAAGAAGAGAGAACGAAGCAGAAGTCCAAAGAAATCCAAAGACAAAGAAAAATCTAAGTACAGATGAAAAGTGAAGAGTTTACTCTTGCCTAACTTAAGAAACTGGAGACATGTCCACCCACAGTTTTGTCAAAGCAGTTATAAACTCTGCTTCTTGTTGTTTTCTTTCATATTAGGATTATGGCCCTTTTAGATTGATAACATAGGGCTCTGAAAGATAACTGAACAGTTTTTTGTGTATCTTTTTTATACTAATTTTGTTGTTACACCTAAGTGGCAGAATTCATTTTCAATGTCCTTTACTCTTGTTTTTAACATGTAGTATTTCATACTACAAAAGACACAAACATGTATAGATAGTATAAAGAATAATAAATATAAATATCTGTGTACCCATTAGTCATTTTAAGAAATAGAATATCAGTTATATTTTAGAAGTCTTCCATTTTCTGAGTAATTTTTATTCTGAATTTTATGTTTTCCATGATCTTGTTCTAGCTTCACAAGGTAATTTTGTATGTTTTTGAATTTTATATAAATGGCATATGTTTTACTCCTGGGACTTTCTTTTTTCACTTTAACATCTTTTTTTCTTTTTTACTTTTTGTCGGTCATGGGGCCTGAACTCTAGGCCTGGGCGCTGTCCCTCAGCTCTTCAGCTCAAGGCTAGTGCTCTACCACTTGAGCCACAGCGCCACTTATGGCTTTTTCTGCTTATGTGGTGCTGAGAAATCAAATCGAGGGCCTCATGCATGCAAGGCAAGCACTCTACCACTGAGCCACCTTGCCAGCTCCTCATTTTAACATCTTTATTTTTTATTGCTATTAAGAATGACATGATTTTGTTGGTGGACATTTTGTTTCTTTTTTGCTATTGCAAACTGCTGTTGTGAACATCCTCTTGTTTATCCTTAAAAGATAATGCCAAATTGCATCCTAGAGTGGTTGTATCAGTTACCATGTTTCACTGTAGATCTTTGTGTCACATCTCTAACACTTGTCAATTTTAGACTATAGTAATTTTATCAGTTTTGTAAATTTGTTGTTGTTTTTGGTTTATGATTTTTTCTGAGGGGGGGTGTGGTCATGGGGCCTGAACTCTGGGCCTGGGCGCTGTCCCTCAGCTCTTCAGCTCAAAGCTAGCACTCTACCACTTGAGCCACAGCGCCACTTCCGGCTTTTTTCTTTTTGCTTATGTGGTGCTGAAGAATTGAACCCAGGGCCTCATGCATGCAAGGCAAGCACTCTACCACTGAGCCACCTTCCCTGCCCAAGGTTTATGGTATTTTTGATGTAGGGTCTCATTATGTAGCCCATGGTGGCCTCAGATTAGAGATCCTCTTGCTTCTGCCTCCCAAGTGCTGGAATTAGAGTTGTAATGTTCTCATTGTCACTGGAATTAAGCAGTTTGATTGCAGTGTGCTTAGTGTCATTTTTTCCATTGTAGGTTCATGGTTTTCATCCAGTTTGGAATTTTTTTTTGGCATTATTCTTTCAGTTGATGTTTCTGTCCCTCCACCTGCACCCTTTCCCTCCTGGCGCTCCACTTCCTTGTGTGTTAGCTGTAAAGCTGTGTCAGCACACTGATGCTCTGTTCACTTTGTTAACTTTTCTTTTTTCTCCTGTGTTTTGTGTTTGTAGTTTCCATTGACATGGCCTTTCTTCTGAAGTGACTAATCTTTTCATGCTACCCAATGCATGTGTTTAGTCTTTAGGCCTATTTGGGCCTTTTTTTCTCATCTGTGTCTCTCATTTACAAATTCCAACTTTATTCTTCTTTTTGTCTTGGGAGAGGGCAAGAGGAACATCTGTAGTACAGCAGATCTGCCATCTCTGTCATGTATGGTTAGCTTCTATTGATTGATTTCTACCTTGTTCCCACCCCGGTATGGGATTGTAATTTCTACATTTTGGAATTATTTGATAGGAGTTTGATGGTGTCCTTTAGTCTGTATTTCCTATAAACATGAAGTTAGGCCTGTTTTTGTTTTTGTTTTTAGCTTGGGTTACACATTTGAGGTAGAAAGTGTGTTTCTTTGCTTCTTGTTTGTTTTGAGAGGGCCTCCCCTGTAGGCTAGGCTGGCTAGGGATTTGAAGTTCTCTCACCTTGGTGTCTTATGAGCTAGAATGACAGTTATGTGCCAACACTTACAGTTTCTCTGTTCTGTGCTTTTGTGATCTTTTTAAGAAATCTGTTGGGGTAGGGGTATTACTCAATGGTCCAGTGTTTGCCTAGCAGGCACACAATACTGGGTTTAATACCTAGCATCAAAATCTGAGCTGAAGTAATGATGATAGTCTATATTCTAAAAAATGATATAACCTTATATACTCCCATTTAAATCTTTAGTCCAGATTGAATGTTATGAGTGTATGTATATGGCATGATAAATGTATCCAGATCTACTGTCTTTATTTATTTATCCAAAGCTCATTATTGAAAGTTTAATCCATTCTCTGCAGTTCCACTTAATGTATGTGAGGGGCTGTGTGTGTGTGTGTGTGCGTGTGTGTGTGTGTGCGTGTGCGTGTGTGTGCGTGTGTGTGCACAGTGTGCACACACGCTGCTCCTGTGGCTTAAACTCAGGATAGTGTTCTACCACTTGAGCCACAGCTCCACTTCTGCCTTTTTGGTGGTTAAAATTTTGAGATAAGAGTCTTACAGTATTCTGGCCAGACCGGATTTGAACCATAATCTTAGTTGTCAGTCTCCTGAGTAGCTAGGATTACAGGTGTGAGCTACTGGTACCCAGCCATCTGTGAGTTTTTGTATGAGTGTTTTATTTGGGCTGTTGATTCTATTGGCTTACTGTCTGTTATAAGTCCAATACCAATGCATATATTTCTTTTTTTTCTCTCTCTCTTATTTTTTATTTATTTATTTTTTGTTGGTCATGGGGCTTGAACTCTGGATCTGAACACTGTCCCTGAGCTCTTCAGCTCAAGGTGAGTGCTCTACCACTTGAGCCACAGCACCACTTCCAGTTTTCTGGTGGTTATTTGGAGATGAGTCTCACAGATTTTTTTCCTGCCTGGGCTGGCTTTGAACCGTGATCCTCAGATCTCAGCCTCCTGAGTAGCTAGGATTACAGGTGTGAGCCACTGGCACCTTGCCCAATGCATATATTTCTATGGCTTATAGAAAACTTTATATTTAAACGTCCTTTCATCTGTTTCTTTATTAGGAAAGGTTTGGTTCTTTGTTCTTTGCAGCTTTGGAAATGAAACTAGCATTTCCCAAAGAATTCTGTCGGGACTTTAATTGTGTTAGTACTGAAACAGTAGATTACTTAAAGGGGAAAAAAGTCTTCCTAGTACTGAATCTTCTTAATCATTATCATATCTCTCCATTGGGTTCTTAGAATTTTCCTAATAAAGCTTCAGAACATTCTTTGTTGGATTTATTTCTAGTTTCTTTTCTTTTAAAAATGTTGTAAATGGTGCCTTTTAAAAACACAATTTTTGGTATACCGACCTAAGAAATTACAGTTTTGATTACTGCTCTCTCTTTTGTGGGGGAGAGGGGGAGAGGCAGGAGGGCAATATTGGGATTGGAACTTAGAGCTTGTGTTTGAGCAGCAACACAACTCTGATTACTGTCTCTGTATCCAGCCATTTACTAAGCCTTTATATTTAAATTTTGTAGGATTTTGGGGGTCTTTTAGGTGGATAATAGCATTTGCAATTAAGACTTTTTTCCTTTCCTAATTATTTTAAAATTAAAATATATGTAACATGGCTGGGAAGGTGGCTTAGTGGTAGAGCACTTGCCTTGCACACATGAGGCCCTGGGTTCGATTCCTCAGCACCACATAAGCAAAAAGAAAAAAGCTGGGAGTGGTGCTGTGGCTCAAGTGGTAGAGTGCTAGCCTTGAGCTGAAGAGCTGAGGGACAGCGCCCAGGCCCAGAGTTCAGGCCCCACGACCAGACCCCCCAAAAAGATAAATAAATAAAATAAAATATATGTAACAAACCTGCCTTATTTGCAGATGTGTTACACAGAGTTTTGATCAAGCACTGTGAAAAAATCAAAATTTAAAATTTTTTAAGTTTCCATGCACGCATTTTATAGTTCAGTGGGTGCAAGCAAGCTCTCAGCCCTGTGTAACTCTCACTTGTGTTAATTTGATGTGAATGCTACATGACTGCCTGCCTTTAATTTGTGAAAACACACCTCAGAAAGCAAGTGGTAATCCCAAAGCAAGATAGCAGTTTATGTATTTAAGAGAAGTGATAAAGTGAAAATTTAGGATTGATTGGCAGGGCTGGGAAGGTGGCTCAGTGGTGCTTGCCCTGCATTCACAAGGCCCTGTGTTTGATTCCTCAGCAACACAAGCAGAAAAAACCAGAAGAGGAAAAATGAGTTAGGCATCAAAGTCCGGCACTCAATTCCCAGCATCCTGAGCACACACAGGTATTCCTCAATGATGAGTTCCTTGGAACCAGGTCTCGAGTGTCTGCCATTTCCCTGTTTGTGATACCACTCACTGGCCACCTTTCCAGTAGAGTTTTGAATAGATAAGTGATTTTAGTTGACTCTAATTTCTAATACAGTGACGAGAGACTGGCTTGTAATTTTCTCTTTTGTGCTATTCTTACCTGATTTTGATTAGATTATACATTAAGTTGGGAATGTTTTCAATTATCTTTTTTCTTGGATATTTAGGGGGAAAATGTAAGTCAACTTTTCTTTAAAAGGTGGGTAGAAGTTGCCTATGAAATCATTGAGTGTTTTATTTCTCTCGTGGGGTGGGGGGACTGGTGCTGAGGTTTGAACTCAGAGCCTGGATAGTGCTCTAAGACTTGAGCCCAGGATTATGGGTGTGAGCCACCAGCACCCGGCTTGGGATGCATTTTTTGTGAGTGTGTGAAAAAATGTGCTGTTGATTAAATTTCAGTAATTACGGAATTACTAATTTTTCTACTTCTTTGGTATAAGTCATTTTGATGAATGCATTATTCTGGGAATTTTTCATTTCTTATTGAAGTTTTTTAAGTTATTGGCAAGTGCTCATATTTTATCTGCTAGATGCCTAATTTCCCTTTAACATTATTGATGAATATCATGTTTTAATGTGCCTCATAAGTAGCATACAGCTAAATTGACTTCTTTTTATTCCCCCAATTTTTTACTATCTTTTATTAGGTTTACAATGAAATATTGTGACATTTCCATACATGCATATAATATATCCCAACAACTTCACACTCTGTATCTCTCTCTTTTATCCCCGCTCCTTTCTTCAACCATATTTATCCTCATTCCCCATTTCCACTCCCTCCCTTCTCTCACTCCTCAATGGAGGCTATTTTACTTCAATAGGAATGATAGAGAGGCTGAAATTGAGAGGATCGTGGTTCCAGACCTTGAGTTCAAAATTCAATATTGTAAAAAACTTATTCTACATAAGAAATCATTAATATGACTATAGAAATGTAGACTTGCCTATATAGAAGATTCTAAACTGTGTGAAAAATGAATGAACAAGAGGAATGTCGATGGCATGTGGTAAGAATAATGAGAAGAAATAACAAATTTGTGTTTAATAGAATCCGGGGAATCAAAGTGGTAAAATCTTGAGCCTAGCATTTCAAGGAAACAGTTTTTTAACCAAAAGGTATAGGAAACTTGCTTTAAAAAGGCTCATGTGTAGCAGCAGGAGATACATTACTCAAGAGGTTTTAACAAAGTGGTGACTTTTTTTTTTTGCTTGGTCATGGGGCTTGAACTCTGGGCCTGGGCGCTGTCCTCAGCTTTTCAGCTCAAGGCTAGTGCTCCACCACTTGAGCCACAGCGCCACTTTCAAAGTGATTACTTCTAACTACAGCATTTATCAGAGAGCCCTGATTGGATACAGTGCTGTGTTGGCTCATGTGCTACTGTGTGCAGCTAGGCCAAAGAGCCCGGGTTTCTGATTGCTTCCAATTTGCTTCTGTAGATTAGGCTCACTCTTTTCCTGCTTTAGATTGAACACAGAGGCTCTTGCATATGCACACACTCTACCACTGAGCCTCAGCCCCAGCCCCTGGTGAACTCACACCAGACATCAGTGATGTTTTCTACTGACTTGCTAAAATTGAAGGGGAAAAGAAAGGTACACTGTGGACAGTGACTGTGTGTAATTGTGTGTGTGTATACATCTACATAGATGTAGTTATTTTGGCCAGATACTCATGTCTCCTCTCTGTAATCCTAACTACTTAGGAGGAGATCTGAGGGTCGTGGTTTGAAGCTAGTCTAGAGAGAAAAGTCTGAAAGACACTTTTGAATTAACCAGCAAAATGTCAGACTGGAGACATGGCTCAAGTGGTGGTAGAATACCAGCTATCTGAAAAAGCCAAGCCAGAGCTTAAGCCCTAAGTTGAAGCCCCAGTAATATTAAGCCCACAAGTCTTCATTAGTTATAACTGTAAAGTTTAATCTTTCTTACCAGTTGGCTTTTCCAAGATTTTTGTCAGTACTAGGGAGTGAACTCAGGGTCTCACACTTCTAGGTAGACTGTCCACTGCTTCCCCTGGTTCTTTATAAATAGATTAATAGAAACTGTATAGGTTACAGGGTCAGCAATCCTCCTCTGAGATTTTTTTTTTAATAAATTGTTTTTTTGTTCCTGGCAGGTATATTTTGTCTGTGTTTTTCCACACATCATAAAAACATGTAGTCTCGTTTGACATTTCTTCCCCATCTAGGTTGAGTCACCAAGAGCGCATAAGAGCATAAAACCGAAATCACAGAAACCTTACCTTTCAGTGGCTGTTGCTATGAAACCTTGTTTTGATGGGAAAATTTGAGAAGCTTTTGCTTCCTGTTGTTAAATGAGAATGTGGAGATCCCCTTCATTTTCAAGACTATCTCTTTTCAAAGACCCAGTCTTGCTCAGGGTACCTTCTTGAGTCTTACCTTTGTTATCCACATGGACTATTGATAAGGGCACTTCTCTGGGTTAATGCTATATTTCTTCTCTTCTTCCATTCGTTGCTCACTGGATGGCTGATGGGTCCATGTTTGAGTGATGCTTGGTGTGCTGTTATTTACTTTGTCAAGGGCAGTGGGAAGCAGATTCATGAAAGACTACATCTCTGTGCAGACACACTAGCGGGGCAGTTTGGATAGAAAAGGAAGTTAGGAAAGTGCTGCCCGCTTTGCTGTATCTCTGGAATGAGACCACAGTGAACTCTGCTTCCTGAACAAGGGACAGTTGTGTTTTACTCTTGTTTGCTTGATCTGGTGGGGAGAGCTTGGGATTTGAATCCAGCCAGGTGCCTGAGAGTCTTGCAATAATATGCAGGATGTGCTGAGCATTTATAATCCCAGCTACTCAGGAGGCTGAGATCTGAGGATTGTGGTCCAGAGTCAGCCCTGGCAGGAAAGTCCATGAAATTCTTACGTCAAATTAATCAGCCAAAAAACCCACACACACAAAAACCACAAAAAAAAACCCCAAAATGGAGTTATGGCTCAAGTGCTAGGGTGCCAGCCTTGAGCAAAAAAGCTAAAGGACTGTGTCCAGTCCTGAATTCAAGCCCCAGTGCCAGCACACACACCCCAAAACAAAACAAAAAACAGGACACCAAAGAAGCGTAAGGTGATGGTCCAGTTAAAGCCCAGGACTGAAGAGGGCCAAAGGGGAGGAGGGCATGTGGGTGGGGAGGGCGCTGGTTATAACAGAAGGGTGTTGGACTTGTCAGGTGATGGAATCACGGAGCTATTTCCAAGGAAGGAAGGAATGGACACAGGGCAGTTGAGAAGGGTGCCTTGTGGTTGTATGCAGGATCGTCATCACACTGGATCAAGTGAAGATGATCAAAAAAAGAAAAAGACAAATTTTCCTTAGCTCAGTTCTTTCTCCCTAAGCCATCACAGGGCCCTTCAAGTCATGTTTCCTTGTGCTTCTGAGTCTATGCCTAGATTTCACTCTCTCTGGAAAGTCCTAGAGTCCTGGACCATTTCACCTAAAATACTGAATTCATCTTTAAAGGATTTCTTAAGCAAGAAAATTATTAAGGAGATTACACAAAAGTAAAATGTTTGTAGGACCCCAAACGTTACTAACAGACCTCAACCTAGGGTGTTAGATTGTGAGCAAGTACTAAATTTATGGCTTGTACAAAATGATAAGGGCTTCGTATAAAGATCATATACAAGCTAATCCAGATCAAAAAGGAAGAGGCTACCCAACAGGAAAATAGGCAGCGGAAGGAAAAGAGGGAGAAGTGTAGAGACATTGCTGCAGCTGCTCAGAAAGACCCTCCAGTTTGCTAGCAGCTGGGGAGATGAGTTAGTGCTTGTGAGATCCTTTTGTGTATACCACTTTGGCTGGATGCATAATGGATGACTATAGAGAAAGGGGGACTGCCACCACCGCTGACAGATCCCGTGGGGGCCAAGCCGTAGTAGGTAGTGCTACTGCACTGCAAACAACTCTGGTTTTGCCGTTTTAGCTCAGGGAGGAGACATAGCACACTGGGGAGTTCACTGATGCTGTAGGCAGCAAGAGGCAGGTAGACCAGGAGAGATTCCTGGACCATCCCTGGCATCCAGGCCTCCACTATGGCGTGTGCTCTGTCTGTGCTTCCTCTGTGGTGAGGTTTTGTGCCTGTCTGGGCATGTCCAGGCCACTTCCTGAAGGCACTCTGTCCCACCACAAGGACCAGAGTTGGCAGAAATGACCTTAGGACAGCAGATCTAGCATCAAGTTTGCATAGGGGGAAGGGCAAGTGGGTGAGCAGGCTTGGGGCCACCTCAGGACTCCCAGGGTCCTGGGTGGGGTGAGGGTGGGGTGGGTGGAACTGGGCATCATCTTGTCATCTGTGTGTGTGTGTGTTGCGTGCGCGCGCGCACGTGTGTGCTGTGAATGGAACGCAGGCCTTCTGTGTGAGTTTCTGCCCTGCCTTGGTCTCTCCCAGGCCGAGCCTCGGCAGGGTCTGTGATACTGTGATGAAAGCTGCTTCCCCTGCAGACCTCACTTCTTGTTCTAGGGAGTGGCAGGCACCTCCAGCATTGCCAGTAGAGCCATTTCCTGAGACCAAAACCCATGGGAGCTTTCTCTGAATCTCCTACTGTGAAGGGACCTGGTGGTGGTGACCCTTTCCTTAACCGACTCAGGAGTGTAACATCTTTCCTATTCTAAATGAGGTTTCTAGAAATTAAGACACTGAATTTTTGGGGTCTCCCTGATATATATTCTAGACTGATAGACTGATAGATTGTTTTATTTGTGCCAAGTACTGGGCCTTGAACTCAGTATCTAGGTGCCATCTCTTGGCTTTTTCAGCTCAAGGCTGACTCTCTACCACTTGAACCATACATCCACTTCCTTTTTTTTTTTGCCAGTTAGTTAAAGAGTCTCATCTCTTGCCTGTGCTGGCTTCAAACTGGGATCCTCAAATCTCAGCCTCTTGAGAAGCTAGGATTACAGGCAAGAGCTATTTGTGCCCAGTCCACCATTTTTTAAATTACATTTTCTTCTATTGTTATAAAGATGATGTGCAGAGGCATTATAATTACATAAGTCAGGTGAAAATACATCTCTTTTTGGAGAATGTCACCCATTCCCTTCCACCATTTTTTTTTTGAGAAACAAGTTAGTGCTTTGCCCTTGGCCCTTATGCCCTATGGCCCTGGGAAGAGGTATTGACCCTGAGCATAAATCAGGATTCTTAGATTTCTTGCCCAGGTTCATCTTTTTTTTTTTGGTGGGGCTTGAACTCTGGGCCTGGGCGCTGTCCCTCAGCTTTTCAGCTCAAGGCAAGAGCTCTACCACTTGAGCCACAGCACCACTTCCAGTTTTCTGGTGGTTTATTGGAGATAAGAGTCTCATGGACTTTCCTGCCCAGGCTGGCTTTGAACCACAATCCTCAAATCTCAGCCTCCTGAGTAGGATTATAGGTGTGAGCCACGGTTCCCGGTGTCCATGCTCATTTTTTATTAAGTACCTAGCCTGAGGTGCCTGGCAGTCTCTTCAGAGGATTTCTTTGACTGGTTCCAATGCTACACTTAGAGAACTTAATGGCTCAGTCATTTCATGTTTGCAAGACATCATTCGTGAAGCCTATAGCTGCGTGCTTCTCTAAGTCTGTGGCTTAATGTAATTAGCATGGTTCCTGGATGATGTTGGCTTGCTTCCTCATGGACACACCCACCTGAGATGAGGTATACAGTTATACTCTCTGGTGAGGCTGCCAGAGACAAATGGGCATTTGGGGACCCTGCTTGTTATCTTCTGTGGGACCAGAACTGAAGACTAATATAACATGGTGCAACAACTCAACAACCGAACTTACATTTCTCCCCAAATTCCATACCAGAAAAACATTTCCCTTGAAAGCGATATGCTTTCTCAGAAAGTTCGTTGCTTAGTTCATTGTTTTGGGTTTCCATCTTGGCTGGATCAGCTACTGATTAGTCTCCCTATGTCAACCCAGTGACCTCATCACTTATCAAAGGATAATTATGTTCTCCTGTATCGTGGGACTAATTATCCTTTGGGACCTTTTGGCTCATGACTTTTTTTTTTTTCTTTGCAAGCACCAATAGAGACGTGAACTCAGGACCTTGAACTTGCCAGGTGGGTTCATTTAAACCCATCCTTCAGCCTCCCTCAGGACATTTTGATGTAACCTCTCAAATAGATACTGTAGATAGCAGACAAATGTCAGATTTTACTGGTAAATCCCCCATGATGCCATAATTGGTGTCCTGGTGCTGGCGCCGTGGTAATCTAACTGTTTAGCCCGATGTCCTTCCCAGCTGCAGGCAGGAATCGGAAGAGCAGGTCTCAGCCTGCTTTTCTCTCGGACTTAGGTTGCACATCTCAAGGAGCCCACACCGACCTGTCAGGAGCGTTCACCATGACTGTGGTTGCTGAACTTTGATTCGGTGACTCATGCCCCGGTCTCCTCCCGGCCTTAGGCCGGTGGCTTGCTTCCTTTCCTTTTATTTTTAACTCAAAGCCCAGCTACCTTTATAACCAAACGTGACTCTGTGTACAGCAAGTGGCTTCTCACAGGAGTGTGGCCGGGCTGGCACTCAAGCCTCACTCCCATCCCCCAGGGGCCCAGGCCCTGACTGGCAGGAGGACGCTCACCAGAAGGCAGGCATCCATTGAAGACTCCCTGCTGGTGAGTGCTGGCAATCAGCCATCAGTCAACGTGGCAGGACTGCAGACTTTGGCCCTGGGGTGGGCTGGGAAGCAGCGGACCCTGGGGCGGGGGGGGGGGACAGGGAGGGAGGGAGGTGGGCAGATTAGAGAGCAGTCCTGAAGGGAATGTTTTCCTGGACTAACTGACTTCTCAAACCTGGAATTATCTGAAGAGTTCCAACTACACAAATAAGGGAAACAGTCTTTAATTTTTTGGGGGGGTGCCATCTTTATTTGATCATTATTTTATTTTAGTCAGGATTTGGTTGGGGTCAGGGACAGTAAACTCTTCCATTTAAGCCAAACCTCTGGCTACTGTCTTTACAGTTACTTCAAGGCCATGGAGTAGAATTCATTTTACCCCATCTCTGTGCTCACAAGGTGACCGCGGGTCTCCGTGTTAGTCTGGCGGGGTCTCCGTTCCTTGCCTGAACGCAGAGCAGGAGCGTTTGGCAGTGGCCCCTCACCTCATCTCCTCTGATGGCTCCACAGGCGCTGAGTAGAATGCAGGAGAAAGCGAGCTACCTCTTAATCTGATTGTGGTAAAGATAATTTGGGGCAATTCCCTGCTGTCATAAAACAAAACCTCAGCTTTGCTCCCCACACCCCAAATTGTGGATTTTCTCAAGGCCAGATGATGCCATATTGGAGTATATAGGTAGGTCAGAATGTACAGTAGAGTCATTCTGGGATATGCATTATCCAGAGGGTAATATCATGTGACCCCTAGTGACCCTAAGTAACCCACAGCCTCGATGAAAAGACCAGAGGACCTGTGTGAGAAGAAAACAAAAGGCCATGTTCTTTTTTTTCTTTTTTTTTTTTGTTGGTTGTGGGGCTTGAACTCTGGGCCTGAGCGCTGTCCCTCAGCTCTTTAGCTCAAGGCTAATGTTCTACCACTTGAGCTACGGTGCCACTTCTGATTTTCTGGTGGTTTATTGGAGATAAGAGTGTCACAGACTTTCCTGCCTGTGCTGGCTTTGAACCGTGATTCTCAGATCTTAGCCTCCTGAGTAGCTAAGATTATAGGCATGAGCCACCGGTGCCTGGCAAAAGGCCATGTTCTTAATAGCACTTGTCACAGTAGCCACGAGGTAGAAACAACCCAAGTGCCCACTGGGCACTTAGATACTTATACTGTGTGGAGTATATACCTAGGGGAGTATCATTCAGCCATGTGAAAAAGGAATGTCTAATACCTGCTACAACATAGATGAATCTTGAGACATGATGCCAAGTAAGTAAGTCATGACTAAAGGACAAACACTGTATGATTCCACTTATATGTGATCAAAAGGGAGATCAGACCACACACTGTGGCTCACACTTACAATCCTAGCTATTCAGGAGGCTGAGATCTGAGAATCGTAGTTCCAAGCCAGCTCAGGCAGAGAAATCCAAGAGAATCCAAATAACCAGCAAAAAGCCAGAAGAGGATCTGTGGCTCAAGTGGTAGAATGCCAGGCAGCCTTGAGTGAAGAAGCCAATAGAGAGCATGAGGCCCCGAGTTCAAGCCCTGTGGGCTGGCACACACACACAAAAGAATTCCTAGAGACTGTAGAAAGATGGTTCCAGAACGTGAGATCAGACGCGGTGGGGGGTGGTATCAATGGATATAGACATTCATAGTTCTACGTTAGAGGTGAACATATAGAACACCATGGAACTGTACATTGAAAGTGATTCAAGTTCAAAATACGTTGATCTATATTTTACCCCCATTTAATTTTGTTAAAAGCCAATCTTATAGACTGAAATCTTTGTCTCTTTGTTACTTTACATTTAACTGAAAACAACAACAACAACAACAACAAATCAAGCAGACAGGACAGCTGGTTTCAAGGGGGGGTCTGGATGCAAGGGGAACTTTCAGTTGACACTGGGTGAGCCATAGTCAGGAGTCCTTTCTCCTTATGGTGGCCACTCCCAGTGGAAGTCCCTCATGTGCATTTCTGTGGAGTGGGCACCTGGTACCCAGAGCAGCCCTGGGGACAGGGGCTGGGGCAGGGACAAGGCGATCAGCACGTTGGGGCCTGTTGTGAGGCCTTTGGGCAGTCTGTCACTAGGAGGCGCCCTCCGGCCTGGGCCAGAGGCAGCGTGGTTCTTGGGGCCTCTTCTGTTGAGCAGCTCTGGGACCCTGGGTAAGTCATGAAAACTTTTCTTGTCTTCATTGTTCTCACATCACAGATGGTGCAGCAGGAGGCAGGAGGGCGAGTTTCCACTCTGCGGGGCAGCTGAGTATCCAGAGACAGTATCATAGGAAGCGCCTTGTCTCTGACTTTCTGGGCCGGTGAACCTACTACATAGCCACGGCCCTCTGTTTCTTATCCCTCTCTCCCTTCCTTCACTTTCATATTTCCTCAGATCTTCCAGTCAGAACTTTCTAGACTTTTGGGGTCTTCAACTTGGGGCTGGGGCTGATTCCAGAAAAATCTATCTCATGCAATTGCCTTGTCTAACCCTCTTCTTCCCCTTCTTGGCTTCTGTCTGTTAAGTGGGGCTCTGACTCGTGTGTGTGTGTGTGTGTGTGTGCGCGCGCGCACACACACACACACACACACACACACAGACACACGTGCTAGTCCTGGGCCTTAAACTCAGAAGCTCTCTGAGCTTCTTTTTGCTCAAGAGTAGTACTCTACCACTTGAGCCACAGCTCCATTTCCAGCTTTTTTGGGAGGTTAGAGGAGATCAGAGTCTCCAGGACTTGCTGTCAGCTTCCTGAGTAGCTAAAGTGGTAGGTGTGAGCCACTGGCACCTGGCCTTGGTTCTCTGACTTTGAACTCTACCAGAAAGTCTTCCCATGGGACTGTCACCATGACTAGTAGCCCAAGGGTATAGAGTTGGGGTGCTGACCATCACATGAGCTCATGAGGCTCTGCAGATTTTTATTATTAATCTTCGCTGCTTGTGACTTCCAGTCAAGATGGAGGAAGAACCCTGAGATGAAGTTGTTCAGACTCTCAGGTTTTAAAAATAGAAAAGCAAAGCAAGCAGCTGGGGAGTCGCTGTTCAAGAGCCATCCCATTCTGGGGAGCGTTGGCATGCAGGGGCCAGGAAGGCTCCTCACAGCTTCCTCTTTATTTAGGAGAAGTTTGTTCTAAAAGGAGCAAAGTTGATTTTCTTTATTTACTGATGATTCTGGGGCTTGAATTCAGGGCTTGCAGATGCTAGGCCACACCTCCAATCCTTTTTTACTTGAGTTATTTTTCAGAGATGGTCTCGTATGGGACTTCACAGGGGACAAATCACTACACCTGACCTATTTGTTGAAGGCTCTTGCTAACTTTTCTGTCCAGGCTGGTCTTAAACTGCAATCCTCTTGATCTTTGCCTTAGGGGTTATAGGCATGAACCACCCCATCCGGCTCAAAGTTGATTTTAAAGTTCTAAAGGAGAAAAAAAAAGATTCTGAATTAGGAAAATTCTGCTACTTTCGTCCTCTGTACAAAACAGCTCTCCTGCCCCACGCAAGTCACCTCTGAGAAGCAGCCGAGCTGCCCGCCCAACCCTGCCAAACACCTACGTCTTCCTTCATCTCAGAAATGTTTCTGTTTCTGTCACACCTGAATGCAGAGTTACAAAATAAGCCTAGACTCACCTCACAGCTGTTCTTTGGTGACCAAAGAGAAGTCACCTAGTTGCTTCTTGTGTTTTCCATTTCTGGAAGAACAAGAGGTTGCTTCTATTCTGAGCAGCTTACAAATGACAAATTATTTGGGGGACCTACTAATTATCAGCCTCTACCACTTGTCATCTCTCCTCTTCCCTTCTCCGTGCCTCAGTTTCCTCTCATTAAAGGAGAACCCTTGTCTCTCTCCTCCCACCGGGAGCCACAGGAGCTTGAAGGAAGAGAGTTTGTGTGAAAGTGATAGCCAAACCACAAAGTCCACCAGATATAAGCTTTCATGTTCCTAAAGTCTGTTACTGTCATCATCTTCTTTTCTCTCCCTTTCTTCCAGAGCGGGGATGTGTGTCAGTGGTGGTGGCCACCATGAATGGGCCAAAGAAGGAACTCAAGGTCCATTTTCCCTGTGGAAGCCAGGATCCCATATTAGCTACTAGGGCTTCCTGAACAAATCATTGCAGGCTAGGTGTTGACACTATGAAATCCACTATGTCAGGGTTCTGGAGGTCTGAAGTTGTGGATCAAGATGTCAGCAGGGTGGCTCACACCTGTAATCCTAGCTACTCAGGTGGCTGAGATCATGGTTTGAAGCCAGCCTGAGCAGGAAAGTCCATGAGACTCTTACCTCTTCTCTCCAATTAACCACCCCAAACCAGAAGTGGAGCTGTGTGGCTCAAAGTGGTAGAGTGCTAGCCTTGAGCACAAAACCTCAGGGCCAGTGCTCAGGCCTTGAGTTCAAGCCTCATAACCGACAACAACAAAAGGATGTGGGCAGGGTTGGTTGCTTTGGCGGCCGCTCTCCTGGGCTTGTAGGTAGCCACCATCCTCCAGCATCTTCCGGGTCTTTCCTTCATGGGTGTCTGTGTCCACATCTCCTGTTCTCGCAAGGATTCTAGTCACTGGATGAGGGCTCACTCGAATGGCCTCATTTTAAAGGCCCTGTGAGCTTCTGGCACTAAGGGC
Organism: Dipodomys merriami; assembly: GCF_024711535.1. NCBI lineage: Eukaryota > Metazoa > Chordata > Mammalia > Rodentia > Heteromyidae > Dipodomys > Dipodomys merriami. The sequence continues at coordinate 11,926,362 of NW_027206401.1, forward strand.
GTGAGCATAGGAATTTGGGTAGATACCATTAGCTCCCTACAGAGACTTAGAAATGCCCTTGGCCCATAGTAGGCTCTGAGAGACCTGCTCAGCCCCTGCACTGGGCTCTGGTGGGTCAGAGGGAAGGGCCTGAGAGAATGCACTGCCACACTCAGCCTCATGGAAGCTGCTGCAGGCTCCGTGGCCACGCTGAGCAGCGGAAAATCCCCGAGGGGAGCAGGGTTAACGTGATTATTTCCTGATAGAGCTGGGAGGGAGGCATGGGCACACAGTTGCCCTCTGTCACCGTGGCTGCTGGGCTGCTTAGAAGATGTCTGATGAATGCTTTTCTTATCTTTTCTTTTAAAGCACATGTCTGTGGGGCTTCACCAGGAAGAAGCTGGGGACAGAACCCATACATACCACATACTATGGAGCGCAAGATGGAGTTCTTCCAGAAGCTGGGTTACAGCCGTGAGGACGTGGTCAGGGTGCTGGGCAAGCTGGGTGACGGAGCCCTGGTCAACGATGTGCTGCAGGAGCTGATCCACACAGGTAGCCGCCCGGGGACCCAGGAGGGTCTACTCAGCAGCACGGGGCCCCTGCTGGTTCCCAGGGGCTCCTGTGGGGCCCTGGACTCTGCCCAGCGAGCACTGGAAGAGGATGATGGCGACCTGGCCAGTTCCCTGCGGCCCATAGTGATCGACGGCAGCAACGTGGCAATGAGGTAGCTTTCCTGAGGAGGCCGGGGCTGTGCTATTCTCAGGAGCCCTGAGAGCCCAAAGAGCATTGAGTCAGTCATTTATTATTTATTTACTTATTTGGTGCCAGTCCTGGGGCTCCAACACAGGGCCTGGGTGCTGCCCTTTTGCTTTGTTACTCAAAGCTAGAGCTCTACAACTTGAGCCACAGCTCCATGTCCTGGGGGGCTTTGTTTTTGTTTTTGTTGGTAGTTAATTGGAGATAAGGGTCTCATGAACTTTTCTACCCAGGTTGGCTTTGAAACTTGATCCTCAAATCTCAGCCTCCTGAGTGGCTAGGATGACAGGTGTGAGCTACTGGGACCTAGACTGGGCTTGGACTGGGCTTTGGACTCTGATCCACCTCTCAGTGGTTGTATGAATTCAGCAAATTGCTGAGTCTCTCTGAGCCTCTCCTTGTCTGGAGCTGTGGGTTGGGGTGGGGCTGGTAACCCGGAGGAGCGCAGGATCAGGTGTTGGTTGTCCCTTTGCTCTATCACTAGCTAGCTGTGTGAATGTGCAAGATGGAAAATGACTTGAAAGCACTTGGTACCACTTCTGTGCCATTGGACCCTCCCCCTGTCTGCCTCAAGAGTTCAGCATCTGATGGGAAGAATTGGTTGAATCGTCTCTCTAGCCATCTGCTGTGGAGCTGGTGGGGGTGTGAGGTTGCTGTTACCTTGTTAGATTTGGGAGAAGTGTCTGGACCCCTCCTCCCTCTACCCCCAGCCCCCTACGCTGCCACCAGCTGCAGATGTGGCTGTGTGACTATGTGTGGCTTGGCTTTGTGTGTTTGGGGATTTGAGCATGGCGGTGTTACTATGCCTGCTTTGGCTGAGCTGTGCGGGGACAGATTTCCCACAGATTCCCCTGGCTGAAGGCAGGGCCAGTTGGGAGTGCCCAGAGTTGCATCCTCCTAGTCCTGGGCTGAGCTACAACCAGGCAAAGGGCAGAGTCATCGGAAATGGTTCACTCATCGCTGAAAACACACATGCTTTCCTGTTTAAATAAGCAAGTTACCGGCAGGAATTCAGAACAGTGGTTCTCACTGTGTCCACAGGTAGGCTGGGGGTTCTCCTGGGCCTTGGGGCTTACTTTGCAGAGCGGAAGTTTGGAATAGTTCACTCAGGTATGCCCAGTCTTGGGGGGCTGTCCCCATACCTGCTGCATGTCAAAGAGCATTTGCTCGTGTGTGTGTGTGTGTGTGTGTGTGTGTGTTCTTGAACTCAGGACCTTCTAGCTCTTGGTTAGCTTTTGGGTTCATAGTTGGCACTCTACCATTTGAGCCACATCTGCCCTTCTAGCTTTTTGCTGGTTAATTGGACCTAAGAGTCTCTTGGATTTTTCTACTTGAGATGGCTTTGAAACCTTGATCTTCAGAACTTAGCCTCCTGAGTAGCTAAGATTCCAGGTATGAGCCACTGGCGATAGTCTTACTCCATTTATAACCAGCCAGTCTCCTTGATGTGGAATATGTCAACAGACAAGAGTCCTTGCTTCTCCACCTTCTCTCTATCACATTCTTACCCCACAGGGTAACAGATACAGAAGCCGGTGCTGTCCTGCTAAGTTCAAGACCTCTGGTTTGTTAACAAGACTTTTAAAAATTGAGTAATCTCTGAGAGGGGTGTAAGCATGGGGAATCTGTCCTTTGAGTGATTCTCTTTGCTAGGGACCAATCAGAAAAGGGCTTTGGATAGAAGATGATTACCTTGTACATCAAAGTCCTTCCCAATCTGAGATGATTGGAGTTCTTGAGTTCCAAATTGGAACATTAAAGTGGTCACAGAATACCAGCTTCTCTCTTTGGGGCCAGAGAATATGTTTGGAACGTGTTATAACAGGAGTCCACGGAGGGCTGTCTTTTGGTGGAGGTCTCTGCCGTGGCCTGGAATTCAAGATTAAGCCACATGCTTTAGTGTGCATGAAGTGCATTGGGTGAATCCATTTGGTCTGCCACTTCCACTTGCAATTTCCTTTAACCGTTATGAGCTTAGTCCTTTGCACTCACTCTGTGTGGCTTATAAAGGGAAATCATTACTGAAACTTCCTGCCTAAATGTTTTGACACACTTGCTGCTTATAAAGATACTTCAGCCAACCAGACTGTGTTCCCTGTACACACACACACACACACACACACACACACACACACACACACACACACACACACACACACACACACACACACACACACACACACACACACACAAATATCCCTGCCCCTCTACTCCCTGTCCCCTGGATTGTAACAGTTAGGGAAAGGGGACAAATTGTATAACCACTTAATTGTGGGACTTCATTTGCTTCCTTCAAAAGTAGGCTATGGGAGAGAGTGGGGGCCTAAGGTCTGCCCCCTTCCTGGCCTTTCCCCCTGCATTGATGTTTACTGTGTTGCCCACTGGGAGTTTCAGCAGGATCCATGGCCCCCAGAGCCTGCTGGATCCTCAGCTGTGGAAGAGATCCAAGCAGAGGTTCACCCTCTACAGACCATGGAGAGTTGAAAGCCCAATGGGCATCTCATCACCGGCTGACCTTAGACTTCACGCAGCATTGAAAGGCCCTCCTCCTGAGGTTTGCAGTGTTTCACAGCCCTGTCCTCTGTCTTCATGTGGACACTGCTGTTTGCGTGCTGTCTGGCTCTGGGGGAGCTGGAAGATCAAGTGTGACGTGGGTCGCTTCATGTGGCTGCTTTTGGTAAAACCCGGTGTCCATTGCTTGCTGTGTCTCTGTCCTCGGGGCTGTGGTGGCTGTGCCTTGGCTTTCAGAGCAGCAGCCTGGCTTTTCAGTAACTTTTTTTCCCTCATTGTCTTCACGAAATTGTATTTCAGTAGCTATTATTATTATTATTATTATTATTATTATTATCATTATCTTTTTTGTTTGCCACTCCTGGGGCTTGAACTCTGGGCCTGGTCACTGTCCCTGAGCTCCTTTTGCTCAAGGCTAGCACTCTACCACTTGAGTCACAGCGCCATTTCCCACTTTTTCTGTGACTAACTGGAGATAAGAGTCTCCTAGACTTTCCTTCACTGGGGTCTGCTGGTGCCAGGCCTTGTTCCTACACGGCTGGTGCTTGCGTGGTGGTGCATCGCATGGCCCTGCAGGACTCACAGACCCCTATATAAGGGCCATCCCTCTATCTGCCACTTCGCAAAGAGAAGGTGGCTCTCGCTGAGAACCCGCTAGGAGCTGTCTGGCAGTGTGCGGGAAGATCGTGGGTTCTCAGGAGCTGCTGTGAGCACGTGTCTTCAGTGGACTCCTAGGCCCCCAACCTATTTTGCATTCTGTAGGCAAGTCTAGAAGAGGCAGCGTGGAGGGAAAACACCCGGTAATTTCACATCCTCTTCTTGCTCCGGAGTGGGGCTTCGTGCAATGTGTTTGGAGCACATTGGCCTTTTTCTTCAGGTTTGATGTTTTCATTTTAAAACCTAACAGACTGTTTCTTCTGGAAGGAATTGTCCAGAGATGGGCATCCAGGCTGGATCTGTACTTTGGTTTACATATGACTTCTCAGGGAGGTAGGAAAGAGATTTTTTTTTTTCTTTTTGTCAGTTGTGGGGCCTGAACTCTGGGCCTGGGCGCTGTCCCTCAGCTCTTCAGCTCAAGGCTAGCGCTCTACCATTTGAGCCTCAGCACCACTTCTGGCTTTTTTCTTTTTGTTTATGTGGTGCTGAGGAATTGAACCCAGGGCCTCATGCATGCAAGGCAAGCACTCTACCACTGAGCCACCTTCCCAGCCCGGAAAGAGATTTTTGAGACAAAAATTAAGCCAGTTTTTGAGATAAAGGTATTGTTTTGAGAGAGAGGGTCTCTCTGTCTAGGTGGCCTCAAACTTACCGTCCTGCCTGTCTCCTGAGTGCTGAGATTATAGGTGCCTATCACCACACCCAGCCCAGATAAGGTCAGACTGGCTTCTGAGCCTCTAGATCTGTTCTGATTAACTTGAGCCTTGAGCCTCTACCTAGGTCCTCATCCATTTCTGCTCTTATCATCAGTCAGGGTGTCCAGAGCAGCGCCTACTTCGCCTCTCTTCCTCTGGCCTGAGCTGGGCAGAGATCTCATGCGAAGGCTCAGAGTGGTGACAGTTACAACAGGGCTGTTTCAACTGCCACTCATAAATAACAGCAGAAATTGCACCAGCCCTCTACCGCGCCGACCCCTGAGCTCCCCGCCTCCATTTCTCCCATGGCCTTGCTTCCCGCTGGCTGTTTCGGGAGCTCCTCACCACTTCAGGGCCTTCTTGGGAACTGGTCAAGGGTACAGTGGTGTACAACCAGATTGTGTCATTACTCTGAGTGACAGCCCCCGCCTTGTGGCTATCAGACACCAGCCCGCTTCCCCTTTTCAAAACCTCGGGGCTCCTGTTTCCTTTTCTCATGGCCTTCTAAGCTGGTTCCCAGTGCATGTTAAGACTTCCACCAAGGGTCCTCACCTGAGCAGGAGCTATTTAGCCAGAGGGGCTGCCCTGGGGGCCCCAGGGGTCTTGAGGAGACGGGAGGGAGAGCTGAAGGTGGCAGTCAGGTCTGGTTGCCTGGAGAGCAGAGCGCTGGGTGCGTTGCTTTGCTTCAGTTTCAAGGGGACAACGGAGGCAGAGGTCACTTCTGCAGGAGCTTGTGGCAGTGATGGAATGAGACTGAAATGTGCCTCACGGCCCGGCAGGCAGAACTCTCTGCACACGTGGGAGTTCACAGAAGCGGCAGGGATGCCTCCCCACATGGGGCCTGCTAAACCAGTGCAGAGAGCAGGCATGGACAACTTATGGATTGTCCATTTCCCTGTAGGTGCTGGGATGGGACCCCAGCACGACTCAGGTCCCCTCTCCCTTCCATTGGTGCACCCCACCCCCAGCACTCTGAGGCCCGGCGGAGGCCCTTACTGGACTCTGCTCCAAGTGCTCTCCCCAGCAGCACGTGTTGGTTTACTCCTAGGCCCTCTGACAGCCCACCAGGCCTGTGGGCCTGCGAGAGGCCGATGATGGTGACGTCTGGGGATGTGTTGCCTCAAGGCAGACATGCAGAGCTAGGATCACACTGAGGCTTCCGGCCTTGCAGGCTGTACTGAAAACAAGGCTCATGTTCCTGACCACACCGTGTTTCTACAGGGCCGATCAGCTGGCGAGCGGCCACCTTCTCCCTCCAAGTCCTTTCCTCTTTCCTCCTGGGCTGGCAAGACCTCGTGTCTCAGTCCTCTTTCTTTCCCACAGCCCCTGCATTAAGGTATTTGCCCTGTGGTTTGTGGGAGTCTCCTGGCTCAGCCTGGATGTCTCCTCTCACTGTGCAGAACTCCAGACCTGGCGGCCACGCCAGGCTCCACATGTCTTCCCCCTCCCCCTACAGCCTGACTTCCGGCTGGACAGCTGAGTGCTTCCAACTACATCCTTCCTTGTTTTTTTTTTTTCTTTTCTACCTCAGTTGCGGGACTTGAACTCTGTCCCTGTGTTCTTCAGCTATACCACTTGAGCCACTTCTGGTTTTTCTGGTGGTTAATTGGAGATAAGAGTTTACAGACTTTTTTGCCTGGGCCGGGCTGGCTTTGAACCTCGATCCTTAGATCTCAGCCTCCTAAGTAGCTAGGATTACAAACCTGAGCCTCTGGTGCCTGGCTCCTTCCTTGTTTTTGTTTTTGTTTCTGTGTCAGTCATGGGCTTGAACTCTGGGCCTGGGCACTGTCCCTCAATTCTTCAGCTCAAGGCGCTTAGCGCTCTACCACTTGAGCCACAGCGCCTCTTCTGGTTTTCTGGTGGTTTATCGGAGATCAAAGTCTCATGGATGTTCCTGCCCGGGCTGACTCTGAACCGTGATTCTCAGATCTCAGCCTTCTGAGTAGTGAGGATTACAGGCGTGAGCCATCAGCGCCCAGCTCCTTCCTTGTTTTTAAAAACCTATGTCTGTCCTAGTCCCCAGAGAAAATAGCAAGGGTGGGTCGCGGATGACTTTGTGCGGGCCGCAGGCAGACATGGTCAGAGCTCTCGGGACGCTGCTCAGAGCCTGGCCTGCCTCTGCCTCCCCTCCGCCCTCTCCCTGTGTGGCAGCCACGCTGCAGTCTTGGCCCCTGGACCACCCATGTCCTGCCTTACCACGGTCTTTCCAGACCACTATCCCTGCTGCCTACGTGGCTCATCTTCTCAGCACGCTTTTGTTCAGCCCTAAACAATGACCAGAAAGGCAGGGGGAACACAGCGGCGAACAAGGCAGTGGTGTGGTGCTGTGAGAATCCGAGAAGTCGGAGGACACCGCTCCCAAGGACATGAACACACAGCTGAGATCTGCAGGAGATGTAGGAGTGAATGAAGCCAAGGGGGAAGGAAGAACTGGTGCAAAGGTCCTGTGGTGAAGGGGTCAAGGTTGGTGTGATAAGGGGCTGGAGGAAGCAGAAAGATCTCCGGTCTGCTGTCTGTCTCCCTTCCCTGCAGAACACCGGGACCCCACTCCTCACCACACTCTCACTTCCTCCCCGGCAATCGGTTATTTCTGTCCACATTGTGGCTTCTACTGTTGCTCAAACCCTAGGCAGTGAGCCCCAGCTGTTAACTGCTCACACCTCCTCCCTGAAGCCGCACATACCCACCTGGCAGTCACAAAGCGCCCCCCCCCCAACTCAGCGTGCCTCCAAGACCAAACTTGTGAGTGACATTCTGCTTTTAACCTGATCTGCCTTCAGAATTCCTGTGTCCGTGAACAGCCCCCGTCCAGCCATGCCAGAGGTCTGAGCAGCCTCAGTGCCTTCATTCACCCTCCACGGCTAATCAGAAATGGAGCTCTGGAGATGTGCCTTCTACATGGCTCTCAAGCTCACCCACATTTCCTCTCTTCTCTGCCACGGGCAGCTCAGTTCCCATCACCACAGCTTCTTAGCTGGCACCAAGCCTGCTCTGGTCCCTTCCAGTTTACTGCCCTGTGTGCTGCCAGATGAGGCGTGTGTGGCTTCCGTGCATCATCACCGGGTCTTAGGGCGAGCAAGGGTTTGTCTTGTTCAAGAAAGAATTCAAGGGCAGACCCGGGGGGAGACCAAAGCAGAAGCAGATTTATGAAAGCCAAGCAAAGTCAAAGCAAAAGCAAAGCAAACACACATCTTCCAGACAGGCGAGTAGAAAACCTCAAGGATGGCTGCCCTGGGGTGTGTGTGTGGGGGGAGTTCTGAGACTTCAAGCCTTTATTGGGGTCTGCAGGCATGGGGGTGCTCAGTCCTGGACAACTGGAGACTGGGTATCATCCACTCCTTCTGCATGTTGGCTGCAGGAGCAGCCAGGGGGTTCTGGGTCGGGGATGGCCAGACCAGTGCTGTCGTTCACAGGCTGTGGGGCTGCAGGTCAGCAAGGCTCTGCTGTGTGTCTCAAGCCATGTGAACAGACCAGGCTGCGATTCCTCATGAAGGCCTAAGCCAGGGTTCTCAGCCTCCAGGTGTCCATATGTCCTGCCAGTCCCTAGATCACTAGCGCGGCTTGTCTACCTCTGATGGAATCCACTGTGGGCTCATGAAGGAGATGGCCCTGGAGACCTCCCTCTACCCTCACTGCTCATTGATGTGTCTGGTGGGATGTGTAGGGAGCTGGCCTCCTTGTTTGGGCTTTGGGAAACCCCGTAACACATTCATGGCCATCTCTCAGGATGAGAGCAGTTCTGCAGACGGCTCCACCCATCCATTCCACATCAGTCCATATTGGCTTTGGTTAAGGAGATGACTGATAGTGAATCCTTAGACAGTTTTCCCCCTTGGAGCCACAGTATGTCTAACAGTTGCCTGGTCACAGTTATAGGCTGTAGTTTCTACAAATACATAATTTGCTAGAATATATTACTTTTTAAATTAATCTTCTTGTTTTGGGCAGTAGGAGGGTTTAAATTCAAGGCCTTTTATTTGTTGGACAAGTGCTCTATCAGCTGAGCCGTCCCCTCAGTCCTTTTTTTTTTTTTTTTTTTTTGCCATATTTGTTTTTCAGATAGGGTCTTGTGCTTTTCCTGAGACTGACCTCAAACCGACCTGTGATTCTCAGATAACTGAGATTACAGACACACATCACTTTGCCATGCTTGTGTGTTAACTGGGGCTCCCGCTAACATTTTTGCCCAGGATGGCTTCTAATTTTGGTCATCTTGACCTCCTGAGTATCTGGATTTACAAACATGTACCACTGTGCTCGGCCAAGAATGCTCTGGGTTAGAGTTGCCTGGGTCAGAATTGTCTGGGTCCATCTTGATCACCTTGTAAGATGGCCGTTAGGAACCTTTGTCATAGCTCTACAGATTTCTCTGTCTTTCTATCGTAGCCATGGAAATAAAGAAGCCTTCTCTTGCCGGGGAATCCAGCTGGCTGTGGACTGGTTCAGGGACAGAGGACACACGTACATCAAGGTTTTTGTCCCATCGTGGAGGAAAGAGCCAACACGTTCGGATACTCCTATCAGAGGTAGGCTGGACCAGGCAAATGTGTTGGGGTGTGGTGCACTCTTCCTGGGTAATGCCCCCCCACAGTGGCAGCTGGTTAGTCTGGGCTTAGTGGTATCCCCTCCTTAATGTATTCAAGTTTCATGGGGCCCCTGATCTTGGCTTAGCCTAGCCTCTGCACAGAGACGTGCTCAATGAATACTCTTGACTCAGCGAATGGCTAGATTATCTTTGACTGTGAGCCATTAGGTTCCAAAAATAATTCTCTCATAATTTTTAATACTCTGAAGAAACATTGGATCTGTATTCCTCCTGTCAGAGCCAATCAGATCTGAAAGAAACATTCATTCGGCCAGGCAAGGGTAACTTTTTCAGTACTGGGGATGAAGCCCAGGGCCTTGTCTATGATAGGCAAATGGCCTTCATACTGAACTAGATCCTCAGTTCTATTTCAATTCTTAAACCAGGAATAAATAATCAAACACTGTGATTTAAATAAATAGGTTTTGTTTTTTGTTTTTTTTTTGGGTCCGGTCGTGGGGCCTGAACTCTGGGCCTGAGCGCTGTCCCTCAGCTCTTCAGCTCAAGGCTAGCGCTCTACCACTTGAGCTTCTGGTTTTCTGGGGTTTATTGGAGATAAGAGTTTCATGGACTTTCCTGCCCGGGGTGGCCTTGAACCGAGATCCTCAGATCTCAGCCTCCTGAGTAGCTAGGATTACAGGCGTGAGCCACTGGCACCCAGCTTAGAGTGCACCTTCTGAATCCTGGACTCAGTAGACTCCCTTTTTTCTGTGCTAGGCATTGAACTTAGGGCTTTGCACTTGCACCCCAGTCTTTAAGTTTGTTTCCCAAATAAGGTTTCATGCATTTACCCATGCTGCTGTCAACTGAGATCTTCCTACCTCCCCCTCCTAAGTAGCTGGGATTACAGATGTGCACCACCATACAGGGCTTACGGCTCTCCCATATTGTGGGTATCATCCTCTGGACTGTGTCATGAAAGGCACAGGGCAGACACTCCGAATCTCTGTGCTCTCAGCCTGCTGCAAAGTCAGTAACAGTGAAAGAAGTGAACCTCTGGGAGACTGGGAGCACCGTCGTTTGTTCCCCTTTCCGGAATCCTGCCTCCATCTTGCTGGCTGCGGCTGAGCGGGGTCTCAGGAATGGCTAGGGGGCTCCCTGGGCTCGTGGTCAGGGGTCCTCCCCCAAGGCCCTGAAGTGGGGTCTCTGCGTGTGACCCCAGAGCAGCACGTGTTGGAGGAGCTGGAGCGGCAGGAGGTGCTGGTGTACACCCCGTCCCGCAAGGTGAACGGCAAGCGCGTGGTGTGCTACGACGACCGCTACATCGTCAAGGTGGCCTACGAGAAGGACGGCGTCATCGTGTCCAATGACAGCTACCGCGACCTGCAGAGCGAGAACCCCGAGTGGGGGTGGTTCATCGAGCAGAGGCTGCTCATGTTCTCCTTCGTCAATGACAGGTACGGGGCGGCACGGAGGGCGCGGGGCGGCACGGAGGGCGGCGCAGGGGCGGCACGGAGGGAGGCGCAGGGACGGCACGGAGGGCGCGGGGCGGCACGGAGGGCGGCGCAGGGGCGGCACGGAGGGCGCGGGGCGGCACGGAGGGCGCGGGGCGGCACGGAGGGCGGCGCAGGGGCGGCACGGAGGGCGGCGCAGGGGCGGCACGGAGGGCGGCGCAGGGGCGGCACGGAGGGCGGCGCAGGGGCGGCACGGAGGGCGCGGGGCGGCACGGAGGGCGCGGGGCGGCACGGAGGGCGCGGGGCGGCACGGAGGGCGCGGGGCGGCATGGAGGACGGCGCAGAGCCGGCCTGTCCTTACCATTCGGCAGCCCAGGAAACGCGCACTCGCTCTCTCGCTCTCTCTCTCAGTTTCTCCTCCCCTCAACCCCAGTTCTTGTGCTCTCATCTAACTTTTTCCACTTAAGGCTGGTGCTCTACCGCTTAAACCACACCCCCACTTCTGTTTTTTGCTAGTTAATTGGAGATAAGAGTCTTAAGGACTTTTCTGCCAGGAATGGTTTTCAACTTGAATCCTCAGCTCTCAGCCTCCTGAGTAGGCAAGGTTACTGACTACTCCCTCTCTTCTTATTTTATCTTCTCGAACGTTGTTGTTGTTGTTTTGAATGCTATATGGGCGGTGGGCTGTGAAGACCTTGACTCACTGGAACGGAGTGTGCACCCGGCTCTTGGCTGAGATGGACAGGCAAACCTGTTGGTTTGGCTCCTTAGGCCTGGCCCCTGGGTCAGCTCGGCCCTGGACCTATCAGACAGCTGTACCATGGGAATGGTGATCTACACACTGATCTTGGGGTTGCCAGGCAGCAGGTGCTTGGGTGGGGGGTACTGGGGTGAGGCTCGTCGGCTGCTGGGTCCCTGGCCCCTGGTGCTGGGTCTGCGCTGTCCGCTGGTGAGGCTCCTGGCACGGTCCTCCCCCACTCCCAGCCCTGCAGTGAGGAAGGCGAAGATGTCCTCCTGAGCCCCAGGACAGCTGCTGGGCGACAGTCCCCCCCCAAGTAGGCAACCTTCACTGTCACTTCCAGAGACTCAGGGCCCACAGCTCTCAGTGGCCAGCTTAAGCCTAGAAGGACGTGGCAAGTCTGGTACCTGTGGATCCCAGCAATGCTCATGGCGGGCTGGAGGGTCGTGGCTGCTTCTGGCCTGGTGACGCCAGGGGCCTAGGCCAAGCTCCCACGCACTGGCCTCGGCCAAGGGCGGCCAGAAGCAGGAATGCCTGCTGCCTGAGCGAGCGAGGCCATTGCCCCGTGTCCCGGCCACGTCCCCAGGGCCCTCTTGGCACCAATCCTGCTCCTGAGAGACCAGGACTCAAAGCCACTGGGACTTTTAATAGCTGTAGACAGATTCTTGGATTCTTGGTCAGGGCCCAATTCTGAAGCCAGAGACGCAGCGGGGAGCCAGGAGCTGAGCCCTCCAGGGACCAGGAATCACCCAGTTGTCCCCAGGATGGGATCTCAGCAGGATTCTGACTTTTAGGGAGACAGTAACCCATGGAAACAGCGTCTCCCATGTATAGGGTTCACAGGCCTCCTCCAGAACCTCTGCACTGCTTAAACAGGTTTCCTGGGAACAGACATTTTTATGTATTTATTTGTTTATTCATATCTCAGCCTCCTGAGTAACTAAGATTACATACATGAGCCACCAGCGCCTTGCCAAATGTATTTACTTAAAATGGTGGATCTCGGCAAATGGGAGTTTTCCTTCCGGAAGGCTGTTTTCCCTTTGAGCTCGGAGTATACGTTCCTATCCTGTGCCAAGGAGAGGGAGTTGCAGGCAGGGGCAGGCAGCCCCGAGCCCCCGGGTTTGCAGAGGAGAGGAGGGTCTGCAGAACACCAGTTGAGGTGCTGTGTGCCAATGGCCCAAGCCTCTGCTTCCAGGAGGCGCCGTCAGCACTGACTCTCCCATGTGCTGCCAAGCCAAGTGTGGCATGGGATGTGGCACACAAGAGAGCGTGCCTGAGCTATATGACACCTTCTAGGAGCTTTGAAGCCATGGGGGTTCCCGATGGCTTGTGAGAAGCTGGGACGCCCTAGGGATGATGTCCGTTTTCCTGGAGGAAAATCACCCAGGCAGTAGGCACAATCAGAATTCTGATGAAGCAGGTACTTTTGGACTCAAGGCTAGTGCCTTGAGCCACAGCTCCACTTCTGGAGTTTTAGTGGATCATTGGAGATCAGAGTCTCAGGGACTTTCCTGCCTGGGCTGGCTTTGAACTGCGATCCTCAGATCTCAGTCTCCTGAAAAGCTAGGATTACAGGTGTGAGCCACTGGTGCCTGGCTACATGGGTACATTTTTTTTTTTTTAAGGAGTTGCTAGAGCTTTCTGGGCCTGCTGGCTTGGTCCCCAGGGGGAACTGTGTTGTGGTGTGTGTGGGCTCAGGGTGAAGGGGAGCGGGTGCTGCTGAACATGCCCTGGCTCCTGGATGGATGGCCCTTGCTTCAGTGGGTGGCTTGGGCCTGTCCCCTCAACCTTCATCTGGATGCCATTGACTCATCTCTGGTTGTTCTTCAGATTCATGCCTCCTGATGACCCCTTGGGCCGCTGGGGACCCACCCTGAGCAACTTCCTGAGCAAGAAGCCGAGGCCCCCAGCGCCATCCTGGAAGCATTGCCCCTATGGTGGGTGGCACTCAGGCATCGCAGGCTCTGGGTTCTAACCCCGCAGTGTGTCCTTAAATACCTGTGTGGCTATGGAGAGGAACCTAAGCTCTCGGGGCTGCAGTTTCCTGACAAGGCTCCTGGAAGGATGAACTGACATCCTAGACATGGTTGCCTGGCCTGGGTGCAGCGTGACATGGAGAGCCAGGCTGGGTCTGAGAAGCAGGAAAGCTGTGTGCCCCCAGCCTCAGGGCTCGGCCTCTTCACCTGACCTCCTTGTACCTCATGTCCTCGTGCTATCCTCTGTCCCCTGACCTTTCAGACCTGACCACCGCAGACTTTGGTATGGGCTATCCATTAAGAGTTATGGATTAGGCTAGGTGGGGTGGTTCCTGCCTGTATTCTCAGCTATTTAAGAGGTGAAGTAGGGACTCAGGGTTTGAGCCCAACCTTGACAAAGACCTAAGGCATGGCTCAAGTGCTTCAGCATCTGCCTTACAAGCTTAAGGTTCTGAGTTCAAACTCTGGGGGTGGGGGAGAGTTAAGGATTTGATCACCGTCAACCTTCCAGTCACCTCTTTATCTTTGGCAAGTCATCTTGCCAAGGTCTTGTTTTCCACAAGGTCTCGCGTGACATTCAAAGTCACTTCTCGCTAAGTGTGAAGTTATGTTCAGGCTGGCCCAGACTGCTCCCTTTGGAACTCCAAAGTGCCTTAGTTCAGATCTCTACTGATCAGCTCTGTTAGAACACTGCACAGGAAGAGAACAATGGTTCACACGAGGGATGGAAACAGACGCAGAGCTAGAGGCACAATCCTACCCGGGAGCACCCACGCCCTGCCCCCAAGGTAGTCACATCTGTAGGGTCCCTGAGGAGATAGAGGCTGGAGGTCACCAGATCCAGAGATTTGATCTCAAGACTCTGGTCATATGGTCACACTGCTGACTGAAGTATCCCAACATCCTGGGGCTGGTGAGACTCGAACCTACGATTGCTGAAGAGTCACCAGCACTCAGTCAATCCGGCTAAGAATCTTTTTATCTGTGGCGACTGCCTCCCACTATATCGGAACAGTGAAGACCAGAAGCCAAGCTCTCTTGCAGCAGGGTTTTGAAGGGGCAAGCCGGTCACACACAGGTGGCAGTGTAGGTGATGACAAGCAGGTTGATGGAAGCAGAACTAGCAGTTAGTGATCACAAGTAACAATGAAGCAAAGCAGTGAGTCATCAAAGCAAAAGCTGTATTTCCAGGCTTGCCCTTCCTTGCATTCCCGGGTTAGCTGACGCATTCCAAACTTCTTATCACACCACCAAGATCAAACCACCTTCCGATTCCGGCTCTTTCTGAGTTTCATTGTCATTTACGGCTCTTAATTTGTTCAACTCCCTCCTCTGCTCCGAGTCTCTACCTTGAGGATTTCCTTTAAGAACGAACCCGGAATTTCTTTCTCCGAAGAGCTTCTGCCTTAGATGTTTCCCCTATTTCCGCTAGCTACATTGCATCTCCCCCTTTTCTTCTTTCTCTTGGTTCTGACAGTGACCTGAGCTCCATCACTGGTCCCACCCGCGCCCCTTCACCTGCCAGTCCAGAGGCCTGTCTGGTGGCACGAGGGCAGTAGAGTCTGGAGTGGTGGTGGGGTGGGTGTCTGCAGGGAGGGATCCCCACGGAGAGGGGCCACGTGGGTTCTCCCGTGGGGACCCCTCAGGCCGCCCCCCCTCACCCAGACTTCTCTCTGCCCCGCGGCTCTTAGGCAAGAAATGCACCTACGGCATCAAGTGCAAGTTCTCGCATCCGGAGAGGCCGGGCCGCCCGCAGCTGTCAGTGGCCGATGAGCTTCGTGCCAAGACGCAGGCCCGGCCGTGGGGTGCAGCCCCGCCGAGCCCCCGGGAGCCCCGCGCGCCCGCCGAGCCCCGCGCCGAGGACCTGGCCACCCTGCGGGGCAGCTTCTCGCGGCTGGCCTTCAGCGAGGACGCCGCGCGCAGCCTCCAGGCCCCGCCGCGCGCTCCCCACCGCTGGCTGCCCGCGCCGGCCGGCGCCGCGGCCACCCCCAGCCCGGGGCCGCTGGGATCGGGCCCGCCATCGGGGCCCCCGGCCCCCCGCGCTCTCCCATCCCGGCCCCGCCTGCAGGTGCAGCTGCCCCGAGGTGGACGGGGCCCCGAGGACGAGGACGCGCCCGGGGACTCGCTTGCCCGGCGCGGATCGGCCGGCGAGCGCCTGGTGAGCCGCTGGAGCTGCGCAGAGCCCACGCGGGGCGATGGCGCCTCGGGTGGATCTGCGGCCCTCACCACCGAAGAGGAGAGGGACGCGCGCGCCCGGGCGCGCACCGGCACCGCCGCGCTCCGCGGCGCCGTGCGTTCGGATCGGGAGCCGCGCGCGATGCCCGCCGACGCGGCCCGGCCCGGCCCCGGGCTGCGCAGAGCCCCCAGGGCCGGGGCGCGGCTGGCGAACCCCTAGAGAAGGCCGTGTGCGGCTGCGAGGGCGACCGACCCGGCTCGCTTGGGCGAGGCGGACAGGCGTGGCGGCCCCGGCGTGGCCAGCCTGGGCCTGCTCAGCCACCTTTCCCCCCCAAGTTGATCAGGGGACACTTCTTCCTTCTCAGCGGAGGACGCCCACCTGGTGCCGCGGAGGCAGAGTCAGTCTTGCTGATTATATACTCGGAAGTGGAGGCCTCACCGCGGCCGCCACGCTGGGTCCCAGGAGAAGTTGTTTCCTACAAGTGCTCACCAACACCATAGACTAGGAAACGTCCGCGCCTGGATGGTACTGGAAGGATTCCTTCCCTCCCTCCCTCCCTCTCTCCCTCCTTCCTTCCTTCCTTCCTTCCTTCCTTCCTTCCTTCCTTCCTTCCTTCCTTCCTTCCTTCCTTCCTCCCTCCCTCCCTTCTCTTCTTCCTTTCCTTCCTTCCTTCCTCCCTCCCTCCCTCCTTCCCTCCCTCCTTCCCTCCTCTCCTTCCTTCCTTCCCTCCTCTCTTTCCTTCCTCCCTCCCTCCCTCCCTCCCTCCCTCCCTTCCTTCCGGTACTGTTAGGGTTGGAACCCAGGGCCTTGCCTGTGTGCTCCCAGCTGTCTCCACCCTTTTTGCTGTAGTTGTTTGCGGCTGGTGTCTTCCGCTGTTGCCCAGCGCCAGCCTTGCCCCTCGTCTATGGATCGAGCTGGGGTCTTGTAAAGTTTCCTGCCCCGACTGTCCTTGAACCCATCCTCCTTGTGATTGCAGTCTCCGGAGTGGCGAGGGTTATTACAGACCTGAGCTTGCTCATGCCTCACTTGGACTCTTCTTCTTTTTTTTCTTCAGCCATCTATCTTGGCAATTTCTAGAACATGCCCTTGGGGGTGTTTTGTTTTGCCTAGAAACCTCCAGGTAGAGGTTTATCGCCACTGCTGGTTTTCTTTGCTTTCCAGAGAGCTATGGCTCTGGGTTTTAGGGAGAGGGGACCTACTCGTTTGCAAGGAACAAGACATGAGCAAGTCTGTCCTAGATGCCGGCATCTCAGGGGCCTGGCCCCTGTGGGTGGTGCCCACTACCCTGGCAGATGGTCACCTCACAGGCGTGGCTCCTTCGTTCATTCTGGAATATGGGAGCTCGGCAGTTCACAGAGTCCCGAGACACCTGTCGGGAGAAACCAGTCCTGAAGGCGGAAACTTCCTGCTGTCTGGTGACCCTAGGGAACGGTTTCCTGTTCATTTCTAGGCTGCATGTGTTGTCGGCACAGCCAAAGGTGGGGCTCTGGGGAATACGTCGCTGTGAACCCCACCCCTTGGCAAGGTAGTGGCAGTACTGCTTCTCCTTCCACGTTTTATTGTTTTTTAAAATTATCTTTATGTAGTTGTGTAAAGGAATTTCAATCCAATCCATCAGTTTATGAGTACCATGCATCTTGATCAATGTCCTTCCTTTTTTTTTTTTGGTCGGCCGTGGGGCTTGAACTCTGGGCCTGGGCGCTGTCCCTCAGCTCTTCAGCTCAAGGCTAGCGCTCTACCACTTGAGCCACAGCGCCACTTCCAGCTTTTTTTTTTCTTATGTGGTGCTGAGGAATCGAACCCAGGTCCTCAGGCATGCAAGGCAAGCGCTCTACCACTAAGCCACCTTCCCAGCCCTCCTTCCTTTTTTTTTGTGGGTACTAGTTCTGAGGTTTGAACTCAGGGCCTGAGCTCTGTCCCTCAGCTTTTTGCTCAAAGCACACACTCTATTGCTTGAGCCATAGCTCTCCTTCTGGCTTTCTGATGGCTAATGGGAGATAAAAGTCTCACACATTTTCTTGCCTGGGCTGGCATCAAACCACAGTCCTCAGATCTCAGCCTCCTGAGTTGCTACAGGTGTGAGCCACCAGTGCCCATTACCTACCCCCTTCCTCTTTTTATTTTGTTATTTTTTTAGATGCAATCTGTAATTTTATTACAAAACCATTCTTTTGGCCTTAGTTGGTTACAGTGATAGCAAGATGCTGTGAATGTGACATAGCAGCTCTAATGTAACAGTTACATTCCCTGCTTACTGAACCAAAACGTAAGTTACTTCAAACCCATTACCTACATTACCTGTACCTATCCCTAATACAAATCTTTACTTGTATACCTTTTAGGAAAGTGTTGATTCTTTACTATCTAATCTACATTCAGATTAAATGTTGATAAGACTACAAAAGTACTAGTTCCCTTATGAGACCCCTTCCTCTTTTTAAACCAGATTTAGCCTGGTGGCAACCAGATCTACTTCTTACCTGCTTTTTCCAGAGGATGCTACCTTGCCATCTTGGGATCTCTGTCTGGAAGAAGGCCCCTTCTCCCTCAATTTCTAATTTCCTATGGGAGGTGTGTGACAAGTTGTGCTGTTGCTCACTGCCTTTTGCTTCTTCATGTCCTGTCGGGGAATGATAGTGTGGCTAATTTACAGTCTGAAATGTTTACACTGCTTCCTCTAAGGACAAGTCTGTTTTAGTAAGCTGTGAAGCTATTTTACTTGGTTCACTGGGTTATGACCAATACCCCCCAAAAGTGAAGGAGCTCCATGTATCAAGTATAAACCTCTTTGGAAATTTTCCAAAGTCTTAGTATGTCTTTGTGACACAGAAAACTGGGACGGGCTGGGTAACTGGAATGTTCCTAGTGTGTAACTGTTATTGTGCTCTAGAAATAAATCACTTTTCCACACCTGGATGGACTCCACTGACAAACTGTCCCTCCCACCGGCCTTCCCTTAGATACCGGCTCTCACGTTCAGAGCTCTGGGAGAAGGCTGAGGAAACAGCTGTCCCACAGCTGGCAGCCAGAATTATTCTATCATCTTGGGTGGGTGTGAGGGCTTTTCCCCAAGTCACCGGGACTACAGCAAGCACATACCTTTCCTGGCCAAGGATACCTGTTTGCCAGCCTATTTCATCCTCATGGCCAATGATGGAGGACTTCATAAACACATCTGTCCTTGCCAAAACCTGCAGGAGAGTTCCTGCCTGCTCCCAGAAACCCAGGCTCCTGTTTGCCCTCCTGCTGCCTTCCCAGAGGCTCTCACTGGAATGAGGCCAAATTGCTGAACGTCAGAGGCCAAGGGGAAGAATTAAGAGGAGCCACTGATCTTGGCATTGTTCGAAATAGAATGCAGTTCAGCTTTGGTTTTAAGTAGAACACAGTTGGAGAGCAATGAGCTGGCTTCGGGCCGGTGTGGGTACAGTTTGGACAGGCCACACAGCTATGCCCGAGGGCCTGTCACTACATGAATGATGAGGATGAACAGACAGCGTCTCCCCAGCCACCTCTGTCCACTTCTGACACAAGAAGCTCAAGGGTGGAAGTTGTGGGGCTTGATACCACACACACACACACACACACACACACACACACACACACACACGATCATCCACTTCTGAATGAGACAGCAGGCTTGCTGGTTGTATTAGGCCAGGTTCTTTGGCCATAACAGTGGTTCGCCAAATGAAATGGCAGGAGGTCAGCGATGGAGGTGGCTGTGGGATTGATTGGAATTGGGGCTGGAAACCCCATTAAGCATGTCTTGTCTGTTTCCTCCTGTGCATTATCTCCCTCTGCGCTTTCTTCTAAACAATGGGGGCTTTCTCCTGAGGCAAACATAAGCACTTATCCTTTCAGTGGAAGGACTCAATAGACAGCCTGAGAACGGTCCCAGGGAAGGGTTCTGATGGGCCCTGCTGGGGTGATGTGCCCATCCCTAGACCAGCCACTGTGAGGTAAGGAAATACTCCAGTTGCTCACACCTGGGTGTCACGTGCACGTCTGGCCGGGATGAGGTTGCACATGGGGACGGTGAGCGGTGCAAACCCACAAGGTAGTGGAGATGGAAGGAGAGGAGATGAAAGAGGGGACCCAAACATGTGTTCACCTCTCAATTCAGCCCCTTTTCCTCCTCCATCCTGAACTTTGGTCCTGTTTGAGGAAGGAGTGCTGTGTGAGGAAAAGCCTGGCTTCTGCTCAGGCCCTGGTGCATGGGCTTGTGGGAGAGGAAGGCAGGAGGGCCTGGCTGGTCCTAGGGCTGGGCTAGCCCCCAAACCGCTGCTGAAGAGGAAGAGGCTTTTCTGAGTCAGAAGCTGACTTTCTTCCTTTAAGTCACTTCTGAACAGATGCCCTCAGAGCTCAGGAATCATGGCAAAGCTGGCTGGCAGAGATAGCTCAGCTGGAAACGAAGGACTGGGGGCCTGACTCAACTTGGTAATTTTCCCTGAGTTCTCAGGGATAGATACTCCTCTTTCCTCATGGAAGAAACACAGACCTATCCCAATTCTCCCAAACTGGAAAGGTGCTGATAAATCAACAAATAGGCTCATGGGCACACAGTATACAGAAGCCAGGTGAGTGGTATACTTATCAACTGGCTGACTGACAGACACTGATGAAGGCTGACTGATAGACACCTAACATGCTGACTGACACTGACTACCATTGACAGACTCACTGAACTGATGATGACTGTTGGTCCCCAACAGGCTGACTGACACCGAGTCTGATTCTACAGCTCCCTGATATGGATTGACTATGACTGACTGACACGGACTGATCCTGCCTGTCAAGGTCAACACTGTGACTGTTGGGACTGATCACTCACATGGGATCACCGAGCCAAGAGATTTATGACTTCATCTGCAGTCAAACCAATGCTCATTTTTGCTGATTGATTTGGAGATGGAGTCTTAAAGACTCTTCTGCCTGGCTGGCAGGCCAAGATCCCTAGATTTCAGCCTCCTGATAAGCTAAGATTATAGGCATACACCACCAACTCCTGGCTACAACTTAGACAGCTTGAGTTGCTGTCTGATAACCCAAATGTAAAGAGCCTTTCAGAACTTCTATCAATCTATGCATGGGCATTTAGGAAATCCTCCTGGGTCTGGCTCTGGTCCAGGTCGCCCTGGGGCTGATATCAGTCTAGAAGCTGTATGCTTTAGGTGAGCAGTGTACCGGGTTCATTATCAGGAAAGCCTGTGCTGGCCCTGGTTCCTGAGGGTGCTGGAGAATTCCAGGAGACCTGTTGAGTACAATGACTGCCAGGGAAGATGCATTGCCCAGTGGTGCCGTAGGCCATAAAGGTCACTAGGCTGTGACCTTTGCGATTATGATATGGCAAGAGCTAGGAGGCATGCTCTCGGTCCTGGGACTTCAGGGGATCTTTGAGGATAGGAGGAGGAAGGTGGCATTTCCCTGTTCTCTTTGTGCGCCTACATTGATTCAACTCCAGGGAATTTTTGTGGGGTCAAAGTAGCTTCACAGTCTGTTTGGTACAAGTGCACTGATTTATGGTTCTGCTGACCTTTGAGGCCTTGGTCAGGTCCTGCCTTGTGTCCCTGGGGAGGTTTGCCCAGCGTGATTTAGGAGCTGTAGTGTCAACAGGCTTCCCTATTTTTCTCTTACCCCGAGCCCTGACCCAGTGGCCCCTGCTGTCGGGTTCGCACAGGGCAGGGCTGGGCCTCATACTTTATACGAAGTGGCAGTTACCGTTGGATGCCCTAGGCCACGTCCCTTCTACTCTTTGGCCTGCGTCTCTTCTAAGGATCATCCTGAGAAGTTCCCTAGAGCTGTTTGTGCCACTCTGCTCTGCTGCGCTTTCTGCTGTCCAGGGGTAGAGGAAAACCAGAATGGATTGCTAATACTTATTCTGGTTGTCATTTACCCGGATGGATTAGCTTTGTTACAGCGTCCTTGTCAGAGCCCGGCCCGCAGTGCTGGGGACTGCTGGACTGGCTGTGAAGTAGAAGGAATCATGGATTCCAGCAGACTGAGCTCCAAGTACTCTCCTTCTTGGGCCTGTGATTTTCCTGAGCAAGTGGATAGCAGCCAGCTCAGGGGTGAGCCGGTGGCATGTGGCATGGTCTTACTGAGTGGGGTGCTGGGGCCTGGGTGCGGCTGTTTTGGGGCCCCTTCTGGGGGTTGTGTCCCCCAACAGTGTTGTTACCCTATCAAGGGTTGCAAAAGCAGCGAGCCGGGCAGCTGTGGGACACGTGTGTCATCACTGATCCACAGAGAAAACACCCCGGTCCCAGGTTGCAGCTGGCCCAGCTGGCGGCCTTGGGTCATGACACTGTCGGGCATTTGTTGGATCCAGGACTGGCCCTGAAGGAAAATCAAGGGAGACAGAGAAGCAAAACCACTGAAGACCTTCAAGCTGGGCGCCGCAGGGATCCTGGCTGGCCAGCCGTGCCCGGTGCTCAGGAATGTCTAGTGTTTGGAGGAATGGGGGTGGGGCAGACACGTCGAACCTGTCCTGTGTATGGCGCCAGACAGGCTAGCGTTGAGTTTTATTCTTTGCATTTTGCACTTGGGGACAGTTCCAGATACCCAGGTGTCCCGTGGCAGGGAGATGATTATAACTACGCGATCTCGCATCCAGCCCTGACCGTCCATGATTTCCCAAACCACACCATACATTTCTGCAGCATCATCACTAATCTGCTTCACAATAGAAGTCGTCTGTGGTTCCACTCAAGGCAGGCTTTTCCTAACCATCTTCTTCCTCAGCTCTCATGTCAAATGTGGACAGGAGGCATTGGCTTTTTAGGACTTCAACATCTGCCTGTTGGCGAGGATGTAGGGATAAGCTTAGGTCTTCCGTGTGGAGCACATCTGCTAAGGCTGGGCAGATCCCCTGCAGACCCGTTCTTTGTTCTCCTTCATACAGAACCACTATTGGCATCTACAGGACCTGTAGTCCCCAGCCCTTCAGATGCAAGGCTCACTCTGACCATTAGGTGGCGCTGTGGTAACACAGCACACATTGATTTGGGGCTTTCTTTCCCCCCCCCCCCCTCACAATTTCAAAGTGTCAGTCCTTGGCCATTGGGTTCCATCATTGTGGACCTGTGGTACAGGAAGACAGAACAAATCCACTCTGCATTTGTGAAAACAAAACAAAACAAAACAAAAACTTGAACCAGGTAACTTGCAGGGTTGGGTGGGGTTGGGAGAAATGAGGGAAGTGGCATCGGTCAAGATGTTTGTACTCAGAAACTGACATGTTGAGTTGAAACCCTTTTGCACAACTAAAGATACAATGAATGAATAATCTCAATATATATTTGGAAGTGGCGCTGTGGCTCAAGTGGTAGAGTGATAGCCTTGAGCTGAAGAGCTGAGGGACAGCGCCCAGGCCCAGAGTTCAAGCCCCACGACCAACACTCAATATAGAGCTTGGGTAGTAGCATGTCCTGAGGCATGTCCGAGGGTCTGTCTGAAAGACAGCAGGAAGGGAGTCAGGCGAGAAACACCAGACAGAGCCCCATAGAAAAAGCAATCTGGGAACTACTGTGTATCAAATCAGCCAAGTACTAAAAGGTGAGTTCCAGGCAAATACTACAGTAAATAAAAACAGAGGAAAGATGACTGTGTCTCACAGGTATAGTCTTCTTCCAAGGCACAGACACCAAGCTTTTGACAGGCAAAGAGGTAAAATAGACAACTCACCAAAGTGGAAGGAAACGTTTAAATACATGGGGAAAATGTTCACCAAAGAAATCGAGTTTGAAGTTCTTACCTACCAAGTTGCTGGTGTGGGGATCAGCTGATGATAATGCTTCCAACCTGGCCTCCAGCCCTGAGGCTTGGCGACCCTCCTGACTCAACCTCCCAAGTAGGCTGGAACCACAGAGAATAGAGAGCTCTATCAGCCAATGCCCTTTGCTCTGCTCTCTGTTTTTCAAACCTGAAGTCACCCCCCCCCCCGCCACTCTCCCTTGGCTCCCTATCTCCCTAAATGGCATCCTTATCCTTATCCATCTGGCTGCCCAGAAAGCAAGCTCTAGACTGTCAGGATACTTATCATAACCCAAATCCCACCCTTGTCCCATCCCCCCTGCCTCCCTGTGCATGCTCTTTAGGTTGCTCATCTTCTAAATATGTGAAAGTGAAAACGTATTATATAATGGGCAAGGCACTAAATGTATCATGCTGTTAAAAGAAGAAAATGAAATGTTCTGTATGATGCTCTAAATCCTGCCCTCCATTCGCACTCCCTAGGCTTGATGGCTACTGTGTATCCTACCATCTAGTTTTACGCTTTTGATACATACACATAAGCCTGAAAATACATAGTATTTTACATTAAGTGGCACCAGATGGCCTATTGCCTTCTGCCTGCCACTTATTTTCACTTAGTATCATCTATTGAGATTTAGCCCTGTGGTACAGTTTATTTTCATTGCTGCATAGTTCCGTAGGATGAACTTATACCAGTTCACATCTGTTCTCTGATGGTGGACATTTAGGATATTTCCTTACTCTGTATTACAAGCCTTTTTAGGGGGAGGGAGGGATACAGTCTTTCTATGTAACCCACGCTGATTTTGAACTTGCAATTGTCCTGCCTTCTCCTGGTAGCTCGGGGTTGCATCACCACATGCAACACAAACCACATTTGACTTTTAATTCATTTATTTGATGGTGTGGGGTTTAGACCCAGGTCCTTGTGCTGGCCAGGCAGGTGCTTTGCCACTTCTGCTCGCCTGCCAGCTGCATTGCAATAAGGGCTTTGCACTCATCTCACTGATATGCATGTGATTTTCTCCAGGATTCATCCTTTGACATCAGCCTGCAGAGACACAGTACATAGCAGCAGGCATGGTCACTTCTGTCCTGACCATCACACACATTCGATGCCTCTATCAGCCCAAATCTCAGGCAGTTGCTTGGCTTTCTGCTGTCTAGCCACACTTGTGCTAATAAGTCCTGGGCTCTGTCTGCCTCTTTCTTCATTCTCATGGCATCATGGGGCTGGTTCTCAGATACAGGGATCAGACTGTTTCAGACACATCAGGACTGCTACTTCCTCTCAGGCAGGGTACAGATGGAGGAGCTGCTCTTTGAACCTGACAAGAAGAAAGTAGAAGAGAAAGGTAAGGCTGGGGCAAAGGCTGGTGGACAGCCATGAGAACACCAGGATCCCTCCTGCCGGGCTCCTGGTTAGACTGTATTGTCCTTATTGTTTTCCTGAAGTTTTGTGAAGGACTGGGCTAAGTTCAGTTCAAGTTTTCTGTTGTAGGAAGGACTTGATTGTCATTCAGTCAAACCAACAGTCCTGTTGGTTTTTCAGTCACGATTTTCAGTCAACATATTTTTGTTGTTGTTAAAAAATAGTGATAGTCTCATTATCTGTCGCACAATCACTGCCAACAAGGAGTCACCTGACAGGTGCACATGACCATACCCTGGGAGAATTGGGCAGTGGGTCTGGCTTCCCAGAAAGGGGATCGCTGCTCTCCAGTAGGATGCCTGCTCCGTGAGACTTGTAGGAAAGAATCTAAACCCTAATCTGCTCTAATACCAACCAAATAAGAAAACACTTCAGAAGGAGGAACAAGAAAGTAGGGCACTATGCCCTGCCCTACACAACGTATTTAATATGGAAAGGGATTGGCTTTTTGAGAGGCCTGATCTTTCCCTCCTGTGTGAAAGTGGAAGAAGAGAAAGGAGAGGGAAGGGGGAGGGAAAGAAGGGAGAGAGAGAAAATGAATTCCAACTTAGGACTCCATCCAACTTTAAAAGAAAATGCGACCTGGTGTAAGAAGGGATGCCATCCGCAGGCTCTGGAGCATCCATTCCCAGGCCTCAGGGTGAGGAGGCAGGGACAGCCAGGGATCCGCCCCGGCCCTTCTCACCCCGCCTCAACCCTGCAGCCAGGCCCTTCTCACCCCGCCTCAACCCTGCAGCAAAGACCTGGAAGCTGATTTCTTGGGCAAGTTTTATGTATGTATGTATATATAAATATATATATATACATAATATACCAGAAATATTATAGTTTGTTAAAAGTAATGTTTGCTCCCATTTACAATTTTATTCTTTTGAATCTATTTGCTCTTAAAGAGACAACCTAAATGAACACAACCTGTGGCCTTTCTCACACTACTTGATAACACACCCGGAGAGGGCCCCAGTGGTGGTAGCCCAGAGCTTGCCAGACGACCCAGACTATGGACACGTACAGGGCGACTATCCTACTTGCATCTTAACCCCACAACCCAGATGAAACTTGGCCACATTCTGAGTGACTAAATAAGCAATGAAATGTCTAAGTCAGGCTTTAGCTCTAGAAAGCAGAAACATCTGGTAGCTGTTTGGGACCTGTCAGGCAGTATGAGATGCTACCTAGTGAGTGTAAGCAGAGGCATTTCCTCTGAAAGAGAATCACTACACACATAGTATGCTCATGGGGGCTGGAGCACCAGACGTGGGCGCTAACTCCTTGGAGAATGGGCCTTGGGCCCGCCCACAGGAAGCCAGGCCCTACACTGGTGATCCTTTAAGAACCATCTGACAGGGGCTAAGCAGGACTCCAGGAGTGAGCTTGTGTCATATGGACATGTTCAATGCCAGGACTCCCTACAAAAAAAAAAAGATTGCTCCCAACACAGGGAGACCTCGAGCAATTCTTTCTTAGCATCACGTAAGTCAATAGTTTTAAGGTGTGAGAAGAAAATCATGCAGCTGTGAAGTGACGTAGTCCTAATTCAAGTGTCTTAGCCATGACACAAAGGCACAGATCTTGGAGGTTCTCAAGCTGGAGGCTGTCTGGTCTTTAACTTTAGACAGCACACTGTCTGTGAATTCCCATGAGGCCTCTCATTGGTCACTTGTCTAGTACCTTCTTCTGGGTGTCTCTTCATCAGGCTGGGGACACATAAAATACTGGAAGCACATTAAATACTTCTTGCTCTAAGCCTCTTTTTTTTTTTTTTTTTTTTGGTGGTTGTGGGGCTTGAACTCTGGGCCTGGGCGCTGTCCCTCAGCTCTTCAGCTCAAGGCGAGCGCTCTACCACTTGAGCTACAGCGCCACTTCTAAGCCTCTTTTACGAACAACTTTACCATTTTAATTTACATATGGTAGGGTCTGAAGGTTTGGGGTCCTCACCGTCATTCATATGCTGAAACCTCATCACCCAGGTGATGGCATCTGACACCCTTAGGAGCTGATTAGGTCACACGAGCAGAGCCCTTACAAAAGAATGTCAAGTCTGTGCATGGTAGCCTATGTGTAGAATCCTAGCACTGGGGAGGCTGAGCAGTAGGAGGATTTTGAGTTTGAGGTCAGCCTGGCTTACACGTGAGACCTTATCTTGTTTCATCCCTTCTATGGAAGGACTCACAAGGTACTGTCTAGGAACTGTCCTCACCAGACCTCCACCAAGCTGGCACCCTGATTGGAGCTTCCCAGCTTCTAAACCTCTGGCAAATAAATTTCTGTTGTGAAGAAGACACACAGTCTACATTACTCTATGAGAGCAAATGGAATATGCAACATTAAAGAAGATGCACCCAGGTCAACTGTATAGTTGACATGCAATAAAGCATCTAAAGCGTTCTGACATATACACCGACATAAACACGTAGAACACTTTCATTGCCCCGGAAGTCTTGTGTGCCCTTTCTCACTAACTTCAGTTAGTGTCAGTTAGCTGTCACGGGAGATGAGTTCGGCCTTTTCTGTAATTTCCTGTCAATGAAACTGTCTGGGACATTCCCTTCTGCATCTGGCTCCTTTCTTCCCATATAGTGTGTGGGGACTCAACTATCTTACTTTATCAGTATTTGTTCTTTATTACTGTTCAGTAATATTCCAATGCATGAATACCCCATCCTTTGTTGATGGACATTTGGGTTGCATATAGTTTGGGGCTATTATAAATAAAGCTATTAATATTCAGGTTCAAGTCTGAACTTCAGAACTTACATATTTATTTTTCTTAGGTAAATCAGTACTTAACATTTTATAGCTTTTTTTTTTTTTTTTTTTTGCCAACTGTATGATGTAGGCTCTCAGGACTGGGGATGTTGCTTAGGGCTAGAGTATATATTTACTATATACCAGGCCCTAGGCTCAATTTCCAATACTCTCAACCCTAAAGGTCTTTTAAAAAAGTGTTGCTGTAGGCCTTTTTTCTTTTTCTTTTTTTGGTTTGGTCATGGAATTTGAACTCAGGGTCTGGGTGCTGCCCCTTAGCTCTTTTTGCTAGCTCCACTTCGTTTTTGAGTAGCTAATTGGAGATGAGTATCATGGGGATTTTTCTGCTGGGGCTGGCTTTGAACCTCCGTCCTCAGATCTCAGCCTCCTGCATAGCTAGGATTACAGGCATGAGCCAGTGGTGCCTGGTTAAGTACACTCTTGATCATGCTCTTCAGATAGGTCAAATGACCTTTCTCCTTCCCTACCTTCCAGTCAAGCAAGAAGTTTCTAAACTCTACCACTGTGGCCTCCATGTGGAATGTTTCCTGCTTGTCAGTGTCACCCACCACTGGGGGTGTACCAGGGAACTCAGCAGGTGCACATGCAAACTGACCATGATCTATGAAGAATGGCCCATCTTTCCCTTCTAAGCCTTGGTGGTTCACTCTTCTCTTTCAATCAAGCAACATGCCTGGCCAAGCGAGCAATGTGATACTGAGAAATAGTTATAGGAAAGTCACTGAGAAATAAGTTAGAGGCAGTAACAAAATTTAAGTTACTTACAGTTTGTCATCCACCTTTTACTTATCAGACCCCAGCTGAACGTGGGGTGGACAAGAAGGCCCTGTCCTCGTACACTGGGAGGAAATGGCAGTGAACATCAACAATTACATCATCTACGTGGAGATGATTCCAGAAGCTGAGAGCAGGTAGCTTTCTAAAATAAACAGGAATAAAGGGAAATTCAATTTCCAGCACCCTCACCTCAAAATTAAGCACACTCTTTATCAGAAAAGTTCAAATGACCTTCAGTTCCCTGCAAGCACAGTGGTTAAAAGCAGGACAGGAGCTACTCGGTTCTTAACTCTGCCTGTGACCCCAGTAGCTGTGTGACTCCGGATGAGTTACCTGGCCTCCCCTTGCCTCCGTTCCTGTGTGATGGCAGAGGGTCACACATGCTCCTCTCTGGGCTGTTTTGAGGATTACTTACTATTCACTTTGCACAGCACCTAAGTGGGTGCTAGATGAGACCTATTTCAAAAATGTACATAGTATGGAACTTATTTGCTGACATAAATATTGTCTGGTTAATTTGATGACCTGGGAGACCGGGGTGGGGTGGGGGGCAAGTGGGACATGTGGTTACTTCTGCTAGCATTCTCACAATCAAGCTGCAAATGTGGTTGCAACCACTTCAGGGAGAAGCTAGTACATGATCTTTCAAAGCTGTTGTTCTGTCCGGACCGCAGGACCACCCCGCGCATCCCTGAGGCAAGCCTACTACATCCATCCAGCCTGCAGCCAGTCACGCAGATTCAGTGAGCAAAGGCTCAGGTGTTGACCAGGGCTAATGCGGGGTAGAGCAATCTCACTGAAAATGAAATCTAAAAACCTTAACTATTACAGATGCCATAAACAGCCATGAAATAAAACACTAAAACTCCTCACATAACTAAAGCAAAGACCGTGACAGGGTAGCGAGGCTCAAAGGGTTGGTGACAGGGTCCTGCAGCTTGAGGGTTGGTAGGGCCCACAAAATTCCTCTGAAAAGAGGCAGAAGATTTTTGGTGTAGATTATGGTAGAAAAATCCAAAGCAAATGAGGTTCAAGTGCCACAAAATAAGCAGTAGCCTCTTTCCCAAAAGGGTAGCCAAAAGTTCTGTCCTAATTTATAAAATGGGTGGAAAGCAGCTGAGCTCTAAGGAATAGAAAGTGCATGGTAAGGGTTACTGTTGGGAATAACTTTTTTTTAATTACCAGTATCATGCCGTTAGAAAATACAAGAAAATAAGTAGTGTCATTTCAGAAGTATATAAGGTCCATTCATTTGTGAATGCATGAGCACTACAAAAAGAGAGGCCTCATACAACTTTAGGAGTTGCACCAGATGTGTCTATTCTAGAGAAACTAGTGCAGACGTGCTCAGGGAAATAATGAGACTTGTTTTAGGCGGGGAGCTGTTTCTTGAGATATGAAGCTAGTACATTCAACTACCATTCATGACTGAATGGAGAAAGAAAAATGGTGTGGGTAAGAGTACAAGAGGCAGGTCTTAAAAAACGTGGCTGGCTGCAGGCGTTTGCCACCTGCTATCTGGTGATCTGCATTCTGGGATGTCTCACCTGCTGGCCCCTGGCATGAACTGCTTCTCACTAGCCAGCGAACTTGGCTGCGTGGTTGAGGAAGTAGTACAGGTTGTTCCATTCTGGAAGGAATCTGGCACTTCAGCAAAAGGGCATGTGAAAATTTTATTAAAAACCAAAAAGATAGTAATTAAGACGTCAAGCCAAGTCATGTAATAAAATTCAGGCCCATTTCACGTCATGCTTTATACAGGCAGTTGTGGTTACATGAATCCAATTTACAATATGCGAACGCTTCCTGCTCCTGCTATTAGTCCTTTAGTCTGAGGCCTGCCTCTCCATTTTTCATGGGAAAGAGAGCCGAGTTATGACACCTTGCAAGTTTCTGTTTTCTTGCTCAATGTTCTTTGGGAAAATAGTCTCCCATGTCCCTCTCAGCTTAAGTTTTGAGTGAAAACAAAACAATACAAAACAGCCACTCACATTATGTCCAAGAACAATAAGCTACTCAAATAAATGTATCTAAGAAGATAGGCTTGGACATAAGTCAGATGTAAGAGAATTAGAAACCTCAATTTCAAACACCAATTTCTGAGCCTCCTACAATCCCTCCACCAAGGCTATGGACTCCATCCTCTTCTGGCACAATACCATGGGAAAGTACATGGCGCTTCATCTCCCAAGACGAGCCCTCCTCCCCATCCCCACCCCCGCCCCCACGGTTTCAGGTGACAATACTCAATGTTCTGCTAGGTACAAGTTTTTCTTGTCTCAGAAATTTTTTAAAAACAAGCCACAAGATCCACATTAGAATATAAGTTTTTTAATTTTTATAAATAACTTATCTGTTACAAAGATAGTTTACCCAGCTAAATCACAAAAACCATCAACTCAGATATCCAAATTACGTTTTATTAATAAAACAAGTAAAAACTGATTTATCAATCTTCACATAGAACCGCAGATGAAGCTGAAAAAAACAAGGCCTACTTTTAAAACAAATGCATCAAATGTCAGGGCTTTGGGTCTATTGTCTACAACTAGAATTGTTGTATTCCGTTCTGCTCTGCAGAGGTCACCTGCAATCATGCTGAGTGCGAGAACACAGCCATTTGCAGATGTCTTACAGTGGTGACAGTATGTTACCTCCTTTCTTTTGCTGTATTTTAACACTTCCTTTAGCTCCATTCTAAGCACTGGTATGTAATTTCATAATTCTTTAAAATGTATACTGCTAAGATTTTTCTTGATTTCATTTAGTTTATATACACTCCTGATTATCTAAATATTTATTTTTCTTACAAAAATAGATCATCAAAATAAAGAGATGCTTGAGGTTGCTTCAGTGTTCAAGTTTTTTTTTCTTTTTCCAGCTTTTCTTCAGTTGTCCTAAATATGACTAGTCTTGTTTGTATAAATACATATGATACTGCCACCAAGTCAGGTTTAGAAATGGATTGTCCCAACAGCAAATCACTTAAACATCTTTCAAAAAAAAGGGGGGGGGGCTGTCGGTTGCTCATTTTGAAACTGTACTTTCCCGGTAACAACCTCGGTGACAGTTCCGTGGACACCAAGCAGGTGAAGCGCTCTGTCTGTGGGTTAAAAACTCCTCGCTTTAAGCTTCCCTGTGGAAGACTAAACACTGTTTTGTCACCCTGACAGAGTCAGTACACAGGGTGTGGTGTCATCTCCTAAGACCATCGTCCTGTTTTCTGCAATGCATCTGTCTGGCATCACACAACATGGCACCCATGAGGGCAAAGTACAAAATAAGTAGAGGAAAGTTATTTTGTGCATCGTTTCATTCATTAATGCTTTTTATTTCATGGCATTGCTTTTCTCAGGTAAGGCTTTTAAAAGGGGACATGATCGTGATTAACCACTAAAAAGAAAAAAGAAAATTAGTTAACAAAAGGCTATTACACTATACATATAGACGTATAAGAAAATAATAAAGAAGAAATCACTTAAAGCAGACGAGAAATCTGTACAGGAGGGAAAGCTTGGGGTATCTCACTGCATGTTTGTACAGACAACGTAAGCTGCTTTCCTTCTCATCTGAGACCCGAGATGCTGGCTTCACAGAGACGTTTTCAGGGAAGACGAAGACGGGGCCAGAGTACCACAGATGTGTGAAGATGAAGCTCTTCCCCGTCCCTGGCACTATGCGGCAGCGAACAGTCTTTAAATAGTTAAACCTTGTTCCTCCTCTTGTGTGTAGTGTTTCACTGAAAGCTTTAAAAACAGCAAAGAAGCTATCATTCTTTCCTTCCTCCTGTCAAAAATCAGTAGTGACATGAGGGGAGAAAGCAGTGGGAACACAGAGGCGTAACAGAGCGAGAACCGTCCACCGTGGGACATGGCAGGCAGCAGATCACCTTCCACGGGACGGCTCTCAACTGCCCGTGACATTCTACTGAGGTATTATTAGCTCTGTGGGCTGACATTTAATATTAGCACAACACCATCTTGTCACACCTTCAATTTGACAAAATCCTATGTAGCAGTGAAACTTAGGTTCTTGAATTTTAGACGTGGCTGTGGAGAAGACACAGGGCCTTCTGGCTCAGAAATGCCGTGGCATCTCGCACTGTTCACAGCGAATTAGGGCTGGATGGTTCAAGAAAGTACAGGCAGTGCAGTTCCACTGAGCACCCTCGTCATCTTCTGTGTCTTGAGTCTTTGGTGTTTTGATGGCAGACCTTTGATCTGGAAGGGAAAAAAATTGAGAAGTAAAAATCCCCACTCAGATACTTGACTGGCAATTCTATACATTTGTACTGCAAGGCACAAAGCAGCTTGTTAACTGAAGGAAGCAACTAGCTGAAATGGAACCAGGACAGCAGCAGCTTCAGGTAGACTAGACCACGGCCTCCGCTCTGGGGAAGTGCAACATGGACACGGGAGCCCGTCCCCCCCCCCCCCGCCCCCCGCTGCTCCTTGAAGGAGAAAGCATGTTCTCCAGTCTATAATACAACAGCAAACCAACAGCAAACAGTGCTATCATGTCACTTAGGACTGAAAATGTGTTTCATAGTTTCATTCCCACTCAAGTAGTGAGTGTTTCATTAAATGTTTTTATTTTCTGCTGAAAATGACAACATTGTCTCTAAATAAAACAATAGCTAAAGCCTTATTTACTCACGTATCAATGACTGCCCGTGAGGTCAATCAGTGTAAAAATTTCACCTTAATAGTTTGTTTCATTCTTTTTTTTTTTTTTTTGAGTTGGTTGTGAGGCTTGAATTCTGGGCTTGGGCACTGTCCCTCAGTTCTTCAGCTCAAGGCTAGCAATTTACCACTTGAGCCACAGTACCACTTCCAGTTTTCTGTTGGTTAACTGGAGATAAGAGTCTCACGGATTTTCCTGCCAAGGCTGGCTTTGAACTGTGATCCTCAGCTCTCAGCCTCCTGAGCAGATAGGATTACAGGCTCGAGCGCCACAGGGGCCCAGCTTTTGTTTCATTCTTTAAATCAGATTTAATATGGTAGGACATAAAGTCTGATTTTAAAAGAACACTAAGCCTTTTAACTCTTGAAAATTTTCTTGATTCTGTAGCCTTTTGTTGTTGTTGTTGGTGATAGGGCTTGAACTCAGGGATGGGGCATTGCTCTGGAGCTTCTTTTTGTTTAAGGCAAGTTTTCTCCTACTTTGAGCCACAGAACCACTTTTGGTTTTCTGGTGGTTAACTGGAGGTAAGTCGCACAGACTTTCTTACCCAAGCTGGCTTCAAACTGTGAAGCTCAGATCTCAGCTTCCTGAGTTGCTAGGATTATAGGCAGGAGCCACCAGTGCCTGGCTCTTCTGTAGCCTTTAAATCTGATACAACTCTATTTTTCTAGTCACATTAAGCTAATCATTGTCCACGCCAATGTCTACAAAGCCTCTCCCTGTTTTCTTCTAGTAGTTTTACATTTTCACATTTTATGTTTAAGTCTTTAATCCACTTGAGGCAATTTTTGTACATGATTCAAGAAGAGTTCAACTTCATTCACCTGAATGGGCACATTTAATTTTCCTAATATCATTTATAAAAGAGACTGTCATTTCTCTATTGTTTTTGGCTCCCTCATCAATAGGTTGGCCATACAAACACATTTTTGTATGTGTTTCTACACTCTATATTCTGTTATCTGTTTTGTCTCTTTTTATGCCTGTACTGTATTGTTTTGATTATGGTAGGTTTGTATTCTGTTTTTGAAATAAGGCAGTGTGAACACCCTCTAGCCTTATACTTACTAAAGATTCTTTTGGTGGTTTCATATGAAATTTAGGATTTTTTTTGTTGCTATAAAGACTGTCATTGGGATTCCGATAAGTCCGGGGATGTCTTCATAAACTTAGGTCTATTAACTTCCATCATTAGTGTTTTAGTATTTTTTTGGTATGTCAGTCTTCTACCTCTTTTAAGTTTTTTCCCCTAAGTGTATTTATTCTTTTTTGTTGCTAGTAAATAGGACTGTTTGCTTGGTCACCATGACTTCCTTCTAACAGTTTATTGTATATAGAAACATAATTGATTTCTTGATTCTGATTCTGGATCTTGAAACTTCACTAGATTCATTTATTAGTTTTAATAGTACTGATCAAATCTTTGAGGATTTCTAGGTACACAGTAAAGTTAATAATACCTGTTAATAAACTACATAATAATATGTAATGCTACAAATTGAAAGCACATAGTTATTTAAAACTTAAGAATTATGCATTTCTGGAATTTTCCATTTAATGCTTTCAAATGGATAACCTGTGGCTGAACTGCAGGGAAGAAAGACTAAGGTGTGGCCATGCCTTTGGCAAATAGGGATAATCTTCTCTCCTCTTTTCTGAGTTGGATGTCTGTCCTCACCTTTTACTTCTTTTTCCTATCAAAATGTTCTGAATGAAGTGTACCAGATTCTTGCCTTGTACCAGGTCTTCAGAGGGAAAGCTTTCTACTCTCTCACTGATTACGATGTTAACTGTGTTTCTCATAAAGAACTTTATTATATGTTGACATTAAGTTCCTTCTACACCCATTTTGCTTAGTTTACTCTTAAATACTGAACTTCATCTTTTGCTTTTTATGCATCTATTCAGATGATCACATTGTTTCTCCTTTCACTTTTCTTCTATTGTTGTATCATACTTATTATATATTACGCCATTTTTATATCCTAAGGACGCATCACACTTGGTCATGGCGCATGCCCCTTTCAGTGTGCTTGTGCATTTGGTCTGCTAGTAATTCATCTGGGATTTATGTGCCTGTGTTCATCAGGTATACTGGTGAGAGTATTTACTTGCAGTCTTTATCAGGTTTTTGGTCCCAGGGTGATGCTGGCCTAACAGAAAGAGTTCTATTTTGGGGGAAAGTACTGGCATTAATTTTTCTTCGAATGTTTTGTAGGATTCACTCTTGAGGCCATCTGGCCATGAGTTTTACTTTTTGGGGGGAGATTTTGATATGCTAGTGTTTCAGGCTTACCATTTCTTTTTGATTCAGTTCGGACAGGTTTTATGTTTCTGCTTATTTTTACTAGGTTATCTAGTGTGTTGGTATATAATTTTTCCTAATAGTCCTTTTATTTTTGAGGTATTTGTCATCACATGCTGTTTTTTAGTTCTGTTGTTATTCGAATTTTCTTTCTCCCCCTTAATCTGAGAAAGCTAAGGGTTCATTAATTTTATCCTCTCAATAAACTCTTAATTATCACTGATTTTTCTAATGTTTTAAAATTCTCTACCTACCTGACTTTAATATTCTATTATTTATTATTTCTTTTCTTCTACTAATTTTGGGCCAAATTTGTTAGTCTAGTTCTTTGAAGTATAAAGTTGTTTACCTGGGATGGTTGTCTTTACAGTAAACATTTTACATCTTTTTCTGTTGTTTTTGTTGTACCTTACATGTTAGTATGTGATTTTTTTTTCCTCCAGATACAGATATGCTTTTCATTTGCCCAGTGGATGTTGTTTAGTTTCCAGGAATTTTCTAATTTTATTCCACTGTGGTAAAAAAGAAATGATGTTGGTCTTCTTAAATCTGTTCGGACTTGATTTGTGAACATGTGATCTAACCTAGAATGTTCCGTGTGCCCTGTGTGTACTATTTGCTGTTTGGCAGATACATGTTTGTATTTTCCTACCAATTGTTTTTTAAAACTTCTCCCTCCCTATATAGGTTGGCCTGAAACTTGCAATTCTCCTGAATAACAGGGATCACAGCTATAAACCAACACATGCTCCCTTGTTTATTATTTTAATTTTAGTTCCAGTTTTAGATCTTGAATGCAGAGTCTTTCCTACCTGTGGCTTTGCCTACTGAATAGCTAGGATTATATCAATGAGCAACTGGTGCCCTGCTAGATGAGCAATAATTTAACAAATAAATCGTGTACCATAATTTCAGAGGTCAAA
Source organism: Dipodomys merriami (assembly GCF_024711535.1). NCBI lineage: Eukaryota > Metazoa > Chordata > Mammalia > Rodentia > Heteromyidae > Dipodomys > Dipodomys merriami. The sequence goes on from NW_027206401.1 coordinate 11,962,477, forward strand.
GCATGTGTTCTAGAGGAAGTAGCCCATAGGCTGGGATGAAGAGAATGGAAACAAACAATGTTAATGAAGCTGCTGAGTGTGAAAGCTGCCTGTGTAAAGGCCAGGTGGCAGGAGGAAGACCTGAACTGATCTTTTATCATACATATAAAAGGACATGGTGTTAAGAGTCAACCTAAGACTTAAAAAATGGATGTTGCTTGTTTAACTATAACCATTCACTATTTCTTTTGGTTATTATTTGAAAAAAATCCTTTTCATTTCCTTCATTTTCATCTCATGTCTTTAAATCTAAAATGAATTTCCTATAGATAGCCTCTTATTAGATTCTCTTTTGTAATATTCACTTAATTCACTCTGCCTTTTGGTTGGTGAGTTCATTCATTTAAGGCAATTACTGATAAGGGGAGATTAACTATTGCCTTTTTTTTTTTTTGGGTCCAGTCGTGGGGCCTGAACCTTGGGCCTGTGCGCTGTCCCTCAGCTCTTCAGCTCAAGGCTAGCGCTCTACCACTTGAGCCACAGCGCCACTTCTGGCTTTTATTCTTTTTGCTTATGTGGTGCTGAGGAATCGAACCTAGGGCCTTAGGCATGCAAGGCAAGCGCTCTACCACTGAGCCACCTTCCCAGCCCCTATTTTGGAAATTTTTGTCTTTCTAGAGTTCTTCTCTTGCTGTCTTCCTTTTTGCTACTTGATAATTATCTTTTTTAGAGTGACTTATTTCGATTATTTTTTAACCATTGGTGTGTATGTCTATTGGACTTATGCACTTGATACCATTTCTATAAATATTTTAATGCCTGGCTCAAACATAAAAGACATATTTCATCATGCAATTTGGTGTGCATATCAGAGTATCAGAGATGTAAATAGTAGGTAATACTTTTGGAAAAAACTCATTGTAAAGAATTCAAGGTATGTTATTTGCTTAGAAGTTTTACATAAAAATAATGGAATATTCTTAATCTTCTTTATTTAAATACAAATTTTTGCACCTGATTTTTTTTTCTTTTTAAACCAAGACTTGCTATTTTGGGAGTTTGCAGTGATCCTAACTAAAATCACAAATATTACTAAAAAAAAAAAGCTAAATATACTGCAGCTTTGAATCCGCCCCAATCCCCAGCATGGAAGTGAAAATAAACAAACATCTTCCTATGAATCCACCCAAGAATGCCAGCTACTTCTAGAGTGAAAGGTTGGCAAAAATAAAAACACCCTAAAATCTTGTTTCTAAATGTAACAGCTTTCACATTTAATGGACACTAACCTTTGGGTTTTGGTGGCACAGGACCTACAAATCCAATATTGTCATAAAAGTTATGAATAGCGCTGGGGTTAAAGTGTGGTCCTGAAATATATAAAAAGTAAATATATCAATGTTTATAGCTCAGAAATATTTAATTTTTAAAGCAAGCATTTCTTTCTATAAACACAATATAAACAGAAGAAATGCTTTTCAATTATTTTCACCAGTAATCTCAAATTATATGTAAGCTTTCACAAACATTTAAAAAATATAAGTACAATATAGTACTCATAAACAGAGGCAAGTGCCAAATTGAGAAAGAAGCCAAATTAAAGCTTATTATGAAGAATTAGAAGCAGACCTTGCTTTACATAAGAAATTAAATAACCTTAAATGTGATGATTAAAAAAATTTTAATTATCAAACAGACTTAAACAACAGAAAAGCCTTGCCCCACATTACTATAACAACCTTCAGCTAATGGATAGAATGGTTCGGATGTCACACTAAAGGAACAAGTTCAACCACTCATTTTCTTTTTCTCTCCAAAGTTTAAACTCTGGCATTTTTTCTTTTCTTTTTTTTTTTTTTTCTGGGTCCGGTCGTGGGGCCTGAACTCTGGGCCTGGGCACTGTCCCTCAGCTCTTCAGCTCAAGGCTAGCGCTCTACCACTTGAGCCACAGCGCCACTTCCAGCTTTTTTCTTTTTGCTTATGTGGTGCTGAGGAATTGAACCCAGGGCCTTGAGCATGCAAGGCAAGCGCTCTACCACTGAGCCACCTTCCCAGCCCTGGCATTTTTTCTAAAACTGTTTCAAGATAAATGGCGTACCACATTTTAAAAGAAATTTAAGTGAAATTAGTCACCTTTTAGTATAATAAATATGGGGTCACACTCAAAAGTTATGACTGAGGATTCCTTTAGGTTAGCTTCCTTCCTTTGCGTATCTTTTCTGTTTTGTACATTTGTGTTATGGCCTCAAATTCAGAACTAGGTTTAAGCAGCAAAATCTCATTTTGGTTTTCTACAGAGCTGAATTAAACTGCAAGTATTTTTTTTTTTTTTACTATAATAAGAAATCACTCCTTGTTTCTAACAGCTCAAGTAATAAAAACCTATCACAATCCTAAGAATGAACTTTTATTTTGTTCCCTGGTGGGAGGTGTGTAAGTTATTGAAATTATTGAAAAGTAGAAGAAAAAAGGGGCCAACAGTTATTTGGATACATCTGTATTAATGAACATCACTGTTTCAGGCTTCACCTATAGGTCACAGCTAGACATACTCATCAGCGGCTTCCCGTGGGGATTTACAGGATATAAAATACATCTAGTTGCTCCTGAATCAAATGCATATTTTTGTTTTGGTGGAGAATAAAAATCCAGCTGCTCTGAGCCCTATCTGGCTCTAAAGTTAACTAGTCTGTGACATAAGTTTTTGAGGGAGTGGCAAGTCTGTTTTTAGCCACAGAAAAGAGTTGGCGGATCGATTCAATGACTTTCAGCTGAGTATGCACTGAACTTTACCTCGGGCTTGAAAAAGATCAATTTCTTTGGTTAAGCAGTCAATGTCAATCTGGAGTTGTCTATTACAACTTCTCAACTGCTGCATTTCTTCAAGCTGTAAAATAATTCCATGTAAGAAAGATTTGCATTCAATTTTCACATCATTTAGTTAAAAAAAAAAAACAGAGTCTGGAGGAACAGGTAAGGACAGAAAACCAAATACGAATCATGAGCATTTGCAGAAAACTAGATCAAGTTTTTTTTTATGATGGCAGACAGTATGAGAGTATATAAGACTTTAACACTTACTGAAGGGATCTGGGATATGGAATTTGACCTTTTCAATCGCCTTCGGGTTAGATTATTTTCCATTTCATTGACCTCGGATTTTAGTTTATCCAGCTTTTTCTTCTGAATCTCAAGTTCTCTTTGAAGACGCTCCATTCTGGCTTTCTGGTGTAGCAACAGAGCTGTCATACATATAAGGAAACGTGAGGATCCACCACCTTAGGAATGAACCTCTAAGCTGACTTGGTAAAACAAAAAACAAAACAAAAGGACTATACCTGTGACAAACCAGGACTGACCAATAATCCCAAAGCTACATTAAAACACAACATTGTTAGTTGTTTAAACACGTATAATTTCAAAAACTCTAACTTAAAAGTTGTTTTAATTATTTAAGCAAATATCATTCACATTTAAACGTTTCTTTTAGGGTTTAGATTAAGTCTACTTCATGGTCAAGATAATATTTTCAGCCTATACTTTTCTTTAGTTTTTTACTTTTATTATTATCAAGGTGCTGTTCAAAGGTGTTAGTTACATATGTAAAGCAGTGAGTGTATTTCTTGTGAAACATTGTTACTCCTTCCCTGGTTTTTCTCCCACTTTTCCTCCTCCCATCCCCCCCTCCCAAATTATAAAGTTCACAGTGCCTTGTATCATTGTTGCATTGGTTCACTCTTTGTCCTTTGTCTCACCATTTTGTTATTCTCCTTCCTCTCCCCACATTTAATGTATATACAAGACACAGTGTATCAAAATAAAAAAGTGGCAACAGAGGATAAACCAAAGGGGGGAAAATACAAGAAAAAAGAAGTAACTTCACACAGTACATTAAAAACAACAACAACAAAAGCCTTTGTTTCCATATATTGGAGTTCATTTCAATTAGCATCATTTTTATATGGTCACACATACATAGCTATGGAGCTATTATGATCCTCTGCTAGGACTATCCTAGACATATACTAATTATTACAAATGAAGGAAACCATCTGGTGTACTTCATTTAATATGTTTTTTCCCAAGTCTTTTCATTTCCTTATGAACGGGATGATGTCATTTTGATGGAAGCATAGAATTACATTGTGTATACATATCACATTTTCTTGGTCCATTCATCTATTGAGGGGCATGTGGGTTGGTTCCATATCTTAGCTATGGTAAATAATGCTGCAATGAACATAGTTGTGCTGGTAGCTTTAGTGTGGCCTTGTTTGTGTTCATTTGGGTAAATGCCTAGGAGGTAGGAATAAGTTTGTAAAACCAAAATAAGTTTGTACAATCAAACAATAAAGATCAAGAAGTCAATTAATTGACAACATATTTCAACAAGTTTTAGAACTTAGTAAAAGCAGATGAAATGACAGACTAATAAAGGAGAATAGAGAAGATTACAGCAGGGCACTATGACCAGGCAATTAGCTTGTCCTGTAGCCCTCTAGGAGAATGAAGGAAACAAGTAGTGGGAGAAGTGACAATGGGGCAGAAAAAAGTGTCTGAATGACTGGGTATAGAGTAATCATTCCCCATTGTGAAGGGCAAGCTATATCTAGCTTCATGTTTATTTTAACCCCCACTTCCATTTCCCTTCCTAATGCAAAGGTGTAAGTCTCACTTTCATAACACAGGCTTTCATCTGGCCTATATAACACTTTACTCTTGTACTGAAACCAGCAGCCAAAGATCACTGCACATGAAAGAAGTGGTTAAACAAAGAGCAAAACTGAACCTTAAAAAATGAGGGCAACCAGGGAGACAAACCAGCACTTCTAATTAAGTGATAAAACATCCTGCTATTAAAAAGAATCTGCGAACCAGTTCTCAGAAATTAGAAACATCACTGCTGAAATAAACATTTCCTATATACAGGTTATAACAAAGACCAAGGTAGTCTCCTAAAACAGAAAATGGAAAGACAAGATGGTAGAATATACTAAAGACATATGGTCCAGGGGACTGAAGGCATGGCTCAGTGGAATAGAGCCTGCAAAGCCACTGTAAAACCCTGAATTCAAATTCCAGAGCTGCTCCCACCCTCTAAACAAGGAAGCTGGAAAGTTGGTGTAGGATGTTGAATAACTGGTGACAAAGTCTAAAAAAATGAAAATGTAAAAACTGCTAGAGATCAGAAGAACTTTTCTAGGGCTGAAGGTAGAATATGGAGTAGGGAACAAAGAAGACTAAAAAAAGTCCTAAGAGCTTCTGCCTACAGTCACAAAATTCTGAGTTCAAATCTCAGTACTACCAAAAAGTTGTTTTTTTTTTTTGCCAGTTGTGGGGCCTGAACTCTGGGCCTGGGCACTGTCCCTCAGCTCTTCAGCTCAGACTAGTGCCCTATCACTTGAGCCATAGCACTACTTCTGGCTTTTTTCCTGCTTATGTGGTGCTGAGGAATCGAACCCAGGGTCTCATGTATGCAAGGCAAGCATTCTACGACGGAGCCAACTTCCCAGCCCCTTTTTCTTTTTTTAAAGGAGGAAAAAAGGCCTACTATTAGTCACGTCATTATAAAATTTTATTATTTCCAGGAAAACAAGATCATCTACAAAGGTACAAGTACAATGATACAGGATTTTCTCAGTGACATGTTCTGTGGAAAAATAAATTTCATTGAAGAATTCTACACAAAGGTAAAAATATGAGGGTACTTTCAGACATTTAAGGATTTATGTATATTTCAGGAGATATTCTAACATAATGAAGGGATAAATAAAGAAGGAAGAGTCAAGAAATGGTGACTCCTATTTATAAAAAACAATAAAAACAAATCCCTAGGTGAGGGTTAGGTAGTAAACTTAGCAAAAAATCAGTTGATATTGTGAGAGGGCAGCAATGTCTCTTGGAAAAAGGAATAAATGGTACCTTAGAGAGATGTAAAGAATATGATAAAGACAGAATGAAAAAAAATCCTTCTAAAATTCCAAGAGAGAGAGAGAGAAACCAGTATCAAAGAACTATCATACAAATAAACAACTTGGCTCTGTCATGAACTTTAAACGGTATGTTATTTTTTGTGACTTCTATTAACTGTCAGTGTTATAATCAACCTATAGACCAAGCATAATCTATAAACTGCTGTGGCTGAAAGTTTGTGCTCCATGAGTCCATCTGTTGAAGCATATCCCCGCGGCAGCGGTATGAGATGAGGCCTCTGGTGCTGCTCTTATACATGGGATTAGTGTCCTTCTCAGAGAGACTTGATGGTGCTTGCTCTTCCCTTCCTACAGCACACACGAGTCACCATCTAGGAGTCATTGGCCTTTACCAAATACTGAATCTGCTAACACCTACATTTTGAGCTTCCCTGACCTCTAGAAGTGATAGGAGCACATTTCTGTTGTTCATAAGTTAACTTAAAGTATTTTTTTAAAATTTAATTTTATTTTATTTGTGAACATACTGTACAGAGGGGTTACAATTACATGGGCAGGATAATGCGTACATTTCTTACCAAGAAGTTTTTTTTTTTTTTTTTGTCAGTCCTGGGACTTAAATTTAGGGTCTAGGCACTGTCCCTGAGCTTCTTTGCTCAAGGCTAGCGCTCTACCACTTGAGCCACAGCGCCACTTCCAGCTTTTTCTGTGGATGTGGTACTGAGGAATAGAACCCAGGCCTTTATGCATGCTAGGCAAGCACTCTACCCGGACCTTAAAGAATTTTCTTGTAACACTGGAATATACTAAGGAATCATGAACAAAGTGTAAAAGTTAGCTACTATGAATATATATTATATAAGTAAAAATAAATAGATACAAATTGGAAAGAAATAAAGAGAAAGGAAGAGCTGTTGGTGGCTTATTGCTATCAGTAACAGCTCAATTTATCATAGCAGTTAGCAAAAAAACCAATTTAAACAGAATAAACATATTTAACAAAGCTACACTCAAACTCTGCATATATCTATATACAGTAATATGTGGTTTATGTATATATCCAATGTAATTAGATATAAACAAAAATTACACTATATAAATGTACACATAAAATATATGTATTGATAAAATACAGTGAATGTTCACCATTTTGGATTTCAAGCTTAATCAGATAGTAATGGAAATGAAGTTATTTTTGTACTACTAGTTTAAAAGGCATTAAACAAACATAGGGAAGTACAAGGGAGAGAAACAAGCAAACTATTTCAAGGGCTTACATGTTATTAACCTTGGAAAGTGTAGGCATTAAACATCTCTTGGATATGAAATAATAAAAATAATTTCACTTTTAATGAATCCTAATTTTAATTAGGATTTTAATTTAATAGAAGAAAACATTGATAGAAACAATGGTAAAATAAATAACTGATTATTAAAAAGTCTCTTTAAATGTTAAACTTTAATTTTTTTCACATAGCAATAGTTAATACATTGTGAAATACAGTAAGACCAGTAAGTCTTTTATGGTACTGGCACTGAATACATATGACCTTTTTATATGCTAGTTGTACTAAGGTAATAAAAGTGGCATATTTAACTTAAAATTGTTTTACTTCTTTAGTTTCCCAAACAAGTCTGTTTTCCTAAACACATAAAAAAGGAAGAATTACAGGTTAAAAAAATTAGAATCTTTTGAATCCTTTTTCAGACAAAATTAAATTAATGGATAAAAGTAGTTTAGTCATGTAACTACCTCCCTCTTGTGGCTGTTAAGATAACTTTGTGAATTAAAGTTCAGTATATGTAAATTTAAGTACACCTATCCAGGTGAATCTGATGTGTTATATAGAAAGCTAAGTCTTCACCCAACATTTGGCAGCTTCTGATGAACAATGCAGAAAAATGTCAATTTTATTTGAAACCAGAAAAAAAAACCAAGAAGTTCCATATGGTGTTAGTTTAATAATTTTAGGCACTCTATAGTATCAGCAACCTTAAACATGAGGACAAGATGAGCTTAAAAAATATCTATGATTCTGTAAAGTGTACCCCAGACCTTGTCTTGATGGATATAAAGATTACAGACTTATTTCAAAGAAAAAAAATGCAACTGAAAACATAATGGGAACATATTTTTCCTTATATATGTATATGTATGTATATATAAAAATATATGCATGTTTAAATCATGCCTGTCATTATACTAAGAATGTACAATGTCAGTTTCTAAGAAAAGAGTAAAAATTTCCTATTTGGTGATTGAATCACAAAAGATTCAAAGATGGCAATTCTTTAAAACAAAGCACCCTGTTTTTATTATTTTGCTATTTTAAAGGCAAATTGAAATCCTAGCTTGCAATAGTGCTAAACTAGGCCTGTAACTTGGGAATAGATGCACCAACAGCACAATGAGGGATGATGCTTAATCTCTGTAATTATTTGTAAGACATTTAAATTATTTATACTTAACAGGAGATGAGTGTTAATCATTTTACAGCACTGGCAGGGCCTCTTGTTGGAATTCACTTGTACATAATTAAAACTTTATGAAATCTTGTAAAGACCCAGATCTTCTCCAAAAATCATTTAGGAGATTAGGAATGTTTTTAGTTTAAAAGAAAATATTGTAGTTACATTTATGTTTGTGACAGGATGCTATGAGACTAGCTCAATGTCATTTCAGGGAGTCTCATAACAGAAGACACAACACAGTACACATTTTGATTCTCTTTTTGAAGTTTTAGAAGGGGAAATTGAAAAAGATAACACAAGTCTTGTTAAGAATCATTAAAATTAGAAAAAATAAAGTCTATAAAAACAGAAAAGTTCACAAATTAGTTAAATACAATTGGGGAGGAGGAGTCAGGGTCAAAAAGAGTAAGAGGGGTTTAATATGACCAAAGTGTTTTATATGCATGCATGGAAATGTCACTATGAAGCTTAATATTAAAATGTAAAATATGCCAATGAAATTTAAAATATGCCAATGAAATAAGCTTCAAAAAAGGGATGCATGGAAAGATGCTCACCTTCATTCATGAAAAGATATAAATTAAAAAAATAATATTGACTTAGCAGATAAAGATATTTTTTTGATAGGAGGGGTGGAGAAAGAACAGTCTTCCAAATGTTCTTCATTAGTAAGTATAGGAGTATAAGCTAGTAGAATAGTTTTAGAGAGAAATTCAAATTGAAACTGGCATTTATTGTGGCAGTCATCAATGTCTTTCATCAAATATTTCTGGTTGCCTTCCCCTAGGAATGTGGTAGCACTGTGCCTTCCACTTCCTTTGAATTTGGTGTGATTAAATGACTTGTTTTACTCAAATTACAATACATTGAGGTAGAGTCCTAGGGAGACATTGTAGATCTGCTGTACTTCCAAGTCCCTGGGTAGAGACAACACCAGAGAATCTATACTGCTGTATAAGCATAAGCAAGAATGAAGTCACTAGTATGATCTGGCTTGTTACTGCAGCATGGTAACCAAGCCTACATTCCGAGTCTCTTTTGCCAACATTCTTGGATATGGGCAGAAATATGATATGGGAGGACTTTCATTGTAGTGGTGTCAAAGCTGATTAGCAACTACCATCAAGAAAGGACTGGTTAGATATGGCAGCTAGATATGCTTAGATATCATGGCAGCCATGTTTAAAACAACAGACCTAAACTTGCTAAAATGGAATTCACTTGAAGAGGGAACACATTCACACACACAAATATACCTTTAATTTTTAGTAGAAAAACTATGAATAATCATTGGTTATCTCTGTGAAGAGACTTTTTCATAATACATGGTTAGATTCTATTTGTAGTTTTTATTAATCAAATAAGGAAGAAAGTATTTTATAGCAATCTTTGTAAGAACTCGTTAACTGTGTAGAAATTGATAAAAACTGTTTCTACCACTTATAAAGAATGAGAGCAAGATCCCAAATACCCAAAGTCATCTTGAAATAGAACAAAGTAGGAGAATGCACATCTCAATTAAAAAACTTATTGTACACCAATGGTAATTTTAAGACTGTAATCCACCTTAAATCCCTTGTCTCTACCATGTTTGGAAACTTAGCAAAATGATTAAAGGTTGCTAGATGATATGATCCTGTGTCTATGTATCGGTTCAGGCCAGAATCACTGCCCTCTACACCAAGAAGGTAAAAATATACCTGGACAGGGTTGCAATTTTCAGCTTCTTTGTTTTCCCCGTCTGTGTGTCTGGGGTCTGCTTCTTCCCATTTTGCCAAATCTTTTATGAAAGAGTGTAAAGCTGAGCATTGGGTACCTCATTCTTATAATCCTAACTACTCAGAAGGCTGATATCTGAGGTTCAAAGCCAGCTCTGGCAGGAACATCAGTGAGACCTTATCTTGAATAACCAAAACATGGAAGGGGAGCTGTGGCTTAAGTAGTACAGTGCTAGAGTGCTAGCCTTGAGTGTAAAAACTCAAGAGACAGTGCTCATGCTCAGGCCCTGAGTTCAAGCCCCAGGATCAGTGTGCGTATGGGCCTGTATGTACACACACACAAACAAATTAAGAGTGTAAATACTGGCATAAGGAACATATAAATCAATGACAAAGAATGCGTCTAGAAATAAACTCATTTGATTATAGTCAATAGTTTTCTTCAAAGGTGCCAACATGGGAAAAAGTTTTTAACAAATAGTGTTGGTGCATCTGGGTAGTTGAACAAAGTTGAATTTGTAACTTATACTATTATACAGAAATTAACTTAAACTATACAAAAAAAGGGGGGTGTGGGTGGGGGGGAGATGGGAAGGGATGGGAAGAGGAAACAAAGGAGGAGGCAACAATGCTTGATAAGAAATGTACTTATTATCTTGCCCATGTAATTGTAACCCCTCTGTACGGTATTTTCACACACACACAAAAACTATACAAAAAACCCCCAAACTACAAGGACTAAAACTATAACTCTTACATCTTAATGATCATAGATCTGTCAACTGATTCTTAGATAAACATCAAAAGCATGATGAACAAAAGCACACAAATGAGACTTCAGCAAAACCAGTAACTTTTGGGCTTACTACAGGTCTTCATCAAGAAAGTAAAAATATAACGTAGAACGGGAAGGAAGAATTACAAATTCAAGTAACAGAATTACTTTGAGAGCACATATAGAACTCATACAATTCAATAATTAAAAAAATAGATATCCCAATTAAGACGAAAAACCACAAAGAAATAATTTAAAGGCACAAGTAAGACAATAAGCAAGTTAGATAATAGCAAATATTGGTGAGGATTTGTATGTTGCTGGCAGGAATGACAAGTTATTTTGAAAAAAGCTCAGGCAGTTTCTCAATATAGGAATATAGGATGATTACCTTATGTCCCAGTAATTCCCCTCTTAGGTATACACTGAAAAGAAATTAATGAAAATCTACACAAAAGCTTGTACACAAAATGTTTATAGCAACATCACTGATACTAGTCAAAAGTCAGAAAAAACAAAATGCTCACCAAAAACTCATAAATTTAAAAAATGCAGCATTATCTATATAGTGATGTTACTTGGCTATAAAAATAAAGTACTAAAACTGCTACAAGACAGTGATAATAGATCAGACAGTACATGACTGTTTATATGAAGTGACCAAAATTACATAAGTTTATAGAAACAGGAAGTAGATTAATGGATGCCTAGCACAGATGGTGGTGGTCATGGTATGGGGGAGGTAAGAGCTTATTAACAGGATCTGAGTTTTCTTTTTTTTCCCCATCAGTGTATATTAACTGGATAAACAATAGGTTTCATTGAATTTCTACACACATATCCATGTATCTAATATATTCTGACCACATTTACCTCCTAATTACTCTCCATTATCCCATCTTCCTCACCACCCCCCAAAGTCTGTTTTTGTTTTTGGCAGTACAGGGGTTTGAACTCTGGCTCTTATACTTGCTGTGCAGATGCCACTTGTGCCAATCCCTGCAGACCCTTTCTCATTTTTGGTGTATTTTTTAAAAATAGGGTCTCACATGTTGCTTGGGCCTGACTGGACCACTATCTTCCTGCAGAGCTGGGATGAAAGATAATCATCATATCATCACTATTCACACCATTATTCTTGACTTTTTATTACTTAAGCTTGAATGTCATGAACTTTTGTGACTAGGCTGGCTTCAAATTGTGATCCTCCCAATCTCAGCCTTCTAAGTAGCTGGCTAGATTACAGGCATGGTCACTGTGCCTGATCTTTGGGTTTCTTTTTGAGGTAACAAAAAGTGTTCTACTACTGGTTGTGATGACCAATATCAATAAATATACTAAAAATCACTGATTTGTACACTTGAGTGAGTTGTATGATATGTTAAATATAGAAGCAGAATTCTGTATGACTTTTAAAAATCTTTTCTAACTCTGAGATTTACCTCAAATTAAAAAGTTACTGTTAAGGGCTAGGAAGGTGGCTCAGTGGTAGAGCGCTTGCCTTGCATGCATGAGGCCCTAGGTTCGATTCCTCAGCACCACATAAGCAAAAAGAAAGAAGCTGGAAGTGGCGCTGTGGCTCAAGTGGTAGAGCGCTAGCCTTGAGCTGAAGAGCTGAGGGACAGTGCCCAGGCCCAGAGTTCAGGCCCGACGACCGGACCCCCCCCCCAAAAAAAAAAAAAAGTTATTGTTAGGATTAAGAAGAACTGACAGGTAAGAGGGAGTCACTTGGGGGAAAAAATCCCTAAGTATTTTAATGTAAATTGATTTTAATTATTATTTAATAAGGTGATTTTAATGCCTATAATAAACTAAGTTCTACAAAAGGCATTTCTAATCAGCAGATCCTTAAACAAAAGTACAGAAGTCTGAACTAATTTAATTTACATTTCCTTTTGAAAAGAATATTTAGCTCATAAGTTTTGGAAAACTGGCATTTTATTAGGTCTCACATACAAGAGCTGAGATTTAGAAAGAGGCCCTAATGAAAAATGACAAGGAATGGGAAATGCTGAAGGACATTTTTTAACTTATATAACCGGGGGAAAGGCTTTAAAGTATCATTAAGTAATTTATGATTTTGTGAGACTTCTAGGATTTGTGATTATGTGAGACTTTTAAAACAATGCGGTGTGTCAGCTAAGGCATACTACAGATGGATTTCAGGAAAAATAAAACAGCAGAAATAATTTTCAGTCATGTTAGTTTGCTGAGTCCACCGTGGCTTTTGTAATAAAATAATGTAGGCTTTTTTTGGTGCTGGTCACTGGACTTAACTCATGGCCTGCCTGTTGTCCCTAAGCTTTTTTGCTCAAGGCTAGCGTTCTAGCATTCAAACCACACTCTATTTTTGGCTTGTTTTTGGTAGTTAATTGGAGATAGGAGTCTCATGGACTTTCCCGCCCAGATGTCTTTGAGCCCCAACTCTCAGATCTCAGCCTCCTGAGATTACAAGCATGAGCCATCAGCACCCAGCTTTGCAGAAATTTTAAAGTCAGCATTACTGCACATACAGGAAGAATTGAAAGTTGGGCACATTCCTATAATCTCAGCTGCCTGGAGGAAGGCAGAAGCAGGAGGATCAAGAGTTCTAGGCTAGTCCAGGCCTAGCTGATCCTGCCTCAAGAACAAAAAGCAAACCAAACACAAACAACAACTTCTATCCCCAAAAGCCCAGGGACATGATCAAGTGGTAGAATGCATGTCTAATAAGCACAAGGGCCTGGATTCAATCCACTGGGGCTGGAGAAGCTGGGACATGAGGAATGGGGACAACAGGTGACTGAAAAGCATGTGTCTATAGACACTAAACCAGAGTTGATTTAACTGGTAACTACCAACATTGTTGTTTTATGATAATAAAAGAGTTAAAATTTCATGCTGGGCATGGTGGCTCAGGCCTGTAATCCTAGCTACTCTGGAGGCTCAGATCTGAGGATCGTGATTTCGTGATTCAAAGCTAGCCAGCCGGGCTGTGAGACTCTTATCTTCAACAAACCACTCAGAAAACCAAAGTGGTGCTGTGGCTCAAGGTAGAGTGCTCGCCTTGAGCCGAAGAGCCAAGGAACAGTGTCAAGGCCCACCGTTCAAGCCCTACAACCGACAAAAAAAAAAAAAAAAAAAAAAAAAAAAGCGTGTTAAAATTTGTACAAATGCTTTCAAATGTTAGCATTTGAGGTAACATTTGAAGATAATACCCATTCTACTATGAAATGAAGTGTACAACTATAAAGCCCAGCATGGAAAATTGCCCCTCCTTTAGAATAAGTATTACCTTGTGTATAGGCAGCATCATCAGATCCCATACTCAGTTTCCGGGCTTCACTTATTCTATCCACATGTGCTAAGGACGGGTCAGTGAGGTGCTGGATAGTCTCTGTTTCTACATAATGATCAGGATGATTGAGAAGATTTGTAAGTTCAAAGGTCGGGGACACAACCCCTGGTGAAACTGCAGGGGGCTTATTGGGAGAAACTGTAATTTTGAAGGTGTATTTTGTGTTGGGCTGGGTGACTACCACTCGAGGAGAAGTTGCAGAGTTACTGCCTATAGCTCGACTTTTGGGAGGGTGATGATGGATGAAAGCAGGGCCCATGCTCACTTGTCCGGACATATTCCTGGAGGCAGCAGATGCCCCAGAGTTTGTGGATATGAAGAGTGTGGGCTGATTCCGTAGGCCCTGCTCATCTCCTGTGGTGGCATTAGCTGAAATATAGACCTTAGGCTGACTCCGGGAGATCATCTCATCAGTACTTGGAGGACTGGCAGCTATGTAAACAGTGGGCTGATTTCTACTTAAGGTCTGGCTATTGACTGAAGAGGAACTGTTGGCGGTTCGAGGTCCAGAAGAACGTAATTTTGAAGAATTGTTTCTTTGGGGGGGTTCAAGTTTGATTTCAATCTGGTTTTTTCGAGGTCCTGTCGAAATATTCTGAATGTTATATTGGCTATGGGCAGAAGACTGTGAGCTACCAGATGAATGAACTGTTGGTGGTTGTGGAGTAGTAGGTGAACTGATGGGCATGTAGACATGAGAGGTCTGGTGGCCTTGCTGATTTGGCTGTTGGGCTGAGGTATGTGGCAGAGGATTAGATGCAGGATAAGTAGTCCAAGGACCAGGCTGTGAAGGTTGATAGACTTGCTGAGGGTTCATGGGATTAAACTGAGATACCCAGCCAGAATGCTGTTGTGTCTGTCGAGTTGTACCACTAGGAGCGGTAATATAAGGCCTAATATAGATAGAATTTCCCTGTGGACTGTTAAGTACAGGTGGAGGTACACCATGTATGTGCAAAGATGTAGGAGTATTACGACCAGTCTGGATATTTGGGGCTAATGTTACCATAATTGGATTAAATCTGGGAGTTTGTTGAGAAAGGTTAGATGCTCCTTTGCTGCCTAGGTGAAATCCAAGATGTGGTGTTGCATTTGAAGCACCAGATGTACTGGACATTCCAAAAACATTAAAGCCTTGAGGAACTTGAGCTGGTGCTGTCTGTGGCTCCTGCTGAAATAGTTCATTGTTGGACTGACCACCTTGAAGCTGTCCATCACTAATGCTGTGTGTTAAAGTCCGACTTCCATTCATTCTACTTCCTTCTCTTCCATGGTGGTAAACATTCTGTGATTGCAAGTCCAAATTGAGAGAAGTCATGTGATTACGTAGACCAGAAATTCCTGAATCATCCGAAAAATTCAGGTCTCCTTCACCATAAAGATACCTTGTACTCTCCTGAGAGAGAACAGCACAGCAAGCATCCAGGTTATTATTATTCTATAAGATAAACAAAAACAATTTATGTTAATAATTAGAAACTAAACTCAGATCGTCATTATTACACAGAATGTGTTTAACAAGTTAATGACTAATAAAATTATAGCCTATATATGAAACTTTTTGAGAATAATTTTTATGCAAATGACTGAATTAAAAATCCTCACTACTAATGTAATGAAATTGGTAAAAGATAAAAATGAATCCCATCACTGTTGTTTTAGAAGCTATTTAGCAAAATGGTTTCATACAAACAGTAAAATTATAACTTAACTAAAACAGAACTTTAATGCTGAATAAAGTAACCAACTTAATTATGTAAGAGTTTATAATTAAGTTTATTTCTAAGGTGAATGTATCATTCAGGGTTTCTCAAAGTATTCGAAGAAAATATTCTATCAATACTTACACAATACTTATTCTATCAATAAATTCTCTTAAACCAACGACCATTTAGCAAGTTAATGTTTTTTTTTTGGTGCTAGTCCTAGGGCTTGAACTCAGGGTCTGGGTGCTGTCCTTGAGCGTGTGTGCGCGCGTGTGCGTGTGTGCATGCCTGTGTGCGTGCGTGTATGTGTGTGTGGTTGGTCATGGAACTTGAACTCAGGGCCTGGGCACTGTCCCTGAGTTCTTTTGCTAAAGGTTAGAGCTCTACCATATTGAGCCATAGCACCACTTCCGGCTTTCTGGTGGTTCACTGGAGATGAGACTCTTATGGACTTTTCTGCCCAGTCTGGCTCTGAACCGTGATCCTCAGATCTCAGTCTCCTAAGAAGCTAGGATTACAGAAGTGAGCCAGTGGGGCCCGGCTAATGTTTAAATTTTTACAAGTTCTATAATTTAAACCACAGTCACCTAACTTCTTTACCATCTTCTTCCTTTTAACCTGTGGAAAGTATCTTTCTATGAAATACATAAATATAAGGAAGCTTCCAGAGGAAATGAGTGTATACTCTGCCTTTAAAAAGTACCATAAAAATCCACTTCAGAGAAACAAAAGAAAAGCAAAAACAAACTTTAAGGAATCACCAGCAGAGACTGTATAACCATCAGTCACAAATCATCTACAAAGTATTTACTGAACATTTACCATATACATAGCACTGTGGAAGACTGGATGACATATAAAATTTGATTTTTTCCTCTAGAACTTGCAATTCAGGTAGATTAACCACAGTGAGTATAGTGATGACACATGTCTAATTTCAACACTTAAGAGGCAAAGGCAGGGAGATCATGAGTTTGAGGCCAGTCAGTCTCTACATAATGAGTCTGTCTCAAATATAAACAAACAAGTGCTGTCACCAAACAAGGGATACTTACATCACATTTACAGGAGACCAATTTGTCTTTAATATTTTCCAAGTTTGGAGGTCCTGCAAGCTAGTTATACTTAGAGAAATTCTTTCCATTCTTTTCTTGTTACAGTTCTTGGTGAATCAGGTAAAGGTAAATTACCTGGATGTCCAGAATGTTCAAAGAGAGAGAGAGACAGAGACAGACAGAGACAGAGACAGAGACAGAGGAGGGAGAGAGAGGGGAGGGGAGGAGAGAGAGAGAGAGAGAGAGAGAGAGAGAGAGAGAGAGAGAGAGAGAGAGAGAGAGAGAGAGAGAGTGTATACTGGGGTTTGCACTCAGTGCCTTGGGCTTACTAGGCTGGCACTCTACTACTTGAGCCATACTTCCAGTCTTGGTAACTGGAGTTTGAACCTCAAGGTAAGATATTCCCCCAGAACATGCCTATCCTTTTTCATTAGTAATGTTTGGATAAAGTCTTGTATTTTTTCCTTGGGATGGCTTCTGACTACAACCCTCCTACTTATGCCTCCTTTGTAGCTGAAATTACAGGAACATACAACACTACTCCAAACTTCCTGGTTGAATTAGGGTCTTGCTTTTTGCTCAGCCTGGCCCTGAATTGGAATTTTCCTGATCTCTACCTTTTGAGTGGCTAGGATTACAGGTGTGTTCCACCATGTCTGGTCCCTGAACTTTTTTTTTTTTTTTTTTTTTTGAGACAGAATCTCATTATTCAGCTCAGGCTAGACTTGAACATGTCATCCTTTTGTCTTAGATTTCTGAATGATAGGATTATGTGTATGCTACAAGAAGCATCTTGTTTTCCTAACACATCACAAAGAAGATACTGAAGAACATATATACTTTATATATGTTATATGGGCTGGGAAGGAGGTTCAGTGGTAGAGTGCTTGCCTTGCATGCATGAGGCCCTGGGTTCGATTCCTCAGCACCACATAAGCAAAAAAGAAAAAAAACTGGAAGTGGCGCTGTGGCTCAAGTGGTAGAGCGCTAGCCTTGTCAAAAGTTGAAGAGCTGAGGGACAGCGGCCAGGCCCAGAGTTCAGGCCCCACGACGGACCCAACAAAAAACAAAACAAAACAAAAAAACTTTATATATGTTATATACATACACGCTTACATATATAACCTATATATTTTTCTCAAAGTATTCTAACTGGGTTTGGAGTATGGTTCAAGTGGTAGAGCACTTGTACATGAGGTCCTGGGTCCAATCCCCCAAAATGAAGAAAGGGAAAGAGAAAACAAAGTAATTCTATAAAAGACTGTTTTATTCCTATTTTAAAATATCAATGACTGAGTTATGGGGAAGTGTTCTAGATAGTTTTGTCTATCGAATTTTTTTTTTTTTTTTTTTTTTTTTTTTTTTTTTTGTTTTTGGTCCGGTTGTGGGGCCTGAACTCTGGGCCTGAGCACTGTCCCTCAGCTCTTCAGCTCAAGGCTAGTGCCCTACCACTTGAGCCACAGCGCCACTTCCGGCTTTTTTCTTTTTGCTTATGTGGTGCTGAGGAATCGAACCCAGGGCTTCAGGCATGCAAGGCAAGCGCTATACCACTGAGCCAACTTCCCAGCCCCTTGTCTATCGAATTTTATTAAAGAACTTAACAGTATTTTCCTACTAGTTTTTCAATAACTATGCATCTTCAATATAGTTTCATTTTACTACAAAAATCTATTTTACCTGAAAAGTTAAGAAGTGACTTCTAGGGAGACTAGCTATCTCTCCACCTTCCCCATTTACCCCTTCCCGCCTTTTGTTTGTTGGTTGTGGGGCTTGAACTCTGGGCCTTGGTGCTGTTTCTCAGCTCTTTAGCTCAAGGCTAGTGCTCTACTACTTAAGCCACAGCACCACTTCCCCCATACCTTTTTTAACTTGAGTCCATTCTTATTACTCCTCCCAATTTTTTTCATTTCACATTCTATAGGTAAATGGGGACTGCTATCCATTCCCTGGATGTTTACTAGAGCCTTTCATTTATTATTATTATTACCCCTTTATTTCCCTCTAAATTTGCTTTATATAACCAGGTAAATATGAATTAATGAACAAAAACTTTAGATACACTCTCTCTCTCTCTTTCTCTCTCTCTCTCTCTCTCTCTCTCTCTCTCTCTCTCTCTCTCTCTCTCTCTCTCTCCCTCTCTCCCTCCCCCCTCCCCTCTCCAATTTAATAGAACCTGATAAACTTCTCTCAATTTTTTCCAACCTCGGGCTGGGAAGGTGGCTCAGTGGTAGAGTGCTTGCCTTATATGCATGAGACTCTGAGTTCGATTCCTCAGCACCACATAAGCACAAAAAAGCCAGAAGTGGTGCTGTGGCTCAAATGGTAGTGTGCTCACCTTGAGCTGAAGAGCTGAGGGACAGCGCTCAGACCCGGAGTTCAACCCCCATGACTGACCAAAAAAAAAAAAAAAAAAAAAATCCCCTCTTCAATTTTTTCCAACCTCATCTTTCCATCATGGGGCTCAAAGGGAAATTAACATATGGACATTACTACTGAATGACAAATAAAGTAATAATGACATACTAAGTTCTTTTATAATGCAATCATGAAGACCCTCATACAAACTGTTTTTGTGTGTGTATATGTGTGTGTGTGCTGGTCCTGGGATTTGAACTCGGGACTTGAGTGCTGTCTCTGAGCTTTCTTTTGGTCAAGACTGGCACCCTACCACTTCAGCCACAGCTTCACTGTGGATTTTAAATAGTTTATTATAAGAGTTTTACAGTCTTTCCTGCCCTGGCTGGCTTTGAGCCTGGATCTCCAGATCTCAGCCTCCTGAGTAGCTACAGGTATGAGTGGCCAGATCAAATTGTGTTTTGTATGTAGAAAAGTATAAGACTCAATATTCAACTTAAAATAATAAATTTTTGACTTCTTGGTTATCCACAGACTGCTTCTCCTTTTTTTTTTTTATTTTTGGGTCCGGTTGTGGGGCCTGAACTCTGGGCCTGGGCGCTGTCCCTCAGCTCTTCAGCTCAAGGCTAGCGCTCTACCACTTGAGCTACAGCGCCACTTCCGGCTTTTTGCTTATGTGGTGCTGAGGAATCGAACCCAGGGCCTCATGCATGCAAGGCAAGCACTCTACCACTGGGCCACCTTCCCAGCCCTGCTTCTCCTTTTGATAGTGAATGATTTTTAGTTATAACACCACTGAGTTGAACAATCAAGTCACCTTTGAGAATGTAAAGAAATATAAACACATGCAAAACAGATAAGCCATCTCTACTACATCTTTACTAAGCCATCTCTACTTCTAATACTTCAGACACTTAAGAGATTTACTCTTACACTAATTGCAAGAAAAATTAAAGGAAAATTTTCATTTTTGAGATACAATTATGGTACTGACCAATAACACGTACCAAGCTCTCATTATGAATCAGGTATCCTACTGGTTGCTTACCTGCATTATCGTATTTAATTCTCACATGTTTTTTCTTCCTACTGTACTGTTAAGGATATGAATATGAAGGTAATAAAGTGAAGGGTAAAAGGCTCATCAGATTATTGCTTGTAATAATCAAAACTTGAATTTAGGTCTGCCTATTACCAAAACAATGATCTTACCCACTGTCTATGTATACCAAGTAGTATGGAGAATTAGATCTAGCTCAAAGGATAACAGCAGCAAAGGGTGTAAGGAGGAAGAACTAGATAAGCCCATCAGTTTTAGGAAAGCCAAGTTCCACATCAAAAACTAGTATGCCTTAGGAAAGACACATAAAATTTATTCAGAAGGTCCTGAAGTAACAACGTTTTATAATAATGCAAATACATGGCAAAATCTGCAGTTAGAAAGCCATTGACAAAAGTGGACTAGAGACCAGAACTGGATTAAAGACAGGCAGTTTATTAAAAGAATAAAAAGTCAGTTAAAGGATAGATACAAGGCTATAAAGGCTTGAACAAAATCCAATCACTTGTGATTAAGTATAGATCTAAGAAAATATACATTCAATCGCAAACTATGAGTTATTTGTAAAAACCATCTTTTATTAGTCCAGAAAAATATGCAAACATATGTGTATGTGTGTGTGTATGTGTAGGCACACACACAGTTATTTATTTAATTGTACTTTGAACTCAAGGCTTCCTGCTTGCTAGGCAGGGGTACTTATCACTTACTCATTGCCTCTAGCTCTGTAGAATACTTTCTGATACAAAGATTTCCAGTTTAATCAAATAGGAAGACACAACTATCCCTAAACGTTTAGAATTATAAATCCCTAGAATTGTATATGCTAAGAACAATGAAGAAACCTACAACTTAAATTTAAAACTATAAAACCTAACCTTTTCTTTAGCTTTTTTCTCTTTTTTTGGGTCATGGGGCTTGAACTCTGGGCTTGGGTGCTGTCCCTGCACTCTTCAGCTCAAGGTGAGCACTCTACCACTTGAGCCACAGCACCACTTCTGGTTTTCTAGTGGCTTATTAGAGATAAGAGTCTCACAGACTTTCATGCCCCGGCTGGCTTTGAACCACGATCCTCAGATCTCAGCCTCCTTGAGTAGCTAGGATTACAGGCGTGAGCTCTGGGCTCCCGGCTTTCTTTAGCTTTTTTCTTTAGAACTTGGATCTTAGGTACGCTCAAATAAAATACTTCCATTTTACAGAAAAATAAAACAAAGAAGGCCTTTTAAACAAATGTCCTTCTTGAAGTGCTGAAATAGGATTATAACACAAGTTTTCTGGTCTTTAATGACTTTTCCTCCCTCTACTTCTGTACAAAGGAATTTTTAAAACTTTTGCCTAGAGGAAGGGGAAAAATACAGTGAATTCGTAGTTAATACATATAAAACCATGAATCATTGATTTAAATAATTTAATCCTGGTACCTACTCTACAAGATTGGTATCTTGTAGGAGATACTGCAGAGTCTGCTCTTGACAAAAGCAATATGATTATCAACAGCAAAGTTCTCTTCTTTTCATCATAGCACACTAATGCCAACAAGAAAATAAAACACCAGATTTATGTTAATAGATTAAGAAATAATCAACACTAACCTGTAGCATGCACCTGGATACAACAACTTCAGGTACTTCAGGGAATTTTTGTCGCAGGTCATGTAAAACCTGAAAATCAATTTGGTGGCTTCCTTGGGCCATTCGTATACTGCCTGCTCAGGACTATCTGTACAGTAGGCAATTCTAGGCCTTAGTGGAATTAGTACTCATCTCTTCTGGCCAAGCATTTTCTGTGAAAGAAAGAAAAGAAATTTAATGAGAACTGATTTTGAATATTCTTGTGGACTTAAAAGTTACAGTATAAAAAGTAGTATACTTTTGTACCTAACAATATAAACAGTAAAAATATGCTTGAACCATATAAAGCTTTCCATATAGCTGGTTTCTTGCAACTCTTAAAGACAGATATTCTTTTATATTGCCTAATTCCTTATTGTTACATGCATGCACCATGGTGATTGTGTCAAGAGGCATTCAAATAAGAAGTTATTACCAAGGTTGTTTTTCTTGCTTTTTTAAAAAGAGAAGCATCAACAACTTTAGTGATACTATTTTCTTAATGATTACAGAGAATGGCTGGAGGCATAAAATTTTATACTATTTAAAATTCGTAGTTACAAACTTGTGGTTCTAAGAATGGCTGCATGCATTGGCTTTTAAAACTTATTAACTATAATCTATTTATTTATATTTAATATATATTGGATATATAATCCAATATTTTATATTTTTCTTTGAGATATACTTAATCCTTAAATGCATAATTCATTCATTCTCAGGGGGTTAGTAATAATTTATTCCCTGTGTCTATTCTTTTAAATTGGTATTTGCAAAATTCTCATACCTGGACCCAGCCTTAGAGGTTCTGTTTAACTGGGTGGGGAACAGTCTGGCATATGGATTTAAAAAAAAATCCTTATGTAATGTTCTAATGTGTGGCCAAAGTTAAAAGCGTCCTCTTATTTTATATTCTTAATGTTCCGAGTGTAAATCACATCTGATTTTTAAAACTTCTTTGATACAAATATGATTTAAGCATATCAAACCTAAACAAAATATTAAGCTATTTTAACCATACCATAACCATAACCATTCAATTAACAACTTAAAAATATTACAAGATTAAAATTTAGCAAGATAATACAGTCTCAAGTTGTATATGTATGTTTGTGTGTGTGTGCTGGTCCCAGGGCTTGGGTGCTGTCCCTGAGATTTTTTGGTTAAGGTCTAACACTTGAGCCACCATTTCTAGCTTTTTGATGGTTAATTGGAGATAAGAGTCTAATGGGCTTTTCTGCCTAGACTAGTTTTGAATTGTGATCCTCAGATCTTAGCCTCCTGAGTTGTGAGCCATCAGTGCCTGGCAATAAATTTCTTATCTGTAGTCTAAGGTATAATGAAGCTTAAATATAGAAGTCTGTAACCTATATGGATGCAGGTCTCTTGTTCATTACTGTGTAACTAGTACATTACACAGCATAATAAAGTATTTCTCATTAGATTTATCACGATATAATTCCTGAGTCATCAATAGAATAAAAGTTCATGTATTAAAAACAGTAAACCTTTTTGTTTTCAATCATTTGATTATTTTTTTGTTGTTGTTGGTTGTGGGGCTTGAACTCAAGGCTTGGACACTGTCCCTGATCCTCTTAGTGATCAAGGCTAGTACTCTACCACTTGAGCCACAGGGCCACTTCTGTTTTTTGAGTGGTTAATTGGCTATAAGAGCCTTATGGGGACTTTTTCTGGCTTTGAACCTTGATTCTCAGATCTCAGTCTCCTAAGTAGTTAGGAGTACAGGTGTGAGCCACCAGTGCCTGGCTAAGTTTTACTTAATTATTTTTGCTGATGCAACTTTAGCTTTATTCTGTGACATAGGTAAAATCAAAACAAAATTATTTGCATTATAGATTTCCCAAAAAGCATTTCCATAAACACCCCTGCACATTTACACACATAATTTAAGCACTCAAGAGTAGTTTTTACAAATGGATTGCAGAAAAAAACCAGAAATATTGTAAATAGTAAATAATATTTAAACCTAATATAAGGAGTGATAAACATACTACAGAACTACTCATCTTAAGAAAAATCTCCTTTAGCTCCTCTCCAACCTTTCACTTCTCTGCCTCCCTCATTTGAGGTAAAATTCCTTACAAAGGTTGTTTATACTTCAAATTCTTTCTTCATTGTCAGTTTTTTTAAAAGTAAGATTTTTATTGTGAAAATACTGTACAGAGGGGTTACAATCACATGAGCAAGGTAATGAGTACATTTCTTATCAAGCATTGTTGCCTCCTCCTTTGTTTTTCCCCTACCATCTCTTCTCTCCCATCTTCTTCCACTCAATCTTTTTCAATGAGACAACATTTAACAAAGATGCTATCTACCTTCAGATTGTAAAACCCCATGGCAAGTTCTCAGATCTCACTTTAACAAACCTCTCTGTAGTTTATGACCCAATCATAATTGACTCCCCAATTCATCTTTTTTGGTGGTACTAGGGACTGAACTCAGGGCTTTGCATTTAGTCAGTAGGCGTTCTACCACTAGAGTCACTCTTCACCCCCTTTTTGTGTTGGTTATCTTCAAGAGATGGCATATGCCTATCTTCCTGTGTTCAGCCATAGATTTGAGATGCATTCTCATCTTCCCCTCTAGCTGTCCTAAAACCTTGATCAATTGTGCTTGCTAACTCTTGTTAGATTGAGCCACCCTACCTGGCCTCACTCTCTGACTCTAAACAATTTCTTCTTCTGGCTTGAGATGAATAGTTTTCCTTTTACCTGCCAGCAACTTCTTAGCTTGCTTTACCAGGTCCTCCTTTTTTCCAAACATGAAACTATTTACTGGCTTAATAGGGCTCAGACATGGGAGTTTCTGGGCAGCTTTGCCTGCCTTCCTCTTCACCATAATTTCAATCAAATAGACTGCTTCAAGTAGCATATATATATTCTGAACTTTGCGAAAAATTATCATCTACAACCTCAATCTTTTGAGCTACAAAATAATACATTCAACCTCTTGGTTGACATTTCCTATTTCAACTTTAACATGCCCAACTGAACTTGTAATTTCCTCTATTCAAAACAACCCTTTCTGAGTTTTTCTTTCCATGTCAGGTTTTCATTCAATCATTCACCCAATTGGTCCTTCTCTCATCCCACATTCAATGTATTATCAAGTCTTGTTGACTTTACGCACAAAAAGTATTTTGAATTTGGCCACTTTTCTTTCCACCTGTAACTGCTTTTGTTAAGCCATCAAACTTCAACTAGATTACTACCACAAAATCTCTGAAATGGTTTTTTCATCTTCATTCTTTGCTTACCACCATTCTTCCCCCACTACCAGTTTTTCCTCTAGCAAGCAATCTTTGTGAAAAGGAAAATCAGAGCAATCATCCTTTTTGCTCAAATTAGACATTACAAGGCCTTTTGTTAATTACCACCTCTCATTTTTAAGCCACTCCTTATTCCTTGGTGACTTCCTTGTTGCTCTCATAAAGTTTTGGACTTTGACCAGTTTTTTAAATAAAATAATGCTACATCCCTGGTTTTGCCCCCATCATCACATTCTCATAGCATTCATCAATACTGGGCCTATATTTCACCTATATTTATCCTCCAAACTTAACAATACACTGGCTATTGATGTATGCCAAGGATATAGATCATTCTTGTCTTGGAAAAGATTCAACATTTATTGAATGAAATAAAGGCTGTATTGTATGATACCTTCATCTATCACAGATTCTAAAATACATCTCAAATGATCTATAATTGAAAAAAATTATACACAATTTTATGAAGAAACAAATCCTTGTTCTAAATGAGGAACATGTTATTTAAAAGATGAATTATGAAAATAAATTTAACTTGCTTTTCTAAAGCAAGGCGCAAACAATGGGAAAATTATTCAGGGTATAATTATACTTTTGTTTTTTTCTGTGCTGGGAATCAAACGAAAATCCTCTGCATACCAGGCAAATGCTTCATCAGCCCCTGCAACTCTATTTCATGTATGCTTACTATAAAGACTAAATAGTTCCTATTGGGCCAATGCTTCATTAACAACATCTATAAACACAAGATAAAGTATAAAACAGCAACCATTTGAAGGCAGAAAAAGAAATACAAGAGGCAGTATTTGGAAGAAGAGGACAGCAAGGATAACTGGTATAGTTTGGGTATAGAATGTCCCTGAAAGGTTATGTGTTGAAGGCTTGGTTCTCAGCAGGTGGTGAAGCTGTGGGAGGAAGTGCCTTGTTTAGGAAAGTAGGACACTGGGTGGGGGGGAGGGGTGCCCTGGAAGGATCGAGATCTTGTTTTCAATACTTCCCTTGCTCTCTCTTTTCCAGACTGTCACAGGTGAGCAGCTCTGCTCAACCACTTGCTCCTTTCACCATGATGTTCTGTATCAAGGTGAGAAACAATGAAGCCAAGTGAGCAAAGACTGAAATCATGGGTCTAAGTAAAAACTTTCTTTTAATAAGTTTTATTATCTTAGCCATTTGTTGAACCAAAAGACAGACTTTGGCATGAACACAAATGTTGAAAGCCTAGTGAGTAAATCGTGAAAAGGATAAAACCTCAGAGAATTTGTCCAAATTTCATGTCTACACTCTGTATACTGATTTCTGAATTACATATATGAGACAGAGCCCAAAAAGCCAGGCTAAACTTAAAATAACTAGAGATTCCAAGTTTGTAGCCTAAATTCAGTCAAATTAACTGGCCACTAAAACAAACCAAGTATCAATATCCACTGAAGAACATAATAGAATCCAGAATCACTATATGTCATATATAGACTAAATATAGCCCCAAATTATTATATATAGAGAACAGGAAAAACTGATTCATACCCAAGAGAAAAAAGACAACCAATGTAGAAGATGTCCAACATGACTGAGCTACTAGAATTAGCACTATTTGAAAGCAGCTATTTTAACTATGCTCATGAATACTTAGGGAAAATATCCTTGACTTTCTCTGTAGATAGTAACTATACAAACTATGCACACATGTACAGACACACATACACACAACTAAAACCTCAAGAGCTAAGAAATTAACTGAAACAAAAAATTCACTTGACAGATTTAACTACAGGTAAGAGTTGGTAAACTTGAAGACAAAGCAATCATACAACACACTCAAACATAGCCAGAGAAATGATATTTATAGCAGAAAAGCAATCAGAATGAATGCTGATTTCTCAGCAGGAACAATGAAAAGCAGGAGATAGTGGGATGGTGTAACTTAAGTGCTAATGGGAGGAAAAAAAAATCAAACTGTCGACTCACTTTCACATCTAGCCCAAGTAAATGTTAAGGACAAAGGTTATATAACTAGATAACTAACTTCTTTCTGGATCAAAAAATGATTTGTAAGGAAAGCAACCTGGTATTTATTTTCAGTATAAAAACTGGGAAACTGGGGCTGGGAAGGTGGCTCAGTGGTAGAGCGCGTGCATTGCATGCATGAGGCCCTGGGTTCGATTCCTTAGCACCACATAAGCAAAAAGAAAAAAGCCGCTAGTGGTGCTGTGGTTCAAGTGTAGAGTGCTAGCCTTGAGCTGAAAAGGTGAGGGACAGTACCCAGGCCCAGAGTTCAGGCCCCACAACCGGACCCCCCCCAAAAAACCAAAAAAACCCACAAAAACTGGGAAATTTTCTTGACCAATTTACTCTTGAAAAATTACTCAGCAAAAATTATTTCCCATACCGTATTTTCTATGGTAAGAGGCAAAGTGATGGCTTTTCTGAGAAAAGAATAAAGAAACCATTCTTCACAGAATGTTTCCAGAATTAGGTTCAGTTGTGGCACCTAAACTTTATAATGATCCCTTCATTCTTTAAGGATTCTAGATAGTAGTAGCAGATATTCATAGAATGATAGAACAAAACAATAAATATATTGCAAAAGGTTATTAAATATACCATTTTCTTTTCTTAGGAAAATGCATTTTTGACCCTTCAATAAAATAAAATGGCTCCTTCAGACAACAGGCTATATACTTCATATTCAGCCTAATTTATCACAGTGAACACTTGCAGAATTAAAAGCATATAGAGCTAACTGTGCAACCACAAGAAGCCAATGCCATATTTTAAAAAATGTACAAAACAAAGAATGCAAGCAATTAAGAGATCTGATTAAAATTTGAGTAATTATAATAGCATTCAGAATTGGAACTATCATCTATCTACTTTCTACAAGTTGAAGAAATGTCTAGTGGGTAGTGCATATTATGGTGGTGATACAAGTCTTAGAAACCGTGTCCAGCACAGTAGGTCACAGAAATTTAACCAACCTTGTAATTTTTTAAAAATCTTCCCCCATTATTCTATTCCTTCAGCTGAATCTGCCATCCTGCCATTCTTCTGGGTGCTATCCTACTGTGGTTCTCATCTCTTTGTTCCATTTAAGAAGGGAGCTCATAGCACATTATATAAAGAGCAAAGAGCAAGGAAAAGAGATAGGGCCAAACCATAAACTGCCTCGAGACCATTAAAATTTGAGTTTTAAGATTAATGGGAAACTACAGAAAGATTTTAAGCTAAGATGTAGGAGAGTGACATGGAGTAAAGTATAAATAAGTATAAGCAGACTAGAAAATACTACTGCCATCTAGCCAGGAAAAGAAAGCAGCTTATATTGAGGAGAGGGCAATATAGGGACTGGATAGAAAAAAGCTAAAAAATGTAAGGGATACTCCAGAAGTAAAAAACTATAGGGATGGGAATATAGATCAGTGGTAGGGCACTAGCATGCCCAAGGCCTTGGGTCTGATCCCCATTACTGAAAAAAAAAATTATAGAACTTGGTGATTAGATATTAAGGTGAAAGAGGGGAACTATCAAGGTTAGTTTCTGATATACTTACCTGATTAGTAGTCCTATCTATGAACTACAGAATGGAAAAGTACCAAGATACAAAGACAAGGGTTACAGGTAGAGATTTAAAAATATGGGGGTCTTTGCTATCTTTAGAACATCCAAATACATATTAGGATATTAGAAATGTAGGTCTGGAGCTCAGAAGGAGAAGTTTGAGCTATGATAAAAATTGGGGAGGCATTTTGGATGCTGGCATTAGTGAAAACCTGAATGCAGATGAGATAACTCTGTTCTATTATGTAATTTAAGAATACTTGAAAAATATTCTTGGTTATCTTATGGGTAAAACATAGCCAAGTCTTACTAAATTTTTCCTCTAAAGGCCAGCAGTAATATACATATAGTACTTGAGTGAACCAGGAATCAGTGGCTCATGCCTGTAATACTAGTTACTTAGGAGGCTGAGAGCTGAGGATCACTGTTAGAAAGAACCACTGGAAAGCCCATAAGATTTCTTTGAACCCTGGATCCTCAGAGCTCAGCCTCCTAAGTAGCTAGGATCACAGGCATGAATCACCGGCACCTGGCTCCCATGAGACTCTTATGAGACTCTTATCTCCAACTAACTACCAGGAAGCTGGAATGGAGCTGTGGCTCAAGTGGTACAAAGCTAGTCTTGAGGAAAAAGCTCAGGATCAGTGCCCACACCTGGAGATCAAGCTCCAGGACTGGTATAACAACAACAAAGAGTTTTTTTTTTTCTGGTCCGAGAACTGGAACTCAGTCTAGGTGCTATCCCTGAGTAACTTTTGATTAAGGCTAGCACTGTACCACTTGAGCCACAGTGCTACTTCTGGCTTTTTCTGTTATTAACTGGAGATAAGAGTCTTATACCCTTTCTTGCCTAGGCTAGCTTCAAACTGTGCTCCTTAGATCTCAGCCTCCTGAGATAGCTAGGATTATAGGTGTGAGTCAATGGTGATCTGCAAGAGTGATTTTTTCAAACTTAGAAATTCCTAAATAAATAATTCATTGTAAGTTTAAAATACATGTACAAGATAGTTCAAGTAGCATATACCTAAAAAAGTAGACCAAAACGTTCTGCTTTGCAAATGTAAGCTATCAATCTTAACTAAGGTGCAGAAACTCAAACTTATAAAAACCTCATAAAATGAGCTGGGCATGGTGGCTCACAGCTATTATTCCAGGTGATTTATGAGGACTGTGGTTTGATGCTAGCTCTGGCAAAAAGTTAGCAAGACCTGACCTAGTGGGAGGAATAAGTAGGAAAATGGAAGTCCTAGCTGCCCAGTGAAAATATGAGTACCTATCTGAAAACTATCTAAAGTAAAAAAGGGAATGGTGGGGTTGGGAGAAATGGAAGAGAATGATGGAATGGCCTCATATCAACAGAAAAAGTGAGGCATGGCAGAATGCACCTGTCATTCCAGCTACAAAAGAAAGTAGGATTCTGTCTCAAGCCAGCCTAGACAAAAACATGACTGTTCAAAAATAATTAAGAGAAAAAGAGGTGGGATTTGGCTAATGGTTTTAAAGTACTTACCAACACAAGGCCCTGAGTTCAAATCCCAGGACTGCCAAAAACAAAAAAAAAAACAAACAAAAAGCAACCCAGTGCTAAGGAGCTCAAGATTACCTAAAATTCTTGAGATTGAATTCTTATTCAGATTGATTTGATGACATGAACATTCTAAAATATCAAGTATTTAATCAATAGAAGTTTTGAGGTATATACAGTGTAACATTAGGTCCTATATGTGCTTGTTTACTTTTCTTTAGATTACAGGATCATTAAGACAAATAGATATTGTATTTAAAATATCCAAATGAGAGCTGGGCACCAGTGGCTCATGCCTGTAATCCTAGCTACTCAGGAGGCTGAGATCTGAGGATTGCCGTTCAAAGCCAGCCTAGGCACGAAAGTCTGTGAGACTCTTATCTCCAATAAACCACCAGAAAACCAGAAGTGGCACTGTGGCTCAAGTGGTAGAGCACTAGCTTTGAGTTGAAGAGCTGAGGGACAGTGCCAAGGCCCCAGAGTTCAAGCTCCACAACCTACCAAAAAAAAAATTATCAAACTAGACATACCAGGGATACGACTTCATTTTGTACAGCTAAAGTTGGGGACAATTAAATACTGACTTGTTTTATTTTATTTTGTTGGGTATGGGGCTTGAACTCAGGGCTTAGGCATTGTCGCTGAGCCTTTTTGTGCTCAAGGTTAGCACTCTTACTACTTGAGCTACAGCATCACTTCTGAGTTTTGAGTGGTTAATTAGAGAAAGAGTCTCATGGGGACTTTTCAGCCTGGGCTGGCTTCAAATCACTATCCTCAGATCTCAGCCTCCTGAGCAGCTAGGATTATAGGAATGAGCTACCAGTACCCAGCTAGATACTGAGATTTTAAAGCATATTATAAAGAAATCAATGTTTAGCTGGTTGTATGCCCTTTATCTTAGCTACTTGGAAGGCAGAGACTGAGAGGATTCAGTTTAAGGTCAGCCCAGGCAAAAAGTTCATGAGAAGCTGGGCGCTGGTGGCTCACACCTGTAATCCTAGCTACTCAGGAGGCTAAGATCTGAGGATCTTAGTTCAAAGCCAGCCAGGGCAGGAAAGTCTGTGAGACTCTTATCTCCAATAAACCACTAGAAAACTGGAAGTGGCAATGTAGCTCAAGTGGTAAAGTGCTCGCCTTGAGCTGAAGAGCACAGGGACAGGGCCCAAGACCAGAGTTCAAGCACTATGACCACCACCAACAACAAAAATTCATGAGACCCTCTTCTCAACTAACAGTTAGGTATGGTGGTAAGCACCTCTTATTCCAGCTATAAGAAAAGCTGATATAAAGAGGATAAATCCAGGCCAGTCTGGGCAAAAAAGTTCCAGAGACTTTATCTCAATGGAACGAAGCTGGGAAAGGAAGCATGCACTTGTCATCTTAGTGATAATGGGAAGGGTAAAAGAGAAAGATCAGAGTCCATGTGCAAGTCTTGGCAAAAAGTGAGAATATCTCAAAAATAGCCAGCTCAAAATCTAGGACTGGAGGTGTGGCTGAGAGGTAAAGTGCCTACCTAGCAAGTGTGCTGCTCTGAGTTCAAACTGCAGTACAGTCAAACAAAAAAGTCAATGTCCGGGGGCTGGGAAGGTGGCTCAATGGTAGAGTGCTTGCCTAGCATGCATGAAGCCCTGGGTTTGATTCCTCAGTACCATATACACAGAAAAATCTGGAAGTGGTGCTATGGCTCAAGTGGTAGAGTACTAGCCTTGAACAAAAGAAGCTCAAGGTCAGTGCCCAGGCCCTGAGTTCAATACCAGGATTAGCCAAAAAAAAAAAAAAAAAAAAAAAAAAAGTCAATGTCCAATAAAAAATACCAGAGAAATATATTCAGCTACATTATATCTAGACATCTTTCAATACTGAGAAAAAAGGAAGCAGCAAAGACATGTTATTTAACTTTTATGCATAACCCAAAGTTTTATTGGAGACTCCCTTGGATATTAAAACATATATGTTCTTCACTGAGATAGAGAAAATAATCCAAAATCTAATATGGAACCACAAACTGGCCTCAAACTGAAAAATCAATCCTGAGCAAATAAAAGTAGTGCTGGATGTATCACAAATCCAACTTTTAACTACTGAGCTACAGTAACAACAACAATTCAGCACAAAATTAGGTCTGAAGATCAACAGACCAGGCTAGAAGATCTGCAATTAAACCCATATACCTCAAGTCCTCTAATATTTGACAAGGAGCTAGAAATATATGTTGGAAAAAGTTTCTTCAACAAATAGTGGGGCTGGGAAGGTGACTCAGTGGTAGAGCACTTGCCTTGCATGCATGAGGCCTGGGTTTGATTCTTCAGCACCACATAAGCAGGAAAAAAAAAGCCGGAAGTGGTGCTATGGCTCAAGTGCTAGCGTGCTAGCCTTGAGCTGAAGAGCTGAGGGACAGCGCCCAGGCCCCATGACCGGACCCAAAAAACAACAACAACAGAAAAACAGTGTTGAGAAAAATGGACATCTGTATATGAAAGACTGAAACTGTATCTGTCACCTTGTACTTTTAGTATCAATTCAAAATAAATCAAAGACCTCAAGGTAAGACCTGAAACTCTGAAATTAATACAGGAAGGAGTAGGGGAAACATCAGAACTTAGTGGCATAGGCAGGAACTTTCTGAGCAGAGTTCCAGGGGCTCAACAAATTAGACAAAGAACTGACAAATGGAACTACATCAAGCTAAGAAGTTTCTGCATAGCAAAGGACAAAATTACTAAACTAAAAAATGTTTAACATCTTTGGCCATAAAGGCAAGTAAATCAAAACAACACAGATTTTATCCCACCCCAATAAGAATGGCTACCATCAAGAATATAAACAGAGGAACCTTCTTACACTAATGGTAAGAATGTAAACTGGTTCAATCACTGTGGAAGGCGTTTGGAGATTCCTCAAAAAACCAAACACAGGGGGCTGGGAAAGTGGTTCAGTAGTAGAGTGCATGCCTTGCATGCCAGAGGCCCTGGGTTCGATTCCTCAGCACCACATAAGCAAAAAGAAAAAAAGCCGGAAGTAGTGCTGTGGCTCAAGTGGTAGAGCGCTAGCCTTGAGCTG
This sequence comes from Dipodomys merriami, assembly GCF_024711535.1. Lineage (NCBI taxonomy): Eukaryota > Metazoa > Chordata > Mammalia > Rodentia > Heteromyidae > Dipodomys > Dipodomys merriami. The sequence goes on from NW_027206401.1 coordinate 11,995,906, forward strand.
AAGAGCTAAGGGACAGCACCCAGGCCCAGAGTTCAGGCCCCATGACCTGACCCCCAAAACAACAACAACAACAACAACAAACCCAAACACAGCCAGGCTCCAGTGGCTCATGCCTGTAATCCTAGCTACTCAAGGAGGCTGAGATCTGAGGATCAAGGTTCAAAGCCAGCCTGGGCAGGAAAGTCCATAGACTCTTATCTCCAATAAATCACTCAGGAAACTGGAAGTGGCGCTATGGCTCAAGTGGTAGAGCGCTAGCCTTAAGCTGAAGAGCTGAGGGACAGCACCCAGGCCCAGAGTTCAAGCCCAATGATCGACAAAAACAACAACAAACAAATAACACACCCACATAGAACTATCCTGTGATCCAGGAATATCACTGAGATAAATACTATCTATCCAAAAGATTACAAGTCAGGATATAGTAAAGACACTCATGTTCATTGCTGCACTATTCACCATAACTAAGTTACAGAAACAGCTCAGATGTCCTTCAGTATAGGGATGGATCAAGAAAATGTGATATCTATCTATTCATCTCTCTCTCTTTCTCACACACACACACAACATATACACCTACATAGGATGGAATTTTATTCATCCATCAGGAGGAATGATATGTCATGTGTAGGGTAATGGCTGACCTTGGAAAAAAGTATGTTACATGAAGTTGGGCTCAGGGAGACAAAGAATGCATGTTGTCTTTTTTTGCGGGGGGGGGGGGGATGGGAAGGGATGGGAAGGGGAAACAAAGTAGGAGGCAACAATGCTTGATAAGAAATGTACTCTATCTTGCCCATGTAATTGTAACCCTTCTGTACAGTATTTTCACAATAAAAAAAGAAAGAAAATGCATGTTTTCTCTCATAAGCAGAAATCAGATCTAAATTATAAGACACATACAGGGTCCCATATGCATATATACACTAACATGTCAGCTAAAGTGGAGTATATGCAGGGAGGATTACAATCATCTAACTTTGAGTTTAACAAAATAAAAACTTTTGAGTTTTAACAATAAAAATCCTGAAGCTAGAACTGTTTTTGTGGGGGGGGGGTGTCAAGGAGTGTGAGGGCAGATGAACAGAGGAAAGGTGGATAAATACAGTCATAATATTCAATGTACATATGTGAAAAGAGAACTCGATGTTACAGAGTAGATGGGTGGGGATGAGAGAGAAAGAATGAAAGGGGTTGACACTGACCATGATGCATTCTACTCACAAACTGACATGTTGAACTAAATAAAGCCCCTTTGTAGAACTGCTTAAGGATACAAAAATATCAAATATGTACATCTGTACTCCCAGAGTACATACAATGTATAATGTATATTATGTATAATGCATATATTCTACTTTCTAAAAACACATATGTATGCACACAAATAAAAAAACGAAGAAATAAATACATATGTAAAGAAAAATAAGCATTCAAAATAACTGCAGAACAGTGTCTCAGGTATGTGTATATAACACTGATTTATTGTCTAACTATAATACTGACTCATGTCATATAATGAAATATTTGCAAAAATAACAAACGTATCAACCATTTAAATGCTGCTACATACTTCAAGTTAATTATCATGTTCAATTTTATTGTTATTTAAAAGGCTGAAGGAAGCAAAGGATTGTTACTAAAAAGCCAGTTATACTTTGTAAGTGTAGAATAATTTATTTCCCAAAGAAAGCAATAAACTTTAATAGCTATTGTAACAGTAATCTATACACTACCACCTCTTTAAAAAAATGTCCTAATTTTCTCATTTAATGCTTTGCCTCGAGGCCATGAATGCTAACCATTTCTCATGGTTACAAAGCTTACTAGTTCTAAGTTCTTCTAAAAGGAATGTGCAAGTCAGCCACACTGGGCAATTTATGTATTGTGGTTTTGTGGTGGGTACTACCATTTTCTAAGCATTAAAAAAAGTGCAATAAATTCGAGACAATCCATGTTATATAATTGACTACCTTGTATTTCATATCTATTTCATATAGATATTTCATATCTATTTCATATCTCATGATTATTTTCCAATACAGTATGGCTTTAAGATGGGAACAAAGTTTCCTTTCAGTATCCTCCCCTTTCACAGTATTTTTTGGATAATTATCCTGGGCATAGATGTCATCTTTAAAAGATAGTAGAAGCTAAAAGTTCTTACTTATGGATAAAAAGGGAAAGAGGAGAATAGAAAATGAAAATGCTTCAAAATTATTTTTGTTTTATACTAACCATAAACATTTACAACAAACCAATTAACTCAATAATACGTGAAACTTATAATAATCTGATTATTAAAGTGGAACTTAAATAAAAAGTTTTACCAAACAATCCCTATGCAGAGGTAAATCCTTACTTGGTTCCATGTTTTTTCCTGGTCATTTTCTATACATTCCTCACAGTCCTTGTCAAACTTTTTACTTTTTCTCATAGTAAAGTGCTGTACAGCTGTGGAAAGGGGTTTGTGTACGTGTGTGTGTGTGTGTGTGTGTGTGTGTGTGTGTGTGTGTGTGTGTGTGTAACAGCACTGGAATATAATTAAATTTACAAGTAGAAATAGCAAAAATGAGTATTTGTCACTAATAATACAGTACAGAATTTTATGTATATACCATGTATATATTTCTCTACATCTACATTAAACATCTGGGGGAAAAACATACTTGTATAAAAGGAGGTGCATAAAAGGACAATTACCCCAGTGTACATTACTAAAACAAATTCCTAGGTCCACTAAAAGAAATAAGTAAGCATTGCATGGCTACTCCTCCTCCCCGTTTTCTTGATGATATTGAGGTTTTCGACTCAGAATCTCCACTTGCTAGACAGGTACTCTATCATGTGAGGCAATCCCAGCCCTTTTCTGCTTTAGTTATCTATCAGAGTCTTGAACTTTCTCCCTGGGGCCAGCTTCAGACTGGAACACAGGCATGCAGAACCATGCCATGTTGAAATGGAAGGTCTCACTAACTCTGGACCAGAGTTCTATGCTAAATGCTTAGTGCATATGACTTCGGCTACTTCTTACAATATTCCTGCAGTGAGGATTAAAGAGAAATTACAGTTAATACTCTCCATATGCTTAAAAAATGAACTCTCCTTCATTAGATATGACTATCTAATCTCTAACATCATTAACTCAATACTTACTCTACCACAGTCAGCTTTTCAAAGTATTTATTCACTTATATGCACACTGCTAAGAATTTCAACAGACACTGCATTCCCAATGTCCTTAATTTGACATTGAAAAAATATATATCATAGGGCCCACCTTACATTACATCCCAACCATTCTCTAAACACTCTGGATAGAATAAGAATATGTAGGGGCTGGGAAAGTGGCTCAGTGGTAGAGCGCTTGTCTTGCATGCCTGAGGCCCTGGGTTCGATTCCTCAGCGCCACATAAGCAAAAAGAAAAAAAAAAGCCGGAAGTGGCGCTGTGGCTCAAGTGGTAGAGCGCTAGCCTTAAGCTGAAGAGCTGTGGGACAGCGCCCAGGCCCAGAGTTCAGGCCCCACGACCGGACCCAAAAAAAAAAAAAAAAAAAGAATATGTACAAATACTCTTGCCACTTCACTATAATATAATGTAATATAAAGAATTGCATCCTTCAAGTTTCAGTAGAAATGTTACCTTTTGTCTGAAGCTATTGTCTCTGGTGCTGTCAAGTGTATTACTTCTTTTTCTAGTGTGATACCCTCCTTTCATATTACAGCTGACCAGTATTGGGTGGTGGTGGTGAGAAAATTAGTTCCAGGAACTATGAGAACATTGGTATCGGCAAACAATGATGCTTTTGCATACATCCTCCTTCATACTTTAAGTTATCTCTAGGTTACTTATCATGCACATTCTTTGTAAATAGCTGTTACACTGTATTGTTTCGGCAATAATTTTTTAAGTCTATATATTCAGTATAAATGGAGCCATGGTAGGCCTAATTAATTTTCTATCTGTAGCTGAAGCAGAATCCATGTCTAATGAGGCCAAGTATAATTGCCTGTAAGCAACATTTATTCATTTCTATAATCCCTAATGTGCTTAGCATAGTGCTTTATATACAATTTACATTCAATAGTACAGAAATTTCTTCATTATTTGTAGCACCTCTGAAAATAGTAACACTCGATTGATAGTACAAGTCCTTCAATTTCTTCTTTTATTCACCTAATGGATAATTGATCCTGTAATGAAACTCTGCTAGTTGCTCCTTTTCTAGGTTCTAATTCAATATCAATGAGATAAAATTCTTCCAATACCAAACCAATAATGATCAATTCCAAACAAATTATGATCAATGATCTAATGCTAACTGCCTGATATTAAACACGTTATACGTTAGCACTGGAGGAATATAGGGAAGGGGTCAGACATGAGCTAGAATATTAAGATCAACTGTTAACATTCATAGTTAAGATCATCTGTTAAAATTCCTAATTCATAAAATTCTTCTGTTCAATTTCAGGTGATATGACTTAGATGAACTGAACTTTAAAATGAAAAGATATACACATGGCTATCTACTCAGTAACAAAGTCACCTTTATTTCTAAACCTATACAAATTAGTGAAAGTAATTAACAAACTTAAAAGCTAACTGCAACCATTTATGAGTAGTTTTTCTTGGTTAAAACCTAGAGCATTAATGCAAACCCCAGCTTTTAGTTTTGTTGATAAATTTCAGTTAATTCCAATTATTTATGTCTTTCCTATCTGGTTTCTTTTATGAAATCAAGTTTAAATTAGCAAATATTAGTTATATACTTATATTACCTATGATTTGCAATTATTGAGAATGCATTAACTCTTTATGTGAAGGCATCGGTAATTCCAAATGCTTGAGGGTAGCAGGGGAGAATTTGTTCCATTCAATTCCCTATACTACTCGCCTCATGTGAACCTCTGACAACGTTTACTTTTCAATGAGGACCACAGCACTTCTGGCACATTTTTACAGAGCTTAACAAGGGCATTTCCAATTTATTCTTCTTAAGAAAAAATGTTTTTTGCATTAGTTTGCTACTACTAGCAAACAAGTTAAATTAGAAATATTTAGGCAAGTTATGTTAAAGTCAATACTAGCTGCATGTTACCTCAATGTTAGGGATGTTACTGTATTTTAAAGCACAGTGACTAAGTTTTGAAAGTAAAGTCATGGTTATTATAGAATTCATAGTAAGGCAGTTACACAGGCTAAGCTTGTCTGGTGCCTTGGACTTTACCATACCTGGAAATAGAAAAATTCAAATTGTAGCTGTTCTTGGTTGGCCCATTGCCATTTTTGCAGCTTACAAATTTTTAATTAAGTAACTGCAGTGAGCTCATCTCTACTGGATACTTCTTTTCCAGGGCAGGTCCAGGAACTGGGTCTGAAGCCTTGAAAGCAGAAGAGAAACTAGAGTAAACTAGAGGTAGGCAGAATAAGAAAACTGACCAGATAACATTATGAGATTTAATAGCAGTGAGGTAGCTCCTAAAGTTTCTAACATAAAATATTTTGAAGTAGGAAAAGAGCTTACAAGTTACCAGAGATAGCTTTGTAGTAAGGCATTCTCTTAATCCCCAACTGCAGTTGGCACGCTCAATTCTAGAAACTGAAAAAATACCTTTTATGAATTATCCAAGGGCTCTTAACTACAACCTGTCTAACTAAGGACCAAAGTAACTATAATAGAAAAATTTAAAAAAAAATCCATTTTCATTAGTAAAATTGGAATTGTAAAGTCCTCATTTTCGGGTCACTGTGCTCTTACCTTTTGGTATTTCATTTCCTAACAACTTTTAACTCCTCCCCCAATTTCCCAGGATCAGTTTGCAGGGGTTTCTTAAGAAATGTTTTAGAAACAGCCAGGCAGTGAACTAGAATTTCAAGTTCCAGTTTCTAAAAATACTTGGTAATCCTTATAGAAGGAAGTAAAAAACAGCTCATAAGATATGGTCCTAAATTATCTTGTTGGAAATTATCTTTTCCATTATCAAGATAGATGATTATATAAAAACAAAAACCCTGTATGACATTAAAAGTGGTAGACTATTATACTAATAATTAGATTTCAAGGATCTGGAAATTATGTCCTTATAATGGGTAGGCTGGCAAACTTCGGAGTTTTTCTAAGAAACGAATCCCCCAGAAATCAAAATAAATTGAATTTCTGCAGCTGTTGAATGTGAGAATTCTAACAGGACAAAAAATAGTGAAGACAAAGCTGCAGAGAACTTGACTCTGTATTTCTAAGTAACTCGATATAACAACAACAGAAAAAAGAGTAATAGTTTTGTGAAAAATTTAGTTTCCATCTTTTTTTTTTTTTGATGGCTAGTTTCATGGAAAAGAATTCTGAAAAAGACCTAGGTTCAAATCTGGTTTCAATATGGTCTAGACTAAACTTTCTGAAGAAGATTCCTTTCTATTAAGAGGTACCCTACTACTCATGTCACTAGACTGTACTGGCATTTAGTTTCAGTACATAAAGGACCTAAAGATGGCACATATTAGATATCCTATATACTTTTGTAAATTACTAAGAATAAAATACTTCCTTTTTTTGGTCTTTACTTGAAATGAGGATAAATTTTCATAAATTCTAAAAGCATCAGTTATGTAATAAGATTTAGGTTTAACTAAACTGCATTACATTCTAAAGAGATTTAACCCTTGATTTATCAACATTCACTTCAGAGTAGCTATAAAATACACAGGATGTCTCAATTCTAAAAACTTACAATAAAATACTACAACTTATATATAGAAATTCATCATAAAGTAGAAGACACAAAATTCTTCTCTAAGTAAAGTAGAATATACTTATATCAACACCAATCTTGTTAAAAAGAAGTTATAGACTTGGAATATAAAGCTCTCTGCAAAATGTAATCAATAGATGTTCTAACTTGGTTTTAAAGTCAGGAAAGTCTTCAAAAGGAAAAGAAAAGCCTTATATTACATATAGGCAATAATTTTCCTCTCACTGATGATAGAACAGTGGGTTCCAACAAAATTATTATTTACCAAATATGGCTCAAAGATCAGATTACACCTCTGACATTACCAAGTAATAGCACAAGCTTCATAAGCCACAAGGAATTTTTTTAAAAAATGACTTCCTTACAGTCACTCTAAATGTATTCATTACCACACTGTATTTCAAAACAGTTTATTCAAAATGGAGAGATGGTAAGATTAAATTGGTGTATTTAGCAGAGAGGAGAAAATATTAGGAGGATTTCCCTTTACTATTTTATATAGATAGGCTTTCAGTTTAAGGACCATTGAAGGGAACACACACACACACACACACACACGTGCAAAAGTGCAGAAAGGCAACAAAGTTAAAACCTTCTTGATGCTATATATCCATGTATTAATTATCTGGACTCCAGCTTTTGGAACATATATCACACTAACAATATTCATGATAATATCTGCCACCTGACTTGATGCCTTGACCTCATCTACAAAGCATAAACAGCTGCTCTAGCACTTAAGAGCACAAAACTCTCCCGCATTTACTATGTTCCTTTCCCACTTACCACTCCTGCTAAAATTTATCAGTGTGTTTTCAATGGCTTCTCCAGTTTGGTTCTATAATACTGAGTCACTGGTCCCTTTGGCAGTCACAAGAAAGCCAGATTCCTTCTTCAGTTGTGTTAAAGGCATCCCATCCCATCCCAATCATTACAAAGAAAGCCAATGTTACTGATGTACAGTTAATTACTTCTGAAAAGAGAGGCTTTAGTTGCTGTCATTATTATTATTTTTTGGTATTTTTGAGGTAATGTCTCACTAAGCCTAGCTTATAACTCTCTATCCTCTCTATCCTCCTTACGTGCTGCATTACAGACATGTGCCTCTATGCCCAGATAAAATATGGTTTTAAATGCATAAACAAAACAGAATTATAAAATTCTTAATGATACTGAGACATAGCGTTCTTTGATATATTAACATGCACATGCTGTTTTTGTTTGTTTGCCTTTTGAGACGGAGTCTCACTATCTAGCCCAGGCTCACCTAGAGCTTGAAGTCCTCCAGACTCTGCCTCCAAGGTAGAGGGATTATAGGTGTGTGCCATGATCCCTGGGTTACATGCCTCATTATTAACACATAACACAACACAATGTATCAGGAGTCTAAAATACAACCATAATTTTGAAGTAGTAATATGTATAAATCATATAGACATTCACAATATCAAGTAATATCAAATTACCATTTTAAATTCTCTTTTCTTTCTTCTTTTTCTTTTTTGCCAGTCTTGGGGCTTGAACTCAGACCCTGAGCTTCTTTGGCTCAAGGCTAGCACTCTACTACTTGAGCCTCAGCACTCACTACTTCTGGCTTTTTTTTGCTAATGTGGTACTGAATCGAACTCAAGGCTTCATGCATGTTAAGTAAGCACTCTACCACTAAGTCACATTCCCAGCCCAAACCAATTTTTTTATTAGTAATGAAGACACAATCAAGGAACTGGTGGTTTATGCCTATAATCCTATCTACTCAGGATGCTGAGATGTGAGGATCACAGTTTGAAGCAAGACTGGGCAGGAAAGTCCCTGAGACTCTTATCTCCTGCCAATTAACTGTCCAAAAAAAGCCACAAGTGGAGCTATAGCTCAGGTGGTGGTATGCTAGCATTGAGGGGAAAAAAAGAAAAAGAAAAAAGAGCTCAGGGAGACTGCCCAGATCCTGAGATCAAGAAAAGGACCAGAAAAAAATAAGTATATATGTGTGGATATGTATACAGATACACACACACACACACACACACACACACACACACACACACACACACACACACACACACACACACACACACACACACACACACACACACACACACACACACACACACACACACACACACACACGTACCACAATGTGGTCTGCTGCTTAAAATTGTAAGGGAAATACTGAAGTTCAGTGAAAAGTTAACAAAATTAACTTCTTTTTCTTATCCAAACACACATAACTCTAAATTCTCTCCTCAGATCTCTTTAGGGTCATGTAGCCTAGATTAAAACCCTTCTATTAAATCTACCTTCTTTTATTTTCCACCAGTCCATATACCCTTAGGAATTCAGTCAGGTTTGAACACATCTGGCTTTTCTTCATTGCCCTATCTACTGCCCTTACTTAGGGTGAAAATTGTAACTGCTCTTCAAGACCAGCTCCACTTCCACTCCTTCTTGAACACTAGTCTTCAGTTTCAGTCCACATGGGTGCTATCCTTACAACTACTAATGTTCCTATGGATCAACACTTTATGATTCAACGTTTAATATTCTTTTAAAGTTTCACTTCTTTGGGGATGTGGATTAGATATAGAATACTGACAGTGTATAACACAGTACATAAAGTGTATGCACTAAGTAAGGTTCTCTCAACAACTTAAAAACATTAGAAAATCACTTATTGGCAATTTCAAGTACCAGACAATGTATTGGGAAGGACAAAAGTCACACTGAGCATCTAAAGCAGACATCATAAATTAAGCTTGTTTAACTTCACCTCTAAGAACCTAGATACCTCTATGTATCAAAAACTCAGGAACCTATTTACTGGACAGCAATGAATCTTTAGTAATAAATCAGGAAAGGAGTACTAAAGAAGACAGGAAAAGGATTCATTCATTCCTATTTGTTAAGTATCTATATCTCCCCAGGCAGTGTTCTACAGTCTATGGATTCATTTCTCATACAATTAACTGAATGCCAGACCCTGGACTAGAACCTAGGGCTCCTGACTCATTTTGAAGCTCTGACACAGACAGCTATGTCTGTCTTACAGAAAAGGTTTAATATGCAAAGTAGGGATATGTCTGTGTAAGAGTCCCTATTAAAATATTATAAAGAAATGGATTTGGAGCTAAAAATATCTATGCAATGTGGATATTTTAAAGTGTCCAAATAAAATATCTCTATAAATATAGATTGGAGGTAATTTTTCATTATGTTAGGGAAGTAGTTGGTACTTTACCCCATGATAAACATTTGAATCATAAAAACTTAAGAACTTTTGTTTCTACATAGAGCTCTACAAAAGCTGTCCCACTAATCTCATAGACAAGTTTATCTATAGAAATCCTGATGGCAGGCTGAGGCTACCGTGGATGAGAGATCAAAACATAACCATGTGGGCCAGAAACAAGAAACTGTTCTCCACATACTTCAAGCCCTACAGTTGCTTCTGTTTTTTTCATGGCTTACTGCAGGAAATTACTTTTTCCTAAAGGGAAGTTCTTAGACTAATAGCAATGGAATTCAGAGTGAGGGGGAAAAGACTGGGTGGAATTGGAACAAATACACTATGCCACCAACCTATGCTCATCTTGTTCAACACTAAACTGCCTCCTACCTACTTATATATTTCTCTTAATCACTAATGGCATGATAATGAAACTAGAAATATCAGAACCAGGTCTCCAGTGTTTTCTTTTACATTCAATCAATGACAAGGTTCACTAATCATTCCCGCGAGTCTCCTGTATGCAAACTTTATTTTCTGTTCTCACCTAAGGTTCTAGTTCAAGTTGTTACCTGAACAATCACAATGACAACAACCTTACTGGATAGCTTCTTCTATTATTAAATCTTTCTAAGCTGTATTTACAATAGTAACCAACTTACTAGCTGCCAAAATATAGGATGGATTATGTGTTTTCCTCAGCAGGAAAGGTTAAGAGATTTTTATACTGTGTACTGAATTTCAGTAGAAGATGCTGACCCTGACCTAGAGAATAATGAAAAAAAGGAAAGGCTAGATTTGAAGATCAAAAACTTACAGTAAGATAAGAGTAAAAAAAAAGTTATACTGTAAGAAAGAATGGCATCAAGAACGCCAAATGAAGAAATGGTTATAAAGTCTGTTTGATGTTTCTTTTGTTGTGCTAGATTGAACTCAGGGCTTTAGGCCTACTAGGCAGACATTCTACCACTTGCTTCCACCTCTAGCCTTTTTTGCTTCAGTTTGTTTTTAGATAGGGTCTTACATCTTTCCCTGGGCTGGCCTTGTACCACATTTCTCTTATCTCTGCCTCCCAGATGACTGGGATTACAGGAACAGGCCACTATGCTCAGTCTGTTAAAAACTTTTTAAATAACAACTTTCTAACAAAACTTTTCAATTATTATTTACCATTTAATGCTCTAAATAATCTTATGAGATAGGTATCATTATATTAGACTCAGTTGATACTACATATCTCATAAAAAGAATTATTTTCAATTCTCATTTATTCCCCCAAGATGCTTAATGTTTTAAGCACTACACATTTTTAGTACCAGAGAAAGCCATTCTTTCTGCCAATTTTATCAATTCATCATGGACCACGACAATATTTATTTGTACTTGTGTACAGACCACCCTGAGGTTCAAGCCCCAGTACCAGAACAAAAAAAGTAAATTTGACATGTGTATAGACACTTATATATACATACAAATACATACACATTATGCATCTAGAGATAAAATACTTTGGCTTAAAAACTACCTGTTTTTCTGGTATTTAAATCTACACTGCAATAGTTAAGGCTCCAGGGTTTTTGTTTTTTGTTTTTGTTTTTTTTTAATCTCATAAAGCCTAACAGTGAAAAAGTATATGAAATGGCTCTTATGTAATTATTACTGAAGGGAAACTATCTCTCCCATCTATCTAGAAGTGGGGAGGACTAAGTAGAAATTAGACAAATGAACATTCCTTCCTTTAAATATACACAAGAGATTTCCCACAAGGCATGTTAGTATGGACTCAATAAGCCCTCTTACTATTTGCAATCCATTGAACACAAAAAAGTTGGGCCAAGATTAGATGAGTATGTGAAATTCATCTGCTAGGGAAAAAATTAGCAAAGGAACATATATGCCTCACTGATCTTAGCTTAGTGATACTGTTATACAGGTGTGCTTTCTCTAGCACTCCAAATGCTTGTTTAAAAGCATCAAAGAGACATTCAAACATAACCTGTATTCTGGAATCTCAAACTCATTTACTTTGAAAGCCAGGAAAGTCTACTAGCTCTAAACTGTGATAGTCTATGTTCATTCATTCACAAATAGCTAGTAATACCTCAATGCTAAGGCATTGTACCAACTAACATTTATTGGAAATCACTGAAAAGTAAGTAGATTCATTATAATGTGGGAAATTTTACAATGGGGTTAAATAAAACTAAGTGTTACAAATATATATATATATACACACAAACATATACTGTATCAAAAAAGTATGATTAAAGAATAACATAAGTATACTCTCCAGAATATCTGCCCCTCAAATTATTTTTCAATCACATTGTTTCTGTCATTAATACCAGATATTCAATAGTCTAATGACATACAAAATCAATCCCATTTTTCACAAAGTTCTCCACGTACTAAGTAATCTGAGTTTTTGCTAACAAATCCTTAAGAAAAAAGTTATGCCTATAGTTTTTAATAAATTTGATTATGATTTCTTGTATGTCAATTCAAAACTGAATAATCAAAACTTTCTATTTCTAATCTGATTATCTTGCCTAAACTCCAAGTACTAAATCACCTACTTGGTATCACCAGTTATATGTCTAAATGGCACTTCAAAGTTAATGTGTTCCAAAAACAAGCTACTGATTGCTTAGCCCAGTGTAAGCTTGCAACTTCACCACTCTTCCCCCACCTCATTCAACAGCAACTCCACACTTGCAACTGCTTAAATTCTCTCTTATGCCTTACATCCAATTAACCAGCAACACAGGGTTTGAAACAGATTCAAATTTGACCTCCTTGAACGCTTTCCTGTTACCAACAGATACCAACTGCTATTACTTCTCATCTGGATTATTACATAATTTCCAAAATGTTCTCTTCTGCTCACATCTTTGTTTCATTCCCTGGGTATACTGCTCATACAGTAAATATTTAAAAAGGGAAGTTAGTGGGGACACTGGTGGCTTTCCTAGCTATTCAAATGCTGAGATCTGAGGGTGGTGGTTCAAGTCTCGGCAGACAAATTCCCAAGATCCTTACCTCCAATTACCCACCAAAAAGCTAGAGTGCGTGCTTGAGGTCCTGAGTATGCACATGTGGGCACACGGGGGGGGGGGGGGGGGGGAGAAAAAGAAAAAGGAGTTACCAGTAACCTAACAAGAAGCATTTACACAAACCCTACAGGATGAAAGATTGAATGCTTTTCCTTTAAGATCAAGCTTGTTTGCTCTCATTTCTACTAAACATAGTCCTGAAAGTGCTAGCCAGAGAAGGCTAATGAAAGAAAAGGAAATAAAAGGCACAACAACTGGAAAAAGCAAATTAAAACTGCCTATATTTAGACACATTAGAAAACAGAACTTTTATTAAAAACAGAAGAATTTTGCAAAGTCTCAGAATATAAGGTCCAAAACCACAGAAATCAAACTGTGTTGACAAATGCTAACAGGGAACAATTAGTAATCAAAATTAAGAACACAATAACCACTTAAAATAATTTAGGTATGAAACTAACAAAACATAAGAGTTGCATGCTGCAAACCACAAAACGCTCATGAAAGAACTGTAAGATGTAAATAAATGGAGAGACATACCATGTTCATAGATGGAAAGATTTGACAAAATAAATTTTCTCCCAGAATGAATTACAGATTTAATGAATTCTTACCAAAATTTAAGAGGCATATTTTTATAGATTCTAAATGTTTATACAGGAAGGAACTAGAACAGCAAAAAAAATTCTGTAAAAGAATAAAGTCAGAGAGATTTCACCATATTTTTAAGATTTAGTCTAGTTACAGCATTCAAAATAGTAACGCACTAGTGGAGAGAAAGACACAAAGATCAATAAAGAGCACAAAAGTGAGAAACAGACCCTGCAATTACAGTCACTTGATTTTTGACAAAGCTGTAAAAGCAACTCAGTGGAGTACTCTTTTCAACAAGTGATACTGGAACAACTGACTAGCCATAGGCACAAAGCCTCCTCAACCTTACATAAAAATTAAGTCAAACTAGATCACAGATCTACATATATAAGATATGGATCTTTAAGGAAAATGTTTGAAGAAAAATCTCAGGCACCTAAAGTGAGCTGAAGTGTTCTGAGTTGACAAGAAAGTACAATCTTAAAAGAAAGAACAAATAACTAAAATAAATGATAACTAGATTTTTAAAAAGGCAAATTTCATTGAAATTAAAATTTTTGCTCTGCAAATGATACTGTTTAGAAGATAGAAAGAGGACCAACAAGCCAGGAGAAACTTTGTAACTCAACGTACACAACAAGGAATATAGAGATAGAAAAGAGACAGAAAAGAAGTGGGCAAAAATGTGTTTAACATCATTAGACATTAAGGAAATAAAAACTAATCTTAATCTATTAAGATTATTGACAGTACCAACTGTGGTATGGATGAAGATACACCAGATTTCTCATATATTGAGGTTGCAATGTAAAATAGTATGGCTACTATGGCTGTTTTGTTTTTACAAATTTGAACATGTATTTGTCACATAGTCTAACTATATTTCTTGCCATTTATCCTGGAGATCATGTATTTTTACAGGCAAAACTGTTCACAGCAGCTTTATAGCCTCCCAAAAGAGACCACAAAGCCTTTCAAATTAGTGAATAGTACTCAATAATATACTTCTCAACATTACCAAGGAATAAACTGACACATGCAATGATCTGTCTAAATAAAGGGCATTATGTAGAGCTTACAAGTGAATAACAGGGCTGGGAAGGTGGCTCAGTGGTAGAGTGCTTGCCTTGCATGCATGAGGCTCTGGGTTTAGTTCCTCAGCACCATATAAGCAGAAAAAGCTGGAAGTGGCGCTGTGGCTCAAGTGGTAGAGTGCTAGCCTTGAGCTGAAGAGATGAGGGATAGCACCCAGGCCCAGAGTTCAGACCCCACGACAGACCAAAAAAAAAAAAAAAGAAAAAGAAAGAAAAGAAGGAAATAAAAGCAACACAATGTAGGAATCCATGTGTATAACATTTTCAAGGTGACAAAATTATTAATAACAAGTGGCTCTGGTAGCTCACATCTGTAATTCCAGCTACTCAGAAAACTGGGATCTGAGGTCTACAGCTCAATGCCAGCCTTTGGCAGAAAAGTCTGAGATCTATCTGCAACTGACCATCAAAAAGCTGGAAATAGAGCTGTGGCTCAAGTGCTAGAGCCTTGAGTAAGAAAAAAAAAATGTCCAAATTCAAGCCCCAGTACCTGCTGAATACACACAAAAATTACAGTAACAGAGAACAGATTGGAGCTTGTCAGGGGTTTTAAGGGAATAGTAAGCTTACAAAAGTATAAGACAAAGGAATTTCTTTGTGATGAGCAAACAATTCTACATACAGTCTGACTGTAGAAATTGGTGACAACATAAATCTGTGCACATGATAAACACAAACATGAATAATTGTCAAGTTCTAAGAAATAAGGAAAAATGCAGTTCAATTACATCTTAATGTTTCATGCTGAATAAAATCTGAAGTCCTACCACAAATAAAATTCCCTACATGTAAAGCACACATGCACTCACTTGGATTTCATCTGTCTTCTTCCCTCTCTCTTACTTTCAATTATACTGAACTGCCTCCAAGTTCCCAGAAAATGGCAAGCAGGCTCCTATCTAGAGGTCTATGTGTTCTGCTTCTTTGATTTGTAAAGTTCCATTTACAACTTCATTCGGGTACTTACTCAAATGTCACTTAATCAGAAAACATTTCCTACTGGGTGCTGGTAGCTGATGCCTATAATGGTAGGTTCTCAGGATGCTGATATCTGAGGACTGAGGTTCACAGACAGGCTGGGGAAGGAAAGTCCATGAGATTCTATCTCCAATTAACCAGGAAAAAAGCTGAGTGAGAGCACCAGGTCTTAAGTTCAAGCTCCAATTCCAGTAGAAAAGAGGAAAAGAGGAAGAGAAGAAAGGGGGCGGTGAGAGAGCCTTTCCCATCTCTTTCCATTTAAATAATATCCTTTTCTTCTCTCTACAGGAACCTTAATATAAATAGTAGAATATGGTGGCTCATGCCTGAAATCTCCAGCTACTTGGGAAGTGGAGATCAAAGTATTGAGGCTTAAGGCCAGTTTGGGCAAAAAAGTTATGAGGAGCAAGACCAAAGTCAACAATTAAAATGGGCATGGTGACACAAGTCTTATAATCTCAGCTACACTGGAGGTAGAGGAAGGAGAATCTTGGTGAGAGGATGGTTCCAAGGAAAATACAAGATCCTATCTGAAAAAATAACTATAAAGCACACTATAAAGGGAAGGTGATGTGGCTCAAGTAGTAGAGAATTGCCTAGAAAGCCCGAGGCTCTGAAAGACCAGCATTGTCCCAAACAAAACAAACATAATAAACAAACTTCTTCATCTGTTATTCCTTTGGTCTGTTTTTGGATTGGAGAGTATCACCATTATGTATTACAAATTAAAGCCACAGCAGATGTGCTACTTACCTTTACTTCACACTCAGTATTCCCTTCTCAAGTCCATCACCTACTCATTCTTATTTATCCCATTATAAGCTTTAATTCAGATCCTTTCCAACTCTCCAATATAAGATCATAAGGCTAGTCTCTGCCAAACCTATCTCTTTACTGCAGCTAGTCTTTCTAGAATTCTGATTTAGGTATTTGCTTTTCACTGATAGGATGAAGTAAAACTTTAAGAGCATGCAATTACCTTCATGCTCTCTATTCTTATTTTCCTTTCACTTTCTACTAACAAGGAGACTAGTGCATGCATTGTGGAACTCCTCAAAATGACTGAATTGTTGGCCTGCTGTCTTCTTTCTGTCCAAAATGCCATTTCTACCCATTCATATACCAAACAACCATCTTTCTTCCTTATCTGACACAAACTGAGATTGTCATCTTTCTTATGCTGATTTCCCTTTTATCTTTTTTTTAAAAATCTCTATTTAATCAGATATTAGATTCCTGTTTTGTTCAACCCTGTCACAGTATTTGTTATAATATATCATATTCATTTGTAAACATGAATCCAGAACAACAACTGTATCTTATTAATCTAGCCAACTCCCTTACTTATCAGTACCTGGTATACACTATAAATTCAAGACTACTGAGTTAATTTGAATAATAAAGATTTAAAACAGGAGGCACCATGGAAGAATAAGTAATGCATAGTTTTTTGGGTGGGCAGCCATTCTACACAGAGGTACCAGGTAAAACACAAGAAACACTTTGGAGTGTCTTTTTATTCTTTCAATTATATAATATTCTATATAAAAGTTGAAGAACTGATTAGAAGCTTGTTTTGGTTAAGATCATCAGTTCAATTCCCATGAACCAGTTATCTTTCCAAAAAGGTTCCACTTTCAGAACTACAACCATGCCACTGGACAGTCATCCTTCAGATTATGTCACTATTCATGAGAGGAAAATCTCATGAAGAGAATGAGGATGTCTCATTCAAGCCAACCAATCACCTTAGCTAGGGAATCTCAAAGAGCACCCAGGCCCAAGCAGCATGTGTCAGTGCTTTTTTATATATAAAAGCAGAATTGCCACATGTGGTAGTGAGAATTTTCTTTTGAAATCCCCCTTTCCACATGCTTATTTTTCTGCTTCCTAGGAAGTCATCATAAAAATGGCAAATAGTACATTGTTAGTCAAATACACTTCTGCTACACATTCATTACACAGAGTAAACAGCAAGTTATCTTCAATTCAAATATACAATACCTATATTTCCAGTCACTGTTATTTGACCTTGATCCTTTAGATGGTCCCTTGAGGACATTTTTCCTCCACTTGTAGTTCCTATGTATCTGTGGTAATTATATATGTGCTTAAGTGCAAAAGAGTAGATGCCCGTTGATCAAGTTACAAACTTGATTTTTTTTAATAACTAAAACACTAAATAAAATTTAAACATCTTCCTCACCTGTTACTCCCTAGGTATGTTTTTGGATTAGTGAATGTTGCTACTACATTGTATGCAATGGATTAAATGAATTATAATTTGCTCTGAATTTTTTAAAGTGTAATGAGTTTTTGTTGTTTGAGGAAGCTGAGATCCGAGGATCAAGGTTTGAAGCCAGACAGGGCAGGAAAGCCCATGAAACTCTTATTTTCAATTGATGATCAAAAAAGCAAAAAGTGGAGCTGTGTGGCTCAAGTCGTAGAGTGTTAACTTTGAGCTAAGAGACAGCAGACAGGCCCTGAGTTCAAGTGCCACACATGCATACACACACACACACACACACACACACACACACACACACGCACGCATGCGCGCGCACGCACACGTATGCACGCATGCATACACACACTTTACACTGGAAATGCTAACATAAAAGAAAGCATGAAAGATTCTCGGGAGAATGCCAACAATATGGAAGAAGCATCTGTACAATAGGCTTTTTATCAAGATTTCAGTATTATTTTGTTGTTGCAGTACTAGTTTTTGAACTCAAGGCTTTGAGCTTACTAGGCAGGTTCAATCTGGCCCATGCCCTTAGACATATTATTGAGTTTAAATTGAAGAAACAATCAATTTAAAATTTTATGCAATATATTATTGGCCTTGCTGAATGAACAAGAAGCTGTTGCAAACACAAGAATGAAAAATTTACTCACCTAATTATTATTTGTATTAAGGGACCCATCTGAAAGGATTTGAAAATATGATGGGTTTCAAGATAATGGTACTTGTTCAAATAAAAATAAAACCTTGGGATATTTAAATACAGACTTTTGTTAATAGCAAAATATATGGCTCTAAGACAAAATTGAAAAGACCAATATGTACCACACAATTTTTCTGCAATAACATGCAATTTATCTAGTGATAATGACCAAATTGTCATCATTGTTTATGCTTCTGACTTTATTTTAAAAATTGTACAAAGGGCTGGGCTGGAATGTAGCTTAGTGGTAGAATGCTTGCCTAGCATACATGAAGCCCTGGGTCCAATTCCTCAGTACCACATAAGCAGAAAAAGCCAGAAGTGGCACTGTGGCTCAAGTGGTAGAGTGTTGGCCTTGAGCAAAAGAAGCTCAGGGCTAGTGTCCAGACCCTGAGTTCAAGCCCCAGGACTGGCAAAAACAACAACAAAACAAAACAAAACAAAACAAAACAAACAAAAAAAACTGCACATAGCTAGAACTAGAGTATTATTTGTCTCTAAGAGATGTCATATAGATATATAAACTACAGAATATTGTTAATATATTTAATAAAATGTAGTCAAAAGGAATTGGACTTCTATTTCAATAAAAATGTTATTGTAGTCAAATAGCAAAGAGTTACGAAGTTCAGTAGTTAATTGTATGATTGATTTTAAAATATCTATGCAAACTGCATTTAATTCTAACTGGCAGAGTAGATTATTGTACAATAATCAAACTAGCTCACTCAATAGATTAAGACAAAAAGATTAAGGCAAAAATCTTTAAGAAAAATCAAAACAATAGACAGAGTTAATCCAGTTAAAAAACAAGCATAAGACAGCACTATTTCCCTTATAAATGTGAAATACAGACATACAGTTTTATTGAAATAACTCAAAGATTAGCAATCTAAATAAGTACCAGGATCGGCCATAGATCTCTATGCAGATAAAGTGTCATAAATTTTGTATTTCTATATTTAACTTCATATTTGAAGGGTTTTCAAAACCTAATCCATGCCAATCATCAAATGCCTTTTCTACATAAGCTCAAATTATGGATTTATTGCTTTGTCCACAAGAATAGGTAAAAAAATGCAAAGAGTTCATATGCTGTATGCTTACTTTATGATTTTAAAAAGTGGCATTTTACACCAGTTGTTAGTGGGGTTACACATATAATCCTAGCTATTCAAGAATGGGAAATCAAGATCAAAGTTCTATGCCAGTGAGACTCCAACTTTAAAAGAAACAACAACAAAAAGTATTTATTTTACCCAAGTACTTAGGAGTTACAGTACAGAAAACAGTGTAGAGATTATTCTTTTCATTCTATTTGGAATGAAGAGAGCAGATACCTGAAGTAAAAACTTAGTAAAGCAAAATTCCAATATGAAATTACTTGCCATCATTTAAGGTATATGTAACTAATATAATTACAACAAAAATTAACCTTGTTTTATTTAAAAGATTACTTTTTATAACTAACTTTGCTAAATAAAAGGTGATTAAAATGAAACTAATATGAAAAAGGTATTATGTAAGAAAAACTGCCCCCCATAAGACAGGATGGGCTGTGAGTGGGCTCAATGGGAGACCCTAGCATACAGGAAGTACTTCATTCCACCCCTACCACCATAAAGCAAGCACAGAACTTTTTACATTTTGGGTGCTACTTAATTAATGCCACTAGGTTCCAGGTAAATATTGTGCTATATCTAACACAAGGAATGCAGAAAAGAAGTGGTTAAAACGATACCACATAAGGTTGATATTATCATATCCATTTTATTAAAAGTCATTAGCTAAAGACTTTGAGTGACATATCCACATGACTTGTTAGCAATCTCACATCTGAATTTAAACTAATCTGAGTTTTTTTCCTGATACCAAACTGACCTCCAAATAAGATTAAGACATTTAATTGCTGACAAGTTAAAGATACCAACTCAAAATCAAAAGTACTATTTCTTCAGTTCCTAATAATTAAACTCAGATGAACTAGCTTCTACACTCTATCCCTAAATTCATATTACAGTAACTGCTTTTGGTGATTCCTTGGCCTAGTCAAAAGGTATCTAGTGGGATGAGGGGGGGGGGAGGAGAGGGAGTCAATGTGTTGCAAGGTCAAGCCGAGGTGAAGTTCTCATTTGTATTATCAAGTATTCTCTACTTGATGAAGAATGGAAAAACCACTCCACTGAAAAGGCATTTGTCTAGACTGATGCAGCATCTTTGGCTGGGTGGCTAATAAACTGACAGGAAGTTAGCTTATGAAACTCCCAATTTTGCTAATGCTAAAAGGGTAACATTAAGGTATGAAAGATAAAATATAATTTTCTTTTTCTTAAAGATATATATTTTTTCATTTTTTATTGTGAAAATACCATATACAGGGGTTACAATTACATGAACAAGTTAATGAATACATATTTTATCAAGCATTGTTGCCTTCTCCTTTGTTTCCCCTTCCCATCCCTTCCCATCTCCCCCTCCCCCAAAATACAATTTTCTTAATATAAATAAATCTAGAGTCAAACCTCAAAAGAATAGTATTATTTAATGATTTAGATCAAAGTAATTAACATACTAGCAATAAGTATTCACTATTAATATTATTTTTTTCACTCAGCACATTTTCAACTGTAATTGCGTTTTTGAACAACTCTATAAATAGCAATTTTCATAGATTTCCACCAAAATCTCTACTAAAATCTGTTTTTTACTCTTGCTTCACCTTCCCTTCTCTGTCCTTTCTAGCCACCACTTCATTATTTGGCTTTTGTGACATCTAGTAGAGGCAAAGGCATTACTATATTTGCTCTTACTTGTAAATGAAACAAACAAAAGTATCATTTTCTCTACGGAGGCAAATGAATGACCACAAATTCTTACTTTATTTTGTTCTCCTTTACTGTACCTCTCTGTCTGTGTGTAAATCAGACTTTTGTTTCTGAGCCACTCAAAATGTCATCTTGCAGTGGTACTTACTTTCAGTGGGATAAATTATTGACTAGGTAAAGAGTAACTTGCAACAGAAAAGGAAAAGGCTAACTGATGCTAAAATTTCAACATCTGAGGAATGGTTACTGTTAAAGTAGGTATGGGAGTAGATGGGATGATTTCCCTTTTTATGAAAACAAGATTTTCCACATCACAGGAGTGGAAGTGAATGTCTGAGCCAATTAATTCATAACATGAATTCAGCAAAAATCTGTTTCACAGAACTGCCTTAAGGGAAAAAACAATCTTAATCTTTAGTTAAGAGCATATAATTATGCAAGACTGATTATTTTTCTATTCTGCTTTTAAAAACTACTGTATTCTACTGGACATTGTGATACATGACTTTAATCCTAGCTACTTAGGAGGCTGAGGCAGGAAAATCACAAGTTCAAGACCAGTCGGAACAACTCATCACTGAGACCCTATCTCAAAAAATGGCTGAGGTTGAGGCTCA
The DNA here is from genome assembly GCF_024711535.1 of Dipodomys merriami. Taxonomy (NCBI): domain Eukaryota; kingdom Metazoa; phylum Chordata; class Mammalia; order Rodentia; family Heteromyidae; genus Dipodomys; species Dipodomys merriami. The sequence goes on from NW_027206401.1 coordinate 12,017,989, forward strand.
GTGGCAGAGTGCTTGCCTAGCACAAGCCAGGCCCTGGGTTTGATCCCCAGCACTGATGGGTTGGGGGAAGAGTGACTAATCCTTTCCACATAGACAACAGCACCTTAAGAACAGCTTAATGAACACTACTAGCTTCAAACAACTGACTTTCCCAGCTACTCAGGAGGCTGAGATCTGAGGATGTGGTTCAAAGCCAGCCCAGGCAAGGGAAGTCTGTGAGACTTAATCCAATTAACCACCAGAAAACCGGAAGAAGCACTGTGGTCAAGTGGTAGAGTGCTCACCTTGAGCTGAAGAGCTCAGGGACAGCACCCAGTCCCAGAGTTCAAGCCCTACAACCATCACTACCACCAACAAAAAGGCATTCAGAAAACTGCATTATCACTTGTGCTAGCCTCTCCCCTCTCAGGATGAGAAGTACACTTCTAAACAGGGTGATGTACCAAAAAAAAATTACTACTACATAGCATTCAACATTTAAACACGCTTCAGGCTATAGCACCTATCAGATTCTGGGATAAAGACTAACAGGAAGAGAAGACAAGATCCATTGTTGACAAGGTCAATTCATTAATCAGGGTATAGAAATGAAAACTATTTGGTCTGAATAGCTATTGTGATCTTGTATCAAAAACTCGTTATTTATCCTTGTAAATTTTTCCTTACTACTTGTAAATTCTCTGAAATGTCTTGTACAATAAATGAGAAAAGCATGAGAAGAACATTTACTGACTACTTACTACGTGCCAGACACTACACCAAATGTTTTATAAGTATTTACCTGAATTGGGATTTTATACTGTATTTGTTGTTTTCCTGTCAAAATGCTTAGAATCTGTTTATCAACTTATGACAAGCCACAATGTTCTTACACCAGAAAAGGCTGTACTGATACTACATTGACAAGGTAACATACACACTAACTGTGTAGAAAGTACCAGTGCCCATAAATTAAGAGTTGTACACTAATCTTGTGGTATGAGTCAAGACTTTTTAGCAGGCCATATGAAACATATATTAAACAATGTCTATACAGTGCTGTAAGAGCTTCTTGGATCATCAACAACCATGCTTATAAAATTTTAGACAGGCAATAAACAAAAACATTGCAATTTACTGAGCCTCTACGGTTATATAATGTAGTCTGCATTAAATAAACAGCTGAATTGCCACAACAATTTTTACAGACATTATAAAACTCATTTTAGATTAGAAAACAAGTCAGAGAAGCTGAGAGAATATAACTGGCCCCAAGTAAGTGGGAAAACTAGGATTTGGACTAGCAGGCTAAATTCCAAAATTTTCTGAATCACAAAAAAGCTTTCTGAACTATAAGAAAATCCTTATTAACGGAAACCCTGCAATCTCACTTATATTTTGTTCCAGGTTATCAAATGTATTCTCATTCAAAGAAAAAATTATGTATTCAATATTTTGCTTTTTAAATCAAGAATGATAACTCATGGGATTATATCCCTCATGAAGGGGTTGCTCAAATGGCAGAGCACTTGCCTTGCAAGCTCCAGGCAGAGTTCTATCTCCAGTACCAAAACAACAAAAAAGAAAGAAAGAAAGAATATTATTGTTATGGTTTTCAAAGACCAAGTAAGTAATATTAATTTACCAAACCCTCTTCTGCTTTATTTTTTCTATTATTCTCTTGGCATGCTACATTCTACTCATTATGTCTTCTATCATGAATACAAAGGAGAATAAAAATATTTTCTGTTTTGCTGGCTATCAGGGCTCACACCAGTAATCCTAGCTACTTAGGAGGCTGAGATCTGAGGATTTCAGTTCAAAGCCAGCCCAGGCAAGAAAGCCTGTGAGATTCTTATCTCCAATTAACCACCAGAAAACGAAGTGGCTCTGTGGCTCAAGTGGTAGAGCACTCTCCTTGAGCTGAAGAGCTGAGGGACAGTGCCCAGACCCAGAGTTCAAGCCCCATGACCAAACAAACAAAACAAAACAAAAAAACCAGAAATACTTTGTTTTATTCAGTACCATATCTTTGACATCTGAGATACTCTCCAGCACATAGTAATTTCTTAGTAAATATTTGTGAAATGAATTAGAGCTTTATACAGTAGGAATTCAGTATTTATCAACTGCTTTCTCTTTATGAAGGATACTACTCTTTTGACAACAAATAATGAACTATATGATTGGAAATACAATAAAATTTCCTATTAAAGTTTCATATTACAAAGTAATCAAAGCCAGGTACAGGTGGTGGCTAACGCTAGCTACTCAGGAGGCTGAGATCAGAGGATTGTGGCTTGAAACCATCAGGAAAAGTCCATGAAACTCTTACCTTTACTAACCTACCAAAAAAAACAGAAGTTGAGCTGTGGCTCAAGTGGTATAGCACTAGACTTGAGCAAAAGAGGCTCAGAGACAGCACTCAGACCCTGAATTCAAGCCCCAGAACAGGCACCAAAAGGAAGAAAAAAAATCTAGGTTAAAAAAAAAATGAATTGAGGTAGCTGGATATGGTGGTGTATGCCTGAAATCCCAACACTTCAGAGGCTGAGGCATAATCATCCTGAGTACAAGGTCAGGCTGGGCTAGACATCAAGACCCTGGCTCTGTCAAAACAAACAAATAAAAATGAACGAGGTAAGTAAAAAAGCCATATTCAGCAAAGCCTCATTTACCAAGCATTATCAGAAGATAAGAAATTTAGGTAATCATTTTTGAACAACTGAATTTTAAGTGTCAGAACCTTAAAAATTCTCAAAAAGACCTTGTGCTGATGTTAATATCTATGATTAAAACTTTAGCAATTCTAATTTTACTATTCTGAAACATCCACCTGTTGATGGCATTATCATAGTGCTCACTCCTTTCAAAGGAATTAGGAAATGAGAGAGTAAGCATGCTCTGTAAAACTAGTCAATAAACATCTCACTGAAAGCCATCACTTCACCACAGGAGTTTGTGACCATTATTTTGGCACTCTCCTCTTTTCTTCTTTTTAACTAGAAGGCTGAATGCATATTACCGCTTAACTACAAAACAAGAAAACAAGAAAAGACAGCCCTTCCCCTTTAATCCAGGACTCTAGTTATCAAAATCAGTCAAGTGTAGTAATTAACCAAAGAGACTAGAAGGTACTGTACCTGGAAACTCCAATAGGAATTGTAACTTGCTAAGGAATTGTAACATTCTATGTAAGCCAGTGACTTTTTAAGGATCAGAATCACTAGGAAAGGTGTTTAAGGTCTAAATATTTTGGAAATACAAACCAGAGGCAAAGAAATATGAACATACATACATTTAATTTTCATTAATTTCAATGGCTCCAAATTTGTAACCATCTTAATACAGAGGGTTTTAAATAAAATGACATATATAGTCAGAGACTATCAAAAGATTCAGAATATATCTCCTTAGTACAGTTCAGCACAGTCATAAATGCTTGGCAGCCACCACTCCCTACATATCTACATTTCTAGCTGCCTAGAAATGTTTACCAAAGCCTCTATTAGCATCTCATTCCTACCTCTTTGTTACTGTTTTGCCTTAATCTTCACTCTTGCTTCTATTGTCTCATAATCCATTAAAAAGTCCCAATTTAAGATTAAGATGGAGTAAGTGAAACAAAAGTGCTACTACTGTTCTCTGGGTCATGGGAACCCAGCCAAGTAGAGGTGTAATGGAATTCAAGTGTTTTTTAATTATTTTAATTGATAAATCTTACATACTGTAAAGACTATCAAGATTACCAGGAACTTTATTAAATCTACAACGAGTCAAAAGTTATCTAAGTATACTGATTTTCATTTAGTTTGTTTATATAACAAAAATGTGCAGTTATAGAAAATTCAGACATTTTTCAAGCAATTTTCTGGCATGTTACTTGCAGAAGAACCTGTATTTTATCCCTGTTTTTCAAAATGTAACAGGTTTACTGATACATAAATACATTTCATTCTAAATAGTACTTTGGGAAAAGAATTTTCCTTACAGAGCAAGTTACAGGAGTAGGACAGAGTTTTGTTTCTGTCAAGATACTGACCAATCATATTAAGTGTAATGTGTTACTAACAAAAAGAATACTTGATACTGGCTTAAGTTACAGTGCTAGATAACTATACAGAGTTGAACTATACAGTTTCCTTCATTTGGATGTAATAACTGAAGACAAGGTTTACAATATCCTTAACTGAAGGCAAGGACTTCTTTCCACTAAAGAAAAAAACCAAAGATAGGCACTTAGGTCTGATTCTAAGTTCGAATTTGTCTTTCAGGACCCATGGGTCACTTGAACTTCTGGTCACTTCATCCACTTATTAATGAGTTACAGAAGCACAGATTCTACTTTAAAGAGTTCACTAAGATCTGAACAGTGATATTGCATGTGTTCTTCGGAGCATACTTTTAAACTCAGGAAAAGTTATTTTATGAAGCCAGGAGAAAAATGAAATGCAGCACATTTAGTGGATATGTTACTGATCTAATTAGCACATTCATCTTTCAGTTTCTTTATGATTTAAAACGTAAAGCAACCTTTACTGGATACTAGTTGAGACTTAAGAGGGGGAGAACGTAAGTTCTGAATCACAGGAATTTTTGTTCTATTTCCTGTTAACACACGGAGGGTGCCACCATTCAACATATTAATTCCACATACATTTTCTTAAAAGCTGTTAAAAATCTCTCTTAAACTGCACACTTCTATAGCTCACAAATCTGGACAATTCACCCTATGGTTTCTAAGTAAAAAGCATACAATCAAATGAAAAGCGAAGTCTTCCTTTATGACAAACTGCTATGTTTTCAATTTTAAAGTTCCAAGTTGTCAAGTTGAAAAGTCAATAAGGAGTTCGTGAATTTAAAAGTATTCTGAAAAGGTATTAAAACTCTGCTACTGTACCAAGAGTATGGTAAATAAAAGAGTATGGTGAATAAAAACTGAAAGCACAAATTTTATTCCATACCCATTAAAGCTGAAATTGCATAATGAGCAATATTTTGAAAACAGAAATGCATTCCTTTTATAAAATGTGAATCAACCTTACCCTAAAACTGGGCCAGTCACAAACTTACAAACTGAGTTAAGTTACAAACTTAACTGAAACAGACAAAATGGATGCAAAATTCTACTGCTTTACTGTTGGCTTGAATTCGACCTTAGTGTTCAAGAACTTTCCAATGAATAAAGGCACTGAAATGGGCTGCTCCTCAGCTCTGGGCACCTCAATTTCATGAAGCTCGGGAGAAAGTCTTGTGAAGCTGCACATAAACCCGCCCCCCGCCCCCCACTCTCTTGGAAACCCCTCTTATCAGAAACATTTGAAGAATTTCTCCACAACAATTAAGCTGACTTGAATGGAAACCTAACATCCCAAATATACTATATATGGAATGAAACGTGGCCAAACACTTAAATACGAACTCGCACGGCCCCTGACACTTCGGCACACAACTCTGCGCGAGCCACCCTACAGCATCCGCCACGCACGGGCAGATCCACCTGTCACCTGTCAGCCAGGCCAAGGGACCCCCGGAGCCTCGCAGTTGGCTCACCCACGGTCGCCGGGGTTTGGGGATCGGTCAGAAAGCTAGAATAATCCCGGGAACCCTAAGGGGCCACACAGCCTCAGCGGGGCTTGCTCCCCACTTCAAACAAGGCTGCCGAGAAGCCCAAATCGGACCCCTGAGAAAACGTTCCACTGTCTTCTTCCCCCTCCCCCCAACACCTCGGTCCCTAAGTCATCTCCATGCCGACCTCGGTTCCCCCATTTGCCTCCCCCCCCATCCCCGCTCCCACGCGGGGGGCGGGTCGGGAGCCGCAGCCCGCACCGCCCCCTGGTACCCCCTCCTCGGGGCTCCTCCGGGCGCCCCCTCCCCCTCCGCACAGACGCCCCGGAGCCCAGGCCAGGCCCGATGCTCCCCACCCCCACCCGGTCTGGAGGACTTGGGGGGCCTCCCTCGGCCTCGCCGCTGCGGGAAGGACTGGGGCGGGACGAGGGCGAGGGGGGGGGGCGGACGCCCCCACGGGGGCCTCGCGAGTCGGCGGAGCACGTCTCCGACCCTGGGGAGGTGCGGGGGCCGCAGGGGGGGTGCCGGGCTGGGGACCCCGCCGAGGCCCGGCAGCGCCGTCCGCTTACCCTTCGCCGCCGCTTCCCCCTCCTCCTCCTCCTCGGCCGCCGCCGCCGCCTCTCCCTCTAGGGCAGCCGTCTCCACCGTCGCCGCCGCCGCCTCCGCCTCCGCCACCACGGCCGCCGCCAGCGCCGCCGCCGCCTCCGATTCCACCCGGCAGGGGGGACACCTCAGCCCGCCCTCCCTCCCCGCTCAGCGCGCTCCGCTCGGCCGCCAACTCCCTCCGGCCGCCGCCGCCGCCGCCGCCGCCGCTCGTGGCCGAGGGGGAGGGGAGGGGGTCGGGCTGGGTCGCCCCGCCGGCGGCCGCTGCGGATCAAACGCGAAGGCTGGGCGGCGGCGTCGCGGCCCCGACTCCGGGCTCCGGTTCGTTCGGCCTCCCGGCCTCCTCTGCCCCCACCCCCTCGCGCTCGGCCGCCCTCCCCCCACCCCCCCGGCGCTCGCTCGCTCCCTCGCTCGCTCGCTCCCGCCGCGGCTCCGCCAGCCCAGTCCAAATCAAAATACTGTCACACAATATGGCGGCGCGGCGGCCGGCAAACATCGCGAGATTTGTGGCTGCTGCTGAGGCGGCGGCTGAGGCGGCGGCTGTGACGGGGCCTTCCCCCCTCACCCCCCCACCCCCTTCAGCAGCCGGGCGGCGGGGGCGCGGCGGCGGAGGAGGTTGCGGCGGATGCTCGCTCCCCGCCCCCGACACGCGCAGTCCTCCACGCCCGTCGGGAGGAGGCTGAGGGGCGCGCGGCCTTGGACCTCGGGCGGCCGAGCGGCCGCGTGCACAGGGGCTGCCGGGGCGGAGGCGCCCGGCCACCGGAGGGGTGCAGGTCGCCCGACACTTGGGGCCGCTAGGGGTTCGGGCTGACAGGAGGAAGGAACTCCAGCTCTGTGGTCCGTCGCACTGGGGTCCGGAAGCGTGTGGCGGGCCCCTGAGGGGAGTGGGGCTCCGGGGCCCGGGTGGGATCCCGCGGGCCGTCCGGGGACGGGACCGCGGCCGGCGCCGGGAGCAGGTGGGCCGCGGCGGAGGCGGGGGCCGGGCCCGCCAGCAGGACACACCCCCTTGGCCGCGCCGAGGCCGCTGCGCCCCGGTGACCGGCCGGCCGCGTCTCCCGGCGGTGCCGGCCGTGGAGGGAGCTCGCCGCGTCGGGGCTGTCGGGCTCTCACTTCCTTTGAACAGTGGGGAGAAAACAAGTTTTAAAAAAAGGAAGGGCGGGGGGGAAAGGATGAAATACTGCAAGGGGTTTGCGCTTTCGATTTAATTTTAATTGCATGTTCCTAGAAGTTCCAGAAACGGAGCCAAAGACACTTTAGTTTTGAGGGGAGAGGGAGAGATTTCAAGTTTCTATCTTCTTAAAGAAATATTTGTTTAATTTCCTCCTAGAGGAGAAAAAAAAGTTCAACACTCGAACGTTTCTCACACTGTAAAATGTGTATTTAAAAATTCTAGCGCTGTCATGGTGGTGTTTTGTTTTTTTTTTAAAAAAGGGCATTTTTTTTCTGCCCCTGTCCAAAATGTCCAGAACGCTGCCAGTTTCTTCCTTGAAACAATTGTTACTCCGGAGAAAAATCCATAAGGATCAATTTTATTCTTCTGTTTCCAGTATCAGCTGTATTGCTACAATGAGACTTTTATTTGAAAGCATCTTTTAGTAAGTATAGCTTTCCACCCACTTTCTTTTCCCTTGCTCACTCTTTAAAGTCACCTGACATATTGGGGTATATGGCACCCATTCAAAACCTTTACCACTTGAAAAGCCCAAAATGCTAATGTTATGATACTGGAATTTATCATAAACAGAAGCTAAAGTGAAGTAGGACTTCCAGATGATGCTGTAGTTTTACTCGCTGGTAGCAGTAAGAAGTCATTGAATCTTGGTACTTTCCAGCGGTTCTCTCTGAAGAGCTATTTCCATAATCAGTAATAGTATAATTTATGCAGTAATTTAGATAAATAGAATCCATTACTAAGTAAATAACGTCTTTGAATCTATAAGCACAAAGTAAACAAGTGCTTTTGAATTGTTTTAAGTAAAATATTTTTTAATTTAATTTTACTGCCAAGGTGATACACCAAGAGGTTACAGTTACATACATAAGGTAGTGAGTGCATTTCTTGTCGAACATTGAAGTAAAATATTTTTTAAGTAAAATATTGTTTTTATGGGATGTTCATGTACATATTTTAATAGAAGTGCAATACTTTCTAAACTTCTAAGTATACTGGGTGGGAGTAGATCCAGTCTAAGACCCAATATGGCTGGGGGAGGGAGAAGGATATGTGTGAATATATCCTTGTACCAACTTTGGAGAGCTTGAACCTAGATCTAATTATGGAATATCAGACAGACCTAAACAGAAGAAAATTCTATAAAAGAACTAGCATTAGTATATGTTCAAAATGCTGTTAATGTAATAAAGAAAAGACTTAAGACTAAAGGAAACAAAAGGAACATGACATTTAAATGGAGTATGTGCCCTGAACTGGATCCTTTGTCAGAGGAGAAAAATGATATGAAGAATACTATTGGGATAATTGCTGAAACTGAATATGGACTGTGGATTTGATATATTAAACTTTATGTATATTTTTATGCAAAAATATTCACATTCATAAGGAAACATGGAAGTATTAAGGAATAAAAACACGTTAACATGTATGTGCTTTTCTTCCAAATGGTTCAGAAAAATTATGCATATTATATACACCATGTTTACATATATTTATATATACATTATACATATATAATGTATATGTACACACATTATTATAGATATGTATATACACATATTCACATCTACCTACACATACAGAGGGCGATGATGTTTGAAACTTGGTGAACCAGTGTTATTTTTTAACTTCAAATATTTAACTTAAAAATTAAATTTTAAGCTGGGCGCTGGTGGCTCATGCCTGGAATCCTAGCCACTCAGGAAGCTGAGATCTGAGGATCATGGTTCAAAGCTGCCCCTGCAGGAAAGTTCATGAGACTCCTATCTCCAATAAACCACTCAGAAAACCACAAGTGGTGCTGTGGCTCAAGAAGTAGAGCACTTGCCATAAGCTGAAGAGCGCAGGGACAGCGCCCAGGCCCAGAGTTCAAGCCCCACAACCCATGACCAACAAAAATTAATTAGTTAATTAATTAATGGGGACAATTCTGTATTACTGACAGCTTTTGGAAAATTTCAAATTATCACAAAATAAGTACTTTTAGAAGCGAAGTTTGGGCTGAGGATATATAGCTCAGCAGTAGCAGTAGAGCACTGTTTACACCACACAAAGGCCTGAGTTTGAGCCATAGAATATTAATAAAATGGGAGTAAAAAACTTTTAACCTAAAAGTAATTCTTTAATCTCACCCAGAGAAGGAATAGTGTGTACTAGAGAAGCATAGATGATACGTCCTCTTACAATGGAATCAGACATTTGTTCCTCTGTAACAGACTGAAATTTTGGTCATCTAGGGATTTCTTATTGAGTCTATTAGAATTTAGGACAAAAATACTATGAATCTTTATGTGTTTTGTAAATGTGATATCCATGTTTATTGAGGCAGTGAATATTCAGCATCTGTTATCCATAAGACTGGAGGAAAGGAGTAGAACAGATTGTCACTTTCTAGGTACTGTCTGCAGTGGTCACAAGAAATGCATGCGATACATATATATACATATATAATGTGTTATATAAAATATAGTATATATCAAAATATATCCTAATATATACATACACAATTATATATACATACACATTACATGTATACTGTATATCATTATGTTAATATATATTCTGTATTCAAGATCCCTTTAGTACTATGCTTTCTGATAGTGTAACCATTAACTGGCTATTTAAATTTGAACAAAATTAAAATTCAAGTTCTTAGTTGCACTGCCCCTTTCTCAAGTGCTGTAAGCCATGTATCCCATCTTCATGGAAAATTTTATTCAACAGTATTGGTAGTAGACAAGGTTATGCTAAACAACTAGCACAGATGGAGGGTAGATGATGATAAATGGTAGAAGCTTGGGAAAGAAGAGACTGCTTTGCAAAGGGTGGACATGGGAGAGATAAGTAAAGTTTCAAGAAGATTACATGTGGACAGGTGGAAGTGAAGCGTAAGTATCCCATCAGAGATAACATGAAAAAGGCAAAAAAGAGATGTGTGAAGACGGCACTTAATTCTGTATATGTATAATAATAGTTTTACAAAGGAGGATAGGGCTGTATAACAACTACAAATGCCAAGCAAAGACTAATCTCTGCAAAGACTAAAGATCTTTGCATGAGACATAAGATTAAACAGTTTTTTTTAATGGATAATTTGGTAGTAGTTATGTGAAATGAGTTAGATTTGAAGCCATAAAGAGAGCATTCAATTGCCAAAATGAGAGATACTAAGTTTATATATTGTGTCCTATCACTGAGAATGTTTTCAGTGGCTTGTGACAAAGCCTAATTTAAAATAAACACTAAGCTGGGTGCTGGTGGCTCATACCTGTAATCCTAGATACTTAGGAGGCTGAGATCTAAGGATCAGGGTTTGAAGCCAGCCCAAGCAGAAAAGTCCTGTGAGATTCTTATCCCTAATAAACAATTCAAAAACCAGAGTGGTGCTGTGGGTCAAGTGGTAGAGTGCTAGCCTTGAGCACAAAGTGGCTCAGGGCAAGTGCCCAGCCCCATGACCAACAACAACAATAAAATAAAGAAAATCAATAATAAGGAAATGTATATTTCTGAAATCTGGAAACTCTAAAGTACATAGACCAGGTTTGAAAGAATGAGCTCAATAATATCATTAAGGACCAGGTATTTCAAATTTCTTCTCTGCTATGATGGATGTTAGCTAACATCCTTCTGTGCCTAACAACCTGGTGGTAATGGTAGTTCAGGGCATCCTGAATGATAGTGTTCAGAGGAAGAAGAGAAGTTGTCTTAAGAGAAAGAAAATGTTTTCAGAGCTGCTTCCCCTGCTCCTCCTGACTAATTTCCTTTCCCATTCCTTAAGGTGTAATTGAATCACATGCCCATCTTGAACAAGTCCTGGTCTACATGATGGAACAAGTATTCAGCTAAATGATGGAAAGGTGAGACTCAGGATGATTCAAAGTTGGAGCCACATGACTGGGAAACACAGAACGAGGAGCAGGTATGAGAGGAAAGATGATTTTTCTGAGTGTGAGATACCAGAGATGTCCAGCTGATGATGGGAGGAGGAGGGACTGGGGATGAAGTGGCAACTCTTAGCTATCTATAAGAAGCATATGAGAATCACATTGAAAGCCAAAATAGAAAGTGGAGGAGAAGAGACATTTTCTGAGACAAAATACAGAAGAAAGGAAGAAAAATCACGAAATGTGTGCATGTATAAACTTAAAGCTGGTCTAAGATTTATTTGGAGATGTAAAGGCCTAAAATAACCAAGACAATTTTGAAGATGAAAAAGCTGAAAGACTTAGCTTACCAAGTTTCAAAATTTATTATAAAGCTTAGTAATTAAGACAGTGTGGCAGAATGATAGATGAATGCACCCAAGGAGTAAAATAGAGAGTCCAGAAATAGAACTTGAGAACTTGATTTATGACAAAGTCACTGCTGCAGTTTAGTGGAAAGGACAATATTTTGAACAAATGGTGCTGGAGCAATTGACTACTCATCTGGTAAAAAAAAAAAAGTGTATTTGATTTCTACCTGATGCCATGTACAATAATTAATCCAAGGCAGACCATAGACCTACATGGACAAAAAATTAAGCTTCTATTGTAAGAATGTATTTGGTAATGGGCTCAAATCAGGCATATATAAAAGTATTTAAATCCGTATGAAAAAACAACATGAGTTTTAAAATGAGAATAGCTCAGGCCATGGGTTCAATATCCAATACCATAAAAAAATGTGTGGGGGGAGACTCTTAAGCACTTCACAAAGATGATATCCAAATACCCAGTTAATTCATGGGAAAAGGTTCAACATTATTCCATATTGAGAAAATACTAATTACTAAATGATTCATCACTTCCTTCTATCAGAATGCCTAAAGTTAAGAAGACTGACAGTGCCAACAGGGTTAGCAATGAAATATGTAAAACAACCTGAACTCGGCTACTGCGCATGGGAATGTAAACAGTCCAACTACTTTGCAAAACAATCTACAAAAGCCAAACTTATGTCTACTCTGTATCTCACAATGATGGGTAATTTTAGATGCTAACTTTATTGGGCCACCATGCCCAATTATTAATTATAATTATTCGAGGTATTTCTGTGAGTTAGTTTTAAAATGAATGGAATCTAAATAAAGCAGATTGTGCTCTGTAACGTGGGTGGTCTCATCCAATCAATTGAAGTCCTAAATAGAATGAACAGACCAACTCTTCACTAAGTGGGAAGAATGTACATACATAAATGTTTGCAATGGTTCCTGGCACGTGAAGTGTTACATAAATATTTATTAATTTTATAATTGATATGGAAACTGTATGCTTTTTAATGGATGAAGAAATACATGGTAAGAGGTTTTTTTTTGTAGCCAGGGGAAGTTCAAAAACTTTTGGATGGGAAATATTACAAAGTATAACATAAAATATAGGGAAAACATGCTTGTATATGATTTAAAAAGTCAATCATTGTACAAATATTTTTGAATATCTTTTCTGTGTAAAATATTACATTGGAGGATAATTATATTGTGATAAAGAGGATAGTTTTTGTCCTCACAAAATTTATAGATTATGGAGACTAAGAATTATATACCAAATATATAAGATGCTATTAAAAATCATAAGGAGAAAAACTCACAGGCCAATAGAAGAAGAGCAAGAAGAGATTACAAAAAGTATTGCTAACAGTCAATAAATACAGGAAAAAAATTTAGTCTCTGTAGGCAATTTCACTCAAAACCAGTGAGATTTATTTGTTAATGGCTTAATTAAAAAATAAAACTCCAGTGTTGGCATGGTGGATACACTGGCATTCCTATATCCTGGGAGTGGGAGTATAATTGGTGTGAGCTTCCGGCAAGGCAGTTTAACAACATGTATTGGAATTTTAAATATGCAAACTGTTAGACCCAGAGATTCCACTCCTAAAGAAATAATTGGACACATATTTGAAGGTGCATACCCAAGGATGCTACCCTCAACATCCCTTAAGATAGACAGTTAAAATGTAGATAACTCCAGGGAATATTATTCAGTGACCATATATAGATCTGTATATAGATCTATATATAGTACCATGAAATGATGTCACAATATTAAGTGAGAAACTAAGGTAAATTTCATCACAGATTCTAAAACCTTGAATTTTCTCTGAAGCTGTGAGTATATATTTGAATGAGACTATATGTTAGAAAAAGTCTAGAAAGAGATTATCTTTGAGTAGTGTCATTCAAGGTGACCTTTGTTTAATTTTTTAAAATACCTTTTATGTTGTCATTTTCTAAATTTTTACTGAATAATACTGCATCTATGTCAATAAATGAAAGTATTAAAATTGTTCCCTAAATATTCTTTTTCCCCCAAATCCTTTGGGAATGACCTTTCTAAACAAATTTTTACTATTAAGACTCAAGTTTTGCACATTCATTTTTCTATCCTAAGTCAGGAGGGAAATCTCTGCAAATAATAAAATATTTCAAGAATTTGCAGCAAAATGACAATCACAGAGTACTGACCTCATTTCCATGATGGTTAAAAGATCTGAAGGAACAGAAGCCCTGATAGACATCAGACCAGAAATCTTAACAGCATTGTCCTCTTTGAAGTAGGTTCCTTGATAGGAGGCTGGGTGAACAGGAGAGAGCTAAGGATTTTGCTTCTTCCTTGGTTTGCCATTGGCTTATTCCCAAAACTTCCCAGATGTCCACATATACTAGCCTTCAGGGTGCAACAGAACAATTTCCTGTGTCCCTGCCATTCTTCTCTCATTCTTGTTGAATATTATTCACTCTCCTTTCTTGCTATTGAGTCACCTTGGCTCAATAACCACTATTTTGCTAAGATGGCCAAAAACTTCCCTAGTTCAATCCAGTCTTCCATGGGCCTATGGGGTATAAAGCTTATCATACTTTAGAAAGAATTGTACTGTGACTCACAATGATACCCATCAACGAACAGAAAATGTTTATGTCCCAGCTTCAGATCTTGAAGCCAGAGGAGACAGACCCCCTGAGACTATGAGTTATTGTAAAGAATCTGATTTCATTTAAGTCTCTAGTATGGTCTGGAAACTAAATAGACAAAAGTACAATTACTGTTGTTTAGGGAATCCACATTTTAAAAAAGATTAAAAAGCAGTTCTCATTCTCAAAAACTTTACAAAGTGCAAAATTAAGATAATAAACTTTGTATAGTCTTTCATGCCTTCGTATCTGTGCATGCACAATTTCCTCTTCCCATCTCCACCAGCACCTGGTGAATCCAGCAAGAGCATGATGCCCAGAACACAATGCGTTTTAAATAAGACAGTTTAGTCCAGAGTTTATAGGCATTTAGGACAGACCTGTAACTCCCTATGTACTTCGTTCTCTTATTTCTCTGAGAACAAAGTTCCAAATAAATTTAAAAAATCGAAACAAACTTTGTTGTGGTGCTTGGAGGTGGGGATAAGAAGCATTGGATAATTTTCATGTTTCTAGACTTAATTATTGCTTTGCTAACTAGAAAAATTCATAAACATTTCTAGACATCTTTTTTCCAAAATAAATGTTGAAATGTTTGCTATTGTAAAATGGAAAACCTTATGAATTCTGAAGTACTCTATAATAATAAGTCTATGTATCTGAATTGGATGAAAAAAATAACATGTTAGGGAAGTACTTGTAGACTTTAGTTTCAGCTACTATAGCATTTCTTTAAATAAAATTTAAAAGAATGCTACCTCAGATTTATGAATAACTGCTTTGTCTATCTTACACTCAGAGTCAGCATTTCATCAGGGAACTTTGTGTTCTATTTTTTCTTTTTCTTTGAATACTTTTCTTTACCCTTGATAATGTCAGGGTTCTAGTTTCTAACAACTCATCTATTAACAGCAAAAAACAGGCAGGAGAGTTGAGATAAGGAAAAGATTAGGGAGTGTTTTTATACATTTAATGGCTCCTGAGACTCAGCAGTCTTGTGAGGTTGGATATGGTCCTTAGAAAAAGGAAATGTATTCAAAGTGACAAGCTATGGCAGTGTTTGAATTTTAAGCTTCTGGTGAGCCAAATAACATTATGAGCTCTTATAGCAGAATTTGACACTAGATTATGGTAATACACATTTGTACCCCAAGTCTACCTCACTTATAGTCAACATTTTAGAAAGATATTTGACTAGCAAGATATTCTGTTTTGGACAAAATAGTTTTCAACATTTTCCAAGACAGGATTCCAATCTGGAATCCAGACTGCTGTGTGAAGCCACCATTAAACAAGTTAGTTTAGTCCTTTAGGTAAGACGAAGGGATCCTATGGGGTCCTGATCATGGTGCACACCTGTGCAATTTCCCATTGATAGGTGTATATTATGTGCAGAAATTACTATTCTCTTGGAAACTCTGTTCACCTTCATTTTAAGATTTTTTTTTGTGAAGAACAGGAATTTTACTTTATCATAGGAAGTAATAAACTGGCATACAGATCATTTTAAGATTTTTTTTGTATTTGAGAACGAAATCTTTATAGCACAGGCTTCCAACTATCTCAATGTACAGATAGATTCCAATGTCCTTACTATTCCAAGTTATAATGGCCCCAAGACTCCAACAGTCTCTCTCATGTTGTTGTAGTTTCCTTGCCCACTAGTGAAGGAGAAAAAACTCAGATGTTCCTTGAAGCATCTCTGTAACTGTTGGTTTCTTGCCATGCTTTCTTGGTTTAGAGTTGCATCAAGTACCAGACATTTGTCAATGATGAAATTCTATGGTTCTGAGTGTGAAAGATGATGGCCTCTTGTTTTCATGCATGCTCTTCTTTGTTATCCAAAACCACTATATACTATAGCACCTGATCCACAATTTCAATTTGCACATGGTTTACATTTTTGCCAAATTAGGCAATGCATTTGGGGAACCTAGTCAGAATCTTCCATTTCCATGTGGCAGGATACAGAGTATGGAATACTCCACGATTAAGGCCTTTAAAGATAAGAGTTTGGGGAACTGATGAGTCCTATGCTCTCTCAGTCTTCAGCTCACACTTCCCTGACATTGCCTCCTTAAGATGAATTCCCTCAGTCTGTCATTTCCTGTCTTTTATTCACAGTGGAAGGGTTTTACAGTGAGTGGGTGGGGGAGAGAAAGATGGTTCTAGACCAATTCCTGATAGTAAGTTCCACGTATAGCAAGCACTAAACTAGTCTCAAGGATTAATATTCAATCAGGATAAGGTTGAAAGAAAGTTCAACCTTGAGCATTCTCAGGACCATACTTTTAAATTAACACACAGTACTGCAGAATCTTGCAACTAGAAGTGATTTCAAGGATTATTTCATCCAGCTGCCTTACTCTTGTAAAAACTGCTTGATTTGCTAAAGGTCAGGGTTATTGACAGAACCAGTTTGACACCGTGTATCAAAGATTCAGCAAACATAGCTTGTCCATCAAAAACATTCTGTTTGATCCTTTCTTTTATATGAGGGAAGTAGGACCTTTAGCTTTTAGGATCAAATATGTAAGACATTTACAATATTTTTTAAACCAGAGTGAGTATTAACAGTATATAAAAGAGATCCTTTTATTCCAATTCACTGGGATTATAGTGTCTAACCTCAGTTAACTTATCTCTCTTCTCCTATAATAGATACCATTCCTATTGTTAATACTCAGAAATAAAGATTCTTTAGAAGCAATAAGGAAAAATCATTGTCTTCTTGTTGAAATTTCATCTTTACCTAATTTAGCCAGCATCATTTAGTTTCAATTTGATCTAATAAAAACTTGGGTTTAGGATAGAATAGTTTACCTTAATTTTTACCACACTATTAGGCAGGCTAGAATAGTTTACTTTAATTTTCTACCACAATATTAGCCTTATTAACTTTCTCTCCTTTGTGAATTCTATCATCTGGAAAGACCAGCTGACCAATCGACACTAATGCAATTACCAGAGTCTCTTGACCAAAGTTGATATTTCAAACCAGCATTAGTTATACTCATAGATAAAGGTTTTCTATTAAAATCAGATTTTTAATGTACTTTTCTCTCCCACTATAATGCTTTCCATTTTCTTTTATATATGAAATACATAAAATATTAATAGTTTCACAGCCAAGGAATAAAAATAAATCCTATATTCCATTTAGCCCCATAAAGATTCTTTAATCAAATCCCCAGTAAAAAGGAATGATTGATAGTAATAAGAGTGATAGACGGCATGGGCAGGAGGAATGCACTTAGCCAGTAATGTAACTAATCCTTCTAGCTGAGATTATCTTCAAGTTCTTAAACATGTTCTGTCAGGTGAGAAAATATGATAATGTATCGTATTTTCATGTCCTATAAGACAAACGAACATTTCTGTGTTTTGTACATCCTTGACTTCATAAAATGTACTCAGTATTTAAATTCTTTCTGATTCTAAAATCAGAAAATTAAAGTTCCAAGAATATCAATAACTAGTTTAAGGTTATACATGTAATAAGTAGATGATTTTTATTTGAGATTATCTTTTAGGTATATGTATATATACACATATAATATGTATATATGTACATTATATACTGTCTATGTATACATACATATGTATACATATATAGGTATGTGTATATCTGTGTGTATATATATATATATATATATATATATATATATATATCTGTCTTACTCTTGTAAAAACCAATGTGATTTGCTAAAGGTCAGGGTTATTGGCAGAACCTGTTCTACAAAGATTAGAGTTAAATATTGCCACCATGCATCAAAGATTCAGCAAACATAGCTTGTCCATCACACATATATATGTATACTTATGTACATAGATATACATATCTGTATATATATCTGTATATCTGTATATATACATATCTGTATATCTATGTACACATACATATATCACATATATACATATGTATATATATACATATATATCATATATAAAGAATATACATATGCACACATATATAAAAAACATTTGCACATGCTAGGCAAGTGAACTACCACTGAGCTATACCCCAAACCATGTCTTCTGATTTTAAAATTATATGTTTTACCCCAAAGATAATTTGTAAGGTATAGTGATATATATATGATATATATATATATACACATATATATACACATTATGGAAAAATACTATAGTAACAAAAAATGTAGCCCTTGGGAAGTAGTTTCTCCCCTAGGGTTTACATGTTAGGAGTTTTGGTTCTTGTTGTGGCAGTGTTGGAGTTCCATAGTGCCTTTCAGAGGTGTGTCCTAGCAGGAAGTGCGTAGGTCATCCAGGAGATTAATATAGTTTTTGGGGAACCCAGTTGGTCCCCACAATAGTGAGTTGTTATTAAAAATTAAAACTGACTTTTCCACACTCTCTGGCTTCTTTTCTTATCATGTGATCCTCTCCCATGTGCTTCTATTATGATGCCATATATCACTATCATTAAAGACTAAACAAGGAGGCCATCTGACTTGGACTTTCAGTCTCCTAACCTATGAGCTAATGAAACCTCTAGTTGAAATAAGTATTCAGCTTCAGCTATTTTGTGGTGGCAATA
This sequence comes from Dipodomys merriami, assembly GCF_024711535.1. Taxonomy (NCBI): domain Eukaryota; kingdom Metazoa; phylum Chordata; class Mammalia; order Rodentia; family Heteromyidae; genus Dipodomys; species Dipodomys merriami. The sequence continues at coordinate 12,036,766 of NW_027206401.1, forward strand.
GAAAATGGATTGATAGCCTTCTAAAATCCCCTAACATTGCTTAGTTCTTTTTTTTCTATTAAAATTTTGTAACAATGGCTTCTTTGAGTGTTTTAAATTTTTGTTTAAATTTTGGTTATACAGTTTAGGTATAACAGACTCAACTGACAATCATTGTAAACTATAAAGTGATTATTTTCTTAAGTCAATGTATTGTCACATAAAATGGATTTTTTTCTTCTCTTCCTCTTTCTACTGGGCTTTGAGCTCAGGGCCTTGTGCTTGTGAGGCAAATGCTGTACTTGAACAATCAAATATTTTTAGCAAATACAAAACTAGCAGCATAGTAAGAAAAAATACTAAGCAGAAATATCAGTAGTTCTATTTTGTTGTTGTTGTTGGTTATGGGGCTTGAACTATTGGCTTAGGCGCTGTCCTTGCGCTCTTCAGCTCAAGGTAAGTGCTCTACCGCTTGAGCCACAGCGCCACTTCTGGTTTTCTGGTGGTTTTTAGTGGAGATAAGAGTCTCATGGACTTTCCTGCCCAGCTGGCTTTGAACCGTGATTCTCAGATCTCAGCCTCCTGAGTGGCTAGGATTACAGGCGTGTGCCACCAGCGCCCGGCTATTAGTAGTTCTTGAACAGCATAATTACTTTATTTTTTTATTTATTTATTTTTTTGGGGGGGTCCAGTTGTGGGACCTGAACTCTTGGCCTGGGCGCTGTCCCTCAGCTCTTCAGCTCAAGGCTAGCGCTCTACCACTTGAGCCACAGCGCCACTTCTGGCTTTTTTCTTTTTGCTTATGTGGTGCTGAGAAATCGAACCCAGGGCCTCATGCATGCAAGGCAAGGGCTCTACCACTGAGCCACCTTCCCAGCCCCCATAATTACTTTAAAATGTAGTCCTTAAATCAAAACTATATTAGGTTACAAGTTACATAATTGTACATGCTCACTGAAAAATATTTTAAAACAATATAGGAGGGCATAAACTAAAAAGTTTCTCTTCTTACCCAAAACATTGTATATGTGTGTGTGTGTGTGTGTGTGTGTGTGTGTGTGTGTGTGTGTGTGTGTGTGTGTTTCTTCTCAAATCATCTTTTATTTTTCCCTTTTCTAATCAGTCATATTGAAAATAGTAAGTCAGGGCTGAGGTAGCTCAGTGGTAGAGTTTTGCCTAGCTTATATGAAGCTCTTGATTGAGTCCCCAGCGCAGCAAAAACAAACAAACATGTATAAATAAATGAAAATAATTCATGGACATGAAAACTGAGTAAAATATATGATTTTAAAATTTACAAAGGATTTTTGTTGAGGCTGTTGGGAAATTAAAATTGATTTTAGATTTGATAATGGCATTAAAACAATATTTACTTTTTTTTTTCTTTTGTCAGTCGTGGGGCCTGAACTCGGCCTGAGTGCTGTCCCTCAGCTCTTCAGCTCAAGGTGAGAGCTCTACCACTTGAGCCACTTCTCAATATTTACTTTTTTGAATGATAATTGTATTGTGGGTGTGGAGGAATGCCTTTTTAGGAGATGTGATGCAATGTTAGGGTAACAAGTAACTGTTAAATGGTAGAGGAAGAGAAAGTAAAATAGAGCAAAGGGAGGAAGGAGAAGGAAAAAGGGGAATGGAAAGAGAGAAAACAAGAAGAGAGAGGAAGAAACATTGAGCAGATGCACCTGAGGAAATTATATGAATTAATGAATCTGAAGCTAAGTGAAGAAATGTAGATGTTTATTGTATTATTCTTATAACTTTTATGAAAGTTTGTAATTTTTCAAAATAAAAGAATTGAGAGTGAAAACAGAAGATACAATAACACTATAAATGATGGTAGTCATTTGGTATCAGAAATGTCTGTGCTCAAAGTCAGTTAGTGACTTTGGTCTGGTGATATAACCTTTTAGAGATTCAAATGTATCCCCTTCAAATAAAGACACTGTCTACTTTGAATACTTCTTGGAGGAATTATGTAAGAGAAAGGCCAGCTAAACTAACATTGTCTCCTTTAATAATAACGTATATGAGGACTTCCTATGTACACTAATAAATTATTCAAATCAACCTCCCTCCTCAGCTGAAAACAAATTTTAAAAAGATAAATGTAACATTTCTTTTGAATCTTGAAACACTGAAAAGACAAGAAGCCAATGAAAAATGTCAAGCCAAATATAAATGAAAAAATTAAATCCCAGAGGGAAAAGGGAGAAAGAAATCACTTTAGCTTTAAATTTATTTTACGATCTTGAGCAATTGGAATCTTCATTTTGGTGGGTTTGAGGATCTCAATGACAAAATGAGTTGTAGCATCAAACTGGTGATATCTTTCACAATAAGCTGAGTTTTCACAAAGCTATAGCCTAAGCTTAAACCATAAGCAGGACACCAAGTCTGTTCAAATCCTCTAGCAAACCAGGTACAGTGACGCATTTCTATGATGCCTCTATGTTATCAGATCATGCAACTAAAATCAAATTGTCTGAAATGATCTGACATTTTGAAAGATATCACAAATTTCTCTTCAACAGAACACATGCTTATACATAGGCAGGGGTAATTTTGAAGAGTTGATATGAATGCTAATTTATTAAGTATTTGAAAGGCCATTAGAGCCCTGTTGTGTGTGCCTTCTCTACTCAGGCTGAATGTACCTGAAACATCTGGTCTTTCATTCATTAAATTTAACATTCCAGTGGAAAATGCTATTGGAATGTGCAAAGATCCAAGCTACAAGCTAGGACAGCTGCATCTGAAACCAGTTTTATTTTGAAACCAGAGAACCCATGGAAGTAAACAACAGCAACACACATAAGAAGTGAGTTAATGACAGCTTACTGGAGATGAGTCAAAAAGAAAGAAAACACTCAACTGCAGTTTCCAGACTTCTATCTAAAATTAAAAGACGTGGATTACTAATCATACTGACTGAGATGATAGAGTTATATAAAACATTTATATTACAAAGAAGAAAAAATTTCAAGACATTTTATGTATAAAATGACAGGATTTCTTCCATTTTAAATGACTGAATAGTATTTTTTATATTATACAAAGGTTAACTAACTATACTTCAGATTCCAGAGTATATTATCTTCTGTCATTTTATATATACATATACATACATATATATATATATGTATATATACTTTCCTTTTAAAAATGGAAAATTTTTCTATCCAAATAATGAGGATTTTGCTTTGTTGTTTTTATTTTATTTTTTTATTTTTATATTGTAATGTTCTTTTATCTGTATTTGGGGAGGTAAGGGAGCACAGAAACAGAGGGACAAAAGGTGAACAAATGCAGCAGTAGTACTCACTAGATACTATTGAAAATAAATTATACAACTTGTGGGGGAAAATGGGAGGAAAAACTAGGAGAGAGTGAAGGAAGGGGTGACATTGTACAAAAAGAAACGTACTCATTACTTGACTTATGAAACTGAAATTCCTCTGTACATCACCTTTATAATAACAATAAAAACAACAAAAAGCATTGAAAAATTTCCCATCTTTAGTTAACATATAAAAATTGTCCACATTCGTGGAATGCAATGTGATGCTTTGATGCATGTATTATATACTGTGTAGCACTTTTTTATCCAATCTTTTACTGATAGATTCTTAGGGGTCTCCCTGTCTTGGCTACCTTTAAGAATATGGCAACAAATAATAAGAGTACAGATGTCTCCTCCACACTGTGATTAACTTTGCCTTTGGGTATATACCCAGTAGTTGGATTGCACAACATGATCTCACTCGTATGTAGAATCTAGAGAAGTTTATATCAAAGTTCAGAGCAGGATAGTGGTTACCAGAGGCTGGGGAGGGAGAAGAGAGACATTGATCAATGATTAAATAGGGGGATAAGTGCTGTTGTTTTATTGCACAATAAGGTGACTATAGGTAACGGTTTACCAGGTATTTCAAAATAGCTAGAAGAAAAGTTCCTTCGTGTATAATATAATTGCATTGTTTAAAAATATTATAGAGGGGCTGGGAATGTGGCTTAGTGGTAGAGTGCTTGGCTTGCATGCATGAAGCCTTGGGTTTGATTCCTCAGTACCACATAAGCAGAAAAAGCCAGAAGTGGCGCTGTGGCTCAAGTGGTAGAGTGCTAGCCTTGAGCAAAAGAAGCTCAAGGACAGTGTCCTCAGGCCTGAGTTCAAGTGCCAGGATTGGCAAAAAATAAAAAATAAAATAAATTCTAGAATTCAAAATTTCCCTAACTTAATTATCTTTTTCTGCAGTTCGTGTTGCTGAGATTTTGAGAGGAACACAGTGAAGGTCTTTTCTGTCTTCTCTGGTAGCACTGCAACACTCATTTCATTCATAGGAATGAAACCCATGGCAATAACAAAGGACCCGGGCAATGAGCAGGACAGGAGGAAAAGTTGTTGATATGGAGGATGGGTGATAAGAGAGACTTATGTTTATAACCAGGTATAGGGCCTAGCCTTGAGGTGTATGAAGCCTGGCCTGGGCAGGAATTTCAGTATGTTTGTAATTTTACTTTCTGTTCCTTTGCCTTGAGGCAAGTAAAAAGGAAAAGGAAACCATAAAAGCGTCTCTACAAAGCAGTGTGGAACACAAATGACACAAGGACTATTTCTTGGGATATTTGTCTCATGGCTTTTCATTTGGGCCTAACAGAACTACCTTACAAAGTGACTTAAAAGTTAATGAGATAATCTATGTAAAATAATTTGCACAGTACCAGGCACATAGTAAATACTTAAAAATATTTGTTATTCTAAATTTTTCTGTGTATATGTTTAAAACTTTCATTACAGCCATAATCTTTCAGTTGATTAATAGTTATTTTATGATTGAATTTAAACCTATCATATATTTAAGAGAGTAATTAAGCTGTCTTTGAAATACTATTTAGTGGAGGTATGCTGTTTTGAGGTGAATGCTTAAGACCACTTTAAAAATGACAAGCCAATGCATAGAATGCTTAGGTACTCAGGACTTTTATTTTGTAACCTTTCTTTAGAAATGTTAGGTATTAACCTGTATTTTCCTAAATTTCTCTCTTCAGGGACTGGACTAGTATTACATGGCAGTCTAAGTATGCACAATGTCTGTATTTTTTATACATACAAAAAATAAAACTAGACACAGAACAACATTGAAAATGAGTTCAGTAGCATGCTGATTGCAAGTGGCCCTGTATTTTGTTTGCTGGCTTCAAAATTAATATATACATCAGGACTCTGTGTTGAAAGAAATGCCTTCAACACTTAAAAAGCACAATCCATTGACCATTGAGAAAAGTCAGAATTTCCTACAATTTTCTTTTTAAAACAAAGTTTGCTTGTTAGATTTTCTTACAAGTTGCTGTGTACGGGAAACTATTATTTCTAGCCATTTAATGTTTTGGGGAGGATTCTAGTTTGGGCATGCATTTACACATTTTAGGACCTTCTTTAGGTTCAGTTATTTATCTATTTTCTTCTATTATAAAGCTAATGCATAGTCAGTATGGGGAAATGTAAAGATAAGAAAATTTACCTACAGTCTTTCGACAAGTCATGAAGGTGTTCTGTGGTTTGTTTCCAATCTTTAAAAGTACATACTTTTTATAGTCACACAGTTAGAGTTAATCAATATCTTTAAAAAAAATGAGGTCAGTTATGATGGTGCATGCCTGAAATATCAGCTACTTTGGGAGGCAGAGGCAGGGGGATTGAGAGCTGGAGGATGGTAAAATTCTGTCTAAAAACCAAACAAAAGCAAAAACTCAAGTACTAGAGTGTTTGCATGAGGCCCTGGATTCAGTCTTCAAAATTGTAAAAAAAAATTTATGCATTTAATATTCTCAGCATTTTCTCATGATTTTTAGCTAGTAATTTTGGGCAGCCTTTCATATGGATAAGGTATCATTGACTTCCCAGTAACTTTTCAAATTACACTTCAAGCAATGGTCCATCCTGCTCATGAGTTAGGACAGATATTTCATACACTTTAGATTGTGTATAAATATATGCATATTTGTGAGCATATGCATGTGTATGCATTGCATATGTGTGTTTCGATGTATGTGTGTATCTATGATGTATATGCATTTGTGTATTTAAAGAGATCATTCTGGGACAGATGTGGCTTTACTTACAGTAAAAGTTAGATCTAATTTCTTGTTAGATGCCACCTTCTCTTAATCCTAGTTGCCTGATGATTATGTTCAGAGCTAACTAAGCATGTATGGAACACAACATTTGCTCCTTGCTGGACATTAAAACTAAAGCATGGGGGTTGAAAGCTTATTCCAAGAAACCCACAATGTAGTCAGGGTTCTGTAGTAATGTTGTTCTGTATAATGTTGGGACAGAGATGGAAATACCCACAGGGAAATGTTCACAAGATAGGTGAAGGTCTAGGAAGGATTCTTGGTAGAAGTGACTCTTTTGCTTAGTCAAGAAGAATGAGCACAAAGTCAATGTGCAGAGAATGGCTAGAAGTACTAAGGTAGACATGAAGAGAGAAAACATCCTGGTATTACTTAAAGCATGAGGACAGAGTAATATGAAAGTTCACAGAGGTATGAAGTGCTCAAATACTTGAGGAGTATAGACTTTCTGCTTTCATTGCCCTAAAATATGGTCTGAAAATTCAGTCCATGGTACTTTCAATCACACATATCTTTCTTTGATTATTTTTACCACATTCCCTTAATTTCTAATTTAGTGCCATTATAGTTAGGAAAAATTACTTTGTTTGACCTGAACCCTTTAAAATTTTTGAGCTTTGTTTTTCTTTGTGAAGTGCTGAGGAGGGAATCCCATACTTAGCAAATTCTCTGCCACTGAGCTGCCTCTCCAGCCTGTGTTTTCCTTCCCTCCTTCCGCCCCTTGCTCCCTCTCCTTTCTCTTCCTCTTCTTCCTCCCCCTCCTCATTTCTTGAAACAGTATTTCACTATGTAACCCAGACTTGCCACTTACAGAAGATCTTCCTATTTTAATCTAGAGAGTACACACCTGTCCTTAAATATTTTTGTACTGTTCAGATTACAATCAGACTTTGTAAATATCTCCTGTATACCTGAAAAGAATGTCTATTCTGTTGTTGAGAGTGATCTTTAAATGCCAATTATACCATCTTCCAAATGTATTTGTATTTTACATATTTATATTAATTTTATCTGAGACTTCTATTCTTACTGATTTTCTGTTTATTCCATCATTTATTGACCGTTTTCTATATTCTGATTAGTGTTAGAATGGTGTATTTTCCCCATCTTTTTACTTTTACTGTTTTGTGCCTTTATATATAAAGTGCATTTCCTGTGGAAAATATATAGTTGGGTCCTGCATTAGTTAGTCTTTGTCTTTTTAAAAATTATTATTAATTTGTTAATTAAGTTACATTCCAGTATTCTCCTTTTTTTTTCCAGCATTCTCTCTCTCTTTTTTTTATCTGTTATGTCATGAATTCACAGGGCAAAGGTTCCTGCAGCTCAGGCTTCTTCCCACTGGTTTACACAAATTGTGCTTCTCTGAGTGGAGAAGGCTGGTGCTTCAGTGAACCCAGTTTCTTTTCTCTTTGGTTTCCTTCTTTTTCTGATCATTTTCCTTCATGATTCTGGGGGCTATCTCAACTCTTAGAGTGCTTTAATATGCTCAATGGACACATTAATTCTCCAGACACATGTGCCAACAGCATGTTGGGTAACATTGTATACTTTTTCAGTTTTGAGTGGTAGCATTTGTGGGCTGCACCATTTTGAATAGTAGCCCTTCCCTAGATGTCTACAATATTGCCTTTGTTATAATTTGCATGTATGTGGCCAAAGGAATAACTGTTTTTATTTTTTCTTCTAAAAGGCCTAGAGAAAATATACTGGATACTTCTTCTCTTTCCCTTTTGGTTTGTCATTTTCCTGAATACTGGAAGATAGTGATTCTGGCCTAAAATAGTTTTTGTCTTTTAATTGGGATATTAGATCCTACTTATAAAATTAGGTTTAAATTGATCACTTTACTATTTGTTTTCTGTTTTCTGTTCTTTATTCCCATTTAAAATTTTAAAGCTTTCTCTTAGTTATATATTGTTAGGATTTCACTTTATTTTTTGGTAGTACTGGGGATTGAGCCCAGAGCTTTGCACTTGCTAAGCAGGTCCACTTGAGCCATTCCACAAGGACCTTTTGGGTTGATTGTTTTTGAGGTAGGGTGTTCACTTTTATATCTGGGATAGCCTGGACTGTGATCCTTGTCTTTGTGATCCTTTCCTTTGACACTGGACTGACAGGCACATGCTACTATACCCAGCAGATGTGCTTCTTCAGTAGCTTGGGATGATAGATTTGGGCCACTGTGTCTAGCCATTGGTTTAGATGGAGTCTATGGAATTTTTATACTCATTATGGCCTGGAACAATGGTCCCCAGTCTTTGCCTCCCAAGTAGCTACAATTATAGGCTTGAGCCACTGAATCCAGCTATGATTTCATTTTTATGTTCTTTACTGGTTTGTAACTTGTAAGTTATAACTTATAAGCTTGCCCATAAACATGTAAGCTTGCTTTAGTGTATACTATATACACTAAATGTGTACGTGTGCATGTGTGCACATGTGTGTATCTTTAACTTATTACAGTCAACCTTGAAGTATATTTAACCACTTCACATATGGCTATAAGTCCTGTTAGAATGCAGGAATTCCTAACCAGAGGAATTTTAGGAAAATCGCCTCCCGTTTTCATGGGGATTGAAGATGTGGGATAATGGCAATTACATTTATTAAGCATGCTCCCACTTTGTACATGATTTACATGTACTACATCATTTAATTTGCACAAACTACACATGAAGTAGATACCGATAATATCAAAGAAGAGAAACTGAAGTTTAGAGAACATAGGAAACTTGCCAAAAAAAGAGGCAAGAAAGATATCCAAATCAAAGGAGACATTCCAACTCAGTTTGAATTCAGAGCCCATGCTTTGACTATGGTGAACTGACAGGTACCTAGAAGAAATTTTAATTTAGAAAGTATGGCAGCAGATTTAGTGAGACACACAATAATAAAGAAAAGGAAAAAAACAGGTTTGAAAGTTCTTTTAGAGAAAGAATTGATGACACGATGTGCAGCAATAAACAAAGGAAAAGCCAGCAGGAAGCCAATATGATTTCTGCATCTCTAGCCTGGACAACCTGAATGACTGGTTGTATTATCAGTTAAGGGAAAAGAGGTAGGTTTTTTTGTTATTGTTAATGTTGTTGTTTTTGCCGGTTATGGAACTTAAATTCAGGGCCCGGGCACTGTCCCTGAACTTTCTCTGCTAAAGGCTAGTGTTCTACCACTTTGAGCCACAGAGCTATTTTTGGTTTTCTGGTAGTTAATTGGAGATAAGAGTTTTGTAGACTTTCCTTCCTCTGCTGGTTTTGAACTGTGATCTTAGTCTCCTGAGTAGCTAGGATTACAGGCGTGAGCTACCAGTGCCTGGTAGAAAATAGGTTTTGATGAGAAAGGCAAGTTTAGTTTTTGATAAGCAGAGATTAAAATGCTTAGGAAGTATGGTAGAGTTGTTTAAAAGATGATAGATAAGAAATTTAATTCTAGACTTCAGGAGATTGAAGATAGATATATTAATTTGAGATTCATTAACAAATATTAGGGAGTTTTAGCTCACTTTCTCTTGCCCTAACAAATGCCAGAGACTCGTTGCTTTATGGTTAAAAGTCCAAGATCAGATGATCAGATGACCCCACTGTTCAGCTTCTGGTGAGATTGGCTGAATTACAGTATGGTAGTGAGTTAGTTGAACCATTGCAGACATAGCTTAGAGTGCTTCTTGGGAAAAGCTTGGTAAAGATGGCCCTGAGCAATGAGCCTGTGGAGAATGACAAGGGCCATTTTCTGAAAGCATTTAGTTCTGGAAGGCCTTTGGCCCTGTGATGGGAGAGGAAGCGCTGAAGATTTTTGAAATACTTTCTCATTTCCAGAATGTTAGCACCTGGATATCTTTTGTCCATGCTGATCTCTGTAGCAATTAGTCACCTGGTATAGTCTCATTTTGTTCTCCTGAACACAGTTTGCCTTTATGTCAAGTACTTCTGCTCTGCTGCTCATGCTAAGCACATACTCTACTACTGATAAGCCCCAGGCCCTGTTTCCCTTCCTAATTGCTGTTTGCCTTTAGTTCCTGCTGTTGTTTCTGATGTCTACTGTATGCAGTGAAAGTGACCAAGCAGCAGCCTGAATGCTTTGCTGTTCAGAAATTTCTTCTGCCAAATTTTAATACTTCTTAGATTCAGCCTTCCATAAAACCCTAGGGCATGGGCATAGTTCTGCCAAGTTCTTTGCTACTTTGTAACAAGCATGGCCTTTGCTCTGGTTTCCAATAGGATTCTCTTCCATAGACAGTAGTTTCCAATTTTCCTTGTCTTCTGAGACCTCTCAGGAATTACCCAGAGTTCTCTGCTTACACCATTTCTGGTTTTTCTTTAATCTGCTTTTCCACATTTGTCCAGCCTTTTCTATTAATTACCCAGTCAAAGCCATTTCCACATTTTCAGGGATCCTTATGGCAACAATCTCACTACTAGTTTCTAATTTTCCTGTTTTAGTCCATTTCTATTACTGTAGCAAAATCCTAAAAATTAAGAACTTTATACAGGAGATAGATTTATGTAGTTCATGGGTTTTTGAGGTCATAGGTTCAAGGATGACCTCTTAGGTTCATCCTCAGATGAGGGACCCCCTTGACTGGGACAGATTTGCTTTATAACTACCCACTCTCAAGACAACTGTACTAATCCCTCTAGTAGCAGTATCCCCTGTGACCCAACCACCTTCCACGTGCCCCACTTATACATTTACATTTTGGGGCCCAAACTTTCAATACATGAACCATTGGGGCATACATTCAAATCATGATCAAATCATAGCACAGCATTTCTTAACTTTGGGACAACTGAAGATTTGAGCCATTTTGGGGGGTGAATTGTAAGGATGTTTGACACCATCCAAGGTTTCTCCTCACAAGATCCACTACTACCTCCTCCACATCTCATTGAAACAACTCAAACTATGTCAGAGTACAATTAGGAGGGGCTTGTCCAGTTGAAAACTAATAACTGTATTTCAAGTTATGAAAGAGGACACAAGTTGAAAAGCACAAAATGGTCAGGTAAGATAAAAAGCATCCAGTAGATTTCACATTTAGGATTTGGGTGATCTTAAGTTTAAGTGAAGTGATAGAGATAGCAAACAGATTGTATTACTTTGAGGTCTTAACAAAAAATGAGAAATGTGATACAAGAAATAGATCTTTGTTTTGAACCTGACTTGGAATGGGATGATTGAGGTTCACTGTAGGCGGAAAGTTTCAGAGCCCAGAGATTTATTTCTTTTCTAATGTGTTCCTTCTTTCCTTTTATCATTCATCCACTACTTTCTTCTCCAATTCTTCAAAGCTTCCTTCCTCCAAATTCCCCTTCCATTAATTACTTAGTGCAAGTACTGAGGCTTGAACTCAAGGTCTCACACTCTTGCTTGACATTTTCACTCACAGTTAGCACTCTACTACTTGAGCTACACTTTCACTTATTGCTGGTTAATTGGAAGTAAAAGTTTTGGGGATTTGTCTGCCTAGGCTTGCTCCAAACCACAATTCTAAGATTTTAGCTTCCTGGATTATAGGCATGAGTCACTTGCACCTTCCTTCACTTGTGCCTGCCTTCCTTTTCTCCCCTCCTGTTAAGATTGAGTTTCTGAAGTTAGAGGGAATTGTGTGTTATTTCCTAAATACATCTTCATTTGTTCTAAGTGTTCCTTTGACTTTAATGCCTGATTTTCTAGCTTATCAGTTTCCTAGTGATTCTTCAAGCACTATCTCCATTGGTGCCTTTACTGTTTTATATTTTCCTTGATCTCTCTCAACTGCATGAGATTTCTTCATCCTCTGAATTCTTAGGACACATAGTCCTATTCATATGTATAATCATATTTTTGTACACAGGGCTGGCATATTATACATATTTGTATTTTCATCTTAAAACTCTTAGCTTATAGATAGAGATTCAACACTTTATTTAAAATTTCGAATTACATTTAAACAGTATTGTTGGAGAACAATGACTGTACTCCTTTGTAATCCCATAGTTTGGGAAACTGCATGGAAGAATGGTTTTTCTCTTATGAAATATGCATAATATTATAATAGACATAAATAATATGTTGAATGGGATGGTAATTATAATAACTATCTGTGGAACTGTCAATAAAAGAACTTAGATATAGAACTGAGAACAAGAGATTGTATACATTAGGAAGAAAAATTAATTGTTAGAGGGACTCAGACTCAAAATTTTTTTCTTGGTATGTCTCTCCAAGATAAGCTTTTGCTGGTGAGAAATGGCTTCCAAACTTTTAAGTTCTACTGTTGTACCCTATTAAAATGATTTTGAAAAGCATTGAAGTTAGTACTAAATACCTCAAAAATAATGTTTTTAAAACATTAGTTTTATCATTATTGACATCATAATTTGATAAAGCTAAAATATTGGATACTATAACTTAAACTATTTTGACTCATTTAAAGGAAAGAGTATAATAACCAACTTGAATACTATATATTAATATATTCATATTCTGTTATCTGAATAAAAATTCTAGATTTGTTTTGTACAAGACAGTGCTCACAAACTTAACTGACTTCTTGAATAAATGTACTTATATTATTCTAACATCAAAAGTTATAAAAATGTGTTCAGTGAAAATCTCCTTCTGTATCTCTCATTTTGTTCCTACTCCCTCCTTATATTTCTTACTCCAATTAATCGGTAGTCAGTTATCAATATTAGTTTTCTTTACAAGAACTTCCAAATATATTTATGTTAATTCTATCTCCTTTTTTCTTATATAATTTGTTTACTATTCAGTATCTTATTTTTATTTCTTAAAAATATACTGCGAAGATTGTTATACCAATCTATAAGAGATTGTTTATTCTTAAAAATGATAACTACAAGGTAGTCCACTGTAGGAAGCCCATCTTATTTCTTTTAACCAGATTCTTAATTTATGGGCATTTTTAATCTTTTGCTATTATATACAAAGCTGCAATGAATAAATTTATACCCATGTTACTTGCATTTGTGTGAGTATATCTGTATAAATTCCCAGGAATGGAATTGCTGGACCAAAGTTGTAATCATTTATAACTATGATAAAAACACTACTTCCTGTTGTGTTTTTACCAATTTACATTCTTATTAGCAATGTGTGAAAGTGTCTATACTTTATGAATCTGATAAAATTGATATTTTACTTTCAGTTTATATATTTCACATTAGGAAGACGTTTGGACAGCTTCCCAGGGTTTAAAAGCTGAGGGTAAGATCTATAAAGAACCATTTTCAATTAGAGTTATGGAGAAAGGAAACACTTCTTTTAAAACTTAAGGTCATAGAGCCTGTGATTCCACAAGTAGGAGCAAATGCTCAGGTCATTTTGATTTAATTTAGCACTGTGTCATCCCTGAACAGCTCACTAACTCCTGAGTACAGTGGGTGAGTGAAGACAAGTACACAGCCAAAGCAATAGCACTGCATTGCTACTTACATTCCATGGAAGATTGTTGGTTTTGGTCCATAAGTTGCAAGATTCCACCACATTTTTAAGTTTTGGACTGAGACTTCCAAAGATATTGGCCAGTGGAAATATTTTACTTTGAAGGCTTAACTTGAGAGGTGTAAGAATAGAATTTATTTTTTGAATCACTTTTTAGCTACTGTTCACTCTTCTTGCTCTACTAGTTAGCACCACATTTGAAAGACATCTTGTACTGATCTTCTTTCTTTTTAGTCACTTCCAAGTTCTTAAAACTACACTCTTTTAATCCCTAATCTTACAGTTGATTAAAAAAATTTCCTCACCCCATCGCAAGCTAGACTTCTGGTTGAGGGACACTGACCAAAGAAGGTATGTTCTGTTTTTCTGTTCTCTCTCTTTGTTTCATTTTGAGGAACAGAAGATAAAGAAAAGGGCCGGAGGGGGGTAGGTGGGAAAGTGTGAGAAAAATGAGGGAGGGGGTAACAAGTTTGATGAGAAATGTACTCACTACCTTATGTATGTAACCATAACCATTCTGTACATCACCATGACAATACAATTTATATGTATATATTACATATATATGTATATATACATACAAAGAAAAGAAAAGGGCTAGAGACAAAATTACAATCTCGTGTTGATTGTTGCTGCTTTTCTTTGCTAGGAGTGATGGCTGAGGAACGCTTTTGTAGTGGCAGGTGTACACAGGCTGGTTCTCCCATTGCATATGTATATAATTTCTTAGGCCACATGAAGCTGGAAGGCAGTCTGCCTTTGCTAATGGAGTTCACCGGTAGGTGGGCAGATCTTTAGAGTGTGCTACTGGCAGGGCAGGTTCCCCCTTGTACCCATCCCCCAGGACCACCCAATTCACCAGAAACACGTGTCTATTCCATGCCAAGAATGGAAACTCATGTTCCATCGCTAAGATATACTATTTCCTTTCATGTCTTTTCCCCCCTCCTCTGGCAAACAGAGAGAAAAGCATCCATTACTACCTAAAAATACTTTTCTTGATATTTGCAAGTACTTTTAATACTGAGTTTCTCAGCTTTGGCATATTGGTATTTTGGGCTAGATATTTTTTGTTATGAAGTATCTTCCCGTGTATGATAGAAATTTTGCAGCATCTCTGTCTTCTACTGACTAGATGAAAATTATGACTACCAAAAACATTTCAGGGGCTGGGAAGGTGGCTCAGTGGTAGAGCGCTTGCCTTGCATGCATGAGGCCCTGGGTTCGATTCCTCAGCACCACATAAGCAAAAAAGAAAAAAAGCTGGAGGTGGCGCTGTGGCTCAAGTGGTAGAGTGCTAGCCTTGAGCTGAAGAACTGAGGGACAGCGGCCAGGCCCAGAGTTCAGGCCCCATGACCGGACCCAAAAAAACCCAAAACATTTCAGATATTGCCAAGGACCTCCTGGTGATTGATGGGGTCAGCAACTTTCCTGATGTTGGGTTCCAAGGTCCCATGGCCTACAGTTGTATGCAGAGTAATATCTCACTGAAGTTGTTCACATATAAATTCCCCCAAACCTGTGGATACTACTTTATATGGCAAAGAGGACTTTTTAGAGATGAATAAGCACTATGAGATGGGACAGTCATCCTAAATTATTTGTGTAGGCCTACTGTAACCACAAGGTTTCCTAGAAAGAAGAGATAAAGAGGGTCAGAGCCAGAGAAGGAGCTGTGAGAACAGAAATGAGGTTGGAGTATGTAATTGCTGGTGTTGAAGATGCAAGAGGACCATGGGTCCACAGGCAGGCTCTAGAAGTTGGAAAAGGCAAGAAATGGATTCTTCCCTGGAGCTTCCAGAGGATAAAATCCTGTCACACCTTGATTTTAATTTAATGAGACTTTTGACCTCCAGAATGGTAACATGGTAAGTTTATATTGTTTAAGCAGCAAGTTTCTTCTAATTCATGGTAGGGGTAATAGAAAATAAAACGCATCTGGGAAACTCTTCATCTCCAGCAAAACCAGAGTTGTTTGTCATCCTACCTGGGGGGAATATCATTCCTTTATAGCAACACTGTTTTAATGTTTAGAGTGATATTTTTCTGATCCTTGTTCATTAGGCTCTGGGAAAGAACATACCCTTTTTCTTTCTCCTCTTACCACCCAAAATTATATTCCTCACAAGGGCAGTTATTCAACTCAACTTCCTCTTAACAACTCCTCTATCTCAGTATTTGGGAGATTAGGGGTGGGCTAGAGGTTGGGTAGAATTGGTCCCATGGGGATATCTGACATAACGAATGCTCAGCTTCTTTTAGATTTGGAGCCATGTAACACCTTTTCCCCTTGGTTTTTGCCAATTCCGTTTGTTAATTCCAAGGCAAAGGAAAATCTCATTCAACTCTCTTGAGAAACCTCAGAAGTAGATATGGGGAAAGCCTTTTGTAGTGTGCAAAAATAAACTTCTTTCTGGTTGTCTGTAAGTAAGAAGATCTGATTTTAGTTATGACATCTCTTTACCTATCTATCTATAGTGGATTGCTACTTGTCACCAATATATGTAATATACAATAAGCAAGATACAATAAAAGCATTTAAGCAGAGTGCATGATAGCCCAAATACAGAGTACATTTTCAAGGCCTTCAGTTTGCTAGTTGCTAAGGATAAGATGTTAGTAACTTCTGGGTTATATTCTAAAAGAGGGGTGGCTTATGCTTTATTTCTTTTTCCCTTGGATAAGAATACAGATAAAGTAATAATAAGTTAGCTTGAACCATTCAGATGTGGTCAGTGTGCCAGAGGATAATACAGCCACAGGATAGGAAGGACTTGCATTTCTTGATGACTTTGTGGAGGAGAGAAAGGTGCTTCCTCACCTTTATCCACCATTGAGGAAAGTTAGTAATACATGTACTTTGTGCTATTTTCATGTATTTCAATATTATTCATCACTAATTTTCTTTTTCCTTATCACCTTCCCATTTTCCTTTGAAGTAGTCCCTTAATTAGATTTATGTTCTCTCTCTGTATATATGCATACACAGATATGTATATATCCATGAATGTTTAGCTTTCACATAGGAGTAAAAGCATGATGTTTTGTTTTTTGAGTATGGCTTGTCTTGCTCAATATGGTATCTTCCAATTTTATTCATTTTTCTGATGTAGTTCCATTTACCAATCTGTTCTCATCCTTTAGGCAACTTGAAGCCAATTGAGAAAAAATTTACCTATGTCTATCACTGCCAGATTTTTCTTTTTTTTACTGCCAGATTTTTCTGTCTTGCTCTACAAGATTTAAAGTTCTAGGTATCTTTGAGCTATTTGATCCAATTGATTTTGACCTTTGTATAGGGTGAGATATTAGGGTCCAGTTCCAGTCTTCTGTGGGTGGCTACCCATTTTTTCCCAGCGTCATTTATTGAAGGGGATTTCTTTCATTTATTGCAGGATTTTGGCTCTTTTGTCAAAAAATTAGTTGACCATAGCTGTGTGGTTTTATTCCTGAGTCTTCTATACTGTTCTGTTGGTCTTTGGGTATTGTCAGTAGTTAGTATAGCTCTGTAGAATAATTTGAAGCCTGATACTGTGATTTCTCCTGCATTTCTCTTTTTATTTAGAATTGTTTTTGCTGGGCTGGAAAGTTGGCTCAGTGGTAGAGTACTTGCCTCGCATGCATGAGGCCTTGGGTTCGATTCCTCAGCACCACATAAGCAGAAAAAAGCCAGAAGTGGTGCTGTGGATCAAATGGTAAGGCGCTAGCCTTGAACTGAAGAAGAGCTGAGGGACCCAGGCCCAAGAGTTCAGCCTCCAGGACCAACCAAAAAGAGTAAAAAGAGAAAAAAAAAGAATTGTTTTTGCTATTCAGAGTCTATATAAATTTTTATATAATTTCTTTAATACTGTGGGAATGATATTGGGATTTTTATGGATGTTGCACTGAATCTGTAGAATGCTTTGGGCATTATGAACATTTTCATGATAGTAGATTTGCTAAGATCCATTAGTGTGAGAGGCCTTTCTATCTTCTGATGTTTCTTCAGTTTCTTTTTTTAAGGTCAAGATTTTTATATATTTATAGTTTTAATTATAGAGGTCCATCCCTTCCTTGTTTAGGTTAGTACCTAGGTATTTGATTGTTTTTGAGGCTATTGTAAATGTTGACATACAGAAAAGCTACTGATTTTGTAAGTTACTACCTTTATAACTTCTAGGTTTTTTTTGGTGGAGTCTGTAGAGTTTGTTAAGTATAGGATCATATATCAGTAAATAGGGATAATTTAAATTTTTTTTCCTTACGGATTCTCTTAAGGATATTTTGCAGTTTGGTAATATGGATTCTTTACCTTTTGTTTATCATGGAAAATTTCTATTTCTCTGTCCATTATGAAGGTTAGTTTTGCTGGGTACAATAGTGTAGGTTCACAATTATTGTCTTTCAGGGCTTGAATGCTCTCTTTGCATGTACCCTTTGTGTTTAGTGTCTGTGCCAAGAAATGGGCTTGCCATTGTAAATTATTTTTAATCTACTCTTTTGTAGCTTTCAATATTCCTTATTTTTCTGTGTATTTAGTATTTTTTTTAAAAAATCACAATGTTTCTGGGATTATTTCTTCCTGATCTTTCTTGTTTTGTAAGCCTCTGTCACTTGGATGACTTTCTCTTTGTCAAGATTGGGTAAGTTTTCTGCTATTATTTTACTGAATATGTCCTTAGTGCCTTTAGTTTTTATTTCTTCTTCCTTAGCTGTCCTCATAGTTCATAAGTTTGAGCTTTTGACAGAGTTTGAGAGATGTAAGTCCTCTTTTTTTTTCATTTTTTATTTTATTTTATTTTATTTTATTTTATTTGTGAACATACTGTACAGAGGGGTTACAATTACGTGGGCAGGATAATGCGTACATTTCTTTTTTTTTTAATTTTATTTTATTTGAGAACATACTGTACAGAGGGGTTACAATTACATTGGCAGGATAATGCATACATTTCTTACCAAGCATTGCAGCCTCCTCCTTTGTTTACCCTTCACCTCCCTTCCCAGCCTCCCCCCTCCCCCCCACCCAATCATACCCCCCTCCCCCCCCCCACTCCGACATTGTAAAGCTTGCTTTGACATGACATTTTGTAATTCTCCTTGTTACAACAGGTCCACCTGAATCCTTAAACGACTTGTTTGTCCCCCTCTCCTCCACATGTTATACTGACATCAAATAAAGTGAAAGCGGGGGTTACACTGTGGGGGAGGGACATACAAAGCAACAAAGAAATAATCTTATAAATGCGTTAGAAACACATGCATGAAAGAAACGAAAACATTAAAATACATATTTTTTTTTTTTTTTTTTTTTTTTTTTGGTCCAGTTGTGGGGCCTGAACTCTGGGCCTGGGCGCTGTCCCTCAGCTCTTCAGCTCAAGGCTAGCGCTCTACCACTTGAGCCACAGCGCCACTCCCGGCTTTTTTCTTTTTGCTTATGGGGTGCTGAGGAATCGAACCCAGGGCCGCATGCATGCAAGGCAAGCGCTCTACCACTGAGCCACCTTCCCAGCCCCTAAAATACATATTTAAGGGTTCGTTTTCCTAACATCACATTATCTGATCTTTTCCGCTTGACTCATACCTATACTAGATATTGCAAATAAGGGAAACCATGGGACCTATGTTTCTTTGGGCCTGGCTTACTTCACTTAATATAATTTTTTCCAAGCCTTTCCATTTCCTAACAAATGGGGAGATGTCATTCTTTCTGATGGAGGCATAGAATTCCATTGTGTATATATACCACATTTTCTTGATCCATTCATCTACTGAGGGGCATCTGGGTTGGTTCCATATCTTAGCTATGGTAAATAATGCTGCAATAAACATAGTTGTGCTGGTAGCTTTAGTGTGGTCTTGTTTGTATACATTTGGGTAAATGCCCAAAAGTGCGATTGCTGGATCATAGGGGAGATCTATGTGAAGTCTTTTGAGGAACCTCCATACTGCTTTCCAAAGTGGTTGAACAAGTTTACATTCCCACCAACAATGAAGTAAGGTTCCTTTCTGTCCACATCCCCTCCAGCATCTGTTGTTGTTAGAGTTCTTGATTTTTGCTGTTCTAACTGGAGTGAGGTGATATCTCAATGTTGTTTTGATTTGCATTTCTTTTATGGCTAGGGATGTTGAACATTTCTTCATGTGTCTAATGGCCATCCTTCTTTCTTCTTCAGAGAAGCTTCTCTTTAAGTCTTTTGCCCACTTATTTATTGGGCAGTTGTTTCTTTGAGGATTTGTTGTTGGGTGGTTTAATTTTTTGAGTTCCAAATATATTTTAGATATGAGACCCTTGTCCGTTGTATGGCTAGTAAAGATCTTCTCCCAATCGGTGGGCTTTCGTCCTCTTGATAAGCATTTCTTTCAATGTCTTTGACTGATCTAATTCTTCAGCTTTGTCTTCAACCTCTGATAATTAAATAATTATGTTCTATTAAATTATTATATTAAATCATTATATTCTATTACTTAGGCTTTCAGTAAGTTTTTTATTTGGGCAATTGAACTCTCATTATTCCCAAGATTTCAGTGTAAGTTTTTCCTCCAAGATTTCCATCTCTATTGAATTCGTATTTCATATTCTGCATTAATTTCTTGAGTTCATTCAGCTTTTTCTTGTTGTTGGTAATGGGACTTGAATTCAGGGCCTTGAATTCAGGGCCTGGGCACTGTCCCAGAGCTCTTTTTCTAAAGGCCAGCACTCTACCACTTTGAGTTACAGCACCACTTCTTGTTTTCTGGTGGTTAATTTGGAGTTAAGAGTCTCACGGATTTTCCTGAACAGGTTGGCTTTGAACCACATTACTCACATCTCAGCTCCCTGAGTAGCTAGGATTACAAGTGTGAGCCACCACCACCTTGCAAGCTATTTGTTTATATTTCCTTGTTGTTCATTTGATTTCTCTTGTTTGTTCATATCTTCTTGCTAGGGTGTTCCAAAATTTTTCCAGTTTTCCGGGAGACTACAACTCTTTCTGAGGTGGGACCTCCAGAGAAGAGGCCTGGGTGCATCTAGCCAATGCCTGGTTGCTTCTGCTCTCTGACTAAACAAGAATTCTCAACCTTTCATCTCCTGGTATTGCCATCCACTGGTTTCTGCAGTCTTTGGCTTGCTGGCTTCAGTGTGGCTTCCTGTAGCTTAAACTTATTTTTTGTATCCACTCTGCTCTCCCTTTACCTGCCTTTTTTTTCTTTACCTGCCTTTTATAACTGATTTATACCCAAGTTCTATGGCATATCATCCTATTGGCTGTTAAGCTGTTATTGTTTTGACTCTGGGCTCCATAGAATGTTTCTCAAGATCATGACTGTCACTCTTTGGGATATGAGAGGAAACAGAATGTCTTTGCTTCCATAGTGCAACCTTGAACAGAAGATTAGTTCCTGCTTCCTCAGTTCCTATGCTGGAGATAAGTGTTGTGGTTTGTGTGTTTTCCATGTAACTTAATTTGGCAATCTTTTGGTGGGACAGTTGGATTTTGCCTGGTGTTGCTATCTTTAGTTTCTCTGCCCTTAGCCAGGAGAGCCATGCATTGCTCCAAACCCCTTGTCACTTTTCTTCTGCTGTGATTTGCTACTCTGTAATTTCTTGGGTCTCCTTTAGCTCCTTGTAGTTCTTTTTTTCTTCTCCTTTTTTTTTTTCTTCTTAAAATCTGGTCACTTTTGTACCACCATATTCTTCTCATTCACAGAGTTAAAATGGTAGATGCTGTCAGTCCACCTTTATTTTGCCCTTCCTCTCCATTCCTTGAACTAAAAAAAAAAAAGAATAATGTGGTAGTTAAGAAAATGAAGGGAAGGGGAAACAAAGGAGGAGGCAACAATGCTTGATAAGAAATGTACTCATTACCTTGCCCATGTAATTGTAACCCCTCTGTACGGTATTTTCACAATGAAAAAAATAAAATGAAAAGAAATTCCACAGACTGGGAAACAATACCTGTAAAGAGCATATCTGATAAAAGATGTGTATTTGGAATATATAAAACTCAAAACTCAATAACAGGAAAACCAATGACCCAATTAAATATGTGCAAAAGAATGACACTGATATTTTTTATCAAAAAGATAGGTGGATGACAAATAAGCCTGTAAAAGATGTTTAACACCATCAATGCAGAAATGAAAATTAAATGCATAAATACCATAAAACACTTTTTAGAATAAAATAAACAAAAATGATATTATCAAATATTAACTAACATATGGAACAGTGAGAATTCTGACCTACCACTTATGTGAGTGAAAAATGGCAGCCCTTAGAAAACAGTTTGACAGCTACATGTAAATTTAAATATAAATTAACTACACAACCCAGTGATTCCTCTCCTAGGTATTTACTCAAGTGAAATGGAAAGCTATGTTCTCACAGAAACCTGTGTCTGAGTGTCTATAGAGGCTTTCTTCATAATCACTTCAAACTGGAAATAATCCAAATGTCTTTCAGCTGAATAATAGATAAACAAAATGTGATACATTTATGTAGTATAATCCTACTCAGCAATAAAAGGCATGCATTACTGATATTTGAAACAACAAGGCCAAATATCAAACCCTTTATACTAAAGGAAGGAAATCAGAGTTTATGTACTGTGTGATTTCATTTTGTGGAATGAATGATGTATGATAATCTCTAAAGATTAAACTACAGGGACAAAAACTGATTAGTAGTTGCCAGGGGCTGAAGGTAGGGAACTATTTTACTTAATAGAATTTATTTATTCCTTTGTGGTGATGGTTTCCCAATTCTGTTTTTGTCAGAACATGAAGGACTGCTTAATAAAGAAGTCAAAGTTACTATATATAAACTGTACCTTAATGTAAAAATAAAAAATGGGTAATGTGGTGATTTTTAAAATAAAACTATTCCATTACCATTTTACACATACACTGTAATTTGTGGCATTATGTTGATTATAAGATAGTGTAATAGTGTATCTCTTTCCCAATAAATTCCAAGATTGTGGCGTATGAAATTGCAGTGCTTACAATATGCTTCAAGAGTATGTGTCATTGTTTTTTTTACAGTACAGACTAATGAAAATAGATTTAGTTTAAGTACTATGACTGTTACTGAAATGGATTAGAATACTGTGCTCACCTGTGAGAATACCCTCTGTCATCCACACAAGTGCAGGCACAATCTGGGGCTTGCTAGGTCCCTTTCCTAGATTTCATGCCTTATTGCTTACCTCTTCTTCTTTTTTTAGGTTCTGAGGTTTGAACTCAGGGTATTGTACTTGCTAGGTTTGTACTTTACCACGTAAGCCATACCACCAGCCCAAATCTTTGAACAGAGATTTGACAGCTATCTTTTACATTCAGTGAATAACAGAAGCTGGTTTTTTTTGTTTGTTTCTTTTACTCTTTGGAATTGTAAGGTGACTTTTGCTGAAAGCTATTGTCACCCAATATATACCGCTTTTTTGTGTTTCTGTTTTGAGAAGGGTCTTGCTATGTAGCCCAGCTTAGCCTTGAATACATAGTTCTCCTGTCTCTGCCTCCTGAGTGCTAAGATTATAGGCATGTACCACCACATTGGGCTATTACATATCACTTAACTGTGGTTATAACTTTTGTAACCTTACTTCTGATGCTGAGTATAATAACTCATAGAAATGCCTGGGAACTGGAGGCAGTAGGACTTTGGAGGGAAGGATGTGGACCCATACTGTAGTTGAGTGGGACACAGAGGCAGAGAGCAGGATGAACATGCCTTGCTCAGGGGCAACCTCCCAGTTGGCTGGAGAAGGGAATTTATGTGGGGTCTGTGGTGGGTGACTGATGCAGGTCAGGGTCAGATTGTGGGAAACTTGAATTCCAGGCTAAAGAGTTTGTACCTTATATAGACATTGAGGAACTACAGCAGACTTTCATGTGTGGCTGAGTGGGGGGTGGGTTCTGACAGAGACGTGACATTGGATCTTGGCCTTATCATCCTAAATTCAGGGCTCTGTAGAAAACCAGCCATTAAGCATAGCCCTAGTTATATTCTCTTTGTTTTATTCTTCATAAAAGTTTGCTTTTAGTAAAGATGCTGGGTGGAATAGTGCTTGAAAGGGTGAGTGGTTGGGGAGGAGGTGGGGGTAGAAGCAGAGCAAAAACACAAACATAGACCACAGAAGAGGAAAGTGAGCTATTGGTTATTATTTCCATTCCTGTGGATATGAAATGCTATCCCAATTGTGGGAAGCTGAGAAAGGCCACAGCAAAATAAAAGAGAAGCAGTCACATTAACAGTGATGTTCAGATGCTGGAAAAGAACGAAGGTGTAGACTTACGTTATGGAAATATCCCTAACCTCAACCAAATTCCAAGAACATTCTAAGAGAGCACTGGCAAAGCTGAGTTTGCTTTGTAGGGTCTTTGCCATTAGAGACCCACAAAATTGTAAATCTTGGAAACTGCTGTGCTTAAAAAAAAGGTTTCTGAACCCTTGTCATTTAAAATGCATTTTTCCAGCATAATTTCAAATGCGTCAACACTGTTTCCCCCCACCCCTTTTTTAAAGACTCCAACTCACTACATTTGTCTAAATCAGATTTAGAAGTGATACAGTTCTAAAGATGAACATGTCCAAAATGTTTGGGTAAACACAACAAATGTAACCAAGTGGGCTTTGCTAACTCTCCTCCTTGGCCATCATTGGAGATGTAGTCGTACTGCCTTTCCTGGTATGATTCACACCTTCTTCTTTGTCAGTAACAATCTTCTCTGAAGATACCTAATTTATTCCCCTAGATCTATTTGTTTCTGTGATCCCCTTATTGGGCCATAAGGACTGTGTTCCATTGGAGTGTTGTTCTTTTCATTATCTTTGCAGGGTCACAGGTGCCTCTTGGTTTCTTTGCATTGAGAAGATACTATAGTGAGGTACAATAACAACTCTGATGGAGGCCTTGCTCCTGCTATTCGTCATGAGTATCAGCCACTTGGTCTTAATGGCTTGTTTTCAAACAATCACTCTGTTAAGCACTCTGCACCCCTTTTGTTGGGGAAAGGATGCTGTTGTAAGTTCTAAGCATGGACAATAGGAGTTTTATCTCACACTGAAAGTGATTTCCCAGGTTTTTAGGCCTACCAAGGAGGCCAAAGACTCAGACCAGGTGCTACTTATCCATTCTGCTGAGGCCTAAGGCTCACACATTTCGCACTGCCTTTGCATTTCTGAATTTCCCTGAAGTATATTAGAGCAGGCATGACTTAAATATGCCCTGAGAAATGTTCCCCCAGAGCCTTTTAAAGCTGGCAGGAAGCAGGCTACCCTAGGAAGAAGATGTGACTTAGGAAGATTCCCTAGGAAAATGAGAGCAACTTTGACAGGCTCTTCAGTTAGAAAAGATTTGGTGCCCAAGTATGGCTTACCTGCTAACAGCCTGCAGAAAGGGCTCCTTGTAGGAGGTAGACCCACTACAGAATGCTTGGGAGATCTCCTGGGTGTCAAATCTGGCACCATAATATCCTTGAGCAATGACTTTTCGGGAAATTGAGAATTGAAGGAGCCTATTAAGTTACTCTTCTTACAGGGTAGAGTAGGGAATGCATGTGTGTGTGTGTGTGTGTGTGTGTGTGTGTGTGTGTGTGTGTGTGTGTGTGTGTGTGTGTGTGTGTGTGTGTGTGTGTGTGTGTGTGTGTGTGTGTGTGTGTGTGTGTTTAAAGACTATTCTCTCCATCTCACATCTCATATGTTGACATCCTACCAGTTCTTATGGTTTGCTTAACATGGCACATCTTCTTCAAAGCCTTTTCAGTTCTTCCCAACTTCCCTCTGATACACATCTTTCATGCTGAAAGTTCCTGCAGAGTGGTAACTGGTCAAGCTTGGCTTCTACCCAGCATCAACATAACATTTTGTGCATAGTAGGCTGCCAAATTAAATTGAGGTTTGTGTGTCTGGAGTGCAATAAGAATTTGTTAAATTTAGGTAAAAAATTGTTTTGATATGGATAACTACTGATTTATTTCTAATGAAAAATATCTGGTTTTCTGTAGCAACTATAAAATGACTCATTGTTCCTAATAAGTAACATTATGTTAACAGCCCTGAAAATGAAATGTCATTTAAAACATTCAATATTTATGCTTTTTCAACATCCTAGAGGAAAAAAATGAACTTTTAAGATATGATGATTGGTTGGGTTTTTTTTTTTTTGGTTGGTCATGGGGCTTGAACTCTGAGCCTTGGAGCTGTCCCTCAGCTCCTCAGGTCAAGGCAAGTGCTTTACCACTTGAGCCACAGCGCCACTTTTGGTTTTCTGGTGTTTTATTGGAGATAAGAGTCTCACGGGCTTTCCTGCCTGGGCTTGCTTTGAACTGCAGATCTCAGATCTCAGCCTCCTGAGTAGCTAGGATTACAGGTGTGAGCCGCTGGTACCCAGCTGGTTGAACAATTTTTACAAAAGAAAAAAGCATGAATAGATAAATATTAATTTTTATTTTATTTTTTTTGTCGGTCATGGGGCCTGAACTCTGGGCCTGGGCGCTGTCCCTCAGCTCTTCAGCTCAAGGCTAGCGCTCTACCACTGGAGCCACAGTGCCACTTCTGGCCTTTTTTGCTTAAGTGGTGCTGACGAATCAAACCTAGGGCCTCATGTATGCGAGGCAAGCACTCTACCACTGAGTCACCTTCCCAGCCCTTAATTTTTAAATTTTAAACTCATTTTTTTCTCTCCTGGAAATTATTTTTCCATTGAGGACAAGCTCATGATAGGCTCGATGTTAAAGATAATAAGCAGTGATGCAGATTAGATTTGCTACTTTTTGTTGTTGTTCTGTTTCTGGGTCTTGAACTCACTCTTGTTCAGCTTTCTTGTTTGGCTGCTGTTCTGCCACTTGAGCCATACTTGGAAAAGCATTTTGCTGGTTATTTAGAGATAGAGTCTTGAAGACTTTTCTGCTTGGGCTGGCTTTGAATTGCAACCCTACTTTCAGCTTCCCGTGTAACTAGGATTACAGGCATAAGCCACTGGTACCTGGCAGATTCACAACTTCTTGATGTCTGCCATTTAGGAATGGCAAGGAGTTTTATTCAGCCAAGGAACACAGCCTTCTCAAGGTTCCCTCCATTAGCTCTAGAGTTTATTTTTCCAGGTGACAACTCAAGTATTTAGAATTTTGTGGAAAAGCAGGTCTTGTTCTTGTTGACTTTGATGCTTGCAGTATAAGTAGTCCACCATTTGAAAGCCTAATAACCTTTGCTTATAATTTATGAAACTTCTCTGCCCAAAGTTCAGACTCTGTGGAACAACTGCAAGCTTACAATTTCCCGATAAAAATGCCACCTCTTCAAGGAACAGGAATCTTGCTGAGCTTCAACCACTGCTACTTTTAATAAGTGTTGACAAGTAAAGTTCCACCTGCTTAGACACGAGAGTCTTGACCTGAGCTGAGGTTTCTGGAATGTGGATCCAAAGCTACTGTTGGGGTGCTAAGTTTATTGCCTACAAACAGGTAAAGCAGCTGGGTTATACATGCAAAGGAGGGTTGGCCTTGGTTCATGTGCTTCACTAAAATGAAGCTTTCTTCCTCTGGAAGCTGGATCAGTTTAACTTAGCTGTTCTCTAGAAGAGGCACAATCCTTCATTTCTCTCCTTTTTTGTCAGCAGTCAGACATCCATGGCTCTCTTATACCCCCAGACATTAGTTAGCTATCATTAAATATAATTTGGAACTTTAACAATGCTGTCAATGCGCCCTGGTATTTTGTCATCACTTTGCCATTGGTTAAAATCCCTTTCACTTCAGGAGACTTTTCCCCCTTTCATCTTTGTGGTTGCCAGACTTGTAATTTGTTTTTCTGTTTAATAGAAACCTTAGAATCGTTGGTATAAAGTAAAGCATGCTATGAAAAACACATGCTTTTTAAAATAGCTCTTTTCGTCTTTAAAAATGAAAAAAAAAACGTGCTTTCATCTGTTTCAATACCAGTAAATGCATATTTTATAGTGTATCCTCTAAACTCTTCAACAAGATAATTAAAACATTTCTGTATACCAACTCCTGGACTACTTTTATATGCCCTTTTGTATAGAGAAGCCACAGTACATGCAGTCTAGCAGCAGAGAGGATACTGAAAAATTTTATATTTTATAGTGTATCCTCTAAACTCTTCAACAAGATAATTGAAACATTTCTGTGTACCAACTCCTAGACTACTATTATATGCCCCGTTGTATAGAGAAGCTACAGTACATGTAGTCTAGCAGCAGAGAGAATACTGAAAAATTCCAGATGCTGGCAGAGATTTTGACTTTTGTTAGATAAAGATGTGGAAGGAGCAGATGTGGTAACTCTTTATTCTTCTTGCCTTGCCTTTCCTCAAGCTGAAAAAGGACCCCTTTTGAGGGCCTTGCATTGAGCTTTCCAATTAGAAAAAAATATTGAAGTTCAGAACTGTTGCAACATGCGTTAAACACATCTTTTTCAACCTAATTGAGACCAAATAGAGCTTCTAAATTTCTTACTTTATTAAGTATTTCAAAGCTCTTAAAATGGATATATCATCATTGACAGAGCTATTTGTTTGGGAAGTGTGTGTGTGTGTGTGTGTGTGTGTGTGTGTGTGTGTGTGTGTGTGTGTGTGTATGCACAGCAACTAGAGCTTGTACTCAAGGCCTGGGCACTATCCCTTAGCTTTTCCATTTTCCATTCAAGGCTCTTACTATTTAAGGTACAGTTTCACTTATGGTTTTTTTCTGGTTAATTGGAGATAAGAGTCTCACAGACTTTCCTGCCTGGGCTGTTTTCTTAGATCTTAGCCTCCAGAGTAGCTAGGATTATAAGTATGAGCCACAAGAGCCCAGCAAAAGTATTTTAAGTGAGGAATAGGACACATACAGTAAGTTTGAAACTCTTGAGTATAGATAAATGTCTTCCATCAGTATACATCTGTGAAGCCACCACACAGATCTGCATAGAGCACATATTCCTCCACAGAGCATTCTCTGTGCTTCTTCCCAGTCATTATTACTTCACTACCCTTTTCAAAGGTATCCATTGTTCTGACGTCTATCACCATGTACCTGTTTTATCTGTTCATGGTCTTTATGTACATGGTAACGTATTGCATGTGCTCTTTTGTGTCTGACATTTTCAATCAACATAGCGTTTATAGAATAGTTAGTTCATGGTGTGCAGGAATTGCCTATTCTTATTTTCCTCTGGTTTTCTGAAAGATGGATTTGTACCACACATCACCTTCTAAGAGGTGAAGGGAGCAAGTCATATAAGCAGAAATAAGAAAATCCACTTTACTTTTTATGAGCTGAGCAAGTATCCAGTGACACACCTTATCCCTTAGTCCTACTCAAAGCAGAGCTATGAGAAGTCTGAGCTGGAACACATGGCCAGACTTCTGTTTTACCTCTTTCCTCCTACTTTAAACCCTTGTGCTGGAATTAGTACCACCTCTTTAGTTACATGGTACCATGACTAGACTGCTTGGGTAAAGCAGAGTAACACTAAGACCTGTCCTGAAGAAGTAGGGTTCCAGTTTCCTCTCATTTCATGATATGGAAGTAAGTATCTACAGGGTACTTAGTTTACTTAGTTTGATGTTTTAAAAATCCAGTGATGCCTCTGGAAGACTCTGGAAGCCTGTTAAATGTTTGCATTTGAAAGGCATCTTAATATTTCCCTTTGAAGAAAACTGCAAAGAGGGAGGTGATTTATAATTTTGTCTGTTGTCATCCAAAATACTGATAAGTAGAGGTTTATTTAACTCACAGTTGTAGAGGCTGAGAAGTCCAAGAGCACAGCGCCCACATCTGCTGAGGGCCATCTTCCTGCAGTGCCACAGAGTGGGCATGTCCCATGGTATGGCGGTGCAAGTTGGCCAGAGAGAGCTCCTCTTATAATAAAGGCTACTCTGCAGCTACCTTTCCATCTATCCATACCCCATGAGTCTATGACTGGATGACTCTGTTCACCTCCCAAAACTCCCACTTCTCCATGTGACTACATTGAGTGAACTTTTGGGAGACACATTCAAACCACAGAAGGAAATAAGAAGTCCTATCTTATGCAATCTTATTTTTTTCAAAAATTATTTTTGAAACAGTGTACCCTTTGATTCTTGACTATAGAATTGAGCCTTTTTTTCTTTCATGGAATTAAGATTATGGACTGTATGTGGTTGGGAACATGGGCTGAGTGTAGGGAACTTGCTATAGTCTTGGTTCTGTAACCAATGAATAAAAGGGGTTTGACCACTCATTTCTTCTCTTATTCTTCATTTATAAAATGGAGACGTTTGAGTAATGGGCCTTCAAGCACCATGGAGGAGTTATAAAGGCAAGAAATTACAGACTCTATAAGACAGTATATTTTATATCTTAAGGCTTTCTCCACCCTTTTATTAATGAGCATCTGTAAGTCAGGCTGTCTAATTCTTCTGGAGATTGCCTAATATCCTGTCTTTACTCAGATGAGGCAGGTCTGACTGTTGGGTTGGTATTATCTTCACATTAGGCATCTTGTTTTAAGTTACCCATGAGGTAATGTGGAAGTGAAATGTTGAGAAAGGAGTTAAGAAAAAGTGGCAGGTTTAAGCCTCCTAACTTCTGTATATTCTTTGTAGAGTCAGATTGCTTTCTTAGGTTTAGCAGAGCCCCAACCATTCTGTGTGTGTGTGTGTGTGTGTGTGTGTGTGTGTGTGTCTGTGTTTATGTACATGTGTGGGTCTATTTGTGTCTCTGTATATATCTTTATGTGCATATGTGTGCATGTGTGTAGCACTATGGACAGACTTTCCCTGTCTGCACTGTGGGAAAATGGCACAATGAAGAGCTCCTCTTACAATGAAGCCATTCCTGCAGCTATCTATCCATCCACCAATCCATCTGTCATGAATGGATGATTCCATTCATCTCTTGGAGATCCCGTTCTCAATGCTGCTGCATTGGAGACTAAGTTTCCAACACATGAACTTTCCAACACAGCACTTCTAAGGCCATTTATGGTTTTCTAGTTGTATATTTTCTTGTTTTGTTCTGCTGCTTTCCTGAAAAACAGGCTGTATCAGTTTCCTATTGCTGCAGTCAAGAATTACCACAAACTTAGTGGCTTAAAACTACAGGGCCTACTTGTTATCCTGGAGTTCTGAAAGTCAGAAGTCCAAAGTGGATCTCACTGGGCTAAAATCAATCTTTCTAGGTTTATGTTCTTTTCTGGCAGCTCTAGGGGAAGGAGAGTCTGTTTTCTTGTCCTTTCCTGCTTCTAGTGCTTGCCTGAATTCTTTGGCTTTGGCTCTTCCTCTATCTTCACGTTGGCCATGGGTTTTATATCACATCAATCTGGCACAGTTTTTCTGTTTCCCTCTTTTACATTTAAGCACTTGGTGAGTGATCACATTGGACCTGCCCACATAATCCAAATAATCTCCCTATTATAAAGCTAGATGATAAGCAGCCATACTTTCATCTGAAACTTTAATCCTCCCTTTTCATGTCGTATAATATATTCACATGTTCTGGGGATTAGGATGTAGACATCTATCAGGTGTGGGGGGAGAGCAGTCAATCTGAACACATGCTACTTAAGCATATAGTAATTTCTTTATCAAGTGAAAAAGATAAGACAGCCTGATTTACATTTCCTGGTAGAAAACTATTTATTTATTTGTTTGTGCATGTTGCTGCTAGGCGAGTTTGAAATCAGGCTTCTCATTTGTTTGGCTCGCTTGCTCAGCTGGTTCTCTATCATTCTTGTTTTTCTACTGGTTATTTCGGCGTTGGAATCTCATTGACTTTTCTGCCTGGTGTGAAGTACTGTCCTCTGGATCTCAGCTTTCTGAGTAGCTAGGATTAGAAATGTGAGCAAGACTTTTAATTTTATTAGGGAAAGTATCATGTATAAAATAGGTACCTTTGAAATAATGAATGATTAGTAAAGAGTTTAATTATAGTATACATTTAATTATAGTACAGGAAGGACATATTCTCTAGATATGGGCAGATATGGACAAAAATAATGTGATGTATATTATTGTGATAAGTTTTGTGTGTGTGTGTGTGTGTGTGTGTGTTTTGTTTAGATAGTTGTGTGTTGGATCTGACCCCCAAGCTTGTGATAACCATTGTGTGCCTCTAATTGTCTACATACATACATATTCAGTAATCTTATGTTTGATTAAATTAGCATAGAGGCAGTATTTATACCACAGATATTAGCAACCAGAGTTTTCTTTTTACTGGAAATCCTGTTGTTTGATGTAAGATAGAGACTCCAGCAGCATGATGTGACATTAGTGTACCTGAGGAAATAGCAGATCGCAACTGGGGAAGTAGCTACTCCCAGGACTCTGCAGTACCAGCTGTCTTCCTCAAGCATGGCTATCTTGGTTCCCCCAATGCTACCAAGATTGCCACAAATGCCGCAAGACTATGAGCTGAATGGAGAACTTGAACTTTCTCTCATGTGGACAAAAGAGTGCTTCTTTGTTCTCGTTACCGTTGTCCCCACTTTGTGTCTAGGGTTTCCCATGACTCTTTAATGTAGCTGTCATGGTTTCATCTGTTGATATTCACTTATCCCTTCTAGTATTACCTTGGTTTTTATTGGCCTCATTAAAAAAAAAAACCTTGCTGCGTCAGTATCTGTGAGATCAGTGCTACAAAACTTCAGGGAAGTCCTTAGGTAGCTGTTAAAATATAGCTCCAAGGCTCTCTTCCCAGGGATTTGTACTGAAAAGGCCTGAGGTGAGACCCAGAATATGTACTATTGACATGCTATTATTTGCATTAATGACACATTTGCTGCATGGTTTGTGTCTGAAATGTCCTTTAAAACTCAGGTGATAAAGACTGGGTTTCCAAGGAAACTGTATTCGGAGGTAGAACCTTTAGAAGGTAGTTGGATCACAAGTTATCATTGTTGTTACCTGTCCTCGCACTTTAACTCAGAGTCTGAGCACTGTCTCTGAGCTATTTTGCTCAAGGCTAGCTCTCTACCACATGAGCCACAGCTCCACTTCTGGCATTTTGATGGTTAATTGGAGATAAGAGTCTCATGGAATTTCCTGCCTGGGTGGTTTTGAACTGCAGATCTCAGATCTCAGCCTCCTGAGTAGCTAGGATTATAGGCATGAACCACTGGCACCCAACAAAAATTATTTTTATAACATTAATGGCTAAATTCCTTGTTGGATTCATGGCTTAATTGGCTGTTGGGAGTTAATGGAAACCTGAGGTGGTGGGGTGTAGTTAGAGGAAGCACATCACTGGAATTGGGCCTTGAAGGGTATTTTGTTCTTGGCTTCGGTGTCTCTTTATGCTACATAGTCATCATGAGGGAGGTAGCTGATTATGGACTGAAATCTCTGAAGTCATGAGGCAAAATGTACTTTTTCTCCTTCAAGCTGATTTCACTAAGATATTTTGTCACAGCAATGAAAAGCTGACCAACACAATTATTATTATTATCATTAGGGACCCAGCATTGTCAATAGATTCTAAGATAAAGGTTCATGGATCACACTGACTGACCCATCTTGGTAACTTCTGGAAGGCCCAGCAGCCCTTCATACTGTCCATATTCTGTGGGTTCTCACTGGAGAAAAGAGCAAAGGAGAGCTATGTTAAAGAAATGTGAATCTTAGTCTCTAGGAGGAATTGATTGAGAAACTTGATGATGTTTACATACACCAGTGGTTTCATGTCCCTAGCTTCCTAGAGAGGAGGACACTTTTTCTGAAAACATTATCAGGTAGAAATGTGAAGAATTCATGCAACTACAAGACAGTAGATCCACATGGGCCCAAATATCTTGTGTTTGATATCATCTGAATGACTTCTTGAACTTTCTGCTCATCATGGCATTGCTTCCTGGTTGTTATACAGACTGAAACCTCATAGCCACAGATAGTATCTGCTGAGAGGAGGATTCAGTCTTTACAAACCCAACCCAACTTGTTTTTCAGCAGCAAACCGCTTTAACTGTGGCAATTTTCTTAGCAGGAAAATTTTTAGATGGTTGTGTGGTTTCTACTTTTACTCTATTTTCATTTGACACGTGAAATTTTTGGGAACAGATTGGTTTTCCTTAAAACTATGGTCCAAATTAATTTATACTGACTTGATTAAAAAGAGAGAAATTGCTACCTTTAAAAGATTTTGACCTCAAATCCTCTGATATTTGAGAAGATTTTTTTTATCCCCAGGATGCAATCCTTCAGTAGCATGTAGACAAAATTCAAGTAAAGGGAAGAGTAATGAAAAATCTAATATAAAGCCTATAATTTTCTAAAGATGTCTGTTCCCTATTAAGATCAAGTGCATGTCAGTCATCTTATATTTTTGGAACACCCACTGATTGTGGGAAGTATACTGGGTCCTTTTGCATATGTGGAAAATTTTATCCAGTATTAAAAATTATATTTTCTTTCTAGTTCAATGAATATACATGGAAAAGGAGACATTTTCTGTATTTTATTAACATAATTAATATGAGTTATTTAGTAAGAAAAGACCCCTAATCACATAAGCCCTGTCTCAAAGGGTCTTATCTTCATATAAACAATGAGTAGAGTATTTGTCTCATATTATTTGTAACAGGAATTTATGGGAATCAAACACAATGATAGATGTTAGAGTTTTATCAAACAGTAAGCACAAAATTAATAGTTTTTTTTTAAAAAGCACATATGTTGAACATAGTTTATAAACATTACATCTCCAGGGAGTTCCAGATTTTAGAATTCCAATATTCCTTATTCCAATTTCACCTAGTAATACAGTAAAAGAATTGTGTTATCCTTTTGAGATCTAATTATTGTCTTATATTGGAGAAAAATGACAGTGTTATCACTTTGAAATGAAAATGAAATGTTTACCCTCCCTTTCTACTTCATTTAAAAGCTTTCTTCTTGCTGTGTCTGGAAATGTCTCAGCACAATGTGGGTTTTCACAGATGGGCTGGTAAGAGAGTTGAAGGTACAGTTAGCTCCCAGCTCCTGGAGTGGAGGGTTAGTCACACTCACTCTTTAATGGTCATAGAACTGAGTTCCATGGCATTCTCTTTTTCCTTCCTTTTTGCTCTTCTTGCCCAGATTTTTAAAATTGTTTTAGTGTGTGGCAACAGTAAACATAGTCTAAAGCATCAGTCTCTTGCCCTTTTCTAGATTTCAAATATTTCATGAAAAGAGAATTCTCAATATAAGTATGACTTTTTGATTACTTAAAGATATTATTTTCTCTTATTCTCTTTGTACCTCATATATACCAAAACTTGGTGTAAATATAGTAAAATTCAAGATCCACTGAAAGCAGTTATATAATTATGTGTATATAATTATATGTTATAAAATTATATGAATGTAGAATATAAACACTTCCAGGTTTGCCAGGTTTACTAGTTTTCTTCCTTAAGTATTTTTCCTGTTTACAGAAGTAGTAAAGGTTATGTACAAAATACATTCTTACCATCTCAACAGACAATAAAATCTTGGCTCATTCCAGCATCAGCTTTAAAGTCTGAAGTCCAAAGTTCATCTAAGTACTATTATCTACATTAGATAGTGCAATGATGTTTCTTGTATAGAATATGTGTTGAATAAGTGTTTATGGATTAGTAAATTATGTTTATGGATATACAGCATTCCATAATATACTGGGCATGGTGGTATATGATTGTAATCAAGGGGCCAAAGCAGGAGAATTGCGATCTAGAGGCCAGTCTGGGCAAAGTTGGCAAGACCTTATCTCAAAAAGAAAAGAATTATAAGCATAGTTCAAGAAGTAGAGTACTTAACTAACTAGTACAAGGTTCTGGGTTTAGTACTAAGTACTGAAAAAAACAAAAAACAAAGAACAAAACCAAACCAAACACCCAACAACTGCAATTGAATTAAACAATTCCTTTTCATTAATTTTAAGGTAGCAATACATTGGGGGAAAGTGAGAAGTTATTTATGTTAACTATGGCCACATTAAAGGAGAATGAATAAGACCAGATGTCATGGGAATGAAACCACGACGAAAGAAGAGAGAGACCAAGGGAAAGGCATATGGAATTTTCCATAGTGATCACATCACTCACACACTCACCCTCTTAAATAATGTGAAGAGAGGGTTCTAAAGTGAGTTCACACATTTTTTTTTTTTTTGGGTCCGGTCGTGGAGCCTGAACTCTGGGCCTGGGCGCTGCCCCTCAGCTCTTCAGCACAAGGCTAGCACGCTACCACTTGAGTCATAGCACCACTTCCAGCTTTTTTTTCCTGTTTATGTGGTGCTGAGGAATCTAATCCAGGGCCTCATGCATGCAAGGCAAGCGCTCTACCACTGAGCCACCTTCCCAGCCCCGAGTTCACACATGTTTTTATATTCTGAGTCAACTTATGAGAATACTTTCAAACAGAGTCCAACTCAAACTGGACTTAGCAATAAAGATATGTAGTGACTCTCATGAATGAAAAGCTAGAGGTTGGTCAGTCAAGCATGTTTTGACGAAGGCTTTGTCTTTTTTTCCTGAGACTATATAAAAGCTCTGCATGCTGTTCTCAGGTTAGTTTGGTCATCAGAACTACATGCCTTTTTGCTCATAAGGAAGCAAGAAAGATAGTGAGAAAGGACTTGACATTCTTCAAAAACAAGAAGATTTCTGTATCTGTCTGAAGATTTCTGTATCTGTCTACCCTTAACTGGATTAGACATCTCTATTCCTCAGCTAATTACTGACGGACAAGGTGGATTAGGATTGGAAATAGGATAACCATGGTTAATACAAACCAACTAACTAGGAAGTACTCATTGTTGATATGTGTAATAAGTTTCAGTTTAACGAACAACCAAATTCCAACACTAAGCATGTGTTCAGCTTGTATGCCTGTGTTTGCGCTACAGTGCCTCTGCTCTATGCACCTCTCCTTCCCTGCTCCACACAGTCCTTCTAGGACTGAAACCAGCTTTTTATCTAGTCACTGTGGCAGAGTCAGAGGCCAACTAGAAGTATGCAGTGTCTCTTAGGGCTTAAGCTTAATAATAGCGACCAAGTTTTATAATGCTTATAGATTTTAAATACACCATCCCTTCTTTCTTATGCTATTGGTACAAACAAGTCATATAACTAGTCTTACAGTCAAGAAGAGGAGAAATACATTTTGTCTGTTTAGGAGGGGAACTTCAAAAACATATGGCAAAGTTGTAGCTGGTGATAAAGCAAGGCTGAGTCAAGTGAATCCTTGGCTTCAGTGAGAAGTTCAAAGAGTAGAAGGAAATTTGATAAAGATAAATACAATTTTAATGTAATGTTTTTAAAGTAAAAATTATGTATTAATAAACTTAATATAATTTTTCTTAAGATGTCTTTGGTTAAAACATTTATGAAGAGTAAAATACAAATTTAAATCAAGGCAGAATTGCTATAAGGAGGAGTAAAAAAAAATAGGGCTAATAACTCATTCTACCATAGAGAATCAACCCTAGTGCTCAACTTTTTGGTCTGTCTTGCTCAACCTTAGGAAATACACAGATAACTCTGCCCTCTTGAGCTTGATGTTTATTTCCTCTTAGATCTGTACCTCAACTATTTGGTTGTTCTGGAAGTCTCTATGAAATTTAATAGGAAAAATCTGAAGTAACTGCCCCTAAGAATAAAATTTTTCTTAAGATGTTTTTGTAACTTCCCCTAAGAATAAAATTTTTCTTAAGATGTTTTTGGTTAAAGCAAAAATAACAGACAAAAAAAACCAAGAGGAGAAAGAAAGAAGAAAGTAAAACAAAACAAGAAAACTGAGTTCCATTCAATGATTTTTGTATGCTAATCCATTCTTTGTTTGCTAGTTCCAGAACGGGTATAATTTCCAGGAAAATGATCATTTGTAAGGTATTACAATAATTCTTATAACGCTGAGAGACCAGGATTCAGAATGCACAAGTTGTAGATTTTAAATACAGTTCTTGGTTTGACAAAGTACAGTGAAAGTCTTTTTGGATCCATCACAAGTTATGGCATGGGTGCTTAACTTTTTATAAATGAGATCGGCTTAGGAATTCAAGAGCACACGTTTGTGTGGGGAGACCATTCTCTGATCTTATTTGGTGAGTGATATGCTAATCCCAGCACTGAGAATGTTGGCAGAAAGAAAGACTTCGAAGTTCACAGGGCTCAATGTGTGTAGAACTGCCATAGCTGCCACAGAACTATGCAGGAAATAATTCTCAAGGAAACAAAGGAGGAAAGCATTGTTGGGTCCAAAATTCTGTCATTGTTTTATGTCAAAAGCTGATCTCTTCTCTAGATTGAAATGCTAGAGCTACAATCTACTTTTTAAGTTTATTCTACTGGGAATCATCATCTGGTTTGGGTGGAATGACAACTACATTCTACCTCAGCTGACACTTCACCCCAACCCCTAAAACAACTACATTCTACTTCAGCTGACACTTCACCCCAACCCCTAAAACTTATGTAATAGGGGGTCAGGGGGGTTGACATTAAACTAAAAAAAAAAAAAGAATGGAGTGACTGATACTTACCAATATGCCCTCTGAACTGTTAGCTTTCTAATTGTTCTTATGGTGGCCTGCTGTGGAGTCTCCAGTTTCCCCACTTACAGCTGTAATGTACTGTGTCTCCATTCACCTCCTCATTAAAAGGCCAGTGCACCAACAGGAGGAGTTAGCTCAAGAGGAGTCTGATTCACAGTGACAGGGCTGTGTAGCTGGTGGGACTTAAAGTGGGAACTGAGAGGAGGGAGTATAAGCCCCTGAAAAGCTGTTGACAGCTGGGTAGTGTGGAGAAATACATGTGAGAATGAGTGACCTTTGGGGAGAAAATTGTTAGGAGAGGCAGAAGTGAAACCAAAGGCTTTAGAGGCCTCTATAGAGATACACTATGTATTACCATCAGTGTAAAGTGATGTTTATAATGCATGTGGGAGGGGAGGAGGTAAATATAACCTCTCAGGCTAATCAAGATTAGGAGCAAATACAGCAAAGGATATGTGGGATAAAATCCAACATACACAACAAAAATAGTTAATAGGATGCTCAGTTTCCTTCTAAATTTCTCATTTGAACTTGATTGTACACATTCTTGAGAATTATTCCTTCTCTAACCCAAGTGTAATTGTAATTATGCCATTTCCTTGATTTAAAACAGTTTGATGAATTCTCACTGCCTGCAAACTAAATTAGGCTTCCCTGCATGACATAGAATTCTCTTTAAAATCTGCTTTAGGGCCTAGAGTGTGGTTCAATTGTAGCACACTTGTGTAGCATGCAGGCAACCTGGTTTAATCCAGCTACTGAAGAAAACCCAAACAAGCAAGTAAACAGAGACAAACATGTCTAGCTGTAGGCTACTTC
Source organism: Dipodomys merriami (assembly GCF_024711535.1). Classification (NCBI taxonomy): domain Eukaryota; kingdom Metazoa; phylum Chordata; class Mammalia; order Rodentia; family Heteromyidae; genus Dipodomys; species Dipodomys merriami. Next base: position 12,075,606 of record NW_027206401.1, read on the forward strand.
ATTCAACATTCAAAATAAGTATTTACTCAGCATCTGTTCTATGCTGTTTCCAGGTCTAAGTACAACAGTGAACCAAGCCTTTTAACCCTGGTTCTCAGACTGTCACCTTGCAGGCCTCTTGTAGTTCCCATGTCACTCTTTCTCATTGTGCTTTATGTGTACATTCTTCTCTGCTCTTCCTGTCAGTCACCAGGAAACTCTTACTCCTTCAAGGCCTAACTCATATGTTAGCTCTTCTTCATAGCCTTCTTTCCCTGTCCAAATAGAATTAATTGCTCCCCATTTCTGTTTTCAAATAGTTCACAGTTTGTATTCCAAGGGATGGGACATAGAATTTTATTATTATTCATATTTACCTGTCTGGAATTGATTTATAAGACCAGTGAAGGAGTGAGGGTCCACAAGAGTAGGCAGCTACTGACTAAGTAAATGAAGGAAGAAATGAGTGAAACAGGCACAAGTCTGCATAGGAAGCACAGGCACCAGGTAAATGTGGGGGCAAGGAGCAAAAGATGAGAGCGCACGCGTGCAAGAGAGAGGGAGAGAGAATGAGAGAGAGCAAGAGAGGGGGGTAGGGGAAGGAGGGGAGAGGGAGAGGAAGAAAAAATGAGAGAGAGAGAGAGAGAGAGAGAGAGAGAGAGAGAGAGAGAGAGAGAGCGCGCGATAGAGAGTGAGAGAGTCAGTATGTGTGTCAGGGACAGAAAGACAAATAGACTCCTTTGGTTAGATGTACAAGAGGCAGGTCCCAGACTGTGGGACCTGCCGGCCTGGTTTGGAGGGCCCCATGCTAAAGACAGGCAGTGGGGAAAAGCTAATACTGAAGTTTGGGGGCAGAGTTCTGGTTGGTTCAAACCCTAATCTCAGTGCTTGGCTCTGGGAGATGTGATCTAAAATTGCTCGAAGAAGGGTAGGTCCCTACATCTGTGAGGGCATGTGAGTATGTAAGCATGTGTGCATGTGTATTTCTCTGCCTGTATGTGCATGTATGTTTACACATGTGTATGTGAAGAGCAGAGAGGAGAGATGGTAGAATAACAATGTTTGAAACCAGATGAACAGAGAAAATGAAAATATAGGAAGGAGTCTTCCAAATGTTAATCTGTACATAGAGCATTCCTCTGTGGTGTTTTGTGTGTGTGTGTGTGTGTGTGTGTGTGTGTGTGTGTGTGTGTGTGTGTGAGAGAGAGAGAGAGAGAGAGAGAGAGAGAGAGAGAGAGAGAGAGAGAGAGAGAGAGAGAGAGAGAGAAAGAGAGGAGAGTTGCCACATGCTTTAAAAGGGCAGCAATGGTAGCTAGAGGCTAAGGGCAGAGGTAGTAGAGGAGGTTTTGCTATTTCTGCCATTAGTAGAGAAGATGATAGATGCCCTCAGCAGCATCACAACACAGGCACAGGACCACGTTACCGTTCCTATTGACCCATTACTGGACACCTTATTCCTTTCAGAAGATTAACAAAATAAAAATGTACCGAGCTTGCTGACAATTTCCTTGCCCAGGGGACATAGGAAGAGTGGAAGGAGGTAGATGTGATAGATGCTAATGACAAGCCACAGTGCTCCTCGAGGACACCTTGAGAGGAAGCGTGTGTAACAAAGGAGACTCCAACGTGCGTTAATGAACTCTGTGTAGAATGTGAGCGATAAGTAAACTTGGTGACACAGCCAGGATTTGGGAAGAAGCTGCCCCCAGAATGCCTGGGGCACTAATAAATGACAACAGATCTGATTGGACATAGGAGAGGCACTTCCTTCCTTCCTCCCTCCTCTCTTCCCCCCAACAGTGTGGTGGCCCTGACGCTCTCTAATTAGCTCCACATCCAAAGGGTAGCTATAAAACTGCTAGGAAGACCATATGACTGAGATTAAGGCAAGTAAGGCATAAGAATTGTGTCAGAGAGGCCCACCCTACAACAAGCTGAAGCTGTAAAATGTAGCTAAGAACATAGAGAAGACTTTTACAATCACATTAAACCAGAAGATCAAGGGCTCTGTTTGGTGATGAGAACCCAGTAGTTAAAAGCATGGATTCTTGCCTCTCAGGTTCTATAAAACAAATTTGGATAGACTCTAGCTCATACAATTGTTTAGAGAGGTCAACAAAAAGAATGTAGGTCTGCTTGGAACAGCACCTGGGAGTACAGTAACTGTGTCCTCATGTATGTGAAATAGGTACTCCTGAGGCTCCAGGGAACTAGATAGTGACACAGTCAATGAAGTACCATAGTGAGGAGCTCACATCCAGGAATAAAGGCCATTGCGAGAGAGTAATCTGGTAGGTTTAGGGTAGGAGGGCTTACCTGGGCTAAAGATACTTACGATAGAAAGAGGGTGGGTGGGGAGGACAGTAGGCTTGAGGAGCTGAAGGCTGACTGCTAGTCCAAGGGAGCTCACAGCTCTCATGCTTTCTCTTTGTAATTTTCTGTGTCCATAAGAATGAGTTCGTGGCCGTGCAAAAGGAAAAGAAGCTCAAAAGAGTACCTCATTCTGTCACAGCAGAGCTGGTCTCTCAACCTGGGCCGTGTCAGCTGTCACCACTGACAGGCCCAATTCAGGAGCCTTTGCTGTTAACTTGATATTTCTTTGTGTTTATGTTTAATTCTAAAAAGTCACGGTCAAGGTTAGGCATAGTAGTTCATGCCTGTAATCTCAACTACTCTGGAGGTAGAGTTCCAGAAGATTGTGTTTGGAGGCCAAGACAAACATTTAAAACAGTCCCATCCCTACCAATAACCTGGGTTTAGTGGTGTATGCTGTTCATTACAGCCATGAAGAGGCTTAAATAGGAAGGTTGCCATCCAGGTTGGCCTAGGCAAAAATACACGACTCCGTTGGAAGACTAAAGCTAAAGGGCTGGTCAGTGTGACTCAAGTGGTAGAGCTTCTGCTTAACAAGAGGGAGAACAATGTCAAGCAGGATGCAGCAGGAGACCTTCAAATCAGTGCTTTTAGAATCAGTGCTTTTGCAATCCCACTTTTGGGCATTTACCCAAATGTTTACAAACAAGACCACACTAAAGCTACCAGCACAACTATGTTTATTGCAGCATTATTTACCATAGCTAAGATATGGAACCAACCCAGATGCCCCTCAGTAGATGAATGGATCAAGAAAATGTGGTATATATACACAATGGAATTCTATGCCTCCATCAGAAAGAATGACATTGCCCCATTTGTTAGGAAATGGAAAGGTTTGGAAAAAATTATATTAAGTGAAGTAAGCCAGGCCCAAAGAAGCATAGGTCCCATGGTTTCCCTTATTTGCAATATCTAGTATAGGTATGAGTCAAGCGGAAAAGGTCAGATAATGTGATGTTAGGAAAATGAACCCTTAAATATGTAGTTTAATGTTTTCGTTTCTTTCATGCATGTGTTTCTAACACATTTATAAGATTATTTCTTTGTTGCTTTGTATGTCCCTCCCCCACAGTGTAACCCCCGCTTTCACTATATTTGATGTCAGTATAACATGTGGAGGAGATGGGGACAAACAAGTCGTTTAAGGATTCAGGTGGACCTGTTGCAACAATGAGAAGTACAAAATGTCATGTCAAAACCAGCTTTACAATGTCGGTGTGGGGGGGGGGGAGGGGGGTATAATTGGGTGGGGGGAGGGGGGTAAAATTGGGTGGGGGGAGGGGGGAGGCGGGGAAGGGAAGTGAAGGGTAAACAAAGGAGGAGGCTGCAATGCTTGGTAAGAAATGTATGCATTATCCTGCCCATGTAATTGTAGCCCCCCTGTACAGTATGTTCTCAAATAAAATAAAATACAATTAAAAAAAAAAAAAAAAGAATCAGTGCTTTTGATCCTGTGGTGGCAAGTCCTTGGTCACTACTGTATATGCCACTGGTGGGCTCTTGGCTTGTTTGAGAAGCCAACAACCAGCTCCATTGCGACCATCCTCCACTGCCCAAAAGTTGGATCTTCAGACCTTTCTGACTCCAGTGTCATGTTCTCTCTATCCCATTTGTTAAACATATCATTTTTGGTCGTGATGGTCATGATGGGGTGTGCCTGTAATTCCAGCACTCAGGGGGTGGAGTCCAACTTTAGGAATGAATTCTCCAGCTTTGAGTTGCTGGATCTAGCCCAGTGCTTAGTATGTTCAGGACGATAAATGGATACCAGAAGGACTCATAGAAGGATGGATGCATGGGTAAATCCATCCCTGCTATTAGACTTCTTTAAAATACACTAGAAAGCTTCAGTGTCTGTATTCTAGGATATGTATTAGCATTGATATTTTACTGGTATATGGCATCTACATTTTCCTTATTTTGGTCTTGTTTATGTGCTTTATTAATTCATGAGCTATATTTATTTTCTTTGGTATCTTTTTCTTTTGTCCATCAAGAAGTCTGAGCCTGACTGGGGTGAGGGGCAGATGGGAGAGATGTTTGGTTTTGAAGATGGTGTGAAGAACTTCAAGAGTTGTTTCCAGATTGTACAATCAAGTAAGAGAAGGAAAGAATGCCTTCAATAAATAACCTGTAGCCACTTGTACCCACTTCTGTGGTTTAATTTTATTTCTTTAACTCCCTTTTTAATAGTGTGTTGTAGTTAAAGAAGCTAGCAACATATGGTATTTACAAAGACTATTGTATTTACAAGTTAGGGTATTTATAAGACTTCTATTCTAATGGGATAATACTGTCAGTGAGCAAAAGGCTAAAGATAAATCAATAAGGCAAAAGTCGAGCCCATTAACATCTTACTTGAGGTTAAAGCATTGTATTATATGGAGAAAGGGCTCAGATGAAGTATTTCCGGTTTCTTAGGCTATAGGGCAAAGAAAGGGCTTGGACAAACTTACTTCCATTCTTAGCACTCAAACTAGATACAATATAAATCTGATATAGCTTGTCTCCTCCAACATTCATCATCACTTCTGACTGGGCTACTTGATCTGTGAAAATGAGATTTCTTGAAGACCTGTCTTAGATTTTTCAAGCTAAATAAGATATATTGGTAATACAAATATTTTTGGGTCACTATATATCTTAATAAAATAACATTTACGTCTGGAGAGTGCGTCTGTCTGGAAAGCCTGCCCAGAGCCATATCTATTTACTTAAACCAGGAAAGGAAATTGGCTATGCCGCCAGCCCCTCAGTTCTTCCTGCTGTCAGGGTTGAAGACAGATAATTTTGGGTGCACACAGGCAGATTTCTAGGAGAGTATTAGCTCCCATGTTTGACACTAAGAATCAGCAGATGCTGAGCCTCATATCAGGCACAGCCAATTTCTCCTCTCTGTTTCAATCCCAAACCTATGTTGAGTGTCTAACAGAATTTCAGCGTCACATTGTAATTTCTGGAAACTATGGTTAATAGCAAAGTGATGAAAGGGCTGTGTTTTCAGGGCCAGTATTTTGAAGTACTTTCTGGCACAATACTTTTGGTGATTCCCGATGAGCACAGGACACATGTCACTTCCAGGCAAAGATAGTTTGTCTAGGGGTAGAGGCTGGGTACCATGTGAATTTGATGGCCTTCTTCAGGGGGAGCATTCTAGCTTCTCTAAGGACAGACGATGGGCCAAACTAATGTCATACAGTTTCTTGTACTGCAAATCATAAGGTATCTTAGTAGTTCATAGGCCTTGTGGTGGTTAAGAAACAACTGTTTTGTTTGTCTCACATTGAAACTTTATTAAACCATATATTCTGGAACATCTCAGTATTTTGACAATTCATCCTCAGGTGAAATGCTTCCATTTGGCATTGAAGACCATGTATTTATTCAATTGCTTATTATTGCCTATTTTACTCAAAGAAGTTAATGTGCCTTGTAATACCATACAGCAAAAAATAAATAGAATAAGATTTAGATTTCAAAGTGCTAACAGATTTTAATTTATAGTTAAAAATTACTTTTTGTTGACATTAGCAGGTATTAATATGACTCTGGGTGATTATTTGTGTTCACTTTAGCCTTAATGGAACCTTGTGATATTATATTTCTGTGAAGAAAAAAATTGAACCAAATGATAAAGATGCATGCTGGGAATTATGTCAGTAGAGCTAGAGACCAAAGACTGGCATCCACACCATCAAAATGACTGCTTAAGCCTGAACTTCACAAGGGTATGATTTAACTACAAATGTGTTAAATGGACAAGAAGGAAGGAGTGACAAACTGAGCAACCATATCCTACTCTATACAGATCAATGTATCAGATTCATAACAAAAATCTGGAGCCTGATGACCCAAGAAGATAATGTTTAATAGGGAGAATGTGTGAGAAAAAGCCAGGAGCCCAGAAAGGCAGTGAAGAGCACAGTTATCCAAGGATGAACTTCAAGAGGTAGCTCTTGTTGGGCAGTAGAGAGAGGGAACATGAGCTAGAAGGCCAAGAGCAGTTTCTCAGGTCAAGCCTTTATCCTTTTCAGATCTTCCTGCTCCTCTTTCTGGAGAATGCTCTCAAAGAGAACCCTCGGGGTCTGATTTGGTGGCCATGCATATATACAATTGGTCTCCAATTCTTTGGCTTGAACTCTTAAGTCAAATTACCATTTGGTCTGTAAATCACTCCAGACAGTATAATGTGGAATTAATTTCTGGTTATTTTTGCTTGGGAGTTTCATATATATGTAGTCTTGAAGATTTACAGACAACTCAGCCTTCCTTTGCGATTTAATCTATTTTTAACGTATTTCTTCCCATGGTGTTGAAACAAGGCAGGCAAATGGAATTAATTTGCAAGCATATTATAAAGAAGTGCATATTTAAACTAAAATACCTTTGCAGATATTTAACCTTTTCAAGTATTTATTTGATTGGTGTGTGATAGAAATAAATAAATATAACAACCCATAATAACACTTCAAAAACTTTTTATAAAGCTGGGTGCCAGTGGCTTATGTCTGTAATCCTAGTTATACAAGAGGCTGAGATTTGAGGATCATAGTTCCACACCAGCCTGGCCCGGAAAGTCTGTGAGATTCTTTTTTTTTTTTTTTTTTTTTTGGTTGGTCGTGGGGCCTGAACTCTGGGCCTGAGCGCTGTCCCTCAGCTCTTCAGCTCAAGGCTAGCTCTCTACCACTTGAGCCACAGCTCCACTTCTGGCTTTTTTTTTGCCTATGTGGTGCTGAGGAATCGAACCCAGGGCCTCATGCATGCAAGGCAAGCGCTCTACCACTGAGCCACCTTCCCAGCCCCGTCTTTGAGATTCTTATCTCCAGTTAACAACCAGAAAACTTAAAGTGGTGCTATGGTTCAAAGTGGTAGAGTACTAGCCTTGAGTGAAAAAAACTCAGGGACAGAGCCCAGGCCCTGAGTTCAAGCTCCATGACCAAAAATAAAAGACAAAAAAAACCCTATTATATAATTACTTACAGTATGAAAGAGCAACATTTTATTGATTAGAAGAATTTAGGCAAGGAAACTATTCTGTTAAAACAAAAACTAGCCCAATTAGGGAAAAAAGGGAAAGTGGTTTGCCTATATTTTTGAGTATAAGTATTAAATTTAGCCAAACATGTATTACCTTAGTCTGCTGAAGCTAAGTACCATAGTCTGAATGGCTTAAGAAATTTATTTCTCAGTGCTGGAGGCTGAAAAGTTCAAGTTCAAGGTGCTAGCTGGGTAGGTTTCATCCTGAAACATTTTCTCTTGGCTTATAAGTGGGTACCCCTTCAAATGACCTCTGTCATACAGACAAACTCACAGTGGGGTGAGGTACACTCTATTGTCTCGTCTTTTTAAATGGAAAGGCACCAGCTCCATCCAGTTAGGATTCCATCCTTGTGAACTCATTTAACCTTAATTATTTTCATGAAGATCTTTTGTCAAAAATGTAGTCACATGGAGGTTGGGATTTCAGAGCATGAGTTTGGAGAGGGGGGACAGAAATATTTAATCTATAAGATATGCTAATTAAATTTGTAGCTCTAAATATTTTTATCAGTTAAAAATATAACTGGCTGACGTCAAAAAGTAATGAATGAATCTTGATGAATATCACACTGTAAATTAGACCACAATAGAGAAATAAAAGATACTAGAAAAGCAGAAGGGCTGGGAAGGTGGCTCAGTGGTAGAGTGCTTGCCTTGCATGCTCGAGGCCCTGAGTTCGATTCCTCAGCACCACATAAGCAGAAAAAAAAGCCGGAAGTGGTGCTGTGGCTCAAGTGGTAGAGTGCTAGCCTTGAGCTGAAGAGCTGAGGGACAGTGCCCAGGCCCAGAGTTCAGGCCCCACAACTGGACCCCTTCCCCCCCCGCCAAAAAAAAAGAAAAAAAAAGAAAAGCAGAAAAAGATAGTGGTTCTTGCTTTGAAGTCCACAAGGCTTTGGTGTTGCCATTATCCTTTTATGATAATAATGATGTCCTACAGTTTGCAATTCATAAAATATTTTGTCCTACCTAATTTTAGTTACACTGTAATTCCAAACGCTGTCCTAAAAGGTCCACATCTATTGAACAGCAATGAGTACTAGCAAGACGGCTTAACATGGTAATCTCCCTGTGACTATACTGAAGTCCCCACTGTTGCTTTCTGTCATGCCAAGAACTAGCAAGCTAGATCACTTCTGTGGGACAAGAAATCATCTTGTGAGACTACTTGTGAGACGAAACTTGTAAGATGGAACTTTGAGATTCTTCTTTCCATCTTCTAGAACTAAGCAGGAAGATCCAAGAAATACAGGTAAGGAGGACCTCTGTCACATGGAGGTTACATGTATAAGGCCTTAGCAGCAGGCCTATTTCCCAGAGAATCTTTCATAAAATGAATGAAGAATCATAACTACTATGAAAACAGCACAAGGGAGTTTTTTGGTACAGGCATAGATGGAGTCAGAAGAAACATTCTGGTTAGAATTGTTTGCTTCCTTTCTGTTACTTTGAGTCTCAGGATGTCTGTAGCTGAGCTTTGGTCTGGTCACAGGACCTTTTATTCCCTTCAGCAATGCTTCTGTCTTTATGGCTGAGGACTTGACTAGAATGGTCCTGTCCTGGGGCAGCCACACCTGGTTGATAGGCTAGGTTTATCTCCTGGACCCATTGTGCACTGGGCTATGGGTTCCATAAGGACAGGAGCTACCTCTGCCTTGTTCAGCATTGTGTCTCAAGATGGCAGCTCAGTGACTGCCACACAGTAGATTCCCCAATAACTTCAGGCTGTCCAATGAGGACCCACACTTTGTAGTACTGAGTCTTGAGGAAGTAACTAAGTGTTAGCTTTAGGAAACAATCTACTCCTTGTTAAGACTACTGAAAATAAACAAGAGAACAAAATAAAGCCATTTGAAGAAGCAGCTTGAAAAAAAAGTGGTGTGATTTTTCTTACCAGTATCTAAGCTTACTAAATTAAAGTGAAAGCCCTGAACCATGTCAAAACATTTTACAGCTGCTTTCCTAACTGAGAGCCTGGAGTTGTGGCAGGGCCGTAACTCAGAGCACCATAAATTCTAGGCTTGTCCGTGGCATTGTTTTGATGGTGGTGTTATGGCTAGAGCAATGGTTTGCTTATGAAAGGGTTCAGCCTCTGCTTCCTGACTGAATTCCTGGGTCAGGTGACCTTACCCCATAATCCCAGTAAGCTCTATGCATTGGAACTCTGGGTGAGGATGAAAGTAATGGTGACCAAGAGACTAGGCCCAGCATTAGTGTGTGTTTGTCTGTCAAGTGATCATATGACAGTTGTGTTGGTAACAGTCAGACAGGCCAACCTCACTGGAAACACAAATACTGAGCATGTGTGATATCTGCAATGACCCCTTTCTGAAAGCTACTTGAGTTGGACATAGAGAAGTGCTTCCTAGCTGGGTATCAGTTGGTGAGGCACTGAAATTCCACAGCTAGTTGAGCTAATCCCTTATAGAGGTTCTGGAGATATTTCCACTGCTGCTGTCTTCCCTTCTGAACTGGTCATCTGAATATGATAAATGTGAGTTTTACTGCTAAGATTAGATATTGCCTCTGCCCTAGTTCTGTCTAGTCTAGTGGAGCAGTTTTCAATGTAAACATGAAAGAAGTTAAAAGAAAGTAAGTTCTGGCTGGGTCATCTAAGATGACATGGTCTCCATACGCAAGCAAAACAGCTTCCTTGGAACATGAAACCTGGATGTGCTCATATAGCCTATAGAAGATAGCAAAGAGAATTCTGAGTGGAAGAGGAAGTGGTATTATGACGGTGTCCAGAATGAGCAGGTGTTGTCTTTCAGGTCCTCTTCTCACAGTGAGAATTATTGTGGGTGGGAGTTGCTTGGTATTGTGGTTCATGATGTCCTTGGGGGAAGGGGGGAGGGGAACCATCCCCTGGTATGCCACTCTGAGAGGATAGAACCCAGAATGCCTGCATTTGACTGGCCAGTGGATCACAGTTCTTGCTCAGTACTAGGTCACAGCTGTACACATTTCAGTGAGTCTTAACTGCATTAAGTTTGAGGTTAATTCAGGCTGACTTATGGAGATGGACCCAAGTTTGCGATGAGAAACTAAGCATACCATGTGACTTCCCTCTGGGCAGAAGTAAAGGTGCAGAAAGACAGCAGAGAGGAAAAGACATGCTTTGTAGGCAAGAGAAAAGAACCATAGACTTCTAGAGACATAAGAGATGTTGGATATTTTGAAGTTTTGATGTGGAGTTTCATGGTTATTCCATTAGATCCTTGTTAGACCACTGAGTTATAGTCTATGCCAGGCACAAGGACTGGCAAGAGTCTCCTGGGAGTAGACATAGTAACTCATCCTTTAGGCTTCTAGGGACTGGCACATGGTGGTGCTTCCCCAGTAGAAAGGATTGGTTTTCAAATAAGGCCCCATAAGTGTGTTCTATTTGAGCCCCCAAGGCAGGCCTCATAGAGGGTGGCTGAGGCCCTTTGTTGTTACAGAGTGGCTCTCTGGAAGCCATCAAAGGCTGTGTGCGGATAGAAATGCCAGCCTCCCCACTAACACAGGATAGGACTGGGTTGATTCCCACCTTGGCAGCGCCATTATGTGGTCAGTGTGTGCCTGGTGATTCTGGGAGGACAGTACTAGGCAGGCAAGCTGCAGGAGTGCCAGGCAGATCAGTGCCCCTTGTAGAAGGATGCTGGAGCTGGAGAAGAGGAAACCAGCCCTAGGGACCGACATGTGAGCACCCCCTTGAGGGATACTACAGGAGGACTTTTCAAAAGGTAGGGTTGTGCAATAATAAGTGTGGATAAGAAAAATAGAATAAAGCCAGATTTTTACATAAATTGACTCCATATGAAACAAAGAAAGATTACATGGTTTTGTGTCTGACTCTCTTCCCTTACCATTACTTCAAGAACATTCTCCTATGCCCTTAAACAGCTATTATTCCTTGCTAAATTTTGAGGAAATTCAGACATCACGCTTCATAGCACCCAACAAAATCCACAAAAGAGATCTCCCCACAAATAAATTAAAACCTTTGACTTAGGTCAATTTAAAAAACAAAGGGAGTTGGGAAGATAAATGATTTGGCTCCATAGTGGCATGACGGATCAAGTACAATATAGCAAAATATCAGTCTTACGAAAAAAGTCAAAGGAAAAGATTATGCTCAAAATTGCTCCTGGCTGACTGGTCTCTGGGTTATTAATTCAAACGTCCCTCCTGTTGGTGTTGTTAATGGCTTCAAACAGCTCTTGTCTCCTCTTATGCAAGGGGAAAACTGGATGTGTTCCAAAGAAAATAGCAGTAGCAGAAGGAAGCCAACATTTGCAGCATTGTTAGATAACTCCAACTATTAATTTTCTTGAACTAAGTCCCTTTTCATTTTTCACAGATATTTCTTACATTGCCTAAATCTACAAGTTAGACATTCCTCATACGTAAAAAGACTTCAAAATAAAAAAAGAACTTTCTCATTTAATTAACATCATGTCTCATTTTGTCTGGGCTAGTTCACCAACATAAGACACTGAGAAAATAGTAGAAACCTCAGATGTGGTCATTTTCAGTTGGAGGTGGGAGATGGGGAATGACAAAAGGCGTTTAGAATCTTTGGGAATAGGGAAAGGAGTAGGAAGAAATGATTTGGAAAGAAAAAATTAACCCTACTCACATGAACCTGACATGTCCCCAAGTTGAAAACTACTTAGTGATAGGGAATCTTAGAATTTAAAGGACCTCCAAATTTATTCAACTTCAGGCTGGAATCTCCTTGACGGAATCTCATGATATATGCTTGATATATTCTTAAAAATCTATTTATTCATAAATTTTGTTAAGTAGTTGTACAAAGGAGTTTTACTTTCTCAAGTCAGATTATGAGTATAATGCACCTTGATCAATATCATCCCTTTCATTATTCTCCCTCATCTTTCCCAACTACATCCATACCCTCAGTTACATAGTTTATCTTTATTATTTTTTTGGTATTGTTAATGGATGAATTTGATATATATTGGTAAGCATGTAAAAATGATCAACTATAGTTGTTAGATGTTTATGCAAGAAAATATCACCACCACCACTACCACCTTTTAACCAATTGGAGGGTTTAAAACAACTACAAGAAAAATTACAAATCTGAAATGAACTATACAGCTAAAAGCCAGTGAGATTTAGAATCCTATTATGCACCCAGCACTTTAATAAAATGGACACACACTTATGTGAACAGTATTTATGGTCTTAAGTAAATTTGAATCTTCCATTGCATAATTGTATGAGAAAAGAAATGGAAGTATTCTGAGTTTAGTACCCGTGGAAATCTGTATTGGGGTTACTGATGGATTTCAAATATATTACTTTTTGCTCCCGTAGGGATGTATAGAGGGAAAAAACCCCACAGAATAGGAGGTGAGAATTTCAAAATTATAAGAAATATCTCCTCTAATACTATTTTTCTAAAGATATCATAGATATGAGAAAAACCAGGAGACATTCTAACTTAATTTCTAGATTTATTCCGTAACCAGGTGCCTGCTAGGTGCCAAGAACTGTCCCAGGACTATTAACAGTGAGTAGAAGAGACAAATTTTTATAAATAGATCTAGACATATGCTTGAATATCTCAAATGAGGATGATCTTAGTAGACATTTCATTCCTGGACCATGTTAGTGCTCAAAAAGCATTTCTTCTCCTGAAATTCTGAGTAGTGGTCATTTTTCCATTTCCTTCCTAACAGAACCATAAGTTTCTGCCAGAGAATAACCTGCTTTCCATTGAGCAGTCCAGGATGGTCAAACTAATTAGATGGATGTAGGATGGCAGAAGTATCTCCAGAAATTCCTCTGTCAGACTCTTCTTCTCACTTCCCTTAGACAATCAAGTGACAGGCATGTATCTACTTAATGTTTAATAAAACATACACTTCTGGGACTTGAATGTTGAGCCAAGTAATAACAAGGATCAATGACCTGGTTGGAATTCTTTTATTTTAGAGGTAATGTTTAGTAAGATGATACAGAAGTTCCTGATACTAAAACTTTCTGGAGCCAACTCTTCCCTCTGGGAGAGGGAATGAGGAGTCTAATATCTCTTTCAAGGGCAGGCTTGCAATGACCCAACTACTTTACAATAGGCCCCACCTCCTAAAGGTTTCACCGCTTCCCAGCTACAGGCTAGAAACCAAACCTATAGCTCACAGGCCTTTGGGGGAATTCAAGATGCAAACTGTAGTGGGCCTTAAGGAATTTGATATTTAATAAATGACTGTATCATAGTAGTACAAAGGAAAACAAGGCTAAGACACTGTAGAAAGCCCTCCTTAGGGGAAGTTTCATTTGGATGATGTCTCATATGCAAGTACTATACATAGTACTTGTATTATTGGTCAGTCATACAGAGGTAAAAACTGCTTTGATATTTTAAGAGGATCAGTATAATGGAAGAGACAGACATATGGCTCTAAAATGACATTTATGTGTGACAGGTTAGACTTAGAGATAAGAGCAGGTTGCTGGCCCCTGGATAGTTATAGGCCAAAGCAGGAAGCAGGGCTGGTTTGGTATGTCTTGGAGGTGGAACTTTATCTTGCTTTCTTGGAACCCAGAGGGTCTCTCCATATAGATGCAGAGCAGGGACTATGAGAGGAATTGACTTACACTGGGCACCCGGACACTGACAGTCACTATACTAAAGGGTCCAACTGAAACTTAGGTGCAGAAAATCTCATCCCCTGTCTCTTACCAGGTACTCACTGTCACATTCACTAACTTATTGCTTATTTTCTCTTGTCATTTATCCCTACTCTCCTCCTGCTATCTCTGCCTTCAGTTAGTGGATTACCAAAAGGACTTGTGTCTCTAGAGTTGGATCCGTGGTTATCAATTGAGAGATTCAAGGCAAGCAAGTCTGTTTCTCCAAACCTTAGTTTCTTCATCTGAAAAAAAGTACAATTCTGTTTCTTTGGGTTAAAGGAAATACTAGAAAAGAATGGAGTAGAATAAAATGAAATAGGCTAGGCTAGGATAGAATAGAATGGAATAGAATAAATGTAAATGTATGCAATGCTTGGTACATAGTGAGAGCTAAAAACATTTAATTATTATTATTTTTTATTACAATGATCACTCAGTTCTTCTTTTCTGAACAAAGCACATCTTCCCCTGCCAGGATCTCATTCCCTGTCTCTATGACTCTTGTGAGACCATAATTCCTCCTGGCCTTACAATGTTAAGCTTCCTTTGTTTCCAAGTCTGTGGGTAGACTAATGGTACTTTGATGTCAGCTTTGTGCTTCTCATTTTATCCTATCATTTTCCACTTATTAATGGACAGCTTGTCCACCATTTCCCCCGTGCCTTCTCTCAAGCACACTTCTTGTTTCCATTCTGCAATGTTACAGTGGTTCTGGGGAGTTTTCTGCCTCTCCTTCCATCTTTATAAATGTATTCCAAATTGGATTAACATCCCAACATACTCTCTCAAACTACTGTGGATGCTCTTTTCATCCTGCTCAGTAACTCATGTTCTGGGTGATGAACCCTGGTCCAGAAACCCCATCCCGGATCCTTATTTCCTGCCTCCACTCTTCCTTTTCTTTTCCAAAGTTGTGAAACTTCAGCTGGAAGAAGAGATGTGAAGGCTCCTCTTTCCCACCAACTGAGCTTCTGATGGAGGACCAGACATACAGTTTTGATATCTTCTCAATTACTTTAATTTCCAAAATAGAATTTCAAACTCACTTTCAAAATTCTTGGATTTGATTTTGTTTTGATATAGGATATCTAACTTAGCTAATTAATTTTTTTCTTTCACGATAAATTAGAAACTCATTTGTATATTGTTTCTAGTACCTTTTTTGATCTGTCTTATACAGAAAAGATATAAACTTTATTATCTCCAAATCAACTTTGAAATTTGAAATTTAATTTGTTTGAAAATGGGAATAAAACTTATTGAATGATTAGTACTGTCATACAAGCAATTTACAGAATGCAATTAAGCATGTAACTACAAATGCATGCCTATTTTCTTACCACTTCTTTTTTTTTTTTAAAGCACATTCAGTGGATTAGAAATAAAACCCTTGGCATTAAAGTGTCACTGTTCAAGTTCACAAAGCCTGTGGTGGTTAATCATTGGCTCCATTGCCCTATTCATATGCAATAAAAGAGGACCATTGTCTGTATCTCATCTCCCCTTTTTACTGTTCCTCCAAATACTGATGTGAAAGTTCAGAAACACAAGAACTGAATTGTTAAGGCTTCAAGGTTAGTGAAGATGCCTAGTATTAGAATGTAAGTATCCTGAAGGTCAAGAGACTTGCCTCTTGGGTCACACAGAATGTTTTCCTTCTCTGAGTCTTCAGTCAGGAGTGGGCTGACAGGCCCAGTAAGTGAGCTAGACTGATTTCTACCCAAAAGCACTTCTGTCTCTTGCAGTAAAACCAAGCACAGTGAATGTCCAGAAGGTCCAGGGAGTTATGTGGCCTGTTTCCAGTTCCCCTGATCTGCCTGACCAGCAGCAAAATATTTAATGTAATCTCTCAACTTTCCTTGTGAATGGCAGTGTATCAGCAGCAAGGCAGGACAAAAATAGACCTTCTACTTCACTACAGCTCATCCTTATGGCCTTGTAGAGTGAAGAGGCTTCCATTAAAGTCACTCAGTTCTCAGATTTCCTGTTGCTGTATGGATGATGGTTGGTTAGAACCATCAGTTAGCTTATGATCAAGGAGATGGAGCCAAGTAGCACGTGGGTCAGTGAGCTTTGCTCCAATTCCCATCTAGAGACATTAATACATTTACTTTTCAACTCTATAGTCTTTGCCCCAGGCCCTTGACCTAGAAAATATCTATTAGCAATCTAAGTTAATCCAGAGACCGGTTTATTAGTTCTTTTAAAATAGAATAACTCAAGTCCTGACAGCTGGGGGAACAGGGGACTAAGATCTCCACAGGGCTAAAAAGCACAGCTTTTAGCCATGTCCGGCACCAGGGATTCCTATTGCCAATATTCCTACAATGGGAGCAGAGGGAAAGTGTGCACTTTAATTTTACTCTCTGGGTCATGATGAGTATGTGGGTGGGCTTACCATGTTGAGTACAGGAGTAGATGAATGGAGGACAGACTATGTCCACTCAGGATGAAATTGCAGAGATAGGTATTATGTCTTATCAACAGATAATTACTGCCAATAAAACAGATTAGATCCCTTTGGTTTGTTTAATCATTTCCACCCAGAATGTCTTTGGCCTGGAAGAGCAGTTAGGATTTCATTATCCAAAGTCCATTTGGCCAAACTTGAGCCTTTGGACATTCAACTGTATTTAGAGCCAAGCTTTTCAGTATTCTAACTTCTTACTCACTTCTGAGAGAGGCATTTCCAGAATGTAAAATTAGTCAATGCCTTGAGCAACCACAATTAGAATAAAGGAAATTAAAAACTTTTGGATCCAAATAATAACAAATAATCTCAAGAACAAGCAAACCTAACCAACTATTATAGTCTGTTTGCTAGTTTGAAAAAGCACTGCAAAGGGCTATTGGAAAGTCAAAGGTCATATTTTAAGCTCGTTGTATTATAGACATGAAACTTAAGGTGAGAAGTGACCGGGATTGATACCAGAATCTTAGCAGAGAGGGTCCAGGGGAGGGTTCTTTGTGACAAGCCAAGTTGTCCATATTGCCCACCAAGCTTTTGATTCCCTGATTATCCTGACTACCCTCCATCCAGCCTCCTATTCCTGTCCTGCTGACACTGTGCAGACTCCAGATTCTCTTATGGAACCAAGCCATGAAGCATCAATGTGGCTCATGGAGAATCCAGCAACCAAACAAAACCTCTGTGCATGGATGATTGCCTCATTCACATAGAGTGGGTCTGTGGATATCAGGGGAATAATGATCTACTGTGGTTGATGGTAGCAGAAGGTACACATTGTTTGGTAGTAAACATCGCTTTTCCCTAAACACACACACACGCATGTACATACACACACACATCAACTCAAAAGTCTTTCTTTAAAGGGTTACTTGGCACTATCTACATGAAGCACATATTTTCTTTGTTAGCAAAAGCACAGGGTCAGAGCAGGGTTTTACTTTGCACGGTTGACAGTTTCATCCTTATTTTTGTGTTGGGTTTCTGACACTTGGCAGTTTTTCTTCCTTCCTGCCCCATCCTCGGTTTTGGCATCTCAGGGGTTTTCTTCTATTTATCTATCTTCCAGCTCCCTGCCCATCATTCACACAGACTACCCTTAGGACTCAGACAGCTGGCTTGCTGGTTTTCCTTGTGGATTATACTAAGAATACAAGCTGGAGTTCCAGTCTTTAAAAGATCCCCTATGTGAGTGTAACCCTTTAGTTGATCTTTGTAAGTGTTCTTAGAAAAGAACAATTCTGTTTGAGAATCACTGTGTCCACTATCCAATGGGCTATTTCAGTATCTGCATTGATTCTCTGAACGTGTGTGTGTGTGTGTGTGTGTGTGTGTGTGTGTGTGTGTGTTTGTGTGTGTGTATGTGTATGCATGTCTACCCTCCCACATCATACCACACACACAGACACACATATACCCTTGCACACACATGCTCATATAACTCTTACTCAACTAATTGGCCATGGCCACACTGGAGGTTTTGATGGTTGTTAGAGGCCAGTGCAATTGAAGTGGCACTTTGGGACTCTTAAACTGAGCACATTTAAAAGGCTGATTTAGAGAGAGCTTCAACAAAGGCTCTTTCAATTATATTTTTCCCCTGCTTTGCCAGTGCTCACTGCTGGGGCTGGTCAGAGGCCGGTCCCTGAATCATTAGGGGGCCAAACCATTAGGTGTTCCTGCTTACTCTGCAAATATAACAGGCTTATCACGTAGAACTCTGTCTCCAGCTGGTTTAAAATGAAGGTGATGCCAGTGGGTAGCAGCTGTTCCAGGCGGGGGAGCCAGGAGACATGGGGACATTTCACAGTGCAAAGAGATCAGAGCAGAGCACCCTGTACAGTACTCCAAACCCTGCCATCCTTTTATGACAGTGGCTAAGGGTTGTGAAGGGCAACCTGTCTCCCCAGGGTCCTCAGATGCCACCCTCCCCTTGCCAACCAGATCCTGGGCAAGCTCGGCACTGGCTTTCAACACATGGAGCCAAAACACTTAGCAAATTATGAATAATTCATACATTTGTAATTCAAATAGTCACAGTGATGCATAATTCAAATGAAAAGTTGTTATTGAGAATGAGGAGGAAATGGATTCATTTCAGAGACTTTGTTTTTAAATTTTCAAATTATTCTCTTCCTTGGATTTCAAGGCTGGGGCAGCTTCTATTTGTGCAGCTCTTTTATCTGCATTGGTGCTGGGCTTAATGAATAGATAGAATGTGGCTAAGCCTGGGATATTTCACTCAATAATAGATACTAATTTGCTTTTTCATCCTGAGAATTAAGGATACCATACAAGACCTATTTGTTCTCCTTCAGGAGTTTAGCTGGCTTCCTGGCCCAACTATGCTAGTAGACTTAAAGCTATACATGATGGGGAGATTTAAGCATCCACATAAAGTAGAGACACAAATATACAGAATTTTCATGTACCAATACCCAGACATAAGAATTTTCAAGACATCCCTTGCCATCCCATAATTACTTTAAGTCTACATTAAAACAAGTAATTACATTTGTAAATACTTTAAGCATGCTGGGAACTCTTTCTGACTTTTAGAAAGCATGGCTGTGTCTTACCCAGTGTTCTGAAAAGGCTCCTCACTGGGGCTGTGTGGAAGGGACAGTTACTGTTTCATGGGAAGGGAAGGCAAGTTGCAAAGTGGCCTCACCCCCAGTGACATCACATAGGAAACCAATCCCTTGAAGGAATGCCCTGAAATGCCTCTGCTCCCCTCTGGTCCTTGCCAGCGGCTTGGCATCATGGGAATGTGCCATGTCTGCGCGTTGGTGGTAAGATGATGCGCGTTCCCTCAGAGCTTGTATCAAGTCCTATCAAGTGTTTTGGTTTGCTTGCTCTGGGACATCAAGAAGCTAGCTTTTTACAAGCAAACGTCTTCTCTCTTCACGTTTTCAAAACATGGTAAACTCTACAAGTTGCAGTTAGGGTGATCAAAGTTTATTGAAACAACAATGAAAGAAAGAACAAAAGAAAAAAATAATGTAATTTGAAGCAGTGAATCTGCACTAAATGTATACTTGACAACCATAGTCCCCTTAGGACTTATAGGAAAAGGCTGAGGAATTTACTTACGTTTCTGCCTTTCATGATCCAGATATCATGACAAGAAAAATTTCTACTGCCAACATAAAAACTTTGTATATGAGAAGTGACTCTTGCTTTCCAAATATCTATGTTTCTGACAACTTGTATATTACTGTTCCACTTTTTTCCCCTTTCTTGTTTTGTTTTCAAGAGGAAGTATAATTACTATCCAATCTGTAATCCTCCAAAGGAATTTTGAAGTAAATTTGCTTGAAAAGCAAAGAACTCTTTTTTTTAAGTGAATAAAAACCCCGTCCAATCCTCTCTTTTTCTCTCTTCTTATCACCATCTATCCATTTATCTGTGCACTCTTTCCTATATCCATTCATTTATCAAACACTTTCAGCTCTAAACATTTTGTTAATTAGTACTTGCATTAATTTAGACATGGATGCATTCAGTGTTGTCTAGTAGGCCTCCTGGAACTAACAAATTGAAACTGTACTGGGCTAAAAGTACATTGTGATTAGGAAAACACAAATGACTTATATTTGTTTTTACATTTAGTGTCTTTTTTTTTTTTTACTGGCCCTGTGGCTTGAACTCAGGGCCTGGGTGCTGTCCCTGAGCCTCTTTGTGCTCAAGACTAGTGCTCTATCACTTGAGCCACAGTGTTACTTCTGGCTTTTTCTGAGTGGCTGGAGATAAGAGTCTCATGAACTTTCTGCCAGTCTGACTTCAACCCATGATTCTTAGATTTCAGCTCCTGTGAGCCACTGGTACCAGGCATAATGTCTTTTTATTTTTTTAAATTAATGTTTTAAGTGAACAGACATTATTCTTTGGTGAGCTCAGAAAGGTCCAAAGATCTGCCTGTCTTTGTTGCTTTCTGACTTGTTGAAGAGTAGGCTCAGTTAGGACAAAGCAGTTTTTACCTAGGAATGACAGCAAATATGAGTGTAGATTCCTGAGAACAAATCATCAGAAGTAAGTTCATGGGGCTGTGTGCACATCATTCATCAGCAATCTGATGAAGTGCAGCATGTTCATAGTATAGAGGTACAAGAGAATTATGGGTGCATGGACATCCTTGCCTCCACCCCAGTACATAAATACATACACATACACATATAAACACACACACAGAGGCATGCACACACAGAGGCATGCACACACAGACATACAGACACACATACACATACACACACACACACCAAAGACTGACAGGAGGGAGCAGAGATTACTTTTCCCTGACCCTGAATTTTGATTGGCTCTTAGTTCACAGCCATGCCTAAGCTGAAACTATTTCCTGCATTCTAGAAAGGATTGGCCCAGCTCCAAATCCAGGTCTCCATGCTATACAAAGCAATAGAACCCATTGGATGGCTAGAAACAGGATCTTCTTATCTGTCTTGTTACATCCAAGCCTGATTTAATTAGAACCCGGGTACATTCCTGCTTTTCTGTTTTGTACTTTCACCAATGCTTTTGTACATTTTGGCAGCTTGAGCCCCCATTTCGGCTTTGGGGCTATGGAGAGGAGAGGAAAGGCCTCAACAGGACTCAAGTCCCTTTTCTCTTAAGCAGTGCCTGGGCCTGGTGCCTGCTTATTTTCCCTGTTTATCCTTCTTGAACTTTTAATGCTTTGATCTTGGATTCTTAGCTGTTAATATTCTGCTTCTCCAGTTTTGCTTGTTTTTTTTTGAATACTTGTAATATTATGGTCTGTTTTCCCTCAGTTCTTAAGCAGTGGGAACTACCTAACAGCAGATCATATTTTTTATTCACGGGCTTTGACAGGAAGAATGTTCTGCTTTTTGCTGACTTCCTTGTAACTTTAATATGAGTTAAAATTTATTTGGAACCCATCCAGTTGAAAATAAAATGATGTCCCTTATTGTGAGCTACAGGACAAATAACATTTCCGTGAGTATTGTAGCAAGGTGATTGAGACACAAGAGGGGACAAATGCCCCAAGGGAGACCCTTCCCCCTCTCCAAATATCTTGTCACCCTGCTCTGTTTGAGTCTACCTGCAAACTGCTTTGTCCTAATTGAGCCTCCTTTTCAACAAGTCAGAAAGAAACAAAGACAGGCAGATCTTTGAGCCTCCTTTCAACAAGTCAGAAAGCAACAAAGAGGCAGATCTCAGGACTCTTCTGAGCTCACCAAATAGTAATGTCTGTTCACTTAAAACATTAATTAAAAAAATAATACCTTGAACTGTAACCTCTCTGTACAGCATCTTTTCAAGAAAATAAAATTTAAAAAATACTTCATCTCCTGTTCTTCTGCCTATTATCCCACTTGTCCTGTCAAAGAATTTCAGACTACATTGGGAATCTAACAATTACTGAATATTTTTCATTTAGACATTGAATCCCATATTTTTTTAATTAACAGATCAATATTTTCCCCCTTCCAGTTTTCTGATGTATAAAATGAATTTAGTTATGGTCAAGTTTTAAAACCCAGATGGATTTTGATGGCCTACACGCAACTTCTTGAGTTGGTATTTCTGATTTTCTCCAAGATTTATTTCCCTGTTGCCTACTTTTGGAATAATTACAAATTCTCCATTTCTATTGTTTGGCATGTAAACCCCTAAATGCAATGACAGTGTTTTCATCTTGCTATTGTTCTTCTACTTGGCCCAAATACACATGATGAATTATGGTTCTAAAGTTGTGTTAGCCTTAAATGTCAGTTTTTTAAAAAATTAAAAGAAATTGTAAACACTTGACCAAAACACAAATTCCAGAAAGAGACCAATTAACCCCAACATCCTTTCAATAAAATGAAAAATAGCCAGAGAGCAACATACGCTATCAATTACACTGACACATTCTTAAAAAATATGTATGTAGGAGAAAATACCTTAATTCCTTTGTCAGTTCTCCTTTTTATTTTTCAAGAGTCTGCTTAACTCCCTCGTAAAGGTATGTAGGGCAGCATTAATCTATGTATCAACCTGTCCATGATTTAAAAGGCAAAGCAAAGAATAGTCTTCCCTGGCCACTTTAGGACTGGTTTCTTCCTGTTGCTCTTTTGTTCGTGAAGACATTTGTGTTCTCTCGTACCCCTGTGGCACTGTGGGCTGGCATGCTTCCCTGGACAAGCACCAGACTCTGGCAGGATGAATATTTCCTTTGTGTAATCTGAGTGAGAATCACAGCAAGTGGTGCTCTAAGTTACTCTAAACCAGGGATTACCCAGAGCAAAAGAAAAACAGGATCCATCATTCAGAGTTCAGCCCAGCAACCGCTGATATACACGT
Source organism: Dipodomys merriami (assembly GCF_024711535.1). Taxonomy (NCBI): domain Eukaryota; kingdom Metazoa; phylum Chordata; class Mammalia; order Rodentia; family Heteromyidae; genus Dipodomys; species Dipodomys merriami. Next base: position 12,098,431 of record NW_027206401.1, read on the forward strand.
CAGTGTTGATTGTACAAATGGGAGAATTGATAGGAAAAATCCGTGCATTTTTACTTAATCCAGGAAAATGGTTTTTGAAGTTTCAGAGAGCAAAACAAATTAATTTTGGCTAAAAATAAGGTGTCTGTAAGGGAGACTCTGGCTACTTTCCAAAATAATTGGGTCACCATATTGTAATGTAATACTTAAATGCAATTAGCTCCTTGTACTATCTGAAGCGTGTGCCAGAAATACATGATTACATCTCATTCATTATCACCTTTCCCAGCTCAGGGGCTGCCATCAGCATCATTTTCTTCAAAGGTCAGCTGTAGTTACGGCACTGAGAACTGTCTATGTATATTTAACTTCGGGGATGGGTCCAACATGCCACTTTAAAAGATGATCATATTGTTTTTCCTGTTTTCCATTTCTGAAAAGGCAAGACTTTGGCCAGTGGGTACTCTATGTATCTGGCTGCAAATAGGTTCCCAAGAGCCAAGTAATGTGGTGCCTAATTTCAGCATTCACTTAAGTAAAATTATTTATGAGGGACTGTACGGGTTGGTTCATTTGTTGTTGTTGTTGTTGTTTTCCCTGCCTTTTCCTAAAGGGGGAGGTGTGTAGTATGAAATAGGCTGGAGGGATAGTTACATTCAACTTCAGCTATAAATGCATTTAAAGTATGGCTTTGATGATTTAATTTAGGTGTGGCACATGGAAAATGTAATTAAATGTCCAGAAAATGGAAAACCATCTTTGAAATCATCATTAAAGCAATTCTCAAATAATAGGTCAATGAACCTGTATTAGACCTTGAGCCACCCATAGGTAATGGGATCTGAGGTGAGGGAGTTTCCATTTCTTTCCACCCGGGTTTGTCTGGCAAACTGAATGTATTTTCCAATGGACTAGGATGGGGCAGGGAACCTGAATTGTACTTCATTAAATGGAAAGACAGTAAATGGATGATGAAAAGCACACTCCAATTTGGAGACATATGGGTGTTCTACATCATTGCCTGTCAGAGGCTGATGGGTCTTCAAGCCAGTTCTTTTGATTTCTCTTCAGCTGTACAGATTCTGCAAACTAAAACAAATGAACAGAGAGAGGAGGTGCAGGAAAATATTGTCTGAGAAGTTGTCCTCATTAATAGTCAGAAAGCTCTGAGGAGCAAATTCCCAGCAGAAACTCAAACAGGCTCTGTTGTTTGGGAGAAAACAGAGATGATGGTTCCTCATCCCCAGAGGCTTTCTGTGAGGAAATAATATTCCTTTTGATATTTGTAAGATAGTCTTTGGAGTTTCTATTTAATGTTACATGCTTGTTTTTGCCTGACACAAAAGAAGAATTTTTTAACTAGGCTTAATCTCAGTTGAGAACATAAGTTTGATGTACGAAATAATGAATAGAAAGGGGTACGGTTCTACAAGAAAGATGGATCTATAATGTTCTCTATCTTCTTATTAATTTTCTTTGTTAAATAGTAATTCCTAACAGATGTGTTATGGATTACTTGGGAAAATGATTCTAGCAAAAGTTTTTCTAACTGCACAGACTATAGATAGATTACAGATATATACATATATAGGATATGATATTTCATTATATATTAAATCTGAGATCATATATGTCTATGGAGAAGGGGGCAATATTGCACTGTTAATTGTGGATAGGTTTTAGTAAGAAAGGATAATGGGGGAGAGGAATAAATGCCGCTTATTATATTCTTCTGGAGAAACAGAACCAGTTACATACATATATATAAATTTGAAAAAGAATTTACCATGAGGGACTGACTTATATGACTATAGAACATGAAGAGTTCCAGTCTTCTGTCTGTAAGTTGCAGGCCCCAGAAGCTGATGGGATAGTTCCAGTTCAAAATTGAAGGCTTGAGTTCAAGAGTGGGTGTCAAAGGACAGAAGATGGATGTTCTAGCTCAAGTAGAGATAACAAATTCATTTTTCCTCTACCCTTTTGTATTTGGGCTCTCAATGGAATGACTAACAGTTACCCCATTGTGAAAAATGACATTTACTTTAATCTGCTGGTTCACATGTTAATCTCTTCCAGAAATGTCCTCATAGACACACACACACACACACACACACACACACACACACACACACACACACACACACACACACACACACACACACACACACACGAAAGAGAGAGATAGAGGGGGGAGGTAGAGAGAGAGAGAGAGATATAAGCTACCTGGGCCTCTTTTAGCCCAGTCAAGTTGGCAAATAGAATTAACCCTCATACATACATTCATGTAGCCAGGAGGCAGTGAGTTGCCTTTTCCCTAGTTTGGTAATAAGAATACAACCGGGAATGGAATATTGGTATTTCCAAATGTCAGACGGGTTCAGATAATTAAGAAGTCACTGCTTTCCTACTTTTATTCCAGAACTGATTACCCAGAAAATGCCTATTCTACAGAGACTTTATTTTTTTTTAAATGCTCCCTTATCCTTGAATAAGTGGAGACACTTTGCCTAGTAAGTTAAACACTATGGTTATAGGAACTATCATTTGTTCTGCAATGGGAGGATCAAGAAAGAAGAGCCTGCCTTCTTTGAGGGTTCTTCTTAGGTTGGCTGTGGTGGTAAATTTCTGGGCTGTCCAAGGGCTTGGAAGGAGCAGTTATGAGGTGAAGACAATTTTAAACAAGCACAGATATGCTATTTGCCTTTTCATGGGGTTGACTTTGCAATTGATGATGCTGTGGTCGTGGTCCTTAGGATGTCAAGGTAGTGACACAGTGCTAAGTTACAGGGTCCTCCACTGTCCTCACTTGCACAGAGGATATGCTGATGTCACTTAACAATGTTCTTAGGAAGCAGTAAAAATGACATAGTAATATTGACCTTCATTTACAGGTCTTCTGAGTATATTGCAAAATAGGAATCTTTTTCCTAAAAAAAAAAATAACCTGAACTTTTCATTTGGAGGAATTACTGACATGTGGACTGGTTGTTCAGACTTGGATATATAGCAGATACCTTCTTGAAGCTGAACTAATGGAGCTTGGGGTTTCAAGGAAAACAGCTGGCATTATTGGTTGCCAGAGATACAATTCATGTTTTCAAGTAAAAATGTGATATTTAAAAACTTAAATCTTCCACTGTGGGCTTGACTGGATGCTTGCCTAAACTCTAGAACTTTTCTGATGAGATTTGTAATGATATTAACAAACACAGTTTTGGAAGGATGCTAGACAGTGAACTATGCTATCATTTAAAAGATCAGAATACCTCAGTGGGTTTCCACATGACCAGTGCTTGAAGTCATGGAACAGTGTATATGTTCACAGTGAACTATAGTTGCCATGGGCTGAATGTGTCCCCCAAAGTTCATGTATTGGCAACAGTCCCCAGTGTCACAATATTGGGATGTGGGTACTGATAAGAGCTGATCAGAGCATAGAAAGAGGCAGCACCGGGCTGGGAAGGTGGCTCAGTGGTAGAGTGCTTGCCTTGCATGCATGAGGCCCTGGGTTCGATTCCTCAGCACCACATAAGCAGAAAAAGCCAGCAGTGGTGCTGTGGCTCAAGTGGTAGAGTGCTAGCCTTGAGCTGAAGAGCTGAGGGACAGCGCCCAGGCCCATAGTTCAGGCCCCATGACTGGACCCCCCCCCCAAAAAAAGAAAGAGGCAGCACCCTCATGAGTGATTACTTAACTTGAGAGTGGGTTGTTGTCAAAGCAAGTTTGGTCGTGTCTTGCTCTCCTTCCCTTCTACCATCTGTGATAGGATGACATGGCATGAAGGCCCTCACCTGATGCCAACACTTTGAAGCATGGCTTTACACTCTCTAGTACTCTGAGTTGAATAAATTATTGTTTATAAGTAACCCATCTCTGGCATTCTCTTACAGTGCCACAAAATGGACTAAGACAATAGTCTGGAGTTCAAAGTAAGTGATAGTAAAAGTTTGTTGATATGGACTCCTGTCCATTTTTGTAGTTAATCTTGTTAAAAAGAAACTTCCATTTGTTAAGTTTAGGTAAGGCATTAAAGAATACCCATTAATATCTGAAAATACTGTGAAAATATTCCATTTCTTACCAACTACATATCCATATACAACCAGATTTTCTTTACATATTTCAACCAAAGTTGCATGTCACAACAGACTGAATACAGAAGAATATATAGAAACCTGGCTGTTCTGGTAAGCCAACCATAAAAGCGATTTGTATGTGTGTGCATACCTCACCCATGAAAAACACCCATGGCTTAATCTTCATGAAAATGCTACTTTTGTAAACATATAATGAAGTTATTATTAAGAAGGATAGAAGGTCCTGAGCTCTTAAAAAAAAACTGAGAACTTCTAATCTATATGTTATAGTAAGGATCTCTTGGGAAGCTAACAAAAGTAATGGAAGAATTTGGGGAATGTGGAGAAGGGGTAGAGTTATCCTTGTTGTAAACTGTTTATAGGATACCAGAGCAATGCATAAGCTGTAGGGGGTGAATCAGAGCTACTGACTGAAAATAAAGGCAACATAAAATAGTGGGTAACCTTGAAAACTAAAGAACACTTTGTTCCAGCTCTTTTCCCCTTAATTAATCTCAAATACATTTTCCAGCTCTCCATTCTTAAAAAAAAAAAGTAGGGATTTAAAGAACAGGTTTTAAATGAACAAACTCAGTTGTACTATCAGCAAGACTACTTCATTAACTGTGTGATTTAATGGCTACATCTTAATGGTTACATCAACATCCTTATTGGTAGAATGAGATAATGACATATACAGTAGATGTGAGCTGTGGTATTGTGTACTTATGTACTTGATTCAGTGCTTGGAATATAGTAAGTTGTCAATGTATGTGAACAGATTAATCATACATATGTGCTTGTGTGTGTATGTATGCAATAACTATACCAAAATATAAAACACTTAGGAAAACAAAAGTTAATTTAGAAAACAGGTCTAACTATAGTGAATGGTAGTGCTGCTTTTCTTAAAAATAAAGGTTTCCTAATAGTGAAGCTTCTGAATTTTGTTCATTTAGATTCTGGAAAAGGACCAAAGTGGCCCCTTTGAATTTCTGGCTATCACTGAATCCCCCTCCTCCATCCTTTCCAGAGACAACTGCAGTTAGAAACTGAGTAAGTGACAATGAAATGAGGTTCATAAAGGAAAGATATGTGAACCAAAGAGAAAGTCCACAAGTTTCCTGGACACAATCGTTCTTTTCTAAATCTGGTTTTTGCTGGCAGGATGCTAGTGGTCTCTTTCCTTAACAGTCAGGGATTTTTACTGACTTTCTGAAAAGTCCTAGGTTTCCATTCTCTACTCACTAATGCGCATTTCCCAGGTCTCTCTACTGATGCCCAGTAAACACACTCAAAACACAAAGTCATAGAATCCTTCCTTGCAGAAACAGTGGCTATTTCTTGCCTTCTGTGCATTCTCAATGGGTTTGCTCTGGAGAAATGAACTGTGTCTCAGGTCCATCTTCATCCAGGAGAAGAGCATGCTTTTATGTGCTGGATCAGACTTAGATTTGCTCTGCTGTGTGACCTGGACCCAGTCAACTTCTCTGAGGCCCAGTCTCCTCATCTTTCCATTCCTATACCAATTCTGTCAGCTTGAGGATTATGTGGAGCATAACCACTAACATGGAGCATGGACCATGAACCCAGCTAGAATTAGTGTCAGTTCAAGGCTTGAATGCACTTTTAAGTTTAATGCAGTGTTCCCTTTATGTATTCTTTCATTCTCTTTTAATCCTTAACCCAAATCAATCTTTTTTCTGACATAAGCATTTTAATAATTTTTTCCTGAATGAGTATTCGCCCTTTTTCTTGAATAAATATGAAACATGTGCAGTATTCTTCTGGCCTTCTGGAAGAATAAGGGGTTCTGTGTTTCCAAGAACCAATTTATCCAAGGACCAAATTCACCACAAAGAGTTTCTTAAGGTAGCATTAAACAGAAGCCACTGAGAGCTGTGAAGATTTTTACACTTCTAAGTGGATTTGTCTAGTATGTCTGTTAAGACTAGTTTCATTTCTGAATATAAAAAATCCCAAATAGACATCTTAAAAAGATAAATACCAGATTCTTATGCAGTTCTGTAGCTCAGGAACAAAGATGCTTTTGGTCTTGTAGCGTGTAAATGGCCTTCGTTTCCAAGGTTCTGTCCTAGTCTGAGGTGTTGCTCTAGCTCCAGCCTCCATTCTTAGATTTTAGGCTTCAGGAAGAAGAGCAGACTTCTAGAACTAGAAGTCCCATACCCATCCCCAAAATACATAAACACTACAAATTACATCCTATTGGCCAGGACTCAGTCACATGGCTATATCCTATAGCAAGGTCTGGGAAATCTAGTCCTTATTCCAACAAGCCATGTGCAAGCTAAAAGGCAGAGATGATTAGTTTATGATAGAAGCAAAAATCAGGTATTGGGAAGCCACTAGCAGCCTCTGTCCTCAGAAGGGACATTTACCTTGTTGGGGAGGAGAGGTGCAATAGGCTAAATGAAAGGTGATGAAGCTTTCTCTATAAAGAGAAAGGAATTATTGTAGGCATTGTGGCCATACTTTCTTGGCAGCTGTGGTAAAAAAAAAAAAAAAAAAAAAAAAAACAGCCATAGATAATAGGTAAGTCAGTGTGTGCACCTGGATTTGGCACTTGGGCCTTGGTTTGGCCAAACAGTGATAGAGACACTATAGACACTAATGTGAACAGATGTTCTCTACTTCCTGTGCTCAGGCTAGGCATTATGTTGAGCCCCTCACAGGCATTAACTGAACTGTGCTCTTTAGAGGTTTCATCCTCTTCTGTCTATATATGAGAAAACCTTGACTTGGAGAGTTTAAGTAACTTTGTCAAGGTCCCAAAACTTGTAAGTTCAGATGGGTTTTAAATGGGTTTTACCCTGTTCCCCAAGAAGTTTGAGAAGCCAGAGGTCATGACAAAAGATTTGCTCTAGGGCCATGAATTCAGAGGGCACAAAAGACTGAAAGAGTTGAAAAGTTTAGTACCTAGTTAGTGAGCATATCTGGTTAAAATGGAGGAAGCCATTTAGCAGAAAACAAGTAAGAGAAGTGGCAAGTCACGTCAAGAACTATGTGGGTGCTGATCCTGATGGCCAGGTGGGGGTCTCCTTTGTCCCTTGTGAAGTGTCGTGCTCAGTTGAGGAGAACAACTTTTTGGAGTAGAGGAGGACCATTCTTTGGTCAAGATTATGTGAATAGCAGGGCTCCCTGATAGAACCTCTACCCAAGCTCTTAACACCTTGAAAATGGATTCCAAAATTATTTTCATGTTCTGAGCATCTGGAAATTGGTTCCAGCTGGAAGGGCACAACTATAGGCAGGTGCCAGCTGGCCAGGTCTCAGTGTATGTGTGATGACAGCCTGTTACTCCAGTGGGCTTTGTGGGACACAATCCACTCCTCCATGTGAGGTAGGAGGAGACAGATGGTCATGAACTGGGAAAGGTCTGGCTGAGGTGCAGAGATGAGAAGACAAAGTCAGTGGAGTCCAGAGCTCACATGTATTTTGTTCTCAAGTAAATGGAGAGGTATTTGTGGCAAGAGATTAAGGAGAAAGGGATACAGCTCTAGTTGTCAGGGAAATTTTGAACCAGGCAGAAAACCTACCATCTCATAGATCTACTTTTCAGCCTCTTGTGCCCTGTATGGCATCTAAACAGATGTCTCTGAACCATTGCTGTCTCTAAGGAAAACCATGCAATAACTAAAGCACACACTTCCATGGCTAGAGCACTGTTGTCTTGAGGCCTAGAGTGCCTTTCCAGGCCTCTCTGATTCCTGGGAAGCCAGCTGCATTATCAGATAAAGATAGCTCATCATTCGTGTAATAATAATCTGAACAATGCACTGGGCTTATAGAGCAGTTGCATATATATTATTTTACTTACTCTTCATAGAGGCCCAAAAGGTAAGGGGTAAATCAGATGCTTAGTTGTGAGTAGGTGAGGGTCTACCTACATTATCTGCAATATCCTTTGGCCAATCCCAGGAGCAAGTTTGAACAACATGCTATTTACGGACAAAGCAGCAGACTCAAAGAAGTTAGTTTGCCCAGGACCTGACAACTCAGCAATTGTAATACTATTGGAACATGAGCTCAGTCTTTGGAAGTTAATTTCAGTACCCCTCTTGCCTAGACCACATAACAAAGACGATGCTGAGGACTTTGGAGAAAGAGAGATTGTACCCAAATTCTAGAATATGAGCCAAATAAAAGCAAAACGAACAACAGTATCTAAGAAGAATTAACCCGTGGAAGAAATCCAATGCAATACAGGCTCAACTCAGGACCGAGACCCAGTGTAGGTGCCTAATGAACTCTTCTTTAGTAATATAGACCTATGTTCATGCGGCGAACGCCTTCTCGACCAGCGAGGAAGAACGACCACCACACCAGGAGTCTTCTCAGATCACACTTTATTGGAGAGCCTTCTTACTTGTAGGAGAGCTTGGGCGCGAGAGAGCGTGCACAGAAAAAATGGCCGCTTATATAGGGAATAGGGACACGTGTCGTCCTATCATTGGTCGTCTGCCTTTCACCGTCACCAAGTGCCACGGGATTGGCTGGGGACTCTCCATGGCTCGCGCATGCGCAAAGCCCAGGACCCACCGTCCCGCCAAGCACTGCCTAATATGGAGTTGTTTACCTCAACGCTGGAAGGGAGTGGGCGGTGGGCGGAGTCTAATTGCGTTCGCCCCGGCTCCCCACATGTTCATGACAGACAAATGAAATTAAGCAAGACACACTTATGATGCATTCATCTGTGCCTTCTTCTGACTGGTTGAGAGTTGTACTCTACTGAGATGCTAGGTATAAAAAATCTCACATCCAATTACTGCTCCTAAGTGGAGCTACACAAATGTTTAAAAATCAGCATCTGATTTCATAAGATGGAGTCCATGCCATACTTACTGCTAAATCATTTGTGGATGCAGCTAGAAACAAGTTTCTGCCATAGTGAATCTTGCATTTTCATGAGAGGAGAGAATCATTTAAAAAATTCAACTAATAAATCAATTAGTGATGAGCCATCACACAAATTAGATCCGGTAATATGCTGGACACAATTCAGGCATGGCCATCAGGGCCTTTCTGAAGAGGTAATAGTTAAGCTGCTACCTAATGTCAGGAGGGGGACAGATGCTTTATCAGAAAAACCATGCCTCCACTCTGGAGTTTTGCTCCTTCTGACTTTTTGAGAGAAAATATTAAGGTGTTTTTTTTTTTTTTTGTCAAGCTGACTTCAAACTATAATTCTAAGATCTCAACCTTCTGAGTGGTTGTGATAATAGGTGTACTGATGAAGGGGTCATATGGCATTACATGAAGAGAGACAGCCACTTCAAAGGATATGAGTTTGGATCTGTGTTTGGGGCAGGACTCAGTTTGGGAACCTGAGGCTTGTGTGGTAGATAAGTAAGAGACATAAAAGAGAGGCAGGAGAGAGCTGGCTAATGAAAGGCCTTGTAAGGAGGTGGTGTAGTACTAAAGGGTGCGAGTGAGGAATGAAATGACCTCATTGGGCAAAAGTAAGATACAGGAGAGAGTGGGTGGGAGTGAGGCTGGAATCAGGGTGAACAATGGAGAATCGTTACAATAATGCAGGTGAGAGATAGTGAAAGTTGGAACTTAACTGGTGACAGGAGGGGAGAAGAAGAAGGAAAAGATTCAAAAGACCTTCAAAGGACAGAATTGACTCTTTGTGGGAATCTCTGGCTGTGAGCACCAGAAAGGAATACTTATTAGCTTAAGAGTTCAACTTGGGTAGATGCTAGGCCCTTAGAATGAGAGGCAGAGAGCCTAGGGCCTTGAGAATAGGAGCCGATTTCATGTGCTCTTGTTTTTCCTGGGCCCATTTTCATTCTCATGGACTTTTAACATTGCCTATAAGGGATTCTTCTTTCATGAAAGACTCATTCAATGAATCAGTGTGTGTGTGTGTGTGTGTGTGTGTGTGTGTGTGTGTGTGTGTGTGTGTGTGTGTGTGTGTGTGTGTGTGGCATTTAGTTGGCAGGAGAACAAAAAAAAAATTAGAGAAAGAAGAAACTAGCAGAGTTGAAAGCAAGGGAATGGTGGTTAGCAGCATTACCCAATACGAAGAGGAGATCAATGAGCTGAGGGCTTACAAGACTGAATCGCATTGGGAAGGTGGGAACCATGCAGTGCTGGGTGGAGGGACAAACAGGACAGGAAAAGGGGTTGCACTCTCCTGATACACTTGGGGTCATTACAGGTAGAACTGTAAGATGTCTCGCTCCTTTCTGTTTTCTCCATGAAGGAGGAAGCAAATCATTGCCTGAAACTGGAGGAAACCACGGGAAGGTTTAAAACCAGTGGTGAATTTAAAGGATAGTTGTAAAAAAATCTTAACTTTGAGAAGATGCCTGCTATTTTCATTTCTAGTACATCCTGATTTCTAGAATTGTACTTCAAAGAAAAAAATCTCTCTGTCCCAAAGGCCTGAGTTGGAGCAAGAGTTCACTGAATTGCAGGGAGGTAGTCTTTCTACCAGAGACCCCAGCGACGGGACTCAGAACGAATCCTGAATCTCAGCTCTGGCTCTTGAGCACAGTGCCATCAGACTCTAGTTTGCTTCAGTTTCCACATCAGGCCAGTTGGGTATTTTCAGTTTCCAGGATTGAATCACACTTCTATGAAATACTAAAGAGCTCAGATTTGGACCTCTGTCCATTGTTGACACCACTAGAGGCTACAGGCCTGTTTGGCATTCTAAGTGCTGCCCTTCAGAGGCAGATGTGAAACCCTTGTTTCTTCTGATAGATGTTGGTAGCTTTCCAGAGAAAAGTTAAAGTTCCCATTACCCTTTCCAGAAAGAGTGATGGGAAGCCCTGGTGTTTCAGCCAACAATCGCTCTTCTCAATAAAACAAATAGGTTCTAATGTTGGCAGCTTTCGAAGCTGTTGCTGAGTACATAAAGACGGCTCTGTCTTTGTCCGTGGTAAATATACAGCAAGCATTTAACTCCTTGTCAGATAAATCATACTGAGATGCCTCAGAAAAAGACACATCTGGTACTGGGTTTTAATGCTTTTGTTTTTAATTCTAGTTAATACATTTCTCTGCTTAGTGAATTCAGTCACAAATAGACATTTGCAACAACAGCAATTTAAATGAAATAAATGGAGAAACAAGTCATCTAAAGAAAAATTATGGCAGAGGTACCTAGTGCTAACTCATTGGCCAGATACTCCTCTGACCTCACTTTCATGACTAAGAGGATGATGGCATTATTCTAGCCAATGCAAAATGGGCAGAAATGGCAATGCCATCATAGACCCAAGACTTCAAATCATCCCATGGATTCCTTAGCTTTCTTTTCCTTTCCCAATGATCATGGTGGCCATGTGTTGGCATATATTAGCCAACTCTTTGAAATCAGTGCTTTAAAAATTAAAGAAGTAATAGAAACTTTAGGCTTATAAAATTTAAATAACACTAAGGACAAAAACTAAATCATACCTAAAGTCTAAGTCTCAAGACATAGCTGATTATCCATGAGCATTTATTGACATTTATTTTTATGTTTTTTATTGTAGGTGATGTACAGAGGAGTAAAAGTTACATAAGTCAGGTAATGAGTACAATACTTTTGAACAGTGTTACCTCTTCCTTGTTTTCTCCCAGTTTTTCCCTCCCATCCCTCCTCCCTGACAAGTTGTATAGTTCATTTTCAACATAGTTTCTAATAAGTATCTCTGCTGTATTTGTTCACCCTCTGTCCTACCATTTCTGTGCTCCCTCTTACCCTCTCCAAAACAGATAAACTTACATACAAGACAAAAGATACAGAAATAAAAAATAGCAACAGAGGAGAAAAAAGTAAGCAAAATAACATAAAACCTGTTGTTTCCATTTCTTGGAGTTCATTTCTAACATTATTTTATATGATCATATTCCCATAGCTATTGAACCTTTATGATCTTCTCCTAAGAATATCCTCCTTTGGTATCACTGTGTGAATGTCTAGAGTTCTGTATAATTTATCATGTCCAAGTGTATTTTTTTGTCTTTTACTATTCAGTGTGTTTACTTGTATATTTATAGGTACTTTCTAGTTGCAACAAATGGGACACCATGCTCCCTATGTTTCTTTGGGTCTGGCTTACTTTGCTTAATATAATCTTTCCCAAGTCTTTCCATTCCTTATAAATGATACAATATCATTCTTTTTGGTGAAATCATAGAATACCATTGTGTATATATACCACATTTTCTTGATCCATTCATCTGCTGAGGGGCATCTGGGCTGATTCTGTATCTTGGCTATAGTAAACAATGCTATAATGAACATGGTTGTGCTGGTAGCTTTAGTGTAGACTGGTTTGTGGTCTATTGGATAAATGTCCAGGAGTGGAATTGCTGCGTCATAGAGAAGCTCTATGTTTAGTTTTTTGAGGAATCTCCATATTGCTTTCCAGAGTGGTTGAACAAGTTTATATTCCCACCAACAGTATAGTTTTGTTTCCTTTTGGCACAATCCTGCCAGCATCTGTTATTGTTCATTTTCTTGATAATGGCCATTCTAACGGGTGAAGTAAAAATCTCTTTGTTGTTTTGATTTGTCAACCTTAGGTGACATCTCTTAGGCTTTTGCACATTTACAATTATAGTTTTCCATGTGTCCCACTTCTGCTAGTGAGCTGCATTTGCTGGGAGGAGTGTGGCTGTGGTCTTGCCCATTGGTGATCCATTCAGTAACTTCCCTGATGTCTGTCCTGGCCCAGTTCTGTTCTCTATATGTTGTCTCTATTTGTTGTCTTTTCAAACTTGTGTCAGTCAGGAGTTTTTTCAGGAAATCAGAACTTGTGTCAAGTAGTTCAATAGAGAGAAGTTAATTAGGGGAGATAATTATAAAGGCCTTGGAGAGTGGAGAAGCTGACAGAGCAAAGAAGATGACGAGTTTTAGAAGCACCAGAGTTAGGAGACTGTTTCCAGAGGGCAGTAGTTTTGACTCATGGAAACTGAGTGCTAGCCTTCAGAGCAGGGTCTCCTAGCTGGAACAAGTCCCCTGGTAGAAGCTGGAATTGTGGAGTAGGTGTAGCTATGGCTAGAGATACCACCCAGGGCAGAGAAAGAGGGGGAGGAATACCCTATTTTCTTCTTTTCTCACTTTTATAGTCTCTTGCCAGTGCCTCCCATTGGCTGACAGTGTGACAAAGAGTCTGGAAAATGCAGATTGTAGGGGTTGGGCTTGAGAGACAGAAAATGCAGAGAAAGAACAGGAAAATTATCTGAAAGTCCTGAGGTGAATGGTGGTGCTATGTATTGAGCTATGTCTCCCCAAAATATCTATGGAGATTCTAATCCCTGATGATTCAGAATGTAACCTTAGTTTGAAATGTAATTAGATAAGATGAAGGAAGGAGTCATTAGGCCAAACAAATTCTAAACTTTCCTGTATTGGTCTTATCATGGGCATGGAATCAGCTATTTAGTAATTGATTTAAGACAATCGTGTCTGATAGGGAAAAAATAAGATCTAATACATGATCTTACCAAATAACTAATCCCAAATAATTAGAGAATGTTAAATCATTATTTTGGATAACATTGATGTGGTAGTCAAGTGTATGGCTCATAAAATCTGAAAGAAAAGAAAAAGGAAGATTTAACGAGATCCTGACTTTTAACATGTTTTAAAATATTTTTTTCTGTCTTCACAATAGTAAATGATTTTCAGTGGAAACCAACATGCAAAGGTTCATTCTTCTTGACTCCCAGGTGGAAGAGGGAGAAAGCCAGAAGTTATTTTACAGGTCATCCATGTTGTGATCCAAGATGGTACTGAATACATTCATTCATTTTCTTTGCCATTGTAGCATGTATATGTTTGGGTGAGATAATCCTGCTCTTTTCTAAGGGTTAAGTTGGCAATATTTGCTTGTTTTTCTTTCAAGTTGTAATCTTTACAGTCCTTATTAAGTGTTTCACAGGAACGGGAATTATTATCTGGCTTCTAAGGTACCTTAAAACTTGTAATACTTTGCAAATGAGAGCTCTGAGAAAACTTGGCTCAGGAAACTCCCAAACAGAGGACTGGGTCTGTTCTGCTGAGGCTTCTGGAAAAGCAGAGGCCCAGGTTCCGGGGTGTTCCCCAGGTATAGTTATATCTGCCTTCCACTTTCACTTCCCACTTCCTGCTATGGTGTGGACTTTTAGATCACTGGAAAAGCAGTGTTCTAGCTGGACACGGGTGGCTCACACCTGAAATCCTAGCTACTCAGGAGGCTGAGGATCATGGTTTGAAGCCATCCCAGGCAGGCAAGTCTGTGAGACCAATTAAGTACCAAAAAAGCCAGAAGTGGATCTGTGATTCAAGAAGTAAGGCACTAACCTGGAGCAAAAATGCTAAGGGTCATCACCCAGACCCTAACTGGAACAAAAACAAAAGCAGTGTTCCACCAGCAGGACTCCAGATTTACCCTCAGTGCATATAGTGGTGGCAGTTACCTGGAACTCCTATGTCAGACTCTCCCTAGCTGAACTTCAGATTCAGTTTGTCTGTGATACTTCTTTAGAGTCTTCTTTGACAAGTTGCTCAAGTAGCCACATCTAATGCTTTCTTAATCATTCAATCTGGAATAACTTAGAAAGTGCAAATTTCCTGTATTCTTCATTGCCAAATCTTATGGAGAATTATCAAGAAGCATATGATAAGGTTCCTATGGGAGAAGAAGGACACTTGTTTGGGTAATTCAGTATCCAGTCCTAAACTGCTTTTCTTCTGTCTGTCTCTAACATGGATATTGGAAAAGGCAAATATTTGTTTCTCGACCCTCTTTTATGCTTTCCAGTAGCTACATGACCCACTTTAGTAGAGGCAGAATTATATTGGGGTTAGCAACTCTGATTTCTTTCCGGTCAGAAAAATAGCTATCTCATGAATTTAATGTTTACATGCTATTTCATAGTGTACAAATACACTTATCTAATCATTTTCCAAAGAATTTATTTCTAGTATTTCCTCCTTTCTACAATGCTACAATAAATACTTCATTTCACTAAATATTCACCATCCAAATATGAATAAGTGGTCCATATATATATATATATATATATATATATATATATATATATATATATAAAATCAAAAGCTACTTTTTGAAAGATACAGATAATTTTTCAGCTGAGTCCCTCCTTTACCAAAATGGATGAATGTGGATATATAGAAGCCACATGGCCAAGTCAACCAGGTTCTCAAGAGAGTTATAAGCATAGGAAATTATAGATTTCAAGTGTAATTCATATTAATCAAATCCCACTTTTATTCTCTTCACAGAAAATTGCTTTGTCTCCTAAAATGCTTTTCTTATCTGCTGATCTCCTTGTTTGGAGATCATATTGAGAGGCAATACAAAAACAACAGCAATATTTTATATGAGATTAGAGCCCACATCCACACCCTGACCAGTAAATCAGCCCCTTACCTACAGTAAAACAACCCTGGAAGCCAAATTGCTATATGTCAGACCTGCAGGAATTTGTTACCTTGTAACGCCCACTCTGGAAGATAAACCATAGCCTTATAACAGTCAGCTCCAGATGGCCAGGACTTGATTCCTAGCTACCAACTTTGCAAAAATCGTTTCTCCATCTACTTTAGGACCAATTAAATAAAGCCAAATAAAATGTACTCATTACCTTGCTCATGTAACTATAATCCCTCTGAACAGTATTTTCACAATAAAAAACTTATAAAAAATAAATAAAGCCAAATATATTCACTTAGCCAATCACATAAGATGCCTGGCTTCTATTGGTCCAACTCTGGCTTCCCCAGGTCAACTGCGTCCAATCTATCAGAGCATACCAGAGGCCTTCTTCCATTCTTCATAAAGCGTTTCCACTTTTCTACCTGCACTTAAGTCACTCAGAATTCAAGCCTTTGCATTTTTCCCATTGCTTGGTCCTCACTCATTTCCACACTATCTTTTAACAAACAAACAAACCTATTTTTTTTAGATCATTTGTACAGATTCTATTCAAGCCACACTTAATTGTGTTCTGAAATATTTTCTTCTATGCTTATGATAGAGTTTTCACCCATCCTTTTAAATTGTTAAAGGGTACATGATACTATGTAAGGAAAAAGTCATTCTAGATTTTTGTCCAGGTACAATTTTTAGCACATGGAGGAGATACATTCAATCTTTCCAAAATATGACTTCTTTCTTTTGACAAATATAGCTTTGAATATAGCTCATAGGATCAGGTCTTCTCCGGGATTGTTGTAGGCCAAGGATGTACATGCAGGGCCCTTGACCACCTGTTCCTATTCTCTCCCACACGATGCCACTTTTTAAAAGTATTTATAGTGACTTAGCCCAGTGTTTCTGAGTTGCTGGATCTGACCCTTGGCTGCCCGCAGCTCCCTGTTTTCACGGCGCCATGGTGCATTAGGCTGCACTGGTTGCCTGGCCTCTGGGTGTCCCCTCAGGGACTGGGCACACAGTCTAGGTGCTTGTTTTGCTGAAACCAGTGAAAGAGGCGCAAGGAACACTTCAAAGGAAGCTTTCAAACTGCTGATCTTGGCAGTTCTGCTGTTTTGAAAGACAACAGCACAGTGGGAAGCGGGAGGTTTTCATTCCCTTGAAACTTCTCTGTGCAGCTCTGGAAACTGCAGTAACAAAGGGCATTTGGGGGGAGCCAAGGGGAACCAAGGCCTTATCTCTCTTGCTAGAGAGTTAAGATTTCATAAAACACAAGAACATCAACTGAAAACCTCTCCACTTATTTCAGACCAACTCAACACACTCACTTTCCTCTGATCTCTTTCTCATCAATATACATCAGTAATTTACTGGCTGAAATGAGATATTGCTAGCAAATGAAAACCCATTTCAATGAAGTTAGAAAGTTACCACTCTGATGTCTACTTTGACAAACTTCAAATAATTCGATGGAAAACAAAGTCCTTAACCTGCAGCTTGTTGTTTGATAGCTTATTGTTTTTGTTTTTGTTACTGATGGTGGTGGTAGGAAGGGAGGTAGACTTCTCAGTTTACTGTGGTTTCACCTATGTGGGTAACAGCACCCAGCAATATTCAACACCCATTGCAGTTTAGTTTGTCAGCAGTTTTCGAGGAGAATGTTGCTGATGGTTAAACAACTTTTCAGAGTTAGGAAGAGAGGAGTCAATACAGCTGCAAGCTACTAGTGTATCCAGTCTATCTTTAGGTAGGGGTCAAGCAGCTACCATGATCTGAAGACCGTGTGTAGCACTATGTGATCTGTCTGTAACTCAGGAATGCTGTTGAAGACTATCCTGCTATCAGCTCTAAACAGACCTTTAAGGAGAATGACCTGGAAAAAGGTCAAAGTACACTTAATGGAAAAATTACAAACAGTAGGCATTCAGAGGAATACCTCAACACTATATCAAGAGGGTGAGAGAATATGACTAAATGGCCCATCATTAACCAGTCACACATACACAGGGTATAGGAAAAACATGTAAAACATATCTTAATTGTGAATTTGAATCATACATTCAACTCTCTGCCTGGCTCCAAGTATTTCTTCATCCAATTCCAGGTACCTTCTCAGTTCTTACTGAAAATCCTGGTAATGGATTCTCTCATTGTCCAGTGACTACTTGCTTACAGCTTGTCAATCTTTCTGACTTTTTACCTTCTACTCCCCTCATTTTCCTATGAACCTTCAGGCTTTGAGTTCTCTTCTACTTCTGAAGAGAACTCTCAACCAAAATTTTGTCAGGTTCTCTACTTCTTTTGCAAACTAGGCCTGGTCCTTAGCCCTGATCTTGGCTTACTGAGCTCAATTTTTTAGGGAAGAATTCTGCCACAGCAGTTTATCTAGAAGCTTCCCACTCTTGATATCAAGTCAAGCTCTTCTCCCACACAGGCTTGACATCTAACCAAGTTCCACTTAGTAAATTTTCATATTCCCACTTCAGCCTGTGGTATCCAAAGTTGAGTTCAATCTCTCTTTCCTGTTGCAATAGTTTTGAAAATAGTTTCTGTGCCACTTTGTAGCCAGGGTGGCCTTAATTTATGATCCTCCTTCATCAACCTCCTTAATGATGGGATTATAGGCTAATACCATCATAGTCCAGCTACCTTCACATTTTAACAAGTGCCAGAATACTTTTTCATGGACAAAAACTTTCTAAACTACCAAATGTTTACATACAGAATTATCTTTTCCCTTAAGTTCTTCCCTCCACTTCTTCAGATTAGCACTCCTCATTGTTGTGTCTGGGGTTGTTGAATCTTGAGGGACAGAAGAGAAGAACAAGGGAGATTTCTTAGTAGTCTTTCCTTTCCTTCAACCTAATGGAAGAATATTTAACTTTTTTTTTTTGTTGGTTATGAGGCTTGAACTCGAGGCCTGAGTACTGTCTCTGAGCTTCATCACTCAAAGCTAACAGTCTAGCACTTTGAGCCACAATGCCACTTTTGATTTTCGGATGGTTAATTGGAAAGAATCTCATGGACTTTTCTGCCTGGGCTGGTTTGGAACCTTGATCTTCAGATCTCAGCTTCCCGACTAGCTAGGATGATTATAGGCATGAGCCACCTGCACTTGGCTGTTTAAAGCTTTTCTACTCAGGTTAAAAGCATCATCATGTTTCCTTTCCCTTTTTTAAATGAATACCTTAATCCTTAGTAACTTTGGACTAGGACCTGGGAGACATAAATGATGGAAAAAAAACCAAAAAACAACGCCTCATTTGTGCCATCAAAAGAACCCATTTTGTAGCACAGACAGCCCCATTCTGCCTCAATGTGGAGCTAGAAAAAATTAACCTCACTTTAGCCAGAACAAGGCAAACAACCAAAAATATATGGTAAATTATTAATGTAATAGAGAAAAAAGAGGGTTGGGACAAAATGGACCTAGATTCAAAGCCCAGCTCTGCATTTACCTTGCCTGGAGCTTACCCAAGAGGGTCAACACTGAAGTCCCAGCTGCTTGACCTGTAAAATCATCTCTACCTCACAGTGTGGGCAAGAGAAACAAGTAAGTTTCTGACATGGTGCTTGTCATGGTCTTTTCCCCCTCCCCGACACATACACTGAGGTTTGAACTCAGGACTTTGCACTTGCTAAGTAGGCACTCTACTACTTAACCCACTTGTTTTTTTCTTTTTCTTTTTTTGCCAGTACTGGAATTTGACTCAGGGCCTGGGCACTATCCCTGAGCTTCTTTTGCTCAAGACTAGCATTTTGCCACTTGAACCACAGTGCCAGTTAGGCTTTTTTCTTATTATAAGGAAATAAGAATCTCACAGACCTGCCTGCCTGGGCCGGCTTCAAATTGTAATCCTCAGATCTCTGCCTCCTGAGTAGTTAGGATTACAGCTGTGAGTCACCAGCACCCGGCTGTATTGATTATTTTTGGAGAAGATCTCATTTTATGCCCAGGCTGGGCTAGACTGCAATCCTCTTTTTGTTCTTCCCCCATCTCTTAGGATAAATGTTGAGTCTCTTCATGCCCAGACATTGGCTGAGATGGAGTCTCAAGCTGAGCTGGCTTTGAACTATGACCCCGATCTCTGCCTCCTAGCTATTTACAGGCGTGGACCATTGTGTCTAGATGGCATTGTCTTTTTTTTTTTTTTTGGTCAGTCACAGGGCTTGAACTCTGGGCCTGGGCGCTGTCCCTCAGCTCTTCAGCTCAAGGCGAGCGCTCTACCACTTGAGCCACAGTGCCACTTCTGGTTTTCTAGTGGTTTATTGGAGATAGGAGTCTCACGGTTTTTCCTGCCTGGGCTGGCTTTGAACCACGATCCTCAGTTCTCAGCCTCCTGAGTAGCTAAGATTACAGGGGTGAGCCACTGGCGCCCGGCGGCATTGTCATTTTTAAAAACTGTCTTTATCTTCCAACTCTTGCTCCTTTTTTAAAATACTACAGACTCTCTGGGACACATTTTGGAGACTAGAATAATGTGTGGTCCTAAAAGTGCTTCATTTAAAAAAGTTTCTGTTTATATTTTGTGATTTGTCTGATGGTCACATTGTATTTTAAGAATTCATAATGTTTCTGTATGTTTGCTGATTCTGGATGAGGCAACTACATTTCTTTAAGTGTAAATTATAAGGATATTTGAAAGCATAAAATTATTTTATCTGCGCTAACACATAGACAGAATGAAAGTATAGTTTCATAGTGAGTCAGAAAGTAATGAGGAAAGCAGGCAGTTCAGATGTTAACAACAGAGTAAATGTTGACATTGAAGCTCTATAATTTTCATAAAAAATTTGGATATATGCAAGTACAATGAATGGCCATGTATCTCTACCCAGCTTTTACAATGATCATAGTTTGCAAGTTTTCTACATACCACAGACCTATTCTTGCCATTTCTCTCCACCAGGATACTTTAAAGCAAATTATAGACAACATAGTCTAGAATGTGTTTCTAAACAATAAGGGCTCTTTTTACTTTGTATATTATATTTCTACTAGCATAACTAATAAAATTCCTTATCTCTTCCTGGTTCTTATATATTCTTAATATTAATCCAGTGTTATGTTGAAATCATCTGGTTGTCTCAAAACCATATTTTAATTACAATTGACTTGCTCAGATTAGACTAGAATACACACATTATATTTGGTTGGTATGTTTATTAAAACTCTATTAATTTATAGTATTCCACTGTCTTTTCCCAGTTCAATCATACCCATTTTATTTGTTGAGGAAACCAAATCCTTGTCTTAGAGAATTTACCACAGTCTGGATTTGACCAGTTACATCATTGTGGTGTCACTTAAAATGATTTCTGTCCTCTGTATTTCCTATAAATGGTGGTTAGATCTAAAATGCTCGATATGACTCAAGTTCAATTTTTTTTCAGAAGGAAAACATAACAAAGTTGCTGGTATTTGTTACAGATCAAACCCAGAGTTACCTAGTATCTTTCTTATAGTGAGTTTACAGATGAGAAGATGAGATACATTTGTTTCAATCTAGGACATTGTAATTCTATATGTGACAGAAAGGGCATAATCTTTGGAGTCATATTTACAATAAAATAAAGATCTGTGTGAGTATGGATGAGACATTGTAGGATTTTTACCTTGTTTGGGACTTTATATTTTCAAGTCTTAAACAAAGCAACTTGACAGATGAAGATGCATTGTGTTCATATACTACCTTGTTAAATGACACCTCCCTTGGACAATTACTTAAAGATAATTAAAGAAGAGTCTACTTCCCCCAAAAGCAACTTAATTCAAGACAAAACCTTACTTGCAGCTGGGTGCCAACAGCTCATGCCTGTAATCCTAGCTCCTCAAGAGGTGGAGAGCTAAGAATCGCAGTCCAAAGCCATCCCAGGCAAAGTCTATGATCAGGAATCATTTTAAAGACTCTTATCTCCAATTAACCACCAGAAAACTGGAAATTGTGCTATGGCTCAAAGTGGTAGAGTACTAGCCTTGACTGAAAAAGCTCAGAGACAGCACCCAGGCCCTGAGTTCAAGCCCCATGACCAACAATAACAACAAAAAATCTTACGTGGACACAAATAAATAAAATAGATCAAGTTGAATTCTTTTGGATGAGGATATGGCAGTAGTTGGCATAGAGGGAGATGTTTCACAGGCTCCCTAACTATTCTATAATAAGCTATTTTGGATTTGTTCTGAAATCAATGGTTTAACTATCAAGTGTAAATCTCTTGCTTGAGGTCTCCAGTCTTTAGAGTTTGTTTTTCTTAGTATTTTCAGTGACCAATATTCACTTAAAAATTTATACACCACTTTTGCTATTTCTTCTCCAGAGGATATTTGGCTATATCCTAATTTTAATTACTTACGTTGAGTACTAAGGTCATCCTTAAAAAATTCTGCATCTTCAAAACTGTTTTGGCAGTTATTATTAAGGCTTTAGAATTTAGACATACCTACTGAGATACCATATTCCTGGTTTGGTGATTGTCTTGCCTCTATCTGGACGTCTTTCCTTCCAGCAGGAGACACTGTTGGAACTTTCCATATATTTTCTTTGAGACAGGGAGAGATAAACAAGTTATGAATATTTGGTATTGCGATCACTTTGAACGTGTGAAAACTGTCGTTTGGTTGATGACTGTATGTTAGATATAATTGTCCTGTCTTCACGATTTATTGTATTTGTCTTGAAGCCCACCTGATTTCTACTTATAATGAGCCTGTTTTAGACAGCTGCCAGCCCTTATGTATTTGTCTGACTTTTTTCTACAGCTATGCCATTGAAGGCTGGTTTCATTGTCTTTTGAGTATTAGTGATATCTGAAGACTCACCAAATAGATATTTTAACTGCCCTGATTTCTCTGTCCCTCTTCCCTGAGCTGGGTAGGCCCAGCCATGCTAACCTGTTTCCATGGAGCCTTGCCTCAGTGAGATAGACTGGCCTTGTTCCAGAGCTACACTTCAGTTGGATTAATATGGCTAAAAGAGGCGCCAACTGAGAGTGTGCCTTTTCCTTGAGGCACCAAGCTGTCAGCGACACAACTGGCCTATTGCAAGGTAGCGCCCAGAATTATCTGAGCAGTCTCTCAACACATAATTGTGAGGATTTAGAATTAGTGTGTTGCTCTTGATTTAGCCTGATTATTTTTTCCAGAAACAGCTATTTCTAGGTATCTCAGACTCAAAGAGATTTCTGAGAGATGCGATGTCTTTCCCCAGACAGATTGGAGATGTTTTTGTCTCTCTTCTCTGGTGCAACTCAGCCATCCTTTTTCACCAAGTATTTTCTTTTTGACTTTTGGAGTTGCAATAATACTTATCGTATACAGTTGCTTCTATGATGATTTAAAAAAGCACTAACCTTAAGTTTCTTTCATGTCTCTCAATAGGCATGTTTTTTAAGGTTTAAAAAAATGCATATTATGAGCAAGGCACTGGCGGCTCACACCTGTAATCCTAGCTACTCAAGAGGTGGAGATCTAAGAATCACAGTTTGAAGCCAACCCAAGCAAGAAAGTCTGTGAGACTCCTATCACCACTAACTACTAAAAGTGCCCAGAATGCAGATGTAGCCCAAGTGATAAAGTGCTAACCTTGAGTAAAATAAGCACAGAGACAGTACCCAGACCCAGAATTTAAGCCCTATAACTGGTATGTGTGTGTGTATTCCACGCAAATATGCACAACAGTTTATTAGACTGTTAAACTTTCTATTCGTTATGCGCTTTTATGAGGTAAAGATTGTCGAGCAAAGCAACAAAACAAATAACTAAGTGAATATCCACAGGTTTGCTTATTTAGAAGATACATACTTTTGGGTCCAGCTCTAAGACAACAAACTGAACTTTCATTCCAGATCAAATTTGTGTCCTGTCTGCCACATCTGGGGTGGGGCATGTTGACCCTGAACTTGCAAGGGTGGGAACGTTTGGTGGCAGTATGGGAGAAGTTTTCTTCTCATTTTCAGGAACTCTCTATAATTTTCTTACACCGTATTTTCTTTTATCAGCTTGACATTATCTCCTTTTCAAAATTTGTTATTGTTATTCTAAAGGTGATGTACAGAGGGGTTACAGTTATATAAGTTAACATACCTTCTTTGAAAAACAAATCTCTCTCACATTTTTAGTAGTGTTCTTGTTCTTTTTTTTGGGTCAGTTGTGGGGCTTGAACTCTGGACCTGGGGACTGTTCCTCAGCTCTTCAGCTCAAGGCTAGCACTCTACCACTTAAGCCACAGCACCACTTCCCATTTTCCTTTCCTGCCTGGGCTGGCTTGGAACTGTGATCCTCAGACCTCAACCTCCTGAGGAGTTAGGATTACAGGCGTGAGCCACTGGCGCCCGGCACAGTGTTCTTATTCTTTTTTCCAACAGAATTTACTTGTATATTTTCCATTTTCTATACTATTTGAAGGCATAGGATAACTTTGTATTAGCTTTCGTTTTAAATTCATCCAGTAAACTAAGATGGAGCACAACTTTTATACAATTTAGAAGATTAAAAAAAATCTCCACAAGAGAAAGCAACTCATCAGGCCTTGGTGTTAAAACATTTTCCCAGAATAAACAGATAAGCAATTGTCTGAGAATATTGAAATCACACCAATTCCTTCCAAATACTTGCCTTGCTGAAATCAAAGCAACTAATTCATTCTACTAGTGGGGCATGAATTTTAGTAAGTGTGGGTGAGTTTCACTTTCCTCCTTACATTTAAAGTGCTACCAACCAGCAGGATTAAGTTGCGACCATTCTCTGCTCTAGTAGGGGTACCAGCTGTGAGATGGCAAGGTACAACTGGACAGTGAGTAATGGATGAATAAACCATAATAACAAGTGGCCTAAACACAGAACTGGACAGAATCAAACCAGTTCTATCTATAATGACTCAACCCAGACTAATAAAGCTACAGTCTTATTCTTATTCTGCCTTTATAAGACCACCTGCACAGTTGACATTAAGATTTACCCAGGAAGTGAGTACTAGACCGAGGCTGTATTCAATGACAAAATGAAATGTGTTTGGGGGTTTGTGTACCTTTTAAGCTCATTAGCCATCCTCTGATAATGGGTGTGGACAAAGGGAGTCAGAATGTTATATGGATTTCCAGGAAGTTTATAGTAGGACTCTCCCCTGCATGGGAAAGGGAGTTATTGTGAAAATTCCTGGGGACTTGAACTGAATAATTTGAGTACTTTATCATCTTAGTTCTGAAGTAAAACCTCTTGGGGAGCAAAGAAACTGAACTTTGGCAGGCTATAGTGTGGAGCAAACTGGCTCCCTTCTCTGGCCCACGGTTAAGGGGATTTGCTGCTTGTATAGATAAGATTTGATGTAGTTAGACACTTGTCAACATGTCCTGGTGGAAATGCAATGCCCTTCATGACTTTCTCAAAATAAAGGAATATTCACAACACTGACTTTCATTGCTCATAAAGGGTGCTGAGACATTCGTCTGTAAAGGAGCCACTCACAGGGCAGACCTAGGAAGGAGGTAATATGCTATTGTTAAACCTCTTATAGGTCGAAAGGCTTAAAAGTGCATGTGTTAACTTCAACTGAAATTCCCACACAAAGAAAGTGAGGCATGCTTGAAGGAAATAAATATTTACCACTTAATGGTATTAGTATCACTTTAGATCACGGCTGTGGCTTCTGGTTAGAACAAGGAAAGGAATGGACAATGCTATTCTGTAGCCATTTTTCATTTGGTTCCACTTTCCTTATGGAGGGTTTTTTTTATTCTTCTTATCACTCACTTATTCAACTCTTTGTACAGGCATTGTGTTAGGTGCCAGAGACATTCCTTGGGAAAACATAGGTTGCTTTGTTACAAGATTATAGCAGAATGAAGGAAACAAAATGAACAGGTGATTTCTGTTACTGCAGGAAGAAGAGGAGATAGAATGGCAAAGTCTGTAACCACTATACAATTTGGTGGTACTTGTGTTATTTCTCTCATTTGTCGGGAAAAGAGTCCTATTTTTCTATGCATAACTTCTATATGAATTTTAATTTTAATTTATTTACTTTTTATTATTTCAAGTGATAAAAAATAAAAAATGAGGTTCTAACTTAATAAGTACTTTTATGTGTCCAAAACATCTTGATCAACCACCCCTTTTACCATCTCCCCTCTTCCCCCTCCCATCCATCCCATTTGGACTAGTCCAAAAATTTCCCATTTCCACTTTCATATATGAACATTGAATATCATGACCGTATCTACCCATCAATACTCTTTCCAATCAGAAATCTCTCCCATCCTTGTACTGTAATCAAGACGTTTCAGTTTCATGATAGTCATTTTGTTAGTCTATTAATTGTTCAAAGAGGTCACACCATGGATTTCACCCTCCACATACGCCATACCTATAGTCAGTTTGATTATGTATATACACATATGGTCCTGCATGTGTTTTCATCTATGTTTATGTTGGGGTCTGACATCCACATATGAGAGAAAATATATTCCCTATTCCTTTCTGAGCCTGGCTTCACTTAATATGATTTTTTCCAAATGACATAGTATTCTTCTTGATAGCTGAATAAAATTACAGCCTGTATGTATACCACATGTAATGTATTAGTTAGTTGAAGGCTATCAGTGATGTTTCCATAGGGCTGCAATGAACATAAGTGTGCATATGCCTTTTTTGTAACCTGATTTTCAGTCTTTCAGATAGATGTCCAACAGTGGCACTGTCGGATTATAGGATTGTTCTATGTTTAATTTTTTTTTGGTGGGGGGCGGAATTCCATACTGTCTTTCATAGTAGTTGCCCCAATTTACATTTCTAGTAACAATATACTAGGCTTCCTTTTTCCTGCTTCCTCATCAGTATTCTTTGTTGTTCATATGCTTGAGGATGAACATTCTGATGGGAGTGAAGTGAAATCTCAATGTTGTTTTGATTTGCATTTCCTTTATGGCCAGAGATGTGGAGCATTTCTTCATGTATTTATTGGCCATTCTACTTCTTCTGAGAAGTGCATATCTCCTTTGCTCATTTATTAATTGGGTTATTGATTCCTTAGGTATGTAGATTTTTAAGGGCCTGTATATGCTCATTATTGGGCTCTTGTCAGATGTCTAATTGGCAAAGATCGCCCGTTTTCTAGGCTGTCTTTTTAGATAAGTGACTAAAGTATCCACTGCTGTACAGAAGCGATTTAGCTTGGTGCTATCCCATTTCTACTTGCGGAGCCACTGGATTTCTCTTCAGGAAGTTCTTATTTATGCCAATTAGTTGTAGTGCTTTTCTTCTCTTTCCTGTAGTAGTTTCAGTTTCATGTCTTACATTGAGGTCTTTGGTCTGCCATGAGCTGCTATTAGTACAAGGTGTGAGATAGTGATCCACTTTTAGTCTTCTTCATGGAGATATTCAGTTTTCCTAACCATTTGTTAAAGAGGCTATCCTTTTCTCAACAGATATTTTTGGCTCCTTTGTAAAAACTCAGTGGCTGTAGATGTGTGAGCTCATTTCTAGATCTTCCAGTCTGTTATATTGGTGTTCAAGTCTATTTTTGTGCCAATACTGTGGTATTTTTGTTACTATGGCACTGTAGTATAGGTTGATACCTGAAATTTTGATACCTCCAGCATTTCTTTTTTTCCCCTTCCTTCAGAATTCCTTTGACTATTTGAGAACTTTTGTTCTTCTACATGAATTTAGGATTGATTTCTCTATCTCTGTGAAAAATGACATAGGATTTTTAGGGTTATTGTACTTAATTTGTATATTGCTTTTGGCAGTATAGCCATTTTCATGTTATCAATTGTGCCAACTGATGAACAAGAGAAGTCTTTCCCCCTACCATGTTCTTTAATCTTTTTCTCATAAAAGTTTTATAGTTTTTTGCTGGACACTGGTAGCTTACATCTGTAATCCTAGCTACTCAGAAGGCTGAAATCTGGGGATTGCAGTTGACCAGCCTGGCCAGGAAAGTTCATAAAACTCTTATCTCTAAATAATCACTGGAAAATCAAAAGTGGTGCTATGGCTCAAAGTAATAGAGCACTAGCCTTTAGCAAAATAACTCAGGGACAGCGCCCAGGTCCTGAGTTAAAACCACACAACCAAAAAGTTTTATAGTTGTATTTGTAGAGGCCCTTGACCTCAGTGGTTATTTATTCATAGGTATTTTATTATTTACTAGACTCTTATGAATAGAATTGTTCTAATTTCCTTTCTCCTGCTCATTCTTGATACACAGAAA
Organism: Dipodomys merriami; assembly: GCF_024711535.1. Classification (NCBI taxonomy): domain Eukaryota; kingdom Metazoa; phylum Chordata; class Mammalia; order Rodentia; family Heteromyidae; genus Dipodomys; species Dipodomys merriami. Next base: position 12,126,097 of record NW_027206401.1, read on the forward strand.
AGCTACTGTGTTTTGATTTTACATCCTGCTACATTGCTAATGGTGTTTGTCAGCTCTAGAACTTTTGAAGTAAAGTCTGTAGAATCTTTTTAGGATCTTACTGTCTGCAAACATAGTTAGTTTGACTCATTCTTTTCCTATTTGGATGCCCTTTATTTCTTTTTTTCCTTATTTATCCGGGATAGTAAAGTTTCCAGTTATTGTGTTCAGGGTCTCTGTGTGTTTTTATGTCCTAAATTATTTGTTTAATGAAGTTGGGTACCCCAGAATTTGGTATATAGATTTTGAGGATTACTCTGCCTTCTTGATGGTTTCCATTATTTTATTTTTTGACAGTCCTAGGGCTTGAACTCAAATCCTTGGTACTGTCCCTGATTTTCTTTTGCTCAAGGCTGGCACTCTATCACTTGAACCACAGCACCACTTCTGGCTTTTTCTATTTATGAAGTACTGAGGAATTGAACCCAGGCCTTCATGTATGTTAGGCAAGCACTCTGTCACTAAGCCACATTCCTAGCCCTAGTTTTCTTTATTAATATGAAGACTTTTTGTCTTTTGTAACTAATTTTGATTAGAACTCTACTTTGTCAAACAAACTTTGTCAATAAATATAGCTACTTCTGCATGTTTTCAGGATTCATTTGCTTGAAAGACTATTTTTTCCAAATTTTCATTCTATGTGTTTGTTTTTGTAAGACATATGTGATTGTTAGGTCTTGCCTTTTGATCCAACTTGCTATTTCATGTCTTTTGATTGGATAATTAAATCTGTTGACATTGAGCATTAAAATTGAAAGGTATATAGTAGTTGACTCCTGTCATTTTCCTCCTAATTTTTTTTCTGTTTTTCTGAGGCTTATCTACACTTCTGGTGGGACATGTTTTTTTTTCTACTTTTCGTGCTTTCATTGATCTTTTGCTATGTTTTTTTTTTTGGGGGGGGGGGTCCGGTTGTGGGGCCTTTACTCTGGGCCTGGGTGCTGTCCCTCAGCTCTTCAGCTCAAGGCTAGCGCTCTACCACTTGAGCCACAGCACCACTTCCAGCTTTTTTCTTTTTGCTTATGTGGTGCTGAGGAATCAAACCCAGGGCCTTGAACATGAAAGGCAAGCGCTCTACCACTGAGCCACCTTCCCAGCCCTTGCTATGTATTTTGAATGTCTTTGAATATTTTCTTTAGTGCTGGTAGAATAGTGATAAATTATTTTATTGTTTGTTTGTCATGGAATGTTTTTATTTGCTCTTCTGTTGTGAATGAAATATTCACAGAGTTTTCTAGACTGGCAGTTGTTAACTTTAGTTGCTTGAAATACATTATTCCAAGCCTTCCTGGCTTTTAAGGTTTCTGTTGAGAAATATGCTATTATTCTTATGGGTTTCCCTTTGTATATGATCTATATCTTCTCTTAGAGCTCTTAGCATTCTTTTCTTGTTCTCAGTGCTTGTTGTTTAAAATGTAATATGTCATTGGGGGTGCTCCTTTTCTGGTCTGGTCTGTTGAGTGTTATAACAGTCTCTTGCACATGGATAAGCTTCTGTTTTTCAGATTGGGAGACTTTCTGCTATTACTGCATTGAATATATTTCCCCACCCTTTAGCTATCCTCTCTTATCCTTCCTCAAGGCCCAGAGTATGTAAATTTGGTCTTTTAATGAATCCTAACATTTTTTTTCAAATTATTATTTTTTGGTCAGTTATGGGTCTTGAACTCTGAGCCTGGGCGATGTTCCTGAGCTCTTCAACTCAAGGCTAGTGCTCTATCACTTGAACTACAGTGCCACTTCCAGTTTTCTGGTAGTTAATTGGAAATAAGAGTTTCACGGACGTTCCTGCCTGAGATGGCTTTGAACTGCGATCCTTAGATCTCAGCCTCCTAAGTAGCTAGGATTACAGGAATAAGCCAACAGCACCTGGCCTTCTAAATTCTTTTTATGCTCTTTTGATCCTTTCCCTGTACTTTTGTCTAACTTTTTCTGCTATATCTAATCTGTCTTTATACTTAGAAAATCTGTCTTCCATATCATTTACTTTGTGGGAGAGTGTTTCCATTTCATTTTCATCTCTTGGCTTTAAGTTTGACTATTTTCTAGAATTTGTGTCTTTTCATTGAGATCTTTTTTGAGTATTACATTGACTTGTTTCATTATTATTAGTTTTTTTCAATTTGTCCTTTTAAATCTCTTTTAAAAAAGAGGTTTTTAGGTATATTCTCTTTTTTTTTATTTTGGGTCCGGTTGTGGGGCCTGAACTCTGGGCCTGGGCGCTGTCCCTCAGCTCTTCAGCTCAAGGCTAGCGCTCTACCACTTGAGCCACGGCGCCACTTCCGGCTTTTTTCTTTTTGCTTATGTGGTGCTGAGGAATCGAACCCAGGACCTCAGGCATGCAAGGCAAGCGCTCTACCACTGAGCCAACTTCCCAGCCCCTAGGTATATTCTCTTTGAGCTCATTTAACTATTTGTATTCACTTGGAATTCATTTAAGTTTTAATCTGTGCTCTCTTTGAATTCTTTTCTAGGTGCCTATGCTGGATGGGAGGTCTGGATCCTCCCACTGCATGTGTTATAGTCAATGACATCAGGTTTTAAATTGTGATAAAAGTTTGTTATTAAGCTATGAATTTGATTTTCATAAACATGATTTCAAATACACCTAACAGAAATAAATCCTTGGCCTTTTGTGGTTTAAAACATAACCATAAAAGTTGTAGTTCAGTGGTTGCCAGTATCCTCAGACACACTACATGTTGTTTCAACATTAACATGGAAAAAACATTTTGCCTGACATTCCAACTACAAATGCAAAGCTCATAGGATATAAATCAAGACAGGTTTGAGTATAATTAGTAATAGAGTTGAACTGTAACCCTTTTGTACAACTCCTTAATAATAATAACAATAAAAATATAAAAAATGGAAATAAAATTACACATATATTAGTAACGGATTAAGGACGTTTGTATTTCTGGTTTTGTTTTGTCTTTTCTGCTTTTGCACACCTGGTTGGTTTACTTGCTTCAAATGACTTACTTGTGTGAATATACTCCACCAAAGGATCATAGACTGTGTCCCAACCATGAAAAATTGCCCACATACACAGATCCTAAATACAAACCATGTTGTAGCTAAAGAAATCAGGCAGAGAGACTAAATAGAGATAAATATTCAAGCAGCATTTGAGTTTATAGTCGCCTCTGAGCAGGAAGGTATTTGGATTCCTACTAATGTGGCTTACTCTAGAATACATGGAATGATCTACTCAGGGAAAGGTCTTCAAATGATGTAGAGAGCCACCTTACCATGAATTTTGAGGGCTGGAGAGATTTTATAGTCTGTATGCTCATTTACTTACCTCAGAGTTAATGATCTTTTGGTGCCTGGGTGGCTGCTGCTACAGCTGTTGCTTTCTGGTTGAAAAGGAAGATAATATTCCTGGTGCCCTCACAACCAAGACACATTTTTCCATAAAAATCACTCACAAATGAGGAGAAGTACAGTTGCAAGAAAATTACTCTATTCTTATATGTGTATATTAGAGGCTAACTTAGCTTTTGGGTAGATGAGGAACTTGGTTTCTAAGATAATATGAGTTTCAAACTTTAGGAGGTCCTTGTTATCCCCAAATTCATTAAAGAGTCCCTATGGTTACAAAGTTACAAGATGCATAGGCAAGCCAACATCAGAGGCAAGCAAAACCCAACAACATCTGAAAATATTCACTAACGATCTGACCACTTGGCAAATTAGTCCTTAGACGAAAACACTCTCAGCTTAACCCTGGAGCATTTCTCAGCTCATCATGTCAAGGCCTTTTGTGGCTGGTCTCCTGCCGATGGTCAGATGTTGTTTACATTCAACAATAAAATACCAAACGGTCGGGACCTCATAAAGTTGAAGAAAGTTTTGTTGAAATCACGCAGAGTTCTTACAACCAAGTCTAACAGAGAGATTCTGACAAAAAACAGTCTAGTAAAGGTAAAGCCAGATATATCCTTATACAGCAAATGACTTGACTGTCAAAGAATTAAGGGATACACTGGGAAATCTAGTAATGTATCAGAATTCTTTTTCCAATTATTTTCTCTATGACCATATTGCAAAAGCTAAATATAAATGTTAAGAGAAATAATGTCTTATATGAAAGTGACAATTTCCTCTAAAAAACACTCAAGCCATTTATCCTATTTTCTTTCTTCTTTCTTTTTTCTCTGTCTCCTCTCTTTCTCTCTCCCTCCCTCCCTCCCTTCCTTTGTTCCTTCCTTCTTCTTTCTTTCTTTCTTTCTTTCTCTCTCTTTCTTTCTCTTCTTTCTTTCTTTCTCTCTGTCTCTGTCTCTTTGTCTCTCTGTCTCTCTGTCCCTGTCTCTGTCTGTCTCTGTCTCTCTGTCTCTGTCTCTGTCTCTGTCTCTCTCTCTCTTTCTTTCTTTTTTGCCTGTCCTGGGGCTTGAACTCAGGGCCTGGATACTGTCCCTGAGCTTTGTAGTGTGTGTGTGTATGTGTGTGTGTGTGTGTGTGTGTGTGTGTGTGTATGTGTGTGTGTGTGTGTGTGTGTGTGTGTGTGTGTGTTTTGCTCAAGGCTTGCTCTCTATCATTTGAGCCATAGCACCACTTCTGGCTTTTTTTTTCTGTTTATGTGGTACTGAGGAATGGAACCCAGGGCTTCATGCATGCTAGGCAAGCACTCTACCACTAAGCCACATTCCTAGCCCAAGCTATTTATTTCTTAAGGCATAACTGCAATTTAACCTAGATTTTGTTAAATGCAATATAAATTTTATCTTCTTAAATTTAAGTTTGCTATTTAAGATAGTGCTCATACCAAATAATTTTTATCTTTAGTGTGACATTTTGCACTGTACTTTGTCTTACTTTTAAAATTTTTAAAATTTTATTATCAAAGTGATGTACAGAGGGGTTACAGTTACGTAAGTAAGGTAGTGAGTACATTTCTTGTCGAATTGGTTACCCCTCCTCATTTTTCTCCCTCACTTTAAGAGGATTTCTTTTTTTAAAAAAAGAGGATTTCTTTTAACTGACATGTTTTATTGACAAGTAAAATGTTTTCATATTTATAGCAGAAAATATGATATTTTTGACACTAATATATGATCAAATGACTAACTCAAGCTATTTAACATATACATTATCTCACATTACTATTTTTTGGTGGCAGGAGTACTTACAAGCTATTATAAGCATTTTTTTCAGGTGTACAACATATTGTTAATCTATTTTGCTCATAAGCTAATTGTGTTACTTTGTCTTTTCACCAAAGAAATTCAGTATTGCAGTTTTTTAGTTTAAAAAAAAAAGCCCAAGGGAATTGCCCTGAGGTAAGTTCTATTGTGATGACTTTGAAGTAAATATTTGTGTATCTGGAAGTCTCCAGAAATGTAAATTACACACAACATACCAACTACCGTGGACTAGTAGGTTCTAGCCTATTGTTCTGTTCCAGTGGCATTTCCAGACTGTCTTTGTGGGAAGACAAAAGACTCTACAAGCCCTAGAAGCTGGAAGGTCTTCCTGTGTGATTGCATTTTTATAGTTCCATGTCTTCTTTATCCCTGCCTGCTCATCTTACCCCATCACTGTCATTTCCTTTCCCTAGACAGAGATCTATCTCTCCTTGCCCTAAGGCAGTCCGATGGCAATACTGTTGAAGCTTCTTCTTTGCATATTGAACCAAATATGAATCACCGATGCAGCCAGCTTGGGGTACAGATTTAGTCATATGCGTTTTCACTTCTCCAGGGACACACTGGGATCACTATATCCCTCTCCCCTTTCCATTCCTATGATCATTAAGCATCTTGGAGGCCTTTTTCAGCCTTAAAGGTCAGTCTTGTCCCCAAATGCCAGTATGCAAAGAACACCCATTGTGTTGTTAGAGTGGAGGCTGGATTGTCAGCCCGAATTTAATGGTTGTTCCACTTTGGCATCATAAAGCTTCTTTCTTACCAACAGATGTTAGTTAAGATCTCCCAGTGTACTTAGATAACTTTGCAATAAAATTTAGTCTCAAAAGAAAAAGGAACCTGGGATTCTATTGCAAACTTGACCTTTGTATCTCAGTGAACAGATCTGCTTCCCCAAGAATTTCCAAGAGCCTAGAATTTCACAATCAGGGTCAGTAAGATCGAATACGTCTTTCCCCAGTAACACGGAACCTCCATCTCTCCCCTGGCACTAATATCAGCCACTCAATGACTGATGCTGAACTCCCAGCCACATCTCTAACCTGTGGAGTCACCCACACTGTCTGGGTAATGTTTAGCTTCTCTTAAGAGAAACTGCTAAGCCAGCCTCGCTGTATACCACTACACATTTTGGCTTTGGACCCAGCTCAATGCCTGGTGCATAATAGCCATTCAGTGAATATTTGTTGAGTTGAGAAAAAGAAAAAGTTGCTCTGATCTGATTGGATAGAGAACTCTGCCCAGGGCAAAAGAGAAAAACAGGAGGTGGAGGTGGGGGTGGGAAGTGGTAAGGCTTGGCATGCCATAGGTAAACATGAGTGTTGGGACTGGTAAATGTTGATTTCATAGATGAATTAAAGCATTTGATAACCCTATAAATAGACTACTGTACATTTGTATAAATGGCACACTTAGCTTGTAGTTATAAGGAGCTGAAATAACTACAAGAAAAATGAAAGGGCCCATCAGTCAAATGCTTGTTTTGCCTACGTGAAAGTCAAACAACCAATGGGACTGATTTTTTTCCCCTCCTCTGAATCAGCCCTTTGTTTTATGACCCAAAGCTGCAGTGCAAACAGCGGGCTTCAGGCGCTGTGGATGGTGTATGGGCTGCGGTGTTCCCTGGGCTCCTGGGATCAAAGTATAGCAAAGTATTTTTGCTAATGTTACCGGCTCAAACAAGATCTGTTGAAGTGACTGATTAGAGTTGTTTGATTAATGGAGTTATCAGGTTATCTTATCTCTTTCCATGGTGCACTATAGAGGCTAATGAAGAGAAAAAAGGGGAGAATAAATGTGGAAAATAGATTCCATATTATGGGTTCTTTGATTGAAAGATTATTCTATTTTCTCCAGTCGAGAATAACATATTTATACATCTTTGTAAATATGTGCTACAGAAAGACCTTGTGGATGGCTGAATAATGGCTCTCCAATGTCATGTAGGGCACCTATGAATGTGCTGCTGCGCAAGGCAAAGGGAACTCGGCTGATTAAGGTAAAGATTTGGAAAGAGCAAGAGTATTCTGGGTTCTTTATGGCCCAGTGTACTCACAGGGTCCTTATCAGAGGGGGCCAAGAGGGCCAGAGTCAGAGGAGAAGTGACAACAGAAGAACAGAGAATAGATGAGAAGATACTGTACTTCAGGATGGATGAGAAGGTCAATGTCAAGGAATGTAGGTACATTCCAGAAGCTGAAAGTGGCAAGGAAACAGGATTTTTCTTAGAGTTTCTGCAAGGAACACAACCCTACTGATACCTGTAATACTGATACCAATGAGAAAAATGTGTGTTGTTGTTTTGACCTAAATTTGTATATGTCGTTTTAAGCACTAAGTTTAGTATTTGTTACAGCAGCAATAGAAAACAAGTATGGACTTTGGACTGCTTGCAGAGAATTCTCTAAATGTGCTTAATCATTGTGTTCAAAAAGAAATAAGGTCCATTTTAATGTTAAATGTTGTGAAAAGCAACCAATCCAACTTTCTTCAATTGTAGTCTTCCCCAGGATATTATAATTTTTATCCTTCCTGCTGTGGGTTTTAGTTGCTGGGAGAGTTCCAATAATGGGTGGAAAGGATAGCTCTGTCCTCCCTTCGGTGCTGACTTTGTTCTGTGTGATTTACGGTCTTTCATCTTTTCAAGCTGGTCTATTTTGAAATGGTGCATTTAGTTGAACTGAAATTCATGGATCTACTTCACTGGATACAAGTAAAGCATCAGTTTCAGGGTATTGTGCACATCAGAGCAGAGGCCACCCGCACACCTTACCCTGCAGTCCCTGTGGTTATGGCCCTGCCTTGGACACCAGGATGGCGATTCAGAGGGATGGAGGGATACAAATGTATTTTTTGTGCTTGAGAAAAAGGCACTTTCAAAATTGAAAATCTCAAGTGACCTATAGAAACCCAGAAAGTAGACCTATGGTATACTTGAATTTGTAAATAAGGCACAGTCAGAAATTAACAATAGCTTATCCTTATACTAAGGATTATCACAGTTACAGCAATTAAAGTTACATGAATGAGGTCTCACTTGATATTTTATTGTATGTACCTATCTTCTTTTGATGATATGACATGATACAATGACTCTGGGATGAGATGTGGTAAGGCAAATGACAGGTAGTCTGATGAAGCTTTAGGCTACAAGCACTGTGATATTTCATCAGTTGATCTGACAGTCAAGATGGCTACTAAGTGACTAATGGGCAGATAGAGGGTAGTGTAGATGTGCTAAACGAAGAGATGTTCATGTCCTGAGCAGGGATGAATGGGACCATGGATTTCATCATGCTACTCAGACTAGAGTACAACTTAAACCTTGGGTTCTCCATTGAGTACAGTCTGCCAATACCATTGGAATCTGAAACCTTGGAAAGTAAAAACAGGATGAAGAAGGGGATGGTAAGTAGCATTAAAGTGTTTAAGTAACATTTGAAGGGAGAAGTATTTTATGGCAATCCTGGGCTAACTGCCAAAGCTATCTATTATCAATAACTGCTCTGTATTGAGAGAGGGAAGCCACTACTTCAGGCTGGGGTGGTCAGAGAAATAGATCTTGACCAAGCATTTGGGCATGAAGTTGACAGGGAACAAAGAGGGGTCTTTCCAGATAGAGGGTAAAGAAGGTAAATGGATATATCTAATCCAGAAAAAGCAGAAGCAGTCTGGAGATGTTTACTATTCATACATACTCTGAGTGAAACAGAGAAAAAAATGTCTGTTCTCCATAGCTTCAGTTTTGTAACAACTGCTGACAATCTGGGCTCACTGCAGAAGGCTTAAATATATGCATTATAAAACATCAAATAGAGTACAGTATACAGCTATACTGAGATAAAAGTTAGAAAAACACCAGAATTTCAAAGGCCAATTCTTATATAATTTTTCTGATGGGGCTTTTTTTATATGAGACTTTTTGTCTTTCTCATAGATGGAAATGTTGGCTTGTTCCAAAGGGTTTGAAGTAACTCTCAAATAGGAATTTCTCCATCAGAAAACAGCTATGTAATTACACTCATCTCAGCTCCACATCTGTGCACTTTGGTTTACTGGAAGGAAAGCTCCTAGTTGAGGGAATGTCCCCTACCCTAAGACAGAACTTCAGAATCTAACTCAGTTAGGAAAGTAGATAGTTTGATGTCAGTTATATACATTGGCTTACAGGGATCAGTGCAAATGAAGTGTGGCTTCATCTTTTTTTTTTTAATTGTGAAAATACTGTACATAGGGTTACAATTACATGGGCAAGATAATGAGTACATTTCTTATCAAGCATTGTAGCCTCCTCCTTTGTTTCCCCTTCCCATCCCTTCCCATCCTCCCTCCTACCCCCCCACCCAAAACTCCCCCCCCCCCAAAGTTGTAAAGTTCATTTTCGACATAATGACTTTACATCTCATTGTTGCAATGGGTCCACCTGTATCCCTATTTAAACGATTTGTTTTTTCCCTTCCCCTCCACATGTTTTGATAACTGGTTTCCAATACACAGATGTCATATAGGCCCCAGCTTCCAATGTACCTGTCCTTCTGTCCTTCTCCCTACAAATGGGGTAGAACATCTGGGTTGGGTATACCTACTCTCTATGTCTGTAGAAATTTCAGCTCATGCTAGTGGAGAACAGAGATGTTTCAGTGGGGTGCAACTCTACCCAGAGGCATTTCTCCCAAAGCTGTCTTGGTCAGCTTCAGATCTCTTCTTGGCCTCGCCCTTTTAGGAGGGCACAGATCAGTATTTTCCAAAGCCCACTGGAATGCAAGCCCATCCCCAGAAGTTCTGCTTAGACTAGTGAATACGTCTATTGTGAGTCTGTCTGTATATGTCTTTGCTGCTTGTGGGTGTTCTGTGAAAGGCCTGTTTGTATATACTGATTGAAAGGATTTGAATGCCCTGTGACAGAGTTGTTGGTTCTGGGGAAGCAGGGATTAGAAACAAGGTTTTCCAGGGTCCAACCCCAGTGGCTTAGAGCCTTGACACCCAGGTGTTTGTGGGAGAAGATGGGAAGAGGTGAACAGGAGTAGCAAGAGGCAGGTCTTGGAGAAGGAAAGGCTGGATGGGTGGGGCACAAGTATGCCAGGATCGCTCCCAGTGGAGACCTTATCTCCACTTCACCCTAGTGAAGAGGAAGAGGGAAACAAAGGCCAATAGACCTGAGTAGCCATCTCTGAGGATGTACGTTTGTCCAGATTCTTCCTCTCCTCTCCCCCAGAAGCTCCATGCTTCAGGCTAGTGACTGTATCTTTCATTTCTTTTTTTTTTTTTTTTTTTTTAAATTGTATTTTATTTTATTTGAGAACATACTGTACAGAGGGGCTACAATTACATGGGCAGAATAATGCATACATTTCTTACCAAGCATTGCAGCCTCCTCCTTTGTTTACCCTTCACTTCCCTTCCCTGCCTCCCCCCTCCCCCCACCCAATTTTACCCCCCTCCCCCCACCCAATTATACCCCCCTCCCCCCCCCCACACCGAAATTGTAAAGCTGGTTTTGACATGACATTTTGTACTTCTCATTGTTGCAACAGGTCCACCTGAATCCTTAAACGATTTGTTTGTCCCCATCTCCTCCACATGATATACTGATATCAAATATAGTGAAAGCGGGGGTTACACTGTGGGGGAGGGACATACAAAGCAATAAAGGAATAATCTTATAAATGCATTAGAAATACATGCATGAAAGAAACGAAAACATTAAAATACATATTTAAGGGTTCATTTTCCTAACATCACATTATCTGGCCTTTTCCGCTTGACTCATACCTATACTAGATATCTTTCATTTCTTGTACTCTGATGCTTTGTCTTCTGGAGCCTTATCATCTCTCCTAAAGTGAACTAATTGCTAGCGTTAGGAAAGAAATCACCTGGGATCAGTTTTCAAATACAGACCAACCACATCCAGAGTCCTAATCCCAACTGCCTCCTTGGTCAGCCTCTTATAATCTGGGCTATTATTCTCTTGTCCCAATCACTACCTTGGGACAGGTACCAGACAACTAGCCCAGAATCCATTGATTAGATGCAAACCAAATTATCTGCCTTGCCAGATCTTCTACAGAAGCTGCCATCACATTTTCTGCTCACGACCCTTTCCTTCCCCATGCAGGTGCTGGTGGTGCCTTTCAGGTCATGAAATACTTCCCCTTTTAGGACGTTGGAGCCTGTGAGACATGACTAATTTTTTTTCAATGGTAATCATTTCATGGTCCATTGGCCTCGTAATAGCTAAATAACAACCGACACTATTAAATTATTCAGTTCCAGAACAAAAAAAGTATCTTGGGCCAGCACACTACCCAAGTCAGGTTCCCATACTCCTAATCACCTCTGCCACCAACTTTCTCCTTTCAATTTTTTTTAGAGACTTTCATTCAGCTAGTAAGACAATTAAGTGAAATTAAATGGAAAATTGAACTCAGTGTAACTGAGTTAATGGTAGCAAAAGTACCTACTATTGTTTCTGAAATCACATATTTAAAGCTAATGTGAACTGAGAAATCTGTTTTCTTAGACATTTAATGTTTGGGCTGGGAATGTAAAGTAGGCAAAATTAGTAAGTTGCTTTGAGAATCCACTAGCTTAGAAAGATACAGGGTATACATAAGCTGGACTTAAGAAATGAAATGAAAATCTGAAATTGTCTTGGTTGTTACTACATGGTAGGTTGGTTCCAAGGGCTTTATGGCCCATTCAATGTGCCACCAAAATTCTGAGGAAAATGCTACTATTTCCATCTGAAAGATAAAGAGACTTGGGCACTCAGCTGATGAGGAACTTATCTCTGGTCTCACAGCTAGCTGTACCTCACATGTAGGATTTGAAACCAATCAATGTAGCTTCAAAGCCTCTGTGAACCACTGTGCTGTCTAGAGCCTCTGTTGTGGGAAGCCAGACAAACCCATTCATAAACGTTGGCTCTACCAATTATTAGTTGTGTGACTTTAGGTAACTGACTTGACCAAGTATGGCATAAGAGTCAATCTATAACATGAGGATGATAGCACTTAGTTACTTTATACGTCTCTGATATGAGTGATATTTATCAATAGGGTTGTTTGCGAAGGAAGAAGGCTCATTTCTAAGGAGGGATACAGACTAGCCAGGGATGACGTTCAGCTGATGTCAGTTCATTTTGTGTTGCTATAACACCATTCCTGAGACTGGTTCTATTTTGAAGATTAGGGATTGATTCAGCTCAATATTTTAGAGGTTAACATCCAAGATCAGGCAGCCTCATAGATAGTAGAAGGAATAGTGACAGTGCCAGAATGCAGAAGAAAGATGAAGAAGGAATGCCAGGTTTTATAACAACCTGCTGTGGCAGCCACGAATCCAGTTCCATGACTTTCAAGGGGTGGAGGGGGTGGACATTAATTCCTTCTGAAGGCAGTGCCTATATGACCCAGTCGCCTTCCATAACCCCTCCCTAGGCTCTGCCTATTAAAGATCAGATTGCCTCTGCATACCATATGCTAGAGACCAAGCTTCCTGAACATATGCAAACCACTGCAGCCAGTATGCTATGGGACACTTGAATCAATTATTAAAATATGGAGATAGGTTCGTACGGATAGCAGTTTCATGTTCTCAGCCTCCTCCAGTGAGTGGCCCCTGTTGTGACAAGTATCCACTTCTTTCTGCAGGGTCATCTGTCCTGGGTCAGGCCTTGGAGATGCTGCTCGAGGACTGAAACTGGTGAACATGTGGTCACTCTGTCTGTTCTATTCAGGTTGTTAAAACTTCCACAATATCATCGTCACAGGCAAAAGTACAAGGGCTGCCCTGTGGCTTTCAGCCGAGGACCCCAGTTGTTGGGTGATGGCCAGCCAAAGCAGGAAGCATGTGCCGGGCATTTTGCCATCCTTTATGTGACAAGGGATCAAAGGGAGAGAAAGAAGGCTAGAGTTTTCCCTCATTTTGCCTCCTCTCCTCTCTCCTTAGACTTAACTTATGAAGAGTGACTAGCTAAGAGACAGGCTAACATTTCTAGATCCTTAGAAAATATTATTCCAAAAATGGATTGGTGTCATATTATCTGAGAGAGAAAATCACCTTTCTCTAGGCTTAAGTCAGATTGCCTTGGGCCTCTGAACTCAATTGCTTGCTGTGGTAAAGGGCCCTTTCTTGAAAACACCGTGCCACAAATTCCATCTGCCTTGGACCACCCAGCCACATTTATACTTGCTATCAGTCTGGGGATGACTGGCTTTGATCTGATCTTTTAGAAATTTACAGTTTCTCACGAGCTTGACTATGAAGGCAGTAGATCTCTGAACAATCACATCAGAGCTGCCTCTGGGGACCTCAGTTACCCTACACTGAGTTTCAATCAAAGCCTCTTTATGGGCATTTGGGAGAAGACTTCACAGACCTGGCAATTCAGCTACTGATTATTCAGGAACCATATTTACTATACCATTTTTCCTTTTTCCTTTTCTATGCAAACACTGTACAGTTAAGTCTAGTAATTCCCCTCGTCATCCTCCCTATCATCTTCGGCATTCTCAAAAATCCCATGATAAAGCCTATTTTACTAATGGAGAAGATGAGAATTGCAGACATTGATTTCCTTACTTATTGATGATGTGTAAATAGAGTCTCTCTACCAAATATTGTTCCCTTAACTAAACTGCTTGGAACTAGGAAGTGGAACTCACTTTGACATTCTAACTTTGTTATCAAACAGAAGATGGGTTAACCTCATCATATCCACAATTGGAAATCTAAAAAAAAATAGAGATAGCAAGTTTATATGCAAAGGTTCATCACTTAGATATGTTGAGAAAACCAGGTCCATGATTCAATTAATGTTAATCATTAAAAGACTATCCTGATCAAATCAATTAAAGTTCAGAGCAGTGACTCAGACAGTTAAGTGCTGTCTATAACAAACCATGTTTACCATAGGGCTGTGAGGAATTTTAATAGTGTGCTGCTATGTGTTTAACCTCGAGTACTCAAAAGAGAAAGCATCTGCTGATTTCTGTACATATTCTCATGACGACCAGCTTCCAACATGGCATCAAGGATGATGATGAAGGTCAGAAGCATAGCAATGCACTTTTTACACAGAGCTTCCATAACAGATGCAACAGAGATGGACATGCAGTAAACACATGTTTCAGTCAGCTTTCCATCACTGTAATAATGTATTGGAAACCATCAGCATTAAAAGAGAAAAGGTTTATTTTGGTTCAGAGTTTTGGAAGTTTCAGGCCAGGACCACCTGTTCTCTTCACTTTTGGACCTGTGTTGAGGCAGGACAATCATGGCAGGAGCTTGTGGTAGAGAAAGCCCAGTCCCCTAATGGCTGGGAAGGAAAGAATGAAGGAAAAGGGAGGAAAAGAGAGCAGAGTCCTATGCTTCCCACTGCAAGGGCATGTTTTCAATGACCTAAAGACTCCCTTCAGTCTCCATCTCTCAAATATTCCTCCACCTTCCAATAATACCATATTGAGGACAACGCCTTTACCAAATGGGGTTTTGGGGGGACATTATAGCCACATGTAAGAACAAAATGTAGAGCTGGGAGCAGTGAATCATGCTGTGATTCCAGCTATTTGGGAGGTAGGAGGATCTCAGTTAGAGGCCCACATAAGCAAAAAAGTTAGTGAGGTCCTCTCTCAAAAAACAAGCTGGGTTTGGTGGTGTATCACTGTAATGCCAGCTATATGGGGGTTGAAGGGAGGAAGACTGAGTCTCAGGCTGACCCTAGGCAAAAGGCAAGATCCTATCTGAAAAAGAACAGAAGCAAAAAGGGTTGGGGTGAGGTACAAGTGATAGAATGCTTGTGAATCAGGCATAGAGTTCAAATTCCAGTACCATCCTCCCAAAGAAGAAGCAAAATATAGTTAGCTTAATTAGAAAGTATTATTTTTGGTAATGATTTAATCTTTGTTTTAATTGGCTTTATTTAATGTAAGTTTATATAATTTAATTTTTAATAATGACTATGTTTAATAATTAGCTCACAAAATTTATAAAACTTAGCAACTAACTTTCAAACCAGAATGAGCCCAAGCCAGCACACCACTGCTGTGATCCCCAAAGGGCTGAGTGGGCTAGAGAGTACATTAAGAAGTATTTTCTGAAATTATTTAAGCCAGAGCCCCTTCTTCAGGGAGTATTTTATAGCATTTGTGCTCTATAGAGAACACTTCTAAAAACTGCTGATCTGGACTAACTTGAGCATTTCCTTTCTCCCATATTTCTTTCCTTCTAAAGCTCCTATGGTTTACTTGATGACTTATTGGGAGGTTAGCACATGACACTTCCACTAACTTCAGCTCAGTAAATATTTATTGGGTTCCTGTTTTGTATAAAACCAATGCTTGTAGGACAGAGAATTCTAGATGGCTGAGCCTGAGCTCCTGCTAAGTCTTGGGGGACAAGCTGTAGGAGAAATACAGAAATAACTACAGTGGAAGGCAACATGTGGTGAAGACCATTGGAAAGGTACGGGTAATAACTTTGCACATCCAGTTGTCCTTATTATAATGGGAGACACTCAAGTCCAATGAGAGCAGGAGATTCAGCCTCTTTCCTGGGACTGAAAGAAATCTAGGAAGAGACAGTGGCCAGTGTGGGGTTCCCAACCAATGGCTAGGTATGGTGTCATGAACCTGTTTCCTGGCTATAGAGGAAGCACAATGGCTGGTGCTGTTGTGCACACTTCATGTTCAGTGACACAGGAATGCACAAGTAGGAGGACTGTGGCCTAAGGCAGTTGGGCACAAAGTGAGAACCTACCTTGAAAATTACCAAGGCAAAAAAGTAGCTCAGCAGAAAGGGTGCCTTCATGGCAAATACGAGATCCTGAATTCAATCCCTAGTATAGCTCTAATAGCAAAAGTCTAGGAATCTCTGATTTTTCAATGAGGTAAAATGAATTTTTCTATATTCATCTCATGTCTTCTGAGTTCTTTGAAAATTGAATGTAGCTTTCCTAATTCATCTTCATAGGTGGGGTGGTCAACTAAGGTCTCACAGTCAGTTAATGCAGCTACCAATAGAGCCTTGAACCTTGACTGGCCTCTGTCACCTCTGGGAGGTTCATCCACCCTTTGAGACACAGCATGGAGGTAACAGTCTCATTTCTCAGTCATTATTGAGGTCCTTTACATGATTCCTGAGAGGAACAAACCCTACCAAGGGCCATAATTGGGCCCACTGTGGATTCATTCCCTTTATTTGTACTTTCATGGTCTGTCTTAGTGCATTTCAGCTGCTATAACAAAATTTCCAACACTAATTTATAAGAGCAGGTTCTGGGAACAGGAGTACATGGTCAAGGTCTTGTAAGAATCTGTTCTCTCTTTTTCCAACATGGTGCCTTGGTGCTTTGTTCTGAGGGGAGGAGTGCTGTGTCTCTACAAAAAGAAGGGATAAAAGGCAGGAGAAGATTCCCTCTAACCTTAGTCAATACAGTGGTAATCTTATTTATGACTTAATAATCTTCTACAAGTCACACTCCTTAATATCAATGTGGAGATTAAGTTTCAATATAAGTTGTGGGGAGACCAATATTAACACAATGGAATGCATTATTCAAATTGTAACCATTGGCCAGTCATCTACAAGACTTGATTACCACTGAAGTTTGACAATTTTAGCGACCTTCTAGTCGAATTACATAATGCCTCACAAAGTTAAAATTTGGCATTATGTTCTTGAAAGAGGCCTAAACCACAGAATGAAGGAACAGAAAGATGGGTTTGGAATCAGCAGGCCCACTGAAGCTGTGTTCCTGAGATCTGGAAGCAAGGACCCAGCAATGGAATTCACAGAGCTTCAGAGAAGGGAGCCTATGGCAGTCCCCCCACTTCCAGCTTTGATTTATGTCCTGTTCAAATAAAATCGCTTGCTTTCTGAGAAGCACTTTGGCTTAATTTTTCCGAAGAAGCAATTCCTAATCCAAAGCAAAGAGTTTGCTCAGTGTTCAAACAGCCATGAAAGTCTTCTGTAGCACAGTGTTTTCTAGCCATCTAAATTCTCTACAGAGAACCTAGAGATGTCTTCAGAAAAGAAGAAACCCAACAAATATTCCTGGTGGAACCAAAGGCAACACAATTCATCAACTTCACCAATTCCTGATGAAATCCAAAGTTGGCAGATAGAACTTTGGTTAATTTTCAAATTTTTTCAGGAATGTATTCTTGACTATCTATGTATTTGAAGTACTTTATTCTTGTTTTTATTAATGTAGTAATCTCATTCTGGAGAGTTGTTGATTTATCCATCTATCTTTTCAGAGATTTCAGTTTTCTTGAGGAGAGAGAAATTCTCATTTTACTTTGAACTTTATGTTTTTGTTTTTGTTTTCCAGCTTTTTTTTTTTTTTTTTACTTATGTGGTGCTGAGGAATAGAACTGAGGGCCTCATGCATGCAAGGCAAGCACTCTACCACTGAGCCACCTTCCCAGCCCCTCATTTTACTTTGAAAGCCAAGTGCAATGCCTGTACATATTAGGTACTATATATTGTCTAAAAACTAAAGGCATAAATCAATGACTGACACCATTCTAGTTATGCAGTTACAAGACACCTTGTAAGAATGAATACACTATTCATCAGTGTGAAGATTCAGAAGTGTGTAATGTGAAGTCAAGATAGAAGTAAGATACAGCCCTGCTAGAACACAAAATATGTATAATTGGGTTTAGATATGAACAAATTTCTGCTTGAATCATTTGTTATCTATACTTCTGGTCTCTAAAGCAACTGGAATGTAGAAAAGTTATGAGTTTGTTTTATTTACAATTTTATTCCTAAAGCTTTTAGAAAAATTAGTAGACACAGAAAAAGATCAGATTAAAATCTTTCATAAGACTTTTCTACAGGACAAAAAAAATCACTTGACTCTTACCTTGAACTGTAGAGTCTAGTAACTTTTTACTGACCTTATATTTATTATTTCAAAATAATTTAACGAACAAAGTTGACAATACCAATTGTCAAGATCACAATCAATGAGGGCAGATGTTTTTATTTCTTAGCTCTATGATGACAAGACTTATGAAAAGGTTGTGTAAAGTCCAGTCTTTGAGGATTTAAAGGAGCAGTTTTTGGGGATTTAAAGCAGAGAAGGGTGTGGCTTGGGAAAGGATGGGGAGAAGAAAGGACCTTCTACAAAGGAGTCAACTAACTGACCTTCACTCTCAAGTTTTGGGGTGCCTTGAGAAGTGAGGAGACACTCTGAGTAGCAGCTCTTGAATTCCAGGAGAGACCAGGGCTCTACCCAACCTGAGATGATGGCCTTGGGTATGACAGGCGTGTGGATATGAGGCAATTCTGTTTTGTTAAGAGTCTGGTCATCTCCTTCACTGGAAACCCATATTTCCAAATTGCCCAACGATTGTCATTTCACAAGCTGGATTATTTCCTGGAGCCCAAGGTACTATTAAGCTAAATGAACTTTCAGATATGTAGACCACTGGAGGTAGAGGGATGAGCTTCCAGAACTGTGCCTAGCTGAGGACTGGGAAAATATGCCTCCCTATTACAGCCATAGAAAGACATCAACAATAGTGGCAACCTGAATGGGTTTCTTATAACTGAAGAAGTCTCACCAGAATGCCCATTATTTGTAGGGGTATTACTGTTGCTGGCCAAATGAGCAACACTTTTGAAAACGGAATGAACTATTATTGACCTGCCTAAATTATGTTTGCCTTTTTTTTATTGGTATGAAACCTACAAGGGAGTGTTGGTCGTATTACTGATGATAGCAATTTGGTTAACAATATTTTAAGGGTTTAGTTCTTTATTTCCTAACAGCTACTGTTAAAGAAGATTATGTAAGCAGTTAGGCTAGCACTTACATTTAGCTGAATGCAAATGTGTTTCCCTTCTTTGCTTCAGAGTTCTACACAGGGAGGGAAAAAAATAAGAGAAAAAACTATACATTTTTTGCAGGCTGGAAGTATGGGAAAAGTGGTAGAGAACCTACATAACAAGTTTAAGGCCCTAAGTTCAGTTCTCAGAACTGTAAAAAAAAAAGTCCCTTTTTCTAACTGTTGAAGCATCCTATTATCTATATTTTTTAGTGATTAGAATAGTTCAAGATAGCATAATTCTAACATAGAATTTTAGGTCACTCCTTGAGACTAGTTCTTTTAAGATTAGCTTCTTTTTTGCTTGTTTTTCTTAGCATACATGAATAGTACAAGGGGGTTTCGTTGTGGCACTTCCATAAATGCATACAGTGTACTTTTAATAAGTTTACATCATCTATTACATTCCTTTACCCCTTTTCCTCTTCCCCTTCTCAAACAGTATTTAGTGGATTTTATTGCACTATGACTGTTTATCTATTTCTACTATCTATCCATCTGTCTATCTCTGTAATGTATTAACTTCAGTATTGACTTACAGAAGTCTAAAGCTAGCATATGTTTGCCACTGTATCTGTATCTAACACAGCTTGCACCTGCTTGAGCTTTGCTGAATACAATAATTTAGATTTTGGATTTTACAAATCCAAGTGCCTAGTTCAAAGTTGTTAAGTTGGAAAGCTATTCAGTTATTCTAGTGGTTCGGCCCTTACTCTAATCCCTTTTGGAATTCTCTTATTGGAATTCCTGTCTTAGACCAACGCATGTGGTTTAGAAGGATTTATTGGAGGCAAACTCTGGTTTTGTGAGAAGAATCTGCTATTTAGAAAATGCGAAAGGCATCTGGAGCCTAGTCTGGTAAATAAGTTGAGTAATCTAATTTTTTAATCTCATTCATATGTGATTAGAAACCAAGGAGACTAATTTTCTGATGTATTTTGTAAACTGTGTGTAGAGAACTCCAAAACAGGAATTCCACAATGTTTTGGAGAAGGGAAGAGCCACTGGAATAAATGCATAATCTAGATGAGCAGCCACCTTAATGAAGTCTTATTTTTTTCTAAAACAAATCTTTTACTGTTTTGTTTCTAAAAGAATCTGAAATTCCAAGTTGTCCTAATTTCATATTTGTAAACAGATGGCTTGGAGCATAGCATAGTCTATTCCTTTGGTCACCTGGACCAATGACCCTGGCTGCTATGCTGAATTTGAATTTGTGTCCAGACTTGCCAGTCCCTCAGGAGAGTGGAGAGCTTACTGTTAGTACCTTGACTTCTCTTGCCAATCACATTTTTGCTGGAATTAATGAGCTCCTGCATTACCTAATAATTTCCTACACGCTGAGATGAGAATAGCTTGAAACTGGGCAAAAGTGCTGATATACTTAAAAAAAGAACCTAAATAGCCATATAAACAAACCTCAGGGAATTTTAACCAAGAAATTGCTGCCAAACAAATCTTCAGCCAGTCAAAATGCTGAATCTTTTAATTTGAAAAGCAACTATATTTTAGTCTCTGTCATGCTTCTCAATACACCACTATAATCACGAGTTTAACCATTCATTAAAAAAGAAGATAGAAGAGACCATTTTCACAAGACCTATAAACATCCGCAGAGGTAGAGATTCTCAACTGACAAATGATGATCACAAATGTTAGGTCAGGGGCAATTGTAGTTCATGAGTAGGAATAAAAATTACCTAGATTGTGGTTCCACAAAAACTTCTGGTTTCCATTAAGTTGTTTCCCAGAAAAGCAAAAGATGAGCTGAAAAATAAAGAAAAGCTAACTCTGGTCATGTTTCATTGTAGGCCAGCCAACTTTTCTTCTTTCTTCTTTCCTTTAATGATCATTTTATTGGGCAAACTTTCCTTAGATGGAAGGCAGAAGCATGGAACCCAACAATTCAGGCAAGAGGGTCATTACAACCTGTATTTTAAACATATTTTTATAAAAACAGTATTCCTATACCATCTTTGAAAATCAAATCCAGAAGAAAACAGAAAGTACCCATACCCTCTTCACTCAGAAATAAGCACTGCTAAAATGTTCATGTATTTCTGTCTTATTTTCTTGAACTACATTATATATTTTAAGATGAAATTAGGAGTTATATATGTTTGTATTTTGACTTTGCTACTTTTACATATCATGAACAGTTCCTCATCTTAGTAGTCTTCAAAAAGATGCTATTTTTGGAAACAAAATTAAATTATATTTACATAGTTATACAAAGGAGTTTCAATTCAACATACCACTTTCTGAGTATACTATCTTTTTTTTATTGTGAAAATACAGTACAAAGGGGTTACAATTACATGGGCAAGATAATGAGTACATTTCTTATCAAGCATTGTTGCCTCCTCCTTTGTTTCCCCTTCCCATCTCTTCCCATCTCCCCCATCCTGCTCCCTCTCCCCTCCAAAGTTGTAAGTTTCATTTTTCCACATAAGGACTTGTACATCTCATTGTTATGATGGGTCCACCTGTATCGCTATTTAAATGATTTGTTTTTGCTCTTCCCCTCCACAAATTATACCAACATCAAATACAATGACAGCAGGGGTTATACTGTAGGGGGGGAACATACAAAGCAACAAAGAAATAATCTTATAAATATGTTAGAAACAATCACATGAAAGAAAAAAAACATTTGAATACTTATCTTGGGGTTCATTTCACCTAACATCAACTTATCTGACCTTTTCTGCTTGTCTCAGACATATACTAGTTATTGCAAATAAGGGAAACCATGTGATCTATGTTTCTTTGGGCCTGGTTTACTTCACTTAATATAATTTTTTCCAAGTCTTTCCATTTCCTAACAAATGGGGCAATGTCATTCTTTCTGATGGAGGCATAGAATTCCTTTGTGTGTATATACCACATTTTCTTGATCCATTCATCTACTGAGGGCCATCTGGGTTGGTTCCATATCTTAGTTATGGTAAATAATGCTGCGATAAACATAGTTGTGCTGGTAGCTTTAGTATGGTCTTGTTTGTGATCATTTGGGTAAATGCCCAAAAGTGGGATTTCTGGGTCATAGAGAGCTCTATGTGGAGTCTTTTGAGGAACCTCCATACTGCTTTCCAAAGTGGTTGAACAAGTTTACACTCCCACCAACAATGCAATAAGGTTCCCTCTGTCCACATCCCCTCCAGCATCTGTTGTTACTTTTTTTTTTCTTGTCCTGGGGCTTGAACTTAAGGCCTAGGTGCTGCCCCTGAGCCTCTTTGTGCTCAAGGCTAGTGTTCTACTACTTGAGCCATTGTGCCATTTCCAGCTTTTTCTGAGTAGTCCATGAGATAAGAATCTCATGGACTTTCTTACTCAGGCTAGCTTTGAACCACGATCCTCAGATCTTAGCCTCCTGAAACTAGGATTACAGGCATGAATCACCAGCGCCTACAGTATAAAGATCAATGAAAAAGGTTATTTTTGAAGATTGCATGAAGGCCAACTAGAGGCATGGGACATAACTTTGCTACTGAAATTCCTGTTGGTTGACACTCGTCTCCCTTGTAGTCATCTACAATGAATATCTTTCTTGATAATGTTCTATCTACTATTATCATTATTTGCTTGGTGTACATTCTGAGAACTAGAATTCCCAGGACAAATAATGTATTTTCATGCCTTTAATTTATATAGGTTTGATTAAAAATAAATAATGCCTCTATTAATCTAATGAAAAATATAATAATAGTTCTCTTTCTTCCTCTGAGTTTTCTTTAAAACAAATGACACACTTGAACCTTAATTTCATCTCTGTTGAACACCTCCACACAAAACCCAACATGAGTACAGATTCACAGAGATGAATTTTATCTCTTATTTCATTATCTGCCACAGGGAACAGTGTAGAATTTACAAAGACTATATATATGTGCATGTGTATATATGTTATATACAGATATATGTATACATAACCTATTCTATCTATCTATCTTTCTTTCTTTCTTTCTTTCTTTCTTTCTTTCTTTCTTTCTTTCTTTCTTTCTTTCTTTCTTTCTTTCTTTCTTTCTTTCTTTCTGATATCTTCATAGGCTATTTCAGTTGTGCATTATCAATCAGAAAAGTTGGGAAACTATTTTGGTTTTAGAACAGGTAGTTGGGGACAACAGACTCAACCTGAAATACTCAGATACAGATCACAAAAATCGAACTCAAGAGGCAGTGACATTATGCTATTCCATGGAGCTGCTTCAGCAAGAGGACTGGGTGGCAGCAGCCTTTCTGTGCCATGAGGGCTGCAATAAAGAAAAGTCTGCAGAGAAAAGGCAGAGGTGGGAGCGAAGGTATGGAGGAAAGAAGGGATGACAGACTATGAGGTAGCCGAGGGAGGGTAGAGAAAATGAGACAGGGCAGCAGACGTGTAATTACTCAGAAGTTGGATTTCCTATGTATGCATTGCAAGTTTCATGACCTTCCCCTTTCAGAAAGTTCTTTTCACTCAAGCTAAAATGAACTTCCCATTCTCATGACCAAGTTGCCCAATGGAAACAGCAGCTGGAT
The DNA here is from genome assembly GCF_024711535.1 of Dipodomys merriami. NCBI lineage: Eukaryota > Metazoa > Chordata > Mammalia > Rodentia > Heteromyidae > Dipodomys > Dipodomys merriami. Next base: position 12,149,648 of record NW_027206401.1, read on the forward strand.
GGTGTTCCATCCTCCAAGCACAGCAATTACAGGCACGTGCTATTTGCTTATATAGCTGAGGGTTTGGTCAATACATATTTTAATAAAAATTGCAATAAGAATATGTAACTACTGAATTACCTACTTTGAAATGCCATGCTCCCTGCCCTCTCCCCCGCCCCTGTCCCCCCATGGGTAAAAATCATATTGGTCAAACCACATGCTGACATGGGAATTTGTTCCCACCAAATGACTCAGTTGAGACCAAGAAAAAAAAAAACTCAGAAAACAAAAATGAAAAAACCCAAATGCCTCTCCATTGTTCTGGAGAAAAGAAAAAGGATGTAGTTAGCCTTCTCCCATTGTATAAACAAAAGTAAGTCTCCCAAACCTGGCTTCAATATACTTAAAACAATGTAACCATTGGTATCTTCCTCCTCCCTACCTCCCCACCCTGCTGTGGGAAGAGAGTTGTGATAAACTACACACTAGATTGGCATGATTTTAACTTGATGGTGGGTGGCAGTAAAATAAATGCTTATTATGTATTCCAAGGTTATCTGGTAGGGACAGAGTTCTCTGTGGTTTCTTGAGGAAGGTTTCTGAAGAGTATGACTTGGGACTGGGCAACTGAGACCTACTTCTGAAGGATGTCAGCCTCTGTTCATTACTATTTAGATGTTCTATGTACAGAGCAAAGGCAAAGCAATGGGAAATTGGAATGTCTTGTTTTTACGCTAGTCCCCCCCTCCATCTGTGTTTTCAAATTTTTTATTGTCAAGGTGATGTGCAGAGAGGTTTCAGTTACATTAGTAAGGTAGTGAGTACATTTCTTGTCGAACTTGTTACCCCTCCCTCATTTTTCTCCCACATTCCCTCCCCCCCTTCTCCCCCATTTGTACAGATCTTTTCCAACGTAGTGTCTTGTGAGTGTCACTGTTGCATGGGTTCCCCTTTGTCATTTGCCTCACCATTTTGTTGTTCCCCTTCCCTTCACTAATTCAGATCAATGTATATACAGTACTCAGGGTATCAAAATCAAATACAATGACAACAGGGGATAAATCATAGGGGGGAAAACACACACAAAAGAAACAAGAAATCACATAGTACATTAAAAACAACAACAAAGAAAAACCTCTTATGTACCCCCACCCCATTTCAATGATACATTATCAACCAGAAATCAACAATATCTAGGTTGTAAGTTGTGAAGCTTGAACTAGGCTTATGAAATCTCACTCATTTGTGTCCTGCCCAGGACATGAATTGTCCGTTTGTTCAATATGTCTGCATTGTGTATACTGCCCTTCTGTTAATCATTTAGTAGCAATCTGGGTTGTCATATTAGTTACCATGGTATTTACATACACATATACACACACATACACACAAATGTGGATAGTACCAATATCTACTTACCTACCTACCTACCTACCTACCTACCAATATCTACTTACCTACCTACCTACCTACCTACCTACCTACCTACCTACCTACCTATAATCCTCCTTGGGTACTATCCACAATTTTTAGGTGCCATTAAGGGTCTTAGAACATATTCTCTGTAAGTATGGGTGATAACCATATTGTAGAATGGCAAAATTAGTAGATGAGGATAGGATAATGTGATCCCTGTAGCCGAGAAGACGTAAGGAACAGGCCAAGGGTGTAAACAGAGTTATTTGCTTCTCTTTTTTCTTCTTCCAAATTGAAATGCTGGACCAACTCCTGTCCTGTGCTAGAGTGTTGATACCTGCTCAGTTCTTTAACTCATGTGATCAGATAATGGTTGACACTCTGGCCACATGGTCATTTGGTGTCTTACCATCAGACCTTTGTCTACTTGGCCTGGTCATAGTAAGAGTTGCCTTGAGGATGGTGTATAATTCTCTGCTGTGGATGGCATTTTAAGGGGGGCTACGTTATAAGTGTCCTGTCAGAACTTCCCATAGATTCCACTTAGTATCTCTTCTAACTTCCTAGACCTTCAGTTATCATAAGCTGCTAGATCAAGGCTGCCTGATATACAGCCTAGAAACGTTACACTATCCTTTCGTCTTTGGACTTCATTTAAAGCCTACAACTATCCATATCTTCTAGGAAATGAATTAGAGTAATATTCCAAAGGAGAGAACACATTGCTTCTGGAATCTAAAGGTGCCAGCTGTATGTGTTTCCTTCATATTGGTGGGAGGTACAACTTTGGAGTTTAATAACTATACAGCATGAAAAAATAGAATTTGATTGTTTGACTACATAAGGGCTACAGAATTTTCTGTAAGTAAGTAAATAAAATAAGAAAAAAAAAGGTATTAACTGAAGAACCATAAATAATTTCTCAACATGTGGATGTGAGGTTTATGGGAAGGCACCCCAAAGTACTTGAAGAGAGAAGTCCTTATCTTTTTTTCTGTGCAGGATCTATCCTCCTCCTCCTCCTTTATTTACTGTCTTGGCAATGTTGAGAGCCTCTAGTTTACCTCTGACTCTTTTTCTTAATCCCATTACTACCCTCTACTGTAAGTAGCCAGAGAAGGGTGTGAAGTCTAGGTCTTATCTCCTCCTTTTCCCCCTTCTATTTCCCTTCCCAGTTGCTGCCCTTTTTAATTCTCATCTTGGCTGAATCTTTCAAAAGCTAAAAGAAAAAAGCTGAAAAGAATCATTTTCCCCAAGCTCTGCATGGGGGTGGGGGTGGGGTGGAGAGGGGCACAGCAGGGGGTGGGGAGGAGTTGGCTGTTTCATACTTGAGCCCTTCTTGCTGAGTGTCATTCACGTCATATGGGGTCTTCTGTGTGCTGTTGCAAGGTCTCAATGTTTAAACCAACATGACCTCTGATGCACAAGTGAATTTGTTCATGAAAGCTTGAGAGGTATTTGAGGCTCTCCTCTAAATGAGAAGGTGTAACTTAGGGCCCCCCAAATTCTTGTCTTAGTAGATAAGATAACATATCCAGAAAAGATTGGGTATATGCAAATTATTGTCTCTCCTTTACAGAAACAAAAGTAGTGATTTTTTTTAACATCGCCTAAGCTAGCAATAAAGGGCCTTGAAGTACTTTTTAGTTACCAACCCCTGCTTGTCATTGTCAAAAACAAATTGAAACTCCTTCACTCATAGTTTCAAGATGTTTAGAAAGTCTTTTTTTAATTTTAGATTTTTAAAAAATAGTCCAAGAATAATCATCTCTCTCACATCTTCCAGCCAAGTTGTCTAAGTTGTCTAATGCCTTTCTGAATTTATGGTTCCGTGCATTAATCCCTCCCCCCCCCCTGTTAGCCTTGTGTACATAAATGATTCTAGATATGATAAAACAGATGACAAAGAGTACAGAACTTTATGACTGAGAAGTCATAAAAAAATGTTGCAATCCGGGTGGAGCAGGGAACTGGAGGGAGTGTGGGTATGCAGAAAAATGTTATGAAAGTATTTCAGTGCGTGATTGGCTAAGCAGACAGAGCCCAAGGTTAAGCCAGGGCTCTGCTGGTTAGCCTGTGGCTCACGTAAGTGGCTGCTTGGGTAGCAGTAGCCAGTTCAATGGCAGGGTCTGTAAGTGTTGCTTTAATCAGCCAGAGGTGCTAATGCTATTCTTCAGCAGCTCAGTTTTCAAATCCAGCATCGAAAAGGTGAAGGTAATATTGGTATTGTTATAAAAGGTAAGTATCGGTAAGAGTCACATGGATAGATACATTAAGTTTTGTCATCGTGTTAGTTTGAGTAAGTGTAAGTTGATTTTTAAGGTATACATGACATTAAACGAATCAGATTTATTATATTTTAAAGTTTTTGGAGTTATATTAGATGACTAAATCCTGGGGAAGGATGTAATTCTTAAATTTGTTGAATATACTTGTCAGTCATTAGAATGGGAAATTCTGATGTGCTATAGACAGAAGGATAGTATGAAAAGTGTAAGGAAGCTTTATTGGTTATGTAATAGGGAAGAATTTAGTTTTGTATAAGTTAACTTAAATATTCATTGGGGAACATGACAATGACTCTTTTTATGTTTGGATGGTTGCTAAATTTCTAATCACAAAAATACATTTGCAAACTATATGTCAACATTTATAAAAACGGAGATTCTTAGTTTATAGCTTTATAGGTTATAATCACCTTTCTTTTCTGGATACAGAAACTCTGAGACTTGAAAAAGCTCAACTGGTAATTCCCGTCATGCTGTCAGAGACAGGGGGTACCTTAAATACTTGAGATGGAAAAGGCTTAGGGAAAATCTGAATTCACTTGTTAACTTTGAAAAATCCCTGCCCGGCATCTTGTTTAGTAACCTCTTCCTCTGTCTATGTGATCTTACTTTGAAGCACGCATTCCTCGTTGCTCCTTTCCCAAGGGGACATCACTGGAGAGCGGGTGTCAGCCTTGGGTTTTCTTTCCTACTTGGCTTCTTAGAGAGGAATTTGTTGTAAACATCTCTAGTTCCTTTCTAACTGCTTTAACTCTTTTGTTAGCATTTTAACTTGTCCAGAGTTGCTCATGATTCATAAAAAGGTATCCAGAAGTTGATTTGCATATTAGGAAACAACACAAGAAGAGGAGTTATTCTTTTCCTAAATGGGCCACACTGCCTTTTGTCTCTATGGCCCTTTCCTCCTTGTCTGACTCCTTGTTTTGTTTCTCAAAATCTCACTTTTCTGTGACTGCTTGCATGGATTTCTCTCCTTCCCAACAGTATTGAGACTTGTTCATATTACTGATGTCACTTTTTGCTTTTCTATTCTCTGATTAGACAACTGTTACTGATTCATTTCACTGTGGATGGAACTGTTAGAAGTTTCAGTCTTTTAATTTCTTATGGACAAGTGGTATTATAAATAATTTTATGCATGTCTCCTGGCTATATGGACAAAACATTTGCAATGTTTATATATAGGAGGAGAATTGTGGATCAACTTAAATAGGCATTTAAAATTTTCATTTCTCTTATTACAAGTGAGTTGAGCACATCTTTTAATATAATTAATATTTGGTTTTCTTCCTTTGTGAAATATTCATTCATTTATCTGTTTTCCATTGAGTTATTATTTTTAGTAGATTTTGGCTTATGCACACACGTTCACTCATAGGCATTCTTTTTTTCTTTTCTTGTTACATTTAATAGGCATCCTTTATACATTTGTCTTCCCAAGCCTTTGTCAGTTTCATTTGGAACAAATAACTTCACCCAGTTGATGGCATGTACTTTTCATTCTTTCTGCTGTAGAATCCCGGCTACTACAAATATGTTTCCTGCAAATATATCCAATGACTCAGATAAAAAGGGCAAGGAGTCATTATTAGCTGCATGGTGACTACACCCCATTCATCAGGTAGTGAAGCATAGTGATCAGGCTTTCTTACAGTATGGCTTGTAAAGGAAAGAGGTGGCATGTAGGTAGCAGCATATGTGACAGAGCCACAGGTAGGTGGCCATGTACTTGACAGAAACAGTCAATAACCACAAATAGCAATTTCCAGTAAACAAAGCAGTAAGTTGGAAGCAAAGACTACTTTCTGGATGTTTCCTTTGTTAGGGGTTTAACTGTGTCTTTCCAGTCACATCCCAAGCTTCCTTTTTACAAAACAAACAAACAAACAAAAACACCATTTCAAACACATTTCACACATCCTAAGCTTCATGTTTGCCAAGTCTAAGGTCAAACCACCTTTTGGGTTTCTGGGCTTTTCCTGAATTCTGCTGTTATTTACCACATTTCAGTAAGTTGATGTTTATTTAGGTTGTTTAACCTGGAGTTTCTCTCTACAAAGAAGTTCTGCCTTAAATGCTTTGCCCTATTTTTCATAATCAATAATTTCATTCTGTCTCTGATTTCACATTTTACAATGCTATCATTTAATGAACAGAAATCACCTGGACGTAATTTATTTTGTTATTATTTTCACTTTTTATATTGTGTTTAATGTCTCTGAGTCTTAGTGCTAAATAGGCTGTTTTCTCTTATTCTGAAATAGCTTTAAGATTATAGATAAGTTGAAATGATAAAAATATATCACACTCATATTCACGTATTCTTTATATCTTGCTCTCATTTGCTCTTTACATTCTTGTTCTTTCCTTCTTTTCCCTTCTCTTTCTCTTAAAGGTAAGATATAAATTGTGGCTTTTTACCATCAAACATTTAAGAGTATATATCTTAAGACCAGGGATATTCTCCTAAAAGTACAAACAGTTTTCTTTCCTCATTAAATTCTTGATTCATCAGGAATTAATTTTGAATACACTAATGGTAGATATTCAGGTTTTTTTTTTTTAGAGATAACCAAGTCTGATTCTCTAACCATTTCTCTGCAATGTTACTTTCTAGCAAATAAGAAGTTTCCATAAGCTCATAGGTCTGAGGCTGGACTGTTCAACTTACCCACTGGTCTGTTTGTCCTATTAAGACAGACCACATTATCTTAATTGCTACAGCACTGTGGTAAATCTAGATACCTTACAGGGGAAGCTCCCAACGCTTCATCTTCTTCAGTAATGCTTTAACTATCACATGCACGTTGCCTTTCCATATAAATAAATCCATTTTAAAATTTGTTTGTAAACTTCCAAAAAATTATTTGGAAATTTTGGCTGGAAATTTAATAAATATATAAGCCATTTTTATTGGAACTTTTTGAAATTGAGCTTTCTGACTTATGAAATTAGCATGTTCTTCCATTTATGTATTTTTAAATGTTTTTTAATACACATTTATAAACTTCTTTGCAGAAGGTCATCGCACATTTTATTTAGATATACTCCTAAACATTTTCTCTGTTTCTGGTACTATAAGTGGTATCTTCTTAAATTTTGAAAAGTTAAAGTGTTTGCTAAGTAAAAATTTCCTCCTCTGTGTGGTTTTTTCCCCTCTGTAGTTTGAAATTCAGATATTTCACTTCAGTTTTTTTTGGTGTTTGATTAGAAAATTTATCATATATATCTAATTAACAAATATAATACTAATCAATATTACATGCTCTATATTTGTATATTTTAAAATAACTCCAATAATCCAATATTTAATTATTAAGTATGATTCTAATCAATATTATATATTTGAATACTTTCAAATAATGCAAATATATCTATATCTATATGTTTTACCTTCAGTCACCCCTCAATTGATTTATGGGTTATTATCACAGGCATTGATTTCTGTCTTTTATTTTATTGCTTTCAAATCATAAGATTGTCCATTGATTCACCTTGTATTTCATAGCTGTAAAGATTATGGACTTTTAGGGTCTTGACTTGAAGGATATCAAAACCATTTCAAAAGTCAAGTCTGTGAAGTCTATCTTTCTCAGAACTCTTTGCCTCAGATAAACTTCCCCTTGATGGGTACTGATCACACAACACCTCCTCTCTCTCACCCTTTCCTGTTTTCATACCCTGATGCATACTGTTGTTTTTCAATGAAGCAACTCTGGGGGAATTTTCTAGAACCCCCGAAAACTTGATTTAAAAAAACAAAAGTTCATGAAATATTTCCCTTCTTACTGGGATTCCACGAATTTCTACGGTTCCCCTTTCCCCTGTCTCTGTGGCTGAGGCCTTGAGACATTACTGGCAAATAAAGTACTTGGGTAAGACATGAGTTATCTGATACGTAAAAACAAAAAAGACTGGGTAGAGAGTGAAGCGTGGGCTTTACTTGTCAGAGTGCATTCTGTGTGCTTCCTGAGTAAACATGTCAGAAAAATCCCTTAATCAGCCCAGCTCAGCACAAAAAGGGCCAAGTAAAAGCTTAAGATAAGAGAGAATTATGACTACTCTCTCGAAAAAGAAAGCTGCATTTCTGAAACAAACTTCTGCAAGGTTAAAGTAATTGAATTCTTTGACATTACAATCCTCCTGGAAGTGGAGTATTATTTGGTTTCTGACCAGGGACAAGGAGAAAGGACTTAACTTCTAGCTGAGAAAGGCTTCAGCCTCAAGGAGAATTTAAGACTTTTCTTTGTACAAATCCAAAGGATGCTGCATTAGATAATTTTGAGTTTGAACTAGCTCAAAGTTTATTGCATGCTAAATTTATAACAGAAGTTGGAGTGGAGGGAACCAATCCGTGTGATGGGGTGAGGAGAATGACGTCACTTGATGACACCCAGGCTTGAAGGTTTAGACAGTATGTTTTTCTGTTAGAAATCCCAGGGGCCAGGTGCATAGGAGAGGGAGGCAATGCCAAGTCTTTGGAAGATTTTACTATAAAATCAAGTCACAAGGTGGCTGACTGAGAAAGAAGACTGACGGAAGGAAGTTCATATATGCACAAGGAATTCTGTTTGCAAAATCTTCTCTCAGAGCGATCTTTCTGATCTTTCAGAATCAATAACACGGGCTTTACAAAGATCAGCAGCCATCTCTTTGATAATGGGGAAAGTCCTTCTATACATAGGCAATAGGATTTTTTTTCCCTTTCAAAATTCATTGTATGTTAAGTATCTTCAAATCTCAACCTCTGAGCATGAGCTACTCTGTGACATTTATTCCATCACTGAGTGTTTCAAGTGTTAGTTTTTAAGTTTTTGAGTGGAACCTGCTTTTCTTATTTTTCTGGTGTAGTTTCTCAAAGATTGGCAATAATTGCGTAATGAATGTGGAATATATCAAATGGATGTGTAGGCCACATCTTTTTTGATTCTTTGTTGTCCCCACTAGCCAGCAAGTTCCACCTCTGACGTTCCTAAAAGTAACCAAGGCAAAAAACACCACAGCGCTGCATGACTCTTAGGCATTTAGCAAACGTTTGTGGAATGAAGACATGTGTTACATAACTTACCCAAGGTCACAGTGCTCGTAAATGACAGGTCGAAGAATGGGATCTGAACAAAATCCTATCAAATATCTCTTCCTTGTTCCTTATGTCTTAAAAATGATATAGGCACACAATTGTACACACGTGTATGTGCATATATATTGAAAAAGAGGGTGCAAGAAGAGAAAAAGAAACTCTGAATTTCCCTCAGAGAGGAATCACACAGGAAAAGGGCATCTTGCCGTGATGGCAGATGTTGGACAGGGTCAATGCCAGAGGCTTGGCTTTTGGCCAACTATCAGAGGCCTCCACATGCCAGCCCTTCCTCCCTAGGCTGGGGTAAGTCAGAGTTAGGTCAAACTTTGGTTTAATGTCAGAATCCATCAAGTGATGAGCCATTCACTGCCACTGAACCACTTTTCCATTCATACTCTCCTGCAGAAATGTGGGTACCCACCCATGAACACATACACATATGCACAGACATGCAGCACGCAAACCCACACACACATTCTCCAGTCTGCACAGATGCCCTCATCTTCATACAGATCCACATCTCACATCCATAGAGACACATCACACCTAGGCACATGTGCATCACATGTATACACATACACAGTTGTACACACTTGCACTTGTCAGTCTGGAAAGGTTCTGACTATACTCTTTGAGGCTCCTGCTGCCCCGAGATTATTTTCAAACACCTTTGCTTGGCATTTGAGGCCTGCCCGTGGAAGCCCCTCATGTTTTTCTAGTCCTTCCTGCTCCCCATGTAACCTCTAGTAGGAAATACTGGGTTCCAGCCTGGATTGTTTTGCTGGACAGGGAGGTTGAGTTTGAGCTAGGAGCTCTCCTCCCTTGTGTACCCCATTCAAGGCTTTCTGTCACCACATGTCTCTGGTGGTCTTAGGGAACTAGGATCCTGCTAACACTTCTCACATTTGCTCCGGCTGTCTTACCTACCCAAGACCTCTCTACCGAACTCCACCTGCAAGGGGAAGCACATCCAAACTCCAAGCCTCTGGTTGTCACCTGGATGCCACATATCCACCTTGCATGAAAGTCACTTGACTTACTTTTTTCATTAAGTCTTAAATCTGTGGAGGCAGATTGGTTAAGTGCAGTACTTAGGTTAGCAAGATTACCTTGCTGTGTCAAGTGCTCCAAAAATCATTTCTTCCTCTGTAAAAAAGACTATTATGGCTTTTCTATCGACTGACAGAATTCTTCCATAATATTTTGGTTCGATTGATAACATTATGTATTAAAATATACTTAAGGTATTAATTTAAATGTAAGAGTTATCTAAAAGGGATACAATGCCAAGTCAGTAATTCATTCTGAGGTTAGTTTCCTTGAGTAGTGATTGCCTAGGCTGGTTTTATGGAGTCAGGGTCCTGAGAAACTAGATGTGCAAAAGGATTCAGGGAAGGGCCCATTTATGAGATCTTGTTCTTGGTTGGAGGCAGGAAGAGGCAGCTAGGTTGCAGGCCTGATGTGAGAAAGTTCTAGAAAAAGAAACACAGAGCTGGGAACTGGTGGCTCATGCCTCTTTTCTTCTCAGGAGGCTGAGATCTGAGGATCTTGGTTTAAAGCTAATTCCAGGCAGGAAAGTCCCATGAGACTCTTATCTCCAATTAACCTCCAGAAAACCAGAAGTGGTGCTGTGGCTCAAAATGGTAAAATGCTAGCCTTGAGCAAAAATTGCTCAAGGATGGTGCCCAGGCCCCAAGTTCAAGCTTCAAAACTGACAGACCCCCTTTCCCCCCACCCCCCCAAAAAAGTAAGAATGGAGCACAGAGTAGGGAAGAAACAGAAATACATATATAAGAGTTAAAGTGAGCAGGGCACCAGTGGCTCACACCTGTAATCCTAGTTACTCAGGAGGCTGAGATCTGAGGATCACAGTTCAAAGCCAGCCCGGGCAGAAAAGTCTGTGAGACTCTTATCTCCAATAAACCACTCAAAAACCGGAAGTGGTGCTGTGGCTCAAGCGGTAGAGTGCTTGCCTTGAGCTGAAGAGCACAGGGACAGCACCCAAGCCCAGTGTTCAAGCCCCACAACTGACAAAAAAAAAAAAAAAAAAAGAGTTAAAGTGATCCATTTCTCTTAATTCCTAATATTTTCTTTTGGCATAATGTATTTCTTTTGGCATAATATATTAAGCCAAAGGATCAAAACCAATTGAAGTTAGGCGAAAGTATTCTCATTATACCTTCTATACCTTTGTTAAAATACATATTATCTTTTCAGTGATTTCCTTCCTTCTTCCCTCCCTCCCTTCTCTCCCTCCCTCCCTCCCTCCCTCCCTCCTTCCCTCCTTCCTTCCTTCCTTCCTTCTTCCTAACTTCCTTCCTTCCTTCCTTCCTTCCTTCCTTCCTTCCTTCCTTCCTTCCTTCCTTCCTTTTGGCTCTACATCTGTTATTTTTAAAATGAAGCTCTCATATGAATAGCCTATCAGTTTTCTATAAGCTACACGGATTATGGATTTTTAAAACAGAAATGTCTATTCAAGTGAAAAAGGTATTATTACTATTTTATTGTTTTTGAATTCTGCGGAAGCTTCATGTTGAGGCCGATGGGACATCTTACATGCATTGCTTTGATGTGTCCATTATTTATTTCTGTATCAGCAGGAGCTTTTCCTGGGGATTCTCTAGTTTCTGGCTCAGGGATTCTTGGCAGTTCAGGCACTGTGTCAAACTGAGTGGACTCGGCTTTGCTGTTTCAGTTCAACATGTAGATTTACCTTTGAAGGCTTAAAAACATCCAAAGGGGTGGGGGGGAGGAAAGAAAGGAATCATTTTTTTCCCCTCCTACTTCTTAGTCCAATTACCTAGTAAAGATTCATCATGCCTTTGTCTGAGGAGCTCTGTGACCTGATTTTGCTCCTTGCTGCGGGTATCACAACCCATTTTAATGCATTCTGCTTCCCTAATGAAATCCACATGTCTTAAATCAATAAAGCCATTGTTTAGCTTTTCTTCTCTCTCTCTTTTTTCTGCAGTGCCTTTTGCCTCATCTATTTTGTTTGCATACTTGTTTGTAGGAAATATAGCTCTTTATCTAGAATCTTCTTCCCTTTGCCTCCTCCTCCCCTGTGGGGTCTTTTCCTTATCATTCTCTTTAGCGATTATCAGTTTGTTGGTGTGTAGTTATTAAATGCTGTTTAATGAACTAGTTTAAAGAGGATTTTTTTACAGGGTTTGTTTCTCATTAATTGAATTGTTTCAGATACAAAATTAAGAATGGAAAACTTAGTATCTTTGTTCAATCTGTGTGTGTGTGTGTGTGTGTGTGTGTGTGTGTGTGTGTTGGATATAAAGAGGTCACTGTGTAAATTTTAGAAATTCAGCTTTTATTACCTATCCCCAAACTCCCCACTCTGTCCCACCACTAAGCACTACTACTAGATCTTTTTACATTCCTGAGACCCTCAGATCATGCAAGACCCCTTTAATGGCTTTGTGTATGGAATGAACCAAAACCCATTAATTGTAAGGTGCACAATCAGGTTATTTTTGCAAGATGTGCTTTACTTATCTCAAAGTCCAGGGCTGTTCAACCCAGGAACCTGCCCAGAGTCCCAGGGCTAGCACCAAAGTGTGTTTTCACCTTGATTGGAACTCCATAAGTCTTCCCATAATTGTGTGTGTGTGTGTGTGTGTGTGTGTGTACTGTACTTGGAGCTCACTCTCATTTGGCTTTTTTGCTTAATACTGGTGCTCTACCATTTGAACTACAGCTCTACTTCCAGTTTTCTGCTCTTTGCTGGTTAGGTAGATGTAAGCATTGCATTCACTTTTTTGCCCAGGCTGTCTTTGAACTAAAATAATCAGATCTCAGCCTCCTGAGTAGCCATGATTGCAAGCATAAACTACTCATCATAAATTCTAAGTGGTTCTTGTCCTTTCACTGACTTTCCAGGGTGTCTGGCCTAGCAACATTTTCTCTGATTCCACCACTAATCTTTCCTTCTGTTTCTAATTTAGCATAGTGGAATTGGGGGTATTAAAGGAGCTTCATGAATATGGATGCTGATGGACTAGTGGGTTCCGTATATTAGCTAAAATGTTAGTGCTTGGCCATTTCATCCACCAAATTCTCTTGGACTCAGCCTGACTGATCGGGATACATAGGTGAAGGAGCAAAGATGGCAGGTCCTAATGTTCAGGCATTCTTCACAATTCTAGTCTTCTCCCTCAACCTGTACGGTTTTCTTCCAGGTCTCTTTCTCAGCTTAACCATCTTGTCAGAGTCATAGCAACTCTTCCCTTCCACATCATCCCTTTCTGCAGTGCTATTTAAATCACATCTCACTGGTGAAACAGATGTCTTTTCATGCCTTGAAAACTCAGGTGAGTTTGGAATGAAATCCTCATGTGTGACATATATAGCTCGCCAGCCACTTGGAAACCTGAAAATTCACAGATGTGAGTCTGCTCACATCTCATCTAGAGGGGAGTCATTGAAAGACAAAGAGGGAGCACACGTGTCCAGCTTTGGCTACCTGAGAAGCTTCATCAGCTCCCAGGGCTTCCACTCTCTTCAAGGTCGACAAAGGGAGACTCCTACAGTATTAGATGCAGCCAAGAGTCGTGGCAATCTTGGTTTCCTTCTATGTTCTCTGTCTTCCTGGACTCTCATCTTGTGAAGCATTGCCTTCTCACTGTCTACAATTGCTTCTCTCCCACTTCTGCAAATAATTTCAAGGCATTGTTATATCCACGTGTTTCCCAGGACTGGGTTTTCTTGACTCTCATTTCTTTTCTTTAAGTTGAGGAGATAAAAAGAGAGCAGAAGATTAAGCTGGAAAGGCAAGCGTGATTTCATGGGGTCAAATTTCCTGTAAAAAGGGGAACACCAAGTTCCTTGATGTTTATTTCTGGTTGGTGACAAGGTCCCTAGACCTTGTGGGACTGAGGTAATAAGGATGGTAAAACTCCCGCAGGGGCTGTACCCTAACTTATCCTCAGATGGAAAACAAAATTCAACACCAGTCAGAGGCCAAGATTTCTGTCCCTGCCACCATTCTGGTAAAGCCTTCTGAACAGCCATCATTAACTGACCCAGACAGGAAAATGTGGTTCTCTTAGCATTGTCAGGAGATGAATAGGGAATTGAAGAAGTAAGGTTTTAGTGGAGCGAGCTGTGGCCAGTTGGTCACACCTTTGTTGTCATCATGATTTCTGATTGGGCAGTTCTGCTTGGACAATATATGTTACAGTTGAGTTATAAATGAATCTCAGATAGCTTCAGAGAAAACAGGTTATGTGTAAGAACAGGAGTAGCAAAAGATTTCATTTTACTGGCGACTTCCAATAGTGGCTGCCTAGAACACTGTTAACAGAGATTTTGAGACTTTGTAGTGAACCCTCAAGAGGAGGGTGGTCTGTGGTGGGTATGGAAGGGAGAGTGACCACAAAATTTGGTGCCTTTGAGCCTATGACTTCCAGTAGCAGAGGAGGAAATAACTGAGAAGCAAAGGAATTAGCTTTCATCCCCACCCCGGGCTACAACTCAATGCCCTAAACTGGGCTGGTCCAACCATCTCACTCCTGTCTGTGTATGCTATGGCTCCCTTCACTCCCAAAGCTTACTGGAGAAGAACAGTGATGAGACCAACAAGGGAGAAGTGACTGAAGAAAGAGGAGAGAGAGGCATTACAGCTGGCAGACTTGGAACAACTTCCTACCTCTGGATGACAGCTTCTCAACTCTACAGTTGGATCAACAAAAGGCTGTTGTGAGGACTGAATGAGATAGTATCTAAAAGGCAGTTGGGATATTTTCTTGGCTCATAACTGTCAGCTGCGGTCATTAAATAAAGTGCAACCTCTTCATTTCCCCCCTCAAAGCCCTCTCCCTTTCTATGGTGGCTGAACACTATGCATCCACAGTGATTCTGTGTTGTCTTTATTCATGTCAGGATTCCTCTGCTTTAGGACTCTCTGAAATTTTTGGAGGTAAAGTATGTAACTTCCTGGGAAATAGAGGCCTTGGAGGGTCTGAGTACAATTCAATCTTTGTCAGCTTCTAATTCCCACTCTATGAATTCCTAGCCATAGAGTCAGAGATGGGTAGGTGGGACGAGTCATCTGCATTCTGCAGCCATGGTGTTGGTTGTTGGAAACCTGGTAAGATCATAGGTGATGAGTGATTTGAAGCTTCCTGCTTCCTTTTGTTGTCCTCTGACTATCTCTTAGACATTGATCAGACGTTTATGCCTTGACTCTGAGTGTGTTGCCAGTTCCTCTCCCCTTACTCTAAGCTGAAAGCTATGCTCCTGTCCTGAGAAAGTGAACTCAAGGGCCTCGTCTGACTTTCAGTAAAACCACAAAATAAGGCAGAAGCCATAAGGTGAGCTCCTTCTTCCATTTACAAGCAAGAGTAGACACCATGTGACTGAGTCTTTTCTCCTTTTGATGTGTGTCCATCACTCTTCGTCCTTTCTAGGAGCTAGAAAGACAGGGCTGGGAAAATCAGGGCTTGATCAGCTCTTCTTCCATTGTCCCTTCACAGAGGCTAACACACAGCCAGAGGGCTTCTTATGGGTGGGCCTTAAGGTCCACCTGGAGCTGCTCTCCTTCCCTTGCTAGAGGGTCTCCTGATAGTGAGTATAAGTTCATTCTAGCAAAACAAATTGTCTTTGCTGCTATTGTGGCATTCCTTTCCTTCCATGTTGGATTATTACCCATAAAACTCTAAGGATTGTCCATAAAAATGTACCTCAATTGCAAAGAGTATGCTGAATCAGAGCCTATTTAGGGAATTCTGTCATTGTATTGCCTACATGACTTTTTTTTTTTTTAATTAACCTTTTCATTTTGAATTAACTATAGATTCTCATATATTCCCAGTGTCTCCCAATGTAATCTAGTGCCACAATTAGGATGCTGCTATAATATAATCGATATAATCAAAGTATAGAACACTTCCAGTCATCACAAGATTTCCTTTGTGGTGACCTACAATCAAGTCTTCACATCTTTGTTACCTTGATAGGTGATGGTGATAGTTCACTGTGATTCAGTTTGCAAAACATAGCAATTTTTGTGGGCTTAATTGTCATCTTTATATCCTCATTTATGAAATGCCTTTTATGATTTTTTGCCATTTTCTAATGTAATTGTATGCTTTTATTGTTAAAAATGGGGGTTCTTTTTATGTTCAGACATCCTTTCTCTGTTGTGAATATTGAACAGAAATCATTTAGTGCTTATAAATAATCTAAAGGCACCAAGTAAAAGGATTAGCACAGTAGATTTAAAATATGACCACTATATACCATTAGAAACCCACTTTAAATATAATGATATGGATGGACTGGAAATAAGATATGAAGAGAGCAAGATATATCAGGAAAACCTTTATGAAAGGAAAGTAGTAGCTACATAATTAACAAAAAAATTAGACTTCTAAGCAAAGAAGACTACAATATTGGAGATGTAAAAACAGTATTTTAATGATCAAAGAGCCAAAGAAAAAGTAATAATCTACTGTTGTTTAATTTCAAGTGTGTGGGGATTTCTCTTCCTATCTATTAGTGATTTCTAGTTTAATATTATTATAGTCAGAGAATATACTCTTCATGAATTCAATCTGTTAGATTTGTTGAGTTTTGTTTTGGGGTGTATATGTGTATGTGTGTGTGGCCCAGGATATGATCTATCTTGATATATGTTGAGTGAGAGCTTGTAAATAAGTACATTCCACTGTTGTGGGGTAGTGTTGCTACCACCCAGAGATTCCTGGCTCCTTACTCAGTTTTGCCTGACATTATCTCCGGGTAGCAAAGAGTAATGTTGAGGTACCTCAATGCAGTTTGTGAAGATGAAAGACTAAGCTCTCCCCTAGATCTTGTCTGATATGGACTACATCACAGTTCCTTGCTATGACATTTGACTGGGGCAGAGGGATTGTTTCTAAGCGGTCCCTTTCCTGGCTATTTGACTTAGAGAGAGCAGACTTTTGTTACGAATTTCTCTTGTTCTTTTTTTTATTTATTTTTATTTTTTATTGGGAAAATACCATACAGAGGGGTTACAATTACATGGGAAAGGTAATGAGTACATTTCTTATCAAGTATTGTTGCCTCCTCTTTGGTTTCCCCTTCCTATCCCTTCTCCCCCCCCCCCCCCCCCCCCGGGCCAAAGTTGTAAAGTTTGTTTTTCGACATAACGACTTCTTATTTAACAAATTATACCTGCAAAGATCCACTTTCCTTATAAGGTCATATTCACAGGTTTCTAGAATTAGAACACAACTTTCTTTTAGGGATGGGAGGGACACATTACCACTTATCACAGGAAGAGCTGTTGATGATCTGAGCACTCTTTGCAGCAACTTCTCTTCTTCCTGGAGTGACCATTGAGATACCTGACCTGAGTGTTAAGTCTACCCACCAAGAGCATTGTATCCCTGTACTGAGAACACTGCAGTGTTCCCATATTGCCTGGTAAGTAGACTCACCCTAGAGATTCTCTGTATGCAGAGGTCTTGAGTTCCATCCAGTCTACTGAATTAGAATATTGGATTCTATATTTCTATGAAGTGTTCCAAGACAGTGTTGTAACTAGGAAATCAAGGGCATAATCAACATTGAACTCAAACAGAAGGGCATGTGAATGTGAATGTGAAACCAAAGAATCTGCCATGACTATTTTTTCCTGGTGCTCATGATAGTACAGTGCATTCAGGTTTCCTCCTGGGTCAAAGGGACAGGCCACAAGAGCAAGTTTCTAAGGATTCCTTCTTAGTAAGGAGGGAGCTTTGTCACCTTTGTGTTCCAAGAGCCTCGCCTACGAGTTTATAGCACTTCTCACTCTATCGTAGGGTTCAAAAGAAGAGGGAAAGAGTATAGTCTGTGTCTACAGGTGACTTGCAAGGCAGTAGGGCCCTGGAGGCCTTGGAGGTGAGGCTGCTGCGGTGTCCATTCTGCTGGTTGAGGAAAGAATGCCTGCTGCAACAGCTGCTTCTTGTTTCCTAATTAGGGTTGCCTCTACCTTGAGCACACCTGTGGGAGCAAGCAAGGGAAATCAGCCTGGGAAGAGAGCTGTCCTGCCTAATGGGCAGTTGGTCCACAGGCGAGAGAAGGCATGCTGTTGGTGACTCAGAATCAGCACGAGGTAAGTTTTGCCAGCAGGAAGTTGAATTCAAGAGGTACTGTCTGGGTATTTTTCCATCCTTCTTCCTTTCTTCACCATAAGCCTGTGGTTGTGGATGCCAAATTGCACAGACCCAACTCAGCTTGTTTCCTAGAACTTCACAAACTGTTTGGAGTGACTTGAGCTGGGCAAAATAGAGCTCCCAAAGAATCTATCAGAATTCAATGCATAACATACACTGTGCTTGTGCAGGTGTTTGGGTTTTTTTTTGTTTTTTGTTTTATTTTTTATTGTGAAAAAACTGTACTATAGCTAAGATATGGAACCAACCCAGATGCCCCTCAGTAGATGAATGGATCAAGAAAATGTGGTATATATACACAATGGAATTATATGCCTCCATCAGAAAGAATGACATTGCCCCATTTGTTAGGAAATGGAAAGACTTGGAAAAAATTATATTAAGTGAAGTAAGCCAAGCCCAAAGAAACATAGGTCCCATGGTTTCCCTCATTTGCAATAGTTAGTATATGTATGAGTCAAGCAGAAAAGGTCAGATAAGGTGATGTTAGGAAAATGAACCCTAAGATATGTATTCAAATGTTTTTTCTTTCATGTATTTGTTTCTAACGCATTTATATGATTATTTCTTTGTTGCTTTGTATGTCCCTCCCCCACAGTATAACCCCTGCTTTCACTGTATTTGATGTCGATATAATTTGTGGAGGGGAAGGGGAAAAACAAGTCGTTTAAATAAGGAGGGGAAGGGGAAAAACAAGTCGTTTAAATAAGGATATAGGTGGACCCGTTGCAACAATGAGAAGTACAAGTTGTCATGTCAAAAACGAACTTTACAACTTTGGTGGGGGGTGGGGGGAGGATTGGGTGGGGAGGGGAGACTTGGAAGGGATGGGAAGGGGAAACAAAGAAGGCTACAATGCTTGATAAGAAATGTACTCATTATCTTGCCCATGTAATTGTAATCCCTCTGTACGAATTTCTCTTGTTCTGTACTGATTGGCATTTCCCAGCTCCTTGCTGCATAGGTTTCAAGTTTGGGCTATTTGAGGCAAAGGAAAACCAGGGAATTTTGGATCTCAAGTTCTCTGTCTTATTTGCCCTTTGGTTTCTAACTTTCACATGTTCCTTATGTTGGTTTTCACATAATATCCAGGGATCCTTACACTTAACAGAAAAGATAGAGGAAATACAAATACCCCATCTTCTGGAAGGGTAAATCAATCTCGCATGGTTTTAACCAACATGTAAACAAAAAGATACTGCTCAACTGCCCACTTCTTTTTTTTTTTAAGTCCACAGATCAGTCCTTTTGTCAAACTATACCCCCTCTTATTTTCTACTCTCAGGATGTGGGGTTTAGGCACCATATGTTTATCTTACATGGTTTTCTTTTGGGGTGTGCGTCTTGGGTCTAGAAAGCTAAATATCTTTGGAACTGAAGTCTGAACACAGATCAAGGATGAAGTTCAGATTTCTTAGGTGAAGCCAAGAAGCAAGAATGTAAGTAGTTTCAACCAGGACCTTCATCAGTAGTGCTGCCATAATACATTGTTACACACTGGGTAGCTTGTAAATAAATGTATTTTATCGCCGTTTTGGTGGCTATAGTCCTAGATCAGGATGTTGGCAGGTTTTGGGTCTTCTGAGGTGTAGTGATGCCTGTCTTGTCCCAGGGTCTTCACTGGTCTTGCTACAAGTATTTGTGTTTCATTGCCTCTTCTTACAAGGATGCTAGGACTTAAAGGAGACACATTTTGTCCTATTACATTCCTTAAATCTGTAAAATGGAAGGTAGGGGCAGAAAAAAAGGGTCTGAGTCTATGTTGACACTTTAGGATGGGCCAGGTCAGCAGTTTACAGGTTCTATGACTTTTACTTGGTAGTGTTTCCAGCTCATCATGATGGACATTTAATCTCAGCATTTGTCCTGAAGAGTTCTGGCCCTTCTTTTTATTTTAAAAATTCTTTTAGCTTGCAAGATAGATCACAAGTGAGATTTTCCTTGGCACTAAACGTATGTCAAATCTTTTTCTTTTTCATTGGGATATAATATATATACAGTATATAAAACACAACAATGTAAAATGTACTGTTTAACTACCACACAGATCCATACACTGCATGTCCAGCATCCCCAGAAACTTCCTGTGCTCTTTCTAATCAATCCCCAGCTCACCACTTGGAAGCAACTACATCAAATATCAGTTCTTGACAGTTGCATAAGTGTGATCATACCACAAGTTCTTTTTTTGTCTTGCTTCTATTGTTCTACATAGCTATGAAATTCATCTGTGGTATTGAGAGTATTGACACTTTGTTCCCTTTATTGCCAGGATGGATCCTATTGTGTGAATATAGTGCATGGTATTTATTCATTCTTTTATTGACAGACATGCAAGATCCTTCCAGACTGGAGCTATTATGAATGGATTTGCTATGAACATACTTGTATATGTCTTTTGAGAGACATATAAAGTATATAAACCTAGGAGTAGGATTGCTGGGTTATACCAAAGCCACTAATTAAATTTGACAAACAGAGATAAGCAAGTTTAGATTGTGGAGGGGAAGGGAAAAAACAAATCGTTTAAATAGGGATACAGGTAGACCCATTGCAACAATGAGATATACAAATCATTATGTCGAAAAACAAACTTTACAACTTTGGCCAGGGGTGGGGGTGGGGTGGAGATGGGAAGGGATGGGAAGGGGAAAGAAAGGAGGAGGCAACAATGCTTGATAAGAAATGTACTCATTATCTTGCCCATGTAATTGTAACCCCTCTGTATGGTATTTTCACAATAAAAAAAGAAATAAAATGGAAGATGTGACTTGAAACATTATGATAGTTGGAATACTGTGACGGTAGCTTGGTTCCCAGTGCAGTTTGTGAGGAGGTGACAGAACCTATAAGAAGCAGAATCTAGAAGGAGGTAATTAGGCCACTGAAGAAATGACCATCAGAAGGGATTGGTGTAGTTCATTAGGGACCCCAGTTAGTTTCTGTGAAAACGAATTGTTACAGAAGGGCAGACCTGGCCCCAGCATCTCTCTTGCTTCCTGACTTCCTGGGGGGCTTTGCTACATGTGCTCTTGCCATTTTGGTGCCATCTACATGAGGCCCTTGTCAAAGGCCTCTAAAACTGAACTAAATATGACTCTTTTTCCCCTTTTCTTCTTTTTTGTCAGTTGTGAGGCTTGAACTCAAGGGCGCTTTTTGTGCTCAAGACTAGGGTTCTAACTTTCTGATCCACAACCCCACTTCCAGTTTTCCAGTGGTTAGTTGGGGATAAGAATCCCACAGACTTTCTTGCCTAGGTTGGCTTTGAATCCCTATCCTTGGATCTTAGCCTGCTCAGTAGCTAGGATTATAGGTGTGAGCCACTGGCACCCAATGGTACTTTCTTATAAAGTATCCAGTCCCAGATATTTGGTTACAGCAACAATAAGTAGACTAGATGGCAGTATCACAAATCAAAATAAAGCATGATTTTGCCCAAGTACAAAACATCCAGTAATTAACTTGAACAGAATTCTCCTCTTCCATATGGTTTTGCTCTAGCATACTCTCAACATTCTGGTCACTTGAGTAAAACAGGATTGAGAGCATCATAGAATTCTTTGAGTTTTCATCAGACTATTGTATTCCCAATGGTATGTCATGGTCCCCAGTGCTGTGCTCAGAGTTAGGTCCCTAGATCTCAGGTAGTTGAATAAGGGCAGAGTTTCTTTGGCCTATTGCTTCTGACTGTGAACAGCCATACCTCATTACATTGTACCCTGCAGTGTGAAATAATGGAATTGTATACTCAGTGTACCAGGACAAAAGAGGATGCAAAGTAGGTTGTTGGACTAAGCCCTTTGGGTTCAGTTGTGCCAGTTACCCAGCACTCTTCCAGGAGCGCTCAGATTTAATTGCTTCCCTTACTCAAAGTTCAGTATATTGAATCTTCTATTATCTCTTTCTCTACAGCTCCCCACAGAAAATAATTTCATACACAGGCATGTCTTATCTAGCCATCTTCCTATTTTGGGCCAAGCACTGCCCAAAGAACTGAGACCTGGGGTAAACACGCCAAAATGGCCACCTTGGTGGACACACACACACACACACACTCTCTCTCTCTCTCTCTCTCTCTCTCTCTCTCTCTCTCTCTCTCTCTCTCTCTCTCTCTCTCTCTCTCTCTCTCTCTCTCTCTCTCTCTCTCTCTCTCCTGAGCACTGGTAGGCATTGCCAAGAGCATTAGACAGGCGGTCCTATTCTATGGACCAATGACGTTGCCATAGAACAAAGGCTTGAGAATCCCTCAGATGTGCTGATGGACTAGGAGAACCAACTGATTCCTTCCTCCCCTTTTCAGAACAGAATCGAATGGGAAGCATTGCTTGGTGGGGAGGAATCTGCTGACAATCAGCCCAGAGACCCTCTCTGCCTCAACACTAATTGCAAAAATCATGGATTTGTTACCATTTCTGCCTTATATACTCATTCATTTGTCCAGTCTTTATTCTGAATTTTTCTTTTCTGTTGTTGTTACAAAGTTGATGTACAGAGCAGCTATAGTTACATAAATCAGGTAATGACTACATTTCCTTTCCTGCAGAATCTTCCCTTCCCTCACTCTCTCCTAGTCCCTCCCTCCTGTCTCTACCCACGAATTATATAGCTCACTTCATCACCATGTCCAGTGAGCTCCACTGCTGCACTTTTTTACCCTTTCCCCCCTGAGTTCTGTGCCTGGCCCTCAACCCTCCCAAAGATACACATGGGAATAAATCATACCTAAAGAAAACAGCCAGTCACCTGTGGCTCATGCCTCTAATCCTAGCTATTCAGGAGGCTGAGATCTGAGGATCACAGTTAAAAGCCAGCCAGGCCAAAAAGTCCCTATGAGACTCTTATCTCCAATTAACTACTCAAAAACCAGAAGTGGAGCTATGGCTCTAGTGGTAGAGTACTAGCCTTGTGTACAAAGAGGCTCAGAGACAATGTCCAGGCCCTGAGTTCAAGCCTCACAACTGACAAAGAAAGAAAAGAAAGGAGAGCTATCAACAACAAGAAAAAAAAGGAAAGGAAAGGAAAAAGAGACCGCTTGCTTATATCAATGTTTCAATGTCTATATTATTTTACATAAATATAAAGAGGCATATAAGCCCTGTGCCTTTTGTGTTTCTCCCCCAAATAGTATCCTCTTTTGGTCTTACTGTGTCTAGAACCCTGTGTAGTTTATCATCTCCCAGTGTGTTTTAGATCTAACTTCTACCTATCAGAGAAAACATACCCCTGTTTGTCTGAGCTTGGCTTACCTCAATTTTCTTTTTTAAAAAGAGAAATGTAAGTTCCAATTATAGTTTTTGATAAACACAAGATAACTGCAGCAGCCACCTGGAGCTGATGTGATTCCTGCCAAGAGCTAAATAACTCAACTTTTTTTTGATTTTTTTGTTTTTGTTTTTTAACCTTATCTGCCTAATGTTAGTGTAGACCTGTGTATGATTTCTACCAGGCGGCATCAAACATCTGTCTGGCTAAGGGACCCCTGGTGTCTCCACCGCAAACATTTCAGCTCTGGGGGAGAGCTAGCTGCTTTGCTGCCAACAGTGCTTCTCATCTGGGTCACTGACAGGCTCCAGGGGAATTCCTTTCCGTAGCACCCATCTTCAGGTGTCCCAGCCTGATCCCAGGTGCTGTGAGACATGGAGTCTGTTCTGTTCTCTCCTCTCCACCCTGCCCCACCCTTGGGAAGGACAATTTGGAAATTTCAGGGATCAGCACAGGTGACTAGGAAGACCATAGCGTTTAGAGCAGTCAGCCCTATACTTGGCCTAGACAGTCTTGTACTTGGCCACATGTCTTCACTTTCTTTAGATTCAGTTATATGCAGTCAATCAAAGTCTTCAAATATTGAATAAACAATGTGCATGTTTAAGTTGTGCAAAGTTATAAGTAGTGTGATGGACTTTTTAGCTGCCGTGTTCCATCCTGAATCCCTTTGTCCAGAGTATCCATGCCATGTAAGCTACCTTCCCATTAGCCATTTAGTATCTGCTTCAGTTTTCAAATATAATATTTTGCTTCACAGTGCTTGTATTCCATTAATCATAAAATTAATAATGGTCACAACATGCAAGTGTAATGATAATTTTACTGCAATATACTGTTATAATAGTTACATTTTATTATTATTAATCTCTTGTTGTGGCTAACTTAGAAATTAAACTTTTCATAGATAATGTATGTATAGGAGACCATAAAGTATATACAAGGTTCAGTACTATACCAAGGTTTCAATAATCCATTGGAGGACTTAGAATGTATAACCAAGAGATAAAATGGGGGCTGTTGTCTAACCCTGTTACTTACATTTTCTAAACTGTTGTCCTTCTCTAACTATGCTAAAATGATAGAATTTTCTAAATTCCTCAGAGGCTTTGAAGAGAAAATGTTTCCAAAGCATACTGGCATATCATGAGCCTTGGAAGATGTGCTGTGCTTATGAGGCAGTGTCTTGGGACCCTCAGAAGGACCCAAGGGGATGTGTAGCCTCTATTTGAGCACCTCTAAATTGAATGTCTTCTAGAACTACTCTAGGTCCCACAAGCTTAACCATTGGGAGTGTTCTCCCCAGGAAGCTCCAGGTTCCAAAGGAATCTTCTAGATTCCATTGTTTCCAATGGAATTTGAACGATCCAGGCCCCTTGGAACACAGCAACCAGAAACAATCAGCATGCTGTCATGAATACTAAACACCCCATGACAAAGGAAAAAATATATGATCTCAAGGACCAAGGCAGCATTAACTACCCTTCCATGGAAGCAAGCAACTTCTTGTCCCTTCTGTATTGTCACTAACAATTGCCACGAAGGAAAATTAAACATCTGTATTGTTAGACACCATTGTGTAGACAAGTTTTCTTTTCACAAAAACTCAGGATGGGGTGATGATGAAGAAAGTCTTAGAATGGAAGAGAAAAACCCAGAACACAGTCAAGACTGATGAGAAAGAGAACCGGGTCAGGATAGGGAGAACAGGTAGAAATGCACATTTCGGGAGGAGATGGGGCTTTTGTGGACATGCAGAGCTCACCTGTGCACACTCCCGAGTGTCTTCTGGGGTGAATTCACATGCAGTCTGATTGCCTGGGTGGTTCTCTTGCTCCAGAGTGAATTAATTTGAGCTAACATTTGAGCTAATCGATAACAACCGAATTTTCCTGAATTATCATTGAAGTTAAACCACACCTAGAGAAAGACGATATTGTATGCAAAAATGAATTTTTAATACACCAAATGGAATGATATGCTTCTGATTTTCTTCCACAATGCCTTGGTATGGGCTCCATTAACCTTCCTGGAATGGAGCTCCAGTAAAGGCAATGGAAAAACCACACTCACCTGTTTAACTCACTTCCACTGCTAAAAGGCACAGAGACCTTGACCAGCCACTGAGTCATTCTGAGCTTTGGATTCCTTCCATGAAAAGACAGCAGTAAATCTGACTTTGTTAGATCATCACAGAACACGTGGTCAAAAACTAAACATAGTGTGGGCCTAGGTAGAAGCAAAGAGCCAGTGCACGGCACTCAAACACATCTTTCTTCCCTTAACTGTTCAACTAAGTTGATTTTGAGCTTCGCTTACTTTCCAATATCTGACATCAAATGAAGAGCTAAGCACCTTGAAATTTGTGTGTGTGTGTGTGAATACTGGGGCTTGCACTCAGGCCCTGAGCACTATTTCCTAGGGTTTGTTGTTGTTGTTGTTTAAGGCTGATGTTCTACCACCTGACCCATAACTCCACTTTCAACTATTTTTGGTAGATAATTGGAGAAAAGAGTCTTATGGACTTTCCTGCCAGGGCTGGCTGTGAACCCTGACCCTCAGATCTCAGCTTCCTGAGTAGTTAGGATTACAGGCTTGAGCCTGTAATGTTTTATATGTAGCCTTTGACCATGTCAGCAGCTGAGATTACTTTCTCTTGCATCTAGTGACTGAGGCTGGTGCCCTTTCTCTGGCTTCCCATCTTCCATGAGCCTTTGGTGATCTAGCTCTCAGCTCATTGTTTTCCGTCATCATTCCTCTAACCCTGTTTCATTTGTCATTCTCTGTTTAGCTATTACAACACTTCTTGGTGTGTAATAAGCTCATACAGATTGGTGGAATAAATGAATGAATGAACAAATGAATTTCTTGAATATCCTATACATTTTTTTGAGAATAAAAAGGTCCTAGGAAAATACTTTGTGCTGACAAAGACTCAGGCAACTTTTATGGAATGAAAACTATCCAGTTCTCCCTGTGTGGTAGCACTTTCTAATTATTATCAATTCTTATCATTTTTGTCTGTTCAGTGTTTTGTAACTAGGGCAGCCCAGAAGATCCTTAGAGCTACACAACCATGTAACTATGTTTCATAATAGCTCTGTTCTTTCAAAAACTTTCCCTTTCCACCCTACTCAAGGCAGGGAAACTGGGATCCTTATCAAATTATCACTGGTTTATCTCTGGGAGGGGAACAAAAAAGTAATTTCCCTTGGCTCATCAATTGAGCATAGCTAAGACCATTGGAGAAATGACTATGGAACCTTGGAATAACACCTTTTATTAGTAACATTAATGAGCACTGGGATCTGCTGGGCACTGTCCAAAGCATTATATCTATCAACTCCTTACAACAGACTTATGAAGCAGGCAACAAAATGATCCCTAATTACAGATGCAAAGAGGTTAAAAAACTTGCATCAAATTACAGAGTAACTTGTGAGGCTGAGATTTGAATCAAAGCTAGGTGATACAAATTAGAACTCTCAACAACTGAACTACACACTAAAATTCACTATTATGTTTCACATAATTCAGAGAATATGGTAGAATCAACCCAATCTAAAGGTCTCTAACTTTTTGGCTTATTGAACAAAACTCCTGAATGTACAGTATGTGCATACATGCTACTCCCTTTTCCCTGCTAACATCCCAAAGATCACATCAAAGGCAAGCTTCACATCACTTGCCTAACGCTATTATAAGCTAATTGACATTTTTCTGCTTTACTTAAAAGCTACAATTCATTTCCTGCCCTTTCTTCCTGTGCATATTTCCCAGAATGCATCTCTTTTGCAGTAAAAGGAAGCCACACCAGACTCTCATGGAGCTCACAGGCTGTGTGCATAGGATTGCAGTTGGCTAGGAATGAAAACAAGTATGCTGTAGTAATAATCCGTCATTCTGTCCATCTGCTACCCAAGAGAGATCTGAAAATAGTTTCAATTCACCTTTAAAAGCCATTGCTCTATGAAGAGCTTGTAATACTTGGCAGCCCTAGATGGCTGCCTGAGAAACAGGGCTGCTATTTGGACTACTGGTGTCCAGCTGTAAACCTCCTCCCAGGGAAACAAGCCATCCATTGATAGAGGTGTTGTGAAATTTTCCTTCCCACCCAGCCCTCCAAACCAAGGAGGATATACCTGGAGGAATGGCATTCTGGGTTTTGTTCTTCTTAATGTGGAGTCTGATTCTTTATTTTTTAAAAATCTCTTCCTGCCTAACTTTCACTGATCTCTGGGAAGTAGAAGTGGAAAGAAAAAAGAAAAACCACTGAATTATGGCAGAATAGAGGTTGTTAGCCTGAGGCTCCAGGAATGTTCCCCAATAGGTCCTCAACCTCATGAAACTTTGGCACTGTCACCCAAGACAATGTTAAAACATGTGTGTGACATCCCCTCCCTGACCTACAATGATCATATTTCTACTCTAGACATCATCGTTTCATGTTTCAGCTTTATGTGTGTATGCATATACTTTTCTCCTTTTCTTTTTCATTTTTAGTATAGTACTCAATAAATGACATAAAATATTCAACACTTTATTATAAAATAGACTTAAAACGTGAATAAATAAATAGATAAATACATCCAAATTGGGTTTGTTCTAGATAATTTTGCTCAATTGTAGGCGAATATAAATGTTTCAAACATTTTTCAAGGTAAGCTATGATGTTTAGTAGGTTACTTTTATCAAATGCATTTTCAATTTATGGTATTTTAAAATGATGACAGATTTATTGGGATGTGACTACATCATAAGGCAAGAAGAATCTGTGTGTGCATGTGTGTGTGTGTGTGCATGTGAGCATGCATGCGTGTGTGTGCACTCACACACTTGGTTTTTCTGGGTAAGGGGTGTAGGTCAAATCACATTCTCAGATTATTTAGCAGACAGGCCTGACCGGTAAGGAAGTAGGCTATCTGATGGATTGTCAGCAGTTTCTCTCTTCTCCTGCTATCTCCTTCATTCAGCTACTGCTTTCCCTACATTCCACTAGTAGAGATTTGTTCCTAATAGATGGATGGATAATATGGATTTCGGTGGGCATCATCTTTCCAACAATTCTCAGGCAATGTCTGCAGAGCATTGCCTGCATATGAGGCCCTGAACTAAGGCCCAGGGGCCTAGGTGGAAGAACAAAATTCACTATCAGGGGTGAATCTGGATGGGGTGTCTGGGATCATTCAGGATCACAGAGGTGTATTCTGACCTGCTCCAGGACAGAGGAGGTGATAAGGCATTCTAGACTGCACTGATGGGCTTCTCCTGCGAGAAGAGAGTCCTGGTGAATGAGGGAATAGCCTTTGGCCTGTAAGGTGGGCTGCCACAGTGCTGGTTGGAAAGCCTCCAGCAGCACCAGACCTCAGTGCCTCTCCTTTTGCTGGGTCAGCCTCTGGGTGAACAGAGTTGCAAGAAGGCCCTGCTAGAATGACTTGCATTTTGGTGCATACTAAAAATTCCAGCTTATATGAGCTACCACCATTTATTGCAAGACTGCATTTGGAAAGCAGATTGTGGATACTTCTGGGTTGGAGAAAGAGATGGGGGGAGGGCGGTTTATAATTGGGAAACTATGTGCTGAGTATAACCATGTTGAAAAGCACTGTGGTTTCTATGGGCTTCATTCTGGAACTAGCACATTTCAGTTTCCCCCTGGAACATGGCCTTTGCAAAAAGAAAAAAAGAAAACATGCCTTGGCCATGAAAATGCAAAACTCTCCTTTCTCTATAGCTTTAAGCATCTACACGGACTGAGAGCTAACTTGTCCTGAGGCCATCTTGTCTTTGGAAACCCCAAAGATCCTTTTCTGCCTCCCCCTCCTTGACACAGATGTTTATGGAAAAGGAGCAGGAATAATTGCCAATTCAGTAGGCTTCTTGCTCTTTTGTGCATTTTAAAAGCATTTGCTGTTTGGGATTTGGAAGAAAATCATGAGAAATGAGAATCTCTTGCTGTCTTGGCTGGAGGCTGGCTCATTGTTTGCAGAGAGAGTTGGTTTCCATGGTTTTGGACTGCAGACAGCTGCATTTTCTTTCTTAGAGGAGTTTTTACTTGCAATTGGATCTAAAAAATAGCCAAGGTAGCCAGTTCCCAACAGCAAATGGTCTGTAAGTTATTTGAAAACACCCCAGCAGCAGATTATCATTCATGACCAACTGTATGTGTGTGTATGTTTTCTTTTTAGTTTCTAAGTTCTCTCAGAATAGGCTCAGTTTGGTCCAAATTCTGCTTTGTATATGGCAGCCATTCATGTTTCAGGCCCACAGTCTGAGTCTTAAAAGTGAATTTAGCCTTTCCCTTTAAACTGCAGAAGATGTGGAGGTGATCTGGGAAGGACAGCAGGGTGGAAACATTAGATCCCAATGGGTTTTATACCAATGGGCATCAGAGGGGCCCATTTGCTAAAATTAGATTGGTATTGACACAGTAGAACTATGCTGTGATGTGAGCATTGTGACATCTTGTTTTGTGAGGCAGTTGCCTGAACCTTTGACACCAACAAGATCTCCCTCCTATGTAGCTTAACTATTCTCATGCTCAGTAGAAGTAACTATTTCCTTTCCTTGGGGACCAATTTGAAAATGCTATTGCTAATAACAAAACTTTATTTTGTGTAATAAAGCATCCAACCTTTCAGGGCCAGGTAGATATGTTCATGAAACATTGATGTTCATTCCAGAGAGAATTCCTAGGTGTAGGGAAAACTCAAAGACGGGGCTGCAGAAACTCCAGACCCAAACCTACTCTCACCTCCCCCCCCATTTCTACTGGGCTTGGCTGACAACTATGAACCAATTTGAGAACATTGTTCTTAATTAATTTCAAACTATAAATTACACAAAAGGTGCTTTCTCAAGTGAACCTTTAAATAATTGATTTAAAAAATCGCTGCAACTTTGGAGTAGTATTTTTAAAAGGGTGTTTTGAATGTTGCTTTTACAATGGATACAATGATATGTTCCTGCAGTTTCAGCTGCTCAAGTGGCTGAGATTGGATAATTATAAGTTCAAGGTTGCCCTGAGAAGACCTCATTTTTTTTTTTCAGTTGTGGGGCTTGAACTCTGGGCCTGGACGCTGTCCCTCAGCTCTTCAGATCAAGGCTAGTGCTCTACCACTTGAGCCACAGCTCTACTTCTGGTTTTCTGGTGTTTAATTGGAGAGTATCACGGATTTTCCTGTCCAGGCTAAGTTTGAACCATGATCCTCAGATCTCAGCCTCCTGAGTAGCTAGCATTACAAGTGTGAGCTACCAGTGGCCAGCTCAAGACCTCAAAGTTTTTTGCCAGTCCTAGGCTTGAACTCTGGGCCTGGGTGCTGTCCCTCAGCTCTTCAGCTCAAGGCTAGCACTCTACCACTTGAGACATAGCATCACTTCCGGCTTTTTCTGCTTATATGGTGCTGAAGAATCGAACCCAGGGCCTCATGCATGCAAGGCAAGCACTCTACCACTGAGCCAACTTCCCAGCCCAAGATCTCATTTTTTTTAAAGTCATTTTTACAAAGAAACTTCCACCTATCAAGAATCTGAATAATTTCTATGGTGAAATTAAAAATTCTCCTGCTGTAGTCTTTTGATATATGTAAGAGAAGAACACAGATAGGAAGGAAAGAGACGGAGTGGAGAGGAGAGAGGATGACAGAAGAGAATATGGAACAACCAAGGAAAGTGGGAGAGGGTTAGCCCATCAACATAGGCCTGTTGGTAGAAGTTAACCTCCACAGTGTGTATAGTTATGAGAACTGGTTTTAGTCTACTTCCTTATTCTAATAGTCCATGTCTTCTGTACTTAAGGATAGCCAGTTAGAAGGAATTATGGTTAAGGGACTTAAAGTCAGAAGAGTCAGAAGACCTGGATTTGAATGTTAATGCTGTTTCTTTCTAACCAAAGGTGAATTGAAGTAACGCCATGCTACAACCACAGAGAAATGATACTTCTCCACACTAGTCATAAAGTTCTCCAAAGACTCCTGCTTTGCTTGTAAACACACACACACACACACACACACACACACACATAATGGATGTGTGATCAATATGTGATCAAGATCCTGAGAAACCTCCATCTCTTGAAATAGCTGGAATTAAGCAAGTAAAGATGAAATATTTTGACAACTTTTATTGTGAACTTTATTTCTACAGATTTTTGTCTAGAAATTTTTTATGTGGTCATTTAACAAAAATTTTGAATGTCCTGTCACTGAATAAGCATTAGGGAAAGCAAGGAGGAAAAGAAGACTGTGGGAAATATTAGGGTGGCTGGGAGAGCCAGAGATGAAGACCAACCCTTCATCCATAACCCCTGATCATGTCACACTGAAGGCATCAAAGACAGATGACACAGTCAAACAGCACATAGGTAAGTACACAGATCAGACATCCTAAGATCTCACCCAGACTTCCACTGTAACATGCTTAGTCCTGACCATCTCAGTGAATGGTTCTTCTTTGGCAACAGTGATGCTGGTGTAGAGACCTCTTTATTTCCCATGTCTCCCTCTACCCACTGTAGCAGAGGGAAGGATAAGAGAAGTAATGTCCTCCAGGAGTCCTTGGCCCGGTCATGTTCTTATGCTGAAATGATTGCCAAATGTGCTATGGATACTTCCCTTTCCTTAAGGGGTAGAAAGCCTGCCTTAAGCATGGAGGAAACCCACACACCTACACCAGCTGGCTGATATTCCCCCAACACTGGAAACCCTATCTCTACTAAGGCACCAGCTAGTCTGATTTCAAGTTTTATAGTTACACATCCATGGACAGCTGGCGTCCACCACTACACCAGGCCTGTCTCTGGAGCAATATGAATCCTTTATTGGTCCATGCTGCATTTCCAATCATGTGGGCACTGACCCTTGCTCCAAGCTGGTGAAATGCATTTTCAGAACAAATTCTTCTTTTTTGCTCTCTTTTATTAAACCCCAAATAATTTCCATGGAAGTGTGATCTCATCCTAAGTCATAGTGGCTTTCCCGTGTGACCTCCTGGTCTTTATCTGTTGACTGTGCAATGTTTGGGTTTATTGGACTTCTTTGACTCCAACTCATCCCAGTAATGGGGAGGTACTCAACCTGGTATTTGTAGAGTTTATGTTCAATTGCCTTTCAGATCACCTAGCAACCAGCTTTGATAGGTAAAGTCCAACTAAATACTTAGGTTCTTGCTGGACAAGAACTATTTATTATAGTACTTAAAATTAAAATAAAAATGATATCTTTTACATTTATATCCACAATTCTTAGCCATGGAGTAACTGAGTTAGCTGTTATTCAAATGGGAGAAAGACATAGTTTCTGGTTAAATTTTACAGCTGAGAATTAGGCATCCTGGGTTCTAGGCAGTGCTAGGGTTTGTTTTAGATTGTTTGAGTTGGGGGCCATCACAATTCTATCCTGGGATGTTGATCACTTCCCAGAATCACTTGCGAGGTACATGAAAAGGCTGAGCAAGCTGGCCTTAACAGAATTAGATGGAAGAAATAGTGTTTCAACAACTGTATGTTGCTACCCGGTTCTCAAGCATATCTAGGTAGCCATTCATCAGGTGCTCAGTGACCTTCAGTAGTGTTTCCCTTCCCCTTAGGGGGCGGGGCTTGCTGAGTGCACAGGTAGTGACTTGCCACATTACCAGTGTAATTGCTCGGGCTTGTTCGTTGCATAACATGGAAATTTGCTGTGTGTTCTTTAGCTTTTGTAGAAGCTCTGCTATGTAGTTGTTGATTTGATGTTTCATTTACCATGTCTACATTCCACCTATCACTTTCTTCTAGACATAAATCCTAGGTCTGACCCTCCCAGCCCTCTTTGGTTGTAGTAGGAGTTGAACTCAGGTCCTTGAGCATGTTGGAGAAGTGCCCGGACTGTTGAACCATGCTCCGACCTCTTTTTTGCTTGAGTTGCTTTTCAAATAAGGTCTTGCTGGTCTGGTGAGGAGCATCTTATTCCTGCTTCCCACTTCACCTGCTTTCTTGTTGATTGAGATGGAGTCTCACTAACTTTTTGCCTAAGCTGGCCTTGAACCCTGATCCTCTTGGTTTTAGCCTCTTGAGTAGCTAAGCACCCAGCTAAACCAGTGATACTTTTAATAAAGAAGTCTCAAAAATTCTAGATGATTTACAGTCCTGCCAACTTTACTTAACCTTTTCTTTGGCAATCTGGTACAGGTTGTCACCTCAGTGTCTAAAAATTCTGTATTTATCTCTACTAAGAACTCTGTGATGAGGAGGCTACAATGCTTGATAAGAAATGAACTCCTTATCTTGCCCGTGTAATTGTAACTCCTCGGTACAGTATTTTCACAATAAAAAAAAAAAAGAACTCTGTGGAGGCCCCCAAAACTTACCAAACTCTAATACTATTGAAAGAGAACTTTTAACCCATGCATGTAGGGATCTGTGACACTTCAGAATCTTAAAAATAGCAATAACAACAACA
The DNA here is from genome assembly GCF_024711535.1 of Dipodomys merriami. Lineage (NCBI taxonomy): Eukaryota > Metazoa > Chordata > Mammalia > Rodentia > Heteromyidae > Dipodomys > Dipodomys merriami. The sequence continues at coordinate 12,183,264 of NW_027206401.1, forward strand.
ACTTTATAGCTCTTTTCTTTCCCTGTCATCCTTTCTTATTTAATGAAATCGCTCTGTCCTACGGTCAATGTCGCTTGCAGGTTCCACAGTGCTGTAGAGTGCAGATAGTCTTTCCTTCTCTGACCTCCACTTTGCCTCCCCAGGCTCCAACATACCTTCTTTGAAGTGAAATGGCCAAGGTTTCACATGGCTTTTTTTTTTTATACCTTCCACTCTCCTTCATGTGCACTTAAGTCCAAGGCTATGGCCTTTGGCCTTCGTAGAGGCCCTTCAACTGACAGTGATACAGAGCTGTGGGCTGGGGGTGGGGGTGGGCATCTCACTCAAGCAGACAGATCCCAGGCTGCACCTGCTGATTGACCCAGTGGGGAGGGCTGGCCAAGAGAAGAGGAGCAGACATACCCAGGAAGAGAGCCAAAAGCCAGGAGCAGCAGCAAGGTGAATGGAAAGGTGAACTCCAGCATGTCAGGGGCAAAGGAGACCAGGCACCTTTCCCTGCTGCCTACACCAGGGTATGAGACCTTCGATGCAATTTCTCGCGACGCTGGGGGCCACCACTATGCACATTGTCTGGGTGGCTTGGCTCTGGCTTCCTTCTTTGAGCAAATCCAGGCCAGGGCCACTAAGTTAAATTGTGCTGTGTGTTTTTCTCCCCTGGCTTTGTAATTTTACCAAAACTGGTAAAGAAAGAATATATCTCTGCTCATCTAGATTTTTCTTGTTCTAAAAAGGAGCCCAGCATGAGCTCCCAACCCCTCCAACCCACACTGAGTTCTTTCTGTAATCCCCAGAGAGTCAAGGTCTAAATCATGAAATTCAGATATTCATTCTCCTTGCCATGGAGGGGGCTTGGGCTGGGAAATCCCACAGAACCTGTAGGCCCCAGAGCAGGGCCCTCATCAGCCCTGTTCCCTGCCAGCTTGGTTGGGTTGTGTAGTCTCGGTTTCCTCATTATCATCTTTAGAAATGCAGGCTGAAAAAATCTAAGTCAGCTTTCCTGTGACGTCAAGTTCATCATGTATTGCTTTCTCCTTGTCACTTGCTTCGAGTCACGTGAGCAGAAATTGTGTCTTTACTTACTCCTCCTCTTCTCAAGATACCGGTAGCTTGTCCATTCTTTATTTATCAGGCATTCATTGAACTTTTGCTATTTGCCAACAGCGACACTGGATGCTGTGTAACACGTAGCCTGGTGTCCATGTTGTTGGTCCATAGATAACCCAGGGATTCTGCGATTTCTGAGTCTCCAGGAGGCTTTGCTGAAACATACAGCCTTGGGCTGCTCCTCCAGAGTGTCTGATTCAGGGGTCTGCAGGCTCTACATTTGCATTTCTGACAAGTTGCCAGTGCTGTGGGGGTGGGCACACACTTGGAGAGCCACTGGTTTACTCACATGACAGTTGGTGACAGCACTCTTCTCTGCAGGTGCTGTTCTCTTAACATCTGGCATCCAAGCCATCCTTGGGGAAGGATCTACTTTTGTTTGGGGGAAAAAAAATCCTTGAAGAAGCTGATTGGATAGGGTGAGGGCTTGGCTGTCAGCCAGCAGCAAGATACCAGGAAGATGCTTCTCAGGAGGTAGTGGGAGGAATGAACTGGGTTGAAGAGGAGGAGGGAGATGAATGGAAAGGGTAAGAAGGCAAGGGGCAGAAAGAGGACCAGGAAAGATGAGGCGTCAACCATCCTTCTGAAGACTGCTCGCTGGTGTGCTATAGAGCCAGTCTCCCTCTCTGCTTCTCTCCTACCCTCCCCAAAGGATCAATCCAGAGCAAGAGGAATGAAGGGAAGGAAAGGCCGTGGAAAGGAGGCTGAGGCTCTTCAGAAAACATCAGGGTCCTAAGAAGGGACTGGAGGGCCCACTGACTACAGAACTGAGTCTACAGTGGTATGGGATCCTGGCTTTCCAGTGGTGGAGACCCTCTGGGGCCTCCAGGAACACCAAGGCTGAGAGCTAAGTTCTCAGTGACATATTGAAGACCTGGGTAAGCACTTGCTTTATTTAGTGTGTTTTATTTTAAACTTCAGGCCTCTAATGAGAGCATAAAGCTGTAATTCCACTAAATCAGAATTCTACAATATAAGTACTATAAACAATGAAGATTTCTTTGATCTTTCCCCAAATCTAGTCAGAGTGAAAGGATGAGAATTACACTTCTAATTCTATTGGGAAACTAAGGCATAAGTAGATGAACAAGAAAGCCACAGTTCAGAGACTAGGTCTTGAGAAGTGAAAGCCCATCCAGACAGCTTTTTTCAAAAGGATCTTGGAAAAGACCAGGTGTTTAAAGGGTGTTTCAAATAAGGTTCAAGTCTAATTGTGAGCAATTTGACATTTGGAATGCTATTTCAGCATATCCCAGAGAGGAGGTTAAATTGTCTTGCCCCTAACTATATTTTTGATTCTGCAGTGCAGAGCCTTTTTCCTTTAAGATCTGCAAGTCATTGCCTGCAGGAGAGAGGCAAGCAGGAGTGTGATCAAACCTGACTCTCTTTGCATTTTACAGCCACGTGTTACACTCTGATATAAATCTTGTAACTGAAAAAAACATCGATATAAAAGGAGAGCCAGTTGTGGCCGAGTCTTCTATTTTTTTGGCAACACGCACTCCATCTGCCTTTCTTGTCGACAAACAAATCAATTTCATCCTAAATCAAAATAATGGCTTTTCTAGCAGCTTCAGGGGCTCCTAGCACTGGTGCAAACGAATTTGGGGGTGGGTGGGACCCAGAGAGACCCTCTCTGTTAACCTATCTTTTCTAGTATCTTCAGTGGTAGAGGGGAGGCTAAGATCCCACCCCAGGCCTGAGGGGAGCTAGGGAACAAAAGGAGGGGAATGGGAGTGGCAGAGCCCTGTCTACTACCCCACACACGCAGGAGAGCCAGAGGACACTTCCAAGCACAGAGCAGCTCCTGTTTATTAAGCCCCGATGGACCTGGCTCCTTTTCTTTTCACGCCTTGTTCCACAGCTGTGAGAGCTCAGTCTCAGAGACATGAAGGAACCTGCCCTGGTTTAGTTAGTAGGTGGTGGAGATGGTATTAGAACCTGAGTTTCCACAAAGCTCATATTCTTCTTTACTGAGCCATTTACTGGCTCCTTCAAGCCTACCTAGGAAAAAGTTAAAGTGAGTGGACTTTGTACACAACTATAAATTTATCTTTATAATTTGAAAATTATTTTCCTAATGTTTGTTGTATTTTTTTTAACTGTTAAACTATCCATTCTTTTCTCCTAATCATGGTGATGAGAGTTGGTAGTCTTCCTTTCCCCTCCTCTTCTCTCCTCCCCTCCCCTTCCTCTTCCTCTACTCCCTTCATACTTCTGTTTGGCCAAAGATGGGAAAAGTAAACAATTCATTCTGCTTTGGTTGCCTATTTTCCATTAAGATTTTTTCCTCTTGAGTCAATACATCCCAGAGTTTGGGATCTCTGCCTTCTACAAAGTAACTCATTGTGATTTAAGGACAGGTCTGGAATCCAGGACCACATCCATATCCATGTGTAGCATACTGATCATTTGATTTAGAATTCAGTATCCACAGCCCTATGCCAGTGGCTCTCATAGGTAATCCTAGCTACTCAGGAGGCTGAGATCTGAGGATTGAGGTTCAAAGCCAGCCAAGGCAAGAACATCTATGAGACTCCTCTCCAAATTAATCACCCAAAAGCTGGAAGTGGAGGCATGATTCAAGTGGTAGAGTATTAGTCTTGAGCAAATAAGCTCAGGAACAGTGTCCAGTCCTAAGTTCAGGCCCCAGACTGGCATCAAACAAACAGCAATAACCAAAAGAATTCACTATCCAGCTTCTCAAAGTGTCTCTTCTCTAAGCTGAAGACTCTTAGTCTTTTAAATTCCCTTTCCCTGCCTGGTTGTGCTGTGTATGTGGGTTCTAGATTCTTGACTCTGTCAGTTGATAGAGTCAAGAAAGCACCTTTGTCTTGTTTCACCTAAAGTGATTGTCTTTGCCTGGCAAAGCCCACACATTTGCTCTAGTTTAAGTGTTCTCCGGACTTTCACAAAGAGCCCAGCACTGTTCTGGAAGTATTGCAGCTCCCTTATCCCAACTGAAGAATGTGGACAAAAGATGCCTCCCTCACTGACCCCAGGTCATTGTGGTGGCCATCTTTGCAACCCCTCAGTTCCTGGGATCACTGTCACCTATCACCCTGGGCTCAAGACAGCCATGAGCCCTGCACTGCCCCAAAGCCATCGCCCCAACCCCAGCTTTGTGTCTGTACCATCCCCGCTGCAGGGCCTCCACAATGTCCCTCAGCGTGAGTCCTCTCATTTCCTTTATGGGTGCAGTAAATCATTCTGCACACCACGGAACAGGGGAAAGTGTGATTTATGAAACCTCCCCGCTAGGTTCTTCCCAAGGAAGATTCCCACAGAGAACCATTTCCCCTTGTCATAAGTTTTTGTTTTCAGATTTTTTTTAAGATGTTGAAATAAAATGCCCTCAGTGTTACTCGCAAGCTGACCAGTGGAATTCCAGTTCTCACAGTGATGGTTGCCCAAGGCAGGGGGGTGGGGGGCAGTGACCCTCATTTTGTTTTCATCTCTCAGGTTTCCTTTGACCTCCTTGTCCGCTGCATGCTCCCCACCTCCCTTAGCTCAGTGAAAAAAGGAATAGTTTATGTTAATTCCCTTGGCGGCCATTGGCTTCCCTTTTTACTCAGAGTGCTGGTGAGTGGCAGACACAGTGGTGAACAAGACGACCTGGGAGCTGTCCTTGCAGGGGGTTAAGACAAGAGTCAAATGGGCCTTTGTAGTACATAGTAGCTGGTGAGGCACTAGCAAGGAACATCTAGAAGGTCCTTGCTTAGCTGAAGGCTGAATCCTGGACATGGGACTTTGGAGCCAGGCAGTTAGTCAAATACTAGCACACGTGTCCTCTGGAATTGCCTGGTTTGCGGGTTGTAACTTTTACGTTTGTCATCTTTAATTGGTCATCTGACTATAGTAGAAAACCTTGTAGAGATGTACAGGAAGGGAAATAATTGTCAGAGTGTATTGATGAAGGTGCATTGAACTCATTCACACATGCATAAGTTGGATTGAAACCCCTTTGTGCAACTATTTAGGAATAATAAAATAATTAAAAGAAAAAGAATTGCCAGAGCAGAACCAGGAGTTCTGTATGGGTTCTTGCCAAGGTTTTAATAAAGTCCAACAGGACAAATTACAAATGGTGCAATGTATGTATGTTTCATGTTGTGTGCTCTTACAGGTGTGTGTGTGTGGTCCCCTGGGATGGACGTGATGGATCCTTTCACCAATTAAATTATGAAAAGCCATATAAACAACTTTTACTGTGTTATATTTCTCAACTAATACTTTCTGAAATGAACTGATGGTTAAAAACCTAAATTAAAAAATAACTTTAAAAACAGATCCTTTTTTTCTGGACTTGCTTGAAATGTATCCTGAAAATTATAAGAATGATTTAAATAAATGAATTAGTTGATTTCTTAAGCTCATCCTAACCCATTGATCATTTACCATACCATTCTGTTTTATTTCCTCCTTGCATTTATCATTGTCATCTAGCTTGCTTATTTATTTATTCATTTAGTACCATTTACTCCTAGAACCTTAGCTTCTTAAGATCAGAGATGATAGGCTGTCGGTCTCTAGTGTTATTTAGATTATAGGAATCTTCTTCACTTTCTGATTGGTTTAGAGAAAGAGGCCTGACCCTAGCTAAGCCAATCAATGTCTTCTCAAGATTTCTGTGAACTATAACTATCAAAGAGCCAGTTTCTCTTTGGAACAGGAGTTGTGAAAATGAGTGTTTGGAGCATTTGGTGGGAAGTGCATTTTCTGCTGCTCTATGAGAGAGGGGAGGGCAGGAGAAGGGGAGAGGGAGGGAGGGGAGAGGGAAGGGAGGGAGGGAGTGGGGAGGAGAGAGAGCAAGCAAGTGGGAGAGGAGGGAGAGGGAGAGGGAGAGAGAGGGGGGGAGGGAGAGGGAGAGAGAGAGAAATGAAGATCCCTGGCTCCAAAGCTATACCCTCATTCTTTTTGTATTTTGTTTCTTCAGCATCTTCTTCTGATTTTATAGATACCCTTCTGCTTTTGCTTTTCCAAACAAATTTCCTTTTTGTCTGAACTAGTTAGAGTTGGATTTCTGGCACTTGGACCCAGTAAGTTTACAATTAACAGAAAGTATATTGTAAGAATATAATATAATAAGTTGTGAAGTACATGAAATCACTTGTATTTCTTGAGACAAAAAAAGGCTGACTTTGAGTGGCCTGGTCCTGTACAAGACAAAGAGAGCATATAAAATCAGAGAAATGTTTGGATTATTGGTTCAAGATCTTTAGATCATTCTATTCGCTAAGGAGATAGAACTCTATTCCTGGTTCCAAAAGACAATAATAGGATTGTTCAAACTTAGGTTATGACCATAAAAAATTACAAGTCTCTTTCCTCATTTATGGATGTGATGTTCAAGATAACAAATTTACAAGGATATGAAAGATACATATATTTTCTAATGAAATGAGCTATAAAACCATCCCTACATTTATTGGGCAACTTGAAGATACATGAGTTCTGTTACAAGCTCATCAAGTTGATGAGATATTCTACAGGAATAATTGTATGTGTGATTTTGTACTCTTCATAGCCAAATCCATTTAAACAAATTCTTTAGTTGCAAAGAAATTAGTGAGAAATACTGTGATGTGGCTTAATTATTCTAGGAGTATTTGACATCTAAAGTTGCAGGATGACCTCCTTAATTACAATATAATTTACTTAAGTGGAAAGTTCCAACTGAAACTAGACATTTGAAAATTCAACCCTATGCAGATTCATACTGAAAGTGTGGGAATTTATCTGCATTATTACTACGAGAATGGTTGGCCAAGAAACCATGGTAAGCAAAGCCACTTCCATCCTGGAGGGCTGGTTAGGGTAGCACAAGGGGCAGTGTGTTGAGGTTTATATTCAGACTGGCTATCAGATAATGAGATGAGCTTAAATGTTTCTTTGAAACAACATACTCTAGTCTAACTTCTAATTCAAGTTAAATTTATGATCACATTTCTTGGAAGTTGAGAGCTATTGTTAACCATTTAGTTAATTAATTAGTGCTCGTACTGTGGCTTGAACTCAGGGCTTTGACACTGTGAGTTTTTTGCTTAAGATTGGCACTTGAGCCACAGCACGAGTTCTGGCTTTTTGGTGATTAATTGAAGATTAATTGGAGATTAATCACCAAAACCAGCCCTGCCTGGGCTGGTTCAAACCACCGTCCTCAAATCTCAGCCTCTTGAGTAGGTAGTATTATAGACCTGAGTCACTGATGTCTGGCTGTCACTTTGAGGTTCAAAGTGGCCAAATGTACCTGCTATCTTTAATTTAGATGTCTGGATCTAATGCTATGGGTCTGTAATCAGAATTTTCAGAAGCACTTTCAAGCTTGTTACAATCTCTATGTTTTGATATAAATTCTCAAATTCCTTTTCAGAACTGTACTGATGTTTCTCATTGGCAAGGTGAGAATATTTCACCAGTCTTTATCCAGGCATTAACCCTTAAATACCTTTGCCCAAAGTGTCAATAGGCCTGTCCCATTGCTTCAATCTGAGTTTCTTGCACTCTTAATGAGTAGAAACTTTTTTTCTTGTTTCCTAGCTGTTTTTTTTTTTACTTAGTGAAGTTATACTATCTGATATGTTCTTTGCATATATTACTTTTTATTGACTTATGTGAATCCTTTACAGATTAGTAACATTAATCTTTTATCTTCCATATGGAACACAAATAGTTCTTATTTGTTGTTCAGTGTCTGTTGTTTTTTGAACCTCAGAATCTCTACTGTTTTTTGTGTATGCATGATCATTTTCTTTGTGCTTATGTTTAAAGTCCTTCCTTACTCTCAAATCAAATTCATTTACGTTGTGTTCACTTGTGTCGTATAAATAAATGCCATAAATTTATTAGAGCACAGATATATATTTTAAGGTGATAAAAATAATTTGAGTTTTGAATTATATTTTAATATATGCTATTTTTAAAAAGCAAGAGAAGAGCCAGGTGCCAGTGGCTCATGCCTGTAATCCTAGTTACTCAGGAGGCTGAGATCTGAGGATCACAGTTCAAAGCCAGCCAGGGCAGGAAAATCCGTGAGACTCTTATCTCCAATAAACCACTCAGAAAACTGGGAATGGTGCTGTGGCTCAAGTGGTAGAGTGCTAGCCTTGAGCTGAAATGCTGAGGGACAGAGTTCAAGCCCTATGACCAACCAAAAAAAAAAAAAGCAAGAGAAGAAGGTCTGAAGAATAAGAAATATCTATATTCCCTGAGTGCCAAGAGTGTTTGCTGGATGTAAGGCTCTGTGTGGAGCAAGAGGCACACATGACTTACCTCTGCCCGGTGGTTCTTCTGGGTTTCAAGGTAATATTCGGACCAGGCAAGAAAACAGCTAGAGGCCCTGGTTTGCCAACAGCCCCAATACAAATCACAGTGAAACCTCAGGTCTTTCATATCTCACCTGACCATCTACAGGATGAAGTTCCGGGAAAGGCATGCAATGCAAGTCTTTGGGGGAAGGGAGGTGAGTGGGGTAGAGGCTGACTTCTGTCAGTTCGGGCTTTCTTCTTCCCACTTGCCACCTGCCTCCAAGTCTTGGTCACTGATTTGCAAGAAGAGGGAGAAGGGACAACCCTTATTTATGCTCAACAAAGCCCATGTCTTAATCTAGCTACATTTTTCTCTTAACTGCCTCTGAAACTGAGATTTGTGTTAAAGTGATAGGTAGAATGGAGTAAAGATCACACCAGGTAAAAATATAGGTTTTAGTATAGGAGGATCTTTTCATATTCGATTGGTGCTTGGAATTTTAGCCTCCAGAAAATGTTCCAGGAGACTCTTCCTTTCCTTCGTTCCTTCCCTCCCTCCCTCTCTTCCTTGGGATTGAACACAGGGCCTGTCCATGCTAGCTTATTATGTTTAATAGAACTCTGTGGCCAAATGTTCAAATGTTGCCCTCCTATCTATTCATTGGGGAACTTGAAAGTTATGTGTAAAAATAAAAATTCAATAAATGGAGAAAAATGAAAACAATTGCCTATTCATTAGCTATGGAAGAATAATTGAGCAGATTGACTTTAAATAAAGGGCACTACTTTAGAAATAATAGTAACATGTTTTTGTCTCATGTGAAGAATCTTAAACTGTGTAAATGTCTATATCTTTAATATGTCAATGTGGGACTGTTTTGGACAGAACTGGTGGAAAGGGGGAAAGGGGTGGAGGTGGATGTCATTGAGGTATATAGGTATGTATGAACACAGTATAGTAGAAGCCACTAAAAACTGTAAAGAGTGGAAGGGGAGATGGGAGATAAGAAAAGAGTACTATAAGGGATGAACTTCCATACATGCATGTATAGAAATACTTCAATGAATCCTCTTTGGATAATTAATGCATGTCACAAATAGTATAAAATAGTGACAAAATAAAATCAGGTCACTCTGCATGGGTAAGATGAAAATGGACCAGCTGACTGCGTGTACATGATGCTTTAAAGTTCTTAACCATGAGTTCCTCCTGGATTACACTGCTCTAAAGCGATGAAGGATGTTAGCTTTGGGAAGATTTTGGAATTCTGGAGTAAATTGTTGTGAGCACGGCTCCCCCTAGTGTACTGAACAACACCAGCCCCAGAGCACAGTGGCTGAGCGTTCTTATCCCCTGGCCAACTCATTGGAACCTTTGAGATCTCCGGTCTGTCACCACCTTCCTTCCTGTGGCTTAACCAACCCCAGGTCAGGGAAGAAAGGAGACAGATGGCCTTATTCCCCAGGATTTGAGCACTGGTGGTCATGGGAGAAATGAATAGATGTGAAGTGCTCAAATAATAATAAAAAGTATTTAAAAATCTTAATTATAAAATTTCTTTTTCCCAAGATAGAAGCATGCAGTAAGGGAGGTAGGGAGTTCCTAGATGGAACCACAGCAGAAGGAAAGATCTCTACCTATGGGAGCATCTGACACTGAAGCACTGTTCCCCAATGCTTCATCTCTAGAACATTACTTCTACATGCTATCAATGCTCCGTTGTATCAGAGTTCTGGGTTAAGTAATTGTGAAATATTTGAGATCTGGCAAAGATAAAGTGTCTTTTAGACTGAGTCCTCAGGATGCTCAGAATATACCACCATATGACAGTAAATATACCACACAAACAATGCCAGCAGTTCCCAAATTATTTAACACAGATTTCTTTATGCATAGTTCACACACTTGGTTCGCTAATTATCCTTTGGGAATATGCACTGGAGTCCAATTTTGGCACTTTCCAGTCAAACTCAGAGAACAAAAAGAAAATGAGCTACAAGAAGAAGAGAAATAGGTGATTTGATTAAACAGAGGGACTTTGAAGTATGTGATCAGTATCATCACTGTGGGAAGTCGGCGTATGAAAAATTAACACAGCAGCCTGTGATATTCTTGAGAGGAGGTCAAAGTGGTGAACCACGCTGAAGGTATTGCCAGCTGACAAAATCACTACAGCACTATCCTTACATTTCAGTCACAGCGTTAATTCCTAGAATGAGAGACAAGATTTTAAAAGGACAGCATTCATCCCACCAGATTATCCACTTTTATCCAAACCTTTCCAGAACTTATCACATGGATGTTTGGTCTCATTATTATTAATAATAACAATAACATTATTATTATTATTGCACAGAGTTCATTGTATGTCTGTCCTGGGCCTTGAACTCAGGGCCTGGTTGCTGTCCCCGAGCTTTTTTGTTCAAGGTTACTGCTCTACCATTTGAGCCACAGCACTACTTCTGGCTTCTTTTTGATAGTTAATTGGAGATAAGCGTCTCACTGAAATTGTGAAAGATCAAAGGAAGGGGTGACACTGTTGAAAAAGAAAAAAAGTTATTACCTGACTTATGGAACTGTATATCAGCTTTATAATAACAGTTTTAAAAACTACAGGGAAAAAAAAACAAGAGTTTCACAAGACTTCTGCCCTTGCTGGCTTCATGCTGTGATCCTCTGTGTGAACCACCAGCACCAGCTTACACAAGGTTTGTTTGTTTGTTAGAAGTTAGAGAAGTCTGTATCTAGACCAAGTTGTAAACTAGTGATGAATCCTGTAACTCACAATGGAACAAACTTCTTCCAGAAAAAGTTTGCAAAAAGGACAAAAGCATGGTACACAGAACCGTACACAGCCCAGAAGTGGGAATCTACTCCGTTCCTCAGAGCGAGACTTTTCTGTATCTCATGTGCCTGTCTCTTTGAGCTCAGTTCACATTTCACAAGTGTTGATTTCTGATGGACTTGTGGGGCAACTTGTAGATGCAATGGATGGGGCATCAGTAGACCCAGAATTATGTGTAATCTATGCTCCCCAGCTAGGGCTACAACAGGCAGGATTCGGTGGATAGAACAGATCCCTCATTGGTACTCATGGTGAAAGGTGGGAACGGTCCATCCCAGAGCAGCTCTTCGATTTCAGTGGTACTCTAGTGTGTCCTAGCTGCATTGACTCCAGGCATGGGAAGTCAAGAGATTTAATCCAACACTGGGTGCAACACCAGCTGGGATTTGAACTCAGGACTATTCCCTGGACTACAGCCCTTACTAGTTAGTTGTTCTGAATCTTGGTTTGAGCCTTCTCTTCAACCAGCCAGCATGCCGAGTTTGGCAGGACCATGCTCTGGGCCGTCTCTTCTCATGACTGGAATAAAAGGCGTGTTACAGGTCAAGTCTGAATGTTCTGGCAGCCCAGCCAAGGGCAGATGGCTCCACGCCTGCTCGAAGTATACAGTGTCTGGTGAAAGCCAGATTGAAGATAGCTAAACTCACCCGCCAAGATTCCAAGAGGAAAAACTGAGATCACATTTTTCCTCTGCATGGTGATTTTTCTTTTCTCTACCCCTCCCCCAACCTTTTTTTTTTTTTAAAGGGAATCCCCGTGTTTATACATTGAACTCCAAAGTGCACAGTGGACAGTTCACAGTCCTGTGACCCATGAACATCTGTGGGGCTGGGTGTTCCTTGGGAATTGGTGGAGATGGAAGGGTGAGCCAAGCCTGCCCTAGGCAGAAAGGAATTCTCCAGTGAGGGAAAGAGTCGGTGAGCCTGGGAGGGATCAGGGCCGGTTCATCTCCAGTTCCAGGAGCATGTCTGCACTGGACTTCCACTAGTTTTATGAGCTGGATTTTCACTGTTAATTTTTGAGGTGAGTTCAGTGGTAACTTCATAGGCAGCAGGGCTGGAATCTTCATTTTTGCCTTTACGAGAAGTAAGTCTACAATCTGAGATGGGCAAATAGGCATCAAATATATTCACTAGGAATCAGAACCTCTCTGTATCCTTTAAGTACTGAGAGAATTCCAGAAGAAAATGTTTATTGTGTCTGTCCTAGAGGATTTAAGTGATTGAGAATCAATAGGGCCTCCCCTCAAGAAAGAAGGTGGTAGCCAACTGGGCCCTGGTGGTCAAGCCTGTAATCTTCACTCAGGAGAATGTAAGGATCAAGGTTGAAAGCCAGTCTAGAAGGAAAAATTCAAGAGATTCTTATATCCAATTAACCAGCAGGTAGAGGTGTGTGATAGATCCTGGAGAAGAAGCTGAGGGACAGTGACCAGGCCTTGAGTTCAAGCCCCACAAAAAGAAAATAAGAAAGAATGGAAGGCAGAAAAAGAGAAAGAAGAAAGAAAAAAGAGAAGGGAAGAAAAGTAAAAGGAAGAAAGAAGAAAAAGAAAAAAGAAAGGAAGAAAGAAGAAAGAACAAAAAGAAATTAGGTGACCATAGCTTGTCTCCCAGAAGAGCTCACAAAACCTCAATTTGGTCCTGGGTGTGGCTGGCTATGCCATGCCTTTTCCAACTCATGTTCTAGATCAGTCAGTAGATAAACTGTGGCTGTGTCATTGTTTTAAAATTCTAGTTCATTAGATGCTCAGAAGTTCCATGAAAAACATTGGCTTATGATGTATTATTTGTCTTTCCTCTCAATCTTGGCTTTCTGTCTGTCCACTGAAGCAATGGCCAGGACCACTACATTCAACTTCCCTGCAGCTCTGGAGTCAGATTGGGGGCTCAGTTCCTTTGCTGGAACTTTTCTGCTGCAATCTGGGCATGATGAGATGAATTGTGTCCCTTCAAAGCTCACTTGCTGGGGCTGGGAAGGTGGCTCAGTGGTAGAGTGCTTGCCTTGCAAGCATGAGGCCCTGGGTTCGATTCCTCAGCACCACATAAACAGAAAAAGGCAGAAGTGGTGCTGTGGCTCAAGTGGTAGAGCGCTAGCCTTGAGCTGAAGAGCTGAGGGACAGTGCCTAGGCCTAGAGTTCAGGCCCCACGACTGGCAAAAAAAAAAAAAAAAAAAAAAGGACAAAAACACAAAACAAAAAAAACCCCCACCTCACTTGCTGAAATCATAATGAGCAATGTAGAATGTGATCTTTGGAAAAAAGGGTCTTTACAAAGATTAAAAGGAGGTCTCTAGGGTAGGTCTGATACTCTTATGATTGAGGTTCTGAGAAGAGGAAACTTGGACACACACGTGTGATTTCACAGAGAAGTCCATGTGAAGACCCAAATAGAAGACAGGCATCAGCCAGCCAAGGAGGGAGGGCTCAGGAGAAATCAGTGTATGGGCACATATTTTAACCTCAGACTTCAGCCTCCATCCAGAGCTGTGAGGAAAGAATTCCTGTTGTGGGAGCCTGTGGTTCTTGGTTATAGATCCAAGTAGACTACAGCACTGGGCCTTATGAGAACACCTTTTCTGCACTATGAAGGAAGTTCATTGTGACTTCGTTTTTGTCTGTCACAGGGCTGGAACTCAGAGGTTGGGTGCTATCCCTGAGCTTTTTCTTTCGCTCAAGGCTAGCACTCTATCACTTTGAACCATAGCCCCACCTCTGATTTTCGGTGGTTATTCAGAGATGAGAGCCTCACCGTATGTTCCTGCCCTAGGCTGGCTTTGAACCATGGTCCTCAGCCTCCTGAGGAACTAGGATTACAGGCATGAGCCACCAGCAACTGGCTTCAATGTGATTTTTTTTTCTTTTTAAACAGAACTTTAATACTGATATTAGCCTAGAATAGGCTAAGTATTTTGTTTTTCATAGATTTCTTTGCTATCAGATACAAAGTAAATGGTTTTAGTAAATTAAGTCCTTTATTTTCTTGAAAGGAATTTCACATTTGACCCATAGAATGATTATCATAATGGCTATGGATTATCATTCCAGAACACCTCTTGAAGAAATACTGCTGTTATCTACAACATTCACTTAAAGGCAAATAGCTCACTGCATAAAATTGTGGGTAGTGACACATCTATTAAAAAAACACAACTTGAAGCCAACTGAGCAACATCAGATGGGGCTTAACTCAGCTTTTTTTTTTTTTTTTTTTTTTGGTCTTGGGGCTTGAACTCTGGGCCTGGGCACTGTCCCTGTGCTCTTCAGGTCAAGGCCAGCACTCTACTGGTTGAGCCACAGTGCCACTTCCGGTTTTCTAGTGGTTTATTGGAGATGAGAGGCTCATGGATTTTCCTGCCTGGGCTGGCTTTGAACCGTGATCCTTAGATCTCAGCCTCCTGAGTAGCTAGCACCGGCGCCGGGCAGCCTTTTTTTTTTTTTTTTTTAATACTTTTGCTTTAAATATCATTCAACCACTTGACTGGGCTATAGAAGAGGCACTAGTGACTATCTACAGCGATTAGATTATTCTTCAAAATAAATCATGTTATTGCCAAAAGAGCGTTTTCTTTCACTTAATACCAAGATTTTAATTCTTCTATTTTACAAAATGTCACAAGTGGCAGGAACATGGTCTCTAACATTCAGAAATAATGGAGATTGTCTTTCTCTCCTTCCTTTTGCTTGCAGGGCAAGCACTTCTAGGTCAAGACCACCCACTTGCACCAGCTTTTGAGGCTGTGTGTTTGTGAAGTAGAATAGTTTATATACTGAGAGATGTAGAGTACTATTCCTTTCTTACACTATTGTAGATAATCAATGAAGCATCTGACACCAGCCCAACCAGTGGAAATACCAATAAAACCAGTTGTTTATTATTTTATATTTTTAATGTATTATAGTTTATAAACTTGATGAACAAATAATTAGCTCTTTTTTCCAGTAAGTTTTTTTAGTGTCATGTAGTTTATAAGAATGAAAGTTGATAAATTTTCAAAACTCATCCTTCCAGAATCATCTTGAAGAGAAAAGCTTTTCAAATTAAGAAGGCTGTGAGGAACTCTCTACATATGATTAGTTTCAGCTATTAACAGAGTAGAAAAAAATGTCAACTTCTTTATATTTATTTATTTGTATGGGTAATGAATAAATTAAGGAACACTTCATCTCAAACACGGATTGCTTTTATTTTAGCTAAGCTAATGCTTCAGTTCCATATATATATTTTTGGATTTCCATCAATGTCAAACATCATTTTTTTTCATTCTTAAAAAAAAGATTTACAAGCACTTTTCTAGTACTCAAGAAAAGTCGGCTGAGGGTTCATAATAATTTTCCTTTTAAAAAACATCCATCAGACCAAAATAAAATCATTTTAATTAACTCCTTCCTGAGTAACTAAAACCTTGGAATGTGCTGAAAGGTTATAATAAATAAGGCAGTCAAAGATCAACTAGCTTAAAATGTATTTTTTAAATTAAACTATGTAAAATGTACAATATATTTCATGAAGTACCAACTATGTTGGGCTCACGGCCAAAGAATGTCATGGGTGCCCAAATGAGCTGAGGAAGTGCCTGGACTTTCAGGACCTCGTTGGGACAGAAGAACAGGAAAGTTCTGTAGGTGAACTGGTTGGCATCTGCTGCTGGGAACTGACAATGATCACTGCTGAAATAACCAACGCTGAGCCCACAGGAAGAAGTACCCCTGCAACCTTGCAGAAAGAGGATGAAATTCTTGAGGAACCAGGCGTCCTGCTGTTCGCACAGCAGAGGAAGAGTTAGCCAATACAACTTGATTTTCTGGTCCTGAGATTGAACAGTGTGTAAACGAATCAGCCATCGTTTATATGCAGTGCTGTAGAAATGACTCCCAAAGTAGCAGGCAGCCGTGCTTGGACTGGTTTGGAATATGATAGCTGTTTTCTAGGTTGCCTTTTAAAGTACACCTCTTGGAGCAGCCCTGCTGTCTTTGCATGGGACAAAGGATATTTTTTTTTCCTCTATGCATATTTGTCCTATTCCCTTCTCTGCCCTAAGACAGGCAGAAAGGAGGATTACAAGTAGCCCAGTGCTGGTCTATTTTGTGGTGGTCATTTACTGTAGAGGTTTATGGGTTGGAACCTCAATACACCCCATAATAAAGGAATTTCAGTGCCCACCTGGCAGGTTCCAAAGGACTTGCTCTGTATCTTGGCTGCTTTCCAGTTTTAGTGAAAGAAGCAAAAAAAATATTTTTTTAGAGACTTACTGGTTTCTGAAAAGTAGAAAATGTGTACCTTGAGTCAAGTCAGAGTCTTAATTACCAAATACTCCCAACTGGCTTTGCTGCGATTCTTTGAGGTCTGTCGGAGCAGACACATTTGTTGTACCCTTCCTGCTGCCCCCACCACACCCCAGCTTCTCAGCTAGCTAGACTTTATCCACACCCAGGTGAATGTGTGTGTTTAGGAGATTTTTTTTTAAAGGTGAAAACATTTCAGAATTTAAAGGGACATATTTCTAATGACTGAACCAGGGCATGGTTGATAGGGAGAAGCTGGTAGGAGTCAGAGAGTTGTCTGGGGTGATGGAATTGCTTACCATCTCCTCTCACCACACGAGAACTACCACCTAGTCACAAAGCTGGGCAAGCAGCATCTTATCCACAAGTCCCCGTGTTTCTGTCTCTGATACCCTTGGTAAGAGCTCTCAGGAGCAACAGGTTCCATAAGAAAGAGACTGAATTCTACTGCCGCTGCCAATGACTCAGGCCCCTTGTTACATGAAACATATACCTTGTAGGGGTGCAGAAGATGAAAG
The DNA here is from genome assembly GCF_024711535.1 of Dipodomys merriami. Classification (NCBI taxonomy): domain Eukaryota; kingdom Metazoa; phylum Chordata; class Mammalia; order Rodentia; family Heteromyidae; genus Dipodomys; species Dipodomys merriami. The sequence continues at coordinate 12,200,257 of NW_027206401.1, forward strand.
ACATCAGGTGTTTGTTAAGACCAACTTGACCTTGGGCGGACGTGAGAGATTATGCACTATCTGTGTGCTCATGATTGACTGATTGCTACAGCAATCCATATCAGAGCTAAATTAGTTCCCAGGACTTCCACTTGAAGCAGTGTAGTGGACTGAGATGCTTCTGATACAAGGAATACAGATGAGGCCCTTTCTCCGCTGGCATGGGTCCCCTAGATTTGCTCAGTTCTGCCTACAGTCCTCCTAACATCAAATGAATTCTTTGCTCTACTACACTCTTTTGGAGTGCATCAGAATCTTGTTTAGAAGTGGGATCTCTCACTGGGTTTTCCCAAGCTCTTTGACCTTGAAAGATACTCCAGGCTCTGATTGGTTGGAAACGTGAGTGCCATAGACAGCTTGTCCTTTCACAGGTAAGTATTCTGCTCAGGGTGTCAGTGTTCCCCGAGAGGGACCAGAGGAAGAATTCTACCAGGTGGGTACCCAGGGCCCTCCTCCCATTGAGGTTCTGTCTTCTCTTAGATCCTTCTATAGGGGATTCCCTGGGCGCTGAAACAAAGGTGGATGTCTTCTACCATTGAGATTGCAAGTCATTTACAAGTCATTTTACAAATGATCAGCTATTGGGTTGTGAGATAGATTTCTTTCTCTTGTGTTATCAGATGGGGGTGCATGAGGGCCAGGAAAGACTATTTGAGAGGAACAGGTGCTTTGTGATGGACCCATCTACTGCATCTGGGAAAGCCTCAAGGAATCAAGAAGAAGGAAAACACACACAGAATACAATTAAACCAACAAAACCCGCAAAACCGGGCATCTCCCAATGACCCCCAACATGTGGGAATGTCTTGTTTTCTTTAATGCACAGAGCATTAATTTAAGTCCCTTCAGGATTTTTTTTTCTTCCCCAAAGAATTTTCTGGAAAAGGGAGATAAAACCATGGATGGAGGCAACAACAGGGCTGGCATCACCTCTTATAAATATCTTCTAGCCACTTTTCATCATCTTGTTCCTCGTCATCGATGGGCTCTTCAGTCTCCAGGGGCGTGGGGATGAAGAACTGTGGTCTTGGAGGGGTCCCTCTCGCGTGAGACTTCAGTCCAAACTTGCGCTTCAGCAGGTGGAACTGCTCTTTGACGTAGTGGTAGAACTCATACTCGTACCTCATTCTCTGGTAGAGAATCTGCACAGCCTCGGGAGAGGGGACAGTCTTCTTCACGGTCACAGTCATGTTTCCAAGTTTCCTATGCTCTGCAAAAGAACCAGGGTGTACATGAGCAATGCTGTGGCCTAAAATGAATGAAGGCGACCAGCTGCAGGCCTACTACCTCACACAGGTAGAAAGAAATGACATCCAAGCTCAAGAAGGTGTGGGGGGAGGGGGGAATGGGGGGAGGAGGAAGGATGCCCTGACATGTGTGGCAAAATTTCCCTTACTGTTAGCTGTCAACATCAAACACAAATAGCTAATTCCCTCTAGCAGACCATGAACCATGTGATTGGACCACGATTCAGTTGTGGTAGGTAACAACTTATGTCTAACTCTAAGGTGTGAACTCCAAGTTAAGCTATAAATCCTTCGGAACAGCAAAGCCTCTCTGTTTCTTCTTTTTCCTGACACAAGAATACAGGGCTTTGGTCTCCTGAAAGAGCTGGCTCACCCCTATATAGCAATCTTAGTACACACAAAAAAAGATACTATGGATATATAAAGTCTAATTTGAGACAGGATCTACAAGGACTGTTAGAATTTTAGAGTGTCATTTTTAACTGATTTTTAAAAAACTGGGTTATATGTAGTAAAGCCTATTTAATGTTATACTCATGCTTAAGAATAAAATGTTATACTATGTGGGGAATGAACTATACAATGTGGGATGGGGAGTGGTGTCAGAGGGGAAAAACTGGAAGAAAATGAGGGAGGAGGTGACACTGTTCAAAAAGAAGTATACTCATTACCTGACTTACGTAACTAATCCCTTGTATATCACATTTACAATAAAATTTAAAGAAGAAAAATAGAATGCTATTTATATACTTAATTTTTAATTTAAAAATCTTATATAATATGATTTTAACTAGTTTAAAGTGTATAATTATTTTTTTCAGTCATAGGGCTTGAACTGTCTCTGAGTTCCTTTTGCTCAAAGCTAGTGCTCTACTATGTTGAGCCACAGTGCCACTTCTGGTTTTCTAGTAATTAATTGGAGATAAGAGTCTCAAGGACTTCTCTGCGGAGGCTAGCTTTGAACCTTAATCCTCAGATCTCAGCCTCCTGAGTAGCTGGGATTACAGGCGTGAGCCTCTAGCCCCTGGCCTAAACTGTATAATTTAATGGCATTAATTACACCCATAGTATTGTACAACCATCAACCAATATTTCCCAAAACTTTTCATCAGTCTGAACAAAAACTCTGTACTCACCACACAATGCCTCCCAACCTCTCCTTGTTCCATCTACTCTCTATCTCTACGAATTTGCCTCTTAGAATCATACAATGTTTTGTCCTTTTGTGTCTGGCTTATTTCACTTGGCACAGTATTTTCACAGGTGGATCAGTATTTCATTCCTTTTTATAACTGAGTAACATTCATTGTATGGATATACTGCAGTTCCTCTATCCACTCATGCACTGGAAGACACCAGTTATTTTCATTCTTGGCTATCAGAATGGAGATTTGCATATAAGCATCTCTTTGAGACCATGTTTCCAAGGCTATGGGTGTACACATCTAGGAAGAGAATTTTCAGCTCTTAATATAGCTTTTCCTTTACTTACCTATTGGTTGCTTGCTCAATTCTACATTCCTATGAGTGTAGTGTGGAGGGTCCTATGTCTCCAAATCCTCCCACAATTGCTATTTTCCTTTTTCTTTGTCTTCTTTCTTCTTTTTTAATTTGTACTCATCCCAGTAAGAAATGTGAAGTGGTATCTTGTGGTTTTAGTTTTCATTTCTATAACGAGTAGTGATACCATGCTAATGTCTTTTTTTAATGATTAATGATTTTTTTCCATGTACTTCATGGCCATTTGTGTCTTCTGCATTTAAGTCCTCAGTTCCTTTTAGAATTGGGTTGTTTTTGCTGAATTGTAAGAGAGTTCTTTACATATTTTGGATATTCTACATACATATACATATATATGTATATGTATATGGCATATATGGCTTATGATATGGCATATATATATGACATAGGATTTGCAAAATACGTTCCCTGATTTAGGAGGGTGTTTGTTCACTGTGTTGATGGTGTTCTTTGGTATGCTAAAGTTCTTATTTTATTTTTTTTGGGGGGGGCGTCCGGTCGTTGGGCCTGAACTCTGGGGGGCCTGGGTGCTGTCCCTCAGCTCTTCAGCTCAAGGCTAGCGCTCTACCACTTGAGCCACAGCGCCACTTCCGGCTTTTTTCTTTTTTGCTTATGTGGTGCTGAGGAATTGAACCCAGGGCCTCAGGCATGCGAGGCAAGCGCTCTACCACTGAGCCACCTTCCCAGCCCTGGTATGCTAAAGTTCTTAATTTTAATGAAGACCAATTTATCTTTTTGTTGTTGCTTGTCCTTTTGGTGTTACACTTAATAAATGACTGCCTGGTCCAAGATCATAAACATTTTTTTTCCTATCTAGCCTTTTGCCATTCTTATTTTTAAAAGTTTATAACTAAACTGAGTAAGTATATGATTTACTACATACAATTCCAAATAATTGCTTCCCAACTTAAATTCACCAGAACACACATTTTCCAATTTTCAGGGTACCTGAATACTTTCTATTTCCAATTGTCATTCTAAAAAGGTATTAAGAAAACTTACTGAGTAGTGATGGTCCCATTGAAATAAGATTATGGCCCTTTTAAACTGACTCTTTTGAAAAGCACAATGAATTTGGATATACCAGTTTACCAGTTTTAGAATTTTGTTTAAAGAATTTGGCATAGACCCTTCTAAAATGGGCTCACAATGGAACAGTTTTTCATACCTACCTTCTCTGCAGGAATAAGCTCTAGCTAATCACTGGTAAGTCGTGTTCAGAGTCATAACATAGGTCTTCCTTTTGATTTTTATACTTATTTGCCAGTCTTGGGGCTTGAACTCAGGGCCAGGGCACTGTCCCTGAGTTTCTTTTGCTCACGGCTAGCACTCTACCACTTGAGCCACAGCACCATTTCCAGCTTTTTTTGTGTACGTGGTACTGAGGAATTGAACCCAGGACTTCATGCATGCTAGGCAAGCACTCTACCACTAAGCTACATTCCCAGCCCTTCCTTTTTAGTTTTAAAACAGTAACAACATCTCTTGGATGGCAGACCCAGCGTAAAAAGTTTTTTCTTTTTTTCTTTTTTTTTTTTTTTTTTTTGGTAGGTAGTGGGGGCTAAACTCTGGGCCTAGGCACTGTCCCTCAGCTCTTCAGCTCAAGCCACAGCACCACTTCGGCTTTTTTCTGCTTATGTGGTACTGAGGAATTGAACTTAGGGCCTCATGCATGCAAGGCAAACACTCTACCACTGAGCCAACAAACCATTGAGAGGCAGGAGAAAAAAAGAGTCTACTCATTTACCGTTTCCTCCAGGCCATTTCTCTCAGAATACTCTACATTGGATGCTGAGGTGGGAGGATCACTTAAACCTAGGAGGAAGCAGGCCTGGACAACATATCAAGACTTTGTCTCAAAGGAAAATCATTGGGTTGAGATTTGTTATCTCATAAATAATTCCTTTGATTTAAAAATTATAAAATTTCTTGGGTCAAACTGTCCCATTTTCAAATATTATTATTATTATTATTATTATTATTATTACAAAAACCTGCATGCCATTAAATAGTTGGGGGAACAAGGCCAAGAGAAAATTAGGGTATTAAAGAAAACAGAAAGCTGGGCACTGCTGGCTCAGGCCTGTAATAGTAGATCACAGGATCCAAGTTTAAAGTCAGTCTGGGCAGAAAATTTAATGTAAGACTTGTATCTCCAATTAACCTGACAAAAGTCAGAGGTAGAGGTATGGTTCAAGGGATAGAGCACTATTCTTGAGTGAAAAACCAAGCAAGAACATGAGGCCCTGAGTTCAAATCCAAGTACCAGCACACACACACACACACACACACTTACACACAATGCAACACAAGCAAACAATAAAGAGAAAAAAGAAAAAAAGGGGAGCTGGCTCAGTGGTAGAGTGCTTGCCTTGCATGCGTGAGGCCCTGGGTTCGATTCCTCAGCACCACATAAGCAAAAAGAAAAAAGCCGGCAGTGGCGCTGTGGCTCAAGTGGTAGAGCGCTAGCCTTGAGCTGAAGAGATGAAGGACAGCTTCCAGGCCCAGAGTTCAGGCCCCACGACCAGACCCCCCTCTTCCCCCAAAAAAGGGTTGAGGGTAATTGTTTCCTTATCTCCACAGAAAGATCCTCTTCTCAGAGTAGTGTTGTTCCTGGTCTCTTGCCCTTTCTCCTCTTTCAGCGAGGAAGGCCAAGTGTATTGTGGCCAGGGTTGTGCATTTGTGACTTTGGAAGAAGGTGCGAGGAAGTCCTTCCCCTCCCCAAGGCAAGTGCACCCTGTTCAGAGTTCACATCTTCACAAATATGGTGCTACCCTGGGCCATGCAAGCTCCATTCTCCCACAGAGCTTCAATTACAAAAGCTGACACTTAGCTTTCTGTCTGCCTGTGTCTGATGTCTCTTCCTTAATTAGTTTAGAATGTAAGCAGGGGTAAGTGGGCATTATTTATTAGCCCTTCAAACCCTAAAGACAAGTAATGCTAATACAACATGCTGTGAGGTCCCCATTACTTGTGTAGGAAGAAGGTCCATTGTTTGACTCTAAACTTTCTGCGCAGGGCTGGGAAGGTGGCTCAGTGGTAGAGCGCTTGCCTTGCATGCCTGAGGCCCTGGGTTCGATTCATCAGCACCACATAAGCAAAAAGAAAAAAGCCAGAAGTGGCACTGTGGCTCAAGTGGTAAAACACTAGCCTTGAACTGAAGAGCTGAGGGACAGCGCCCAGGCCCAGAGTACAAGCCCCACGACTGGACCCCCCCCCCCCAAAAAAAAAAATTGTGGATAAACTTTCTGTGCAGCCAACAAAGAATGGAACATACATCATTGCTCTTAAGAAAAGTGATTCACAACTATTCCTAGAAGTGGAATTACTGAGAAATGTTTCCTATCAATTTTCATAATAAAAGGCATTAATGGAATTAACATTTCATCATTTTAATAACATCCCTAGAGTAAGTCCAGTATATTAAGTCTGTTCTTAACAGCATAGACTCTGGGGGTTCTACTTAGATCCCACCAATATCGCCTTATTCTATCCATATTTTAAGGCCACGGAAGATACTTATATCTCTCATCCCGACCACAATGGTATGGCTAGTTGGAACAGATCAGAATAAACACTGAGAAGTCGAGTTCTGTGTTTGCTGGTAAAGTCTACAATCCAGACAGTCTTTAAGATAAAGGGAAAGGTTGTGAGAATTTTTAAATAATCCTACCAGAGTTTTTTTTAAGAATGACCACTGAAGAGCTGAAGCAGAGACTCAGATTCAACTCACAATGATAGTAAGCGCCTACTAGAGGTTTGGGTTATGCCATTATCATCATCCTCATCCTCATCCTCATTATTATTTTGGTGCCTGTCCAGGGCCTTGAACTCAGGGTCCAGGTGCTGTCCCTGAGCTTCTGCTCAAGTGGTAGATATAAGTCTCCTGGATCTGCCTGCCCAGGCTGGCTTTCAACTATGATCCTCAGATCTCAGGATTACAGGCGTGAGCCACCAGTGCCCAGCCATAGATATTACTTAATATCCTTTGAAGTGTCATGACCCTTATTTTGCAGATGGGGCTAGAGAAGCCCTGGGAGAAGAATGACCTACTCGAGGGTCACACGGCTGGTAAGTAAGAGTGACAAGGGGGATTTGAAGGTTGTCCCTCTTTGTGTGGGACTTTCTCCCTCACTGTAAACACTGAGCCATCACCAGTGAAGCTCCCACGAGCCTGCAGAAAGCGATCGCTGCCATCTGGAAAGACCAGGAAGCATTTACTTTGTGTAGTCAGGGGAGAGTTTTTAAAAACTCACCATTTTGAAGACATCTGGTTATGTGTGTGCATGGCTATCAGAGCTACGGAAAAGTCATTCCACGCTAAGTGTTCCACGATTTTGGAAAATGCCCGACTTTCCCTCCAAACAAAACAAAGCTACGAGAACTGTGGGCTCAGCCTCTCTCCAGACTGCTGTCATGGCCGCTCTAGATGAAGTTATTGGGTGTTTTTGTGGTATCTTCATTTCAGCCTCGACACAATTAGGCTTTTGAAAAATGAATACTGCTATCAATTTGCTTTCGGAAGCGAAGGAGCCCTGGGAGCTAAGTGCACACTGCTGCCGAAGGGGCGAGCCAGTGAGTGAATGTCTCACCCTGGCCATCCTTTGAACCTGGCAGGAATGGAGAGATACTTCAGGAAGCACATGGCTCTCATGTTCACGGAGGAATGTTTCCCATGGAGAGACAGATCTGGAGTGCTCTCCATGAAGGCAGGGGTGGTAAGCGGGCAGCTTCAAATCACACTGGCAATGTGTCATATAACTTAGTTATATGATGGTCTATTTCACATGGAAATCTGGATTTCTGGCTACAGAGCTTAGGATGATTGCTCCCTTGAGAAAGGCTGGTGCTTTCTAAGCAGCCTCAAACTCGAAATGCCAGTTATGGCTGGGCATGGTGCTGCATACCTGTAATCACAGCTATGTGGGAGGTGGTGGATCTCAGCCTGAGGCCAACCTCAGGCAAAAGTAGGAGACCCTGTCAGAGAAACTAAAATCAAAGGGATTAAGAGTGTGGCTCAAGTGTTGGTGTACTTGAGTAGCAAGTATGATATGGAGTTCAACCCCCAGAACTGCAAAAAAGGAAAGTGCCAGGGTGGGGGTGGGGGCATGAGGGAGGAAGAAAGAAAGAAAGAAAGAAAGAAAAAAAAAGAAAGACCATATGAAGAAAGAACACATGAAGAAAGAAATCTGAGTTTATGCTTCTGTTTTAAAGGCTTTGAAACTCTGTGTTCTATAAATCTGGGAAACAAATGCTTTATGTTGAATTTAAGGCACAATTTAGGCCTTCTTGCTTTGTCCCCTGTCATCTTCCTTTCTTTTTTCTGCAAATGATTAAATTGAATAAATTGTGCATCCAGCTCATCAGGAGTTCCGGTAGTGAAGGGGACACCACTGCCAGCACCACCATGAGGCGGCTGGAGGGAGGCTGCTCTGTGACACAGGCCTCCGCCGCCAGGCACGCAAGCCCAGCATGGCAGGGTCTCTGATCAAAACTGCCTATGGGTGGGACCCTGGCTTCCAAAGACACAGCTGTGAAGTGAGACCTCAGAAGCTGGTTCTGAGTCAGGCTCTTCACTCAAGGTGGAAGGAGACCAGGTCTGATTGGAATGAGACTTGAAATGAGGCATGGAGATTCCTCTCTGGACGAAGAGTTGCTGTGTACAGAACATTTCTTCAAAGTAGTCTCTGGTTTTGAACTGGGAAATGCTCAGAAAGCAGGGGTCAGGGAGAAACTGACCGGGGGACTTTTAATTTGAATAACAAAATAAAGGTTCTGGTTTTTTCTCTGCAGACAGGTCCACTCAGCCACAGTCAGGCGTGTGTGGGGACAAGTTCTTCCAGGTTCTGTGTCCTCTCTGAGGACGGGGTGGCGGAGGCCTAGAGAGTTGTGATAGTTATAACTATTGATCCCTTTTCATCTATCAACTCCAAATGACATACAAGTCTGTATCTGGTTAGCTAGTGCTAGTAGTGGAAAAAAAAAAAAAAAAGAAAATGAGAAGCTGGGTGTTGATGGTTCAGGGCAGCAATCCTGGCTACTCAGAAGGCTAAAACATGGGGCGAAGAGAACTCCAGCAGGAAAGTCTGAGAGGCTCTTATCTCCAATTAACAATCAAAAAGCCAGTAGTGGAGACATGGCTAAAGTGGTAGAGCATCAAACTTGAGTAAAAAAGCTCCAGGACAGTGCCCAGGCTCTGAGTTCAAGCCCCAGGACTGGCACACACACACACGCACACACACACACACACGCACGCGCACACACACACACACACACACACACACACACACACACACACACACACACACACACACACTGGGATAGCAACCCCGCCCCATGCTCTCTTGGATGGCTGCTCTTTTGCCAAGCCCCGCCTACTTCACAAGGTCCTCGCAGCAACCCATTTCAACTATGGGCACCAAGGGAGGGCACTAGACTGGCTAAGGCCAGTAAGTACAAGACTAGAAAGCAGGCTTTCTGACTCCAGGCTCGCTAGCACCTTGTTGCTATATCACAGGCTGTTAATTTCCCAATTGAGTGGAAATCTATAACCACTACTTCTCCTGGCACAGATGTGTATTCTGGCATCAAGGAGATTGTTCAGAAAGAAGGGCTCGAGTGTTCTAACTTGAGGGGAATGCTGTGGTGATCTGCTGAAAACCTGGCTGGCCAGCAAAAAAAATGGTTTCAGAATGAAAGGAGCTGTGTCTTTTGCAGTTTTAGCTCTCTGGTTGGCGTTCAGCTCCATGCCTGGTACATAATGACCCTCCATCAACATTGGTTGATTTGAAACCTACATTTTAAATCCATCTGTGTAAGACTGAATTAACTCAAAGGGCAACTTTGGGGGTTGACTCTACATGTCCTTTTTTTTTCCTCCTAAATTCTTTTCCTCGGTCGAAGGTCTTCCTTGGGCAAACTTTCCATTTTTGGAGATTTCTTGAGGCAAGGATGATAGGGAATGCTTGGCTCTCAGGCTGTTCTGGACAGGTAATAGTGTTTGCATTAGTTGAAGACCACTTTTATAGTGGCAGATCGCATTTGGACACATAGCAACGCTTAAGAAATGCCACAATAAGGGATGGTTGGGCCATAAATATGGATGCAAACAGACATGTCACTGCTTTCTTGCAGGGAATGAATTTGCACCAAGGTGTGTTATTTACTGCAGTCAACAGCTAGAGAAATCCAAGCACTTTGGGTTAAAAAGGTGTCTGTCTGATCTAATTTTGGGGCACTACTGCTATTCAGTGGATTGGACTTGCCAGAGTTTTCGATATTTTCAAATGTTTCTCCATTAGTGAAAGAAAAATGTTCTGTTTAGAAGTAAACCATTCATCTGATTGTACCACTTGCCTCTCGTGCCAAGGCTTTGCCATGGATATAATGCAAACATTTCTAGTGGCTTTTGAGTCGATCTTGACTACTTCCTGGCAGAAGATCTTGGAGCAGACCATAGGAAATATCGTGAGCAAGCTGAAGTCTTAGAATAGGAGCTACACATAGGAAGCCCTGGGGAACATATCCCTGCTCAGGACCATACCATCCCACACAGGATGCCTCTGTCCAGGGCACGCACACAGTCTCTGGTTTGCAAATGCCCAGGCTCTTCCCCAAAGCACTGTGAGGTTAAGTGTCAGCCTAGTTCATGTTCAAGACTATGACGTGGTGACACGTATGCCGGCTTAATGCAGGTCGAGGCCACCATTGGATTTGTTGCTCTACTGCCCAATTGCTGGGACATTTTGCAAAAGCTGAACTTTGCTCCCCTCCTCTGTGGCCCTGACATTAGATTTGGACTGGTTCATAACCTTCAGTCCTCTTAAGAAAGTCTCTTTAATATAAATAAAAAGGAAATCACAGACCTGTCTCTCCCAGCCTCCCCTCCCACCTCTCCTCATCTGTCAAACATACAGAATGGAAAAACGATGTTGCTCTGGGTCTGGGCCAGAACAAACAATCTGGAAATACTGTGTAAACCCAGCTGCTGCAGCGGAGACAGAGGCCTTGCTTTACGACCTTTGAGATGGTTAGCCATATGCAAAAGAACAGCCCTCGGCCCTGACTCACTCTGCATTATTCAGGCTGCACTCTGCATTATTCAGGCTGCACCGACCATGGCATTTCTTTCCTCCACTGATAGAAATGCACATCCCATGCTGACCAAGGACCCTCTTCCTGTCAAGCCATGTTTGTTTTAACTTGGTCTGGCAGAGATCATGTGATAGAAATAGATATGAGTTTCATAACAACCAGAGGCGGGACCAAATTTGACCACCATGAATGAATGAGTGAACGAATAAGCATCCTATTTAGCTTCATGTGGCTAATGGAGAAGCCCAGACGTTCTGAAGAAGTTCTCTGTCTGAAACTCTGATGGACTGGTGTCACCAGGTTCGATGACATGCAGCGCACAGGGAGAGGCACAGCTTCGTAGGTGATCCTGGGATGCAAGCAATGGTCAGGTGTGCTGGGACGGGAGCATTAGCCAGTAGGAGAGAGAGCACGGGGTTTGCCGTGCAGGGTCGGCGAGTGTTTGCAGCTCCTGTAGAGTCCTGCAGCACACTAGCCGCTCCTGAAACCGTGTGAACACGATGCTTGTCACAGATAGAGTAAACTCATTTCCTGAATTAGGCAGTGAGGCCACACAGTTCAAACGCATGAAATACAACGGCAGGCCAGCCGGCCTGCGGCAGCTGCCTGCGGACGGAAATGAATGTGTGTCACTTGTGCTCACACTGATGTGCGGGGCTGACAGGGCCAGCTTTGATGTGCCGGCCGGTGATCGATGGCATGTTAAGATCGGCTTCTTGGAGGTATGGCAATTAAGGGGGAAAAAAAGAACAAAAAGCATTTCATGGCTGCCTCCCAACTTAGGGCTGGTAAAGTAAACAGAGGGAAGGTTTTTTTTTTCTTCAGGTTTCTTTGGGAAGTAGAAATAGCTAAAAAAATAATAATTTGAGATCACTTTGAATTTCAAGGGAACCTTTGCTGTCTGTAGCCAAGTGAAAGTTCTAGAATTTTCTTTTTAGAAATGCCCAACATTTTTCTAGGCTGTTCCTTTGATGAAGGAGAAAGAAGGCTTTCTAATGGTCCCGCTTTGCTTTTGCAAGCAGAAATGCATGAAAAAGGAGCAGGCTGAGAAGCACTGGGCAGTGTGAGGTGTGTCACAAAGGCATGGGCCCCTTTGGGATGGAGCCCTGCTGGCCACTGGCCTTCGAGGGCCACAATGCATTGCAGAAACATCACATGGGTGGGTCCTTACCCCACTGAATCTGGAGGTGAGGGTGGCCTGCCGAAAGGAATTCTGGGTTCCTGCCTGCATGATTCAACTCCACACATTGTCCTAGAATCTGCCAGGATTACTGAGGGGCAGCAGAGGAAAGCATCAGTTCGGGAATTACTTTTTTTGGCCTGGGCTCTTTTTGCTCATTCATCCATGAACACTTAAGTAGATACAGAGCCCAAAGAACGATTCCAGTAAATATGAATGGGAGCCCCTAAAAACAACTCAGGTCACACCTTGAGAAGGAGAAGGAGATAATGAGAGGAGCCCGGGCCATCCGAAAATCCCTGCCTCACGGGGGACCAGGAGGCCCCTCCCCCGAATGGGTAGAAGGGGCTGATGGGAGCACATGCCTGTCTTTTGTCGGGCTGAGTGAACACGGGGCGCACTGGACACATTTGACGCACTATGAATCACCGTGGAGCCTGACATGTGGAGAGACTGGGTGAAGGGTGTGTGGTCTGCTGGTGGTGATGAGGGCCACCTGGTGAGGGGCTACACCAGCCTTCCACCGACATGCTGGAGTCCTGGTGCTTATACCCGCTTTCTCTGTCAGCCAGAACATGTATAAGCTTTGAGCCTTAACTGTCAAGAGGGTAATTTAAAACTTGAAATGTTTTCTTCTCTTTAAACTTGAAATGTTTTCTTCTCTTTATGATGTACATATATGAAAACTATGTAGGTAAATGTTTGTCTGTCTATACACATATATAGACATTTACATGTATATTTACCTGTATATAATGCATATATGGATATATACCTATATATACATGTATATAATACCTATCACATATATAAACATTTACATGTGTATAGATATACATGCATACATAGATGGTCAAGTTTTTGGAAAGCTTGGGAAAAAGACTAAGAAAATGACTTTTAATCAAACCATGATTATTAGTGCAGTAAGATATTTCTTTTTAGTCTTTTCCTAATATACATGCATATATATGAATTATAAATGTATTTATTAGATTGCTATTTAGTTTTATATTCATGCAACCTGATGGCAAGCATTGTTGAATATTATTAATTATTCTAAGTCATATTTCTCCGTGTTTTTTGGGGGGGGCTCACTTGGTTTCCTTGCTTTGCTGGCACTCTACCACTTGAGCCATGCTCCCAGCTTGACTTTTTGTTGATTGATTGGAGATGGAGTCTTGCAGAGTCTCCTGTCTCTGCTGGCTTCAAGCCTCAATCTTCTAAGATCAACCTCCTGAGCAGCGAGCATTATAGGCATGAGCTACCAGCACTTGGCCGCTGTGTACTCCATTTTATTGATGTCTGGTATCATATACCCAAACTGCTACCATTCATCACCAGGCTCAGTCTCTATGACTCTAAACAGGATGATGTCCACATTCTTGGGTATAAGTGATCAAGGGTATCTTTTGGCTTGTTTCTTTAAGATAAATACAACTTTAGATGCTGAATGGTGAGTTTTGTTTTTTTATTCTTTTTGTTGCTCTCGCTAAGACACCCTGTTCACTTTCTTTTGTCAGAGATCCAGAAATTTATCTACTGTAATTTCCCTCAATTTTAAGATATCTATTTAATGCCTTAACATTGAATGAAGCTATCATCTAGCTGGTGGCTCATGACTGTAATCTTAGCTACCCACGATGCTGAGATCTGAGGATTTCAGTTCAAAGCCAGCCCAGGTAGGAAAGTCTCTGAGACTCTTACTGTAATTAATCACCAGAAAACCAGAAGTGGCACTGTGGCTCAAGTGCTAGAGCATTCGCTTTGGGCCAAAGAGCTCAGGGACAGTTCCCAGGCCCAGAGTTCAAATCCTATGACTAACCAAAAAAAAAAAAAATGCACAGGGCCTTTTGAAAAATCTTTACATCCATCAGCTATGACAATAGAAAGAACAATAGCAGTGAAGTACAGTGGAACACGGCTGTTCAGAAACATTTTCTACACCAGAAATTCTTAGTAGATGGCACCACACATCAATCACAACAAAGGGATGAGATACTTGCTCTTTTGTACAAACTGTGAACTGCCTAGTGATATAGAGTTAACAAAAAATGTAGTTTGTTTTTTTAGGTAATGCTAACTATATTTTCTTAAACTATAGCCTTTTGCACTTTTTCTTTGTTTTAGTATTATATGATCACAATCACCATTTTGGATGAGTGACCCAATATTAAGTTCCAAACACCAGCAACCTAGATGTTCTCTCTGGAACACTAACCATGGTGAAATTTTGATAAGCCCTTCAAGGGCTATGCCTGTAGTAGCTGTTCGTGGAGGGCAAACATGTAGATAAGTGAGATATTTAACCTCTAGCCCAGACTTTTAGACGTTAGGTTCATGAGAGGTGCTACTCAAAACTAACCATTCCCGAGTCAGCAACGTGTGAAATGAAATTTCAGCCGTGCTGTCAATTCACCCAGGAGAGCTTGCAACCTCACTTTCAAGTTAAACTTACTTCATCTGGGCTAATTGTACCCCTGTAGGTAGCAGATCTTGGGGGATGTAAAGGAACAGCCCTATCTCCTCTTTCTCCTGCTGTTAGCTAAGATTTACAACTGCTTGCTCTCTATGACAGGGTATATATTTACAAGCCCATCCAAGTTGTGCTTTTAGAGAAATCTTCAGGAAGGAAGTACAATCTTTCTATCTGTTTGGGAGGCCCATCTGTTTACTTAAGCTAAGTCTGATTGCCAATTGAATGTCAGAAATGCCAGGTCCTTTTGAGCAGAAAGGCCTGCGTGCTGTAGCTATGTCTTTCATATAATGGCCAGTGTTTGACAAGAACATTTATCTACTGTAAAAATGTTACAGAGACAGTAAGATTGCAAATGTAATGTGGAAAGAAAATAAAAAATTCACCACATATATGTTTATTTACGTGCATGTACACACATACACATGCACACACACATATTTTTTGGGTGGTGTTGAGGATCTGTGTAGCTCAGAGCCTTGCACATGCTAGGCAAGTGATCTACCACTAAGCTATAGGCTCAGCCCTCTCACCATATATTTTTGAGTGGTTTTGTAGTAAAAACTTGTTTTAGTGATAGTGGGGTTTGAATTCACAGCCAGGTGATTGTGAGAGTCACTCCACCACTGGAGCCACTCTGTCAGCTCTGTTGCAGTATGTACTTATATCTGTGTTGGATTTGGACGTGTAACTCTGTTCTAATGAGGGGGAAAAAGCTCTTTCATTCTTCTGAATATAAAAAAGGAGAAAGGCAGTAGGTGAACAGCCAGCTAGAAATGGGAGAATTTCTGTAGTTGAATAATTATGGTCAATGGTAAGAGAAGCTGCAAAGTCTACGATGTTCATGGAAGGTTAGATTCTGAAGCAACACAAGCCCGAAGTTGTAGTAATACATGTCAGTCTTCCCTCACCAACCATCCAGCCAGTGCTGGAGGTGACACCCAGGGCTCACGTATGCCAGACAAGTATCTCCCACGGAGCCACACCTGAGTCCTAGCATTCTTAGATAAAATGGGGGGCAAAAGTGGATTAAAAAGAACAACTTACTCCCTCTGGGAAGACCATGCTACAGACTACAAGTAGCTAAGAAAAAAGTGTTAATGCTCTTTAAAAAATGCTTATAGACATCCTTAATCTCCAGGATGAGTTTCCTTTTTTGTGTGTGCATATGTATTATGACTGGGACTTGAACTCAGAGCATGAGTGCTATCCCTTAGTGTTTTGGCTAAATGGCTGGCACTCTAACACTTGAGCCACAGCACCACTTCTGGTGTTTGGGTGATTCACTGGAGATAAGAATCATAGACTTTCCCGCCTGGGTTGGCTTTGAGCCAGGATCCTCAGTTCTCATCCTCCTGAGTAGGTGGGATTATAAGCATAAGCCACTGGTGCCCAGCTTGGGTTCACGTTTGAAATGACTTTAAAGACAGTGGAGAAAGCAGGAATAATAAAGGACAAATTGAATGATATTCAAGGAATTCTTTGAAAAATCCACGCAAAGGATGGAAAAGTGAAGCTATTTGAGGGAGAAAATTCAGCAAGTGGAAAAGCTGTAACCCATTATACTTCGGTTTTATTGGGGCATGAAATGGAATTTCATGATGTTCTAAAAACAACAACTCAACTGCATAAAACAGAGTAAGTCAACTGGCTTTAAGTCTATACTATCCTTTTATCTCATTTTGATACAATAATAGAACATGTTTCATAACATTATAGTCTACTTTTACAAATCATGCATGGTTAAGGAAATATTTTAACAAATGAAATTGCTCCTACATTCCATCAAGACCATAGACATGTTGGTTGATTGATGACTTTCTAGTAACCTTTCCTGTCAAATGGCTTTTCCCCGTGATGTGATTTATTTACTTGGTCTCTACTGAGTGGACTTCCTGACTGGACCGTCTAAAATCCTTGTAACCTAAAAGTACAAGAGATTGAAGTCCTTCACCAACCCAAGAGATTTTGTGAGAGCCGTGAATTTTCTTGCAGATACACTGGGAGTTCTAGATTCAATGATAATGCTGATCCTTTCTCTTTGGAGGAGAGAGGGAAAAAGGTTGACAATTTCTGGCCCACTGAGAAACGTGACAGTGCAGAGCCTTTGCCAGCTTCATGGTGCCACCTCCCCTTCTCTCCAGTCTTTTCCTGCTCTGTTCTATTTAAAAATGTAATCTACTCTACGTTACCTTTTAAAACAGCAGAGTTCTTTATCAGATGTGCATGACATCATCAGCTTTTCCATTAGCTATTAGTGTTCATCATGGTCCCAGCATGTAAGATGCACAGTACTTTGATGTCAGGACAAGGCTAGTGTGTGTGCAGCCTCCTTTAGCAAGGACCTCAGGATATCATGGTGTGGATCATGCTATCAGCAGGGAGTGTGTCCTCACCAACTGACACACCATGCCCACCCCAACTACATTCAATGCAGTGTTATTTCAACAGTCACTACTTGGGTTTTATGTGTGATGATGAAAACAAAGACTGGGCTTCTTGGATAGAAGAAAGGGAATGAGGGGGAATGAGAGTTCTCTCTGGTTCTTCTTTGGGTAGGCTTAACCTCACCCTCCCCTTAGCCTAAGACATTTCAACTTTCTTCTTTCCTTTCTTTGCCTACAAAGTCCAAAGGACCAGAGAGGGAGTTAATTGTTGGGCCTAGTAGGGACAGAGCTCAAGAATAGGGCAGGAAATCACTTTTGCCCTCAAATTTTATTGATGGCCTAGTGAGATGGGACAGATGGCGGCATGGAGTCCCACATGGAGTCACCACCCTTGATGTACAAAGCCCATGATGGGCATCAATCTCTCAGAGTCACCAGAAGACCTGTTCTGCCAATCCTCACACAGCTGTTCTTAGTTCCAGGGTCAACTCTTCAGAATGGCACTAGACACAAGCTCCAATGCTTATACTTTTTTTTTGGCTGAGAGAATGCCTTGAAGGTTCAAGACTACCACGCCTCTGTGCATTCCTCCAACCCTTAAATCCCAGTTTTTGCTGAATTAGTGATCACAACACAGTTCTTTACACCCACTTAGAATATATATGAGGGAATAAGTTTTCAGTTCCAGAGGATACCGAGTTCACCTCCAGACTGGATAGATCACCTAATATATGGTGAATATAAGTGAAACCAGTTAATATTCAAACTTACACTTTATAGTAGCAGACAGCAAATAAGTCATTCTATCACTGTCATGTAAAATCCAGGTTACAAGAGCTTGGACTACATACACAAAGAAGAGCATGGGGGACATTAGAGGAATTCTTTTTTTTTTTTTTGGGTCCGGTCGTGGGGCCTGAACTCTGGGCCTGGGCGCTGTCCCTCAGCTCTTCAGCTCAAGGCTAGCGCTCTACCACTTGAGCCACAGCGCCACTTCCGGCTTTTTTCTTTTTGTTTATGTGGTGCTGAGGAATCGAACCCAGGGCCTCGAGCATGCAAGGCAAGCGCTCTACCACTGAGCCACCTTCCCAGCCCCCATTAGAGGAATTCTAACACTGAGCATGGGACGTTGATGAACTCATTCGTATACACAGCCTCTAGCATATCATCTCAATTCATGAGCAGCAGAGGGTTCTGTGAAAATATCTGAAGGTCAATAATACTTTTTAATGAACTAACAAGACCAAATCAATACTAATTTGATTTTACTAGTTGGTAAGCACATTTATTTCTGGTAGCCTATATATTTCACTGCATACTTTCTAAAGTAAATATTACTGATTATAAGTATTATTCACTATAAATTGAAAATTGAGTATATGTAGGATTTGTTTTTCTTTTTTCCTATCTCAGCAGTTAAAATGATACTAAAAACACTATTAAGCTACATGGGCTAACAGTTTTTGGGACTCCAACAGACATTTGAAGCAATGAAGATGAAAAAGGGTTTCCTATTTTTGCTTTACTATTTTAGAAAAATAAGCAGCTTTCCCCTGTTTATTTTCTTATATTCCATTTCTCGATTCATTACAAATCCTTATGAAAGCCAAAGTTGTGGACATGACAGACACAAATGGCTTTCCTGCTGACCAGACTGAGTTTCTGCACATACTTATGAGCACAGTCAATTTTAGTAATTCCAACTATTGAAGTCTCCCTTCCTCAAGAAAATGAACAAAATAACAAATTGAGAGTATCACTGCATAGTATCAAAACAGAATCGCTATGTTTTCTAGAAACATGAGGTTCTTAAGGAGGAAGCAGAATAGAATTTCCTAGAATTTCCTGCTTTTCAGTTAATTACCCCATTTCCCTTTGGTTTTCATGTTTTCCATTTTTTTCTCGTTACATAGCGGGGAAGCAGAGTGGTGAAGAACAGAAGTGTCACTCAGTTCTGGGTTCAAGTCCTGCCACTACTTGTTACCAGCTCAGTCACCCAGGTTATAAACCTTATCTTGACAGTTTCTTTGTCTGCAAGATGGATGTCACCATAGTAGCTAACTCAGAGAGTTGTTATTAGATTTAAATAAAATATACACATAATTTATGTTTAATAAAGGTTCCCTTGAATAAAAATTCCTAATGAGGGTGGAAATGGTCATAATCAAAGTGGATTTGTGTGTGTCAACTGTGATGATGATGATGATGAGGAAGAGGAGGAGGAGGAGGAGGAAGAGGAATGGGAGCTTATGAAAGATATTCTCATGAATAATTGCCTGGCAGTTACTATCACAAAGGATTCTATCAAACCATAGCTGCACACAAAGGTCGCCACAACCTTATATAACAAATACACCTGCCAGGATATCTGCTGAGTACTGTTGGCTCAACCCTTATCCTGTGGCCAGGATTATTGTTTCTTCATTGGACCTTGACAACCTTCCTTTTGCCTTCATCCCTTTGAATCTACTTGTAGGTAATGATGGGACATGAATTCCCATTGTAAATGTTCCTTTATCTCCAAATAAATACCATTATTCTTGCAAGAATCTCTCTAAATATGGTTTTAAGATTGATGCTCTAATAACAAGTATTAATTATCCTTTCTGAAATACCAGCATTGTACTGAGCCAGGAAAATGTGAGTCTTCTCAACTGAAATAGCTTTCCAGCCTCCATTCCATGGTAACTCAGTGGATGTTATTGATATTACAGAACTACCAACATCAAAACTTCTAGATGTTTTGCTCCTTCAAAACTTCAAGAACTGGGCCTGGGAAGTTGGTTCAATGGTAGAATGCTTGCCTTGCATGCAAGAGGCTCTGGGTTTGATTCCTCAACACCACATAAGCAGAAAAAAGCCAGAAGTGTGCTATGGCTCAAGTGATAGGGTGCTAGCCTTGAGCTGAAGACCTGAGGAACAGCGCCCAGGCCCAGAGTTCAGGCCCCATGACTGTAAAAAACAAAAAACAAGCAAACAAACAAAAAACAAAACTTCAAGAACTGGTGTCCAGTAAAAATAAAGATTCATGTCCTATACTATATTCATGGACATTTATAAAGAAACTTACATATTCATTAGCTTTGTACAAGTAACAAGTACTTTTTGTTTGCTAATACCATACAACTTAAATGATTGTGACACTCTCAAACATGTTAATAAGTCTAGAGGCACGAATCAGGTGGGAGAGCATCTGTATGGCAAGTGTGAAACTATGTGTTCAAATCCTAGTACTACCAAAAAATGTCAATAATATATTTGGATGTTTCACTGAATTTCTTCCCCGCAACTGTCCCATTTGGGAAGGCCTCTCTCTCCCTCTCTCTCTCTCTCTCTCTCTCTCTGTCTCTCTCTCTCTCTCTCTCTCTCTCTCTCTCTCTCTCTCTCTCTCTCTCTGTCTGTCTCTCTGTCTCTCTCTGTCTCCGTCTTTTGTCTGTGACAGACAAGTTTTCAAAAAACAATTCATGACTCCAATCATCTGAAACATTTACCAAAAAAGTAAAAAGGAACCAAATATCCCCATGCTGCTGATCACATATATGGTATATAACATGTGAGCACCGTTATATATTACAGACTGTGATAGACAATTTGCTCCAGGAAAGTTAGAATGAACTTGTGACTTTAAATGAGCATCATTATTCCACAATACTGTGAATTTCCGGAAATTAAGTAATCACTTAATCACAATAAAAAAAAAAAAAAAGAACCTTGGGGAAGGGAGGGAGGGAGGGGATCGTAGGGGGAAAACAATGGAGGGGGTAACAATGTTCAAGAGGAAGTGTACTCATTACCTCACTCATGTAACTGTAACCCTCTGTATAGTATCTTTACAATAAAATTTTAAAAAAAAGTAAAAAGGAAATAAAAAGTGAAATATTCCAAGACACGGACTCCCCCCCCCCCCCCCCGCCATCGCTATAACAGCTGATGTTTTAGGACTGAGAGAAGTAAATGGCAGACATATGGAGGGGGTCTCGGCCCAGTTACCTGGATGGTGTGATTTGGCCCAAACCCGCTCATTCCTGCTTTTCTCTGGCCTGGCATTTTATAAGGCAGGAGACCATGGAGGATCAATTTAAGATTGGGAGTCAAAAAAAAGAAAGTCAAGTCTATGCACGTTGGCCTTATTTTCTTTTCTAGAATGTTCACTGTTGCTTATAGCAGAGCTCCAAAAGCTACCACAGCTTGCTTGGCTTTCCTGTTCAGTTGCATGTCTTGTAGGCTTTGCCATTCTCTCCTCTTGGTTGTGCAAGGCCGCGTGAAATGAGGACTTCAGACAATTGCACCAGGGCTTTCCTGGCTGCTGAGTCCTACAGCGTGGAATCTGTATCCCACCGTGGAAGCTTCTAGTTTGTGCTGGCCTGGAGCTTTCACTCTTAGCATCAACCCTAAAACCCCTCACCTTCCCCAGGGCTGTCTGAGCCTTCGGATCCAATCCACAACTAAACTACTTGCCCAGTTAGCTGTTGCCCTGGTTTGAGATCTTTAACTCATGTTGGCGTGTGGGCCTTTACAGACATTTTGGACAGAGTGGAAAAGCTTTAGGAAGAGGTTTTAAATCGCCGGTCACATCCCGGTCCTTAGCAATGCCAGGAAAGACCCCGGCTCCCCTCAGCACCCCACTGGCTTACCTTTCCACTTTCAACATCTTTGTAAAATGAGTCATTTATCTAATAAAACTCAGAATTGATATTCATATTTACTAAGGAGGGTGTCTAATGGCTATGTCTCTTACGCATCCAAAGAAAAGTTTCTAGGTTTTAGTTCTTTGTCAGTTAATGCTGAAGGCAGTTTGAAAATACACTTTACTGGAAAACATCAACAAGACCTAAACGTGGCTCCTGAATCTCAGTGGTGTCTGCCCTCAGGATCTTCACTGGTCACCAGGAAAGGTAAACAGGCAAATGCCATTCCCACATTCCTTCAGGGTTGTGCTATGGAATGTGAGCGAGGTGGAGGGTAAGCTGGACTGTCTACACCTACCCGACCTAATAAATCACTGACCTCTAGATATCACAGCGCGAAGACTTTAGTAGGTGCCATCTGTAATCACCCAATTAAAAACAAATACAGGATGCATATTTAAGCCACGGTCCCTGACATGAAAATAGCGGCACTGTTCACATCTGGTTTGACTAAGCCATGATTGTGGCCTTTAATCTGGCCACTACAGTGACTTGTGGGAATGTGAGTGTGTCAGCCACAAGTGTGTCAGCTGCTGCAGAGTCAAGGCAATGTGTTCTCAGGCTAAGGACAGTTACATGCCTATGGAAAAGATCAGAGAGCTACTCTCCTGGAATTAAACCATGGGACCAGTGTGCCTGGTCACTAAAATAACCCAGTGTTCAGACTCGGAAAACCAAATCCTGCCTTCATGCTAGACTAGGGGAGGGAAAAAAATGAAGTGAAGTAAGCCAGACCCAGAGACACATAGGTTGCATGGTTCCCCTCATGTGTGGTAGCTAGAATGTGACTATAAATAAATCCACAAGGAAATATGCTGGACGGTAAGCAAGGGGTTACAAAGGAATTCACGAAGTATAATAGATTGTATGGAGAGCACACGTAACATCATTCTTTAAAAAGACTACGCCAAAGCCCAACAAAGTAAGTTCCAGGAAAAGGGTATGTGGAAGAGGGGAGGGTGGGGCCAAGGGGAGAGGAGTAGAAGAATGAATCGGGGAAATTAGTAGAATGCAGGCAGGAATTCACTGCACACACCACACAACTGAGAACTCTAAGGGAAGGGGTGGGCCGAAGGGGTGTGCATGAAGATGTTGAAGGGGTGACACAGATCAAGACGCATTGTGCACACGAGCTGCTTTGTGAAACGGGCAACAATTCAATATGTAACCTAAAATTAAGATAAATGAGGGAAGGGGTGGGTTGGGAGTGGGGGTGAGAACACTGAAAGGAGCGACGTTGATCAGGACGTGTTGTGTTCCTGCTCTGCTTCGACAAGGGGCAACCTTTGTGCACAACTACTTAAAGATAATAAAAGACATTCACAAAATGCCAAGAGTACTAAAGAACTAAATGCAGTCACAGCATTTTAGTATTTCAGTTCTAGAAAACAATACTTACTCTGTGTGTGTGTGTGTGTGTGTGTGTGTGTGTGTGTGTGTGTGTGTGTGTGTGTGTGTGTGTGTGTGTGTATCATTGTGGGTTTTTTTTAAGAGCCATTGTCTTACAGTTTGGCAGCCATGTTGGTGAACTCCAAAGGAAAGTTGCTGAACAGAGGTTAGGAATCTTTAGTGAGGGGAACCAGCAATGGGACAAGAAGTCGAACCCAGGATTGTACATGTAGATAGAACTCTGTACTGGCCCCTAGAGAATGGTGATGTGTCCTGACTCTGACTCTTCTTGCTCAACACTGTTGTGCATGCAGGGACTTACAGGGAGGAGAGAGGACAGACGTGCTGTGTGGAGGCTGGAGGTGTGACTTAAGTGGCAGACCAAAACCAAGCTGTGAGCAAAACCAAGCCAAGAGACAGTGGAAGGCCCTGATACCATCACGGAAAAAGGAGGACATCTGGAAAAAGCATCCCTGTAACTGTGGAATATTATAGAGCTGTTAAAATGAGAATACAATCACACGTGATGACAAATTTTAAAACAAGTGCTGTGGGATCCAGAAGGCGTAATTCTAATCTGACTGCTCAATTATTTTTGTAAACTTAATGCTTT
Source organism: Dipodomys merriami (assembly GCF_024711535.1). Classification (NCBI taxonomy): domain Eukaryota; kingdom Metazoa; phylum Chordata; class Mammalia; order Rodentia; family Heteromyidae; genus Dipodomys; species Dipodomys merriami. Next base: position 12,223,888 of record NW_027206401.1, read on the forward strand.
TCAAAACTTAAAAGTCCTTCTTAATATAGAACCGCTAGGAATTTTTTAAAAAATCGCTAGTAATCCACCATCTAGATAATGACTAGTCTTATGAATGTAATGTACTAAGTTTAATCGTTTTCCCATGCTTACACGGGATTCAAATAAAATTGACATCACATTGCAAAAATGCTTTTTCTCTCCCACTTCATGTCACTTGCTATTTTACGTAACCGCCACCACCATTAAATGTTTGAAAGCAAACATCTGTGCGATGTTCATCACATTGATGTGTCAATCTGTTAGATGTACTCCCATTTTTCAAGCTACATTTGCCAGGTGTAGTGGTACCTTTGTGAGGCTGAGGTCAGCCTGGCTTACACAGCATGTCTCAGCCTTTGCCTTTCTCTTCTTTTCCTTCTCCCTCTCTTTATGTCTGTCTCTCACAATCGCACAATCCAAGACAAAAACAAAAAAGTAGATTTTTTTTGCCTTGCAATTGTGAGTCATAATGTAGAAAGCACCATTACAGTAGTTTTATGTATTTGTAGGAACTTTAACTCTAGGATTAGAATGGGTCAGAGTCTATAGATAAGCCAAGGAAGAAGTTCCACTTCATAAGCACATCCATTCAAGTGTACAGTGCAATGAGATTTGACAGTACCTTCTGCTTAGGCAACCACTGTCACAATCAAGACAGTGGATGGTATTTTCCTATTAGTCCCCCAGCCGCTGGCATTTTGCAGGCTCTGACCATGTGGTGGTGAATTACTCTTTCTAGACATCACTGAGGTATTGGTTTCCCCAGATTGTAACTGTGTCCTTCTACCAGCAGCCTCTTATAGTATCATATGGCTCAGTGGCTGCTTTACAATGGACAGTAAGTTAGTAGAAAACATGGTCATGTTTTAATGTACATTTCTGCTATGGTTTGGGTTTTGAGATCCCTCTAAAGGCCCCTGTGTCTGTCAGATGTTTGTTTGATCCCCAGCTTAGTGCTATAGAGAGGCAATGGGAACTTTAAAAAGTAGGGCCTAGCAGGAGGCTTCTGAGCCCCTGTGGGTGTCCCCTCAAAGTGAGTTGTGGGACCCTGCTCTCTTCCAGCCCCTTCCTTTCTGGCTATGAGGTGGCCTGGTTTTGAACTGCTTGAGCTCTCACCAAAATGTGCTACTCCTCCCCTTGTGCCCCCGCCCTGCCCCGGGGCCAGGCCTAAAAGCAATAGATCTGCTTGATCATAGACTGAAACCTTTAAACTGTGAGCCAAAATAAACCTGATTATCTTATTTGTTATAGTAATAATAAACCCAACAAACACAATCTCCTCCATTATTACTGAGGTTCAGCTTATTTTGAAATGTATTTATTGGTTAGTTGTGTTTATATTTTGTAGAGAGCTGCGAGAGGCCGCACCTGGAAGATGGTGCCGGCTTCCGCCCTCCGCCTTCCCGATGGCGAGTGCTCTCGTGGTAAACAACTCCTGATATGGCTAAGGCAAAGAATCTGGCTTGCTTCTGTGCACCTGAACCTATTGGCGGTTCCCACATGGCGTATCAGGGTTGGCTACCCAGCGGGTATTTAAGGCTGTGGGGAATTCTCCCCGGGGTTGGGGTCAGAAGATTACTAAAAGGTCCTGAATAAAGGGCAGAGAGAAGAGTCCGGTGTCGCGTCTTCCTTGCTGGTCGAGGCGGTAGCGACACGTGGTGGCCCGTACGGGGACTCAGCCACAACCCCAACGAGGACTCAGAACTCTCTGTGGTCAGGGTGGTGCACCGGTAAGTTCCCAGGTAAAAGGGGAATCCGCCACAAGAGCGGGGATAAGTCCCCAGGTAAAAGGGGAATCCGCCACAAGAGCGGGGAGTAAGTTCCCAAGTAAAAGGGGAATCCGCCACAAGAGCGGGGGGATTTTTGCTCTTCTCGGTAGATAAAGAGAGAGTGAGAACCCGGGGCTAGTCAATAGAGTAGCCAAAAGTGAAAGTAAAAGTTTGTTTACCAGCTTTAAATGTTTAAAACATGGGCGCTTCTTCTTCGCACCCAATTTTTTTGGCTCTCAATGAGCTACTGCACTCAAAAAAGTTAAAAATAAAAAAGAGTACTTTAGAGAGATTTTTGAATGAATGTGACACCGTTGCCCCATGGTTCCCTGTCTCTGGAAGCCTCACGGTGGCCTCTTGGGAGAAACTAGGGAGGGACCTAGATTTTGCCTCTGAACAAGGAACGCTTAAGAGCGGAGTGAGACCAATATGGAAACTGATAAGAGGCTGTCTCGAGGACCAGCGTTGCAGTGAGGCGGTAGAGAATGGTCAGGCCACCTTAGAAATGCTGCAGGAAGAAAGATCAGAAAGGGCAGACAGCGAAAAGGAGGAGAGCAGGGGGGGGTCATGCCCTGATTTTGCCGAACTAGAGACCTCTGAGTCTACAGACTCAGAGGAATTACAATCAATCATAGAACAAATAGAAAAAACAAAGATAAGAAAGAGGAGGAAATGGAAGGAGAGAGAGGACCCAGATAAAGACGAATGCACGCCCTCCGTGCACCGCCCCACACCTTCGGCCCCTCCACTCTATGCGGAGGACCCTGGAAGTGGCAGCCCCGGCTGTTCTTTCAGCCCAGGAGTGTGGAAAGCGGTCAGAACCGAGTTACATCTAGCTTGTCCAATATTTCAGGATCCACAGGGACAGCGGTATCATGAACCCTTAGATTTTAAGGTGATAAAATCTTTAGCTGAGTCTGTGCGGACATACGGAATCACGGCCTCCTTTACTGTAGCCCAGGTGGAGGCCCTAAACAGACATTGCATGACACCCGGTGATTGGAGTGGGCTCGCACGAGCTTGTTTGAGCCCAGGTCAGTATTTAGATTGGAAGGCCTTTTTGATTGAATTTGCTAGTGAAGAGGCTGCGGCCAATCAGGCTGGGGGAAACCCAGCTTGGGACAGAGATATGCTGCTTGGACAGGGGAGATTCGCCAATCAGCAGATAGGCTACCCGGTCCAAGTTTATGAACAAATCAATAAAATTGGCATAAAGGCATGGAAGGCCTTACCAAATAAAGGCGAGGTGAGTGGCAATCTCACCAAAATCCTGCAGGGCTCTATGGAGCTGTTTTCGGACTTTGTTGCTCATATGGTCGAGGCTGCTGGCAGAATTTTTGGTGACCCAGACGCAGCCATGCCATTAATTAAACAGCTTGTTTACGAGCAGTGCACTAAGGAATGCAGAGCCGCCATAACCCCATATAAGAACAGGGGACTAGAAGCATGGATGAAAGTTTGCAGAGAGCTGGGCGGACCACTAATTAATGCTGGATTAGCTGCTGCTGTGGTGCAATTAACCCAGAAGAATGAGGGCTGGGAAGGTGGCTCAGTGGTAGAGTGCTTGCCTTGCATGCCTGAGGCCCTGGGTTCGATTCCTCAGCACCACATAAGCAAAATGAAAAAAGCCGGAAGTGACGCTGTGACTCAAGTGGTAGAGCGCTGGCCTTGAGCTGAAGAGCTGAGGGACAGCGCCCAGGCCCAGAGTTCAGGCCCAGGAAAAAACCTATTTAAAAAACGCTGCAAATTTGTCTAAACAGTTGTTTAGTTATCTTTTAGGTAATTGAACTGGGGAGTTCGACAGCCTGATGGAACAGCTCAGGGTTGCCATCGTCGTGGTGAACTCGACCCGAGTGGATGCCGGATTGGCGGAGGGGTTATCTTCATGGATCTCCGCTGCTATGAATCATCTCAAGGAGGGAGCGGGTTTGGGAGCCCTGACAGGCCTCCTGGTGTTAGCCTCCTTGGTATGTCTGTGGTGCATTTGCCAAATTAGAGGTTCTCAGCGTCGCAGTGCAGCCATGGTTATCCAAGCCTTTACAGTCATTGGAGCAGGTCAGTCCCCCTAAGCGTGGCTTGCCACCCTAAAACAATGAGCACAGATTGCAAAGCCAAAGTACTGCAGTCGAGAGGCATGAGTTTTGCCCTCGAGGAGAGCATGTTTGATTGCACACGGGTTCGATTCGCCTTTTCCCGTCCTTGTGAAAAACGAATCAATGGACAGGCTGAGTCATCCCTAGAGAAGGTACCCTCTGGGAGAAGGCTTGTATGCAGTCCTTGCAATTGCACAACAGGGATCAGACCTCTGTTCTCATCTGTGTTCTTTAAACAAAAAAGGGGGAACTGTAGAGAGCTGCGAGAGGCCGCACCTGGAAGATGGTGCCGGCTTCCGCCCTCCGCCTTCCCGATGGCGAGTGCTCTCGTGGTAAACAACTCCTGATATGGCTAAGGCAAAGAATCTGGCTTGCTTCTGTGCACCTGAACCTATTGGCGGTTCCCACGTGGCGTATCAGGGTTGGCTACCCAGCGGGTATTTAAGGCTGTGGGGAATTCTCCCCGGGGTTGGGGTCAGAAGATTACTAAAAGGTCCTGAATAAAGGGCAGAGAGAAGAGTCCGGTGTCGCGTCTTCCTTGCTGGTCGAGGCGGTAGCGACAATATTTCCCCATTTATTTTCTATTGCTGCTTCTCTACAGTAGTAACACAATATGGACTATATGTTCATATTGCTGAGTTAAATGTATTTTAAACATGCTTAATGTTTTTTGTTAAGTAGCTCTACATTTTATGCTTTATATGTAGATGTGTTTTATTGTTTCTGTGCCTAGTAAAGTCTCATCTTCACAAAAGTGGCACTTATACTGTCTTGTATTTCTTTTATACTTCCATTAAAAGTCTCTAGCTCTCTAGACAATCTGGATTTTATTAAGGCCATGGCATAAGATAAGATTATTTTTCTTTCACATTTAGCCAACTATTTTCCTCCTTTTTTTTATTCATTTCTTCTTAACAGTCTTCAACATGTGGCATATCACCTTTGCTTCTGTTCCACTTACTGCTTGATCTTGTGCCTTTGCACCATCATTTATTCATTTACTCACCATCCATCCATCCATCCATCCATCCATCCATCCATCCATCCATCCATCCATTTCTTGTGCTTAAATTTCAGACTTTGTGTTTTCATTTGGCTTTTTTCACTCACAGCTCATGTTCTACCACTTCAGGCTCACCTTTACTTCTGGCTTTTTACTAGCTGGTTGAAGATAGGTTGGCTCTGAACGGTGATCCTCAGATCTCAGCTTTCTCAAAGTCAGGATTACATATGTGAGCCACTGATGCCAAGCTCTTATTTATTTTGGACTATGATAGGAATTAAACTCAGCCTGGTGCTTAGCAGGCCACACCAGCCTTTATATCATTATTTTATAACAGGAGCTTTCTAGCATTTAGAATTTATATCATTATTTTATAACAGGAGCTTTCTAGCATTTAGAATTTCTAGGGCAAATTTCTTCTCATTTCTTAAAATAAAAAAACATCTCTGGTCCTATCACATGTTTATTTCTCCAGATAAGCTTGGGAATCACCTTAAGTTTAAAAAAACCTGGATTTATCTGTTAAGTTGAGAAAGTGGTAACAGTTTCCCTGTATATCTCCCACATGAGCACATTTGGCTCTTTTGGTCTGCATGTCTGTGTTTTCTAAGCAAAGTCTGGTGCCTATGTTTCAAGTAGAAATTTTAGACTGGAGTTTCTCTTAAGGATTAGTAATGTTAGTGAAAAATTTTGAGCTCATTTAAAGCATACTCCCCCAAAATGACTTTGGGATGGGAGGGCACAAAATATTACATTTCCGAAAACCAAAAGGCTCACACATTTTGGAATGCTTCATCAATGATAATGAAAACATGTTTCCCTCACTCTAGCGAGACTTAGTCAGCAAAACTCCTAGCTCTGGAGCATTAAACAGATAAGGACTATAATCACAGCCCCATTCTGTATATATCCCATGAGTTGATATTAATTTGGCATTGGCAACCACTAGTACAATGTGCCTGTGCACTAGACATTGCTTCCCCCCATTGGCTTACTTGCACCATTTCTCCAATGTGTGGAAAGAAAATCTGACTTCAATTTGCATCTGAGATGAGGTGTGTATTTATTTTTGCTCTTGTTTTGAATTAAAAATAAACTAGAGCAAGTGGGAATGTACCACAGGATGTGGTCCCTCAAGTTCCTGTTCAACATTTGCATCAGAAAACAACTCCAAAAACTGGTTTCAAAGGTTGATTTTTCAAAATAACAGTGAAGGAAAATAGGTTCCTTCTATATCCAAATGGACACATATCCAAGAAGTCAAGCTGCTTATACATCGGTAGGCACTGAGAAGTCAAGTTGCTCACATATCAGTAGGCATTATGTGGGTAAATCCATCGCCACCAGAGAAGGTGGAGGCAGCAGAGACTTCATGCCACACAGCACGGGGAATCCTGCAGGGAATCTTGCAACTCATGTTATGACAAATAAGCTGAGGAGCAGTTATGGTGCTCGTCTATTCCATGAACTCAAATGCTAAACTAACTTGAGCATGCTGAAACCTGTCTTATCAGAGATGGAAAAACAAAGAATCAGAAAGGAAGCCTCAAAAGTATTTCAACAAGTATATGTTTATGCACAAAAACATCCTCTCCATTACTCCTTAGGAGAGCTCTGTGAGGTTTCCATCCTTTGCTTTCAGATGAGGAAATAGGTGCTCAGAAAGGTCCAGAAAATTGCCAGAAATTTGAGGGTAAGCAGCTGGTGAGAACTAGAGCTGAGCCCAAACACAGCTATTGTCTCGAAACCTATGACTGACTGTGGTACCATAGCATTGCCATCTATCTGAGGACAGAAGGGGAAAATAACAGCAGTAGAAGACATACTTAATGAAAAAGAAGCTTTTAGCGTCCTACTAGACTGCAAAGGACAAAGTGAACCAAAGTCCCAGAGGACTGGTTAACCTAGGTCTGCTAAAGAGCAGTGACAGCCCTGACCTCTAATCAGTAGACTTGATGATTAACTCTTGATTGTCAAGTTGATCAGACTGAAAAACACCTAGGAGACTAGTATAGCCCACTTCTGAATGTGTCTTCAAGGCAGTTCCAGAGAGGATGAACTAAGCAGGAAGAGGACTCATCTCCTTGAATGGAGAAAGTACCATTCAATAGACTGGAGGTGTGGATGGAATGAAAGGGGTGGGGGGGGGAGGATGAAGTGTACACATGCTCTGCTCTTCTTCCTGGCCACCATGAGATGAGGGTATTCTCTGCTTCTAGCTCTTGCCTCCATGTTCAGCTCATGATCGACAGAGGCTGCCCAACACAGACTTACACTTCTGAAACCACAGGCCAAATGAAGCCCTTATGTTCCTAAGTTTGTTTGTTTGTTTTCCATGGGGATTTTGTCACAGTGAGAATATACTAATATAGACCAGTTCTGGAAAAACCTATGCCATTAACCCTGTGTGATCTGCACACTCCCAACTGAAGGAGGCCTCTGAGCCTATATCTGTTAAACTTCCAGCCTGGAGCTAGAACCATTCTTGTTCATGGTATATTTTATCCCCTAAATAAGACTCCAGGCTCTATCAACAGGGTTGCAATAATGTAATCCAGACTGTGTATATTACAAATGCACAAAGAGAAGAAAATATTTTCCAGTTCTTGGTTGTATATTTCTGCTTCAGAGCCTGCAGGAAACAAGTTATCGACAAACATATGTCTGGCACCCAACAATCTGGTATCTACTATGATGAGTTGGGAATCTTTCCAGAAATGTTCCCAAGAAGATTTTCTGGGAGGTGGTTTCTTTTAGGTATAGTTGAAAGGACTTGAAGTTTCCTAATTTGGGTAACTGGTAAAAGGGTTAGGGTTGTAGAGGGATCTATATATTTCCAAATAAATAAAACATGGAATCCCGTGATGGCAATGAAAGAAAAGAGAATTAGATAGAATTCGATAGGGCTCTTTGTTCCAGTGACGCCAACACTTTCTCTTAGAGGTCATGTTTCCATCCAGAGGAGACTTTCCCAGTCTGTGAGATGGTGATACTTCCTTTGACACAGATGGGGCTTCCTGGTGCCTCCTGGTCCCCAAGCTGGTACTGCACAGGTCCTCCCAAACCCACCAGCACTTCAGGGTGAGTGTTTTCTGGTCCTTTTGTCTTTCCTGTGCCCAGCCGTGTTGACCACATCCCCAGGGCTCTAAAACAAGTTGCTACACTAAATGGAGTTTGTAGACCAAACAGCCCCTTTCCTTATCTCTATCACATCACATCATTAGTAAGAAAACCAAAACAATCCTGAGAAGTTTATGGGAAAACAAGAGGCACAAGGATACCTCTTGAAACAAATCAGTTTTGTAGGGAACAATAAACTTCAAATACATAGGTTTCTGAACCTCAAGTAGCTAATGCTAGCTTACAACAGCCAATGTCCACACATTCACACTTGGTCAAAAGAGCCCTGTCCTGGGACCCAACCTCAGAATTCCTAAATCTCTCACAATCCGAAAATAGTACTAGAGTATGAGTGCCAGGAGCGTTACATTCCCAATAAAAACCAGTACTTATCAACTTACAGAATTTGGCACAGTTTTGACACATTTGATTATTTCAGCAATGTGTACTCATTATGGGGAAAGATACTTTTCCACCTGGAAAAACAAAACAAAACATGAAGCCTTTGAAGCCGGCATGTTGGTCTCTTTCATTTTGGGTAGATCCCTTCTTTGGCAAGTGTTGCCTCTCCCAAATAAACCTGATATCCAAAGCACGTGCTATTGGAAGGGGTTTTGGCTGTTTGTGTCTAAAACATCAGTCTACTGAGTACATTATTAAGAAAACTTGAAAATGACGTAGGTCTTTTTAAGGAACTCTCCAGATGCATTATTCCTTTTCAGCTGGGCCCAGCATTCTTGTCTCTGGTGGTATTAAGCTGGAGCCACAGGCATGTAGCAGATGCCATTTCACCAATAAATCCTGTGGTTGAAATGAGACATGGATGGCATCAGTCATACTTAATATTAAGCTAGGCCCATAGCTGTGGATGTCTGAGAAACAGTCCTACTGACCTTCATCACCTTTGACAAGCAAAGTGTCAAGTTGTAGGAAACTGAAGATGTAATATCCATCTATACATATCCAGTGGTTCTGAGCATTTAGATGCTGTTCTTGCACTGATGCTAAAGGGAAGGAGAGAGGGAAGGAGGGAGGGAGAGAGGGAAGGAGGAAGGGAAGGAGAGACTGATTGAGGATCATTCAGGCCACAAACAAGCTACTGTATGTCAACAGAAGTCAGCTACTAAGGAGGATTTTTTTTTTTTTTTGAGATGGAAAAGCACCAACATTTTAAAAAGACTATGCTAATAGTTCTTGGGGATTAGGAACTAGTGGAACTCTCGGGCTGAGCAGAGGGAACTGCTTAGCAGAAGCTTCATGAAATTGATTTAGAAGTTTTATGAGGAATTAAGTTACAAGTTTTTGACTCTAGACCATAAAAACCAACCATTCTGCCAAAAATGTATTTGGGATTTAAGATTTTCTTTTGGAAAAAAAAAGTCTTACAAGTGACGTACCCTAGTCACATAGAGGCTGTGAAACTCTATTTTAACAATATGATGGGGTTCGCTTTCAACCCAAGCAGAGTTAATAATCAAGACTCATAACACATGTGGTTTGGTATCTACTTATAGACAATCTGGGAGTTGTGTGGTCTTTTGTGATAGCCATTAGGGGCTGGGTTTATGTTGGTGAAAGTAAGCTAATCTTCCGTGGTGCCTGCCAGGAACCAGCTCATATGCCCTATTATACTTAGGCAAACAATATCCTGTGCTATAATGTGGAAATCTCCCAGTGTGGCAGAGCCAACAATCGCCCTGCGCAAACACAAGACTTCATCAGCACTTGGAGTGTCAGCACTATATTTTGGCTCAAAGAAGGTGGTTGGCCTCCAGTCCATCGGGGCAGTTGTTTTGCTGGAGAGGAAGCCTTAGCTTCTCCCTGGTCGTTCTATCTGATCAGGCCTGGCCATGCGAAGGCTCACAGCCAGGAACCTTCTTTCCTGTGTGAGGGTTCCCAACTCGGCTGGGTGAACATGCTGTCAGGGCTCGGCTTTCTCCTCTCGCGAGGCCAGTGGAAAGAGCTCAGCTAGAGCATAAGGCCCTGAGTTCACAGCTCACTACAGGCACAAAACAAACAAGCAGACAAAGAACTATGACACAAAGTAAGTACCCAGAGAAGCGGCTCACCTGCCTGCCACACATCTAAGAGGAGCCACAATTGAAGGCTTTTCACGGACTAAACTGCTGAATAGGATTTCATTTTCACAATGCGTATCTGCTGGTACTGGAGACCGAATGTGTGTGTGGGGGGGAATGCAAGTAATTACTGCCTACAAAAGCAGATGACAATATTGGAGACTGAGTTCTACGGGCCTGAGTTGAAAAGGTATGTAGTTTTGCTCCAGTCAAGGTCTGCGTTATTTGAAGTAGGGGGTTCAAGACGACACCCCAGTGGGGTCCCAGGGATTTGCTCCACTCATCCCAGTGAGGAACTGAGGAACTGTGCTTTTACATGGTGTGTTCGAAACTCCACCAGCCAGGGGAGCTGGGAAGGAGAGGCAGAAGAAGAGCCAGCCTGGCCTTTGAAGGATAGTGGTCTACAATTGGTGCTGTCAGGGAGCAGAAAGGTCCCCCATCTTCTAGAAGCTTTTGTGGAGCTGTTAGAAAAGATGTCTTCCTCAAGATGCACTGTACTTAAAAACTGACTTGTGGAATTGAAACTCTGTATCATTACTTAAAGATAGTAAAAATTAAAATAAAAAATAGAATAGGAACACACACACACACACACACACACACACACACACACACACACACACACACACACACACACACACACACACTCACACTCACATGCCCACACAGAGGAAAGATGACTTTCCGATTTCACATGAACAACTCCAAGGGGCCAGGCCCAGTCCCTTCTTGGTTCCTCCCTATTTAAGGGTTACCCTTCCCCTGCCCTTTCTCTCAGATAACAAAAATAGCAAACCCCACAGAACATGGGAGGAAACACAGTGGGCCTGGAGCCAGACAGGCTCTGCTCACAGCTGTGAGACTCGGGTGTCGTGCTCAGATTGCTTGCTGGTGTGTTTCCTCCTTTGCTGATGTCTCATTGGCTGTATGATCAGGAACAGCCACGTATTTCAGAGCGCAGGGCCCGGGTATGGCTGGCTGGCTGTAGTACATGCTATTCACAGGAGAAGCAGACAATACTGAAAAATCTACAGGAGGACAAAAAGAAACCTAACATAATTCACAATCACAATGAATAACTGCTGCTCACTGGGTGTTTTTCCTTCCAGTGTGTTCTCGTAAACAAACCCTGTGTGTGCATCTAGTACAAACAGGTACACAACTTTTATACCATAAATATAAATACAACATTTTATCTGACCTTGATGATTTGTCTCAGAGTTTTCGAGCACAGTGGCTTCACTAGATTGCACTATATTACTACAGAATCACTCACTGAGCTTTCTCAAATGTGAGATCACTGCTTCCACTTGTCTCCTCCAACCAAGAGGGGCAAATCTTATATAGAGGGTAAGGTTTACCTCTGAAGCCTAAGGCTCTTGGTACAAATCCAGGCTGGGCTTTGAGTCGGCTGCTGTGAATATGGGCTCATCTTATTACCTTTGCATGTCTGGGTCACCTCCCGGATTCAGGATGAAGAGGACGTGACCTGTATTTTTTCTAGGGCTAATATGCCATCATGCCTGGGCGGGGCCACCTCCCCCCTAGGAAGAGCCCTTCCTTCCTATCTCTTGTAGCTTCTAGCAGTTTCTGACCTTCCTGGGCATTCTGGGCTTAAGGCAGGTAGCACAATTCCAGTACCTGCTTTCATTTTCACGAGGCCTTCTTTTCTGGGTCTTTTAAGTTCCATGTCCCTCTAGAATGACCCTTTATAAGGCCCTCCTTAATCCAAAGTGACTTCATCTTCGCTTTATGACATCTACAAGGGCCTCATTTTCAAAATCAGATCAGGTTCAGGAGATAGAGACCTTGACATTATCTTTTGGAGGAGACACAATGGAACCCACAATGCTACCTGATAGCTTGAAGTGGACCAGTGTTAGTGTGAGATACTCTGCATGGTGTCCGTCGGGGCCAGTCTTTATGGGAGAGGCTACTTCTAAAGGTTTGGGATCCCAAAGGGGGCCAGGCAAGACATTCCTCTCTTCTGGAGTTTCTGTGTCTGTGGGCTCCAAAGCTTTGAAGAAGGCAAGCCTAGGGAAGAGTCAGGGAGTTTCCTCCCCTGCCTCCCTTCCCCCTCCCCCCCCAGGCCTGAGGAGTGGCCTTCACAGCTGGATGGCTCTGCACCTCGCTGGGCCAGGCAGCCGAGGCCAGTGGGGTAAGTGCCAGCAAACCAGCTCCGTGTGCTCCCACAAACCTATCTCAGTTCGCTAACTACAATGAAAACCAATAGGAACATGATCATGGCTACGTCTGACGACTCTACATGGTTCCGAAGGCTTATTCTAGATCTCAGCCCTGACTTTGTCATGGACTGGTGGCAAGCGACTTTTGGACTGGCACTGATTATTCGACCCCACTTGGAGTGGGGGGCGCTCAGCGGTAGCCAGGACCACCGAAGACACCACCGGAAGCCCTCTGGCACTGTTCCCCGACAAGAACGCCATTCCTCTGTGCCACCTAGGAGGGGTGATGGGGCGCCGGCCTTCAGCTTCGTCCCTGGGGTACCCCTAGCTAGGGAAAATGTCCCCTCCCCTCCCCCACCGGTGCCTGGGAGTTTCCTTTTAGTCTGGGCTCTTTAAAAACAGCTCTGTGAGCAAAGGCAGGAGATCCGGCTGCCCAACACCATGGCTCATATGGAATGTATTTAGACAGGGGAAAAAACCCTCCAATGGAGTGGTTATACGATTTTGAACTGGCTTGGACACAGCGTGGCTGGAATTTCAGCGCTGGCTTTTGTTTGCATTCGTCATGACACATTTGTTATACGAGCTGCTGCTACTGCTACTCAAGCAGCTGCAGCCCAGACCCTTCCATGCTTGCTTCTGTCCTGTGTATCAGCTGACTGACAGCGTTCACCACACAAGGGCCTCGCTGCTCTTCTGCCCTGTCCTTGCAAAAATGTGCAAAGCCCCTTCACCAAGAGGCCCTGGACAGCACAGGAAGCGGAAACACCATTCTGCCAAGTTCAATTGGACTGGTATCTCTAACGGTCCTGTACTGTGTCTTTGATCTTTGGTGTCACTGACTTTTCTGATCAGTTCTTGTCACTGAAATCCTCTCTCAGAAGAGAATGCCAACCTGGCACTGATATGTCATCCATGGGATTTAAGAACCAAACAAGCAAACAAAAAAACCGAAGTTTGAACCTGGCATATGGTTCATGACTATTATTCCAGCTACTCAGCGACTGAGATCAAGGATCATGGTTCAAAGCCAGCCCAGACAGAATAAAACCAGGAAACTCTTATCTGCAATTAACTAGCTAAAATGCTGAAAGTAGAGGTGTGGCTCAAGTGGTATCGTGCCAACCTAAGAGCAAAAAGCCAAGCAAAAGCATAAGGCCCTGAATTCGAACCCCAGTCTTAGAGTATGTTCACATGTGCACATGCATACACAGACACACAGACACACACACAGACACACACACACACACAAACTCACACAAACACAGGAACACAGAGTAGTTTAGAGACAACACAGAACAGCATTCTGTAAAAACCAAAAGGAATTTATGTAATGAATTGCAATCAGAGGCTTTTTGTCTTTGTTTTGCTTTTGAAATATTGCTAGTGTCTCAAGACATGAATGTTGAAGGCAACAATGGGTGGTTTAAGCCACATCATGGCCAGGCAGAGATGCATGAAAGAAATGTGCATCCAGTTTGTCTTAGGGACTGTGGACACAAAACCAGCTGCAGATCAGGTAGTTAGGAATTGTGTGTGTGTGTGTGTGTGTGTGTGTGTGTGTGTGTGTGTGTGTGTGTGCGTAAGCATGTATGATTATATATAATATATATATAATGATTGTCCTTTGAAAAAGTCACTGAAATGACAGGAAAGACATCTGACTCTATAAAAGATCTCAAAACCACAAGGCCAGAGAGCTGCAGAGGGCATTCATGGAAGACACAGCTCCACCAATTTCTAGCCAATGAAAAGCAGTGGCTTTTGTTATGCACCCAACTCAGAAGAGCAGAGGTGGAGGTATCCAAGGGTGGGCAGAAGGGACATGGACCAGGGTGCAGTTCACCCAGCTGAACCCCAGGAAAAGAGAGAAGGGGCAGGGCTACGTGTCACCAACAGGGGAGCTGGGCCGGGGCTGGCAGTCTGGGTAAGAAACAAATTGTCTCCTCAGATACTGTGACTACGGTTTTTTCCAATGCTTCTCCTCCTGTTCTGGGGAGGAGCACTCATTTGAAAAATTAAATTATGATTAATTAGTCAAGTTTTTCTCTGTTCTAGCATTTGAGTTCAGGCCATATGCTTGCTCAACTTGAGCTAAGCCTCCAGCTTCACTTCTTACTGGTTAAATTAGAGACAGAGTCTAGTAAATGTCTCTGTCTGTGCCTGCCTTGAACTGTGATCCTCCAGATCTCAGCCTCCTCAGTAGCTAGGACTACAGGCATGAGCTACTGATACCCAGTTTCACATTTTTTGAACCAGCACGTGGATTTCTTTATGGTACATGGTATATAATGAGCAATTCTGACCCTGCGGGGGTGGGGGGGGGCAGGCAATCTTAGGAAGCTTCCAGAGAATTGCAGTAGAGACTCTGGAGGGATTTGCTACCTCACAGGAGAGAAAAGTAAAGATACGGGAGAGGCCCCTGCTAAAATCAGAGCAAGCCGGTGATGGATGCAGGCAAGCTGCTCTGTGTGCCGAACAGCAGCTAGATGTGGGGTCTCTCCACCTGCTCCTTCTCCGATCCTGAGTGCCCACGGCTGGAGGAGATTTCAGTGGGAAAGCTGACCACATGCCGGAGGCAAAAGCCCAACCACCACCAGCAAGTGTTTCCCAGCACACATCCCTACTGCTGCCCCAGCTTCCTGCAGAGAAGTGGGAGAGGGAGAAACACTCCTCACCACGCAGCCCCGCCCGCCAGCTCGGCCCCGCCCTCCACCCCAGCGGCTCACCAAGGCCTACAGGGACAGGCTTCCAGCGAGCCCAGGAGCCCACCCTGAACCCACACCGTTGAATGCAGGACTCCACGAATGCCTGCAAAGCCACCGTCCCACTTTCAGAGCTTTAAGGGAACATCACACCCACTACACAAGAATAAGGAGTAAAGAGGACACTGTTAGAAAAAAGAGAAAAATTCAGTAAAATGGTTGGAATAGGAAAAGAAGGGATGAACGGAGAGGTTCAACTATCTGACCACTAATAGCATGCCAGAAATGACAGGGAGAAAATGGTGGTGAGAAAATCTTTATGGACATTGACGGGCACCGGTCATGGCTCCTGTAATCCCAGCTATGCAGCAGGCTGAGATCTGAGGGTCACGGTTCAAAGCCAGCCCAGGCAGGGAAGTCCATGAGACCCTTCAATTAAGCACCCAAGTAGCTGGAAGTGAAGCTGTGGCTCAAGGGGTAGAGCACTAGCCTTGAGCACGAAAGCTCAGGGACAGAGAGCCCGGGCCACGAGTTCAAGTCCCAGGATCGGCACACACACACACACAAAAATCATCAAAGCCGTAAGACATAAAACAAGAAAAATGTCAAGTCGTGAGAGGTGGGTGTGGGGTGGGGGAGGAGAAGGAGAAGCTGGAAATGCTGTGTGCCTATGGAGAAAACCATACCAGTCACACCAAATTGGCCAGCTGGTGAGGTGGCGGAACACAAAGGGCGTGCACACATAACCCACGCCACACGACCACATCCTGCTAGAATTTGAATATCTCCTGCAGAGGCTGAGATCACGCCACTCAGGCAGAGAAGTCCATGAGACCCTTATCTCTAACCCCCCAAAGCCAGAAGTGGAGGTGTAACTTAAGTGGTAGAGTGCTAGCCTTGAACAAAAACAGCCAAGTGAGAGAGGGAGGCCGGAGTTCAAGCCCTAGGACTGACATGAAACAGAACAAAATAGAACTCATGGTGCAATGTAATGACCATTGTAATGGGGTTGGGTGTTGGGGAAGGACTTCAGAGATGAGTAGCTAATAGCGAAATGGCTAATAGCTAAAGAGGCGAGTTTGCTAACAGTAGACTGAGGTCATCAATTGGGAGTAGATATGCTATCTTGGCAGAAGGTTACTAGTGACAAACTTGGAGACATCAGCCCGAGTTCTCCCTTCCCACGGCATTGCTATGTGACGCCATCTGCGCTCTGATGCAGCACGAAGCCTCCCTGGTGTGGTCTCCTGAGCTCTGACTTCCAGAACTATAAGCTCATTAAACCTCTGTTCTTACCTGACTTTCTCCCCCTCCCTCCTTCCCTCCCTCCCTCCCTTCCTTCTTTCCTTCCTTCCTCCCTCTCCCTCCCTTTCTCCTTCCTTCCTTCCTTCCTTCCTTCCTTCCTTCCTTCCTTCCTTTCTTTCTTTCTTTTCTTTCTTTCTTTCTTTCTTTCTTTCTTTCTTTCTTTCTTTCTTTCTTTCTTTCTTTCTTTCTTTCTTTCTTTCTTTCTTTCTCTTTCTTTCTTTCTTTTCTTTCCTGTTGTGAGGCTTGAACTCATGACCTGGGCACTGTCCCTGAGCTTTTTTGCTCAGGGCTAGGGCTCTACCTTTTTGAGCCACAGCTCCACTTTTGGTTTTCTGGTGGTTAACTGGAGATAAGAGTCTCACGGTCTTTCTGTTTGGGCTGGCTTTGAACCACTGTCTTCAGATCTCAGCTTCCTGAGTAGCTAGGATGACAGGCATAAGCAACTAGTGTTGACCTTGTAATTGACCTTTCCTGTGGTATTCTGTTCTAGCAGCAACAAATGGAGTAAAACATTTGTCTTCCCTTAGGAGAACCTGGGAACACCCTGAAGTAAGATGAGTCACTCAAGCAGAAACACCACCCATGGGATTCTGGAAGCAGATCCAGCAGGCACATACAGAGAAGGAAGTTTCAATAGAACTGTGTGTGAGCTTGGTGAGCACAGAACCCAAGTTGTGGCGGGGCGGGGGTGGAAGGGTGGGGGCGGGTTGGGGGTGGTCTAGGGTGGGTTTAGAGAGCTGGGAGAGGGGGAGGAAAAGGGGAGCCTGAAGTGCAGGCACGGAACACACATCCAGTGTGGACAGCATCCTGTACAGCAGAGCTAATGGTGCAGATACATAATTTGATGGACACAGGTCAATCTAAGCAGACATTTTTTAAGGCACTCATTGATTCCAAGGAAATGTGTTTTCAGTTTGCTCCTTGGGCTGGTAGGGAACAGAAGGCAAACAGGGCTGTGTATCTATGGAGGGACAGGCAGACATCTCAGGAGGACTGGAAGGAAGAAGAGGGGAGGGTGATGGGTAAGGAGAATTAAATCATGTTGCAAGTAGATAATTTGAGAAACAGGAGGCTGAGTATACTACTGTAAATAAGCATAAGCCCGCCTAGCTGTGCTGAGGGACAGGCTCTGGAAGCAGGCTGGAGAGAGAGGCGAGCAAGAAACACCAACTTTTATCATACATCTTTCAGTACTATTTGATTCTCATTATATACATGCATTCCTTTAACACCTACAGTTGAAACAGGAGATAAACTCCTAGGAAAACATGGTTTGAAACCTAATTTCAGTAGTGTCTGGCTGTGACCATGAAAGAAGTTTCTAGAAGCATGTAGTGAAGACTGGAAAGGTGGTGCATCAGAAGCACTAGGGTGCCTGGCATAGCTGTTTCGAGCTTTTCCCGGGCCAGCGCTGTCTGCAAGATTGGAAAAGCCTGGATATTGTAGATTGATAAAAATGTCTGAGATATTGAATAAGAAAGCGCGCGCACACCCCCCCCCCCCTCACGACAATGAAATGATATTCCTACTTGAAAAAGACTGAGTTGGACAAAAATAGAACCTCCGGTTACAGTGCTGAGTCACACAAACGGTGAGACTGCTCTCCTGCTGGGGTGCACTTTCCTCGTGGGACATGGCGGGAGGTGGGGCTCAGCCAAGGGTGCAGAGGGGCCCCTCCTTATCTCCAGCTCTCCCTACATCACCACACCAGTTCCTGGGTGGACAGGTCACCCATGGGTATAGGCAGAAAATCATTCCTGTGGATCAACCATCGATTTCTGAGGTCAGGTTTTAGAAGTAGGACCGTTTGGCAGAAAAGTCTAAAACTTTGCAATCTGTGATGACTCATCCCCCCCTCATCATCCTCTTCCTGGACACAAAGCACACGGCTGTCAGTACACACATGAAGTGCTCAAGTAGGAGTTCTGAGGTAGAGGAGAGAGCAGATCACCTCTCTGCACAGACCCGGGCTGCCTCCCTCTACCTCGGCCGCCAGGCCACTGGGGAAATGAGTCAGGAGGGAGAAAGCCACACAGCTCCCCAGATATGGCTGAATGGTGCAAATCTGCAGACACAGGGACAGAACTGGGGGGCGGGGAGGGGACCCAGAAGAGATCAAGGGGTACGACTGGATTGATCCCAAGGACTCCCAAGGATCCTGTGCGGGACAGAGAGGGAGCTCAGGTTGGGGTCAGGCAGTATCAGGGAGCTGGGGTGGAATGCACAATGGCGGGCAGTCAGGCCAGGCAGTGGTGGGCATTTGGAGGAGTGAGCGTAGACCCTGGGGGTCACAGCAAAACACACAGGGCCAGCACAAGGCCATTTCCTCCTCCCTCCCCCCGCTCTACATGGTGGTAGGGAGGCTGCAAAGAGAGCAAGGAAGAGGGGGGTCCTGGGAGCAACGTGGACAAGCTGTGGTCAGCGAGGGCGTCTGCGGTGGTGGTCAGTGTGCAGAGAAGGCTGGGAACGGGGAGGTGACATGCGGAGCCCTAGCAGCTGTGGTTTGGCCAGTGGCTCTGGGGTGGGTATCAGTGACTCAGTTCTAGGCTGCAAAACACAGAGAGCTGCTGCTGCTGCTGCTGCTACTGTTATTGCTGCTGCTGCAGGCAGCTGCCTGAGCCTACCAGAAATCAGAGTCCAGCAGAGAGAGACAGAGTCAGTGGTCTGGACCAATGCAGTCCTCACTCCTCCACTCCTGATCTCCATGTCCTAACATGAGTCTGTCCACATGCACCTGGCAAACTCCTATGCACCTTGTACTCTTAAAGCACAAATGTCTCCACTAAGAAGTGTGCACCAGGCTAGGCTTGTTTATGATAGCTCTCTGGCCAAATTCTGTCCTAACTCGGCCCAGGGTGGGCAGATTTTAGACAGTCAAACACATATTTGCTCTTGCTTAATGTATTAACCATTAATTCTCATAGAAGAAAAAAATAGTTTTTAAAGTCACTACTAGAAAAATCAATGCCTATCAATGAAGTCTATTCCTCCTATTCATTTTACATAATAAATTTGAAGTGTTTTCTTCTAGAAGAGGAACCATCTCAAAGCAAGTGAAAAAAACTAAAAATAATACACTTACGGTATTATTTCTAATAATAAGCAAAGAAAACATTATCTATCTATCTATCTATCTATCTATCTATCTATCTATCTATCTATCTATCTATCTATCTATCTACCTACCTGTCCCTATTGTCTATTATCTCTCTCTCTCTGTGTGTGTGTGTGTGTGTGTGTGTGTGTGTGTGTGTGTGTGTGTGTATTCTTTTTTGGTGGTAGTGGGGTTTAATTTAGAGCCCTCAGCTTGCTAGACAAGCCCTCTACCATTGAAGACCCCCAGTCCTTTTTGCTTTAATCATTTTTCAGATAGGGTCTTGTATTTTTGTTTGAGGTTGTCCTCTGATTGTGAGCTGGGATTACTGGCATAAGCCACTACGACTGGGCCCTCTAAGGCATATTTATTATGTTGTGATTTAAGCTTTCACCAAGTAAACACATCTAGGGGATACATCCTCACGAGAGGGATCTGTAAGCCAAATAAGGCTGCCAGCCTGTGGTTATAGTTTCCTTTCAGGAACTCTTCAGAGTTAATAAAGAGGTAATTACATTCCATGTTATGCTTAACTACCGTCCCTTAGCTTTAGTTGAAGTTATATGCCATCAGCTTAAATGGTTAGATGTTATTTTAAGGTTCTAGCTCTGCTGTTTTCTCCTTCCTTGCCCCTGCCAGAGAAAGAGACCAATTTCTCTAAATTAGGTTCTTCTGTGGGGATTACCACACACTGGCTTAGTATAATAGGCTAGAAAACCAGACTGACTTCTTTTTTCCCAGGGCTGGGAATTGTACCTGGGGCATCACACATGCCAGACAAGTTTGCTACCACTGAGTTACACTGCCAGTCTCAGATTATGTCTGACTATCATTTCTTACTGCATAGATCTTGGGTCAAACAGAGACCACGTATGGATTTTTCTCTGTAAGCTTTCATCTTCCATGCAAAACACACTATGAATGTTTAATCCACACACCTCTGACTTAGTGCTGAAGCACCAAGAGTATTTTTAGAGTCCCAGGTTTATGGTGTTCCGTGTGATGCTGGGAAGAAGGCTTGACTTGGCTTTTGCCACTTAAGACAATGGCAATGTCAGCTGGGGCTTGGAAAGTGTTGGCAAATTGTTCCACCTCTTTGAAGCCTGGCTTCCTTGTTTACAAAATAAGACTATTTGCTTCTGCAACCTCAGAGGATTCAGTTAAGAATCAAATAAGGCCATCTCTATCCACGCCTCATACATTACCATTTTCTACGTAAGCAATGATTACTTTCTGGCTTTGTAATCCAGGACTATTTATTCATATGTGATTGTTATGTAATAAAGAGCCTAGCTGTTTGACCATGGAGGGGTATCTATACGTATACGCTCGAGCGTGCACCCCCCCCTCACCCATGCATGCATGCATATTCCAGTGCTAACATGATCAGAGTTTATACTCAGGAAAGGGTTGGCATAAGAAAAATCTTTATGGAGAATATGGACAGTAGATGAAGCAACAGTGAAGTAAGATCTTATTCTATGTACTGATAATGGACTTCTTTAAGGAACGAGTTTTGGCTATAGCTTAGAAGCAATAGGAAATAGGAAATAGAAAAAAGTGAAAAAAGAGACAGCATGGTGTGTGTGTGTGTGTGTGTGTGTGTGTGTGTGTGTGTATTTAACTCACATAAACCTATTTCATTGCTAAGCCCTGCTCCAACCCCTCCAATGGCCACAGGCTCTCTTAAAATTCAATAGGTTCATGTAATCAACTGAACTTGAGCTCCTCTTGAAACTCAAATTATCAGTTTTTTAGCCTCTTAATTGAGTACATCTGTGTTCAAATGTTAATTTCTGTTTGCCTCTGCTGAGTTTGTATTAGGAAAACACAGGTATTTCCTTGGGAAAATGGAGAGCTGCTGCCACCTACTGGACAAAGAGTAATACTTCATTGGCTTAATATTCTGACATGTAATGGAAAGCAAACTTTTTCAAAAATGGAACCTTAGCCAGGTGCTGGTAGTTCACTCATGTAATCCTAGCTACTCAGGAGGCTGAGAGATGAGGATCACAATTCAAAGCCAGCCTGGGCAGGAAAGTCCATGAGTCTTTGATCTTCATTTAACCACCAGAAAATGGAAGTGGAGCTGTGGCTCAAGTGGTAGAGTATCTGCCTTGAGCTGAAGAGCTCAGGGACAGCGCCTAGGCCCAGAGTTCAAGTCCCATGACCGACAAAAAAAAAAAAAAGGAGCCTTATACGTCTCACTTGAGATTAAATCTTAATTCTGCCTGTCCTCTAGAGAGCGATACTCTCCATCACTAAACTTGGGCAAGGGTGAGTGTCCAGGTTTATTTTGGGGGGAGGAAGGCAAATGTGCCACAATTGCGCTCATTAATAAAAGGCAGAACAGGTGAGATTTTAACAAAACATTAATATCATAATAACCCAGACCCTGAAGATAATCTGCTGGAAACTACATTTGCTTCAACCACATGGGCAGAGCTATGGAAAAAGCAAACTAGAAGGTTCTCCTGACTCATCTTATTGGACTTGTAAAGAATGTCTATCTTTAGTATAAAGAAGGCCAAGTGTCCACTGCTGAGCGCTTGTTCTACCTCAGTCTGATATTTTTATTGAAATACTGATGAAAACTTGAATTCTTTTCCCCGTAGCACCAGTTTAAACTTTTCTTCTCCCTATTTGCTATTATTTCTTAGCAAATGTCCTCAGATTTGAATGTTGCAAAGCAAATGAACTCATAGTATAATGTCATGATAGTAAATAAATTAGCTGACAACAACCTCCCCAATATTTGGTTGGTACTCTAACATCATGGCCTATAAAATATTTAAGTAAAAACAAATTTTAAAAAGGCATTCACTTAATATATGATTCTTAAGTATGTGAAGTGAGAAAGTCCCTTACTTGGAATTTGTTATACATTTTTCCTTTGTCATAGTTGGCAATAATGTTCTCAAGGTAGAACATAAGGTAGTGAACTCCCTTCTATAGTGCCAGAGTTCAAATTGGAATAGAAACACTGATAGTGAACACTAATGCAATGCTAATAACTGCAGATAATTCAAAATACAAGGTGAAAAGATTGGACACAGGGAAGAAAGGCCTTTCACAGGTTAATATTAGATTATGTAATTCTGTTTCTGTGTGCTAGGTGGCACTATTGAACAATAGCAGCTTGGTTATTGGCCAGGTCTCAAGAGGGCTGTTTATAAGAGGGCTGTTCATATGTCTGCTCCAATCACAAATACTTACATACTCCTGCCCTGAATTTGCTTGCTTATTCTGGCATTTACCACCACTGAAATTTTATCTTCTAATGACTATGATTTAGAAAAATTGTAACAGGGGCTGGGAAGGTGGCTCAGTGGTAGAGCGCTTGCCTTGCATGCCTGAGGCCCTGGGTTCGATTCCTCAGCACCACATAAGCAAAAAGAAAAAAGCCGGAAGAGGTGCTGTGGCTCAAGTGGTAGAGCGCTAGCCTTGAGCTGAAGAGCTGAGGGACAGCGCCCAGGCCCAGAGTTCAGGCCCCACAACCGGACCCCCCCCCAAAAAAAAAAAATTCTAACAGCTTGCTTTATTTTGCATTAAGTACCAGAGATCAAACTCTGGGCCTTGTGTATGCTTAAGCATTTCTATGACTGAATTACATCCCTAGCCCAACATGTCAGCTTTTAAGAGTGAAGAAGAACTTGGCTACCTCACTGTTGGGAAGGGGGTGGGGTAGCCGTGTGTGCCTTAGGCTAGAATGGGAGCTTCGCATTCTAAGCACTGGGAGAGCTGCACTGCGCGGTGTGCGCCCTGGGCTTCCTCTAGAAGCCGCTTCTCTCACCACCCAAAAACACTGGACATCCCTGATTCCCTCAGAGGTGTTTAGTATACCGCCACGCAAACTCAGAGGGAAAACAAGCTTAAATCTACAAGCAGAAAGATTGTGGCTAAATGTCAAAGAGCTAATTAACAGTAATCCAATTTTCAGGTATTCCTTCTACTTTTATTCATGTGCTTGCAGATCACAGAAGGAAGACCCACAATTTTGTTGTTGTTGTTGTTTTGTTTGTTGGTGCCAGTACTAGGGCTTGAACTCAGGGCCTTGAGTCCTCATTTTGCTTTTCTGCTCAAGTCTGCTGTTCTACTGGTTGAGCCGTAGCTCTACTTCCAACTGGTTAGTTGGAGGGAAGAGTCTCATGGACTTTTCTGCCCTGGCTAGTTTTGAACCTCGGTCCTCAGATCTCAGCCTCCTGGGTAGCTAGGGTTATAGGTGTGAGCCACCTGTGCTTGGCTTGAGTCATCACATATTTAAATGGAGAAAACAGAGTCTCTAGGAAATACGCTGGAGAACAGCTTGCTTGGGCCTTGGCACCTGCCCACGAAGCAGGTGTGGTTCAAGGTCCCTGTCTGACTGCTACATGTGGGGCCCTTTCCTCTGCTCCCTTTCCCCAAGGCAGAAGGCCAGCTCTCACCTCTGCTCAACAGAACAAAAGCACAAACCAGTCAACGCCTTACATGGAGGCTGCGGAAGATCAAAGAGAACAGGAAAGGTAACAGCAAGTCAGGCCGTGCAAACCTCTTTCAAGCTAAGATAATAATGAGAACAAAAAGAAATGATCGATTTCTGAAGGTAGCTACATTGATGACAACACCGTGGGCTGCCCTTGTCATTGCTTTGCCATTATCCGTTTCTTGCTTCTGTGTGGAGAGCACGTAGAAGAAAACCTTAGGTGTATTTTCAGTCTGTGACTCTTATCAGATTTTATAGGCCAGAGTGCTTTAGTCCAATGACAGAGGAGAGGGGCCAGAGTGATTTTCTCTCTCTCTCTCTCTCTCTCTCTCACACACACACACACACACACACACACACACACACACACACACACACACACACACACACACACACACACACACACACACACACACACACACACACACACCAGAATGGACTCCATGCAGGTGTGCACCTGCTCAAGATGCAATAACGGAGAATGTGGCAGATCTGTTTCCATGGATGGGGACGGTTCCAGAACAAATGGAACAATCAAGACTGCACATGTGGCAAGCTCAAGGTTTTGAAATCCACAGCTCATGGCCCTAGTCTTCCTTTGCAAAGCAGGAAAATGGCATTTCATGAGCACAAGGGGTCATGTCCCCCTTTGTAAAGGTGACTAAGCCTGGACGCAGCCTCTGTGGGGTGGGGTCGGGGGGGGGGGCGAGGAGGGCCGCCGGGGGAGGGTTACCTGGATCCTTGTAGATGCCGAGCACGCCCTTGAAGTAATGAGGTAAAAATCTTTCCAGTAAAAGCAGCACATCTTCCAACTCCTCCAGAATCCCCACGAGCAGGAAGTTTTCATTCACGTTCAGCTTGGCGCGTTCAAGGGCCCACTCCCCAGGCTCCCTATGTGGGTGGAAAACTCATTTCAAACCATTGCAAACGCAGCAACTGTGCAGAGCCCCCCACCCCACCCACAGAAGCCCCAACCCCACTGCCCTGTAGGATCAGCCAGCATGCAGCCCGCCAGACCTTGCTAGCTGGGTTACTGTCAGCTATGCAGAAGGTCTGGGGTCTTGAAAACAGAGTAACTCATACCTAAATATTTGTTGAAATGCAAACACAGGCACAGGTCCTACACACGCCAAAGAGGGTGATCAGAATGGCTTAGAAATAGGGGAACCAAAGTGAATCTATTCAACGAAATTATAAGGGTTTTTCTCCTTCCTTTCTCCCTCCCTCTCTCACTCCCTCCCTTCTTCTTTCTCCCTCTCCTTCACCCCCTCTCTCATGTGCCAGAACTGGGGCTTGAACTCAGGGACTGGCACTCTCATTCAGCACTCTATCACTTGAGCCAGGCCTCTCCATCTGTCTTTTTGCTGGTAAACAGAAATAAGAATCTGTGATTCTAAATCTCAGTCTCCTGGGTAGGTAGCATTATAGGTGTGCGCCACTGATACTTGTCTGAAATGAGAGGTTTTGAAATGTGAGACTCACTGACATGGTGGTTTGATGGAAATCACAACCATGTCCAGTCGTGTCTGCTGGGCATCAGATTCTTTCTAGAGAGTTGCCATGAATTGACACAGGGAGGCAGCAGCATCTCATCTTTTTGGAGCCAGCTTTATGTAAAGAAGAAAAGCACAGGAGCGGGGCTCTGGGTCTGGGCTGCCAGTTACCATTGAGGGAATGTAGACAAACTAGGGTCCCCCATGAAAAATGTGACCTTTGCCTACCCCAAAGCATCATTGTAAAGGTTGAACCAGGGATACTTCAAAGTGTGGTGCGGATTGTCACGTTGGACCACGTGTCGGGACTGTGAGTAGAATGGGAATTTGGGAGACAGATTCGTGCTTTGTGGAGGACATGGCTGCCGTGAGCGGTGGCGCTGGAGGTGACCATGATCGGGGCAGGCTCTGGGGAAGGACCCTTCAAACTCTGGGTGTTTCTGATGCACAGAGCTTGGAACCATAAGCAAACTCTTGTGTCACAGGAAAGCTAAGGAAGACTGCACCCACAGCAACCTAATATTGATTTATTGATTTGTTGTCGGTCATGGGACTTGAACTCTGGGCCTGGGCACTGTCCCTCAGCTCTTCAGCTCAAGGCCAGTGCTCTACCACTTGAGATACAGCGCCACTTCCAGTTTTTTGGTGGTTTATTGGAGATAAGAGTCTCACGGACTTTGCTGCTTGGGCAGGCTTGGAACCACGATCCTCAGATCTCAGCCTCCTGAGTAGCTAGGATGACAGGTGTGAGCTACCCCTGTCGACTAACGACTTAATATTTAAATAGAAATGACAGCATAGCAAAAAAGTGCCACCAATTCAGTTTAGAGCCGGCCCTTCCCCTCAGCCTCCTCAGGAGCACACAGCCCTCTCTCTTCTCCATGTTTCCTGTGTATGTGTGTGTGTGTGTGTTGGTTGGAATGTCACTTCTGATTATTCACCTTTGTGTTCTACCAAGCCAAGATGGCTATTTATCGTCACTCTCATTTCTTCCCTAAGCTACAGAGTCGTGTCTAGGACAGGATTTTAAATGTAGCTACACCAACACTGGTCATGTCCAGCATGATGGGCTGTGCTTAGCATCAGAGCCACTAAGGCATCTGGGCGTGGCCTTCCAGCCTTTCAGGCCCAATCAGGTGTGCAGGGCAGGGATGGCTGCATGGTGGGTGCAGGCTGCCGGCTGCCAGCTGCTCTGGCTCCACTGTCTCCACGATCTCCAGTGGGAAGGCCAGAAGCTGAGTGGTGAATGGGAAAGAGTCCAGTGAGCATGCCACTTCTATGGCCCTGCGTAGAGGTCCCCAG
Source organism: Dipodomys merriami (assembly GCF_024711535.1). Lineage (NCBI taxonomy): Eukaryota > Metazoa > Chordata > Mammalia > Rodentia > Heteromyidae > Dipodomys > Dipodomys merriami. Next base: position 12,250,519 of record NW_027206401.1, read on the forward strand.
AGGGCGCTGTCAGATGCTGGCTTCTTAACTGCATTCCTTACAGCACCCCTGAGCAGGAAGTGGTCTCTTGAAATAGGGAAATATAAGTTGAATTCTACAAGGTCAGGAGACCGCTTTCAGAAGACTGCCACGAGGCGGGTTCACTGGCATGCCAGGAGGCCGGGAAAGGCTTTACCTGCATCGGGGATGCTGTCCGCAGAAGTAGGGAATGATGTAGAACAACCTGGGGTTGGAGCACTCGGGGTAGTTCTCGAGAATGCACTCGTTGATATCCTAGAAGAGATAACACGGCAGTGAGGCCACTCCTGGTCTCTGCAGGCCACAGTCGAGGCAAATGCACACTTAAACGGATGTGTTCTGTCCATACACCTCCTGGCAGAACCTTCTTTCTGCCTCCCGCTACCCAGCTTCACTGGCCAGGTCCACGGATGGCCACATCAGTTCTGACGGGGCCTGCCTGCCGCACCCCTCATCTCTCTCTGACTTGAAGATTTTCACTAGCTCACAGGTATCGCGAGAACGGCCCTACCCCAGCAGTTACCAGTCAGCCTATAGGAAGAGAGTGGGGCATCTCATAAATGTGGAATGAATTCCGCCCGACTTTACTCTTCATCAATTGTGACTGCCAATCCTGTAGAAGTGAATTTCCCTATGAATCTGGACATCCAATGATGTTTTCAGTAAGGACAGTCGTGTTGTAATAGGTTTGCACAGTCTGGAGGGGCTGGACAGTGACTTCTAGTGACAGGATGTGGGCTACTTCTCATTTATGAAGGCAAGGTGTGCTCCTTGGAGAGCACCATGTTAGAGCTGGTGAGCTACTGAAACTTTTTCCCTTCACGGTGGAAATCAGAAGATATTATGTTTAAGTGGTACTAGGATTTGAATTCAGGGTCTTAGGCTTGCTAGACAGGCACTCCATTGTTTGAGCCATGCCTCTAGCTCTTGTGTGTGTGTGTGTGTGTGTGTGTGTGTGTGTGTGTGTGTGTGTGTTAGAGAGAGAGAGAGAGAGAGAGAGAGAGAGAGAGAGAGAGAGAGAGAGAGAGAGAGAGAGAGAGCATGCTTGGGCTTGAACTCAGGGTCTAGGCATTGTCCCTGAGCTTCTTTGGGTCAAGGCTAGTGTTCTATCTCTTTTTGCTCAAATTATTTTGAGATAGAGTCTTGCTGTTTTCCCTCGCTGTCCTGAATCAGATTCTCCTAATATTTACCCTTCCTTTGATAACAGGGACGACGTGTGTACCACCACACCCAGCTTTTTCTGTGAGATGGTAGAGTCTCAGGAACTTTATTGCTTGGGCTGGCCTAGAACACAGATCCTTCTGATTTTAGCCTCTAGGCTGACTGGAGTGGGCCACCGTGCCTGGTTCAACTTTTATTATCATTATTACATTAGAAAAAACGTTTTTCTATTCCTCTCATTCCTCTTCCATTTATAAACCAGTTAACTGATACAACTGTCATAATGCAATCAGTGGGAATAGCAACACACACTCCGGAGTACAAACATTTGAGTTCACCACAGGAAGCAGGGACACGAAAGAAAGAAAGAAAAGAAAGAAAGAAAGAAAGAAAGAAAGAAAGAAAGAAAGAAAGAAAGAAAGAAAGAAAGAAAGAAAGAAAGAAAGAAAGGAAGGAAGGAAGGAAGGAAGGAAGGAAGGAAGGAAGGGAAAGAAAGAAAGAAAGGAAAGAAAGAGAGAGAGAGAATGTGCAAGTGGAAGGCAGAAGGAAAGAGTCAGGAACGCCAAGAAGGGAAGCGGCCACACTGGCGCATGCTGAGTCTGCCTTCCCTGCAGACGCTGGTCGGGAATCTTGCAGATGGCGGGCCGAGGACCCCAGTGGTGGCGAGGGAGGAGAGCTAGGAGGCTCAGAAGCCATTTCCTTATAGGAATCCATAAATATCCCCACAAGTTGATTTATGGGAAGACACACAGTCTTCATTTTTAAGAAGTACACTTAACCAAGTCCTCTTTAGACTGGGGCCACCCCAAGGGATTGCCGCGTTTTGCTTCAGGTCATTAGGCAGATGAATGGGGATCATCATGACCGTGCTGTGGGAACACTACAGGAAGACGGATGCAGTGATTCCTTGGGTGGAGGGGCAGGTGGAGGCACACGTGAGCCCCTGCCCACTACATAGCCATCGACCCAGGCAACTGGAGGACCCGAGCTGTCAGGACAGACCACAGGATGGACCCATAGGGTCATCTCCTTTTCCTAATGAGCCTCCATGCGGCTGTCTTTACAGTGCCTTGTTCTTTCTGCAGGTGGCCCTCAGAATCTGGGGACCTCTCAGGACCATAAGGTTCCCTAGTGCTAAGGACTTCTGTGTTTGGGGGAAGCTTTATTACAATCAGCCTTTTTGACTTTCAGTACTGGGAGTTGAAGCCAGAGCTTTGTGATTGCCAGGCAAGCACTGTACCACATGCGCCACGCCCCACTCAGGCCCCAGCCCTCTCCCTCCACCTCCACAACCAGCTTACAGTCACCCTTTTACAGCATACTTCGTAGATATTGTGAAATGATTATGTGATTTTTTTTCTTTAAGCTTCTAGGGTTTAATACTTACCTTAAAACTTTCTCAAGCATTGTTGTTATTATGGTGGTAACTTAAATGAGCCGATCTGATTTGCTCCTTTGGTCCCTGGATCTTGCCGTATACTACGTGTACCCCTATTATGGCCTCTTCCACCCCTACTCTGCTCACAGCCCCACATCACTAGGAAAAGGACAAGCTAGTCCTTCTAAGGGAAACATTGCTGGCAACTATGACAATCCTTTTAGTTGCCCAAAGCTATTAAAAAATTACATTACCATTGTTGGAATTTGTTGTTAAATTTTACAAGCTTAAAAAACATATGGTCTAGAATAAATTCCAATAAAAATAGTCCTTTTAAAGCTGGGTACTGGTGGCTCACGCCTATAATCCTAGCTACTCAAGATGCTGGGATCTCAGGATCATGGTTCAAAGCCAGCCCAGGCAGAAAAGTCCATGAGATTCTTATTTTCAATTAACCACCTAAAAGCTGGGAAGTGGAACTATGGCTCAAGCAGATAGAGTGCCAGTCTTGAGTATAAAAGCTCAGGGATAGTGCTCGGGCCCTGAGTTCAAGTCTCAAAATTGGCATGCGTGCGCGCGCGAGTGCGCGCGCACGCGCGCGCACACACACACACACACACACACACACACAGAGTTTTGGCAAGTAAAAGGAAATTTGGATTCTGGCCTCAAGTCTACAACTTATTAGTTGAGTTCCCTTACTTAAGCCATGCCAAGTACAAGCCTCAGTTTCGGCGTCTATACGAATAGGTCTGAACCATACAACTTTAGTCTATAAGCCTGTGGATACAAGGGGCCCATTCTCTGACACAATTAACTTGTAAGACTAGTTTTGTGTATTGAAGATCTAGAAGGGGTGGTAATTTCTTTGGCTCCCTAAGTTACAAATTAATAAAGGTTTTTACTCAGCATTTACCATGCAAACCTTTTCACTTTTCAAGAAAGAAACATTGAGAAAAGCACCATGATTATTATCAGACATCTCATTTCCAGTGTTGGCTGTACCATCTGTTACATTTTAGGCAAATATCTACTTGCCACAGGCTCCATTTCCTCCTCTATAAAGTGGAGATGATAGTAATTGTCAAGTTGATCCCTCACTAAGATTAAAAGTCACCAGGTATTGGTAGATTGAGCCTGTAATCCTAGCTACTCAGGAGGCTTAAATCTGAGGATCCTGGTTCAAAGCCAGCCTGGGAAGAAAAGTAGTTAGACTCTTATCTTCCATTAACAGGTAAAAACTGTAAGTGGAGATGTGGCTCAAGTGATAGAGTGCCAATCAGCCTTGAGGGAGAAATCCAAGCAAGAGTATGAAGCCCTGAGTTCAAGCTCCATTGGCATACATACACAGAAAAGATTACAAGTCAAATATGCTAATTATCTTACCTGTTACTCAACTCTTAAGATTATATTCTCTCTATTATACTACTGACATTTTAACCCTTTTTTCCTTTAGCTTGTATTTAAAAGGACCATTCCTGGAGACCATTCCAGTAGTTTTTTAGACAATAATTTTTGTTACTGCACCGAGAAAACAGAGAGGAAGAAAAATATGAGATGAAATATGTTCTTTGTTATTAAAAAAATCAAATCAATTTGTTGGCAAAAATAACTCCTGATGTTTTAAAGCAACATTCCCTCTAGTGGAACTTGTCACTTCAAACCAGAAAGCAATATGATGTATAAAAAGCTCTTTTCCAGCGTGGATTGAACATGAACGCAGGAGCTGATCTTCACACTAGGAAGGGCACAAGTGTTTGAGAAAAGCTCAACAGTCAAAGGACACAATGAAGGACAATTTCCTGTGCTGGCCGACAGCTATATTAGCAATAAAAGAGCACAACATTACGGAGTGTCACTTCCCACTGGGCAACATGGAACTTTTGACCCGTAGGTGGGCCACGAGAAGCAGACTATTAAATTTGATGGGTTAGTCAATTTAGATAAAAGGAATGAATGTGGTCTAAGCTAACTTGTACTGTATCTCACTCTGCCTTGTAAGCCTTTTCCAAGCCTTGTTAAAAAACAAAATCAGAGCCAGAACCGGAAGAGTCAGGCGAGACTTTTCATGAGGCTTAATGGACGTAAAGTGGCAGGTGGTCAGACAGCCCCATCTCTCCCATTCCATCCCTGTCAGTCCATATCTTTCTGGGAGCCGTGGGAAGCGCCCTTCAGAATCCTCAATATAGCATCTGGGACGGGATGCTGGCTGGCAGACACCTGTGACATCTATTTTGGTGGCTGTGGGGTCCTTTACTCTATTTCTAAGTTTCTGGCTGGGTGTCTGACTGTAGGAACACATGAAAGGGACGATTCTATATTTACTGTATCAAACAGCCTTTATGCACCAGGGGCCCAAATCGAGGGAAGTTCCTAAACTCTGACATGGAAACACAAACTCAAGAGGCCAAATATTTTCGGAAGTCCTCCATTCATGCTCCAAGATTTGGAATTTAAAGTTTCCAGTGCATTACACTGAAGAAAAAGAAGTAGCTACAGTTCTGTCCTGAAATGTGAACATGAGAAAGTTCAATCTGATGTTCAGCTATAGTCACTGGAATGCAGTAGGTCCTCTTCAATGAATGCAGTCAACTTTATTGAGCGTTTAATACGATAAAGGGCAGGATCCTGGGTGAGATGTAAATGTACTTGTCTAGAAATCCTCCTCGTCTTTGTCCTCCTCCGTTTTCTTCTTCTGTTTTCTCCTCCTCCTTCTTCTGTTGGTCATAGGGCTGGAACTCAGGGCCTGGGAGCTGTCCTGAGTAATTTTGCTCAAGGCTTCTGCTCTACCACTTTGAGCCACAGCTCGACTTCTGGTTTTTGAGTGGTTAATTGGAGGTAAGAGTCTCACTGGACTTTTCTGCCCAGGGTTGGCTTTGAATTGCAATCCTCAGATCTCAGCTTCCTAAGTAGCTAAGATTACAGGTGTGAGACACCAGCAGGCAGCACTTCTTAAATAACATTTAAACAAGGTCTTTGTGTGAAGGGGTTGATGCTTTTCAAAGATTGTGGTGATCTCAGTCACAATGATTTCATAGAAAGCAAAATTAGCATAACAGCATGCAGACTGAGTCAGGTTAATTTAACAGACAAGGACAACTTCTATTCTGTTAGGAAAATAGTTATTATAATATTCTTTAAAATATCAAAAAATTGTAAGTGATTTAATTATAGGAATTAGGTATGCTTAGGTATGCTGTTATGTATCTGAGTTAAATAACTCAGATAACTCCTGCAAACTATAGCTTACATAAAATATAAAGAATAAGTAACCATAAGCAAAAGGCTAACATGAGAAATTAAGACTACATATATACAACACAACCATTTTTTAAAAAATAGCTTTACTTGAAACATTTAAGCCTTTTAAATCTGGAGCCTTAAGTCTTTCAGGCTTGAAATACTATTATTTAATTATTTATTTATATTTATTTATTTATTTATTTATTTATGCCAGTCCTGGGGCTTGAATTCAGGGCCTGGGCACTGTCCCTAAGCTGCTTTTGCTGAAGGCTGGCACACTACCACTAGAGCCACAGTGCCACTTCTGGCTTTTCCTGTTCATAAGGTACTGAAGAATCAAACCCAGGGCTTCATGCATGCTAGGCAAGCACTCTACTACTAAGCCACATTCCCAGCCCAAAATACTATTTTATAGTTGTGTGTTTACCTTTTTTTTTGGTTATTTCTATTTTTAATTGTAATTTTCCTCATAGTTAAGATTTTAGAGCTTGGTCTTTTATAACATTTTCTGTCTCTTGAGATTTCACTAAGTTGATTTTCCATGTTGATTTGAATTTTTTTCTCATGACAATTACATTTCAATGTCTAAGAATTTCTTTCTTTCTTTTCTTTCTTTCTTTCTTTGCTTCTTTTCTTTCTTTCTCTGTCTGTTTCTGTTTCTGTCTCTCTCTGTCTCTCTGTCTCTCTCTCTATTCCTGAGAACATTCAGGTTCTTTGGGAAAGAACCAATTTATCACCAGAAACAACTACTAATGACTGATGGTTGGAATTTCCCAGAGGGGACTGGGTTAATTACTTTAGTCCATGATAGTAACCCTAGTATAGGAAACATAGTATGGTCTTGCTTCACACAGGGGAGAGAGGAAAGAAGAGAGGAAGGGAGAAAGGGAGGGAGAGAGGGAGGGAGGGAGGGAGGGGAAGGAAGAATAAGAGAGAAAAACAGAACTCAATAGGAAATACCAAAGACCTCAGAAATACTGGTTTAAAATTCCTGTTACTTTAAGATAGCATCTTAGGTTTTGAGTCAAATATGAATGCAACTGTTTTGAATGTTAAAATGTCTATAAATATTAAACATGCTTTTTTCCCCCCAAAACATAAATCTTTGCCTTTGACTAAATGTCAGCTCATGGAGCAGAGCAGACCGTACAGCAAGGATCTCACCAGCAGGAACCTGGCTACATCCACAGCCCATCTCTGGGCAAATTTAAACAGAAGTTCAGAGTGACAGCATACACAATGCACAAAGAGATGGTCTGGACTCCAATGGCACCTTACAAAAGGCAACACCATTCAACAATGCAGGGGAAAAGAGAGGGAGGGCCGGGCCCTTGGGACTGTCCTCTGTCCTCTTGAGGGCTGGGGGACAGAGTGACAGCTCTCTCTGACAGGCAAGATAAACCTTCTTCCTTCAAATGTAAACAAAACCTAGAACACCGTGTGGATCACTTTTTGAAACGTTTAAAATAGTCATGCCAAACGTGAAGAGAGGCATCATCTGGGGATAGGCATCCAAGGTGGAAAAATCCCCTCCACTGAGTTCAGAGTTCTTCAGGATTACTCAAAAAATGCTGCAGGTTCATCATCAAAAGGACCACACAGACAGAAGACAAAAAGGGAGCATGCCTTATTCAAGACAGAGATTTAGATCTGAAGACGATGATGAGCAGGAGGGTGGGGCAGGGGGAGACTAGAGACAGGATGCCTATTCCATATTTACGACAGGGAGCAAGGTGCACGTGCTGTGACTGAACTCCAGGAGGTTAATGGAGCCAGGCACAGGGTCACACATGTCATGGAGATGAATCCCTCTTCTTACATGCCATCTTACTGGGTTAGGGTGAGACTTGTCCTTACACCTCCCCCTTCCCGCTGAATGTCTTTTACTTGCCCAGTGGCATTCAAAGCCCTCCAGCTCTGGCTGGCATCCTTCCCGAGTTCTACCAAGCCAGAGCCACATCTTGGCTGAGTGTCAGGTAGAAATGTCTCCTAAATTAATGCACACAGAGGGATAGATAAGGCTCTCCAAAGCAACAGCTAATCTTGGGCCTAGAAAGCAAGGGCTCTAAGGAATCCTGGTACAAAGGAAGTGGAAGTGCACATGGGGCCCTTGGTGGCATAGGGCATGCCATCTGGGCAGAGCGCCAGCTTCCCTGCCTTCACAAAGCAAAAGAGCCGTATCTGGACTAATGAGTGGCTTGATGGAAAGGTTCTAAACCTGAAAATCCTGGCTCTTGGCCAACGAGTTGTGTTCAAGACCATCTGACCATCTGGGAGCTCAGGACGACCAATTCCTGGTCCCGCATTTGCCCTGTCTCTGAGGTGCAGGGCCACTCGGCTCCCTTCTTGCAACTGAGATCACATCTTATTCCCTGTGTCTAAGCCTCTAAGAAGCGCTCTTAGCTCCTCCAGTTCTTCTAGATTCTAGAAGAAGGTCCTTTGATGTGCCTGTTAGCTTCCCTCCACAGGAATAGAATCTGTTCCCTGAATAGGGCGTAAGTCATTGACAGCAGCATCACCAGGCTGGGCTGTGCGCATGGACATCACCGCTGCCACCTCCAGGCCCTGGGCCAGCTACTGCAGTGCCACTGGCTCTTCATCCTGTGTGCTTCAATCTGCCCTGTGACATGTGTCTGCCCGCTCCATCAGACTCTGGCGCTGAACCCTACTGCAGCCTCCTCCCCTCCCCCATAGCAGCAGGTGCTTTGGTGGTAGGAGATCTGGGTAAAGATTGCTTGCTCCTGGGTGAAAAAGCACCTTTCATTGCATAGTCCACAAAATTAAGAAAAGTGAGGGAAGGGGTGGTTGGGAGGGATGGGTGAGAATGTGGAAAGGGGTGACAATGATGAAGATGCATTGTATTCATAAACTGCTTTGTTGAATGGCAACTCCTCTGTACAACTACTTAAAGGCAATAGTAATAATAACAATAATCTTTTGAGGAGACAGTGGTGGCTCACACCTATAATCTTAGCTACGCAGGAGGCTGAGGTCTGAGGATCACGATTAGAAGCCAGCCCAGGCAGAAAAATCCAAAAGACACATCTCCCATTCACCAGCAAAATGTCACAAGTGTGGTCAAGTAGTACAGCACCAACCTTGGGCAGGAATACAGCAGCATTAAACACTACATAGTATCTATATCCTTAGTGCCTTTTAAACACACGGCATTGTTTACTGAGAAGCTATTTGTTAACTTCAGTCTATAATGTCATTCATCATTGAGTATTCCCACTGAAACATCAATTCATGGGTAATTTCAGCAGTTATTATTTATTATGAACCAATAGAGGCTTGTTGATAGATGATAAAGATGGGGCCACCAGCCTGGCCTTTAGGAAGGCCCTGTACACAGGTAGAGTGCTAGGCTGGCTCTCTTTATTCAATACTCTGAACTTTCAGGAAGCCACACCTACTAGATGCAGTGCTCTTCCAGGCTCCATGGCAAAATAAGAAATGCTAGCTATGAAGAATCCTGCCAGACTCTGTGTGTGTGTGTGTGTGTGTGTGTGTGTGTGTGTGTGTGTGTGTGTGTGTGTGTGTGTGTGTGTGTGTGTGTGTGTGTACTCATTTTTAAATTAGGCAAATTCTCCAGATTCTAGTCTAAAACCACTGAGCCCAACCTACTTTTGGACAAACATTTTCAAAGGAAAAACATTATCCATCACTGGTTCTCATAATTACAGTGTTTTTGGCTAACTATCAGTTTCTGTCTGAACATAATACCTGGAACGTTCGTACCAAAGATTGCCTGTAAGCAGAGATCAGTACCAGCAGGAGTCCCTGATGGGCTATTTGTGAGTCTGTCAGAGGAAATCCTAGCTGAGCCCAGAACCATGCATGGCCCGACATCCAGTTAGAGGAAGAAAGCTTGGTCCAATGTGATCTACCTAGAAGAAGATGTTACTGCTTGGTGTCACAGAACCAAAGGAGATGTGCAGATTAGGCCTGCTATCAAGGGTGATCCTGGAGTTCTTTGGTGAGACCTTCTGAGATGCTGTCACATCATAACTATGCCTTTGACAAATGTCACAAGCCTACCAATGTCACAATTTCTGTTCTATCTAGCTCTTCTGGATAGTATGCCCTACATTTTTGGACGATTCCTCTCTGTCATATGGTACTTCACTCACCCAGTGCCAAACAGATGCCTTATAAAAGTAGCCTTCGAAGATGATGACATTTTTATTTGACTTGTGCTATGCTTAGCAAGTCACTATGGGAATCTCGGGCGTGTGATAAAAGCTTTCAGAGGATGATACTGATTTTCAGTAGACAGTATCATAAAAAATTCACCAGCAGAGGAAAGTCCAAGATACATTTTAAACAAAAAAGTGCTTAAATGACAGTGAAAGTCAAGAGGTAGCATTGTGGATGTGCATTTCAGGCATAGTTTTTTGAGCCATTGAAAAGCCATTAGCTGACCTATCACCCACCCATCACTGGAGAAGGCAAATTCCAGATGTGGAATTCCAGATGAAGGAATAATGACTGGGGTTTTGCATCCCGGTTGTCTGTGACCTCTGACCCCATCAGTCTGCTGTGATTTTCTCTATGTGTTACCTTGGTTACTAAGCTTGCACCGGGTCCCCAGGCTCCAGTGCTTTTGCAGCTCAAGGCATTCAGACCAGCATGTGCACAGCACTTTCATGACCTGCAGGGGGCAGCACTATTTACACTTGAGGGCATGGAGTCCTCAGGCCTTATTTGTCTTTTAACACTGATAAATATTAAGATGCTGGTGAAACTCTTAAAATAACCAGTGGAAGACAGAAAAAAAAAGAATAGATCCTGTAGAATCTACAATTTTACCATTCGCTCTCTTTTTATAACTATGGGAATATATTTGAACATTTTTGTGGGGGAGGTTGGTCATGGGGCTTGAATTCAAGGCCTGGGCATTGTCACTGAGCTTTTCTGTTCAAGGCTAGAGCTCTACTACTTTGAGTCACAGCTCTACTTCTGGTTTTTTTGAGGGTTGAGATAAGAGTCTCACAGCCTTTCCTGCCCAGATGGCTTTGGATCATGATCCTCAGATGTCAGCCTCTGAGTAGCTAGGATTATAGGCATGAACCCCCAGCACCCAGCCTATTTTAACTTTTGATTGCTCCTATTTTTTCCTTTCTTCCTTCCTTCACTTCTTTATTTTCTTTTTCTTTCTCTTTCCATCTCTCTCTTTCTCCCCTTCCTTCCCTTTTTTCCTTCCTTCCTTCCTTCCTTCCTTCCTTCCTTCCTTCCTTCCTTCCTTCCTTCCTTCTCTCTTTCTCTCTCTCTTTCTTTCTTATGCTAGTATTGAGGCTTGAACACAGAACCTCATACTTTTGTTAGCTTTTTCAGTCAAGGTTGGTACTACCACTTGAGCCATGCCTTCAAGTCTGGTTCTTTGCTGGTTAACTGAAGGTAAGAATCTCATGGATTTCCCTGTCTGGGCTAGCTTTGAGCTGGATTCTCAGATCTCAGCCTCCTAAATAGCTAGGATTACAGGGATGAGCCACTGGAGCCTGGCTTTAATTGTTCTCTGTGTAATTCCAGAAGGGAAAGGTATGTGGAAAATTTAGGTCAGAGACTGGAGAACCACTGCAGTCTTTATTAACAGCAAGAGAAACAACTCATCTACCTCAAATCTGTTCATTTCACCTGTTCAAAGCAGCACAGGCTGATCCTCAACAAGTTTCTAGGAAGCTGCACTGATAGGAAAACGAAGCTCACCCAGGGTTTCCAGCCCACAGGAAAGGAAGCAAGGTAGGAATTCTTGGGAAATCATATATGTTCTGTAAGCATTTCATACCATAAAAGTTATTTATGACTCCTTTGGGCCACACAAGTTTCTAAAAGCAACTATCTTAGCCTTGTAGAACTTTGATGATTTTTGCTTTCCCAGTGGAAGAGGTTCTGAATTACTTTTTCTTTCTTTCATATCCAATGGTCTGATAGTTTTGGCCTAAGAATTCAAAACAAACCACAAAAATCACACTTTCAACTTCTGGTTATCCAGGGTATGAACAACATGTTTGTGAATTGGTTTTCAGGCCATAGTGTCTCTCTCTCTCTCTCTCTCTCTCTCTCTCTCTCTCTCTCTCTCTCTCTCTCTCTCTCTCTCTCTCTCTCTCTCATAAGTCTGAACCCACAGTAAGGTGAATGAAAAGATGTTGAAAGGGAATAGAATCATTATTTAAAATTTATGGGACTAGGGCTTGAATTCAAGGCTTGCAGCTCTCACTTTGTATTTTTGCTCTACCGTTTGAGCCGTACCTGAAGTTTTGGCTCTTGGTTGGTTAATTAGAAATAAGAGTCTCTTGGAATTGTCCCAGGCTAGCTTCAAACTGGAATATTCATATTCATAGTTAGGATTATTAGGGTGAGCCACCAATGTTCAGTGAGAAATGTCCATTTTCAAGATCTTAGCATCATTGTCTGTGACTAAGAACTGTCTATGTGATAGGATGTCATCAAACTACTCTTTAATGATCATTTGAAAATTTCCAGAATGTTTAGTCAGAGGCAACAAAAAAAATCCCAGAAAAACTTCCTTTACCTTCTCTATTCTCTGTCTCTGTCTCTCTGTCCCCCCCTCTCTATTCTCTCTCTGTGAGAACACTTACTAGGACTATAAAGACCACAATGAGACTATTGACAAATGAAATAGTGAATATCCACTGATGGATTATTTGTGGCAAATTTAAAATCACAGGTTGACTTCCTGTTCTTGGAATACTTTCAAACCACTAACTTACTTCTCCACCCTAAGTCAAAGAATAAGAATTCATTTCAATATAGTCCAAGAAAAACACAGTCACAGATCATAATGCAAGAATAACTTTTGCTAATTCAAGACTCTAGGTGATTTTTTTCATTATTGGTCATGTTCCATGTTGGAAGCAACTTTGTGAAAGTGGACAAATGAGTTTACAAAAATTTCCGAATCTTTCACTGGGAGAGTAGAAAGGTTTAGGAGGGGGTCATTATTGGTTTCTCCCTTTAGGAAGCCATGCAACTCTATAAATTCTTTACTTCTTAGTTTAGCACTAAGAACTGGATCATTTTTCAATGTGTAGTAAGTGTAAGGATGCGGGTTTGATTTAAGAAACAGAAAAATAAAGGAGGTGTTGGTATAAAACTTTTTTCTTCTAAAGAGCAACCGGAGTTTTATAGCATTCCAATGGAGAATTCTCAGCAGTTGTAGACCACTAGGCAGAGGGCGTCCAAGATCTTTCTAACATTTGGTTCAGGGCCATTTCCTGTAGCAGGAGTCTATATTTGACAGTATACATAAGCCATTTGGTCTTATAGGAGACTGAAAAAAAAGGAGACTTGTTGGATCTAGAAATCTATATTATTAACATTCAGAATTTGGAGATTTAAGAAACTGATTGACCTGGAAGCAAATACATCAAGAAACAACCCTTCAACTCTCTCGGTGTTTCCCTGTGCCAGTGGGAAGCACACGGTTATTAGCCTTGAGTGCTGAGCCTCCCCAGACTTTCTGCAGCTAGAACTGTACTTCCATGTAATTTGGTTCCTTTGTAATTCTCAATATTTTAAGGTACATTTATAAGTATTCTGAAAAGAAGTTGGTAGGCAGTGCTAAATGTTGAGGTTGAGGTGTTCAAGACAAAAGAGATGAAAATCGAGGAGTTCCGGGAAGATGGCGGAGGAGAAGCTGGAATCTGAACAAGCTCTCGCATAGAAAGCAGTTTTAGAGTTCCAGTGAAGAGTCCTAAGCCAGAGAATCACACCAAGTGTGCCATCACAGGACAGAGAGTTAGACAAGAGAGGGGAAGCCAAGGCAAAAAGACACATCTGAGCGCCTGCCAGCAGCCGCCGCGGCGGCGGCAGGGTCGCGGCGGAGTCCGCAGCCCGGGCCATAACTGAGCGCTCACACAGTCTGGGACGAAGGAGCCAGATGCAGCGGGCGAGCGGATTCTACTCAACACCAGCAAGAACCGACTAGGAGCGGACATCTTCATCCTGCAGTTCGCAGACCAGAGACGACCCAGGATCCAAGACTCGACGTGAGTAGAAGCCCAATGTCCTCACTCCTTCTCAGGGAGCAGAGGAGGGAAGGCCACCCCTCCCCCCCCAGCACCGGTGATCTCCATCTTGGATACCGACAAAGCTCGGAGGAGCTGCTAGCTCCAACCCAGGCCTTGGAATAAAACGAGTCATTTAGCAGGTCACAAGAACTTAATGGCGAAGTGACCTGCCAGACTCAGCTCCATCCAGGGAAAAGTCACCCAGCTCAGGCACCAGCCATTGGAGTGGCTTTTCTCACTGGGTAACCAGAGCTAGAGGCTGCCCCTCCCTCTAGCAGCCTCCACAATCAATTGAAAAACAGAAACCCTGAGAACGGTTCCAGGCTGGGCTCTGTGTTAGCCCCAGGAAAAAGCTACTGATTGTTGAAAGGCCTCAACCCTGCCCAGAACCTAGCCTCACCACTGCATCTCCCTCTTTTGTGATTCTCAAAGCAGATCACCCTCCCAGTAAACTAATCTGGGAGGGGGATCTCAAAATCTTGGGTAAAGCAGAGCATTTTTCTGCCTGTTCGAACAAACTGACTTAAGAAACCAATCAAGCCACAGGACCTCAAGCTGACCAGAGACTCCAACAAGAGGCTGGTTACAGACAAAAGGGAGATACAGGATTCTTCCCACCCCTCCCAAAAAAAAATCAAAAAAAAAATCAAAGAACTTTTTTTTTTCTTCCTCTTCTTTTCTTTTTTTTTCTTTTTTTCTTTTTTTTTGGTACCTTTTATATATATAATTTTTTTTCCTTTTCTAAAAATTTTATTAATCTTTAATTTTTGCCTTTTTTGGAAAAATAATTGTTTTCCAGTAACTTTTTTTTCCTCTTATAATTTTTATTTTAGGAACACATGAATGTGCGTTTTCCTTTCTTTTCTTCTTTCTCTTTTTCTTTCTTTCTTAACTATCTTTTTGTTTTTTTGTCTAGCTCTACTGAACTTCTGATCTTTTTTCTCCCTTTCTAATCCTTTTCACCTTTTCTTCTCTTTTGATCTTCTGTATATGACTTAACTCTTGTCCTGCACATCCTCAGATAAACCCGTAGTTAACTAGTAGACCCTATCCCCCATTGTGTACACACTTAATCCACAAATTTATTACTCAATTCAAAACCTCTGAGACTTAAATTCCTTAACAGCAGTACTACCTCTTTATACCTATATAATATTTTAAGCATTTTTTTAAGTTTTTCACTTCTCCTCTATGTCCCTACCCTTCTATTAATATACTCACATTCCTCTCTAAATAGATGGTCTTTTAATCTCCATAATAATATTAATTTTTACGTTTCTATTTTTTTCTGGTCTCTTTTCATTTCCCTTTCCCATTCTTCTTTTTCTCTCTCTCTCTACATGCATCCTACCCAACCTATTTCCTGCATTGGGATTAGGACATAGTTAACTCTCCCTGTGCCTCCCCACACCAATCTATTCCTATTTTTTACCCACATCTCTCCCTAACCCTAATAATTTCTGGTTTTCCAAATTCTTCTCTGCGGTTTGAAGCCCATTAACATATAGTTGTTTGATGTTGAATAGATGTATCTGTTGAACTAGATTGTATCTGTAGACTATTGACTGTACAAATGCAAACTTTCATTGATGGTTGCCTTAAAATAGTGTTCTAGCACAAAACTGGTGCTATTTTCATCTCAAATGGGCAGAGTAAGCCGAAAAAACACTAGAAAAATGGCAAATCCGGATATCTCAAGTCCCAATCTTGATAATCAGGGGTCAGAACAGATAATGAGGAGAGTTCCCAAATAGCTCTACAAACACTGCTGGCAAACATGATAAATGAGAAGTTTGACAACTTACAAAGGACTCTGTATGAGCGTGAAAGGGAGAGAGAGGAGGCATCCCAAAAGCTTATACAGGAATATCATAAGCGTGAGGAAGCTACTCAAAAACTGATACAGGATTTGCGTGAACAACTTGAGAATACTCAAAGAGAAAGGGAGGAATGGCGTGAGCAGGCTGAGAACACTCAAAGAGAACTGCAGGAATCCCACGAACGAGAGGAAAGAGAACTACAGGAATCCCATGAACGGGAAGAAGCTAATCAAAGAGTAATACAGGAATTGAGAGACCAGGTAGAGAATACACAAAGATCACTAAAGGCATTCGTGGAATCCATTAACAAAGAGCTGAAGGAAGTTAGGGAGACCACAAAGGGAATGCTGAATGGAACCCAACAGAAGGAATGGGAGTCCAAAGAAACCATAACCAATCAACTAAGTGATTTGAGAACAAACACTGAACACCAAATTAAAGGAAGTAAAGAAATTCATACAAGACCTAAAACAGAGCTTCAACAAAGAACTTGAAGCCATCAAAGCTGATCAACTAGAAGGAAAAGAGATAAAAAACAAAGTAGAGTCTTGACAGCAGGTTAGACCATGCAGAAGATCGAATCTCAGGGATTGAAGACAGCCTAGATATTATAGAGAAAGAACATACAACCATCCAAGACAAGTCCAAGAAATATGATAGATCTATCCAACACCTGGAAGACAAAATCAGAAGGCCTAATCTAAGGATAATGGGTATAGAGGAGCACCTAGAAACAGAAGTTAATGGTCTAGGAAATTTGTTTAACAGGATCCTAGCAGAGAACTTCCCAAACATACAAAAAGATAGGCCTATTCAGATACAAGAAGCTTTTAGAACCCCAAATAGACCAGACCAGAATAGGACATCCCACCGTCACATTATAATCCACACAGGATCAACTCAGACCAAGGAAAACATCCTTAAAGCTGTCAAGGAGAAAAGGGTAATTACCTATAAAGGGAAACCAATTAGAATCACCTCAGATTTCTCAGCAGAGACAATCAAAGCAAGAAGAGCCTGGAATGACATATGCCATGCCCTAAAAACAAACAACTATCAACCAAGAATACTGTACCCAGCTAAACTCTCCTTCATAACTGAAGGCCAAATAAAAACCTTCCATAGCAAAGAAAAATTGAAACAATACATCTCCACCAAACCAGCCCTACAAAAGATTCTTAAAGATGTCCTACACATAGAAAACCAACAAGACCGCAACAAAGGCCAAGAAACTGCACCCAAACTGAGAATCCAAGAACCATAGGAAGAACCCAGTTTTTGCAGTCCCCAAGAAGGTAGATAACATGGCAGGAACTCCCAAATACCTCTCAGTCCTATCTCTTAACGTTAACGGACTGAACTCTCCAATTAAGCGACATAGACTGTCTAGTTGGATTAAAAAACAAGACCCTTCTATCTGCTGCCTGCAGGAGTCACATCTTGCCCGTAAAAACAAACACATTTTCAAAGTTAAAGGCTGGAATAAAATCTACCAAGCAAACGGCCCCCATAAACAGGCGGGAGTTGCAATCCTAATATCAGATAAAATAGACTTCAAATTAAAATTCGTGAGAAGAGATAAAGAAGGTCGCTACATACTAATTAAAGGATCTCTCCTTCAGGAGGATATTACAATTCTAAATATCTATTCGCCAAACAATGGAGCACCCAAATTTATCAAAGAAACACTACTTTCCCTCAAATCCCATATAGATCCAAAGACATTAATTGTTGGGGATTTTAACACACCACTCTCCCCACTAGATAGATCAACTCGGCAAAAACTCAACAGAGAAACCGCAGATCTAAACAACTGCATAGATCAACTAGACTTAACAGACATCTACCGAACATTTCACCCAGCAGCATCAGAATACACGTTTTTCTCAGCAGCACATGGAACGTTTTCTAAAATAGACCACATTTTAGGCCACAAAGCAAACTTGTCTAAACTCAGAAACATTGAAGTTATACCTTGCATTCTCTCTGACCACAAGGGAATAAAATTAGAACTCAACACCAAAAGCCACCAAAGAAAGTCCGGTATCACATGGAGGCTGAACAACACACTGCTGAACCAAGAGTGGGTCATGGAAGAGATTAGAAAGGAAATTCAAATGTTCATGCTATTCAACAAAAATGAACACACAAATTACCAGCTCCTCTGGGACACAGCAAAGGCAGTACTCAGAGGCAAGTTTATAGCTCTGAGCTCCTACATCAACAAATTGGAGAGATCTGAAACTAGCAATTTAATGACACATCTAAACCTCCTTGAAAAAGAGCAGCAAGATAAACCCCAATCCAGTAGACGGAAAGAAATAATCAAAATTAAATCAGAATTAAATGAATTAGAATCCAAAAAAACTATAGAAAGAATCAACAAAACAAAGAGTTGGTTCTTCGAAAAACTTAACAAAATTGACAGACCCTTAGCAAATCTTATCAGAAAAAGAAGAGAACACACCCAAATTAATAAACTCAGAGATGAGAATGGAAACATCACCACAGAAACAACCAAGATTCAGAACATTATAAGGGAATACTTCTCAAAACTTTATGCTAATAAGTTTGAGAACTTGACAGAAATGGACCTCTTCCTAGCAAATATTGACATGCCAAAACTAAACCAAGATGAGTTAAACTATCTTAACAGGCCCATATCAAGCACTGAAATAGAAACAGCAATAAGAGACCTCCCAGCTAAGAAAAGTCCAGGACCAGATGGTTTTACAGCGGAATTTTACAAGGCCTTCAAAGCAGAGCTCACACCAATACTCCTCCAACTCTTCAATGAAATTGAAAGAGAAAGCTCACTACCCAACACATTCTATGAAGCCATCATAACCCTCATCCCAAAACCAGGCAGGGACTCATCAAAGAAAGAGAACTATAGACCCATTTCTTTGATGAACATTGATGCAAAACTTCTCAACAAAATTTTGGCCAATCGACTCCAACAATTCATCCAAAAAATCATACACCATGATCAAACAGGATTCATTTCAGGGATGCAAAGCTGGTTCAATATACGCAAATCAATTAATATTATTCATCACATCAACAGGAGCAAGAATAAGAACCACATGGTTATCTCAATAGATGCAGAAAAAGCATTCGACAAGATCCAACACCCCTTCATGATGAAGGTTTTGGAAAAATTAGGAATCCATGGAACATTCCTCAATACAATAAAGGCTGTATATGACAAACCTACAGCCAGCATTATACTCAATGGTGAAAAACTAAAGCCATTTCCTCTTAACTCAGGAACAAGACAAGGATGCCCACTTTCTCCACTTCTCTTCAATCTAGTATTAGAATGCCTAGCTACAGCAATAAGACAAGATGCAGACATAAAGGGGATCCAAATAGGGAAAGAAGAAATAAAACTCTTCCTCTTTGCAGATGACATGATCTTGTACTTAAAGAATCCCATAGACTCCACTCCCAAATTACTCAAGCTGATTCAAAACTTTGGCAAAGTAGCAGGTTATAAAATTAACCCCCAAAAATCAATGGCTTTTCTGTATGCCAACAATGAGAAAAGTGTGGCTGAAATTAGGAAAGCAACTCCATTTGTAATAGCCCCACAAAAAATAAAATACCTAGGAATTAACTTAACTAAAGAAGTGAAGGACCTCTATGATGAAAACTTTAAAATCTTGAAAAAGGAAATCAACACAGAACTAAAAAAATGGCAAAGCCTCCCTTGCTCCTGGATTGGAAAGATTAACATCGTGAAAATGGCAATACTTCCCAAGGCTATCTACAAATTCAACGCAATACCTATCAAAATTCCAACCTCATTCTTCAAGGAAATAGAAGAGGCAATCCAAAAATTCATATGGAACAATAAAAGACCCCGAATAGCAAAAACGCTCCTCAACGGAAAGAACACTGCTGGAGGAATATCAATACCAAATTTCAAACTCTACTATAAAGCCATAGTAATCAAAACAGCTTGGTATTGGCATAAGAACAGACCTCAGGACCAATGGAATAGAATTGAAAACCCAGAAATGAACCTACAGACCTATAGCCATCTAATCTTCGATAAGGGAGCTAAAACAATAGAATGGAACAAAGACAGCCTCTTCAGTAAATGGTGCTGGCAAAATTGGTTAACTACATGTAGAAAACTAAAGCTAGATCCTTATATATCACCCTGCACCAGAATCAACTCCAAATGGATCAAAGACCTTGAAGTCAAAGCAGATACTCTGAAAACATTACAGGATGGAATAGGAGAAACCCTAGGTCTCCTTGGCTCAGGCCGAAATTTTTTGAATAGAGACCCGGAAACACAACAAATCAAAGAAAGGTTGGACAAATGGGATTGCATAAAGTTGCAGAGCTTCTGCAGGGCAAATGACATAGCTAGCAAGATCAATAGAAAGCCCACGGATTGGGAGAAGATCTTTATTAGCCATACAACGGACAAGGGTCTCATATCTAAAATATACTTGGAACTCAAAAAATTAAACCCCCCAACAACAAATCCTCAAAGAAACAACTGCCCAATAAATAAGTGGGCGAAAGACTTAAAGAGAAACTTCTCTGAAGAAGAAAGAAGGATGGCCAATAGACACATGAAGAAATGTTCAACATCCCTAGCCATAAAAGAAACGCAAATCAAAACAACATTGAGATATCACCTCACCCCAGTTAGAACAGCAAAAATCAAGAACTCTAACAACAACAGATGCTGGAGGGGATGTGGACAGAAAGGAACCTTACTTCATTGTTGGTGGGAATGTAAACTTGTTCAACCACTTTGGAAAGCAGTATGGAGGTTCCTCAAAAGACTTCACATAGAGCTCCCCTATGACCCAGCAATCCCACTTTTGGGCATTTACCCAAATGTTTACAAACAAGACCACACTAAAGCTACCAGCACGACTATGTTTATTGCAGCATTATTTACCATAGCTAAGATATGGAACCAACCCAGATGCCCCTCAGTAGATGAATGGATCAAGAAAATGTGGTATATATACACACTGGAATTCTATGCCTCCATCAGAAAGAATGACATTGCCCCATTTGTTAGGAAATGGAAAAACTTGGAAAAAATTATATTAAGTGAAGTAAGCCAGGCCCAAAGAAACATAGGTCCCATGGTTTCCCTTATTTGCAATATCTAGTATATGCATGAGTCAAGCAGAAAAGGTCAGATAATGTGATGTCAGGAAAAGGAACCCTTAGATATGTATTTTCATGTTTTTTTTCTTTCATGCAATGTGTTTCTAACGCATTTATAAGATTATCTCTTTGTTGCTTTGTATGTCCCTCCCCCACAGTATAACCCCTGCTTTCACTATATTTGATGTCAGTATAACTTGAGGAGGAGATGGGGAAAAACCAGTTGTTTAAGGATACAGGTGGACCTGTTGCAACAATGAGAAGTACAAGTTGTCATGTCCAAAACGAGCTTTACAACGTCGGTGCGGGGGGGGGGGGGGGAGGGGATGGGGGGAAGGAGAAGGATTGGGATTGGGGGGGAGGGGGGAGGCTGGGAAGGGACGTGAAGGGTAAACAAAAGGAGGAGGAGGCTGCAATGTTGGTAAGAAATGTACGCATTATCCTGCCCATGTAATTGTAACCCCTCTGTACAGTATGTTCACAAAAAAAAAAAAAAAAAGAGATGAAAATCTCTTTGGAAACCAAGTACCCATAGATCATGCCAATAATCCTAGCTTCTCAGGAGGCTGAGATCTGAGGGATCCTGGTTCAGATACAGCCCTGGCAGACAAATACATGAGATTTTTATCTCCAGTTAACTAGCAAAATAAAATCCCCCAAACAACAGAACAAAACAAAACATAAACAACAGAACAAGCCGAGGGAGTCTGGGAGACCCTGCTTAAGTCCCAGTACAATCTTAAACAAAGAAGAGACCACCTGGGTGTTTGGAACTTTTTTTTCTTCAACAGGAAGTCAAGATCTTTCTCCATTGTACAATATTTGCCAGTGGTAGGCCTCATTTAGACCATCCCAAAATGTCAACTAAAGAGTATTTCTTTTCCCTTCCTTCCTTTCTTCCTTCGTTCGTTCGTTCCTTCCTTCCTTCCTTCCTTCCTTTCTTTCTTTTTTGTCGGTTGTGGGGTTTGAACTCTGGGCCTGGGCGCTGTCCCTCAGCTCTTCAGCTCAAGGCTAGCACTCTACTACTTGAGCCACAGAGCCACTGAAGAGTATTTCTGAGTGTGATTTAAAAAGTTTTCCTTAAAAATCATGGGTAGCTGGGTGCCAGTGGCTCAGGCCTGTAATCCTAGTTACTCAAGAGGCTGAGATCTGAGGATCACAGATTGAAGCCAACCCTGGTAGAAAAATCTGTGAGATTCTCATCTCCAATAAACTACTTAGAAAAAGCCAGAGTGGTGCTGTGGCAGAGCACTAGCCTTGTGGTAGAGCACTAGCCTTGAGCACAAAGAGGCTCAGGGTCAGTGTCCAGGCCCTGAGTTCAAACACCAGGACCAGCAATAAATAAATAAATAAATCAAAACAACAACAACAAAGGCATGGGTAAAAATTACCTTTTAAAGAGCTGGACAGCAGTCTACAACAACAACCAACGTTTTTTTTTTTTTACCCCAAAGAGAATCCAGTAGGTGGTTTAAGAACCCAAAGGAATTTCTATATTTGCCCCTTGCAGTCCTTAGAAAGTAGGGTCTACCAATCCTTAGCAGGTCCTGAGACCCTTTCAGGAGTTCACAACATCAAAACTATTTTCATAAGAATACTGGGTGGGGCTTGTCTTATGCTGGTGGTGACTGAGCAAAGCAATAGTAATACAGCAACCAGCCCATCAGTGGATATCAAGGAAGGCAGCCATCCTGTCCTAGAGATGAAGGTGCTCTTCACCACTATGCTTGCAACAGGACAAGAAATACTCATTTCTCTTAAGGAAGCTGTAGATGGGGCAGTAAAGATTACTGATTGCATGAAATCTCAATTCTTGAGCACATGTCTTTTTACTATTTGGTGAAGGGTTGTGGGAAGTTTGTAAACAGCACTGCCATTCACTCCTGGTGCTCAGGTGAGGTCCAAGAACTCACTTCCCAGAGCAACAGGTCTAACTGTAAGAAATAAAATATAAGGGTTACCAAGGAAACCAAACCTGATGGATTACTTATTAAAATAATAAACAGCTTTCACAGCAATATAGTGGTTCCAATATTTAAAATCAATTGGAATGTTGTTAGTATGAGTAACTACTCTAGGATGATGTCCATAATAGTAACTGGTAGAAAATATCTATGTCCTATGTGTGTGTGTGTGTGTGTGTGTGTGTGTGTGTGTGTGTGTGTGTGTGTGTGTGTGTGTGTGTGTGTGTGTGTGTGTGTGTGTGTGTGTGTGTGTGTGTGTGTGTGTGTGTGTGTGTGTGTGTGTGTGTGTGTGTGTACTGGTACTGGGGCTTGAACAGAGGACTTTGTGCTTGTGTTTGGCTTTTTTCAAAGGCTGGCACGTCATTACTTCAGCCCTATCTGCACTATATCTGGCTCTTGAGAGTCTCTTTAATTTGTCTGCCTGGGCTGGCTTCAAGCTGGGCTCCTCAGAACTCAGCCTCCCAAGTAGCTAGGTTTACAAACATGAGCCACTGGCACCTGGCATAAAACATCTATATTCTATTGGTGAAATTACCACATAGTGAATGATGCTGTAGTCTGTTGTCTTCATTAAAAAATGACAAAAATACTGTTAGTGGGACTATTCAGAATATATACTTTTTTTTCTTTTGGAATATATAGTTGGCAGGAATTTACCTATTAGCTTTTCAGAAGGATCTGAGGACCCATTTGAAAAACACTTGCCTGAGAAGGGTCTTGACTTAAATAGCATCCAATTATTCCTTGTCTCCTTACTTTGATTACACACTACATCCTGTCTGTTTACTTTTCTGTCCACCGGATGCCAGCTCCATGAGAGGTGGGACTTAGTCCCTCTTGATCACTGCTGTGTCAGAGCTTGGGAATCCATAACAGAAGCTCAGTGAATGACTATTGCATTTACATGGAGACTTCTCTCCTCTTACTCCTTCTAATTCATGCTTCGAACATTCTGTTGCTGACTTTTTTAAAAAATATTTATGCCTCCTAGATGTACTTTGCAGTTAGGTTCATAATTGCACCTGAGAAGCTGCTGCTTGCAAAGAACGTTCTCAATCAGTTAACACTGAGCTTCTAAACCCTGTCCTTAGCAGGTCTAGGGATTATTGGTATGTACTACTGTCTCTTACTGCCTCCCACAGGGAAAAGGCAAATGACTGAAGCACAAGCTAAAATTTCCCGCAAAATCCCTAAAGCAAAGATTTTGTGGGCTGAGATGGAAAATATGAATCTGAAAGTCTGAAAATCTGGAATTGTAATTTTATCCATGAAAACACCCTGGTATCATGTGAAAGAGATTAAACATCCAAATGGAAGCTTTACCATCCAGTGAGCCTATCACTACATGTTTTCTCTGGCAGCTCAATCTTAATACATTAATTTGCCTAATGATTCTAATTTAAAAGCAAGAAAAATCTCACTGGTATCAACTCTTTCTCCTTAAGGCATTGCATTACAAGATTAGTTTGTTACAGAAAATACAGTTAACCAAAAAGAAATAAATACAAAGCAACCACCAATCTGTCATCACTCAAAGTACTTTACAATATAAGATATAGAGGATATAAAAATATAGCAGATATGACAATATACTGGCATATAGCCCCTTTCTCTCTCTCCTTTTCCCTCTCTCTCTCTCTCTCTCTCTCTCTCTCTCTCTCTCTCTCTTTCTCTCTCTTTCTGTGATTAAGGCTTATATTTCTCACTGGGGGTTGTCTTAACTGTAATGCCAAACTCTAAATATAATGCTAAGAACAGAGGTGAAAGTCTTTGAACTATACTTATTTTTTGTATCTAAATGTGAGATATCATCACAGTTCAGTATTTTTTTTCAAGTTGGATTTTCATTGATTTAGACCTTCTGTGTAAATTATAAGAAGGGTGAAATTAAAAAATCAAAACTGCTGAATTTCTAAAGAATTCAGAAAAGCTTGTTCTTTATCGTATGAACTGAAATCTCCTCATTTGGTTGAAGAGGGGTGAAGATTGGAATGGTGTTCAGTCTCTGAGATTAGAATGAGCGATGACTGTGGCTTGGCTTTGGTGTTGAGTTCTATAGGACCCCTTCTTGGAAGAATGGATGTGGTGGCTTAAATTAACAGGGCCTCTCTGCTGGCCTGGGAAGACCCTGGAAGAGCTGGGGGTGATGTCTTCCCTCGCTCATCTGCTGTCATACTCTCCCTTGCAAGTCTGCTGTCTATAGTACAGGGGCCACGTATTGTACTCTAAATTGTTCCTCCTTTATCTGAACATGGATCAAGGTCAATCAATGGTCTCTCCTGAATTTCAGTAACAGGCTCATGAGTCATATTTTTTTCTTCAACTTTGTAGCCTTCACATTTTTTTCTTCGGCGTGATGCTCTAGCTTTCTATAAAGTCAGCCACTAAGTGTTGGCCATTTGCATTAGAGTTTGTAAAAAGCAACAGAGATTCAGGATATGGATATCTATGGTTTGGAAACAGCCTTCAACAAAAAGGCTCTAATGTTTCCAACCAGTTCACAATTCCTTATCAGTTCTTTCTTCCCAATTCTTTTTGAACCATTTAAACTTTTCCACCAGAGTTTGTATTAGGGGGTGCATATTGAAGTCAAAGAATTCCACCTCCACAGAACACCCACAGAACTCCAGAGACATCAGCTTCATGTCCATTCAAGCCATTGAAAGCTAGGATTGCATTCTTACTGGGGGGCTGATGAGGTTCCCACATGTAAGAAAGGCCATGCCAGAAGGAGCAGATGTGACTGTGAAGCTCACTTCTGGGTGCACTCATTGCTGGGAGGTGGGTGGAGAGAATCACTGGCTCTGACCTGCTACACTCAGGCATCTGGCTAACTGCAAGATACAGAGGAGAGGATGGGGGTGGGATGGGATTGGAGAGACCACATCTTTAGTAGTAAGAGGAGGTAAGCTGGAAGCTGGTGGAAATGGTGAAGTAGAATGAATGGCGGTGAAGTAGGTTCAAGAAGAGGAAGGAGCATAGGAGATTAATACATGGAATGGAACCTGCAGTTTGTAGGTATCTATAGCTTCAGATTAGAGGTCAGGAAAACTTCCTGCCCACCTTTCAGAGAACACCAGAAGAAAGAGGGCTTGAGTGTTGTGATTGGTTTTTAAATAAGTGGAATACAGCAGGGAATCAAGCTCTGCCTGGTTGCTCAATTTCAGCTTTTAGTTCTTCCTATTTCCTGTCTCACCCTTGTTGCCCCAGCAACCCTCTCTGCCTTTCATTCCTCCCCTGGGCCAAGCTCAGTGGCCCTTCCTTTGCCTGATTTCCTTGCACTCATCCCACAGGGCACAACTCAGCTGCCACCCGCTTCCAGGTTGTCTCAGGGATTCAGGGATTCAGTGTCCCCACACCTCCCATGAAACACCTTATGGTTAAAATTCTTCCTTTAAACTGAGCTCCTCCAGAGTAGGCCTCTGTCTTCTTAGGCCTCTGTCCTAAACCACACAGCCACACTTGGCATGGAGTAGATGCCCAATGCTAAAGGCTCAATGTGTGAAGACAACTCTGATGAGGGGACACACAATGAGGATGATCAAGAGGTTTGAAACAAGAGACCAAACTACAATGTACGCTCCACAGCCAACTTCACTCTTGTTCTAATTTGCCAAATTCTGGGAGAAGTGTCCGTCACATACTAAGCACTCCAAAAATTTAAAATAAGTAAATCCAGGAGAGACATTTTGCCAGGCAATGAGCTCCCCCAAAACGTTTTTCTGGAGGTACGGGCTATTCTCATGTGCCTTATATTTTCTTCAGACAGTCTCACTACTTCACTTAGGCTGGCCTCAAGCTTGGGATCCTCTTACCTCATCTTCCTGAGTGCTGAGATTATAGGCATGCACTACCATATCTAGTTTAGGGGCCTTCTTTTTTTTTTTTTTTCCTGGAAGTGTGCTTCCTTCCACAGCTTCTTGGGGACACTAGAAATAATGTTTACTACTCCACCAATTATTATCATGTTTGATGAGAACACTAAAAAGCCCAGAGTCTTCTGATGTTTTAGGGCTGCTTGGGACACAGCCCTTTTGTACAATAGCCATAGGCTTCTTGAGCAATGTCTGCTCATTCTCCTCCTCCTTGGTTGCTTTGCAGAGCCCAGATCTCAGGCACTGTAGTGAACTTGGCTCTGGAAACTTCCAGGCAGTGCACATGATTCACTAGCAGGCAGGTGAGTGTTGGGAAGACATACTACTTCCCAGAAAACTGTGAATGGCCACAGAAGCAAGTAATAGATGTTTCTGTCTCCTAGTTTGTGAATGGAAGCCGGCAGGAAGCAGAGGCACATCGTGGGCTGTAATGGATGGTGTGATGAGCGCTTACAAGGTCACTGTGTGCTCAAAGCATATTTCCCATTGGTGACTGGCAGGAGCAGATATAACTGCTTCAAGCCCCGCCTTTCCTAGTATCTCATATTCCACAGCTGTTCCCATCTGTTTGCCATCATGAAGGGAAGCATGTCTGTCAGTATCGCCTGCTACAGCACATATTTATGAGACGTGCAGGAACACAGGAAGTGTAGAACAACTACTTTCTCCATCCCTGAGCAACCCTGTTACATGATGAAGATGGCAAGAGAGAGGTTTCCTGCCTTGTGTCAACTGAGTCTCCATGGGTTTGGGCTTGCTGACGTGCAGAGCGAGGAGAGTGTGGCACACGTAGAATGCCGCTTTGAAGCTTTGCCCTGGGCTTCTCAAGTCCAAAACTTCCAAGAGAAACCTCATCCAATCCGGTGTCACCAGATCTTGACTTATCTGCTTTTATCGGTGTAGTCACATGAGTGGACTGAAAACGGCTCCCAAGTCCAGGGTCCTAGTGAGAGGCTCCTCATTTTCTTAATGTCAGGGGTGTTCAGGGTGACTTCTTAGACCTTCCCAGCCTTTCGTAGCAGAATGTCACAGAAGGGCTGGGCATGGTGGTACAAGCCTGTAATCCCACAGGTGGGAGACTGAGGCAAGCAGATCATGAGTTTGAGGACAGTGTTGAGACTCTATCTCAAAACTCACCCACCCACCCATCCATCCATCCATCCATCCATCCATCCATCCATCAAAAAAACCAATCAACTAGCCAACTAACCAACCAAACAAACAAAACTTCCAAGACCAAAAACCTAACAACAAGAAGAACAAAAACCCCCAAAAGCAAAGGAAGTCAAAGAAGGCCTCACGTCAGAAACGGGCCAGCTCCAAACCAGTTGGTCATGAAACAATTCACATTTGCCTTTGCTCTCCTAACTGAAAGCAGAGTAAAATTGTACCTCACTGGAGCTCTGGCTGGAAGCTTGTTTTTCATCTTTCTTTGGCATTGCAAGCTTGTGAATGATGAATGATTCTGCATTTATTATAATTAATCAAACTGTAGCACGAGGAAGAACAGACTGCTAGGAAAAAAACCACACCCATGGAAAAAGAACCAAGATGACATGAAAACCCAGAGATCCCAGGGAAGGACAGCAACGCTGAATTCACTCTGGCAGCAAACTGATAAAGAATACAGCCATTCTGGCGTCTGGTTCATCAAACAAGGCAGCCGCATTATAGGTGGGGGTGTGTGGGGGTGGGGGTGGGGGGAAGGAGATGGTGGTAGGAGGAAGTAATGGAATATTATTTATCTTTTTCCTTAACATTTTCTGTCATCAGACATTGGGATTTGTGCTGATTATTATTATTATTATTATTATTATTATTATTATTATTATTATTATTATTATTATTATATGCTTAAAATGACATTCTACAAGGTCTGGATCTTACAGATTATACTCTAATAGAAAGACATATGGGAATCAGTGGTAGTTGATTGCTAGAAATACAATTTTTACTCTGATTGTCTGACACCTATCAGGATCCAATTCCTATCAATTTTTATTCTTTTTTTTTTTTTTTTTTTTTTTTGGGCGGTTGTGAGGCTTGAACTCTGGGCCTGGGCGCTGTCCCTCAGCTCTTCAGCTCAAGGCGAGCTCTATACCACTTGAGCTACAGCACCACTTCCGGTTTTCTAGTGGTTTATTGGAGATAGGGGTCTCACGGTCTCTCCTGCCCGGGCTGGCTTTGAATCACGATCCTCAGATCTCAGTCTCCTGAGTAGCTAGGATTACAGGTGTGAGCCACCGGCACCCGGCTCAATTTTTATTCTTATGGTTTACATTTCTACAGATACTAACAAATACAATTGGAAAAAGTAAAGAGAAAATGATCATTCTTAGCTAAAGATAAAATTTTTATCTAGTAATAAACTATTAAAATATCTATTGACAAATACAAATATAGTCCAGTAAGTTGGCTGCATTAAAAATAATACACAGAGGTGGGTGCTGGTAGTTCATGCCTGTAATCTTAACTACTGAAGAGGCTGAAATATGAGAATTATGGTTCAAAGCCACCTGGGGCTGGAAAAACTCTGAGACTCTCTTTATACAATTAACCACCAAAAAAAAAAAAAAAAAAAAAAAAAGCTGTAAGTGGAGCCATGGCTCAAGTGGTAGAGTGCTAGCCTTGTGTAA
Organism: Dipodomys merriami; assembly: GCF_024711535.1. Classification (NCBI taxonomy): domain Eukaryota; kingdom Metazoa; phylum Chordata; class Mammalia; order Rodentia; family Heteromyidae; genus Dipodomys; species Dipodomys merriami. The sequence continues at coordinate 12,279,792 of NW_027206401.1, forward strand.
AAAAGCTCAGGGACAGAACCCAGGCCTTGAGTTCAAGACCCAGGACCAGCCGCTCCCCAATACATGTAAATTAGTAATCCTAAAAATAATATGCAAAAATTATATTAAGGATTAAATACTTAGGAATTAAGGCATGAGAACTGTGCAGAATCTAATGTGTGAAAATACAACAATGGGACCTATAGAAATTGCTTGAAGAAAGAGAAGGAGGGCCAGGGTAAGGGAGAGGCACTGGGGGCTGTGAGAATGACCGGGGTACATCGACTACCTGGGAGTAGATGATGGACTACCCCAGCAGCCACTGCACATGAACTGAGGTGGGCAGTGGAGGCAGCCAGGGTGGACCTCCGTGTTTCTTGTGAACACATGGAGAGCGCCTGCCTGATAAGGCAGTGCAGAAGGAGATGCTATCTGTCCACAGAAGAGGCCAGGACATAGGGACCAGTGCCTATCTTATAGATTTTCATGTGGCAGAGCCCAGTACTTAGAACACATCACAACAGAATAGAAAGAGAATAGTTATAATAAAGGTGGTAGAAGCCACCCTGGTAAGCTTGGTTCTAGCCTCATTTCTTCTAGCTGACAGGCTTGGAATTAATTAATCACAGCCAGTAATGGAGCCTGATTGTTTCTATGTGAGATTTCTTGATATCAAAGTTGCCCACTTTTTAGTTGAACTTGGTAACTCTCCTTTATTCATTTGATTGTGTGTGTGTGTGTGTGTGTGTGTGTGTGTGTGTGTGTGTGTGTGTGTGTGTGTGTGTGTGTGTGTGTATGCAGGTCCTGGGACTTGAACTCAGGGCCTGGGTGCTATCCCCAAGCTTGTTTGCTCAAGGCTAACATTCTACCACTTGAGCCACACCTCTACTTTTGGCTTTTTGTGGTTAATTAGAGCTAAAGTCTCACAGATTTTCTTTGCTTGGTCTGACTTTGAACTGAGGTCACCACATCTCAGCCCCTGAGTGGTTTGGGATTATGAACCTATTTCACTGGCACACAGCCTGACAACTTTTTTTTAAAACAAACTCAGCCAGAGGTGTATTGATTTTAAAAAATGGAGTGAGGGATTGATACCATGAGGGTAGAGATAGGACCCTACAAGCCATGCCAGAGTGACTTTATTTTTTTCCAGCAAGAGGAGGTAAATCTAGCTACAAGTGGTTAGATATTGATACAATTTCACTGTGTTTCTACTTTGTCATATGAAATACAGACCAGAGTTTATCCGTTAGGCAACTGGAGCTTCTTACACAGTTTTCTTTTTTCTCTTACTACAGCTGTGTTTGTGTGAAACTAAGTAGGCTCTGATTAAGTTCTTATATTCATCAGTGATTGCCTGGGTTGGGGGGTCAGAGAAACAGCATGTGTTCTAGAGGTCAGATGAGCTCCATGGAGCCCACATCTGCTCCATACTTACGCTTTTCTCAAAGATGAAGGGAAATACAACATAGGATAAAAATCAAACTTCCTACGGAGCTCCCACCAAACCACATTTACTCTATCTGTGACCAATCACAAAAGAGAATAAATTATGCTCTGGGAGTCTCATTGAGTATGAACAAGGACTATCACAATGTGTAATTGTGATTACTTTGTAACTTCCCCCCAAAATATTTAATTTTCTTCTTTTTCTTTATTTCTTTCTATTTTTCTTTCTTTTTTTTTTTTGCCCCTAGAGAAGTTTGAACTCTGAGCTTCACACTAGTTCAACTGGTGTTCTACCAATTGAACCATACCTCCAGTCTAGCTTTTTGTTGGGCTTTTTTATCCAGGCTGGTCTTGAATCACAATCCTCTGGACCTCAGGCCAATCCTCTGGGAACCACTAGTGCCTGGCACATTTACTATTCTCTACACTGAAAGCAAGCTTGCTTTTCAATTCCATTTCAGGAGATCAGGCATAAAGATCACCCCAAAGCTCAAGCAGCTGGGTGCTCTGGACTTTCTATTCTTCCATCCACACCTGGCCACCTGCTTTAATAATAACACTGACACTGTGTTCTAAGCTTTGACGTACACCTGGTGACAGCTGGCCATCTTCTCTTCTTGGTTTCTATGTTTCCTGGTCCTGTCCTACAGTTTCCAGCCATTACATCACAGCTACTTCAGTTAACAGACTCACAGACTTGTTTGGGGAGACTGTGAGCAAAGCAGGTATTTTTTCCAATTATGCACTATCTAATTCAATTTACATTTATTAGAGAAACTGCCAGCTATTTCATGTTAATATTGGCATTTTCATAAGTATTCGTAATTAGAATTCAAGCTGAGATTCCAATAAATCTCTTAGCTGTTTTACAGTTACTTTGCCTGCCTTTCAGACTTTGCAAAAATATTTTTAAGACCATGGTTGGAGGTCATTTGCCCTCGGGGGGGAATTTATACTATGTACATAAACAGTTGGGCAGAGAGAAAAATATTACAGATGGCAAAAGCAAAGCAAATTGGGGACAAGTGTAGAGGGGTGCCAGCCTCTGTAAAATAAGGTGAGGAAACAAAATACAAAATTTTAACACAGATCATTAGAGACATTCATTTTTCACTATAGGTGGAATCATATCCCACTGTTCCTTCCAATAGTTTCTGTTAGCCACACCTTTTTATTTAGCATTTCTGTCTTGGCATGAATTAGCCATGATGAATGTCACATGTCCCCTGGAAGAGATAGCAATGGATTCCAAGTGCCCTGTCACCCCAAACAAAAGGACATCCACATGCTAAAATACTTTCTTCACCAAAGTTCTGGCTCTCTGTTTTATTGCCTGAGACTTTCTGAAATGAGATCATCAATGGACCACGTGACAAATATTATCCACTTCAATCTCAGAAAAATGCCTGACTGAAAATACATAAGGTATTCATGAATACAACAGATATGGATGCTATATTACATTCTCTAATTTCTTCCTCTTTCTTCCTCCCCTCCCTCTCCCTCTCTTCCTTCCTTCCTTCCTTCCTTCCTTCCTTTCTTCCTTCCTCCCTCCCTCTCTCCCTCCCTCCCTCCTTCCTCCCTTCCTTCCTTCCTTCCTTCCTTTTGTGTCAGTAGGGCTTGAAGAGCTTAAGCCTATTAACTCAAGGCTAACTGTCTCCCACTTGAGCCACAGCTTCATTTTCCAGCTTTATAGTGGTTAACTGGAAATAAAAGTCTCACAGCCTTTCCTGCCCAGGCTGGCTTCAAACTGTGATCCTCAGATTGTGAGACACTGATGCCCGATTTTTTTCTCCTGCAACATTACAGTCTCTCTAAATTTGCCAGGGCTGCCCTTGAACTTGGAAGCCTCCTCAAATTTCTTGAATGACATTTGCATGGGCCAATGAAAAGCCTGGCACATAGAAAATGTTCTCAGGGGAAGGGAATGACAACTTTTTCCAAATGGGCAGAGGATAAGAAGGTAAGTTTCCATAAAAGATGAGGGTGTGTGTGTGTGTGTGTGTGTGTGTGTGTGTGTGTGTGTGTGTGTGTGTGTGTGTGTGTGTGTGTGTGTGTGTGTGTGTGTGTGTGTGTGTGTGTGTGTGTGTGTGTGTGTGTGTGTGTGTGTGTGTGTGTGTGTGTGTGTGTGTGATTGGAACTAGCTCCTAGTAATTCAACAACAAATGGATGTGTGATTTATTTCCCAGTAGTTCTCAGCCTTTGTTGCAAGTTACCATAGCTTCAAGGGCTTTTTGGAAAAACAACAACAACAATCCCAAAGCCCAGGCTGCACCCCAGACCAATTCAAACAGAATCTTCTGGAGTGACACTGGGGCTTCAGTGGTTTTTCAAGTAGCCACACAGAGCCTGCACCCTGGCTAACTGCCAGCCACCTGCCCCAGCTGGGTGGAGGTGCTGAGCCCCAAGGCAGCAGCAGCAGGCGGCTGGCTGACTCACAGGCTGGCTGACTCACAGTGAGGGTGGAGGGCGGGACCACAGCACAGGAGCTCAGCTGACAGGTGGCTGAGCAGGATGCACCTGGCAGGGCCCTAGCAGCTCTCGTGGTTGGCTGATGGTTCCGAAGGGACCTTACACACAGAAAGGGGGTCAGACAAACATGCCTGGGCAGCTATCAGAGGGAGCAGCATGCTGTCCCCTAAGGAGACATCTGGAGAACGATTTTCCCTCCCCCTGCTCCTCACCTCCCCCTACAGCCGAATGAGTGGCTCATGAGAGTGTAAATCTGCAGGCATATGCAATTTCTGGAGTGTGACATCTAAAGCAATTCCTCTGCTGGTCTGCAGGTCTCATCCCTACAGACTGTGCTGACCAGTGGCCCACTGGCTCTCCTTATTACTGAAGCTTAGAAGCTATGGGTCATCCATTGCTAACCAGACAACAGCAATTGCAAGTGTGTGCAACACTTGATTGGCTCCTCACCCTTGTGCACAACTGATTCTCTCACACTTGGATTGCAGTAAATCACTCATTAACGGGTATTTTTCCCCCTCCAAAAGAAGTTTCAGGATCCCATGGAAAGATGTTTTCCTTGCTTTACATTCTTTACTAATTCCATCTTTTTTTTGTAAAACTCTTAGCTTGCCAACATTACTGAGCTGGTTCTTTTCCCATGTCCATTGCGACCTTTCCTGTCTCAGAACCTTTGCATGTGCTTTTCCTTATGTCTAGATGTGCTTTGTTCTCTTGTTTCTCTACAATTCGTCTTCACTTCTCTGAATTCTAGACTTGCCAGCTCCCCCACTGCATGTCTGGAGAGTACCTTATCTCTTCACTGTAGGATGTGCTGCAGTTGCTACTGAAGGTGCATTTGTGTAGTTTGAGGTCTCTGACAGGCCTGTGAGTTTCATGAACACAGAGACATTGTGTCTATATTTGCTCAACATTTCATCTCCATTTCCTGGCCCAGTGACTGTCCACACAAAGTACTAAGGTGAAAGCTAGGTACCGGTAGCTCATGTCTATAATCCTGGCTACTGAGAGGCTGAGATCTGAGGATCATTAATTGAAGCCAGTCTAAGCAGACAAATTCACCAGACTTACTTCTCCAATTAACTAGCAAAAAGCCAAAATTGGAGGCATGGCTCAACTTGTAGAGTGCTTGCGATAAGCAAAAATGCTCATAAAATGAGAGCACAAGGCTTTGAGTTCAAGTCCCGAGTACCAACACACACACACACCAAAAAGCACCAAGTCGATATCTGTTGAGTGAATAAAATCCAGATAAATAGAAGGATGGATGGATGGACAGACGGATGTAGGAATAGCAGCAGAGAATTACATGACAAATTGTATAATTTGCTGCTTGGTTGTACAGATCAGAGGCAGGAAAGCCATGGTTTGGTGCCACTGCATGGCTGACTGGCACAGTGGAAAGCAAATGGACTCCCACTGCGGGGGGGGGGGGGGGGGGGGAGGGGAGGCTGACATGCCCAGAATCTCCGCATCCCAAAGATGCCCACACTGGACTCCATAGCACTTGGTGACTCTGTTGCCCTAGATGGCAAAGGGGACTTCAAAGCTATGAACTAGATTACGGGGCTTGAGATTAGAGATGACCTTGGGTTTTTGTGGCTGGGCCTATCTAAGCATTCCTTTAAACTCTTCCCATATGGGGTAGAGAATGAGATGGAAGAAGACTGAGATTTGAAGCCTGAATGGGACTCAACCTACCACTGATGGCATTGAAGATAGAGGAAGGGGGCCTCTCGGGAACAGACCCCAGGTGTGTGTGGGGGGGCAGTAGAAAGGGGATCTCAGTCCTGCGTTCTGTCAGCCGCTGAGTGAGAGAGGACATGGAGCTTCCTATGAGTCTCCAGAAGCGACCATGGCCCCGTAAATACCTCGATCTCAACTCAAGAAGACAGGGCCGGAGCTGTGATATCAGACTGGATAAGAGATGCCCCTTGGTGGAACCACTAGTATGTGGAATAATCGTGGCCACAACAGCAATGGAACTAACACTGGCACTTTACACACAGCTGCCAACAGGTGGGAGGCAGCCACATGGGCCCTGGGCAGTGCTTGGCCGAGTGACCAGGGGGACAAATCTGTCACCTTAGGACTTGAATGTGAGCTACAGAGAGACACGACAGGGCAGCTGTCAGTGAGTGGCTGAAAGGAGATGGACACTAGCTCTGCATCGAGGCGACTTCTAGATTTCCAGCGCCAGTTCTGGCTAAGTTGTGACCAATGCTCATCCCCTGTGGCCTGGCTCTGCCTGGTACTTCCTAGTCTCTGCTGACAGTTGTGGTTCTTTTGTCTGTACAACCATCTACATCCTCATACTGACGCGTAGCTCTCTCCCTCTTCTGGCCTGTTTCCTAAGGCAGCCTGAGTGACTACATAGTCTGATAAAACTTCCCTCATTTATGGCTTGGGCTTTGTTCCTGTTGAGCTTTGGTGAGCTTGCCTGGCTTGCTCATGAATAAGGAGAAATGGAGGGCCCTGGACACAGCTGTCACTTTCATGGGCAGCTGGCGGTGGTCCCTCCTCCTCACACAAGGCTTCAAGCTCTCCCCACCTCTCCTTTCCTCCAAACCCCCTCAGTGGTTCCCTGCTTTCCTTATCTCTCCCCTAGGCCTGGAATTTTTCTTCCCTCCCTCCCTCCCTCCTTCCCTTCTTCCTTCTCCCTCCCTTCCTCTCTCTCTCTCTCTCTCTCTCTCTCTCTCTCTCTCTCTCTCTCTCTCTCTCTCTCTCTCTCTCTCTCTCTCTCTCTCTCTCTCTCTCTCCCCCTCCTTCCAGTACTGGATTTGTGCTCTTACTCAGCTTTCTTGCTCACAGCTAGTGCTCTACCACTTGTACCACACCTCCAGTCCAGCATTTTGCTGGTTAGTTGAAGATGGAATCTCCAGGGCTTTTCTTCTCTAGCTTTCAACCTCCTTTCTCCAAGTCCCAGGCCTGACTAGGATTACAGGCATGAGCCACCTGTGCCCAGCTTTTCCTTTGTTTGCCTGGAGCCCTTCATGGGGATGCTGGATAGCTGCCAACCTCTAGAAGTGGACGTTAGTCTTAAAAACACCTGTGGTGAGCAGATGTGAAAGAATCAGGGCTCCTTTGTCCCCTGTATCTCTGGTCACGCCCATCCCCATGACTGGGCCTCTAGGCCTCTGGAGTGGGAGGGGATGGGGCTTGTATGACTTCACAACCCTGTGTCTACATGCATTCCAAGCAGATAAACAAGCGACAGATGTCAGCCAACAGGGTGGAATGGAAACGGGGGAGAAGGATGGAAGGGATGGCCTTGATCAAGTTGCTTTATTCCTATAACCTGACTTCCAGAGCTGCAACCCCTTTGTACCACTTCTTAATCATAATAAAGAATGTCTGAAAAACCCCTCTCCAGCTAATGCGAACCTAAAGAGAAACATATTTGGGCTGAGAAGGTGGCTCAGTGATAGAGTGTTTGGCTAGCATGCAAGAGGCCCTAGGTTTGATTCCTCCGCACCACAGAAGCAGAAAAAAACAGAAGTGGTGCTATGGCTCAAGTGGTAGAGTGCTAGCCTTGAGCTGAAGAGCTGAGGGACAGCACCCAGGCCCAGAGTTCATGTCCCACAACAGACCAAAAACAACAAAAGAAAAACAGAAAAGAGAAACATATTCCTGTAGGATGGGGTCTTCTGAGGCCATGTGAGACCACAGCAGGGGCAGGGCACAGCCCCGGGTCCTGGGCTGCAGACAGACTGCAGGGACCTCCCACGCCATGAGCTTCTGGAAGCTTCACCTCCCCAGCTGCCAATGAGCACCTGGAGGGTGGGGGGGAACGACTATTTTCAGGTCACAGTGAGCCAATCCCAGAGCTCAGGGGGCGGGAACATCAGTATTTAAATGGATTTTTCCTGAAGTACTTCTGCAGAGAATATTCAGTGGATTTTCCAACTACGGTGGCCCAGGCAAGGAGACTGCCACAATCCCCCGTGGACAGATAAGAAAGAGAGGCTCGGCAGACCACAGTTAAACACAGAGCCACGAGCTGGGCCATCTGAGAAGTAAGGGGGTGTTGAACCCCAAGTCCTGACCTGCATAGCCTGTTAGCCCTGCAATCTGAAGCTACATCTGAGCTAGAGCCACATCTGAGCTGGAGCTCAAGCCCTTCCTTGATTTCTGGAAACTTCTATTTGCTGAAACACTTTAAAAGCAGACAACCCAAATCCTGTATTTGTTTCCTTTGTTTAGGACAACGAACACTGTTAGGGATGAAGGCAAAGTCCTCAGGCCTCATTCACAGGATGGCTTTGACTGATGAAGACGGTGGAAATTTCCACACAGCAGCATTTCACAAGGATACTTCCAGAACGTAGGGACATCCAGGGTCCAAAGTGTTCAAGTTGATTCAAAGGCAGAGCTCTCTGGAAACGTCTGCGGCCTCTGGCTCATTTTCAGGCTTCTCTAGAATCTAGCTGAGCCAACATGATTCACTGAATTCTTTATGAATTAAGAAGCTGTAAATTACCTACCTTTTCTTTGGAACATGCATGACTTTCCGTATTTTTTTTTTTAAGCCAAGATGGATGAATAGCATGACAGAAGCCGTTTTCTCTGTGGGAAGACACCTCCTGGCCCTGCTCCTCAGGGGAAGGGGACTTCGGGAGGTGGCAGGCGTGGCTGGGGAAACGGCCCCACTTGGCAGTCTGGAGTTTGAACATGTGAAGTGGTGTCTGTGTAGGCTATTTCCTGGGAAAGTTCCCGAGCCCAGACGTTCTGGCCTTGCCCAAGTCACACGTGTGCAAGCGGAAGAATGAGAGAAATGGATCACTTTCACGGAAGCTCAGAGGCTGTGGGGTGGGTGTGGGGGGAAGGAGGGAGAGGCTTGGGCAAGTATGGGAGGGCTCGTCCTTTCCTGGAAATCATAGCAGTTGCTTCTCCTTCTGGAACATTCACTCTCACAATGAGTGTCCCGTGTGCCAGACATTCTCGGCTCTGGAGGTAAAGTGGTCTGCATTCAGCTGGACAAGGAGGCCACCTTTGGGGAGGAGCCCCAGTGCGCCTGCACTTCCACAAAGACTCCCAGATCCAAAGAGGAGGCAGTGTCCCCCCCCCCCCCCCCGCGGGGCAGACACAACGGCCCTGGACACACAGAAGGGAGCCTGGGACCTGAGCCTTGTCCCTGGGATGGCTGCTGTCCGCCCACTGCGTTCCGATGCTCCCACTGATGGAGAGAAAGATGTAGGGTCTGGTTAAATACCCATGAAGAATGGCTTGGAAAGAAACTGCAAGCGTGAGAAAGCCCAGCTGTTGGCAGAAAATATGGAGGAGAGCTGTAAGATGCGTAGCTGTCTATCTGGGAATGAATAGCTATGGAAGGTGATCCTGAGAAGAAGCCAGGCATTCTTTTCCATTAGGAAGCGACCTACCCCGGTCCAAGAGGGCACTGAGTGTCCTGGGTTCTACTTCTGCTGGGGTTTGGGCTGTCCCCACCCAGACCTGGCCTGCCCCTGTGGGGAACGGAGTGTCCTCCTCACCCCCACTGGCTCTGTGGAAGCCTGGCCTCCTTTGCCTCTTCTCATCTTTCCCATAGGGCCCTGCCTGCCCTGGGCCCGGCTCAGCTGTATGCTAAACAGCTTGGCAGGGCTCCCAGCCAAACACTGACTTAGGTTTTTGGCCACTGGATAAAGCCATAGCCTTCAGGGGAATGAGATTATGGCGTGGCACCCCAACTTCAGGCCAGCAATGTGTCAGGGTGCAGGAGGTGTGCAGAGGAGGCCCTGGTACCCTAGCCTGGACATGGAGGCTGCACAGCCCAGCCAGGTCAGCGCCCTGTCAGCCCGGGCCCCGGGACACTGGCTCCTCACAGCTGTCCTCAGCTAACAACACCCTCTTGTGAGTCACACGACCAGTACTCTAGGCTTGCCAAAGTGAAGATGGGCTGTGACAGGGGCAATTTTATTTCAAAGGACCAAGGAGATGGAATCAAATGTTCATATATATATGAAGACAGTAGGCTGTCTTCCAAATCAACAACTATCCTGTGAACAAGAACACAGTCTTCTGTCCAAGTCAGACTGCAGCAGGGTCATGAAGGACTTAAAGCAGACTCGCTCCCCGCGTCCTCCCCCCCCTCCCCTCTTCTTCTCCACTCCCCCCCTCCCCCCCTCCCCGGCCATTTCCCCTCTAACATGTTGGGGAGTTCTGCGCTCCGCTGGCTGGCTCTCGTCTGGAGAAGATACTCCTTCATCTTGCTGGGTACAATTCCAGCAGGAAAATCTCCCGGCAGTTTCTCTGGTCCCATAATCTCTGCAGTGGCCAGTGCTTCCAAAATGGTAAGACTCTGTCCCCACTACTAGATCTGTACCGACTTAAGAAAAATCAGCCAGACATACTTGCTCAAGTCTGTAAGTCTAGCTGCTTGGGCTATAAAGATTAGGAGATGGTGATACAAGGCCAGCTCAGGCATAAAAGATCAAGAGAATCCATTTCAACCAGTTAATGGGAGCAGTGGTACACACCTACTATCTCAGATATAGGGAATCACAATAGCTGGGTGCAGTTGCATATACCTGTCACCCCCAACAACAGGCGTGAGATGAGTAGGAGGTCTGAAGCCCACACCAGCCTGGGCATAAAGTAAGGCCCTATCTCAAAAATAACCAATGTAGCCCTGGTGCTGGTGGTTCATGCTGTATAATCCTAGCTACTTAGGAAGCTAAGATCTGAGGATCATGGTTCAGATCCAGCCCAGGAAAGTCTGTGAGACCCTTATCTCCAATTAATCACCAGAAAACTGAAAGTGGCAATATGGCTCAAAATGGTATAGCACTAGCCTTGAGCAGAAAAGCTTGGGGACAGCACTTAAGCCCTGAATTCAAGCCTCATGACTGATTAAAAAAATAAAATAAAATAAAATAAGGAAGTGGGAGACATGGCTGAAGTGGTAGAGCACCTGGCATGCAAGGATGAGGCAATAATTTAACCCTCAGTACTATCAAAAGAATGATGATGATGATGATGATGATGATGATGAAGAAGAAGATGATGTTGCTCAGTGACAGAACACTTGCTTGGCATGCACAAGGTCCTAAGTTTCAGCCACAAAGCAAAGAAAGAAAGAAAGGAAAAAAAACCTAAGACACTTTTTTTTCTTCGCAGTTGGTAATTCCTTGTTCTAATGACTACAGGTTATTGTCTGTGTGGATGTGGGAAGGCCGTGACAGGGAATGATTTACAGAATGGCCAAAAGAAACTTGACAGAACATATAGCATTCCCCCAACAACTGCATTCCATGTTCAAGGGCAGAATTCCTAAAACTCATTTGCCTATCTGGCTTCTCAGCATGTTCTGATCTCAGTTGGTTTCTTAGTATCAGGATCAAATCAGAACCTTGAAATGCAATTCTCACTAGACAGACTGTGATGTTTTTAAAAGAACATACGCATATATTAACCCAAACCCAACACAACAATGAAGGTCATTGTAGACAAAATTGTTCCTCTAGTAAATGGGTCTCTGCTCTGGAGACGCACTGGTCGCTAAATGAACACGCATGTTAAAGACAAAGTTGAAGGCTTTTCATATCAAATATTTAAAAATACAACATGATAAAAGCCACTTATAAGACACCATCGACATATTTCACGGAGGGTAGCTGAGCAAATACATTTTGCATTTCCTTTATCTAAAAAATGCTTGATATAATGTTTGTTCCAAAATTTAGATTCATTCAGCCTTGGGAATATTTGCATGCATATAAAAGAGGTACGTTAGAGATATAACCCAAGTCTAAGAATGGCGTTTATGCCGGTTTCATCTGCACATTGGTCATATTATACAACATTTTTAGTAGGCCCCCATATGACTGAGGCCTGACCCATCACTTAGGCATGGTACCATGTTAGTACCAGTTTCCAGCTTGGGGCAGGTATACGAGAGTGTTAGATTAAGGATGCTCACCTGTACAGAACAGAGAAGGAGGAGTTTTGCCCATTGCTACCCAGGTGCCCAGAGCTGGATGAGATGTTCAGATTTCTCAACTCTAAATCAGACATGAAAGGAATACTGAGGTGACAGTAAAGTGTTCCCAATCAGTATCTAACACTGTGAGGACACAGTGGTTTGGAGACAAGGCTGATCGTCGGGGCTAGCAGCTGTAGCTCAGGCACTGTGGACACACCCTTGAGAAGTCCCTCAGCTCTTTCTTCCCATCCTGCTTGTGTCCTACAGCCCAGGAAGGTCCAGAGAACCCTTCAAGCACTTTCAGATCTTTTCCCCCTAAACACAGAGCTCTGGGGTAATGGGCAAGGTTTTGTCCAAGTAGTATGCAACGACATGAGAAATGGAAATGACTGGGGTCGAGATGGAAAGCTCTTATGGATGTGAGAATCCCCACACAAGGTCCCGAGGAGAACAATCAATCACTGCCAAGATGGAAAGAAGCCCAAACTTGGAGTCAGAGGACCAGAAACAATGGGTTCTGGAGGTGGTGATGCTTAGGATGGAATTTCAGACACCAGGACACCTGCATGATATCCCAGAGTAAGTCCTGAGTCCTCCTAGAATCTAAAGGTCCTCATCTCAAAACCAATTCCCTGCCAGTTGTCAGAGGCTGGGATTGATTACAGGCATGTGCCACCACTCCTAGCTCAACCCTTCATTTCTTCAACCACAATCGTGCTGATCACAACTCCCAAGGAGCAATCATTTCTTCTCTGGAGCCTGAAAACTTAGCATTAAAGACAAACTGAGCAAAGCAAATCAGAAAATCGGTTGAGAAAGTGTTGTAGGTCATCTAAGTTCTTCATAGACGGCAGGTGGAAGGGAGCTCCTTGGACTGGATTTACCAACCTAGATCCATGGAGAGACCATCTGTGTCATGCAGTAGGACTTACCAGATAGCGTTCTTCCTGCCTCATGCTCGGGGTCCGGATCATGTGATTCTGTTCCCCTCTCCAGTCTCCAAAGCGACGGAAAAAGTAGTTAGAGAGGAACCGGCTGACAGGGTCTCTGATGATGTTGATGTAGACGGGCTGGTCTCCTCCAAACCTAACACATAGAGGCACACAGACAGACAGGGAATGTCATTACAGTGTGGAGCATCTAGAGGAAAAGAAGGCCTAGTGGACAAGGTTTCCCTCTAGGTAACAAATGATTCTGGCAGTACCCTGTCTGCTGCAGTGTCCATGAGCACTTTAATGAATGAACAACCGTGTTTCCTGATGGACTCTTATTATTATGACCATGTAGGAAGAGGAAATGGTGACCTTTGACCCAGGCACCCACTGAGAGGCCCATCTAACGGTGTGGTGCTATTGGTCAGCACTAAGTTAGTGGTGGTGGGTTAGTTGTGGTGGTGGGTTTTTTTTTTTTTTTAACCAGGCTTAGGTTTGTTGAGGGCAGCGCTACACTGCTTGACCTTGTAGTTGACTCTCGGTGAATATGTCAATTGACTGGTCAATTGGGCAGGTCAATTAGTGATACCGCCCTCCTCCACTGTGAGACACACAGTCCCAGCTAAGGTGCTGTGAGTAGATTGGCAACAGCCAGCTATACTGAACACTCACTTCGGCTTTCCCTTCATAGTTCATGGACATGGCTGTCTCCCTACAGCTCCATGGTGTAGAAACCATAATTGCCCCCATGTATACCTAGGGAAATGGAGGCAGGGGGAGGCTGAATCTGATGCCGTTGTACCAGATCATAAACCCACGTGAGCTGGCTCCCGAGTCAGGACTCTGAGCCATAGGAGGAAAATTCCAGAACTGAGGAAAGTGATGATGTGAGGGATACCAGGAATGAAAACAAAAGTCATTATGCTGGGCCCCCAGTGACAGAAAGTGGGTGTGAAAGGAGACCATTTTCATCCCTTCCACAAGGGGATTAAATAATGCACCAGAGCCAGATTTTTCCACCACAAAGCCAGGACACCCGTCTGAGCTTGAAGGGCCTCTTCCCTTCCTTTTTAAACTCCTTGAAAGCAGCAAGGGGAGAGGACAGAGGTCATGAGGTGACCCTCTCCCCGGTGTACTCTAGGATCCTCTGCCTATCTGATTTGTGGGTACCCTGACTTTTGTCCTGGGGTCAGAATATGCTCAGAAAAAAAAAGATAGATCCAGTGCTTGTTTCTCTACCTGGTAGACTGTTCACCTCTCAAAATCCAGCCCCAAGTCACAGTCACCTCTTCAACCATCAACTCCAGCATTCTACCTGTCCTTTGCTCCTCTACGCCCTGAGCCCTTCTTCCTTACAGATTGTGTTGCTGGGGCCAGGAAGTATGTGATACAGCAGAGTGTGTGTGGCCCACAGTAGGTGCTTGACAAGAGGTAAATGGATGCACAAATGGAGGCCTGGGAGAATATATCCAGCTGTCATGTTTCTGCCAGGGTCAGGGGCTGTGCTGTCAGAGGAAAGTCAATACAACAAGCCACCGATGCTTTTTCGTGCATTAATTTGTATAATGTGGTACCCAGGTTATTGCATTTTTAAAAGAGGATCTTGAGAGCAGATTCTAAAGGAACGGGTTGGACATGGATTTCAAGCACTGGGCCACGTGCATGGCTTTCTGCACCAGGAAGACACATGGCTCATGAGTCGTGGCAGCCTTACCACTGTGAATCTTGTCAGTCCCCAGATGACACTCAGGCTATGGGAGGAATAACCACTGTCTTCCAAGTTGGCAGTATCCATCACCCCCTAACCACCACATGCATCCTACATTCAGCATCCTCTTTTAATTAAATTGTGTTTCATAGCTATGATAAACAGCAACTGAAGTAGTTGCTGGGGGCCTAGGAAAACAAAACGTGCATGCCAAATGCGAGTTCCAGTTCTGTCCTCCAAAGTCACATTGTGTTTTGACAGACCTCAACTTTATTATGGGCGAAGAACCATCGCCAGTAACCATCAGTGGAACTTCCTAGTTGAGGGAACCCCCACATGACTCCCACTAGGAAACAGTTCTCAGCTTGTCCATTACCATGACACTATAGACATGAGGGATGATGGGCTTCTTGAGGATATGACTTGTTCCTACTTTTATATCAAAACTGAGTGCCAAAAAAGCCAGGTGCCGGTGGCTCACACCTGCTAATCCTAGCTACTCAGGAGGCTGAGATCTGAGGATCGAGGTTCAAAGCCAGCCCAGGCAGGAAAGTCTGTGAGACTCTTATCTGTAACCTCCAATTAACCACCAGAAAACCGAAAGTGGGGCTGTGGCTCAACTGGTAGAGCGCTTGCCTTGAGCTGAAGAGCTCGGGCACAGCGCCCAGGCCCAGAGTTCAAGCCCTGTGACTGACAAAAACAAAAACAAAACCCAAAAACCTGAATGCCAGAGGTCACAGAAAAAATTTCCCAAAAAAGAAGTTTTAGATGACTTATAAACTCAGATCAGATGGTATAAGAGCCTCTCTGGAGAAACTTCTAACCATGAAAGAAGTGTCTATTCCTTTCCCTTTCCAGAGAGTGAATCCTTTTGGAAGTGGCTAATCTTCCCTTTTCATAATACGTTTGGGCTGTCAACCCTTGGTCATTTGGGCATACATAGCTTCCTCATGATCGGGCAAAGCCCAGGTACATGTCAATGGCACCTAAGATGCCAGGATACCACGGTGCTACACCAGAGAACATTGCTGTGCGCATCGCCCACCCCACCCATCTCCACATTTCCATTAATCTGCCCCCAGGAAACAATGAGAATCCTTCTCTCTTCACCCTCCGGGAAGCAGGGATTTCCCTTGTGCAGCTAACTTGCTTTACAAGAAGAAAAGTGTGCCGATCTGGAGGTCTAAGGCTTTGATGTTTGTCAGCCAGTGAAGAAGATACTCTGAAGTGTGGGAGGGGCCATCTAAAGAGGAGGATGTGGTAGTCTGGGGACAGTGAGGGGCTGTCTGAAGGAGAAGGGTAGGGGCAGTTCATGAATGGTCTTTTGCTAGAAGCCAGTCACAGTAACTGGAGTTTTGTAAGTATTGGGCACCGGTGGGGCCCAGACACAGAAGTCATCCTCCATCCTCAGATCCTGAGCAGTAAGACAGGACCAGGAGAGCTCACAAGACAGGAGCACAGGAGACAGAACCAAATTCAGGTCTCTGGTGAGTCCTGAGGAGATGCAGCAGCATTTGAGGGGAGAAATGGAGGCAAATGAGGCAAAAGGAATCGATGGCTGGCCCCTTGCAGGTATGGTACCTGCTCAGGGAGGATGAGGGAGGTACAGCAGGAAGTAAACCACTGTCAAGGAGCAGCAGGAAATAAACAATACAGTATTTATTCAAAGAGAGCTTCTAGATTCTTTTCCTCTCTGATGGGCTACTCCTGTGGTTACAGAGACCCCAGGAAGGGAGCATCCCTGTGGGAAGCATAGTGAGGTAGACATTGAAAGAGTAAACTAATTAAAAAAAAAAAAAGCTCTCCTCTTGAAATCAAACTCTCAGCTCTGTTTAAGAAGGTGAAAGTGTTATACAGGATTGTGAGATGCAGAGAAGCCACATTTTGGGAAGTTGAATCAGATTCTTTATTAGAAAGCCGGCTACTGGGAACAGACACATCTTACCCCCCCCCCCCCTCCGAAACTTGCAGTCTGCAATGCACTTGATACCGTTAGGAAACTGAGCCACGAGAATAGTAAAGACAGAGCTTAAAAGCAATCTCAATAAGCCAGATCAACTCTAATGGAGAGTAGAAGAGGGAAACCATGGTGGGTGACCTGAGGAGAGTCAGGAGACATGAGGCATGGTGCAGTAGCGGCAGAGGTGGAGGAGCTTAAATAGGATCGTGGTCAAGGGGCAGGGTCACAGGGAGATGGAGAGTTCAAAAAGTCTCGAGAGTTCATGGTACAGGTCTGGCAGATCTGGGAACTTATTGTCCAAGTCCCTGCCCCATCAGCTTCTAGTTCAAAAGCCTATTACCTTTGGGTGGGGGTTGGGGAAGTGGATTTCACTTCTAAGAGTTTTCAGAAAGTCTCCATTACCCACCAAGATGCCAAGATGGCACCAGTCAGACCCAGTATTTCTATTTCAAAAGCTGCATTAAGTAAGCGCTAATCTCAATTTTTATTGTGGCATCTGCGTCCAAGTTTGAGGCATCTGTCTTGGTTCTGAAAGAATTCAAGGGCACAGAATCACAAGGCACCACGTTGCTAATGAGACTCCCAACACAAGGCCACAGTCTGAACCAAATTGAATTATGCAAATGATGAGATCTGATTTGTTTGCTTCAGTAACCCCAGCAGAGGGCAACTTTGTTCACTGTCAGCCATTAGGGCTTCACTTGAAAGGAGAGAAAGTATCAAAACACCTCTCCTTAGACATGGCGCCCCAACTGCTTCCCGCTGAGTGACTTTTCATGTTTTTGTTTTAACAAGTTAGTCTTGGCATTGGGGTTTCTCAACTGAGATGAGAAAACAGAAGTAGAAGCAGGGAAGGGGGAGGGAACATGAGTAAAAAGGAAGGAGGATGGGGAAAAAGGCGAAGAGGAGTTTGAAGCTGTTTAGCACAGTGACAGCACTACGCCTATGGTTCAGTTGGACTATTTTGATAGCATCAGGCTCCAAGGTAGGGCTTCTTAAGATTTTTCCCAGCAAGAGCCTAGTTAACCTGTAAAAAACATCATCTTAACCCCTCCCCCACCCAGAAAAACGCAAATAACCCATGATGGGAAGAGGGCAGAAGGTGCCTTGAGGCTGCCCGAGTCTTTCCAGTTGGACACTCTAGCAGAGACACTGTTCATGTTGGACAGTGAATATATATCCTAGACTGGGCACAGCTGGTTCATATCTAGACTCATAACTCCACAGGAGGCTGAGGTCTGAGGATCGTAGTTCAAAGCTAGCCTGGGCAGGAAAGTCTATGAGGCTCTTATCTCCAGTTAGTCACCAAAAAAAGAGCTGGAAGTACAGCTGTGGCTCAAGTGGTTGACCATCATTAGCCTTAAGCCCAAAAGCTCAGGAACAGTGCCCAGACCGAGTTCAAGCCTCAGGACTTACACACACACCACACACACAATTATATCCTAAAGTTCTTTCAACAGCCAGAAAATAACACATAACACCACAGCACACAAAAATAGAAGACTGAACTCGAATATCCCATCACAGAGCTGTGTCTTTGTGTCCAAGGTCACTTAGACACAATTCTCTAGTTGTCCAAGGAAAATGTGCAAAATTCTGGCCCCAGGTATGTGAGAGTTCAGAAATGGCATGGAAGACTAGCAAGGTGGACTCTTTGGGAACCTAGACTGAAGTCTGGGGGTAGAGGTGGGAGGGGAGGGGTCTTTGTAGAGCTGGAGACTTCCTCTCAGGCAGCCAGAGAAACACCTGAGGGATGGAATAGGACGACTTCCTACACCTGCATTAATGGAACTACATGTGGCCAAATGGCTCCTGGAACTCAGGAGAAAAGGAGGAGGAGAAGAGCAGGGAGCCAAGATGATGAGGGAAAGAACCAAGTGAGCTAGTGACAGGCAAGCACTTCACCTCACTTGGAAGGTCTGCATTTCACGCAAGAAGACCATAATTGATGGAGAAAAAGCGACAGCAGGCTGTCTACTTTATTGTAACATTATATATATCCTTCCAAAGTTCAGACCATGTACAGGTTAGACTGATTCTTCCAGTCTACTCAGCAGTAGATCTTGCTGTTGTGGGAAGGTTGGAAATACCCAGAAAGAATAGTTACAGGGTTACAGTGTCATTCTTTTCATTGTACCCAATATAGAGCTGTTAGCAAAGCAAGTCCCTCCCCTGTCCTCCCTCCTTCCCTATGTCCCTCCCTCCCTCCCTCCCTCCCTCCCTCCCTCCCTCCCTCCCTCCCTTCCTTCCTTCCTTCCTTCCTTCCTTCCTTCCTTCCTCTCCTTCCTTCCTTCCTTCCTTCCTTCCTTCCTCTCCTTCCTTCCTTCCTTCTTCCCTCTCCTTTCCTTTCTGCTTAAATCTAGGCCTGGCAAGCGCTCTACCTCCACACCCTCCAGCCCTTTTTGCTCTAGTTATTTTTCAGACAGGGTCTCCAGCTTTGCCCAGGATCAACCTCAGACCAAGATCATCCAACCTCAGCCTCCCACATAGCTGGGATTACAGACATGCGTTATGCCCTTGGCCCAAGGGCAGGTTTCCTAAGAGCAGCCTAATCATCTCTGTGCCTTAGAACTCAAAGCGTTCAAGCCCTCTTACGGAGCCCCAACCTAGTTGTCTCTGCCTCCCCCCCGCCCCCCTGCCAATTTTGCTTGAGGACTTCCTTTGTATGGTCACAGCTTTCCATGGAGGCCTAAGAAAGGTTGCTTTTTTTTTTTTAAAGTAAGGGTATGCCCTTGAAAAAAAGAAAGGCTGGTTTTTGACCTCCCAGGTTCTAGGAGGGTTAACAGTGGTCTGCAAGTGGATTCAAGTTCGGTTCATCATGCACTGATTTTTATGACAGTCTTATCAGCGCCAGGCCCCAGCCCTGGGCTATGGGGTGGGAGGAAGAGAAAGGGAGAGGGTTCTCACAGAGACCACATCGGGCCAGCCCAGCTTGGTTCTGAAGCAGGACAGTGAGGCCCTCTGCTCCTGCTGGGTCTATTCCTGAAGCTGTGGAATACGTTCCTGCAGCTCCTCTGGGCCAGGTTTTGCTCTCTGTTCCTTCATGGGTCTAGAGCTGACCCAATCTGGCACCCAGTGGACGGCCTTCCATGGGAAGAAGTTATTATGCCTGCCAGGTCTCGGGGAAGCCTCGTGACCTTGTGCCTCGTGGGCCTCCCACTCGGCTGTGGGATGGACTCAAGGACTCTGAAGGCAAAGGGAGCTTGCCAGCCCACTGCCGAACCCCAAGTTCTAGTGTGACCCCGAGCGCCAGCTCTCCGCTGCTCTCTGCATATGGGCTGTCCTCTATGAGGTGGATGTATCCAAGCTCTCAATGTTCAAGCCATCGAGACTACTTTCTCGTGTGCATATTGGATGGCAGAGGCCATGAAGAAAGATGGCCGCTGGGCTGTGTGATAGTGAGTTTGGCTTCTCATTAGACGTTTACATTGTCCTCGGGTAACGATTCAAATCGGCGACGCTGCAGTTGGTGTGGGAAGCAGGAGGAGTTTATGACTGGACTTGGCCGGTCTGAGGGGCAGAGCGGAGGAAGCGCGCCGAATTGCAGGGAGCAGGGAGGTGGGGCTGTCCTCCTGACACGTCCCACAACACTGGGCCTAGAAGACCTCCCAGTCCCGCAGTGTGTCACTCTGTGCAATGACACACCGGCCTTGGCTTCTGGAGGAAAGAGGCAGGGTGCAGGGTATACACACACACTGGCCAACCCAGTCATGAATCATTTTATACAAATGGCTGCAGGGCCTGCCGTGGGGTCACTGTGGATAATCGGCAGGTGTCCTGTTCACCCTCTGGGGGGTGTGGGGGAGCACATTACCGGGAGCATGGAAAACTTCAGGTCTAGGAGACTCCCTTGTAAAGATGAGGAGCCTCTCCTCTTCTCTGTTTAATAATGTGCTTTCCTGAATCTCTTTCTCTTTGCTTTTAATTGGCTCAGGGCCTATGGGCCAGCAGGAAGCTCCTTTGAAAGCTAAAACCACCCCCCAGCATCCTGATCTTGGCAGGACAGCCCTCTGAGCCTCTGGCTCCTTACAGCAAGCCTCCTGGGGTGACCAGCCCAAAGGGGCAATCGAGCCAGCATCAACTTACAAGTAGAACCTACTAGGTCAGGGCAGAGTGCCCTGCCCTCTGGGTGTGTGAGACACTGTTGTTCCCAGGTTAAAACGAGGGAAATGCTGTCAGACTGAGGGCCAGGAAGGCCCCAAGCTGCTCAGCAGATCTGCTGTGGTCTATGGGCTGCCAGGGCCAGCGGGCAGAGCAGGGCTTTAAGCGCTACCTGTGCAGGCGTGGGTCACAGTGACTGTAACCAAGGCTATTAACAGGCTGCTGGAACTTGAAGTTTGCATGGTAATCAACAGAGGGTCGAGACAGCTGAGTCTACAGAGCTATGTTAGTATCAGAAGGCTGCAGAAGCTGAAGAAAACACAGAATTCTGAAATGCCTGCCCAGTGTCAAATGTTCAAGGCTCCCAACAATCAAATGGAGTATTAAGAAGCTAGACAGAGGCTGTGGGTATGACTCAATGGTAGAACACTTGCCTAGCAGGCACAAAGCTCAGAGTTCAATCCCCAGCACTGAGGAAAAAGGGAATGGGAGGGGAGGAGAAGGAAAAGGAGGACGGAGGGAAAGAAGAGGAGGGGAGGAGAGGGGAAAGGAGGACAGAGGGAAAGAAGAGGAGGGGAGGAGAGGGGAAAGGAGGACAGAGGGAAAGAAGAGGAGGGGAGGAGAGGGAGAAAGGTTAGTATAGTATTCCTAGGTTGAAATTGTGCAAAACTGTGCAATACAATATTTATATTAAAAGACTAATATCTTGCCTTCTTGTTTGTTTCCATACAAAATCCTGACTTGTGTTAGTTAAAGAATTGTCAGGTCAAACTTATTTTCTCATTAAAAATAATTCTGCATTTTCAGCTGGGCACCGGTGGCTCACGCCTGTAATCCTAGCTACACAGGAGGCTGAGAGCTGAGGATTGTGGTTCAAAGCCATCCTGGGCAGGAAAGTCTGTGAAACTCTTATCTCCAATAAATCACCAGAAAACCAGACATGGCGCTGTAGCTCAACTGGTAGAGCACTAGCCTTGAGCTGAAGAGCTGAGGGACAGCGCTCAGGCCCAGAGTTCAAGCCCCATGACCACCACCACCAACAACAACAAAATAATAATTCCACATTTTTATACTATTTGAGATGGCAGTCTAAGAAGAAATTATATTGCTATCCAAATATTTCAAATTTTGATTCCTCTGCAGCAAAGATAACTAGATTAAAAATGTCTTTTTCAAGGGCAATTGCACTTCCTTGCAAATAACGGTAGATTTGTAGAGTAATTATTCATTAGAAATGAAGTAAGCATTAAACCAGAAAGCGGCTTACCTTGAGAAGTTGAGGAAATGAACGTGCCGAGTGAATAAATAGGGCTGTTCGGCAGTGCTTATATTTTTAATCAGTTCCATCTATTAAGAAAAGTACAAAATTAGCATATACAGGGTCTAATTTACCAAGCCGTATTAAGCTAAAGGTTATCTACTGAACTCCTTCCATACCTCTTTATTTTTTGTAGATCAGAACTTCAAGAATTGGGTTTTAGGTAACATTTATGAACTTTTATATAAGGTTCCTTAGTGAATAAAATAGAACTTTCCAAAGTTATAGTCCTGCAATCTAGTTGAGTTAATCAAGACCATGAAAATGACATGATAGATTAAATAATTTCACCCAAGGCAAGGAGCGTGTGCTGATATTGGAAATGTAAGTAAAAGAATGACGTTAATCTCATTTAAAGTCAAACCAGAAAAAGGGTTAATCATTATTTTCTGTTTTTTCTAAAGACATTATTAGGATTTTCAGAAACATTTGCAATTAGTGCTGCAGACTTGAAAAGTGGGAATAAAATGAGACACTGCCTCATTATTTTCCTCTTTGATTATAAAAATTTATAAGGAAAATATTTCATGGGAAACACACAAAGCCCTAGCCAGACATCCTGGGTTTCTGGTGGGTGGTCATCTGAATTATTTATGTACAGTTATCAGTAAGGCAAGAAGTAGTTTATGTTCATATAAACCAACTTTTATGGTCTTCTGGAACATGTCATGATACAGAAAATGTTTAATAAAATCTGTTAGACATTCCAAACATTCTTAGGACTCCCTCACTTCCGGAATTCTATTTCCCCTAGAATTTCTTATTGACTCCATCAAAATGGACATGGGAAGCTGGTAAAAAGCACATCGAAGATTGTAAGCTTGGATGAGCATCAGGCATGCTGCTTTCATTTTACAAACTAGTTCAAGTTAAAAACTGGACACAAAAGTTGTCATTTGGCACAGCAGCAAATGGAGACTATAATCAAGGCTCTAGATCTCCTTGTTTGTCCTCAACATGACAGGACTCCTGGGCCCCCTTTTTGTTCCAGGGCTGACACATGCATACATGATCAACAAATATTTGCTCAGTGAGTTAACCCCAATTAGTACATGTGTGTTAGATGGTGACCCTACCTCTAAACCCTCTAATTACTTATTCCTGTTCACAATGATTGAAGAAGTGAAACTGAATTTTGAAAGTAAATGACTTTGAGCTCCTGAGTCTAGACTTTCTGTTAATTAAGGGCAGGATTGAGTGAATAATGGTTTGCCCTTCTTCAGATTGAAGCTCAAAGGAAATTTATTGAAGCCTGCCTGGTTAGTTTCTGTTACCCTCTGTCTGCGCAGCTCATTTCTGGTAGTAAAACTTCTCCACTTGGACCCATTGTTAATTCTGAGTGTTGAGGGGTTGACCAATAGCATTGTTGATTGAAAAGCATAACCATAGGCGATTTATCTTCTAGGATGCCTGCTTAGAAAACGAATGCTTGTCTATGCATGTGTTTGGCATAAAGATTATCCATGCATTTATCTTCAGATTATTTGCATGCAAATATTTTCTCTGCACACATTAAAATCATAAAGAAAGCCCCTACAATTGCACAAGAATACTGGAAAAACAGGTCAGAAAAAAATACTTTCACCCATTCAACATAATATTACATTCTCTAAATGCGTGTCAATGTGTTAAATTTAATAAAATAACAGTAACGGTTAGTCTTTTGAGAAGTGTCATAACAGTCATAAAGCTGCCTATTTCTCAAGGAAAAATGGATTAGCGGTGACAAGGGAGAACTCTTTCTAGATGTATCTTTAAACATAGAAGAAAGGTGCTAATGCTCATGTTTATGCATGAGTTCAGAGAGAACAGACAACATTTCCCTCACCCCCATGCATCTCCAAGATTTCAATTTATGGTGCACCACAGCACAGGTTCAATGCCTCATGTTGAAGGTTCTAAGGCCTCATGTATAGGTTCTAACCAGTCTATCACTCACATAATTTGTTCAGTGAATGAATTCAGCCCTTTCTGATCCTGGTACAGTCTTTATTCCGGTGTCAGGTGGAGCTCACAGCATTCTCATTACGATACCTAAGGCAACACAATGCTAGGCTGATGGCATGGTTCAGGTGGTAGAGCACCAGCCATGAGCAAGGAAGCCAAGGGAGAGCATGAGGCTATCTATGTTCAAGCCCTGGTATCAGCATCAAAAAGAAAAGAAAATCACAATGTCAAGTAAACTCACCTCCTGAAGACATCAGAGAGGCTACACACTGTATGTACCAAGACATGCTCTCTACCCCTGAGGTCACTTAATCCTTCTAAACATTAAAGGATTAATTAACCCCTTAGGTTAAATAGCTACATAGAGTGCTTGACCGTTTTACTGACACACGAAGGTAGAGCTAGATTTCAAATCCAAATCTGTTAAATCCAAAAACTCTGGTGCAATGGCTCTCAAATACAAATTTCATCTGGTTTGTATCCCTGAGTTGCTGATTGGATCTGCCTTTTCACATAGAAGCACAATAGCTCTGGAGAAGGAAGAGGGTTTTTGGGATAGGAACACAGATTCTATCTTTCATGGGATGTGTTGAAAAAAGTCAAAGAAGGGCTGGGAAGGTGGCTCAGTGGTAGAGCGCTTGCCTTGCATGCTCAAGGCCCTGGGTTCGATTCCTCAGCACCACATAAGCAAAAAGGAAAAAGCCGGAAGTGGCGCTGTGGCTCAAGTGGTAGAGCGCTAGCCTTAAGCTGAAGAGCTAAGGGACAGCGCCCAGGCCCAGAGTTCAGGCCCCACGACCGGACCCCCCCCCAAAAAAAAAAAGAAAAGAAAAAAAGAAAAAAGTCAAAGAAGAAAAGCACTGAGAAATCTAAGTATGACAGGAATAGAAGAGTAGGTCAGTAATAGAGTGCTTGCCTAGCACGAATCTGGGCCCGTCCAAAGCATTATGCACATACATAAAGAAATAAAAGTATTAAATACCAAAGACTACTTTCAACGAGTTCTAGTGATGGAAAATGGAGTGCATTCTAGCAAGCTGATGTGAAGTTTAAATGTTTTTAAAAAGGTTAAGCGTGTCACAGGATGTATCTATAGGAATAAGTTAGATCACAGTGCATACACTGTTGAAATGGAATGGAGGTTACAGAAAGAAAGAAAGAAAAGGGCAAGAGCCAAACAGGCTTACAATCCAGAGGAGAAACTCACTTGCAGGAAGCAGGTTCTAACTGTCTGCTTTCTAACTGTCTAGGGTGGGAGAGTAGCAAAGTTTTCACCTGAAAACACAGAGAAAACTTTGCTCCTGATTTCTTTAGGAAATGTTTGTCAGCAGCAAGGTATCCAACCCCACTCAACTGTGAATTCTTGTGTCACTCATGAGCAACTAGATACCCTATACTTTGGCAAAGCATCTGAAAAGAAAGAAAGAATGTGTGCTTATTAACACACCAAAGAAAGCATAACTCAGAGGAGAAATGTGGCACCTTTAACTTCAAAGGCTGGAAGGATGGCTGGAGACTTGGGTTACCTGTGCTCTTCCTGGGGGGCAGGGAAGGCCTTCTAGCAGGGGGGAGGAGGAATTCTCCCTACCTTTTTAGCCCAGGATGGTGCACAAAGCAGAATGCATGCATGCCTGCAATGCAAAGGAATTCCACCAGGGGGAGCCATGGTATGACCATGGCAAAGCAAGAGTCTGAACTGTAGAGAAAATCAGACTGACAGATAAAATTGGAAGAAGAGAAGTCTGGTTGCTTCTACCTCCATCCTACCCGCCCTCCCCCCTTTTCCCTCTAAATTTCCATGTAGAGGATTCCGTCTTTGTGGACAGAAATCCAAGACAAGAAGTCCCTGTTTTCAGAACAGGATGGGCTCTTGATTGCTATGGCTCAGAGATAGACTAGGCTCATTCCTTGGGTCAATCTCCAGGTCTGATTGAAGAACCTCCTGCCTTTCCCCCTATGAAGCCAGAAAGGTCTGAGGATCATTTTAAGAGGCCATTGTAAGCCAGGGTAAGGACATGGGATAATGTGTGGACTCTGGACGGCAGGAAAACATCCCCTGGAACTTGAGGGGAAAGCCAGGTGTGGTGGTGCATGACATAATCCAAGCTACTGCAGACAGAGCAAGACCAGAGGACTGAGAGCTCAAGGCCAGACTGGACTACAATGCAAGACTCCAAAACAAAGCAGAAAAAACAAACAAGCACAACAACTTCAGGGAGACATGGCCTCTTTGATAGTTGAGAGACTCCTAGTGAGAATCAATCTCATGCATGATAAACTTTACTTGCGTAGTGGATGATGCATTGTAGTAAAGGTAAAAGTTTCTCAATATGGTAATAGCCTTGTTGCAAAAATCCTTTGCTAGAGCTGTGTACATGTCTTTTCTAAGGAGTCCCTCTCCCCGCAAAGGCATAATATTTGGGAGCTGGCTTGACAGGTCTGTCTTGCATTTGCAGAAAGAACAAGAAATCAGTCTCTCTCTCTCTCTCTCTCTCTCTCTCTCTCTCTCTCTCTCTATATATATATATATATATATATATATATATATATATATATATATATATATATATATATACATGACTTTCCAGGAGATTTCCATGCTCATAATTTTATAGAACCATTTTCTAATGGTTCCCCACTGTCTACTTAGCTTAGCATGCAAAGGTCTCCAGGGCTGGACCCCCATCTCTTTGAAGTCTTCTATGCATTTCTCTTGATTTACATAGTTTCAATCAGTTTCCTATGCATTCTTATATGTCCCTATAAAATAAGAGGAAGATAGCACTTTTCTAAAAGTATAGCTTTAAGGATTAGAAATCCGCTGCACAGCGTTATGTCTAATGCTTCCTAACTAGCATTCGCAACAGATCCTCACTAAATATGAATGAATGAGCAATGGAGAGGTGGCATCCAAAAATTAGCAGTGTCGGTACAGGGCACATGCCTGTAATCCCAGTATTCAGGAGGTTGAGGAACAAACATGAGTTTAAGGTTAACCTATATTATATTGGAATAAGACCCAATCTAACAACAACAACAACCACAGAAAGAACAGTTAACTTTCTTTTCTTTTTCTTTTTTTTTTTTCCCTCCCAGTATTGAGTTTGTAGTCAGAGCTTACTTGCACATGCATGCTTAGCAAGGCACAACCAGCTAAGCCACAACCAGCCCTTTTGGTTTTAGTTTGTTTTCCAGCTGAGGTCTAGTGCTTTTGCCTGGCTGGTCTCAGACCTTGGCCTCTTATCTCTACTGCCTTTGTAGCTGGGGTGACAGCTGTGAGCCACTATTCCTGGATTATATTTCAAATAGGGCTGTGCTAACACAGAGGCAATCCTCAAACCATGGTTCTCCTATATTCATCTCGAAGTAGTTTAGTTCACAGGTGTGTACCACAACACCCAACCCTAAGAGAACCTTCTTGATTGAGCAACCTAGAGGATTGTGCCTTTGGGAAGCTTTGGAGGAATCTCTGTAGCCTTTGGGCTTTTCCCGCACTGAACAGGATTTATTGAGGTAAGACTCTATTTTTCAGTTTTATTTCTTTATAGCCATAGTTCAGATTTGGAACTTGGAGCAGGCGAGAGCACTGGGAGGAGGAGTTTCACACCTTGCACAGAGCACCGTGCTGTACTGTTCGTGAGCTGGAGGCGGACACGCTCTAGAGTCCTCGGGCGCAGTGTGGTTGCCTCTCCCACCTTCGTGAACATTTTGCAAGGCTTAGACCATTTGAAGATCTGCCGAGTGCCCTTAGCGTGGATGGGAGTTATATAGTCGAACAGGTGCCTTTTCTGGCATGACTGTGGAAGGAAGGAAGCTAGTCCAGAATGCCACAAATGGAATTGCAAATGCTGTGGGGTTCAGAGAAGACTTCCAAATGCTCACGCAGAGTTCCCTGACTAAGGCCCGGTGAACTAGCTAGGTGAACTCCGTGGAGGAGGAGTTGGCCCAAGTGCAAACGCCCAAGGTATTTCTATTTCTCCAAGAGCAGATGTAACAGGATTTTTATAGCCAACTCAACATTTGGTGTCTCCATGTTTCCTTTCCCCTTCACAATCCCTTTAGTGTCTTATTCCATTAAATAGATTTTTAACATTTAATTGTGTGTGCACACATGTGTGGGTGTGTGCACACACGTGCATGTGCGCCCGTTACAGGAAGAAATGTCAAGTGAATATGACCGTGGCCTTTGTGTATGATTGGAATGGTATAGAGTTTATTTGTGAGTAGTTTCAAAGGTGAAGAGAGTTCGGTTGCACCTGAGACAGAAACACTATGTATTTATTTATTTTTATAAACAATGTTTTCCTGGGAACTCATTTTCCCAGTTCTACAGTTGAAGGGGGAGAGGGGGAGACCAACCACAAAAGTCTGACTACTTGCCTAGTCATTCATTCTTTCATAAAATTAGCAAGAAGAGGAGCTATTCATACCAGGAAATATTTCCTGAATAGATTACGTTAAAATAACATTTCTTTCTCTGCTTGCTTTATTCCCTTTGAAACCTTAGTGAAAGGAATGTGTAGGATCAAGGACACGTTTTCTCAACATTACTGAGCGACGTCAGA
Organism: Dipodomys merriami; assembly: GCF_024711535.1. NCBI lineage: Eukaryota > Metazoa > Chordata > Mammalia > Rodentia > Heteromyidae > Dipodomys > Dipodomys merriami. The sequence continues at coordinate 12,308,138 of NW_027206401.1, forward strand.
CTTGGTTGCTTGTCTGGCTGTTTCCTGGCTGCTTTCTTCAAAAGCCAGGTTCAGGTTGACTGGCTCCAAAGAGGCCACTGTCACTGTCATTAGGTTGTTTTTTGTGTTTTTTTTTAAATAGCGAAATTGTGTATTTGTTTCTGCTACTTGATCTCAACCTTCACCTTAGGTTGTGAAAACTTGCTTTCTAATTTAATAGGGATCTGTAATAACGATTCCTGACCACAGGAATCAGAAATGTCTCAGCTATATAATACACAGATTATGCTAGAAGTAGTATAAATATATCACAGAATCACAGGGCCGAAAAGGACCTAAAAAGATTGTCTAGTCCATTCCCTGGCTTCCAGACAAGCCAACCATTCCAAACAGATGAGAGCTAACCTATATTTTAGAGCAGAAAGATGACTTTGTCTTTAACCCTTTCTTGGACCTAGCAATCTGTATACATTGTTAGGAAATTATCAACCTTTCAAAATGATTCCATTACAGTTAAACTTGTATTCTGTTTTCTCATATTTAACATAGGGAATAAGGTAGGTTTATCTGTGTAAAATCCCACAGCATACTTGGTTTTGCTGGTGCTATGACGTGAACTCCAAGCGTCCTGCTTGCTCAGCTTGCTTGGTCATAATGGCACTCTGCCACCTGAATCACACCTACTATCTGATTTTTGCTCATTAAGTAGAGATGGCATCTCATAGACTTTACCGTGTGGGCTGGCTTCAAACTTTGCTCTTTCAGGCTTCAGCCTCATGAACCATTGGTGCCTAGAATAAATATACTGTATTTTGTGTTCTTGGCACTTGTACATTCCTGAATATCCCATGTCTAAGCCTTTAGTGACCTTTGTCTTCTATTCTCTGGGTTATCTGTATCCTCTCCAGCAGTGGCAATTAAAATCTAGCAAGTGTGTTTTATGAGTCACCCAAGAACTGAGCATGGTTTCCACATACCGAAATATTTAAACAGTGGATATACTCTAAGACTTAGAACCAAAGGAAAAGTGAATTTAATCAGTGTAATAAAGTCACAAGAACATAGGCTATTTATTCTTTCAGGTAGTTAAAGTACCTAATCATATTTACTCATTAATTAAGGGAATCAAAGAGAATGATCCCTATTAAATAGTTATGCATCTAAAATATGATACTTGTAAATGCCATAAAACATAATTTTTTATTGGAATCTATTTTGAGGGGGGTCACCTCAAAATATCTTTGGCTCGTTGGCAATGCCTATTTATTTGTTGTATTGGTAATGACTGTTTAAGGTTGATACTTAAGCTCTATTTTTTGGTGCCAGTCCTGGGGTTTGAATTCAGGGCCTAGTAGTTGTTCCTGAGCTTTTGTGTTTAATGCTAGAGGTCTACTACTTGAGCCATAGCTCTACTTCCAGCTTTTTCTTTTCTTTTCTTTCTTTTTTTGGGGGGGGGGTGCTTAATTGGAGGTAAGAGTCTATTTTCCTGCTCAGGCTGGCTTTGAACCATAATTCCCTGAGCTCAGCCTCCTGAGTAACTAAGATTTTAGGCATGAGCCATCAGTGCCCTGCTTAGACCCTCTCTTAAGAGAGCTTTCAAAGGAATGGTCATTTTGAGCTTTGTTTTGTGCATGACCTAAACATACCAGTGTTAGGGAAAATACAATTGGCTTACACCACTTTGGGGTCCCACTTTGACCCCAGATAAAAAGATTAAAAAAATAGGATAAATAAGTCATAAGTGAGATCTAAAGTGAAGATTATCTCTACAAAATAGAATCAGATAGAAATTCCATACATGTGAACCCAACCAGACAGCAAAACATGTGGCATTTATTCCACATACCATGCTCTGTATATTGGCTGGGTGGGGGTGTGTGCATGTGTGTGCGTGCGTGTGTGTGCGTGCGTGTGTGTGTGTGTGTGCGTGTGTGTGTGTGTGTGTGTGTGTGTGTGTGTGTGTGTGTGTGTGCATCTTAAGTTTCTTTTTCTTTTTCTTTTTTTTTGCCAGTCTTAGGGCTTGAACTCAGCACCTGGGCACTGTCCCTGAGTTTCTTTTGCTCAAGGCTAGCACTCTACCACTTGAGCCACAGCACTACCTCTGGCTTTTTCTGTTTATGTGATGCTGAGGAATCGACAGGGCTTCATGCATGCAAGGCAAGCACTCTACCACTAGGCCACATTCCCAGCCCCCATCCTATGCTTCTAAGAGGACAAAAACAACTTCTGGAGACCAGGTTGACAAACTTGACCCTCAAAAATGATCGTTGAGGAAGTGGCACTGTAGCTCAAGTGGTAGAGCACTCGCCTGGAGCTGAATTGCTGAGGGACAGTGCTTAGGCCCAGAGTTCAAGCCCCATGACTGACAAAAAAAAAATGATCGTTGAGTGTACCATGCCCAACTTTTCTCCTTTAGCCAGCATCACCACGGAGTCCATTGGTGTTACCCTATAGAGAGATTTACAAACCAGGCTTCACAGGGTCCTAGCAGAGCACAGCTCTACTCCCCTGATCTAGCATGACCCTGTGTAGGTCAGCTCTACTTGGGCGAGGTTGATCCACACAGTTGGGGAATTCTTCTGTCACTTCTGAATACCCCAAAGCCTGCTCTGAAGTTCAGATTCCCCATCAATCAAGCAGACTCCTGGCCATAATGCAAAGAGAAAATGCCGGGAAGAAATGCTAGAAGAAAATTTTATCATTTGGGCTGTGAGGATGTCAGATTATTTATACTTTGGTGCTATTTACTGCTCTGAGATGTGTTACTTATTGTAGCTAAATAGACAGTGACTAATGTATACCGTCCATCAACTCTAACAAGAAGTTTCCATTTAGGTAGACTTCTCAGATTTTAGAGTTCCTGCACAAATCCTAATTTCCCTTCTTCTAGCTGGCAAAAATACAGCAAGAATGTGAAACTCGGGTATTTATTCACAATGTCCTGTAAGGCACCCAATAATTACATGAGTGAATGGAAATAAAAGACAACAGAACAATGGGAAAAGTCAACTTACTTGTTCGTTTTTAGTGAGCCTGGTTTTGTTGTGGATGTCAGATGTGACCAGATTGAATCCATGCTTCTCTGACAGGATTCTCAGAAGCAAGACCACAGTGCGACTGCCACACTTGCCTACCCTGTTGTACACCACCTGGCTGGGGAAAGGGAGGACCTGTGAGAAGAGAAGACAGCAAGCATGAGACCTCTGGGATGCTTCCCTCAACCTCAGAGCAAGGAACGCTGGGTGAACGAACGTAAGTGAGCTGTCATGTGAGCGGGAACAGTGAAGTCACATGTGCAGTGTGCATCTTCACAGGCTACGGTGAGAACCCTGCTTATTCACACCAGCACACACCTGGTCTGGCCACAGTGCCTGTGGTTTAAAGGCTGACTGTTAGCGCCACATTCTAGATAAATGTGTGCTTTCATGGAAATCCTTTCTTTCATACTTTATCAATATAGAGCGATCAAGGCTGAAATGCAGCCTGGTACAGTTGGCTCAACCCAATAATCCTAGCTACTCAGAAAGCTGAGATCCAAAGGATCGAGGTTTGAAGCCAGCCTAGGAAGAAAAAAAATCCATAAAATCCTTATCTCTAATTAGCCAGCAAAATGCCAGCGCTGGGGAGTGGCTCAAGCGAGAACGCCAGCCATGATACAAAAATAAACCTGTAATCTTAGCTACTCAGGAGGCTGAGATCTAAGGATCACAGTTCAAAGTCAGCCTGGGCAGGAGATTCCGTGAGACTCTAATCTCCAATTAATCACCGGAAAATTGGAAGTGGTGCTGTGGCTCAAGTGGTAGAGCACTTGCCTTGAGCTAAAGAGCTCAGGGACAGCGCTCAGGCTTAGAGTTCAAGCCCCATGACCAGCAAAACAGAAAACAAAAAACCTGAGTGAGAACCTGAGTTCAAGGCTTGGTAGCAACATACAAACACATACACAATGCTGATATATAATTCACCAACCATGGAATTCATCTTTGTAAAGTGTACCATTAAGGAGGGGGGAGAGGGTTAGTATATTCAATAGGCTACGTAAGTGTCACTATCAATAAATTCCAGAACATTCCCATCCACACAAAAAGAACCTGTTAGTAATAATTTTCCTTCCTCTAACTATGCAAGACCCCTGGAAACCATGTATCTCTTTCCTGCCTCATGGTGTTGTTGCTGCATTCTCTAACATCATAGAGATGAAACCATCACGCATTGGCCTTTGCTGCTTGGCTTTCCAGTAGGTTGTTTTCTAGGTTCCTTATGTTGGGATATGACTCAATGCTTCATTCTTTCAGCTGGTTGAGTAACATTACATTGTATGAACATACCGGGTTTTGTTTATGCAGCCTTGGGATGATGGACACGGCGATGACTTCTGCTTCGTGAACCACTGTGACTAATGCCGCTATGCACATTTGTGTACATGTGTTTGCACAGACATATGTTTTCGATTCTCTTGTGTATATACCTAGGAAACTGCTGGGTCTATGGTAACCCAATGTTTAATTTTTTTTTTTGAGGAGCTGCCAAACTTTTCAATACAGCTGCATCATTTTATATTCTCATCAGGAGGATGTGAGAGTTCCAATTTCTCCGCATCCTTGCCAACACTTGTTTCTGCCTCTGTGTGTGTGTGTGTGTGTGTGTGTGTGTGTGTGTGTGTGTGTGTCTTAATCTTTATTCCAGTCAGTGCGGTGGGATGTCACTGTGGTTTTCATGTGGATTGCCCCCAATAACTAATAATGTTAAACATCTCTTCATGTGGTTTTCGGTCATTGCATAGTTGGTTTTTTTTTTTTTTTTGGAAGAAATGAGTATATAAAATTGAGTTGCCTTCTTGTTGCTATGTTTTAAAATATACATGCACATAGGAGATGGTAGTCTGATTTCATACTTTTGCATGTGGAAATCTAATCATTCCAGTGCCATTTATTTGTCGGAAGCATTATTCTTTCCTCAGTTAATTGCTTGGCACCCTTCTACACCATCCACTCACCATACTCACAAGTGTTTATTTCTTGATTCTTAATTCTATTCCATTGATCTATATGTTTATCCTTAGGCCAGAACCACAAAATTTTTTTTTTACTAGGATAACCTTGGGTAAGAGGGATGAGCCCTTCCAACTTTGTTCTTGATTGTTCAAGATAGTTTTGAGCAATCTGAGTCTCTTGTGGTTCCAACAATATTTTCAGATCAACTTGTCACCACCCCTGTCCCCAAATGGCAACTGAAGTTTTGAAAAAGAATTGTATTTGATATGTAGATCAGTGTAGGGAGTACTGCCATCTTAATAATAGGAAGTATTCCAATCCATGAACATAAGGTTGCTTTCTGCTTATATAGTGTATATGCCTCTGCATACTTTATATTCCTTTTGCTGAAGTTATTATTTTTAATATTATAAATGAAATTGCTTCTTTATATTTGGATTGGCTGTCCACTAATAGGAATACAATTGATTTTTGTATATTGGCCTTATATTCTACTATCTTGTTAAACTCATCTGTGAGCTCTAATATCTTTCCTATGTATGTGTGTCTAGCAGGGAGAGGGGGGGTGATTCTTTTGGATTTTCCATGTGCATGATGATCATCATGGCATCTGTAAATAGAGATAGTTCTATTTTTATCTTTCCCATATGTATTCCTTTATCTATTTTTCTTTCCCAGTTGCCCCAGGACCATGGTTTTGATAGAGTACAGGAGCCATTATAAAAAGTATCTATGATTATTTATGTTCTTAATAAAGATATTATTTCCATCTTGAATGCTTAGAACAATGCCTGATGAATGAAAATCAAAGGATTTTCTCATTCAGCAAATCCTCCTTACAAAAGATTATAAGGGGTAAATAAAAAATGCATACATAAATGTACACAACACTTTGTCGTGGTATGCCATTGAACTTGTGCCTTCGTAACTCCAGTTTAACTCACTTTGCTGAGATACGCAGTGTAGCATTTCCTAAATTTGGAAACGGTCATTGGAGTAAAACAAAATGCCTAGATCGCTTGCTTAGGAACTAGTAACTGCCATTTTGGTACAATTCTACTTGATGCTTTTTCTTAAAAAAACAACAACTATTTGTCTTAGCATATATGAGCTGTACAAAAGGATGGGGTTTCATTGTGACATTTCTGTCCATCTACATGCTGTACTTCGATTGTATTCTAGTTCTCTTCCTTCTCCTCCGTGTTTTTTTTTCGCCTATAATCAATACCTCCTTTCTTCAGCCATCTGTTTCTCCTACTGTGGATCCTCACAGGGCCTAGAGGACACCTATACACAAAAAGCCTCAATAGATCCTGATCAGGCTTGATTGCTCTGAGGACTTCAATGGACCAATGAACACTAACAATGATTCTGCTAAACCTTGAAACCAAGAGAATCTTCAAACACTGCTGATGGTTCTAAGCAAACACTGGCAGAAGTCATCAGGGAAAAAGAACGCCACTGTAATAGGGCACTTTCACTCATCAGGTTATCAGTGAGTCTGGTTTTTTGGCAATTAGCACAACTCAGTATTCAGAAAAATCAATCATGTTCAGAGCTATGAACAAGACTCAGGGAGGGTAAAGCCTGCTTCATGCTTAGCAGTGTGCGGCCAGGCTTGGTACTGGTAATCCTAGCTACTTGGGCAGTAGAGATCTGAAGGATTGCAATTCAGGGTCAGCCCAGGCCAAAAGTTAAGTGAGACCTTCATCTCAACAAAAGCATTAAGAAGAGTGGATCAGTCCTTTAATCCTAGGTATGCCAGGGGCATAGTTAGGGGGATTGTGATGAGAAACCACTCCAACAAAAAATGAGAAATTCTATTTGACAACTAGAGCAAAAAGGGCTAGAGCCACGGCTTAAATGATAGAGAACTTGCTCAGCGAGGAAAGGTCCTGAGTTTGAATCCCAGTACCACTAAAATAATTCACTGATATCTTTTGTTGAAATGCACTATTTGGAAAGATGGTAAAAAATAAAAAGGGGAGGGGGTGAATTGTTATGTAGGGCTTGATCCATCTAAGTCCCATGCTGTATATACCTTTTTAGTGTGCATGTGTTCTTGTCCTGGGGCTTGGGCTGGGCTAGGCTCTGTCCTTGAGCTTTGGTACCCCAAACTAGTGTTCTACCACCTGAACCTCAGCTCCACGTCTGGCTTTTTGGTGGTTAACTGGAGATAGGAGTTGCACTGACTTTCCTTTCTGGACTGGCTTTGAACTGTAATTCTCGGCTCTCAGCCCCCTGAGTAGCTAGTATTACAGGCCTAAGTCACTGGCACCCAGCTGTCAAGTGGCTGTGTTTACATTCTTAATCAGAATATTAATACAGAATCAAATAATATCATTGTCTTCTAGTCTTGCTGTGCATTTCTGCAGGAGAATATTATCAAGTGATGTAAGCATCGCTAGCAGTGTCTGTGACCCCTAGAGTGCCACCCTCTTCACCATAGACCATGGACTCATAGAATGACAGGATCTAAGCTTTAGAAGCAACTCAGGTTAATCCATCCATTGCAACCCGTGGTACTTAGCAGGCCACCCGCCTCAGTGCACTGTTTGATTTGGCTAGAACCTGCCTCCTAGTATGCTATCTCAACTCCTCAAAATACCCTTGATGTAGAGAGTATAATTACATTTAGATGAAGAAGAAGCTGAGGCCCAGGGAGATCACTTGACTTTTATTGTGTATGTGCCGGTACTGAGCCTGAACTTTAAGCCTGTGCTGTCCTTTAACTTTTACACTGAAGACCAGCACTCTACCAATTGCGCCACAGCTCCACTTGTAGCATTTTAGTGGATACTTGGAGACCAGAGTCTCCTGGACTTTCCTGCCTGGGCTGGCTTCAAACTGTGATCCTCAGATCTCAGCCTGGTGAGTAGCTAGGATTACAGGCGTGAACCACTAAGGCCTGACCATTTGACACTTTTAAGGTCACCCAAGTAAAACATAGCACTTGACAACTGAAGTCCAACTTTCTGCTCTCCTGACCCCTGAGACGATGCTCTCTTCAACATACAATAAAATTCTAAAATGAAAAAGGGTTTTAGTGGCCTTCTGGGACAGAGATACTATTTGCTTTCTTGTGGCTTGCATTATAGCCAATCTTATGAACTGTGCTGCTTTTCCACAGTCAGTGATTACAACCAGAATGGGTCAGCCATTATCCAAGTCAGTGGAACTGACAGTGGAACTGACAGGAGCTGATTGGCCTCTCCCTCCATCCTGAGGACTCATCCTAGCAAGCTAGTAAAAGCTCAGCATGTCACTCCACCAATGAGAGACAAAGGTGGTAGGACGGATCCTCTGGTCAGAGCATTGGCTCCTTCACCTCAAATCCTGGATAGCGGCAGGCACAGCTGCTTTGGGTATGGTAGGCCACTGCTACCACGAAAGGGGAAAGTAGTAAGCAGCCAGTTATAGGGAAATGTATACGAGACCCTAAATCATTTGGCACAAGCAAATGCCTGCAATGAGAAACTCAACAACTATGGAAAAAGACATCAACCTAAATAGAGCTGCAGGTTTTTTTCTTTTAAAAAAGTTTTACTTTTCTGTTTTTATTTTCTCCATGCATTTTTATTGTTATTATAAAAGGGTTATAGTTAATCTAAGTCAGGTAAAGAGTATACTTCTCTTTGGAAAATGTCACCCCTTCCCTCATTCTTTCCCAGTTTTTCCTTCTCTTCCCAGCCCGCAGGGTATATAGTTAATTTTCAACATAGTGTCTAGTGAACACCACTGCTGCATTTGTTCACCCTCTGCCCCTCCATTTCTGTGCTCCCCTTACTCTCCCAAAGTCAGATAAATGAACCAATGAGACAAAAGGAAAAGAAAACAAAAACAGCAACCAAGAAAACACCTCTCATTTCCATCTCCTGAAGTTAATTTAGATAAATATTATTTCATATGATCAAATGCACATAGGTATTATGCCTTTGTGTTCCTCTTCAAAGAGTATCCTCCTTTGGTTTCACAGACATAGCTAATAAGATAAATAGAAAGTCTCGAATTTAAAATATACTTAGTGTACTTTCTTCAATAGGTATTTGCCGATTGGTGAGTAGAGAACTCTGCTCCACTCCTCCATTGCAGGCTCCCATTACGATTTGTATCCAAGTTGTGAATCCTAACTCTGTCTTTGAGCGCTCTATAGAAAAGCATACACCCAGAGCCTTCATGGGCCCCACCCCAAATGCTTCTTCGTTCTTGGCAACCAGGGTTATATGAATGTTGTGTCTGTGGTTTCTATTTTATGGCCAATTTGTAAAAGTGAAGGGGGCCTCCAAAATATTTCACTCTATGAATTATAGATTTCTATGTTGTCTGCCTGGTAAGTTCTGCAAATGCCACAAATCCCCAAAGCCGGACAGGCCTGTGTGGAGCGTGCCAAATAAACAAAAGTCTTTCCAAAAGCCTGAGCACAGCAGTAACTACCACCAGATGACAGTCCCAAGTTCAATGGCTTACCCCTGTTTGAAGAGGAGACGGGCAAGAGAAGACTTCTTAGGAAGAAAGAAAGAAAGAAAGAAAGAAAGAAAGAAAGAAAGAAAGAAAGAAAGAAAGAAAGAAAGAAAGAAAGAAAGGAAGGAAGGAAGGAAGGAAGGAAGGAAGGAAGGAAGGAAGGAAGGAAGGAAGGAAGGAAGGAAGGAAGAAAGAAGAAAGAAAGAGAGAGAGAGGAAGGAAGGGAGGAAGGAAGGAAGGAAGGAACGAAGGAATGAAGGAAGGAATGAAGGAATGAAGGAAGGAAAGAAAAGAAAGAAACCAAAACAAATCAAGAAAAAACAATAAGAATGTTCTGGACACGACTTTCATGGGACCTGTCTACACAGCACGCAGCTGGGGTGGGTACTGTTTGTAGAATCATCAGTGCTGCTTTGCTAAGGCTTAGTGAAATGACATTTAAGAGGCCTGAGCTGTGGTTTCCTTCCTTTCCTTTTTGGTTTTGGTTTTTGTTTGTGCTGGTGCTAGGGTTTGAATTCAGGGCCTGGACATTATCCCTTAGCCCTTTTCCTCTAATCTGGCACTCTACCATCTGAGTCACAGCTTCATGTCCAGCTTTTTAGTGGTTACTTAGACAGAAGATTCTTACGCTGTTTTCATGCCCAGCCTGCCTTAGAAATTTGATCCTCAGATCTCAGCTTCCTGAGTAGCTAGGATAACAACAGGTATAAGCCACTGGTGCCTGGTTACGCTGAGGTTTTTTTCCGAATGGCTATAGATTTCAATTCCTTGGGGAAACTTTTAAACATGCAGAAATCTGGGCCCTATTCTGATATTAACTGCATCAGATAGAGTGATTGGTTCTCTGTGGCTTTTGGAGGGATGAAGGTGGGAGGCGAGGGCTGCCTGAATGATCCTGGAGTCTGGAGCATTGTGTCTCTGATGTCCTCCTTCCAGATGATGACATGTGTCACAGTGAATACATACTCACCTAGAGAACAGGTGTGCTGCTTCACCAAAAGTGTAGGCTAATAGAACCTCATACCAAATACCGGCAAAGCATCAGCCAAATATTATGCTGAACAGGCACTGACTTTCTTTAATAAGTAGGATTATACTTGGTGATTAACCAGCATTTCCTAGTTAATCACAGTAAGAACAGTCACAGGTAAGGCTCTGCACAGCCTGAATCCAGTCCTGTGGCGCACTGTCCACACGACTCCCAGAGAAGTTCAAGTCACCCCCGTTAATGCTCATGTCCATGTTTTCTGGATGCTGTGGCACAAGGAGCCAGAGATTTTGCACCTCATCTGGAAAAAGGGTGCTGAACATAGGTGTAGACCAGAACTTCCTTTATCATTGAAACCACATATTTGACATTTTCAAATGAAATATACACATAAGAATATACATAAAAGAAAGAGAAGAACACTGAATGTCGCAGTAATTTGTGCTGAGAATATGGGGCCCCAGCCTAACAGATGTGCACAATTATAATTGGGAAACTTTGTGATTTCTGTTTTTTTCTTTCTTTCTTTTCTTTTCTTTTCTTTTTTTTTGCCAGTCCTGGGGTTTGAACTCTAAGCCTGGGCGCTATCCCTGCGCCTCTTTGTGCCTAAGTCTAGCTCTCTGCCACATGAGCCCCAGGACCACTTCTGGCTTTTTTGAGTAGTTTATTGGACACAAGAGTTTCACAGGGACTTTTCTGCCTGGCCTGGCTGTGAATCCTCAGATCTCAGCCTCCTGAGTAGCTAAGATTACAGGGATGGGCCACCGGTGCCCAGCATTTTGGGATTTCTGCAATGGTGCTATTCTAGTTTGGGCATGTAATAAAATAAATATACCTCTTCTCTCCCCATTTCATAATTTTTTTTTTGGGTCCGGTCGTGGGGCCTGAACTCTGGGCCTGGGCGCTGTCCCTCAGCTCTTCAGCTCAAGGCTAGCGCTCTATCACTTGTGCCACAGCACCACTTCCGGCTTTTTTCTTTTTGCTTATGTGGTGCTGAGGAATTGAACCCAGGGCCTCATGCATGCAAGGCAAGCGCTCTACCACTGAGCCACCTTCCCAGTACAATGGCCTGAACTCAGGGCTTTGCACTTACTCAGTTTGTTTGCATAAATTTGGCATTCTGACACATAAGCCATGCCTCCAGCCCTGCCTTTTGCTGGTTATTTTTTGAAATGAAATCTCACAGAACTTTCTGCCCAGGCTGGCTTTAAACCTGGATCCTCCAGATCTCAGCCTCCTGAGCAGCTAGGATTATAGGTATAAACTACCAGTGCCTGGCAAGCTCCTTATTTTAAGTTTATCTCTATGTCTTCCAGAATTCAGGACTGAGACTCCCTCATTGGCTTTTGCCTAGCAAAACCATCTGTGTCTTCTGTCTTATATTCATCTGTTTTCTGATCACCTGCATTACTCCTGCTGCTCAGACTCCTTTCTTCCATTCTAAGGGAGGAACAAACAGGACTCATCTAAGAATCCTATTTTCCCTCGTTACTATGCCTCTGAGTAGGATGATCTTCCAATCCTTAACTCTCAAATGACATCCTTGTATTCTTCTAATTTTTTGGAACCCATCCTCCCCAGGTGCCATGCCAAATATGAACCTTATGCTTCTGTTTTTTTTCCATGTCCAGTGCTATCTATAGAAAGCTAAATATAGCTATAAATCCGTTACAAGCTCATTTTAGGTCTGATATGTATAGTAGATAATTGGTAGACTATCTGATTATCAATAAACTATTGGGATGGAAATACTATTGTAAAGTATACTCTTCTGGTTGTCTCAAAAACTCAGTATATATTGAATTATATACCTATTGATTTTTAAAACAATGTTGTGGAAAAAATGTATGGTGATATAGAAAGTTCCCTAGATGACTAAAAGTCATGAAACTTTGGTTTCCCCTTGGCTCTAGCCTGCTGAGGAGTTGTGCAACTTAGAACAACTTCTTTGGACCAAAGTTTCCTCAAGTGTACAATGATGGTAATGAACTTGATTCTAAAGGTCCCATGCTGCTCACACTCTTTCCTGTTAATGGTGGACTACATGGTACTTAGATAATTTAAGGGGTTGACTGAATGCCATCTCACACTTCTAAATATTCCTTGCCTTCTGATCTAAGGCCCTTATCTCAATAATATATGCCATCATTCTACTATTCTTAGGACCATAATAGCCCGCAGATTGTATTGGAATACTCAAACAAAGAGGCAATCTTCCCAAGGAGCCAGAAGTAATTTTTTGGATATGATGATTAAACTGCCATCATTGAAGTTCTGAAGCATTTTTCAAGGGGGGAAAAAGCATTAATTTGATGGAAAACACATGTCTCAGGAGACACTGGGTAAATGCTGACAATGCCCCAAGACAAGAAGATGAGTTGTTTCTAAACCACAAATTAACAAACATGAATAATACATATTACTAGATCCACTTTTAATTGTACATCACTCTTCAGGCATCTGTCACTGGTCAGCACACATCATAGACAAAATGTCCATAACATGTGTATCTCCTTGCCAAAGAATGTTATAGTTTCTAAAATTCAGATCTCAGCTCAGTCACAGGAAACTGAGTCCCTAGAGTAGTCAGGGGAATGAAGAACATACCTGTGAACCATGGGGAGCAGAGGGACAGTGCAAACTTCAGAGGCTAAACAAACCATTCTGAGGGACAATTTCCAAGCACTTCCATGGGGCTCAGTCTTGCTTTTGCATTCTTATGGTAGCCCTATTGCACTTGTGCTTGGTAGTCTCTGCTCACTTTTCTCAGAGCCCTCAAACTCTTCACAGGGCTCTCATGATTAACATTAAATGTGGAAAGCCATACGGTTCTGGTAGTCATGTTTAATCTCATTTCTTTGCATATATGTGAGTACATGCAAGTTTATGTGCCTTGTGTGTTCAGATGAGCGCAAAGTCATCTCAAGTAATACTTCTGCAGCGAGTACAGATTCTAGCCATTTCTTGCACTTTCTTCTGTACTTCAAGTACTCAGTCATCCAGAAGTCCCTGTTAAATACGATTCTGGAGATAGAGCTATAGATTTCCTGGTGGCAGTAGAGAAAGATTCAGGGTCCTCATATTAGTTTTCGATTTGGGATTGTTCCACTTATACTATTCAACTGGCTTTGTACACTAACTTTTGGACCATGATAAGGACTTGTCAAAATAAGCTTAGACAGAAAATATTTCCATTAGAGCCACATGCTGAGTTTGAGTCTTCATTCAGATCTCTACCATCTTCTCTTAATTATACACATCTGCAAATGAAATTCATCTAAGAAACATGCTGTATATAGACTTTGTGATTGAAAGGTCTGCTCTTAACATTAAGCTTTAGTTCTTTAAACTTGTTTTAGTTACAAATTTATACATTTAGCCCTATCTAAAAGCTCATTTACTGCAATGGAATGGAGAAGTGTTGATTATTGATTGGAGGTTTCATGGTTTATAGCGGGCATTGTTGGCATGTGCTAATCATTTAGCTGAGAATGGTCTCTGGGTATCAGTGAGGAGCCCACCATTCTCATTACAAACCCCACAAGAGAAGAGAGCCCTCACCACAAATGCCCAAGAGCGAGGGGAGCATCCACCGTGGCTGCTAATTCTCCACTCATATCAGAGCTGTGTGTAAAGATTTTAAGACAAAAGCTGAGCATGTTCATTGCAAACCACGGGATTGTGTCCTACTTGAAAAGTCTGAATCAAATTTTAGCTTCTTGGATGTGGATTTGTACCAGAAACATATTCTTGGATTCATCTGATCATTATTCAAATTCCTTAAGATTTTTTAATTTTATTTCTATTTTTTATAGCATCCCACAATTTAAAACAGCATAGCAGACTGGTTCTCACCAACGGCACCTCTCTATATTCATGTACAATGTACTCCTTCTACAGGGCCTGCCAATCAGGTCATCAGACTTGTTTTGACTAATGAGGTATTAGTAAGTCAAGGCTGAGCCTTGACTTGTCATGCTTCTAAAAGCCTTTCTACACTATATGAATTTAGAGACCAAATTCAAGGGAAAAGGATTGAGCTCTTACTGAATACCAGGCCTTTGGTTAGCAGCAACTAACCAGCTCCCCTCTACGTTCCACAACTCCAAATTCCATGACTCCAAATTCCATGATGTGTGGTCAAATTGTGGTCTAGTTGATCAAAGTCTGATTCTTGGGGATGCCATATCTCCAACTACATTCTAAATCCCATGGCTCTACAGGCCACATCTGCTTTTCCTTCCTATTACAGCTCCAATGCTTAACTTAATACCTAAAACGCAATAGACAGTAAATGGTGAAAGCATGGACACAGTCAAGATTACAAGAATCCTCTTACCCTGTATAAAGTCACAATGTAACCACAGAACCTGAGCACTGGCCCCACAGCCTCTGATACCCTGTGATCAATGCCTTCACAGGGCTGATGAACTTGGCCTTGGGAACCCAGAGAGAAAATGGCATTTAAACTTCGCCTTGGTATTGTAACAGGGACTTAGAGGTTGCTTTTACTAAATGCACAGACTCTTCACTTGGGCCTGCAGATGTCAGGTGGATAACTAAGACCAGGACAAGAGCTGATACTTGTGCCTGCATGTTGCATCTGTCTCCTTTTGCTGATCCTTTTGGATCAGATTCCTGCTCAACTCTGCATGTACACATGCAGCTAATCACCTAAGGAGTAATCATCTCAAAACTGGTAATGCAATACTTAGTAGCTACATTTCCCCATATCCTCCCCATCTCTCCCCTCCCAGACTAAAGACACCAAAAAAAGGGCAAATAAGATGTTTTCCAAGTTTGCAGGGACATTTTGATCGAAATTGCCAGCTGTCAGCTTTTCCAACATCCTGTTCTACAGCATCTAAAGGCTGTCAGTCACTGTCCTAAACCTTAAGGCCGCACCAATCGTTGCTTTCAACCAACTCCATATTGCTCCCCTGGCCTGTTCTTTCTCCAAGTCACTTCTCCTCTGCTTATCTCATCCCAGGACGATTGCCTAGCGGGCATCTCATCTGATGCAGCAGGGCCCCGCCAAACTGGGCCTGAGCAACTGGATGCAGGCTTCTTGGCACCACTTTTATTCTTTCCCTGTTTAATCCTGGAGCTCTTATGAATATGGAAGACAGCACTTAGGGATCTTCCTAGTATGACCATACTAGACAAACTTTCTTGTTACTCTGCCACTTTTTTTCCCCCTTCCCTCTGTTTTTTTTTTGGGGGGGGGACGGGGAAGGGGGAGTAGTTGGACTTGGTTTGTTGGAATCCCAAAGACACTCCTTCAGCCGGGACTCATAACAGTACCTCTAAAACACATACTGCCTCAGAAGGGATATTGTTTTCCCTTTGCCAAAGTACAACTACTACCCGATTCTCATTGACTTGAATGAAGGGACTTTCTAGATCTCTATGTTTGATCTGGCTATATAGATCTGGCTTCTCAGAATGTATCTCGTGTGTGTGTGTGTGTGTGTGTGTGTGTGTGTGTGTGTGTGTGTGTGTGTGTGTGTGTGTGTGTGTGTGTGTGTGTGTGTGTGTGTGTGTATTACAGGTATGAGATGCAAGTTTGATCTGGCTATATAGATCTGGCTTCTCAGAATGTATCTTGTGTGTGTGTGTGTGTGTGTGTGTATTACATGTATGAGATGCAAGTTTGATCTGGCTATATAGATCTGGCTTCTCAGAATGTATCTTTGTGTGTGTGTGTGTGTGTGTGTGTGTGTGTGTGTGTGTGTCTATATTATAGGTATGAGATGCAAGGAAAATGCAGCATTCAAAATTAATAAACTTTCTGGGCTAGTGTCACCCCCTCATATCCACAGGGCATAGAAAGACAGAGCAGGAAAATTAGGAATCCGCATCAACCAAGAATAATTGACTTAAAAATATGGCTAATGAATTTCCAGGATTGCTTTAGATTTGTTCCTTCATATATCAACTAGAGGATGCTTTGGTCTCTAGGTACAAGAAAACACAACCCAATTCAAATAAGGAAAATGTATTCTCCTACACATATATAAATAAAAGGAAAACACTGTCGCTCTGCCATCTTAGAATGTCAATATGGTTGTCAGACCTGCTTTCCTTGTCTTCCATGATGGCTGCTGGAACTCTGGCCATGGTGAGCAGAATGAGAAAAGTCAGGGAAAGAAAATAGTCTTTTCTGGGTGTTCCTGTAAGGTCTGAAAACCATACCTAGAAGGCTCCACTTAGGTTCCCTTGACCTAGTCTATGCCCAGGCATCTCCGCTAACCTCTGACAAAGGAAATGAGACAGGCTTGATTAATCAGAAGTCTCCCTGAGCTGTAGATGGTTGCCTTTTCCTGGGGACAAAACTCAGACAAAGGTTTCCCTACAAAGGAGGAGGCTGTGGCAAGAATGGATACAGGGTAAGAAAGCAATTGGGTCTGCTATATCCCAGCACTCAAAGGCCTATTGTAATTAATCGCTCTGGATTCTGTTGTGAAAACCATCTTCCCTTGTCCATTAGAAGGGGAATGCGTGGCAGGGCACTAAGAACCGCAAACCCCGAGCAAGAGTCTGATTTCTGGGGGTGTTCTGTATGCAGCCCCACAACTTCCCCTGTCCTACCACAGGTATGCTGATAGCTAGGGATGGGCAGAGATGAAATATGCCCTGTACATGAAGAGATGAAACGCATTCCCTTTTCCATAAAACGATCCCCTCACGCACTGAAATGAGATGGGGAATCAGTAACAAGGTGAACTTGAGCTGGAAAATTAACTTCACATCAGAATCCAGAATTCATAAGATATTTTTAGGTAGACATGGTAATAAGATATTTAAATCGCTCTCTGATGGAAAAATGTCATACTGCCTACTGCTGCCTACACACGGGGGGCTTTTGAGAACACCTTTTCCACAAGTGAATTAATTTTGAACGAAATGTGGAATCTAGACTCAGTCCACAAGCAGAGATCTGACCATGGATTCTTTCCACAGTACCCACAGGTGCTAGGGTTTTCTTTAATCTTCCTTTTTTTTTGGTGCTAAGTAAACGTATTTTTTTCAGAAACATCCAGTAAGAGAGACAAAGGACTCCAGTTCCTATAGTGAACTGTCCTCACGTTCAGGCTGCCAAACCATGCTTACTACATCATTAAAAATATACATGTAAGACCACCGCTTGAAGCTCTGCCATCCCTGGAGATTTTGCCACCTAACTGAAAGAGGAAAAGACGATGATAATTTGAAGAGTGGGATTTGTTTTACAGCCTGGCTACGATTCAAATTAAAAAAACATAACAATAATACTACTTGCTCACAACTACAACTGAATAACCCTTCAGCCAGCCATCTGTTCCTCCCTCTCAATTCTAGTGCAAGAACTTCAAATATAAACTCCAGGTACATCATACTTGGGGATGATGTAATCAAGAAGCAATTTTTATCCAACTTTTGTGAGTTGTTCTTCAAGCCAAATTACATTCTTCATCCATCATAGATGGACAATGACCTGATCCAGAAGGTCACATATCCAAAAGAGAAAATATGTCTTTATTTTCAGAGATTGATCCACCCCCATAAATCATGTAGTGACTGATAAGATAGACACGGGCACTTTTTGTAAATGTCTCATTGGCTACCCAGCCCAGAGGCCTAGATTGAACATTTTGTACAACCCAGAAAGGATGTTATAACTATCAAATGGCCCTTGGCAGAAAAAAAGGTTCTTAACCCCTAAGCTTCCGAGGAGTAACATCTGGTGAGCCTATACATCAACTGCTTACACTCTTAACACCTTCCATTGGCTGCCAGTATTTGCCAATGACCTACATGTTGGAAATCTTCAGAGAAAAATGTAATGAGTTTTTTCTGATCTGTCTTTTTTGTATAAAGTTTAAAAATTATTCATTGAAAATCTTTCATTTGCTTGCCTATCTTCCTTCCTTCCTTCCTTCCTTCCTTCCTTCCTTCCTTCCTTCCTTCCTTCCTTCCTTCCTTCCTTCTTTCCTTCCTTGCTTTTTGTTGTTCCAGTACTAGGGCTTGGACTCAGGACCTAGGCACTATCCTTTCTTACTCAAGGTTGGTGCTCAACCACTTGAGTCACAGATCTACTTCTGGCTTTTTGCTGGTTAATTGTAGCTAAACCTCATAGACATTTGTGTCCAGACTGGCTTCAAACCGTCATTCTCAGATTTCAACCTCCTGAGGAGCTAGTATAATGGGTGTGAGCCACTGGAGCCAATCATGTGTCATTTTCTTATTAACTTTTGTCCTTGTGTGTTGGAAAACATCTGTTTTTGTTTTTGTGTTTGGCCCAAGAATCATCAACTGTTCAACATAACTTGCTGGATGCACCTGAAGCATGGCTGCTCCCCGCCTGCCACCCTCCGTGGGCTGTCCTCGCTTTCTTCGGGGGACAGGCAGTCAAGACACAAATCAACCTCAGCTCAAGTTCATCGACACAGAATTGAAATACATGTTTTGTAGGTGGGGGAAGCAAACTATGAGGGTGACATCATGTCAACATAGCTCACTAGATAATTCTACCACCTTGCAGTGAAGGCTCGGGGGGATAGTGTGGCACCTGTTTTTGCACGTGGAATTATACATAAACGTGAGTGTTTGAGGGGGGGGAACCAACCACAAGAAGACTTGTGGAATTCTTTCAATAATGCCCCAAAGTAAAACACTGAACAGGCACTGTCATGCTGGCTTCTCTCACTGAGATGCTCAAAATCAGTCCTGATGCTTTCCTGTAAGCGTGCAGACCCAGAATCATGCAGCATGGCTGAGCTGCTGTCCTGCAAAGCCAGGCATGTGCTATGGATGACAAGACTTTGGCTTCCTCTCCATTGGGGAGGGGACCATTACGGAGAATGTGTTCTGTCCAATTCCTCCATAGGACAGCCCAGGGCAAGTGCGGGATGTCCACCCACCACCACCTAGAGACTGCCAGGTAAGGTGGACGGGGTTGGTCAGCTCAAGAGAATGTACAAGACCGTGGTCAAACCTAAGTGTGCATCTCAGCGCGTACCAGGACTTGTGCAGTCTTCATTCTGCGACTGAGCTGCCATTCTTTAGCTTCCGACTGAGTACTGGGGGCTCCGTGGGAGGGAGGATGCTGACGGCGCTGACCTATGCTGTGGAGTTCTTTGCAGAAGGGGCCATGCTTGACAGTGATGGGACAAGGTAAGAAGGGGGAAAGGAGAAGGAACGTCTGGCATTGAAGTGTATACGCAAACCTCATAAAGTTTGTTTCTTGACTCATCACTCTTAGAAGGTACTTCTGTGTTTAACAACGTCATGTTCTGGTGAAGACACTGAAGTGTAGGGTCTTGTCCAAAGTCAGAGATCTAAGTCCAGCTAAGTCTGGAACCAGATGTCCTGGCCACAAGTGGCAGAGTACATGCTATGTACAGTGCCACAGGTCATGCCCCAGACAAAGGCATCTGCAGAGGAGGTGGAAGGGTAAAAGCCCACGCACTCCCCACTAGACACCACCTGGCTGTGGGTGAGGGACCACAGTAGGCTGGAGGGACGAGAAGAGGAACTTTATCTGACACCAAGGTCCCACCTGCTCACAGGTACACACATGTATGGGCTGTGTCAGCTGCGAAGGGAGCCTATTTCTAACTCACCAAAGAACAGTAACTAAGAATAATGAGAAAGGGATGCTGAGGTGGTGTGGAGGTCCCTTTAAGATGGAGCACACCTAGTTTCAATATTGATCTTTAAAACGTTGTTGGAGAAGATTATCTGGAAGGAGATAGATAGCACTTTATACCCACAGGGTGAGTGCGATCAGGAAGAGGGAAACAGCAAATGCTGGCGAGGCTATGAAGACAGTGAACCCTTCTACACTGCGGGTGGAATGTAAACTGGTACAGCCTCTTTGAAAATCACTTTGTCAGTTTTGCAAAAATTTAAGTAGAGAGTTATATCTGACTTAGTAACTACTCCTAAGGGTATTCCCAAGCTAGGTCCTCCTAATTTTTTTTTACAGAGGTATGCATAACAACATTATTTATAGAGCCCAAAAATATCCATTAAATGATAACCCAAATGTGGTCAACCCATACAGTAGAATACTACACTGCCCTGTAGAGGAATGATGTATACTTACCTGCTATGACATAGAGAACCTTGACAATGATGCTGAATGAACATTATGTTGAATGCATGAAGCCACATATGATTCCGTGTGGGTATGAGATGCCCAAATTCTATAAGCATATGACAGAGACAGAAAGTAGATTGGAGGTTGCCAGGGTTTGGGGATTGTACAGGACGTGAGACTTGACTGTCAGTGAGTACAGGGTTCCTTGTGGGAATGATGAAAATGTTCTGAAATTGCAAAGTGGTAGTAGTTGCACAATTTTGTGAGCATACTAAAAACTGCTCAATTGTATACTTTTAAGGGGAGAATTTCCTGGTGTATGAATGAGCTCTCCGTTTAAAAATCAAATGCTGGCTATGTGCCAGTGGCTCACACCTGTAATCCTAACTACTCAGGAGGCTGAGATCCGAAGATCATGGTTTGAAGCCAGCCCAGGCAGGAAAGTCTGTGAGACTTATCTCCAATTAGTCACCAAAAAGCTGAAAGTAGTGCTGTGGTTCAAGTGGTAGAGTACTAGTGTTGAACAAAAAAGCTCAAGGACAGTGCAGGACCAGCACACAAGCAAAACAATTTTCCCCCAAATCCCACTGTAACATATTATCTTTGTTCCCCCACCAAGAGACTTCCAAACAGCTTCTTTCCATCCTTCTTCCATGTCTTTGCTAAGCGAAGGCTGTGTTTCCTGTGGTAGGTATCCACATCGCTGGTCCTGGTTCTGATGGTGCTGGGTCTGAAAGGAGGGTTGTGCTATGGACCCGAGAGATATCCACCCATGGTTGGACCCAGAGTGGGGATGCAGGGCTTGAATGGAGCAGAGTAGAGGGAGGCAGGGCTAGAGGACAGACACCAACCCATGGAGGGTGGCTCTCCACATCTGAGCCTCCATGCTGAAGGCTCTTTGTCCCTGTTCTGTGCTCCCATGACCCACAAGGTTATCCCAGGCCCTTCCAGCTTAGAGGAGCATCCCCAGAACAATCACCTGGGGCACTGAAGGCTGGTTCCTCTCCCGAGGCATGTATTCCAAATGGACCAAGAGAACCTAATTCTAACAGCTGTCTTATTCCTAAGGAATGCCCTGGGAAGGAGAATCTTTGCAGCTGAGATAGCAGCCTGGCACACCATCAGAGCTGAATGCTCTGTGTGCTAACAACACATAAACTAGTTCAGGTGAACTAGTTTTGATTTGTACTGGACATCATCTCTAGTTCTTAGAAATTTTCCTGTCTGTGTATTTGACTTATAGTCATTAGTACAGAGCTGGACATCATGTATTTTCAATTTACTCTTTTCTATGCATTTAATTTTCTCAAATCTACTGGGGCAATAGCCCTGTATTTCTAGATTTTTTCCCCATCAGGGTGAAGGACAATGTTCAGCCTGCAAAAGGGGAGGAGGGGTCCTCATTCTGTTTGCCTGGCTGCCACTAGCAATTGGCCATTAACTGATGCTATTTAATCATTCCTTGTTAGAAATAATTAATAGACTTGTCTTATGTAGTATCAGGAAATGCCTCTGAGAACACTGCAAGTCACTGCATCTAATCAGCTCTCCAGCTGATCTATTTTAGGTGCCTGGAATGGCTAACGAGGAAAGCTTACAATATGAGGGAGGCCACTGGCTTCCGTGGCTCACCTTGCGCCTGTGTCCATTTGGCATGCCTGATGGGAACCCAGCCAAGGGAGTAACAGAGATTAGTGGAGATAACTCAGACGTGCTTCCCATCACCATCTCTTAAAAAAGCACACAGCAAAAAACAAGAAAAAAAAAGCTTGCTTTCCAAGGAGCAGGCAAGAAATGACCATGAAAGCATGCTAGTCTACGCCTGTCATCCCAGCTACTCAAGAGGTGGAGGTAGAATGATCATGGTCTGAGTTCACAGGAATAAATGTGTTAAGCCTTTATCTTTAGCTGGAAAATAAACTAAAAAGCAAAAGGAGTGGGAGTGCGCTTCAAGAAGTAGACTGCTTGGTTTCTAAACACAAGGCTCTGAGTTCAGTCTCCAGTCTCTCTCTCTCTGTCTCTCTTTCTCTCTGTCTCTCTCTGTCTCTCTCAACACACACACAACCACAAGTTATTAAGAAATAAAAGCAGAGAAAGCTCACCAGGTTTGGAGGGTAGCAGTGGTATATGTGTATGGGGAACCTATGGCTCCTCTCAATTCATTTCGGGGCAAGTCAGAGACAGTGGGCCAGGGACACAAAGGTGCCCAGAGAGAAACCACACTGGTGAGAGTGTGGAAGATAGATCAGAGGAGAGAAACTGAAAGCCCGGAAGCAGCCCTAGCTCTCTCAAAATGTCACAGCAAGTAAGATGAAGAGGCTCACGATGCTATTGTG
This sequence comes from Dipodomys merriami, assembly GCF_024711535.1. NCBI lineage: Eukaryota > Metazoa > Chordata > Mammalia > Rodentia > Heteromyidae > Dipodomys > Dipodomys merriami. Next base: position 12,330,977 of record NW_027206401.1, read on the forward strand.
TCCTCTAGGCATAAGACATTAGAAATGAAACAGACTCTTCCTCCATTTGAATATGGGATTATCTCCCTATAAATGAGCGAGATGAAACTTTGCTAAGGCATTTCAGACTGACAGGGAGAAAGTGGAATGGAAGGGGGCCGCATTTGGCTCTTACGGGGTCAGCTTGAGCTGCTGGCCTCTCTTGAGCACTTACACAGGATGGGATCCACCAGCCCTATGAGGTGGGGGTCATAACCACCCTCCGTTTGTGGGTAGGGAGACTTTCAAGAGGTTTCTTAGTCTTCAAGAGTCCAAATTCATGTTCTAAAGCCAGAGCCTTTAGCTAGAGTGTCTCTCAATCTTCTGAGACTCTACATAAAGAATAGCAACCTAACTTGGTCTGTAAAGGAACTAAAACCTAACCCAGGGGTCTATTCCAACAGTGAGCTGGTTCTCAGCCAATCACAAGCCACTATGAGCTTCAGCTAATTACGGTCTGCCAACTGATCAGACCATATCCAAACAAGGCAGATTCCTACCTTGAAACAGCCCAGCTATTTCTGCACTTCACTTCCACACTCTGCCTATAAATACATTGCCCATGTTACATAGTGGAACTCTGGGAACCTCTTCTATTTCTGAACACCGTCCAATTCATGAATCATTTTTTGCTCAAATAAATTCTGTTAAAATTTAATTTGCCAAAACTTCTTAACCAACACTATACTAATAAATACAGGTCTTTAAGCCTCTATCTGCTTGACTCTCTTCCTTAAACTCAAACTAAGCTATTGTAATTGGTGAAAATAGCTTGAAATGGCCCCAAATCACCTACAAACACCTAAGAAAACCTAAGAGGCTTGACACCAAAGCCATAAAAATTAAAATGTATTTTAAAAAAACTCATGATCACCAGGCACAGCTGGATCATGCCTGTAATCCTAGCTACTCTAGAAGCTGAGAACTGAGGATTGCAATTGGATACCAGCCTGGGTAGGAAAGTAAGACTCTTATCTCCAATTAACTGCAAACAAGCAAAGAACTAAAAGCCAGAGGTAGACCTGTGGCTCAAATGGTAGAGCACTAACCTTAAGCACAAAAAGCTCAAGGACAGCACCCAGGCCCTGAGTCCAAGCCCTAGGACTAGAACAAAAAGCAAGCAAACAACAACAAAAATATATTAATGATGATAAATTACTTGTTTCATGAAAGAAGTTAAAATGCATCAAAATAAATAGTAGGAAAGATACTGCACTGAGTAACTGCTTTAGAAGACAAATTCGTTTGAAAAATCTATGGATCCTTGCAATGGTCATTTGAGGGACCATATAATAGTCCCTTTATTCACAGGGCTGGTTCCCCATCCCCAGTGGAGGCTGGAAACTGCATACAGTACCATGCTTTTCCCTACGCATACATATCCATAACAAAGCAGACTTGTAAGGCACAGTAAGAGATTAACAGCAACAAATAACAGTAAAATGGAGCAACCTGAACAGCATTGTGTAATAAAAGCAATCTGAGGGTGCTCTTCCCAAACACCATACTCAGCAATACTTGCTGTTAGGATAACTGATATGAGAGGGTGTGAGTCCCGAGTGATGACAGGAAGAGAGGTGACAGGAAGTGGAGCTGTAGCATTATCCACTAGGTGATACACCAGGGCTTGTGTGACACACAAGCTCTGGGATAGTACTACAGCCAATCTGATATCCAAGACAGCAGCTACGAAGTGACTGAAGAGCAGGTAGCATGGACAGTGGGATACACTGGACAAAGGGATAGATACCTCATAGCTCAGGAGGGACAGCACAAAATTATATCTCAATCTGGGTGCTGGTGGCTCATGCCTGTAATCCTAGCTATTCAGAAGGCTGAGATCTGAAGACTGAGGTTCGAAGCCAGCTGGGTAGAAAAGTCCATAAGATTCTTATTTCCAATTAACCAGCGTAAAGCCAAAAGTGGAGCTGTGGCTCAAGTGGTGAAGTGTGCACCAGTGAAAAAACTAAGGAAGAATGCAAGGCCTTGAGTTCTAATCCTAACCTTAGTCCCTTCCCAGCCCAAGGAAAAGGAAAAAAATATAAAAAGGCAGCTCATTACTCAGCATGGTGTGAGATTTAAAACTTATAAACTATTTAGTTCTGAATTTTCCATTTAATATTCTTGGACCATGTTTGACTATGAGTAACTGAAACCAAAGAAAGCAAAACATCAGATGAGGTAGAGGGAGAATGCTGTGTTAGTCTGATCCTTTTTGATGTATAGAAAATAGCATATACACCCTCTTTGATGCTGGCCTATGAACTCACTATGGCCATAAAAGCAGATGCTCATTTGTGCTTATTAGAAGCCCAAGCAACAGAAGATCCCTTATGCACACACAACACAAAACAAGCAATTTGTGAAGAGGGGAAAGGATTCTTGCTGTTCCAAGCTGACTCTACTGTTTTCTTTGGCTAGGCAGGAGCAGGCCTAGGGGAGTAGGAGCTGTTACACTGGTGAGCCATCAGGCCTTCATAGACAGAAGCCATGTTGGAGGATGATCAACTGCCTCAAAGAAGCAGTGGGCCCCTGGATGGCATTGCTGGGGAAAAGGCAAAGGTACACTCACCCCGTAATGGGAGTGTCTGCAGGGGAAAGATGCATCCTTTGAGAATGAGGGAAGGTGCTGCGACGTGGGGAGTGTTTGTGAGTAGGAGACTGGAAATGAAAAGAGGTTGATTTCATAATTCTAGGAAGAAATGAAGTAGAAAGATCACAGATCTATAACAATATCAATGCAAAACAAAATGATATAGACAAATGCAAAGAGATGGTGCCTGAATACAGTCATAATTCTCAATGTATATATGTGACATGGGCGGGAATGAGACAGATGGGAGGAAATGATGGAAGGGAGACACTGCTCAAGATGCGACTATAGGGGCTGGGAAGGTGGCTCAGTGGTAGAGCGCTTGCCTTGCATGCATGAGGCCCTGGGTTCGATTCCTCAGCACCATATAAGCAAAAAGAAAAAAAGCCGGAAGTGGCGCTGTGGTTCAAGTGGTAGAGCACTAGCCTTAAGCTGAAGAGCTGAGGGACAGCGGCCAGGCCCAGAGTTCAGGCCCCACGACTGGACCCCCCCCCCAAAAAAAGATGCTACTGTACACATTGAATTGAAACCCCTTTGTGCAAAGATTTAAAGATCATAAAACGTAAAAAGTAAATAATGGTATAAACCATTATTAATGAACTGAATACTGAATGAATATAAATGAGTATCTTGGTTTTCTCATCACATGCATTAATGATATTTACTTATAGAAACTCTAGTTTCTCCAGAAAGGATGCAAGTTTACTTACAAAGATTCCATGCAGAAGTGGTGCTGTGGCTCAAGTGGTAGAGCGCTAGTGTTGAGCTGAAGAGCTGAGGGATAGTGCCCAGGTCCAGAGTTCAAGCCCCATGACCAACCAAAAAAAAATTACAAAGATACCATGCAAAGAACAGAGTATAAACAAAACACAGGACTAAATATTTTAAGTTAATTAAAAAAAAAGACAAGGAAATGAAAGTAAAGAAAAAAAATGACTTGGCTTAGGCCCTAAAGTGACACTCAGAATTAAAGCTGAAATTCATACCATAAAAGGTCATTGATTTATTTCTGGTATTATGTAAGGTATGGCAGGAGCCATCTGTCTAGGCCTAATCATAAAATATTGTTAAGAAATATGGACTCAATCAAACACATTTCTTGTGGTACTTTAATCATCGTATGAAAACTAGTAAGAATAATAAAAATGAGAGTATTTTGCTTGACAAAGAAAAATCTAAAAATGATGGTCTCATAAATTTCTATCAAAGGCACCAGGCAGGCCAATGTTTTTAAAAAGCACCTTGACTGCAGACAAATGCAGGTGTTGGCTGATTAAGAATCTATGAAGAATGAGAGAATCTTTAGGTGCTATATTAAACCGAATGGCTATTTAATAGCTGAGAATCCCAAAGAAAGGTTTGGGTGGTGAGGAAAACTATTAATTTTGATACCATATGTAAGACAGGATAGATATGTTTCTTTTGCAGGTGCACCCTCAAAGAAAACAAATCTTCATTTTTTTTTTAACATGGAAATGGTATCTTAAGACTCATTTAAGGACATTAAATGAAGATTCTGAGTGGAAATCACAGTTCAACTGATTTTATTGGGAAGTATTTCCAGTTTTGAGTCAATGCTCCTCCTTACAGATTCTTTCATGGCTAATACTGAAAGTCCTCAGGGATGCACAGCTGTCTGTCCACAGAGTGAATACCATGGAATCATAATATCCACAGCAAACAGGCTCATCCTATAGGGTTAAAGAAAGACCCAAAAGGCTGCTTAGGTTGTGTCTCAAGCTGAGTTCTACACTCTTAGAAGACACATGCTGAAATTCCCATTTTCCAACCTATGCCAGGAAACCTGGATTTCTCATGTGTCCCCAAGAAATCCTGAAACTCACAGAGCAACAAAAACCTAAAACAAAAAGCCACCAAAGGGCTGTGGAAGGGGAGGAGGAGTTGGTGGGAGCTGTTCCTCCCTAAGCCCTGTCACAGTCTGGAGTGCAAGGGTGACAGACCCCACCTGAGTCCTCCTGCCCTTAACCCTCTCCTTTCTTCACTCCCTGAAGCAGAGTGGGCCATGTGGTCCAGTCAGAGAACCACAGACAGGAAGAGGTCTTCATGGGAAGTGGGAAAAGGGGTGGGAAGCAGTGGAGGGAGGGCTGGAGCGATTGGCTTAAGCATGCAACTTGATGAACAGACAGGATAAAGTACCTCTGTTCTAGTCCATATTTCTTGTCAAGATTGGGTCATAATGTATAGCTAAATTGAAATTATTCATTAGTGTATCTCAATGCAAATCACGGGCCAAATACACATCACTCTGTTGAAAACCTGAGGTCTACAAGCTTCAGGCATTGGTGTATCTCTGTGCAAGGTGTTTGGATTCTGCGGAGGTGGAGGTGAGGCTGCAGAGCAGGTGGCTGCATCTCTGGTCATGATGTGCAAAGATCAAGGCTACTCACCGTGGTGGAGGAAATGAAGACGTAGTGGAGGGAAAAAGAAGAGCCCCAGGAGAGGATGCAAGTTCTAGGTCTAAGACTTTCTGGGCTAAGAGCTGCAGAATTGATGATGGGGTGTGTGGGAACAGAACCATGTTTGCACTAAATTTTGAAACCTAGACAACCCTTTACCTTGTCTCAGGATTGATGAGAAAACAAAATCAGAGCCAACTTCCCCATCCCTCTCCTTCCCAGTGTGACCCAATGGGAGTCAATCAGCGCCATCTACGACATTACGTAGCAGAACACTGAGCTGAGATCTGAGCAACCTCTCCATCAAGCCACCTAATAAACTGGAAGGATAGGAAACAGAGCAACATGTTCCATAATTCCAGAGACATGCACTCACCTAAACCCTGAATGCAGATGCTCTAGCAGAACTCACGGGTGAGTTTCTTGCAACCTAAGTTGCAACATAAGGAGAGAAAAGAAGAGAAATTGTAATGATTCAAAGGGATTTGAGACATGCCAACAAGTACAAGGTATAGAAATGTCTTTGCCAACTGATTAAGGGAACCAAGTAATTAAGGAAATTCAAATGCTGCATGGATATCTGATGTTATTAAAGTTAGTACTGTTAGTTTTTAAAGTTGTTCCAATGTTACAGTTTCACTTTCCAAATGTGCATTGCATGTATGTTTGTAGAGAAGCATATGGGTAAAATGACATAGTATCTGGGATTTGATTCCAAATAACCCAAGGATGAGGAATGAAATCATACAAAAGGAACGAGGATTGAAATAAAACAATGTATATAGAGCCACAAACACTGTCGATTGGGCAACAGACACATTTCTTATTCAACAAAAGCCCTGTGTTCTTCAGAAAACTAAAATTTTTTTGTCTCTGAGAAAACAATACTTAAAAAAATATGGCAGCTTTTCTTTTATAGAATTAACAAGTCAGAAGTTTAACTTGGCTTTACCATGGGATCTGGATTTCATGTTAAGAACTGAAAAATCCCAAGAAAAAAGAGAAACTATTCACTATTTCAGTTCCTCCTTGCAATTTCTTATTCTCTTGTGTCCAAAATTATTCAGGACATTGACCAAAAACCATGAAACCATCTTCTGACAGCATCCAGTCTATCCCAATTGGTGTCCTGGTCACCCTGATCCTTACAGGTGATCTCTAGTTCCAGTAAGGTGAGAGGAATGTAAATACATAGTCCCAGAAGGAAGAGTGAATATAATAAAAATACTACTCAAGCTACCCTTCCAATGGGCTAGTCAGAAGATCAAAATCAATTTCCCATGCTTACTGTCCAACCAGTTCAGGATATTTATGCATCATCCCTGCTTAAACAACTCATTTCCAGTTGATCCATTTCTTTAAAGATTGGTAAACTAAAGGTTCATAAAGTCATTGGCACTGTAAGTCCTTCTGGCAACCACTAATTCCACCAGAAATTTCTGCACAGACTTTGAGATGGCTATGGTTCCCTAACTGTGTAAAGGGAACGGGGCACGAATACAGAATCTCTCCATCCTTCCTCACTTGCTGCATTAGAACTAGAATCCCAGTAGATTCCTGTACACATTACCATTTGGCAATTGATACTTAATTAACAGCTGAGAGGCTCTGTTGCCTGTGTCCACGCTACATTACTTAACAATACACAGTTTCTTGCAAATTGCCCATCTATCAGCCATTGTTTATGTGTGTGTGTGTGTGCGCGCGCGCGTGCGTGTGCACGTGTGCGTGCGCAGGCCTGGGCACCAGTCTGGGGGCTTAAACTCAGGGCCTGGAAGCTGTTTCTCAGCTTTTTTGCTCAAACACTTGATCTCAGCTCTACTTCTGGCTTTTTTGATGCTTCACTCAAAGCTAGCTTTCTAACACTTGATCTCAGCTCTACTTCTGTTTTTTTTTTTGTTTGTTTGTTTGTTTTTTGGTGCTTCCCTGGAGATAAGAGTCCCATGAACGATCCTGCTTGAGCTGATTTCTAACCATGATCACCTGATCTCAGCCTTCTGCCTAGCTAAGATTACAGGCGTGAGCCCCTGGTACCAAACTAGCAGCTATTCTTTTCTTTTTTCTTTTTTTGCAACACATCTAAACACTAACTCTCCAAAGAGATCTTTTTAAGAGGTTTTTTTTTTTTTTTTTAAGTGCTCTCTTCCATGTTTATCAGAGAGTGATTCATCACAGGCTAAAAAAGAAAACACAAACTTTCAAGAGCAGTCCACCACACCTGATAACTCATGAACAGGCTCTGACTAGCCAGGAAAGCTTCTGGTTGTCCTTTTTCCTTGTGAGTAAGTTATGGAAGCCATGACCAGGCAAGGCAATGCAGATAAGTGTCGCTTCTCCTTGATCCTGTGTTCTCTTCAATTATACATGACAGGGTTATTGATCAACAACACCAAGGCCTGGAACTCTCCCCAAAGTGGACTGTAACTGACTCAATGCTAACAGCTTGCTCTTCCTTTGTCTTTCCTTCTGTCCTGGGTAAGTGTCTGTCATCTGATAAGCAGCCTTGACATAAAAAAGAAGCAATCCATAAATTGCAACTTTCACTGAGGTATTTTTTTCAGTGAATAACATAAATTCAGGCCCTGCACACAAAGTGCCACGCGGGAACATTCGAATCAATATTTAAGTTAGAATCTCTGTCCTGTTTTCTTCGCCTTTTCTCGTCAAAAGCACAGAATCTGTAAAATTGACCTCAAAGACAATAAGTCAGGAGAATATATTGAAAGAGAAAATAAGTTCAGTTTTGTGCCTGAATTTTTTTCTCTTTCACTTTTAAGCTTCTGTTTTTGATTGCACCGTTTAGAAAGAGCCATTCATCTTGAAAGCCCACATTTTCCCAAGGCCAAGTGATTGAGAAAAGAGTGACTTGGAATCCTAGAAAACAAAGCCTGAAGCAGAAAGGCAACAAGTTTGTCAATAAAACCAAAGACTAATACAGGGATAAATGAGCCTCCCAAAAGGACACAGTGGTTAGTGGTTCTGATGGACAGCAGGAAAAGATGAAGAGTCAGAAAACTGGATCTTAGAAGCTGTGTAGGCCATTAGGAAAAGGTCTGTTCCATGGCCCTGAGTCCGGGGTCTGGGTATGAAGGAGAAGCCGGTAGATGGAGTCATGAGACATGAGCTATACACTCTGAGGCTCTAAGCCTTAAAGAGAGGTCTGTCTCCCAAGGAAATATAGGTCCCTTACTTTCCTTGTTTGCAATAACTAGTTAATGTCTAGGATAATGTTACCAAACAAGCAGAAAAGGTAAAAAGCTATAAACATATGACCATATAAGATGATACTAAGTGAAATGAACCCCAAGACAGGGACACAAGAGGTTTTTTTCTTTGTTGCTGTTGTTTTTCATGTACCATGTGGGTTTTGTTGTTGTTGTTTGTTTTGTATGTTCTTCCCTCATGTCATAATTCTCGTTGTCACTGTATTTGATTCCAGTGCCCTGCGTCTTATATATGCACTTTTCTAATTTGGGGAAGGGAAGGGAAATAACGAAATACTGAAACAAGGATGCAGGTTGACCCATTGTAACAATGAGATGTATAAGACACTATGTTGAAAACGAACTTTACAACTTCGGGGAGCAGCGGGGGTGGGATGTGGGGGGGAGGGGTTGGGGGGTGGGGAGGGAAGGGATGGTAGGGGAAAAAAACCAAGGAGGGGGTAACAATACTCAATAGGAAATGTACTCGTTACCTTACTCATGTAACTGTAACCCCTCTGTACAGTATCTACAATAACAAAATATTTTTTAAAAAGAGAGAGAGGTCTGGCTTCTTAGCATAGCTTGAGCTATGGGGGTTGGGGGGTAATGGCTAAGGACACATACAGTCTTATTGTTCACTATGAGGACACTTGTGGAATTTTCCTGAAGGTGTTAGACAGGGTCAGGGAGTCTGGAGTCAGGCCAAGGAGGATTCAAAGACCCTGAGCTTACTGACCAGGGGCTCTGGAGGGGGCAGATAAACCAACTCAGACATAGAAGCAATGGGCTTGAAACCATAAGCAGGCTTAGTGAACTGGAGTGAACTAGAACAGACATTTTTGTTGCCACATGACAAGCCTCCAGGGAACCTGGATCTGTCCCCAAAGAGGAAGGAAGAAAAATGAAGGAAAATCATAAGCCCTAAGAGCTTGAGAAAAGCTGGAAGAAACAAAGGTAGTTTTCTATCACATTCAGAAATGGTTAATTCCTGCTTATTTACAGTAGAGAAAAATCTATGCTACATTTTTGCAATTCCAACCTCATACTGTTTATAAGCTTGCATATATATAAATAGAAACAAATTATGTATGATTAAAGGTGAGAGGAAGAGAAAGGAGTCCATTTACTGGTTTTAGGTTGATGTTTCCAACTTTATTAAAAAAGGTGAGCTTGTGGGTGTGACCTAAGGAACAGGTAGACTACAGTATGAAAATAAAAGAAAGATGGCTTAAATTGTCCTCTGTATCTGGAAAAGAACTGTGAAGTAAAGAAATAAAGACCAAGTAAAGTGGGTATCTATCTATGAGGCATTCAGGGTTACCTTAGGAGATGGATAGAATTCATTTCAATTGTGAAAGTTATCTGTATGTCCCTAATCTAACCATATTAACTCTAGGTTCTGAGAACAGAACAAAATAATTACTAAGTAAATAAACAAATACCTTCCCCACCCAGAATAGTCCATGTCTTCACTTTTCTCCATAAGCTATGCTAGCTTTTTCTACATTTGCATAATTAAATCATCCTCAAAATACTATGTGCTATTTATCCTGTGAAAATGGAATTTGCCTATTTAGTTATTTGCACCTATCAATTTTGCTAGGATAAGAGTTCTTGAAGAGTTACTAGTTAAGAAAAGATCTTATCTGCCTCTTGAGTACTTTGATCAGAGCAGAGTAATCACTTAGAAGCCTGGCAATTTTCTAAGTGAAAATGGAGGTGGCGAGCCAGCACAGGTCTCTCAGAATTCCAAGAATGACACTGTTACACACCACTGTGAATAATGTGGGTTCTGAAAACTGCTGGTCCCCGGGGGCCTTATGAACACCATTGCACAAAGAAAACAGACAGCACCTGCCCTAAGCACCTGTAGACACCTGAACTGGAACAGTAGTAGAGCCTTTTTTGACTGATAGTGAAGTTTTAGTCTCATACAGATGTAGAATGGCAAATCATTTGTAGAAAATCAAGCATGTATTTTTCAGCTGCCATCATCACCATCACTGGTGACTAATGGCATGTCTGCAAAACAAGAAACTCTGCCCTACTTGGCTAATGAGACATTTGGGACTCTGTTGTGAGACTATTCAGAATCAGAAGCAAATATCACTGCCCAGTTACCTTCATTAGTATCCATTACTATTATTAGTGTTAAAACAACAACAGCAACAGGGCTAGGAAGGAGGCTCAGTGGTAGAGAGCTTGCCTCGCATGCATGAGGCCTTGGGTTCGATTCCTCAGCACCACATAAAACAGAAAAAGCCGGAAGTGGTGCTGTGGCTCAAGTGGTAGAGCACTAGCTTTAAACTGAAGAGTTGAAGGACAGAGCCCAGGCCCCATGACCGATAGAAAAGAAGAAGAAGAAGAAAACAACAACAACAACAACAACAAAAAACAAGAACAACAGTGCTTTTGAAATATGAAAAACTTGAATTACTTTCCATTGAATTTGAATTCCTGACAAAATAAAATTGAGAAAAAATTAAGTACAGTGTACTTATTCTCGAGGAGAACATTATAAGGTCAATATAATTTCCAATTAAACAATATTAGAAAAATATATTCATATAGCACTTATAGCAAATTTTATAAAATCTATTTTTATTTTTTAAAAAGAAACCCTATAAAAATTATTTTAAGGCTTTAGATAGTAAAAATATAGTGTGTATACATGATGAGCCTGAAAATGCACTTACAGTCCTTAATTTTGACTGAATTATAGCTCTGAGCTATAACTCCAATGTTCAATGGTCATATGACCAAGACATCGACAGTAAATAATTAGGAGAGTAAGGGTAAACTACTCCAAATACATCATCCTAAGGTATAACAAAGAGAATGGAAACTTAAATGGAACCATGTAAGGTTTAGATCTCTAAAAAGCAAGAATAACTCCCTCATGCCTTTTTTTAAACCATAGGCTCTTATTATACAGTATTTTCTTTTTATTTTTTATACTTTATTTTATATTTGTATATAGTTTATATATATTTCTATATTTTGTTTTGTATTTTTATTTTATTTTAAAACTAATTTTAAATACAAAATAAGTTAATGATTAAAATGACAGAAATTTCATCTCTCATTAGTAGTTTTGAATTATTACATATGTATATGGTTGTATATTAATGTATAAATCAGAACAATGGAACATTTTGGTGTTACTCACATAGCCATAATTCAGATTATTCATGCCCAAACAGTTAAGAATGAAATTTGATATTTATAATTGAAATATAGAATTAAGAAACTGAATTGATTTTACATATGTTCAAAGTCCTTATATGTAATCAAATGGCATAAGAAAATTAAACACAATAAGTAAAATTAAAAAATGAATGAATTTCTCATATACTAAAATAAAATGTATAACACCACATGTCCAGACTGTACAGTGAAGGTATAGCTCAAGTGGTAGAGAGGACAGCCGTTAGTGGAAACGTGAAGGGATAAGTCCTAAGCCCCCAGGTCAAGCCCCAGTACCAGCACTACTACTACTACTAATAATAATAATAATAACAAATGTCCAGACTGTGAAATGCAAATAATTCTTTTTCTTGGAAACATTACTAATATTCTTACCAAATAGTTCTTTAGGCTTTTGAGTGGATGCAACATTAATCTTAAAAAGTACCTAGTAAAATTAGTAACAAAATTGCTAAGGTTAAAACCAACTTTCCCTATGACCTGACATGAGCCAAATATACAACACATGATCTCATTGAAATATTTACCTAAAATGTCTTGGCAGATATGAACAATTGTTAAAATAAATATTTGCAACTATTAGTAAATTCAAATGAGGACCTTGCACAACACAATACGTCAATTAGTAGCATTGGGAAATATAAACAGATTCATGGATCATAAAATCCTTCCCTCCCTCCCTCCCTCTCTTCCTCCCTCCCTCCCGTCTTCCCTCCCTTCTTCCCTCCCTTCTTCCCTCCCTCCCTCCCTCCCTTCTTTCCTTCATTCCTTCCTTCTTTCTTTCATTCCTTCCTTCTTTCCTTCCTTCCTTCCTTTTATGACAGAACTGGGTCTTGAACTTAGAGCCTTGAACTCTTACTTGGCTTTTTAGATTTTTAAAAAATTGTTTTTGTGTCTGTCCTGGGGCTTGAACTCAGGGTCTGGGCTCTGTCCCTGAGCTTATTTTGCTCAAGGCTCAAGCTTAGTGCTCTACCGCCTGAGCCACAGCTCCACTTCTGGCTTTTTCCATAGTTTTGTGGGTTTTCCTGCCCAGGCTGGCTTGAACAATGATCCTCAGATTTCATCCTCTTGAGTAGCCAGAATTACAGATATGAGGCACCAGTGTCCAGTAATTGGCCCATTTCCGTGGCATTTTTCTTAAACTCTTACTTAGCTTTTATGCTCATGGCCCAAGGTATTATGCCACTTGAGTCCCATCTCCAATTCTGGCTTTTTGCAAGTTAACTGGAGATAAAGAGTCTCTCAGATTTGTGCTGGTTTCAATCCACCATGCTCAGATCTCAGCTCTGTCTCCTGAGTATCCAGGGCTACAGGGTAAGCCTCTAGTGCCCAGCATAAAGTTCTTAGCATATTTCCATTCTAGGGCTTTATGCTTGCTGGAAAATTGCAGAGGATTCTAATTCAGTATTTCTATACCCTGCAAGAGGCACTAAACGAAGGGCAAGAGCTAATTTAAAAACAAGGCTCAGGTTGTAAGGAATAGCTCACTTAAAACACACACACAAAACTTCACCTTTAAGAAGTCCTTGAAATGAAGTGATTCTCTTTTATCATTTAATTGCTCGTAGAACATTACATGGTATTGATTATCCTAGAGATAAAGACCTAAGTCAGCCAAGCTCCTGTCTGATGGACCTCAAAGAATTCATTTAAAGGCCACTTTCCTCCTTGAGCTCTGGTATCTTCACAACTATGTTTCCTAAGACCTTGATTGTATTTAGTATATACATACATATACCTAGAATGATACGACCTTCATAGAGTATTCATCAAACTGTGATTTGTGATATACTATTCCCCATCCTACTGTTGGGATTTTTCAATGAATAATTGCTTTTGATTTTATTTGAATAATTGGGATTCAAAAAGATATTTAAAATGGCATCAAGTCCAGAGTGAATACAAATGAAATATGAATCTTACCAGGCATTAAAAATTTTCTATTATACTTCTACAATCCCCACATTAAAGGAGTTCTTTGTTGTGTGACATTTCCTGTACTTATCTATGCTATAAAAATCACATGTAATGTTTAGTCTTTAAGAAAAGGCCTACTCAAATGTAATAGTATATCCCATTTTTTTCAAAGCTTACAGTAGCATGAGTATGTCTCTCAGATAAGCGCTTCATTCTGAAGATTTTGAAATATAATGGATTATATTATCAAAACCCAAAGTCAATTTCACTGTTTGTGAAAGAAGTCTCTTATTTTGTTTCACTATAATAAGATATATTCATGACTCTTACTCTGATTCCAATCATTTTAAATGGCACCATGGAAGGCCTATGCTATGGACTGAATGTGCCTCTAACAATAAGATCTTGAAACTTAATGGCCAAGGAAGAAAGCATTAAGAGGTGGAGCCTTCCAGAGGTAATTAGGCCAGGAGGCTCCTCCCCTCATGAATGGGAAACTAAGCACCCTTACTAAACAGACTTCGGAGTTTGGCCTTTTGCCTTCCCATATTCCACTACATGTGCACACAGTTCTCTCCAGAAAAAAATCAGCTAGCTCTCACCCGTAATTGAACCTGCAACATCCTGATCTTAAACTTCCTAGCCCTTAGAATTGTGAGAAATAAACCTCTATTCTTTAGAAAGGTCCTAATCTTATAGTAGCACAAAACTGATGAAGCCAGCTCATGAAACTCAAAACTCTGCTTATTATTCCAACTCAAAAGTTCTCTATTTGCAAACACTCAGGCATGCATGCCAGGCGTACTTGTCATCCCACAACAACAGCCCACCAACACTCATTAATCTTGAATAGACTACACTACCAGCATTATAGATGGTTTCTTTCCATTAATCCTCTCAACAACTCTATCATGTAGCATCCTTTGTCTCTATTACTCGCAGAAGGAAACTGAGAATAATGGGTATTCAGAAATCGTCACCAACTCACACAGCAAGAGGCAGAAGCTTAAACCAAAGATCCCTAAAGCTCGGAAGCTGAGCTGTCACTATTATACTACCATTGAAATCATGCTAAGAAAAAAATCTGTCCTGGGATACTATTGTGTCATTCTGAGAAAATCTGTCCTGGGTGACCATTGTGTTTCTCAGTGCACACTGAAATCAAACAAACGTCTACCAGGTAACCCGTATACCCTGTCTAGGAAGTAGACAGTTTTATTTCTGTCTAGTCTGATAGGTTTATTCAAGACGTAGTTAAATTGTACAGCAGAACCACATTCTAAATCAAAGGACCTGAAATTCTCATAAATTCAAGTTTGTACATTGCTTAGAATGACTTGAGCCATCACCTCAGTGGCAAAATTCTTTGTAGCCAGGGGAAAAGAGGCACCAGGTTTTGAGGAGAAAGGGAGTAACAGAAGAGGCATGAGGATGGAAGCGGGGAGAGAAGCCGGGTACCCCTGGCACATGCCTATAATTCCAGTTACTCAGGAGGCTGAGATCTGAGGATCACGATTCAAAGCCAGCCTGGGCAGAAAAACCCACGAGATGATTATCTCCAATAAACAACTCGGAAAAAAGCCAGAAGTGGTGCTGTGGTTCAAGTGGTGGAGCTCTAGCCTTGAGCACAAAGAAGCTCAGGGACAGGGCCCAGGCCCAGAGTTCAAGATGAACAAAAAACAAGAAGGGGGCGGGGAGAGTCAAGGAGAAATGTAATTGACACTGGAATGTATAGGTCTCTCCAGATACCTCTGGGGATCAGTGGCCTCCACAATCCTTCTAACTAGCCATGCATGGTGAGTTGACACTCAACACTCATTTTGGATATCCTCTGACTGCCAGAGGACAGTAAGCATGTAACTGTTAATCCACAAAGAGTTGCTTAAAACGTGTCCCATGTCCTCTACGGAACATAGTTTGAAAAATAAAAATATTCACATACAGGTAATTGTGATATATAATGATGTATGCCAGCGACTGTTATAAGAGATTATTGTAAGATCTTAAGTGATCTTTTTAGTGCCTTTGCAATTTTTGCATATTCTGATCAGTAACAGGAGCTCAAAGTTACAGTTTCCAAGAAGGAGGAACCCTAAGGTCATCTTATTCCTCAAGGTAGCTACAATAGCTGGGAAAACCACACTCAAAGTACAGCTCATTTGTCCTTAGCTGTCTCCCACTCTTGCCTGACCATTACCATATTTCTCTTAGTCCTATATAGCTAATGCCATTAGTAAATGGTTTCTAATTTCCATTTACTGGAGACAAAGGGAGAGCCTAGATGTGACAAAGTCTAAATGGTTTCTAGATGCCCTGGGCTTTTGGGAAAAAAAAGCTACTATTCCCTTCCTGTACTCTCTCACTATTGGAGCTAGAACTAAGTTAAAGCTCAAGGTCAAAAAGAGCTGGTGGCTCATGCCTATAATCCTAGCTACTCAGGAGACTGAGTTCCGTGGTTCAAAGCCAGCTCAGGCAGGAAAGTCTGTGAAGTTCTTACCTCCAATTGATCACCAGAAAACCAGAAGTGGTGCTGTGACTCAGAGTGGTAGAACACTATCTCTGAGCAAAAGAACTCAAGGACAACACTCAGGCACTGAGTTCAAAACCTGCAACTGACCAAACAAAACCCACAAAACTGCAAAACAACAACAACAAAAAAAACAAAACAAAAAAACAAGCAAACAAGAGAAAGCACAAGGTCAGAAGAAGTTGGAAAAGACTTGTGAGGGAAGCCACTCCATGTGCCTTTCATTAAGTTTTGGACTTTAGGAGCCAATGAGTTCTGTAAGCCTGAGCACCACAGAGTCAGAGTAGTGGCTTCACTGAGTTCATTTTCACAGTGTATCTATCCTCAGGGACTTTGAAAGAAAAAGAGGACTCAGAGGTTTGGAAAAGAGGCATGCATCCCCACCTTCACCCATCCAATGACAGAGCCAACACCTTAGTGCTCCCCAACCATTTCCACAGACATTGGTTGTTTTCTTCTTTTTCATAAAACAGTGTGAGTAGGATGAATACAGGAAAATAACTACTTCCCATTTTATAAATACGGAAACCTCAGAAACAGTAGTTGGCTTTGCTAAGTCAAAATCAGTAAGGAGGTGGGAATGTAGCACAGAGGTAAGACATTAGATTAGCACGTGGATGACCTTGGGCTCAATTCCCAGTACCACCAAATTCACTAGCAACAATTATTAGTGGGAGACAGGCTGCATCAGAATCTTCATACTCCTAGATCACATGATTCAGCTTCTAGCTCAGAAGGTGCAGGATTTAAACAAAGCCTGCAGAACTGGGCAATTAAAAGCATTAATAATTACTAAACTGTAAGCAAGAGCCAATAATGATACTCAGTAATTAATAATTATACTGATAATTACTAAATGTATTGAGTAAACAGAATGGTCATATTTTCTATTACGGGTAAAATTTTAAATGATCCTATGGGTTATGTTTTGTTTTGGTTTTTGGTCAGTAGGGGGGCTTGATCTCAGGGCCGGGGTACTGTCCCTGAGCTCTTTGGCTCAAGGCTAGTGCTCTAGCACTTGAGCCATAGCTCCAATTCTGGTTTTCTGGTGGTTAATTGTAGATGAGAGTCTCACAGAATTTTCTGCCTGGGCTGGCTTTGAACTGCTATCCTCAGATTTCAGGCTCCTCAGTAGCTAGGATTAGTCTGAGCCACCAGTACCCCAGCCCTGATCCTGTTAGATTTAAGAGTATTAACTCTGTGACATTAGACTATCCCTCCAAATACCCATGTTCTCTACCTAATCCATTGTGGATTTGTCACTGATGGCTATGCAGTCACTTTTATGGGGACTGATTTATAGGTTCTGGCCCGCACTGTCACTTGCACAAATGAAGTCCAGCGATTTATTATCCCATAAGAAGTAGAACAGCTTTTATCTTTGACATGCTTAAGATTTGAGGCGCACTGAGCGTATTTAATTTGGGACTGGAGATGTATTCAAAGACTTGCTGAAGAGGGCTATGTTTACCTCAAACATACTCATTCTGATATTATTTTCTTTGATCATTTTATCTTTACAGATAAAAATGGTAATCAATTTAGTCTTCTACCTTCCACAAGAATTCTAATTCTTTCTTGAACATTCTCCACTTCAATTATACCTCTTTTGGTCTTTGTTGGCTAAAACGGTGTATGGTGTCTCAGATGTAGATAAATCACAGTTCGCAAGGGACACAGTTGCATGAGTGAGAAAGAAACTGGTCCCGACGGGAGGAAGTGAGAAAGTCCAGTGAGCAACGGCAGTGACTCAGCTCCTAATGTGCACAGAGGCACGAAGTTAAACAAGAGTTTATGGGTAAATTGGAGATCATAGAAACGTATGGAAATAGCAAGACAATGGCTTGTTATAAAGAAAAGACAAAGCTGAGCAGGGAAGAAAACATATTCACCATCTTCTAGATCCTTCTGTGTCTGACTTAAGACTCAACAATAAAAACACTGGATTGTAGGTTAGCCCAATAATGTCCACACAGCTTAGGGGGCTGGGGCATGAGCAGCGTGCCTGGGTTCAGTGGTGGGGAGTGTGCAGCAGTGAAAGAGCTAATCTTTCTATTCTGTGGAAGATGGCAACAAACCTTGCCTAAAGCTGTGTCAAATCAGGAACTGGCAACTCTGGTAGGATATCCAGGGACGTGAGGGTCTACACAAAGGAAATGAGTTGAAGAGTTGAAGTTACAACTTCAGAAGAGTGGGAAGTAATATCCAAGGTATGTAGATGCCACTGTTTTTCCCGACAAATCAGGAGTCATTTAATTCTTTAGCATCTGGGCATGATAGCATGCATAATTTTCATCAGGTTTAAAGGGATTGGCAAAATAGTTAAAACAAATGATACCAAATGCTTCAGTATTCTTAATATGCTATAAATATGCTAAAATTTGTTCTACTTAGTTTCTCCTGCCAGGTCAATATTGGTTATTTTTTTTCCTCTAACTCTATAATATTCCATACATCCCAAATTAAAAGAATTATCTTAAAGTCAAGGAAGAAAGAAATAAAGCCACCAAGAAAAGAAACATTAGGTAGTTGTCGTGGGAGCTCCAAAGAGGATTAAGTTGCTACAATCTGGAAAACTCCAAGGTAACTGTCACTCTGCCCAGGAATGGTGGCATGGATTTCTCTTAATTTACTGAAGCAATTTCTTAATTAAATATACTTTTCAACAACAGTGTGCCATTTTAAACTGTCATGCTTCGTTTAGAGCTCCAGGTTTCTGTTCCTTCTGTGTTTTTGTTCAAGGCAGCCGAACTCTGACAACCAGTCAAGCCCCTGATCATGACTGGGGCTAGTTTGGGAAGATTTGGAGAATATCACGATGGTAAGCATCCCTTTGGGAATGGGGTGGGGAAGATAATTAGAGTGATTACATAAACCATGTATTTGAAAACTTGTGGCTTTGCAGAATTTTTAAAAAATGAATAAAAAGTAATGTAGGAGATATGTTTAAAAGCACTTAACGTTTGTTGAGGAAGAAGTGGATTTATTATGTCTTCCCTTGGAAAGAGGGGACACATTACGTGCTCATAAATTTGCTAAATTTAGACACTTGGATGCAGATCACCATTGAAAGCTGAAATCTCAGGAGGCAGCTTTAGTGGGGCAAAGTACTTCCATGTTTAAGAGCCAGGAGGAGTGTGAAGGAGGGGTGGAGCAGGAAGCCTTTGACCTTGGGGAAGAAAGGAACTCTGGATTGTAGGCCATCTGCGTCCCCTCTCACAGATCACCTTCCTTTCTCAGCTATCATCACCAAGTTTGGAGCAGCATACTTTGGACTCTTAGCTCTTATAATTTTTTAAAAATGAGATGCATTGTATATTCACAAACTGACATGATGATGTGAAACTCCTTGTGCAACTACTTTGAAATTTTATTTTTTTGGTTGTGAGGCTTGAATTCAAGGCTCATGCACTGTCTCTGAGTTCTTTTGCACTTTTGCTCAAGGCTAGCACTTGACCACTTGGAGCCACCATAGCTCTACCTCCAGTTTGCTAGTGGTTAATTTGAGATAAGAGTCTGATCCTCAGATCTCAGTCTCCTGAGTAGCTAGGATTATAGGCATTTGCCACCAGTGTCTGGCTACTTTGAAATTTTTAGTATTAAAAAAAAGAATAAAATATTCAAGTCATTCTTTTCCCCATTATTTGCAATGATCAAGAGTGAAAGAGAGCAAGGATGACCTCGGCCAAGGTCATTCATGCTCATCAGGACTCCTTCAAGGTCATGGTCATCAGACCAAAACTGATTCCTAACTCCCAGCTTCATCCTGTCTTGCTAGTTCACTCTTTCTCTAAACCTAGTATATTTATCATGAGTCATTAAGTACAAACCAAGTAGAATCAATTCTTCCATAAAATGAAAAGCAGCTATACTTTTGTAGAATGTGTGTGTGTATATGTGTGTATATGTGGTTTGGGTAAAACTTTGGATAAAATCAAGTTTGGACACAGGGGATAATAAATGCCTAAGGAAAAACAAAATGACAAAGGATTGTAGGCAGTATTTTGTGCTGTACTAGCTCAAATGAAGGGAAAAAAAGGTACAAAAACCATGGTATTCAAACTCTCTTACAAGTTAAGAGATTGGCTGCTATATGCCAACTAGCATGCCAATTGCTTTGAAAGATCCAAAGAAAATAAGGCAGAGGTACGAGGGTTAGCAGCAAGATTCACTCCAAGTTACAGTAAGTTGAGCTATCAGAATCTGAAAATGGCTTTATACAGGAGGCCCTAATAGTACTAAGGATGCACTGATGGCAGCTAAGTGCTATCTCACTGGGGATGGAGAAGGGTAATCACTATCCTCATGTAGGAACAGAAAATGGCAACTCAAAGAGATAGCACTTATTGTACTAGCAACTAGAGTAACTATTCACATAGCCAGGACTTGAGCTGAGGTCTGACTCCAATCTCCAAGCTCCTCCTCTCCCTAGGCACCAAGAATGAATATCCAAGTCAGGATAGTGTAGATATTCTAGAGAGTTAACATGGTAATATCTTACATCTACGGGGTTGGCGCATTAAGCACATCAGGTGGGCATTTTTTTAGTCTTACAAATAACTCAGGTGTGTCAAATTTTGTAATTTTAAAAATAATCGTAAGGTTAATTTTCATTGTTTGGCCTTAGGTAAAATAAGAAGGTATCATTCATTTCTTGAGAATGCCAGTTGTTTGTGTTTCACAAGACACGTACATCACAAGTGGACCTCGGATGTTATTTATGGTAGACTGAGAAGCTAGGAGACCAGGAGTGCTCCCCGTCAGCAGCCAGGGCCTCAGGATGCTGCTAGACAGGGAGGGTCCTATACGACCCAATTCCGGGTCAGGGGTTTATTTGTTTTTGTTTTTGTTCAGGTACTCACAGAGAAGATGGAGGGCTACATCCATATCCTTGCAAAAATAATACCTTTGAAGATTTGGAGAACTAGAAATAAGAAAATCATTATTCTCTTGAATCTGAGCCCTACTCTTCCAAGTAACAAATGGTTCCGATCAAAGCCGACTATGTGAGTATAAAATCCAGTAATCCTGCCCTCAGGAAAAGGGATGGCTGTATGGAGAAGCCTCCAGTTGGCTGATGCTTGGCCCTGCAACATGAAAGTAATTGTCTCTCGGTGCCTTCCATAAGTAATTGAGCCAGTCTGATAAAGAGATACCTAGGTTTTCCTCTTTAGATGCAAACCAAGAATTGAAAACCCTTGTTTCTTTCCTACAGAATATTTTTTAAAAACCTTTTAATGAAGTCATCAAATTTAAAGGAGTTATTGAAAGGGAAATTAACAAAACTGAAGCAAAATGCAATAGTTCTTGGTGATTTGGGATTATGTTTGTTAAATGTTAGGCTGACAAGCCTTTTTTAGAAAGCAAGACTTAGTTGGCAAAAGGCAATGGGCTTAGTTACTGTTCATTGTGTTTCTCTTAAGCCAATGGTCACTGAAGTCCTTTTCAGACAAAAATATGATGCAATGCTTTCTCTGTATATAAAGTAATGATATAAACAGCAGAAATGAATTTCAAATAGAAGAAACTGGAGAGAATGCTGGGGATAATTATACAGCTATAGACAGAAAAAGTATGAGGAAAAGTTAAAAAAAAGGGGGGGGATAGGAAAAGAGCATTGAATGTTGAAAAAACAAACAAAAGGAAAAGCACTTACATTATCCCAGTGAAAGGCTTCTAAGGATGGTCTCGTTATTTTTATTAAATCAAACCACATCTGCCAAGTGGACTTGACAATCAATGCTGTCATGGCAACTGAAGACAACAAACATAATCACATGTACAGCTTTCCCTAGGGATGCTATAACGAACTACCACAAATTGAATGGCTTCACCCAATAAAAATGTATGCTCTTATGTATGCAGGATACAGAAGTCTGAATCAAGAAGTGCATGGGTTTTGCTACTTCTTGACAAAGAGCACCTACTCCAGCCTTCAATCTAGGCTCCAATGGTGGCAAATCAGCCTGGATTTTTATGGCAACATAAGAGCATTCTCTTTGTGTGTTTAAGCCCTTGTGTCCAATGGGCGTGTGTGTGTGTGTGTGTGTGTGTGTGTGTGTGTGTGTGTGTGTGTGTGTGTGTGTGTGTGTGTGTGTGTGTGTGTGTGTGTGTGTGTGTGTGTGTGTGTGTGTGTGTGTGTGTGCCTGTCTGTCTGTCTGTCTGTCTATCTGTCTGTCTGTCTGTGAGATACTGCATTTAGGGCCCACCCTATTCCAATATGGCCCCATCTTAACTTTATTCTGTGAGCTAACAGCCTCTTTCCCAAGCAGATTATATTCACAGGCTCTGAGGGTAGGTTTAACATAACTTTGTGGGAGGAGGGCACAATTTCGGTGGAGCAAAATATTCAAAGGTGCCCATGTGCATAACCATTCCTCTCTAGTTTCCAGAATTTTTCCTGCTCAGCAATCACCACATGAACATGGTCGTCATTTACTAGTATCTCCTTTTCTTTTTTCTGGTAAAGTTAAGCTTCTCAAAAATAGTTCTGATCTTTTATCTCCCATCTACAGCTCATCAACCCCAGCAGTAAGGATTATCCATCCCTCTCTCCTCCTTTCTAGACTCTGCCCTGGTTAGTTCCTCATGCTTGGCCTTCAGGACTCTCCCTGAATAGACATTAGGTGGACTTCCAGGGTTTGCCTGTATTCATCCTTATTTCAGCGCCTGGCAGCCTGCCTAGGGCACTGGAGGGTCCTGTTTGCCAGCCTATCCCCTACCCTTGACTTTAAACTCCCCAAGGGAAAGATCTTGTCTTCTGCAGCCTTACGGCCTCAGCACCTAGTAAGGTCCAACACAGCCTAGTGCACAGAAATGTTTTTAACCAAATGAACAGTTATCTGCACTGAGTCATGTAGACTGAGGAAGTAACCAAGCAGGAAATAAACCATGTACTCTGAGTCTTGACTCCATTCAACTTTATGAAGCAACTAGGCGATAAACTGATAATTTAACTATTATTCTATCAGTTAAAGGAAGTTATCTTCAACTTTCTGTGTCTTTCTGGTCCCTTGGACAAAGCAGGCACCCAACCATCAATTGCTAAAGGGAAATTAGTTTCTAGGGAACGGATAGAAAGGAGTAAGAATTACCCAGCAACCATTCACTGCCATACATGGTTAGGTGCCGTAGAAATACAGGAAATGTACTCACTACCTTACTCATGTAACTGTAACCCCTCTGTATAGTATCTTTACAATAAAAATATATATTAAAAAAGAAATATTACCTTAATGCTGTCACTTTTCATTCATTTACAGATTGATAGTACTGAATTGTAAGCCTTCGAATGAGCCCTATTTTCTTTTTCTCTTTCTTTTTGCCAGTATTGGGGTTTCAATTCAGGGCCTCACATTTCCAGGGAGGTGTTCTACTAATTGAGCCACTTATTGAGTCCTGTTCAGTTTACTTATATTTCAAATGAGCCATTACATTCTTTCCCTGGGACAACTTCAGATCTCAATCCTCCTACTCGTGGTGTCCTGAGCAGCTGAGACCATAGGTACACACAACCACCACTCAGTTTTTTGATTGAGAGATGGGGGGGGGGGGTCTTACTAAAGTTTTTGCCTGGGGTTGGCCTTGAATCTTTTTTTTGGGGGGGTCCAGTTGTGGGGCCTGAACTCTGGGCCTGGGCACTGTCCCTCAGCTCTTCAGCTCAAGGCTAGCACTCTACCACTTGAGCCAGGCAAGCACTCTATCCCTGAGCCACCTTCCCAGCCCCGGGCCTTGAATCTTGATCCTACCAATTACTTCCTGCTTAGTAGCTGAGATGAAAGGGTCTCCTCACATAGTCTTCTAATACAGTCATTTTAAGATAAATTTTAAATGTTAGTACTACCTAGCATCTTACTTTATATTCAGAGATAGTAGGTATTATTTTATATTAAAAAGTGCATTTGTATGTAAAGGTAGACATTAGCAACATATCTTAGCCTTCAGTATACAGTCAGGATCCACTAGGCCCCATTTTATATCTTTTTGAATGGTTCTAATTAGTTTATGAATTCATATTTCATAATTTTACTTACTCAGATCTTTCCTAAAGAGCAACAAAAAATATACTTTTTTGAAATGAAGAGAATAAATTCCTACCTTGCAATACCATACAGGGCAACTAAACCTCTGTGAAAAAAAAATCTAAGAGCCATTGTAAGAGCTTAATGGTTTTATTTTTTCTATTTTTAACACAGTGCTATTTCATTACCCAGGGAATAAGTACCCATTCATTATGTGCCAGTTATTCTCTAACATTTTTAAAAGACTGAAATAGTAGGAAAATGGAAGAGTGACAGAACATTAAGATACAACCATCCCATAGGATGGTCACTGGTGATCAGAATCTTCTATTCATGTCATCTGATACAACAGAAACTAGCCAAATATGTTACCAAACAACTTGAAAGATGTTACCAAATATGTTGCCAAACAACCCAGTGTAACTAAGAATGAGATTTTTTTTTAATTTTTTATTTCAACTAATTTAGATCTAAATATCTACATGATCCTTTTATGGTGCTAAATAATTTAAGCCTATGAAAATGATTGATTACTGAAATAAACTGCTACTTTACAACACTCTTCAAATTTTTTATTGCGCTACCCAAATTATTGCATCATTTATCTTTCCAGAAGATGAAAAATAATCAAGAAATGAAGGCAGGAAACGCTCGCTATCTTTATCTTACCGGTTTTCCTTCTGCTGTTCCCCCACCCCCACCCCACCCCAGGCTTGGTTTCAAACCCAGGGCCTCATGCATGACAGGCAATTTCTCTTCCAATGAACTACAGCCAAGGCCCTTTTGTAGTTTGTTTTTACTTACATTGAATGGAGTGTTTATTTTCTTGCCATTCCCAATTCAAGTGACAAAGAGAAGAAAACTTATCTGATGGGCAAGAAGAGAAAGAGAGGGACAGGGAAGAGGAGAGGGAGAGAGGGAGGGAGAGGAAGAGGATGAACTTGATCATGGATGTAAAACCTTGAGCTGCGAATCTTCACATGGTGACACCTAGATCAATTGTCATGCCAAGGCTTTACCTTATGAACTGACATTTTGTGACAAGGATTTGTCTGCCTTGCTTTGCTAAATGAATATGGGACAGTATTCTTCCACCTTTTGAGATGTGTGGACACTAGATTTATTTTCCATGTAGTTTTTAAATAGAAAAACTGCTAAAGTTAGGTATGTCTACAAAGATGACCGGAAAACAACAACAATAAGAACAACAACAAAACAGAATTTGGAGATAAAAGAATTTATTTAAAGCTAGAAATCCTCATTGGACCCAAATGGTAAATGGCGATGAGTGTGTTTTTCTGGACAACTGAGGCCAAATATGTGTGTGTCCTAATCAATATATCAAGTTCTTATTTACAAGTATGAAACTCTACAAGTCAGGTAATTATTTTTTGGTATTTCTGCCTGTTTGTTATCTTGAAATGCTTAAAAGCACGGTCCCAGAAGCTACACAGCATTGGGCTGGAATCTCAAGTTCAATACTTAGTGTGTGACCTTAGGCAAATGACTCAGCCACCAGAAGATCCAGGTCCCTCAGCTGTAAAAGAAAGATTTAAAAACCACTTGCTCTTTCACAAGGATGCACAGAGAGTAAAAATTTCCATGCACAGTGCTTAGTATAGTTGCTTGGCACGTGGGAAAAGCTATCTATCAGCTATGGATAGTGTTTTCATTATCCTTGAGTGGCTTAGAACAGCTCTCCTTACTTATCAGATTTAGGAAGCCAACACAGAGGAAATGATAGCTGTATCCATTTATTATCCCCAGAATGGCTGGGGATAATAATCACATCCCAGGTACACCAAAGCTGAAGTAGGAAACCAAGTAAGCTGCCTTTAAAAACTCAACTTTATCTTCTCCTATACCAGGAGATTGCCCCACCCCTGCAATTTTCTGATTAAGCAGGCATTACTTTCATGTTAAGGGTAAACATCTCCTGATATCCAACAACCCTGAGAAAAGACTTACTTTACCTTCCAGAATTTCTCGTTACAAATGTACACATAGGCATATCATTTGACAAAAAGTGCTATTACATTGTATTTGTTATTTCGCATGCTATTTTGTATTTAAAAAAAAAAAAACAACTATCTTCCCATTGCATTCACTGGAGGTCTACACGTTGTTTGATAGCAGGACTCCAACCTTTAAGTGCATAGTGGGAGTAAAAAAAAAAAAAAGTGTTTTCAAAGAAGTGATCGTTGGAAGAAAACAGGCCCCACTTTCAATAATGGCTTCTCAAAAACCTAGGTAGCCTATGAGGTTGAAATCAATTTCAAAAGCAAGTAAAATTCAGAGGCTTTTTCAAAAAAATGAAAACACTGGAGAGAAAGAGGACGTAGGCTTAGGGTGCGCTGTGTAACACACCCCATTGCCCACACACACAGCTATTACTCCAGGAATGTGAAACTTGCAGAATTTAACTTTTAATAAAAACGAGAACTCGCTGTAAGTAACCTCAGTATATTTTCAGGGTTTAGAACGCTTATTTTATCTAGATCACAGTTCTTTCAGCCTTGGCAGCAGAAAGTTATTTCTGAGTGCTAAACAAATATGAAAAAAATATGGGTCTGGCCTAGAGCTTGCTTTCCCCTGCCAGGCTGGGCTCTCTCCAGAGGCCCATGTGTGAGTTCTTAGCCTCTGAATGCCACCATGGCTTGGATAAGCCAATCTGTATACTTAAGTGTCCAGGGCACGCTCCAACAACTTTTATCTGGAAGTCTGAGCACATCACTTCTGGGATTCAATTCTACCCTGCCAGGACTTAGAGACAAGGATGAAATTAGATTTCATCTACCAATGTTTGCTTTTACCCTCTTTTTATTTTCTTACCATGGTTTTTGCTTTAAAAATCAAGAGTGGGTTTGCTATTCCACTCATAGATAATGAACAGACAGCTATAGGGAAAGAATTTGTATTAGAGAAGACATCTACTGGCTTAAAGAGATGATATGCACCATTCAAACTTGAACAAGAGTTTGTAAAACTGGATTTACCCTGAAAGTGGCCCAAAATAATGGACTATAAACTGTGACTCACAGGGAGTATCAGCTGGGGATGGGAATAGGAGAGCTGCAGAGTAGAGATTACAGGGGCAATAGAAAATGCCCAGCTGAGGAGAAAGACCTTTGGGAGCAAAGCTCTCATCACACACCTGGTCCAGACACCTAGCATCTTGGCAGAAAGGCAGGCAAGATGGCTAGTCTAGATCTAGCAGGCTGATAGCCTAAGATAGCTTCAAAAGGGGAATTTCATATCCAAGTGGCCTTTGCTTTCTTACCAGGTAAACCCTTTTGAGCAAATCTGTAACCCAAAGTAATATCCTATGCCAAACTGATGGGCACTCAGATAGAGTGGACCTTCTTTCAATATCAGGGAAGGGAAGGGGTAGGGAAGACTTTCCCGACCTCTATGTGGGAGAAGAGAGCAGCTAGTAATGAGAAAATCCAGCAGCCATCCACACCATTATCCTCCCCCCTGCCTCTAATTTTCCCTCATAGGAAGTTACTGGCCAAAGGAAATAGTTTTTGCACTGCAAGAAAACTTAATGAGGGTGAGTCATCTTATATTAATAAGTAACCTTTATGAAATGAGCCGTGTCACTCTCGCTAGGCTATTCACAGGGAAAATGACACAAAAAGAGTTTAGGGAAATGGTTTTCTTTCTCTTCTAGCCTTCAGGACAGCTGTTCTCCAATGTGGCCTGCAGGCCTATAGCATCAGCATTACCCAGAAGCTTGTCGGGGATTCAGATTCTATGGTCCCACCCAGATCTATTGAATCAGGTGTTCTGGGGTGTGTTCAGTGTGGTTCTGAGGCAAGTTTAACATTGAGAGTCTGTGCCTAAAGGAAAGAGCTTGAACAGGTCATGATATACCTCAATACACTAAGGCTAAAGTATGTGACTGAGCATAGCGGCTTATGCCTGTAATCTTAGCTGCTTAAGAATAGAGATTGGGAGGATCATAGTTCAAGGTTAGCCCCAGCAAAATAAATGAACAAATAATAAACTCCATCTCAGTCATGAAGGCTGGGTATGGTGGTACATGACTGTCATCTCAGTGACTATAAACTACAGGAACTATAAATAAGAAAATCACAGTTTAGGCCAGCCCAGCTATAAACTCAAGATCCTATTTGAAAAGTAAGAAATAGGAAGGGTTGGGGCATGGTGGTGGGGTACCTGACTAGCACGAACAAGGGCTTACATTCAAGCCCCAGGATTGGGGTGGAGGGGAGATGAAAAACAAAGGCTTAAAGCAAGGATGTGAAGATCGACTTAGATATGGCCCTGACTTTCAAATGGCCCATAAACTTCTGGACTCTTTTCTTCCTCTAGGAGAGAAGCTATTTTTATTGTTCTTATTTCTTAGTGGGATTTCTAGTGACTGTAGCATCACGGGCACTCAATAAGCCTGCAGTGTATCGAGCTGTAGGTCCACTCAGGAATTTTCATCAACCCTACACTACAATTCACCACTAACCCTAATGCCACCCAGCTGAGTACACACAGGCCACTGCGAACTTACGAGTAGTCATCTGTCAGTCCAATCCTTTCTAACATCCCAAGCCATAGACAGTATTTTTAGTTCCCCTCTGTGCAGGAAAAATGGAGGCTCAAAATATTAAAGCTACCTCATCCAGGGTCATACACCTAAAAAAGTGTCACTGCCAGTGTCTGTCTCAGAAATATCCACTTCCAAAGTGTAACGCAGGGGCATGATTGTCCCCAAAGCTTCTCATGCTGAAGCTGATTATCATCTCGCCATTCTCACCAGGCTTATCTTACAAGTGCAGTCAGTAGACCTCATTTCCAGTGGTCAAACACTAAGATAACCAACTACTAGAGGATCTGGGCTTTCACAAGCCAGAAAGAAAATTCTTAAAGTAGATCTGAAACAGAGGGTTGCCAGCTTGTAATTTTGCCAAGTACATCCCCCTCTCCCAAGGATTAAGTATCAACATCACTTCCAACAAGGAAAAAAAATACTATGCCAAAACAAAGTACAAAGGACCTAATTTTATAATAAAAGAGAGTCAATCCATTGCGTTACATATTTTCTCATACCATACACAATGAGCATGTGTCCCACCTTTCTCATTTTTCACAGATTTGGCATTTGGTTTTCAGGGAGCTCAAGAAAGTAGAGAATGGTAGGGAAAGTACACTCATGGGCTATTCTGCCCTTACTGGTCATAAGAAAGTGGGCACAAGGGCCAAGCTAGGGCAGCCTTGGACCACCAGATCTTAAACTTCAGTGTGCATCAGAATGAGCTGCAGGGTTGTTGTCTGGGTGGAGCATTCAACCCAAGCAGGCTGGGAAGAATGGGATGGAGTGAGTGTGGTCTCCATACCCAAAGGAATGGATGGCAGAGCTGTGGACCCCACATTCTGCACTAGCACTGAAGCTAAGGTGGAAGAGAAAGCAATACAGGTGGGCTGACATAGGTCTGAAGTGAGTCTGTGGTATGCTTTGGCAGCTGCAGCCACCAATTAAGTAATGGCTCTCCCACCATTGTCACTTTGGCTATGCCATTCTATGTTTCATTAGAGGTCTAAGAGCCCTTTGACATCTGCCATCCATTATTATCTTGTGAACACTTCAGGGCTAGGAGAGTTGAGAGTTGTATGTATAGGCTGGGGGCAGGGGGGGTGGTTACTGGAGGCTCAGGAGCTTCTAGAGTCAAAGACTGTGAGTACTGAGAAAGGAAAGGGAGATTCATGCCATAAGGCAAGACCTTACCTTACTAGGAGGTGGTCCATGGTCATCCAAGTAAGTAGAATTCCCTAGGGGGGAGAAAGGAGAAAAAGTCAATGAGTTAATTGTTCAAGCCCCAAATGAATTTGGCACAAAATATTTAGACAACTGTACCCCCCTCCCAAAAAATAGGTCCCTTATTACCAGTGTGACCAGCTTTTGCTGACATTACATGCTTACTTCACGGTTTCAATAGTTATAAATTTTATTTATTTATATATGTATATATACACATGTATGTGTGTACATGCCCCCCACACACACAAAGAAGCATGAACATCCAATACCTGTGAAGTTGACCTTGGAACACAGGGTCTTAAACTTTAGTGGTTATTAAAATTAGCTATAGGGCTTGTTAAAACACCCCTTGCCTGGCTCTACTCCCAGAGTCCTGATGCAGTAGCTCTAAATATGTGCATTTCTAACCAGCACCATCACAGTTTGAGAAGTCTATGCTCTTTCTCCAGTCTGCCTTGAAGTTGGCAATTCTCTTCCTTCTCCCAGTCTAGCTTGATTAGCTTCACCAATAGCTAGCTCCCTGCTGGCTGAGTTCGCAGAGGGCAAGGTTACTGCTTCCTTACTCTAGAGAGTATTATTTGTTCTTTTTAAAGCACTCAGGTACTTTGCTAAGTGTTTTAAAGCTGTTCCTTTATCTGATTCAGATATCAGAGGTGGGTTAGAGCAGTCTCCATTTTCCAAAGGAAAAAACAGAGGTGTCTAGAGAAATCCAGTAGTTTCCCAGAGTCCCACGCTGTTCCACCACAAAAAGGAGAGACTGGTTTTTCCAGGGTTGGACATTTGCTTATCTGAAAATCCTACCCACATTTCGCCATCTCATCTTTCATGGAGACCAGGCATGCAGGTGCACCAGCTGGAGACAATGGGCCACTTGGGGAAGCCAAGAAGGCAGTTTATCCAAGAGAAGGGAACTCTTCTGAGTCTAGAGAAATTGTTTGTACCAGAAAAGTAAAGAAGGCAAGACTTACTAGTGGAACAAAATGTAGCTAATACTGGAAACCCAAGGATACTTACAGAGGTTAACAGATTATGGAATATAAGAAATGTCTGAGTTTGAATAGACGAAAGTGCTTTTAATAAAGTCAAAGTAACTTAAGAAATTGGAATACAAAAGGGAGCAGTTTAAGCCAGGGACAGTTCAATTAGGGAAGTATATCCAAGTGTGATAATTATGTGGGGTTCACTTAATAGGATTTTCCACACTGAGTCAGCATCCATCCCTTTCTGTTGTAGCCTTCTGATTTATAACCTACCTGATATCCACAGGGATTGTATTCTAATTGACCATTTGCTCGTAACAAAAGGATAATAAGGGTCCAATTTTAATGTATGAGACACAACAATAACACCTGTCAGGCTTATGATTGGGCTAGATGATGGAATCTTTTAAATGTGAGTGTGATAACTAATTTGTCAGAGCCTAGTGACTGCGTTGAACTCTGCTGGGAATGCACATAAGTAGGACTGTAGGTCAGACTTTATAAAAAGGATATGCATGAACACGACTATAGTTACCTATGTCTAGAGAACCACTTAGTAATATTCTACAGCAATGCGCCCAGTGAGTGCTCATCTGCCCACCAAAGGATATGCCTTCCCCAAACACATTCCAGCATGTTCTCTAGGCTTCAACTCAAGGGCCAAGGAGAGCTCCAACCACACAACATTTCTAGAATACTAAAACTTGCCACAATATCCCAAATTCCTTTTTTAAAAATGTACTTCCCAATAGGAAACAATTTAAATGCTTGATCACTACCTCGAATTCCAGACCGGGGACCCCGAATGCTTTAGCTCCTCAGCTTGGGTATCTGAAGACATTTCAGACTTCACAGGTCAGGTCCATTCCTCCCCATTACTGTCACCTCTGCACTGCACAATGTATCTCTTTCCCCAAGCATGTCCCTTTTATTTCAGGCCAAAGCCCAAGAGTCGCCCATGTTCCATCTCTTTGCCCAACCTCACACTTACCAACCTCAAGTCTTGTTGGCTTAACCTTCAAATTATAACTTAAATTTAACTATGGCTCACCACCCCCCTGGTCCAACCAGGAGATTCCCTATACTATACTTCTGTATTCATAAAATAAGCAAAGAGAGATTTTTAACCTTATTGATTAGATTACATTAGTGTTCTGTTTGAAATTGATGTCTCTAAGTCCATTCCTAGGATCTGTAAGGTCCCCCATGACCCCATTCCTGCTTCCTACCACCACTAGTCACAACAGCCTCCTCTCTGCCTGGAACACACCAATCTATGGTCAACCAAGCGATGGCCTTTGGAATGGCTCTTTCCTCTTCTAGACAAATTCTTCCCCACCTATTCCATTCAGGCTCAATTGTCACTTCCTTGAACAGGCCCTCTCTGGACACATCTGTTTGTCTATACATTCAGCTTATGAGCTGCTTGGGAATAGGACTTTAGGACTTTTCTAGCTTGGACTTGGCTAGAATTCCTAGAACAGAAACTGAAAAAGCTTAAGATACTTTGTAATTGGTTAATGATTGAAATATTTAGTTCACTGTCTATATCAGAAGTCTTTGCCATGATTTTTTTGCAATGATTTTTTTGTTTTTGGGGTCCGGTCGTGGGGCCTGAACTCTGGGTCTGGGCGCTGTCCCTCAGCTCTTCAGCTCAAGGCTAACGCTCTACCACTTGAGCCACAGTGCCACTTCCAGCTTTTTTCTTTTTGCTTATGTGGGGCTGAGGAATCGAACCCAGGGCCTCGAGCATGCAAGGCAAGCGCTCTACCACTGAGCCACCTTCCCAGCCCCTTTTGCAATGATTTTTAAAGCAATGAAATATTACTTGTGTATTAGCCTTACTTACTCCTTGACGAAATAATTAGCAACAGTTTTACAAGGGAACGGAAATCTTAGAAAAGAAAAAAATCGCCCAGCAGTCTTCATCATTTCCCCCCTAATTCAATGACACCTTAGCAATCAGCATGACATTGAGTAATTTTCTTATCTTCTCAGCATCTCTTTTTTGAGTAAATGAAGATAATGGTGGTATAAGCTCACAGATGTGGTGTGGGAGTAAATAATGTAATACATAGCACTTAACTCAGGGTGGGAAACTACTTTTACTAATGAATGAAACTAACACAGCTTGTAGATCTGAGATATTTAGCATCCCTTTGGCTCAGCATATAAATATGTTAAGTTTTACATGTGGGAAATACTGAAACTAAGAAAACAGTAATCACGGCAAAATGGTTATAATTTTTATACATATTCATACATTTCATGAATATTCACATGTGTATGCATAAGCATATATATGTATATATGTATATATGCATATATGTGTATATATATATATATATACACACACACACACACACACACACACACACACACACACACACACATATATCAATGCTGGGGATTGAACTCAGGACCTCATGCATAACCCTAGCCCTTTTGGCTTTAGTTTAATTTTCAGATAGAGTCTTGTACTTTTGACTGATTCTGGCTCCAGACTGTGATCTTCCTATCTTTACTTCCTAAAAACTAGAATAACAGGCATAAATGGCTCTCAATACCCAAGACATTTGTTCAAGGTACTAACTGTTGTGCTTGCATTATTTCTTTCCATTACTGAACATTACTTTAAAATCAGAAAGTGCTGACAAGTATAATGAAGATTCCTAATACCTGAAAGAAAATGGTTAGGACTATGCTGTCATATCAGTTTTCAAACTTTCTATGTATTTAATATATATTTAATCACCACTCACAGAGTACTTACTACCCTATAGAAAGACCTAGAAGTGAAATTCCTATCTTTACCACTGAACAGTATATTAACCTTTATTGAGTGTTGACCATTTCTTTGCCAGGCACTTAGAAAGTTTATCTACTCCTCACCAGAAGCCCTGAAGGTAGCATAAGTTAAGCATCACTCTGTCAGGCCACACAGCCAAAAAATAACCACAGAACTCAAACCCCCAAAGGTTAATTACTGTTGGTACTTCCTTGATCCATAAAACACAAAATTATTTTATGATAATGAATTATTTCCTTATTTTTCCCCTTCTTCCCTCCTTCCTTTCATTATATAAGACTCGTATAAATCAGATGTCATCTTTGAAACTAGGAGAATTGAAGGGAGGGATGGGAGAGATTGATAAAAGGGGTGATATCAATCAAGACATACTTATAAACTGACAGATTAAATGATAACGCCTTTGTACAACGAAAGATAATAAAAATATTACTTTAAAAAAAGAGCTTTCTCAAGCCCTCCTACCAAAAATAAGAAAAAAAACATCAAATGCCCTGACCGAGAAGCGAGTCAGCCATGTTCACTGTGTCATTCTGCACATAGGAACCCTGGGTCCATCATCACCCCCAGCAGGTTACTTTAGGCCTCTGTGATTCATCAGACCCCAAAAGCTGCAAATACCTCACGCTGTCAACAGAGACTCGGAAGGGGAAAGAAAGGTTATAAAGAGGAGACAATAGTTTCTGGGAAAGAAAACAGCAATCTAGTCTTCTCTAAAGGTACAACTGTATGATTCATTGGTACTTTGGTACAGCTTTTCATCCTGAGATCTTATGCTTTCAGGGAGCAAGGCTAACCAAACTGCCGGAATTTTTGAAAGTGTAGTGGGTAACTTGCTCGCTGAGGAGATCAAAGGAAGAACTGTTATCAACAAGAAGCCACCCTAAATAGATTCTCAGGCATCAAAGCAGCCCTAGCTGGTCTGACCTGTCAGGTAGAGGATTCAGTATTAACTTGAGGGACAAAGCACACATAAGCTCTTAGGGCCTTTGGATGTGAATGGAAAAAAAAAAAAAAAAAGAAAGAAAGAAAGGGAGCTGACGAAGGCTGACAAGGAGCCTGGACAGGACAAGCCCTCACCTGACACCACCTGCGCCACCATGCATCTGTATGCCTCCACCCTCAACAGCCTGCTCTCACAGCTGGAGCTCAGGCCTGTTCTCACTCTCAGAGGCCACAGGAGCACCTGGTTTCCTTTCTTTCTAAAAGGTACTCTGTACTTTTAGGGTTCTGATGCCAGACTCCTGTTCCTCTCAAGGCCTTCCTTTGATAATAAAAAATACAGGCTGGGAATGTGGCTTAGTGGTAGAGTATTTGTCTAGCATGCATGAAGCCCTGGGTTTGCTTCCTCAGTACCACATACACAGAAAAAGCCGGAAGTGGTGCTGAGGCTTAAGTGGTAGTGTGCTAGCCTTGAGCGAAAGAAGCTCTATGACTGACAAAAAATGTGTGTGTGAGTGTGTGTGTGGGGTGTGTGTGTGTGTGTGTGTGTGTGTGGTATGTTGTCAAGTTGCAGAATAAAGGGCACAGACTCCATTTTTCTACTCCTACTATGGGTTGAATCTGAGGGTTCAACCTGTCCCCTATTTGCCAACAAATGGGGTGGGGGAGGGAGAGAGAGAGAGAGAGAGAGAGAGAGAGAGAGAGAGAGAGAGAGAGAGAGAGAGAGAGAGAGAGAGAGAGAGAGAGAGAGAGAGAGACTGAAAGTGCAAGTGTGCTGTCATGGAGCTCTACCTCTTCCAGGAATTTAAGGTGATTAGGCTGCTCAAGTTGGGAGGCAGGGAGGTTTCTGATTGGAAACCACACGCTGGTCCTGGGGTTACTGCTACTGCTTTGTCCTATAGCCTATATATAATACATTATTAACACTACACATCCATACCAACAGCTATGGTGCTGTGACTACATTTTGCATCAGCTGAATTATAACACAATATGCATACCACCTTATCCACACAGCCCTTCATGGTGGAGATGTCTCAGGAAATGAGAGATAGGTGTCAGACCTAGTTAGACAGTTAGGGATAGAAGATGACTGGGACAACGGCCCACATGGAGGAAAACAAAACATATATATCTCCTTTCTTGTTCCTGCCCAG
Source organism: Dipodomys merriami (assembly GCF_024711535.1). NCBI lineage: Eukaryota > Metazoa > Chordata > Mammalia > Rodentia > Heteromyidae > Dipodomys > Dipodomys merriami. The sequence goes on from NW_027206401.1 coordinate 12,366,547, forward strand.
AGAGGCTGACTCTGAGTCCTGTATCATACCAGATACAAAAGCAGAAGTCAAGTCCTCCTACTTTCACCCAGGAATGGAGAAATTCTTCAGACAGAAACTTACATCCAATCAAAAGGACTTCAGCAGTGAGCGACCATCACTTAACAAATCAAACCAAAGATGCATCTTCCCATAGGCAGGGGATGAGGGATACCCTCCTATTGGGATGACAGGGGGATCCCCTCCCCACTTGGGGAGTCTGCTAATTCTTTCTACATGGTTTCCCTTTCACCTTTAAATAAACTTGCTCTGCTTATCAGAAATACTTTCCTGCCTTTCATTATTTAAAGGGCAAAGCAAAAGAAGCCAAGAAGATCCTAGACCATTTTAGAAGATTGCACAAAGAACATGAGAGGTCATATGCACATGTGAAAAGATGTGAAGTCAAGCTCATGGGAGTTATAATTTGTACACAGTAGAACTTACATGCACCACCGGTCTTCCCATGCCCCTGTGGTACCACAGTGTCCCTACTTCCATCATCTTGCAAACTACTTTTATTCAAGATACACTTTAAAAAAACAAAAACAAAAACACCAAAACCTCTTTTGAAGTCTGACACCAGAGAAGACTAGGATTTGTGACTTCAAATCTTAAGATCGTCTGTTTAGCACATTAAACCTAGGTCTCTGTTGGCAGAACCAAGATGGGCTATCCAGTGAATATGAAAACCCAGACACAAACTTAAAGTGTGTTCGTGTAGCAGAGATTGCTCCGAGAAATGTCATACAACTCTGGTTACATCATTGGACATCCTCAGAATTTTCCATATACACATCTTTACAAGCTAAAGAAGCTCACAGCTTCTTGTAAGGAACACCTGAGATGTTCCATTTCTATGAAGAATCCTCAGAATGATACATGCACACAACAGGCATCCATCTAACGTGTTCCCAAGCAGCACTGACCGCATTCCCAGTAATGGCAGCATGGGATGAGCAAGGCCTCTTTGGCCTCACTATCTTCTTGCTTAGGCTCTACAGCCTGGGCTGTGCATCTCACTTCACGGTAATGCTTTAAGAAATGTCAGTGCCAGGCTCCAGCCTTAGCTATTCTGATTTAATTATTCTAGGATATGTCCCTGGCACTGTATATTTCCTTAAGTTCCTCCAGTGATTCTAATGGCTATGCAAGCTTGCAAACCACTAGCTACAATACAAATGTATATACTCTGTAGCTCAGGTAAATCAGATTTTTCAGATGTTAAAAAAAAAAAAGGTTTCTTATCCAGATTCATTTTAATCAGGGACCACACCTCTATCATCTGTGCCAGGAGATTTCTGCACAACCGTCACAACACAGGACAATTCTGATGTAGCATACCTGACCATAGAGATTCCTGAGACCATGGAGGTTGATTCAGTTGTTCTGGTTAGCTCCTTGGGGTAAGGAAACTAGAAAGTTGGGCTGACTCCAGGATCCATGGAGGGCCCAGGCAATAGATCATTCAGGGTTTCGAGAACAACATGGGCCAAACAACATGGGCCACTGATACCTTACTGAGACTCTAAAGACACAATCAAAAATGATTTTCAGTGCTTCTAGTTTCAGAATACAGATCTATCAAACAGTGTCTTGTTCTTCTAAACCTCTTATACATGGGTGAACCAAAAAGGTAAGTGCAAGCCACCAATCTACCTGGAGTTTCCCCAGATCCCACCCCACTTAACCAACTTGGGATAGTCCATAGGTCCTGGAGGCCCTCAAATATCACACGCACACACACACACACACACACACACACACACACACACACACACACACACACACACACACACACTTACTTTATGGGCCCACAGGATCTGAAAGGAAGAGACTCCTGGAAAATCTAAAGCAAAGATACCATCTGGTCCCTTTCCCAAGAGACATCCCCTTTTTCCATATCATGCACCTGGCATCAGAAGAGGTAGGGAACCTGAACCCTCTGCCATAACCTAAACACTTATATATAGAAGATGCTAGAATGGCTGACCCATCTAGAGAAGAAACTGCTAGAATGGCTGACTCAAAGAAGGTGCTGTGGAGTTCAAATAGAAACAATCTTCATTCTGTGAGAGACAAAGTAGAAGGAACCCAGGAATCTTACTTACTGACTTTGGTAAGAAAGCACTAACAGAGCTGACTGGGGCCAAACAACAGTAGCCATGGAATCAGAGGGAACAAAGCTGTATCATCCAGAATCAAAGGACCTGGTTCAAATCCCAGACCTGTCCTTTACTTGAGTGAACTTGCAACTATCAGTTAAGTTCCCTAAGGCTTAATACTCCTATTTGTAACATGGAGATTTTAAGTCATAGAGGAGCTGTAAAATGAAATACATTTAATGTAAATGCACATTTAAAATTAAATCTATTAGGTATATAAAGCACTTGGCACAGTGCCTGTCTGGCACCTGGTAAATACTCAACAGATGTTATTTCTTCCTCTTGCAGCAGGGAGAAATTGCACTTATCATTTATTTAGGAAACCAAAGGGAATCTTAAAGTCAGGGAACTAGTTTATTGTATAAGAGTAATAATATAAAATAATTATTTGATGTTTTCTGTGACTTCCAACATCTAGTTTCCAATATCCAATATTGATATTTCCTCTGGAATGCACAACTTTTTTCCCTAGTTATTTGAACTAGCTTTCACAGTATGCAAATAGACTTGGGAACATTGGTGAAAAGAATTTGTTCTTGACTCTGTAATCTTGCATGAACAGAACTATTTTTGTCTGAATTACTTGCTAAAGAATAAAAACATTTTAATTCTCACTCCCCTTAGAGTAATACACATTAGCATTGCTTTAAAAAAAATGAAACAAAACAAGCTGCCTTTACATTGTGTTGATTTTGGTCAAACAAGCTATTCCTTTCAAAGTCTCCTACAGGTCATTGTTGAAATTTGTAACCATGAGAGAATAAAATCTCCCTTTTTTTTTTTTTTTTTTTTTTTTCATTTGGGGCAAGTCATTCACACAGGATTCTGATTACCTGTCCCCAATAACATGTGGGTTTATCTCCCCCTAAGGAGTCTGGCCTTCTGATAAGATATCCCTAATGAAGAGCTGCTGTAGAAGGAAACACCACAGCCCCAGCTCTGTCCTTGCCAAAAATCTATGCTAATGACATACTTTCCACCACCCACCATGGGATGCAGTTCTCTGAGCAGTCTCTGTCAACACACCAGCCCGCATTCACAATGAGGGGTTTGTGTGCTGAGTCTTTCCTGTAGCTCCATTTCTTATAATTAACGCAGTCCCAAAACATGGTAATGGAGGGAAATGGCTTACACTAGCTTTTTTAAGGCTTATATAAAATTATTTTCCACTGATTTAAAACCAGTGGCTTTATTACCTGTAAATATTTAAAGACTTTAAAACATGTTTAAAAACAAATTTCATATGCTCATTCTAAGTAGTCAACAAAAGCGATGATACCCTGAAAATATATTCTTGATCCAAAAATGTGAAAAATGGGCATTCAATACCCTGAATAATAATATCCAAATCAAACAGCTACCAATTAATGGCTTAGAAAGTGATTACCATTCTCAATTACATGTAAAAGCAAACTGGTGCTCTCTCCTTTTACTCCCAGCTCAAAAACATGGTCTTATCTTAGAATGCAGCTCTTCCTTTGATGAAATCTGATTATACATTTTGGGATCTCCCGGGTAAATTTACAGAAGAAACATTTTTTTTAAATCAAATGATCAGTGCTCTGTTGTTATAATGACAATAAATTATTTCCAAATAGCTCAGGAATTCATAGTAATCATATTGTAGGATCTACTACAGGTAGGAATGGTAGATCAAAGACAGATATAACCCCTTGGGTTTCTGTTCCCTTTTATTAGATGTTTTTATTTTTCTTTTCTAATTTGGTTGTGGGGCTTGAACTTGGGGTCTGGGCACTGTCTCCGAACTTTTTTGCTTAAGGCTAGCACTTTGCCACTTTGAGCCATAGTGCCACTTCCAGTTTCTACTGGTTAATTGGAGATAAGAGTCTCATGGACTTTCTTGCTCAGGCTGGCTTCAAACTGTAATCCTTAGATCTCAGCTTCCGGAGTAGATAGGATTGCAGGTATGAGCCACTGGCGCTTGGCTTTGATTCTTTTATGTAATTATTTGTTTATTTTATGCTGTTACTGGTGCTTGAATTCAGGGCCTGGGCACTAATCTTGAGTTCCTTTTACTCAAGGCTATAGTGCTTTACCACTTGAGCCACAGCTCTACTTCTGGCTTTTTGGTGGTTATATGGAAATAAGAGTCTCATGGTCTTTACTGCCTGGGCTGACTTAGAACTGTAATCCTCCGATCTCAGCTTTCTTTAACTATAAAATTATAACTAAAATTATAACAATGAGCTTGGCTCCTTCTATTAGGTTCTTACTCTAAAGTCAATACTAATACCAACCAATACAGCTGGCCAAACTCTAACACACCTGTTAACCTGGCACCCCCCAGGCCTGCAAATGAACCTCTACCCAGCAGGCAGGTGAGTCCCCTTCTTTTAACAGGCTCTAGACTCCATGTGTCCATCATGAGGATCAACACCTTTTATCATGTTACTGTAATCTCATATCCCTAACTAGTATAAGGGAAGACAGGCAGGACAAGCACCATTCAACATCCAGGATTTCCCATAAAAGAAATAAAGAAAGACGGCTGAAGACAATCAGCAAGCTCATTGTCATCATCCATGAAAAACCAATGCTGTGCTAAGCAGAGCACTGTACAGACCTCACACCATTCAGCTCCTATGAAATACTAGAAGGCAGAAACTCCATTTTACAATAGAGAAGTGAGGGCCAGACGAGTAAAGGACCTGAAAATGTTGTACAGCTAATCAGCAGGTGCTCCTGGGTTTGACCCTGGTACCAATTTGCTCACACCCCAACTCCCTGCCTTGCTCAGATAGTCTAGTTTAGGGACCATGGTGTGTTGACAGAAATTGTTTCCTCTGAGGCAGGGCAGTCTAATAAGAGTGAATCGGAGTTCTGTGTATGACAATGAGAACTCAACAACTAGACACATTCCTGAGGCAGTGTCAACACCCATTACCCAATGAGAACAAAGGCCTGTGTATCCATATCATATGATTTCAGAAGAGGAAAATGAGAGGCAGAGAGGTTAAGTAATTACGCTAAGACACACGGTTAGTTGGTAATAAGGTAAATAATAGACTATTGCTCACAACGGAAAAATGCATGCCAATTTTGGTCCTAAGTGATCAAAATCATCAAGCTCCATCACCTAGCTGCTCTATAAACATGAATTAGAACAGTTGTGCTTCTCTGACATAATCAAACTCTTTCTCGAGGGGTAAAAAAACACATCATTGAGAGATTTAATTTTAAATACACTTCAGACATTGAAGGCCACTCCCAGACAGACCCCACAGCCTTCTGCACATGGCTGCAGGGAGTTTTCAGCCTTTGCTGAAATGTGCAAGTTTTAACATGGTTGTGGAAGAGAAGGAATATCTGTGAATATCAAAAAAAATCAAACACATGTGTGATGGCTCTTTTACAGAAATGCAGATATGCTGAGTCTCAGGAGGCATCAGACGCAGGACAGGGGCAATCTCACCCATCATGTTCTTATCCAGCTCTACTCTGCTGGACAACACACTTGCACTTTGCATAGTTCTGCGGAAGTTCTGGAAGTCCACCAGCAGTGTGCCATCACAGTCCAGGGTTGGTAAGCACTCTTCTCCTGCTGTGCAGACAGCTACCTTCTTTTTGTGTCCCGTCATGGCAGATAGACAGACAGACAGTACTCTGAATACTCCCATCAGAGCCCCCCTGAAGATTTCATCAAAACCTCATCACTTCCCAAACACTCATCTTCCAAATACCATCACACTGGGAACTGGGGCTTTACCACACGCATTTAGGAGAGCATGTGTCCAGGACAATCCATAATGCTGTCCCTTTGTAATATGCAGAGAAAAGTGGCGATAGACACCAAAACAAGTGACTACAAAATAAGTCATTATGCCTGAGAAGGATGAGTCTAGGGAGCTAGTAGAAGGAACAGAGGCCACAGGCCTCTGGGAAGGGAAGAACACCTCAGGAGATGGGCAGTCTGTGTTGACAATGCAGGTCAGGAGAGAACCAGGCAATGCGAAGAACTATGAGGAGACTATACAGATTTCTCCCTTGAGATGGAGCTGGGCAAAGCTTCCTGGAAGGGAGCTCCTGAGCTGTGAAGAAGGAAGGGCTGAAGAAAGGAGGGGCAATGAAAGCAAGAAAAGGGCCGTGGCACCTGGCTAGGGTGTGGGCACCTGCAGAAGATGCAGCCAAGGGATGTGCAAGAATGTTTATTTCATCATGACCTTGAACTCAAGATCAGAAGACTAGTTGAAGAGGCACACAAACGTTCAAGAGGTTCCAGGCATATCTAACATGAGCTCAAGTGTGCGTGGTGTGCCATCTTAGGGCAGAGCAACTGTCTTCCTTCACAAGCAAGGAAGCTGGGCTCAAAGTCACGTGACTTGGGACTCGGGACTCCAAGTCCACACCTCAGGGCACTGCCTATGCACGGCAGGTTACTGGTAGGTTGGGTTCTGTGAGGGCACTTTCTGTGTAAACATTACTTCTGTAAGGCAGGAGGAAAAAGAACCCCAGAATTGGGGTAGGGTATAAGGACTAAGCAGGGAAGAATCAGTGGGCTCTGGGACTTCCTATGAATCACAACTTGAAGGCTGGTGTGAAAGCATATGAAGTTTGAAATGGACGCAAAAGCTTTTCTGTTTCCAGTTCTGTGTTCTGCTTAATGGGTGTTTGGGCAATGGCTTGCGGCCACCAATAATGAGACTGTGTCTTTATAGTCTAAATGAATCCATTATCTGTTTGACAGAGAAATGGCTTTGTCATTCGCCAGTTCAGACGCTTTAGGAAAATGGAATAGGAAGGACTATTTCTACTTGGTGTTACAAATAAACTGCACTAACAAGATACGCACATGCATAATCCACTTGAAGAGTTGCTTGTGAAAGTTGATGTCATTTAGAAAGCGTGAGGTTGAAAGGGGTTGATGGCCAAGCATCTCTTACACAGATGTCGTGGTACAGACAGAAGTAGCCCATCTGGGATTAGCTTTCGCATAAACTTTCAAATAACATCAGAAAGAAATCATGGTTTCCTCTTTATGAGGTCTTCAAATGTAAGAGAGGACTCTTAAAGAGCAGTGGAAATTAAGAAACCATTTGGAGCAGTAATCCTCACAAAATTAACTAGGGGTTATAACATCTGAGCTTGATGCTCTGTCTTAAAAGAGAGTAGGTTTCAATAACTTCATTATCTCTCTTTTCCTCTCATTGCTTTCATTCTGTTTGGTGACAGATTTAATAGGATTTAGATGAGGTTTGTGATTCCTAGAACTATAATACTGTTAGATTAAAGCAGAATTGGTTATGTCCATGTGACTCTACATATGCACATATGCACAGCACAAAAGAAATGAAAAGCAAAGACAAAAAAAAAAAACACAAGACAAAGGGCAAACAAATAAGTTCTTAAAATTCAGAAAGTGAACTTGCCAAAAGTGAACTGAAAGTACAAGAGAAACGATATAAAAGGAAGAATATGGGTATTGATATCCAATAGTCCAAGGTAGCTTAATGGATTTGACCTTGAGCAAGGTGGTTACGTTTCTGAGACTTAGTTTCTCCATACATAAAAGAGAAAAAAATAAAAATTACTTCTCAGGACTGATGGACTAAATTATCATTGATAAATTGCCAAGCCTACTCATGAAGTATAATTCTTACCATTATATTTAAAATAGAGCCAGTTATAAAACATGGTACAATAAAGAAAACCTCTGTGAAATAATCACATACATATAAACACTAGCTCCCCATCCTAGATACATCAAGATTATACCCGAGAATGGCCTGACATGGCCTTCCTCAATATTTTTAAGGATTTATGAAAAGGAAGTTACACCTGGGTATACATGCAGTGTAGGTTTTTTTTAAAATCCTGGCAGAACTTGTGAGTATTCCTACACTTATATTATTACTCTGTAAGATACAGTATAAATACTCTTTAGCACTTAATGGATTGGTTTCTTTTCTAGCAAAGTCTTAACTCTGCCTTTCAACAAAATGAGATGGGAAAGCATGCTTTCTCCTACCCAGCAAGAGGAGAACTTTCTAAAAGCCCTGCTACCTTGAATTCATCATTGCTCTGGAAATATTAATAGCTTTCAAAGTCATAGTGAGTCACTCACTTTTGAAACAATAAAGACCTGAAGTTTGAGGGTGGAAGCAGATCTAATATTTGAAGGAAAGGCCAATATAAGTTGGCCGGAAAAAAATCAGAGTCCATCGATGTACCAAAACATAAAGCATTTCTCTGGTGGAAAACCATACCTGTAAATTCTCAATATGTTCAGGCTGCCATCATATCAATTGCTTGTTAGAAAATGCATATATAGTCTATGGCCATACCACCCTGAACGCGCCCGATCTCGTCTGATCTAAGAGCTAAGCAGTGTCAGGCCTGGTTAGTACTTGGATAGGAGAAAATGCACATGCACAAACACACACACACACACACATGTGTATATATATATATACATACATACATATAAACCTAGTCCTACCAAAAATCACCACAGCTCACCAACCCAGTAGAACTGAGGAGCCAAGACTAAATGCCCTCCCTCTGGACATTAAGGAAAAGACTTCCGGGATGGGTGGACACGGGCTGGGAGTGACTTCCAAGCCTTCTTTCCAGAGCTCTGATCAGATCCAGGACTTCCTGAAGACCCCTTATGGCAACAAGCAAACATACTGTCACCTTGCAAAACCTGCCTTTCTTGCCATGAAGATGTCAATCACACAAATAAGTATGAATAATATAAAGAACAGGAACGATGATGATATCAAGATGATATTTTAGCGTGGTAAGATTCCTTTTAGTATAGAATCTGACACATGAAGTGGCTTTCAGCAGATAGATGATAGAGAAAGAGAAAGAGAGGGGGAAGGAGAGAGAGATTTTAGCACTGCTTAAGAAAAGGTAGGAATAGGGGTTGGGGGTTTAGCTCAGCAGAAGGGTGCCCGCCTGGCGAGTGCAAGGCCCTGAGTTCGGTCCTCAGCTCTGGAAAAAAAGAAAGAAAGAAAGAAAGAAAAGATAGGAATGGAAAGTCTGACTAAAGCAAAAACAAGATTTTCTTTTAAGGGATAACTTTCTACCAGGCAAATGATGTAAATATCATGAAGTTTTTTCCTATGATGAAGAGCAGGCAAACACGAAAATATGCCGACTGCAGTGGTAAGAATTGGGTTGTATGGAGATGGTGTGGCATGCAGATGGTATTGCATCCAGTTGGAGATCATAAGGATTGGGGTTAGAGTTGCCATACGAGACTTGAAAGATTCTTGCTAAAGATTTCCTAGCCAAGGTCTTACCATTGAAACCATAGACCAGCAGCTGAGCTGGAAGCCTTGAATGTTTTGAAATCAAGCAAAGCCATTACATCTCTAACAACAAAGTAAAACAAGAAAAAAGATCCTATTTTGTAGAGGTCATAAAAAAGATAAGTTATAGAAGGGCATCCAAGTGCTTTTATATGTAACAGAGAATAATTGAAGAAACCACTCAACAATGGAAATATATTTCATGAGAGTGCAAAGAAGCACTGGAGCAAAAATAACTGGTACGGATTATAAAAATAATAATGCAGGGCTATAAATAATATGAAAAATTGAATATGCTAATGAAACCACAGTGATGAAAGCTGGAAATAAGAGAATTAAATTATACTAGCTAATAGAAATTGGGAGCAGTGGAAAATGGATTTGTAGGTAGGGAGCCCTTGATCTTGTTCTGAGGTACAGGAAAATTGAGGAAGGAACCAGTCTTGATGATGTACCTGCCATGAATCATGCATTAGGCAACTCATGAAATCACACTGTCTCACTCAGTGTTAGGTAGAGATGCGTTTCTCATCTTAGAGATAGGGAAACAAATCCACAGAGCGCTCAGAACACTCTCCCAGGAAGGGTGAAGTGGAGGGGGTGGCAGGGACAGGGCGACCCTAAACAGGTTCCCCCAGTCACACCCACCCTCTCCCCACATCTCTCATGTGGTTTGATAAAGGCACAGATTCTGAAAAAGATGTTCTAGTCAGTGGCAGCAGTAAGGTTTGGGGCTAGCATAGCTTTTATAAAGTATGTGTAGGCAGTGATTTTAAAACTAACACACACTCTCTCCTATGTGTGTGTGTACATATATATACATATATACATATATATATACACCCATATATATATATATATGTTCCATATATATATATGTTCCATATATATATGTTCTAAAGTTATATAAATAATAAATGTCACATAAAGCTATGTAGATATATAAGAGAAATTTTTCTACAAAAATGTGCGTTCTCAATTTGAAAGACTCATTCTATTTTTAAGTAAATGCAGTGCCTAAACATTTCAATCAAGTTGTAAGAAATTTGATTTTTTATCTAAAGAACTGTTATCCCCTGATTTCACCCACTCTAATTTTAGCTATACCTGCCTCTCTTCTTTCATTAAATCTATTTTCCAAAGGTCTAAACCACACTAACTTGCTTCTCCTTTGAATTCCCACTTCTAGAGAAAGACTGCGTCTGCCTATACACATATATCATATGTACACAAACATACACATACATATTGAAATATATATAATGAACATCTAATATATATAATGAACATCTATGTGTCTATGCAAGCCCTAGATAAAAATTCAAATGGGCAGCTGCGTGCTGAATTCACTTTGGCACGGACAAAGCTGTTTAACCACTAGGCATGCTCTCTTCTTTGCATTCACTATCCTAAAAGTAAAAAGTAAACAGATGACATTAAAGAACAAAGAGCTGGAGAAAATACTCAGCTTTTCCCCTGCAGAATTCAACACCATACTGAACATTTCATTTTTCCTGAAGACTTATTCCGAGGAGACACCTCCCTTACACTGGAATCAAAGGGCATTTGAAGGACTGTTTCAAAAGTGAGTCCCTTATTGAAATGAATTCCAGGAAATGGGAGAGGAGAAAAAAGGTGAGTCCTTCTGTGATCCTGCCCCAAGAATCCCTCTGAGTATCAATTCAGACCCCTAATGTTACAACAATGCCCTACATGCCATGAGACTCAAATTCCTCCCCCAGCAGTCAGCCTCAAATGTGTCACACCAAACAGAGCACTAGAAACACTGTGTGCCACTTGGCCTTAGTAGAGACAGCCACAGGATGCTCACAGGTGCCATATCAACATCATGTTCACAGTGCTGATGAGTACCCAGTCTAAACATTGCAGAATCTGAATCAGGACTTTTGGGGGGGGGCGGGGAGTGGGGAGGTCCGGTCGTGGGGCCTGAACTCTGGGTCTGGGCGCTGTCCCTCAGCTCTTCAGCTCAAGGCTAGCGCTCTACCACTTGAGCCACAGCGCCATTTCTGGCTTTTTTCTTTTTGCTTATGTGGTGCTGAGGAACTGAACCCAGGGCCTCATGCACGCAAGGCAAGCGCTCTACCACTGAGCCACCTTCCCAGCCCTGAACCAGGACGTTTTGTTGGGAGAACTTCAATTTGACATCTTCTAGGAATAAAACAACTGTGTCCATAATGCAAACCAAATCTCTGAATGTTACAGAGGAAAATGCACCAGCCTCTCTGGCCCCTGCTGGCTTGGCACAGAGAAGAAGAAGAAGCAGGGTGAAGACATTGGATGTGCTCTGCTGTCCAACACTAAACCTGCAAACATGCTCCTTTCTCAAATGACCATTCTGTCCCTTGCTGTGATGACGGTCATAACATTTTCAGAAGTGGGCCAAGGATACCTAGTAATTACTCCATCACTGCATAGCTTTCCTACCAATTCTCACACAATGCCCTCCTGGTCTAAGAAGGGAGTTATTTGTTTTACACAATATCATTCCATCATATTGTAGTCAATCTACACTCAGACTTTTCCAGGTTCTGACGTTGGTCTGGTGATTATCTCTCTCCATCAACTGACAGGAGAATCCATGACCTGTACTTTCTCCACCCACAGCCACGCAGGCCTGGACCAGACCAGAAACAAATTTAGCAAGCAGAGAAGCATCTGTGATGCTTCTTTCCCAAAACACCTAGAAATTTCTGGAAGGGAAATAGTACTTCAAGAGTAGCTGGAATCTGAGCCCTGGCTTCCTCATCACCTCTCCTTCAAATTAAAATAACATACATACACATAAAACACATGCAATCTACGTGTCCCTGGATGTGTGTGTGTGTGTGCATCACGAAGATCTCACTGTGTTTCTCTAGTGACCCAATGATAAGAAATTGTGATCAAATGCTACCTCTTTGAATCAAAGAGGAAAAAGGGAAAACTGGTGATTTCTCAACGATGCAGGTCAGGTTTAATGCTCAGTGACCTTTGTGTAAAGACTAATCTGAAATGTAACCAGGGCAAGCTTATGCTCGCAATTTGTCTTCTATTCAGCTCAAAGGCACGTGTTCCTAAGCACAGTGAAGAGCTCATGGATAAAGACTTATTTACCTAGAAGGCCCCTGATATTAGAGAAGAGATTGTAGGGGAAACCCTGAGACTCTAGTGTCATTGCTTGAGGAGGAGGCCACTATCTGTCCTCTGACATTGACGTAGCTAACAGGAAAACAGTGTTAAGGACTTTTTTTGGTAAACAGCACCTTTGCGGGTCTAGTCTTGCCTTAGCTGCTTCCTGTGAACAGGACTTCAGTACCCTGAGGTACAATCTGGCATTGCACAATGCCATGCAGATGTGCTAGGTGCTACTTTCCTCCATCTGTCTATTCAGCATGAAGTGCTTTCGTTGCATATTTGCCACATTCACCTGATCCAACATTAATCACAAGATAATTTTGCAAAGTTGATAGCAACTTGCTTAAGTTGTAGGAAGTCGGAACGGTTTGTGGAAGTACCAAGCATGAAACACTTTCCCTCATCAAATGACGTCTGTCAGGTCAGAAGTACTTCCAGGTCAAGTGTGCACAACTGACACACAGGCACAGCCTTGTACTGGCCGTACCTGCAGCCACATCCCCAGGTGTGCATGTACACATGTGAGCTCACGTGTGCACACACACACACACACACACTCACTCACTCACTATCTCTCTACTCAACTAATCTCATTGTCCCTAAGAAGTTGCCTATTTTTTTTCTGAAGTATGAATATCATCCTTGGCTCCTTAGGCTCTGAACAAGTCCCTCTCCAGGGGGACACCTTCACCCATCTCGCCTGGCCTTCTTCGCCTGGATTCCAATCCTGGCCTTCTTCCTTTGTCCCATCTTCATCAGTGATGAGCTTCTCTTGGCCCAAGACACCTACTGGGCATAAATTCCTCCCTTGTGTGCTCAGACTAAATGGGAATGCACCAAGGGTAAAGGAACATGTTTGGGGCACCATCAAAGGAGATTATAAACCAGTCCCTGGCAAGATGGGCAAGCTTTGAAAGAATAGATCTTCTCTCCTCAGTGCACTGTGGAAAAGCTCGAAAGTCCACCCATATGGAAGGGCAACATCAATTATAATAGTTAATGACAGGGACTTGTGAAATCTTTCATTCTTCCTTCTAGACCTGCACTGCCTGTTGCTCTACCCTATAATCTCCTGCCACCTACATACATACTCATCCCAAATAACTGGGAAACATGAGCTTTGAGCCCCAGTCTCCCCAATACTCACTCCTCCATCCTCTGTCTATTACTCAGTAAAGAATTGGCTTTGAGAAGACAAGTAATGTGACCTCAGTGTTTGGGATTGCACTAGAGACGAGACAGTCTGGTTCTGACCTTCAAGGGTCATATGATCTGCAGGTTTGGAGACAGCTAGGCAGGCAAGCGAAACCTTGTGTCAAAACTGGGAAGCTGAGGTAGCCAGAGGAGGAACAATAACCAGTTGAACTAGTACATGTGTAGGACAAGCAGAAAAGGCCAAAAGCTATGTACATATGACCATATAAGATGATTTTAAGCAAAATGAACCTCAAGATAGGGACACAAATATCTTTTTTCTTTCTTGCTATTGTTATAATGTTTATAAGGTTTATAAGGTACCGTGTGATTTTTGTTGTTGTTGTTGCTCTGAATGTTCCTCCCCCACGGTATAACCCCCGTTTTCACTGTTTAAGTCAGTGACCTGCATCTTGTATATACACTTCTCTAATTCAGGGAGGGGAAGGGAAAAAACCAAAATGTTTTAAAAAGGATACAGATTGTATCAATGAAATGTACACAATATTATGTACAAAACACTATGTGGAAAATGAAGTTTATAACTTCACGGGAGGAAAGGGATGGTAGGGGGAAAATGAAGGAGGAAGCAACAATGCTCAATAGGAAATGTACTCATTACCTGGCTCAGGTAACTGTAACCTCTCTGTACAGCATTTTTACAATAAAAAAACGTACAAAAAATAACCAATTGAGTCTTGGAGAGACAGCAAAGTCTTATCAGAGAAGCTGCTGTCTGGACACCAATGAAAAGGAAAAACAGAAATGACAAGATCACCAGTGTAAGTAAGGAGACAAGCAAGCCTGTCTCATGGTACTTTGTGTTTGTTTGTTTTCTGCTGATTCCGAGGCTTGAACTCAGAGATTCTTGGCTCTCACTTCGTTTTTCCCTTCAAGGCTGAAGCTCTACCCCTTGACTCATACTTCCATTTCTGGCTTTTTGCGGGTCATTTGGATAGAAGAATCTCTTAGATTTATGTGCCCCGACTGGCTCCAAACCTTGATTCTCAGATCTCCGTCCCCTGAGTAGCTACAATTATAGGCATGAGCCACTAGCACCCTGCTTCTCATAAGCTGTTTTTAGGCACCAAAACTCAGAACCCTGTACATACAGGGGAAGAACCATCACCACCACAAAACCCAAAGCAAAACTGATTTTGTTTCTCTCTGGATGCACACTAATACAGTATATATTTCTGTGAAATATTTTCCGGTGGAAAATGAATGAGTTTGAGAATAGGAGCCTCCACGAAGCCTA
Source organism: Dipodomys merriami (assembly GCF_024711535.1). Lineage (NCBI taxonomy): Eukaryota > Metazoa > Chordata > Mammalia > Rodentia > Heteromyidae > Dipodomys > Dipodomys merriami. The sequence continues at coordinate 12,381,594 of NW_027206401.1, forward strand.
AGCAAGGCTAAGCTGGCTTCCTGTGTGGTGATAGCTTACACACATCCACATCCAGGACACACACCACAAGCCTTGGCAGCAGGAAGGTAAACACAGATGAGCAGTTAACCGAGCTCCACATGTGTTTTCAATAGATTCAGGGTAATTTATCTATTTACATGGGCTGCCACTTCTTCCCGAAGGAAAGACCCGTGCTCTCTGTCCACGTCTGTTTCTAAACATTGCTGACTTTAATGGCCACATGGGCATTTTCTTCACAGATTCATAACCATCCTCTCTGCCAAGAGAATCTGGTTACTGGTTTGCCAGATTCCTTGGGCTATGAAGTAAATCAGCGCTGTCTGTCTTAGGAGATTCCTCACTTCTTACATGCACCAAGGTTTGCAAAGTCATCCTGCCAAACCTTTCCCAGACATAGGCTGTGTGAGCCTTACTGGTTCTCACCAGAGGCAGCCTCTGGGCCGGTGGATACAGCAAACATCCCAGCTGACCAGCCATTCCAGCTTCACCATTTGCAATTGGAGCCAGCCAGTGCCTGACGAATGCCCTCCATGTCCATACTACATGTGCTCTACTACTTGAGCCACAACTCTAACTTTCAGCTTTTTGCTGGTTAATTGGCAATCAGAGTCTCACAAAAGACTCATCTGCCTGTGCTGGCTTCAAATAGCCATCTTCAGAGCTCAGCCTCCTGAGCAAGCTACTGGTGCCTGGCTTTAAGAGGACTTTCATGGTTTTACTTGACCCATTGTCTTGGTAGGGTCTAATTGTTTATAAAATAGAAATAATTTATTATGAGTGAAAAGCTCCCATAAATATATGTATGTATATCATGTGTATGATATATAAATATGTTATAAACATACACAATTTTTTGGCCAGTTCTGGGGCTTGAACTCAAGGCCTGGGCACTATCCCTGATCTGCATCTGCTCTAGGCTAGCACTCTATCATTTGAGCCACAGTGCCATTTCCAGCTTTTTCTGAGTAGTTTATTGGAGATAAGAGTCTCACAGCCTTTCCTGCCTGGGCTGGCTTCAAACTGTGATCCTTAAATCTTAGCCTTCCTGAATAGCTAAGATTACAGGCATGAGCCACTGGTACCCAGCCTGTTTGAGTTTTTTTTGTTGCTATTTGTTTTTGTTTTTTTTTATTGTGAAAATACCATACAGAGGAGTTACAATTACATGGGCAAGATAATCAAGCATTGTTGCCTCCTCCTTTGTTTCCCCTTCCTATCCCTTCCTATCTCTCCCCCTCATCCCTCACCCCCGCATTGTTTTTGTTTTTAAACTAAAGCAAACTAGGGCAATGCAAAGAGGCAGCTGGCTAACTGCCCCAGGCTAAATATCTATGGCAGCTACTTTTGTTCAAGATGTCCAGGAGAAGAAAGAGCCTAGCCAACAGGGTACACACTGGACGGCTGAGTCTTCATCTTCCCCTTATCAACTCCTCTAAACAATGCCAAGGAGTCCTGGCCCCTCACTTCACAGAAACAAGTTGTGAAAGAACATCCTCACTGTTCAAAGGTCATCCTCATATCACGGTGAGCTTCAAAGGAGGAACCCTGAAGTTCTGAGACTGCTTGAATCCAACCAGTTCCCCCAGTGCCACACAGATTGCTAAGAAAGAGGCCGAGAATGGATCTGGTAGGAGAGTCTTACTAGCTTCTTGATGTAACACTGTTGATGACCTCTGCCTCATGGGCCAGTGAAAAAGGAGATGGAGACAGGTGTCAGTGCAGAGTCCATGACACCATCCAGACCACAATTACCCTTCAGAAACCACACGGCTCTTCTTGCTCTCTCTTTCTTGGCTCCTCTAATTCCATTTGTCATTCTAGACACTGCACTTCAAGATGTCCCTGAGACATTTCCCAGAATTCCATTGGTTAGAATCCTAACCAGGCCATTTTGGCTGGGTGTTTCTTTTCTTTGAAACAGTGAAGTGTGGACTTTCCTGTATGGGCTGTCCTACCCTAGAGATTTGACTTGGCCAGGCTGGAAGAGGGTTGCTTTTGTGGTTCATTTGTTTTCCTTAAGCTGGAATGCACTGGTTTGTCTTGGACTCTTGTGGGTTCTGTTTCTTAATGTCAGAAGGGTGGCTATGGCCTAAGTAAAGAAAACAAATCTCTCTGGACCAGACACAGCATGACAGGTGACAGCTGGCTTCACCATGAACAAGCTACCAAGCCCTAGGCCATTCAGCTTCCCATATCTCATCTGCCTCCTCTATTCAGGTTGAGTGATGGTAGTTCCTAAATCAACAGGACTTATTAAAGCATCATTTTCAAACCCTGATAACACTACTCTTCTATAAATACAAAGAGAATATGAATCAAATATTTATTTCACTCATTAACAGGAAGGAGGAGCAAGGCGTAAGTGCTGGTGCAAAGGAAAATACATGGGGCTGGTTTTCCCAAGTCTAAGGATATCTCCCCTCAGCAGATGGCTATGTGAGTCTACATAATATGTGTAACATATATATATGTAGACTGCATAGAGCAGGACCAGATACATAATAAACATGACATAGCCAGCACCAATAGTATTTTGCAGCTAAGATTGCTTTCAATCTGTACCCATAAAAAGAGGTGACTTAGGGTTGCTATTGTTTCCGGGAAATAGTCTAGAATGAACTGAAATGCCACAAGAGAAGTTTTGCAATATCTGTTAGTTAATATCTGTTAGTGTTTCTTATTAACCAGCAGTGATAAATGTGCTCTTTTCCATTTATTTGAGATGATCACTTTTTTAAAAAAATTGCTGCTGAGAATCAGATTCAGAAACATGTGCCTGTAAGTATGTGCTGTACTGCTGAGTTTCCTCCTCCTCCTCCTCCTCCTCCTCCTCCTCCTCCTCCTCCTCCTCCTCCTCCTCCTCCTCCTCCTCCTCCTTTTTTAAGAAGTAGGTATCTTTAAAAAACAAGGGCTGGGAAGGTGGCTCAGTGGTAGAGTACTTGCCTTGCATGCATGAGGCCCTGGGTTCAATTCCTCAGCACCACATAAGCAGAAAAAGCTGTAAGTGGTGCTGTGGCTCAAGTGGTAGAGCACTAGCCTTGAGCTGAAGAGTTGAGGGACAGCGCCCAGACCCAGAATTCAGGCCCCACGACTGACAAAAAATAAAAAACAAAAACAAGTCCAACTGTGTAGAGTTTAGATTCTGAAAACATTCTGAAATATGAAAGAATTATAATAGTGTTTCCCCCAGACTGTAAAGGAATTTTTGTGTTTGTTTCAAATTTAAGAACACTTTGGGTACTCAAAAATTCTTAGTGGCCAAGGATAGGCAGAATAAACATAGCACGGCGATGGGGAGAAGGCTCAGTTACTCTGAACATCTTCCAGGTCTCCTAACAAGTGAAATATTTAGCTTGCTCTTTATTTTTCTGCACATGTGACTGACTGTTTTTCTTAATTAAAAAGACCACCCAAAAGGTATAGACGGTTTAGTTTCATAGGAACCTTAGGTTTGGGTGCGTGTGTGTGTTTGGTCTGGACTAATCATTCCATTTCAGATAAAGAAATTTATTGCCAGAAAGTTTTGTTTCCCACACTTGGGTTATAGGGGTCACTCTGCCAATGTCTACTTCTTCTTCAGTCCATAGCAAATTTCAGAGCAATGACTCTGTCCAGTAGCCGATTATAGAAAAGACTCAATTCATCGACACTGAATGAGCCCACTGAGAAGTGTTTATCCGAAATCGCTTCATGCTTTCCTATCAATCTTCCTTAACAGGGACATTAACTGCAGATAATTTACCCAGAACAGCGTCCCTGTGTTGGGGGAACTTCTTTACACCATTCATTAGAACAGTAAAAACTTTAATACCCAATTTGGATCAAAACAACTACTTTCTTCATAATATCTGTATTTTCCACTTTTTAAAAAGAATTTTCATGAACCATCTATGGCACCCAGTGTACAAGATAACCTCATAGTTCCTTTCACCCATTGGTATTCATGTCCTTGGATAAAGAACAAATGGACCAGAAGTGGGAACATCGACACATTTAAAGAAGACAGTGTACAACTGGATTTCACACAACCAATGTCAGGCTTAAAAATGGATGCCAGGGCAGCAACTGTATCAGACTCATTTATGACAACAAGGAACTGTATGTAGGTGGCCAATGACCAAGCAGGAAACTGAGGCCTTCACTGCAACAACCCACCTGACTTAAATTCTGCCACCAACCACTCTAGCTTGGAAGAGACTCTGTCCCAGGGTAAGCATCTGCTCCACAGCAAACCAAGGTAGCCCCATGAAAGAGATCTACAGGGACTGCAAACTAACCAATAGGTATGGTTTTAAACTGTTAAGTGTGTGGTCAAACTGTTTAATGATAAAATCTATACGATGAACAACTTTCTAAAGATAATAGGGCAGGGGTGAATCAGCTGACACTTTGATGTCCACAGATGTCCTCAGGTATTTTCCATGTTGCCCATTCATATTGTTCAAGCTCAGCTTCTCAACAAACAGTGAGACTGGCCAGCCCTGTTCACATAGGAGAGACAATACCCTTCTCCTTGGGTACCACCAATCTACTACCCCACTTTTGAGAGGCTGTTGCCAACTCTAAGAATTGAAAGCTACCTGCGTGCCAGTATGGTACATGGATAGAGTTCTAGATTTTCATTGCTAGAGAAAAAAAATCCATGTATTTGACAAAAGGAAGAGACTAGATGAACACGTTTTCATGAAATAGAATGCTACTCAGCAGCTGCGTGCCAGTATGGTACATGGATAGAGTTCTAGATTTTCATTGCTAGAGAAAAAAAATCCATGTATTTGACAAAAGGAAGAGACTAGATGAACACGTTTTCATGAAATAGAATGCTACTCAGCAGTAAAAAAGAATCTATGTATGAACTGGTCACCTGGTAGACATCATGGCCCATCAAAAATAATATACTGCATGAAAGAAATGAGAGATGTACATACTGAAGGGTTTGATCCATGAAATTCGTGAGCTAGCAACTGGAATCCTGAGCAGCTGGATTGATAGAGGGAGAGGTAAGAGGAAACTTGGTTGGCAGTGAAAAAGTTCTACATCTTGACTGAGTCAGAGGATAATTGGACATGCCTCATTGTCAAAACTCATCAACCTGTCCATATGTGCATTTCACTGAATGTAAGTCTTGTCTGAGCTCTAATAATCAGCTTTAGGAATCTGTTAAACCTGGGTTCCTAGTACGAGATTCCCTAACTGTGATCCACAACAAGTGACTGCTGGACACGGACACTCACTTTCCTCCCCTTAAGCTGTTGCTAGGATTGAAAAAAAGAACAGTAGGTTGTTTAGTAACTAGCACAATACCCAATAAATGCAACTTAGTCCTCTTGTTACTTAAAGGAAGGCCAACCTGAGAGTATGTATAACATCCTAAGCCATACATAGATAAAGAAGTAATGCTGCTTCACTGACTGACAAGGTAAGACTGAAAAAGCCCCAAAAGGAAAGAGGGATGGAAGCCAACCCTTAACATCAGGCACTTACCAGATGAAGATGACTGATCCTGTATCTTTTAAAAAGCCCTGCAAGCTGGACAGATTTCACGGGGCTTGAGGTGTGTGAGACGGATTACGTTAGCAAGCATGCATTGATCATATGCAGAATATCAGGCTAATACTGTAAATGGGAGAAACAACAGATCACAAAAATCAACCATAAATAGCTAAGTGATCATGAATTTAACTTCAGCAAACTGGGAAAACCCAGCCCAATTACAAATGTAATCTGTGGGATGACTTGCATTGGATTATGCCTAGTGAGATTGTATCATCTCCTATGGGAGAGGATACAGATTCACATAGACACAGCTGGGTTTGGAACATGGAATTTGCCACTTACTTGCCATGTGGCCTTCTGAAAATTATCTCATCTCAAAATGCCTAGGAAAGTTACCTTCAGAGTTAACCTATCTAAACATCTAATATGGAGAAAAAGAAAGAAAAAAAAAAGGAAAGTTGAGAGCAGAGGCTTGAACACTTCTCATCTAAGTGGCTGTGGAAAAGTCCAGAGACTTGAGTTGTAGGATAACCCAGGAGAGAAGGGAGCCCTCACCTCCAGTCAGAATGGTATTAACCAGATGGTTGACCTTAAAAGCAATTAGTTCTTTCAAAAAGAAAACAATTAGCCAGGCACCAATGGCTCACACCTGTAATCCTAGCCACTCAGGAGGCTGAGATCTGAGGATCATGGGCAGAGAAAGTCAGTGAGACTCTTATCTCCAGTTAACCACCAAAAAATGAAGTGGCGCTATAGCTCAAGTGGTAGAGCGCTCACCTTGAGCTGAAAAGCTCAGGGACAGCACCCAGGCTCAGAGTTCAAGCCCAATGACTGACAAAAAATATTTTTTTTCAGGGCTTAAAGGGATTAATATTTTTTAATTGCAAACTAATTCCACAGGGTCAAAAAGTCCTGAGGAGAGAACACTGCTGCTGGTGGAGTGGGTAGGCTGCCCGTGCAGCAGGTCAGGATAGTAAGTTGGATCACTCCGAGAGCAGAGGAGGCTCTGGGTGCACTCAACACTGCCCACTTGTTCTCCGCTTCTCCAATGCTCAGTCACAACGCTGCCAAAATATCTACCCTAAGTCTAAATAAAACGCTAGCTAGACGACGCTTTCCTGACATTGTCATCTGGGAAACGATGTTTGTTTATCTGCAGGAATCTGGAGGTGCCTTCGCCACACTGCAATTGAGGGTTTTCAAAAATGTATCCTTTCTGGCAATAATTACACAGGTGTGTTCTTCCTTTTATTTAATATCCCTTTCCTGTGTCTTATTTAGCTTCCAAAACCACCCTGAGGATGTCATCACCTTGACAGAGTGGTTTGTAAACCCACTAAGTGGCATTCACTGGGAATGCCACAGACCGGCCCTTTTATAAGAAGCCTCTTAAAATACACAGTCGAGCCCACGTTGCATCTGCTGCTTGCGAGGGTATGAATTAAGGCTAAGTGTAAGCAGTGCCTAATGAGGAAATGGCCTTACACTCTTTAAACATATCAGATACTCCAACAAAATAAAGAGCTACATGGTTTAAAGAATATTCTCACATTACCAAGGTAACCACAGACGAAGAGATGAGCGGACCAGAATCCCCTCAGCACCCTCCCACCAGCATATTCCCCTCACCTATTCCTCCCTCAACACTCTCAGAATACTGCACCCCATTGTCCTGGGCACAGACAGGGAACACACACACACACACACACACACACACACACACACACACACACACACACACACTTGCTGATAATCCTGGTGTGTGTGTGTCTCCATCTTGTCTTCCAGACTGGAAACACAGGAAGCCAGAATCACAGTCTGCGCAGAATCAGAGTCTGCAGTCTGCCTAGATCTTGTTAATAAAATCATGGCTGTCCCAAGACAGTTATGTGTGAGTGTGTGTGTGTGTGCGTGTGTGTGTATGTGTGTGTGATTGTCTGATTATTTTCCTGCAAACACAGATAAGAACCACAAATGAAGTGAGGTTTACTTTTTATTTCCTTGAAAGCAATGCAAACAAAGCCACATTATTTTGCTGACATTTTCTCCACCCTAATGCCAGGCTGCTCAGGTTGGCTGGGGAAATCCACTGTGCTTGAGAAGTCCTATACATGTCAGGGGGACTTGAAGTTTATCCACTCTGCTCACAGAGGGACCAAACTGTTATCCTCCCAGACTGTTATTTGCCTTGGATGAACCAAATAAATAATTCACAAATGGCTCAGATTCATAAACAACATGGCATGCGTGTCCTGCAAGACATGTTATTAGCCACAGTCTCCTCTCTATCAGACAGGACGGAGCAACACTGGACATTCTGGGGAAAATGAAATCACAGCTAAGAAATACCATAGTGAAACTCATCATTTTGCACAATTCATATACACTAGCAAACAAAATGAATACTATAGTCAAAAGACAGAGATCAAGAAGAAAGCCATTCAAGGTTAGCCTGGGAAAAAAATTAGCAAGACCTCCCATCTCAATAAACAAGCTTGATGGTGCATGCTTGTAATCCCAGCTACACAGTAGCAGGATCACAGTTCCAAAATAGCCTGGGACAGACATGGCACGCTATCTGAAAAAGAACTAAAGTAAAACAAGCTAGGGGCATGGTTCAAATGGCAGAACATTTGCCTAGTGAGTATAAGGCCCTATGTTCCAATCGTGTACAACCAAAAAAAGAAAGACAAAAGGAATAACAAAACACAAGTAGGAAGGAATCAAAAAGTACTTTAAAACATTTATGAAGCAGTAGTTAAGTGAAAATAGGATCAGAAGAATCCATATCAATCAGTCTAGCGGGATTTTCTCACACCTTAGTTCCAAGAAATAGAATTTCTCCAGGTAGGAAATAAGACATGGTAAGGGCTGGGAGAAAAAAAAATATTTCAATAACTTCTCTTCATATGTCTTGAATTGATTACAAGAAACAGATATTATGTAAATACATGAAGGTACAGGGATTTGTTTTATGGACCTGGATTCCTGATGTTATAACTTCTAACTTCCTTTTTTAATTTGCCTACCCAATACAGACAATCTTTTCTACTTTGGATTTTACTTTCTTTTTTTTTTTTTTTTTGTTTGCCAGTACTGAGGCTTGAATTCAGGGCCTCTCACTCTTGCTGAGAATCACACTCAAGGCTGGTGCTCTGTTACTTAAGCCACATTTCAGCTTCAGCTTTTGCTAGTTAATTTCAGATAAGAGTCAGATTTTTCTGTCCAAGCTAGATCGAGGCTCCTGACTAGCTAGGACTGCAGGTGTGAGCCATTGGTGCCTAGGTCTTCTCTGCTTTTTTTTTTCTTTACAACTTATGAGACATACATTTTATTCTGTTTTAAACTTTACTAGTCTATATCCTTTGAAGTTTATCAAAAGAGCAAGAAGCATCATTTTAAGTTTAGTGGAGGGTTTTTTTTTTTAAAGAAATGTTCTTCGTCATTGAAGAAATGGAATGAAGTTTGCTAAGGCGAAGAGGTCAGGCACAGAGGTAGATTTTCATGAATAAACTTTGGAGGCCACACGCAGGGTCCATCCTCTAGAAGGACAACCACCCAGGAGGGATGCTCAGTGCTATGGGATGGAAGCCAAGGAGCCAGGGGTCCACCAGATGGGATCCACAGGAAGCAATGCAGTAGATGAGGTCACACATGGATGCCTAGAAGCAAAACCGGCACCCCGCCTTCCTTCCTTCCTTCCTATCTTCCTCCCTCCCTCCCTCCTCCTCTCTTTCTTCTTCCCTCTCTCCCTCCCTTCCTTTCTTCTTTGTTTTTTTTTTTTTAATCTAGGGAGAATGGGTTGGTGCTTGAGATATACACTAAGCACAGGCACCAAAGGCACTACCAGCTCCAGACCTACTTCCTTCTGATCCATTCACTTTAACAAGAATCAAGGTTCAGAGTATCTTCTAGATTTTCAGAGGAATCAAGGTGGTGGAATGGTGAGAAGGATTCACCTGAGAGCCCTCTGACCAAACCAAAGAACAGGACCTCTAGCTCAGAACTCCACTTCCAAGAGCATAACACAACTGTGAACACCAGAGTTTGAAGGTTCAAGATTCGAGTGTCTACAAGAGAGGAGAAAAAAAAATACAGAAGAGCTCAAGCGGGTAATTCTCGCACCGCGGGTGCACCGTGGGCACAGGCTCGGGTCTGAGAGCTTTCCCAATTCCGTTTTTCCCCCAGTTTTTCCTCAAGCAACTCAGCCTCACCAGCAGAGAGCAACAACAGAGCGTCTCCCGGCATTTTTGCTCACCCCAGTAAGAACGGCCTGAAAACTGAGTATCTAAGTCCAGCTCCCCCTTTCCACTGCAGATCCTTGGCAAGGGTTTGGGGAAAGTGGGGCTCCAGTGGTCCCGGAGTGCACAGGAAGCAGAGTCGCTAACAGTGTGGTCCCACATGTGAGCTCCTAGTTCCCAGGCCAGGTTCAGCAGGGTACTGCTGACTGGAGTACATCTTCATTTTGACTCTTTCTAAATTATACCTTCCTTCTGTCCCTCTAGTTCTCCTGCCATAGCTATAGGCAGTCTCCCTACTACATGTCCTCTACAGGACGTACCTCTCCTGATGAGATTCAGACTCAAAGTTCCCCTCATTACCCAGTTCAGGGAACTTTGCCCCAGATCTGGGAGCAGGGTGGTAGTGTGGTACCCTGACAAACACACTAAGTTGCAAGTTCGAATTCTGGTGAAATCTTCCTTCTACCTCTTCCAGACCACAGGACTTATGGAACATTCTTTTGCCTTCTCTGTACAATGGGAACAACAGAAATGATTACAAGCCGGTGACGTGGGTGAAGCAAAAGGTCCAGGGTATGGGTTTAGTGGTAGAATGCTCACTAGCAAGTGTAAGGCCCTGTGTTCTATCCCTAGTAATACCAAAAAACAAAACAGCACCAAAAACACTGTGTCCAAAGACAAAATTACAATGAATGTAGCAGATAATTACCATTGTCAAATTGGGCAACTCCTCATTCTGTAGAATACAAGTGTTCTAATAGCTAAGCAGAGGGTTGGCTTTGTAGGCAGAAAAGGGGGAACAAAGCAGAAGTAAATGTGTAAGTTACTTTCCTTTGAAACAGGATGAAAACTAGCAGGAACTTCCTTCTTAGGCTAATTCAAGTTCACTGACCTCTCCTGAACTGTATTCTAAACTGGCTCATTGGGAAGTTCAGTCTGATTACATAGCATTTAGCACAAATGACTCTGTTCTGGTTTGGCTGTTTGGCCCAGAGTCAGTGCAGAAGTCTATCCCTAAAGAATGGCTTCTCATAAACTTTAACAATTACAATTCATATATTATAAGATGCCTAGGTGATTTCTCTGTAGATAAAGTATGAGGAAACAGCTAAATACTAGTAACAATTCAAGATGGCATATCTTCACTATGAATTTCATAAAGAAATTGTGTAATGATCAGGAATCCTAACTACTCAAGAGGCTGGGACCTGGAGAATCATTGTTTAAAACCAGCCCAGGTTGAAAAGTTCATGAAACTCTTTCCAAATTAACCAACAGAAATCAGGGCCAGAGAGGTATGGCTCAAATGGTAGAGCACCAGCCAAGCAAGCCAAGCCATCTTGAGACTGAATTCAAATCCTTGTATTGTCGAAAAGAAAAGGAAGGAAGGAAGGAAGGAAGGAAGGAAGGAAGGAAGGAAGGAAGGAAGGAAGGAAGGAAGGAAGGAAGGAAGGGTATAGTTACACCAAACATATACATAGCTATGCCCTACTACCAGATGCCAAGTAGCTCTTATGGAACTTACTTTGGCTTTTTGTGAGATGGAGTTTACACACACTACCATGAGCCAGACATCGGGAGAAATGATGAGTGGGTGCCAAGTCATTACAGTACCAATAACAATGATAGCTAAGAAAAGTAACTCATGACTCAGAATAAATAATTTCCATGCCCATTACATTAGCATTGTTGGCAAGCACTTGAGCCCTGTACCTGAAGGGACAGAGCACTGTCTGACAGATGTTAGCCCCACCCCATGTATCTGGGACGACTCCTCGCATGCCACATCAGGAGTTTTGATCGTCTACATGAAAGGGGGAGAGGGAAGGGAACTCCGCAGAGTTCTGCTTTCATTCCACACAGAAGTGTGGTTCATTTTAGTGACGGTATTGGCCAGACAACACAAAAGGCAGTTCCTTTTCATTTTGAACCAGAGTGAAGGGAAAACACTGACCTATCTTTAAACCAACCGAAGTTCCCAATATCTCTGAATAAAAATAGCCACCTAGTTGAAAAGGAAAAATATTTTTCAAGGACAGCTGATTGCTCTGAACTTCCTACCCCAACACATTCCCACATGTTCAGACAAATAGCAGTGCTCAAGTCTCAGATGAATTAACCAGAGGTCATCTTGGAAAATACTCAAGCCCCCCACTAGCAGGTGGTCTGGCCAGGTCTGCCCGGCTCGGGGTACACAGGGTGCCCATTTTACAACACACGAAATGACAGATTGGAGACTTAGAAAAGAGTGGCGCCTGGGCCCCTTTCATAACACGACCACTGGTCTAAGTCAGTTAAACCTGAACAAGTCAATGACGAAGCTGACTGACCAGAGACTGATTTCCAGTCTCAGGATTCCAGAGACATTTGAGGAAGACACAGAGTCTCTAAGAAAGCTCTCCATACCACTGCCTTCCTCCTAAAACCCTAGGAAACAGATGTCCTTCTGTGCATTTCATAAGGATCCAAATACATGCTGTATTAGTATGAAGTCTTTGAACTTTCATGGGATGAAATTTAAAATTGGTAGCCACACACTGCCACCTGAAAGGTTTATTTGTATATGTAGGGTTATGGCATCTTAATGAGTCATAGTAAATGGTTATTTTCTACTAGCAAATTCATCCTCAAAGGAGTGTGAAGCTCAGGATTGCACGACTCATGTCTCCCTCATTTGAGAATCCTTGCTCATGGCAAGGTGCCTAGTTCACCCTCAGTAAGTGTTTAATAGACCCATGGCTAAATGAACACTTGCCCTTCTCACTGGAAACAGTGCTCCTGCGGCACAGTACTTTCTCATGGCTGGCATTCACCTAGGAAATCCAAGAATTATCCACTGATATTTTCCTATAAGAAATGACTAAATGGTTTTATTTTTTTCAGATGATCAAGAAATAACGATTATGTTGACTGAATATTTTTTCTTTCTTTTTCTTTCCTTCCTTCCTTCTTTCTTCCCTCCCTCCTTTTCCTTCTTTCTTTCTTTCTTTCTCCTTCCTTCCTTCCTTCCTTCCTTCCTTCCTTCCTTCCTTTCTTTCTTCCTTTCTTTCTTTCTTTCTTCCTTTCTTCCTTTCTTCCTTTCTTCCTTTCTTTCTTCTTTTTTGCCAGTCCTGGGGTTTAAACTCAGGGCCTGGGCACTGTCCCTGAGCTTCTTTTGCTCAAGGCTAGCACTCTGCCACTTGAGCCACAGTATCACTTCCAGCTTTTCCTGTTTATTTGATGCTGAGGAATTGAACCCAGGGCTTCATGCATGCTAGGCAAGTACCCTACCACTAAGCCATATTACCTGCCTTGAATAGTTTCATTTTAATCAAATATATTCAGTGTTAAATAGGAAAGAAATTTTACAACTATATGCCAATTTTCCCCCCAAACTGGGTGTTTTAGAGCTATTCTTTGGGTTGGTTCTGTTTTAAACTGTGAAAAGATTTAAAGCCACAAAGACCATAGGTGGGAAAATTACATATTTAAGACAGAGACCTATGTTGCTTCAATTTATGAACCAAAAAACAAGATGTGGGGGGGCAGGTCAACACAGAAACTGCCTCTCTGAAAATCAGGCATTTCCAAAAATGCTCATATTGATAAGCAGAAGATATAACTCTCAAACCATCAGGACTTATTCAAGCCAGAAGACTGTTCTGGGATCTTGAGAGATATATTTTCCCTTTTGCCTTTTTTTTTTAATGTCAAGGTCAATTCTAAAAGGTGTAGGCTAAAGAAAATAGTATTGAGATGTGTGGAGATTGAATTTCAATTTCAACCACTGCGCTGCTCTGAGTTGGCCATCTACAGAGGACAAGTTTATGAAGTGGGTAGAGGGGCAGCTGGGGAATGACAATCTTTCCAGTCAGGCTAGATCATCTACAGCCTGCTTGTGCTCCACCTAAATTTCCCTGACCACAGACATCCTTTTCATCTTGGATATATGCTTTTCCTCTCTGGAACTTTCTTTTCTCTTTTAAGTTTAAGGGTAAGATTTCTTTGTCTTCTCAATTAGTTCTACATTTTTTGTGTGTGTTTGATTTTTTTTTTTGCCAGTCCTGGGGTTTGAACTCAGGGCCTAGGTGCTGTCACCCGAGCTGCTTCTGCTCAAGGCTACCACTATACCACTTGAGTCATAGCACCTTTTCTAGACTTTTTCTGCCTCGGCTGGCTTCGAACCATGATCATCAGATCTCAGCCTCCTGAGTAGCTAGGATTACTGGAGTGAGGGCCTGGCACTCAGCTTGGGTTCCATATTTAAACAACAACAACAACTACCACCACCACCAAAAAAAAAGTATTTGTCATGTTTTCTAACCATTGCACATACGTAGTGGAGCTGTGTCCTAGTCCTAACTGGAAAGGTATGAAGAAGGTCTCTAATAAGCTGATGCTTCCTCCTGGAGGACAAGGATTCCAGACGGCTGGGCACTAATGGCTCATGCCTGTAACCCTAGCTACACAGGAGGTTGAGGACCGGGATCCAAGCCAACCTGGGCATAAAAGTCCAGGAGACTATTACCTCCAATTAAGCAGCAAAAAGTAAGAAGTGGAGGTATGGCACAAATGGTAGAGTGCCAGCCTTGAGCAAAAAAGTGTCAAGTGAGAGCATAAGACTCTGAGTTCAAGCACCAGTACCACGGAAGGGGAAGGGGGAGGAAAAAGAACAGATCCATCGAGTGCTGCTGGCTAAGGTGACTCCTACACCTTTTGTTTTCAAACGCACAGGGTGACGATGAGGTGCTCGCACTCTTCCCTATGGTTTAATCTGTGGTAGGATACAGAAATGCTGGATTTGTTCTGCTGGCTAGTTTTAAGAAGCAAGTTGAAAAAGATCAGAGAATCTAATAGTTCAGAAGATTGAATTTTTGCCCAAATATGAATATCAAATAAAACTTATCAGACTCTGACTCTACATGGACTTCATTTCTGCATGAGTATCCCAACCCTCATAACATATTGTACAATGAGGCTGATTCCTTGGGAATTTGCATTTTCTAATTCACCTTCCAGAACTTTCCTCTGGAAAAGGTTCTCAGCACCCAATAAATCACTAGGAACCTTCCTTTTGTGTGGTACTAGATTTTGAATCCAGTGCTAGATAACATCCTTGGACCTCAAATCCTCCTATTCAGGGCCTCCCATGCAGATAGAGTGACAGACATGTACCACCACACCCAGCTTACTGGTTACGATGGTGAAAGTTTTGCCTGGACTAGCCTCTAACTACAATCCTCCTGATCCCTGCATCCTCTGAGTGCTTGGTATTACAGGTATGAGCTACCTTATCCAGCTTCTCAGCTACACCCTAAAATAGTTCAGGTACAAAGATCCTAAGGGCTTTGTACTTTGTGGATAAACTAACAACATGTTCAGTTTATAGATACTTTCGGGGTAAAGAAAATGAAGGCATACACCCAAATTTGGCATGTTAATTCTGGCTGATTTCAGTCATAATCTCACAATATCCTTAGAAAGAACTCAGATTAAAAGGGGAAAAAAGTATTTTATAGTGTCTTCTCTAAAGTTAATTAAAAGGCTATACAGTACATTTATAAGAATTAGATCTATTACTGATAATTAGGATCAATAACTGAATTTAATGGCAACATGTCAAAAGTGAATGTGTGTCCATTACCAGCTCCTGATCTTGAGCAAGTTACTTAAGCAATCTGAACCTCAGTTTCCTTAGTCTTGAAACGTTATGATAATTCTACCTATCTTTTAGGGAGCTTGCAAGAATTATATGAGATTATTTATAGGGCACTTAGAACAATGCCCTGCTCCTAATAAATACTTTATAATTTTCTGCCAAGTAAAAACAGAAGACATTCACAATGTCTAGCACATAGAAAGAATTCAATAAATGATAGTAAAATATGGAACCAAAAGTGAGAGAGACTTCATAAAACAAAATAAAACTATAAAGCAAGTTCCCTACAATAATGGCACCAATTCACTGAAGGATACTTTCTGTGAAGCATCAATTCATGTTCTAGTCATAAATACACACTGTGACTTGCTTAGCACCTGATTTTTTTCCATCTGCAAATGAAAGAGCTGTACCACAGTAGGGTTAACATACCGTGGGTACTGGTACAATCTGACGAGAGGAGAAAACAAAGGAAAATGAATCATTGACTAGATCTTAAGGCTGCATTTAACAATGTTAAAGGACTACCCTTTGACCCTCATTGCTTCCCTCTCTCTCTCTTTTCTCCCTCTCTCTTTCTCTTTTCCTTTCTGCCTTTACTTTCAATGTGAAAGTTTTCCTTTCTTTTATGCAACAGAAATGAAAGGAGATAGTGGAATCTTTTATTGTGATAAAACATATAAAATTCACTCCATTTTTAGGTGGCACTGGGGTTCAAACTTAGGGCATCTACTTATGAGCCAAAGGGTCTATCACCTGAGCCACATCCCCAAATCTTTTTGCTTTCATTTACTTTTCGGCAAAAATCTCAATTTTTTTCCCAGCCTTGGAAATTCAGTTCTCCTCTCTCCAAGTCCTACAAAGTTGAGATTACATGCATGGTCAACCAGACCTGGCCCTAAAACTGACCACTTTTAAGTGTTCTGCTCCGTGGTTTTATACACTCTCACATGAATTTTCAACCATCAACACTGCCCAGTTCCAGAATTTATCATCAGGACAACCTGAAACAACATGTCCATTCAACAGTCGTTTCCCATTCTCTCCTCTCCACTTTCTCTGACAACAACTTGCTCATTTTTCTATGAATCTGACTCCTACAGATCCTTCATATAGGCAGAAACAAGTGGCATTTGTCCTTTAGTGTTTAGCTTATTTTGCTTGATATAATATCAGCAAGGCAGGGGTTTTCCTCTAATATTCTTATGCGATAGACTCAAGTAAAGCTCTTGAGTAACTTCTCATTCAAAAGCCCCAGACCACTGGATCAGAAAATTTCTAATGTCTCACCTAAGACTGACACTCCACAGCCCTGCAGTCAAGATCAAGGGTGACAGTCATGTTTTTGACTCACAGCAGTTCCCAGCATGCTGTGCGTGGGGGCTCTGTGAACCTGAATGAGAACACAGCAAGCCCCCAGTGCTGCTGCTCAGTCATCTTTCTAATGACTAATGGCCCATTACTTTTCATCTCTCTTTTCTGCTCTAAACATAATGGAACTGTAAGAATGAAAGAATGAGGGGAAAATAACTTTTTAAACACATATTTCAGGTTGCCAGACAAAACCTGGCCCACTTGCCACTAGTTGGCAAGAAATTGCTGGGTGTGGTCCTGTTTCCAGCAAATTCTACAAAGCACCTCCTCATGTTTGCCCTTTGAACCGTTCAGTAAGTCACTTTATTTAGGGAGACAGAGATCTCAAGTTTTGCTATTTTTTACTTACATGTTGTGAAGGACTATATAATTTAAAGGACAGGATGTTTCAGAACTTGTAGTCTGCATGTGGCAGTTAATTATATATCTGCTAAGCACAGAGCTGGTGGCTTTTGAATGTTTGGGAAGATGATAGACAAATCTTTACCCCTATGAACTATGCATATCAGGCATCAAGTTATGAGATTAATTTAAAAAATAAGCCACAGAAACCTGTAAAACAATATTCCCCAGGTCATACCAAAGCCAAGTAGAGAAATATGCAATGATGAACAATAATATATGGGGAACTTAAGCTATGAGTTATTTCAAAAAGAAGAATACAAAGAAGAAAACTGTTTTTGTGCTGATACTGGGACTTGGACTTAGGGCGCAGTGCACTTTTCTTAGCTTTTTCACTCAAGGCTGATGCTCTACCACTTGAGCCACAGCTCCACTTCCAGCTTTTTAGTGGTTAATTGGAAGTAAGAGTCTCATGGACTTTCCTCCCTTAAGCTGACTTCAAACTGTGGTCCTCAGATTCCCGCCTCCTGAGTAGCTAGGATTATAGGAATGAGCCACTGGCACTTGGCTAGAAGAAGACTTTTTAAAGTCTTAAATATTTTAAAGTCATAAGACTTAGCCTCAGCTAGATACGGTGGATCACACCTATAATCCTATAATCTCAGGAGGCTGAGATCTGAGAATTGTGGTTTGAATCCAGCTTGGACAGGAATGTCTGTGAGACTATTATCGCCAATAAACTACTGTGCTGAGCTGTGGTTCAAGGGGTAGAGCATTAGACTTCAGCAAAAGAAGCTCAGGGACAGAGCCCAGGCCCAGAGTTCAAGCCCTAGGACTGGTTAAAAAAAAATCAAAAAAGAAAACTTAGCCCCAAACAATTAAAGACAAATGTGAAGTAAAAAATAACTAATAAAGATGGACCCAAGGGACTGGGGAGAGAGTGAGGCAGGGTTCAGTAGAGCACTGCTAAAAGTAAAAAAGGCAGGTGGAGGTGGGGCAGGGGTAGGGGTGTGGAGAGAAACAGGACGAATTCAAGCTGCATTTGGCAGTAGCTGAAAAGCCCAGAAAACACATAACAATCCTCATATCTGGAACTGCGTATAGTTCTGTTATGTGATGATGTCTGGGCATGGCTGGCAATGTCTAGGTATGGCTGATAAAGTCTGCATTCTCCAGATGGAGAACTCAGGTACCCAGATGTTTCCGAGTGCACAGATGGCAGCTGTCTGTGGGAGGGGCAGAGCTGGGCCCAGGCAGCATGAATGACTAAGGAAGGAGACTTGGGGGCAGAGACTGTATGCCAAATGACATCTGAGTTGGAATCTCTTTCCTTTCTTTTCCTTACCATTCTTTCTTTTTGGGGGTGCTGGGCATTGGACCCAGACTTACACCCATGCTAACTAACCATGCACATTACCAGTGACCTACCACTGAGCCACAGCCTGATATCAAGTTTAACTAGTAACATCCATCCATCCATCATCCATCACAGAGCTTAACTGTAACTTTCTATTTTGTTTGTGGGGACCCTAAATTTGATCAAGGCACATCTTTCATTGATTAGATCTTTCACTTCTCTTTTTCCAGGTGCCAATGGCTTGTGCTTGTAATACTAGCTACTCGGGAGGCTGAGATCTGAGGATTGTGGTTCAAACTCAGCCCAGGCAGGAAAGTCCATGAGGTGCTTATCTCCAATTAACTACCAAAATGCCAGAAGTGGAACTGTAGCACAAGTGATAGAGCACTAGCTTTGAATGAAAAAGCTAAAGATCAGTGCTCAAGGCCTGAGCTGAAGCTCTGGTAATAGCATGTACATGCATGCGCGTGTGTACATGCACACACACACACACACACACACACACACACACACACACACACACACACACACACACACACACACAAATAGACCTCTCCAAGGAATTGAAGCTATTGTGTCTAGTAAAAGATGTATATTTTGAGTAATTACTACTTATTCCCTCCCAAATAAATAGCATCTGCTTTCAAGGTTTTAAGAAACAGGCAAGTCTGTTTTCAGTTGATTTAATCAAATAGAGTACTAATAAAAACTTAACCACAATGTACTACTGGTCACAAAATGTTATTGTAACAGTAAATTGATTCTGCTGTGAATCTGATTAGTTAAATGATTCATTAATCCCTGAGAGGTGCCTGATGCTTATAGGTGTTCAGTCATGCTTACTTAATAAAAACTTTTGCTCTAAATTAATAATACTACTAATATTAAACAATCCCCATCATAGCAAATACTTTCATTTACTTACTGTGGATTAGCAATTGTTCCAAGTGTTTTATTTACATAAGTTCATCTTATCATCTCTATTTTAAAGATAATAAAAATAAAACCAAGTATGGTAAAGGAACCTGCCCAAGGATATTGGTCTAATAAATGGTAGAACCAAAAATTTCAGCACTGGCAGTCTACTGCCAGAATCTATGTGGCTAACAGCACAGCATTCTTCTTGATTTAAGAAATCAAATTACGTGTGTGTGTGTGTGTGTGTGTGTGTGTGTGTGTGTGTGTGTGTGTGTGTGTGTGTGTACCCAGGATTTGAACTTACTGCCTTGCACTAGGCCAGGCAAAACTCTACCACTTTCACCATGCTTCTAGCCCTTTGCAATTTTACTCATTTTTTTAAAAGGTCTCAAGTTTTTGTCTGGGGACCTAGACTGCAATATTTTTAATTATACCTGTTGTATAGCTTGGATGACAGGTGGGAACCACCATGCCCAACTTACAGGTTGAGAGAGGGTCTCATTAACTTTTGCCCAGGATGGCTTCAAATCAAGATCCTTTTGACCTCATCTCCTGAGCAGGCGAGATTACAGGTAGTAGCCATCATATCTGGCAAAACATTTTTAAATGTAACTTAAAATTTTCTCCCCAATACTGTATGTCTATAGCTAGCTCTGAAAGCTTAACTTTTTAAATGAAATTATGGTATTAGTAACTTATGATAGTGTTCTTTCTGAGTTCTTACAATGTGTAATTGTTTTATAAGAAAAAAAACTCACAAAATTCACTACATCTTTAATGTACAGTGTACTAGACTTGCTTAAATATAATTCTCAACTTTAAACTTGTGCTAAGTAACCAGTTCTGAAAACACAACTACAGTGTTCTCTGCAAAAACAAATCATATGGAATAACAGTATTAAGAGCATTAACAATTAGATGTAAATAGAATAACTGTGAAGCTTAATAGAGTACACATCTCTTGAAATCATGAGGGAACTAAAATTCAAAAAGTGAATAGTTCAAATGCCTTCTCAAATACATGTCAAACTTGAAAAACTCCATGAAAAAGGTTTCCCCCATATACACACACATACACAAAAACAAATGAGCCATGCATCTGTGTCTCACACCTATAATCGTAGCTATTAAGGAGGCTGAGATCTGAGGCTCAAGGTTCAAAATCAGCCCAGGCAGACAAATCTTCAAGATTCTCATCTCCAATTAACCAGCATAAAGCTGGGGAGTAGAAGCATGGCTCAAGTGGTAAAGTGCCAGTCTTCAGCAGAAAAAGCTAAGGGATGGTGCCCTGGCCTGAGTTCAAGCCCTAGTACTAGCACGCACGTGCGCACATGCATGCACGCGTGCGCGCGCGCACACACACACACACACACACACACACACACACACACACACACACACACACACACACACACACACACACACACACACACACCCCAAATGTGCTAAGATGAGTAGCATAGGCAAAAGGAACAGTCAGCTGGACAGACAGGACGTGGGTGGTCCATGGGCCAAGAAAGCAGTGTGGCTGCCACCCCTGGGAGAGGGCAGAGGGGAGTCAGAGGTTGGCCAGGCTCTGAGCAGAGGGTACTAAGCAGCCTGACCGTGTCTGCATATGGCCCACACTAAGTCATCCTACCATGACCCACTCTTGTTATTTCCTCAGGGGGTTGAGACAGGTAGTTTTTGTTTTGTTCTGTTGTGCTGTACTGGGGCTTGAACTTAAGGACTGGGCTCTGTCCCTTGGCTTTTTCTGCTCAAGCCTGAGGGTCTACCATTTGGAACCATACCTCTACTTCCAGGTTTTGCTGGTTTCTTGGGGAGATAAAAGTCTCATAGACTTTCAGCCAGGGCTAGCTTAGAAGTGGGATCCTCATATCTCAATCTCCACTATAGCTAGGATTATAGGCATGAGCTACCAATGCCTAGCTCACTTGCTTTTCAAAGCCTGACAACAGATCAGGGTAAAACACATTCTTATGACTGAGCCCTCAAAACCCAACTTCTCTGAACCATCTGAGCACATTTGAATAACCCAATTTGATCAGAGATAAGGCTTATGAAGCTCAATGTGCTCAGATGCAGCTAGCAAGCCTAAGATTTGGAGAGGAACTCGCAAAATGGTACATACATCTTCCTATTTCTCTTGTGTTATTGGTCCTTCATTCTTATTTCCTCACTCTACTATAACTGTTCTCTCAGTCAAAAATGTTCTCAAATTTCTAAAGCCACACTCCATCAAGAGTAGGGGAAGCATGAGGGCTTTGGGCACAGGTAGAAACTTTCTGATTAAAGATCCAGAAGCATAGCAAATCAAAGAAAGACTTGATAGATGGGATATCAAACTAAAAAGTTTCTGCAGAGCAAAGGACACAGCCAACAGGAAAAAAAGCCTACAGAATGGGAGAAGATTTTTGCCAGCAACACATCCAACCATGGCCTAATATCCATAATATACAGAGAACTTAAAAAATTAAACCCCCCAAAACGCAATAACCCAATTAATAAATGGGCCAATGAGTTAAGAGACTGTCTTCTCAGGAGAAGAAGTAAAAATGGTGAATAGACACATGAAGAAATGCTCAGTATCTCTGGCCATAAAGCAAATACCAAGCAAAATAACACTGAGATTCCACCTCACCCCAGATGGAATGGCCACTATGAAGAAAATGAATGAGAACAAATGCTGGTGAGGAGGCAGCCAAAATGGATTCCTTTCTCCATCACTCACTAGCAGTAGAAAAAAATCAATAGCAAAAGACAGAACTCCACTGATGAGGGAAAATCTTCAAACATGTGCTACATCTACTCTGGAAGTTGTATTGAACAGATTTTCTTCCTTTGGCCCATTCTGCATAAAAATTCTGTACAACTCCCTTGCCTGGTCCACAGAACACGTGACCAAATTCCCCAGAGAACAGTATTCACTGATACTCAGAGCTCAGGGACTCATCATCTAATAAGGGAGGAAAAGTTAGGATAGCTTTCATTTTTTCATCTTTCCAAGTTAAGATGCATCCCTACCAATGCTAAAACTGCATTTCTTTTTCTGAGCTATCAATAAAAGATGGGAAGGAAATGTGGGTTAAACGATAAGGTGGTCCAGGAGCTAAGAAGTTAAGGAAGAAAATAAAACTTCCTTCTAAATTGTGGTTAGCCTCACAATGAATCTTCAGGAGGGCAGCAGATCAGTCTGGATAATCAGATTATGAGACTAATTTCCACAAGGTCTGATTTAACTGAAAAATGCAGGAAACATTCTTGGAGCAAAGGCCTACAGAGTGATTTACAGGTGACTTTTTTTTCTTCCCAAGGATATCTTTTACATTGTCAGTGATGAAAACTTTCTCCCCCCCCCCATCCCAGTTTTGGCTCCACTGAAGATAAAAATCTTCCTAAATCGTTCTTTTAGATTAGATCAGAAACCTTTACAAGGTCTGAGAACACATGCGAGAAAAGCACCCTCGAAGGTCAGCAATATTCTGTGTGATATTTTACACTCTTCAGCTGAAGGAATGGTCTCTTCCAATTTCCCCTTGTTCCAAAGCTAAAAGGGATTGTCTCTACCTGGCTGGTCACATGGAGACACACTGCTTTCAGTGTGTGCTTTCCTAACCACAATCCAACCATGCACAGATCATTTAAGAGCCAGGAAAAAGCCATAAGTACACTGCATCAGCTCTATCAGCACTTTTTAACGGCTCAGGCTATTTAATTTGTTTATGAATTAAAAAAAATAAGATCCTATTCATTCCTTACCAAAAAAAACCTATACCACTGACACTTTCATGTACCTATCTACCTACTGTATAGTTTGCCTCCTTAAACCTCATCCCAAAAATTTTTTCGACCCATAAAAAGGGAACATTTTAGCTTTATACATTTAGGTTTTACCATTGAGATCCCAAATCCCCTCCAAAAGGAAGGGAAAAGTCTCTTTGTACCATTTATGAAATAGAAGATTATTCAAAATTTCCCTCATACATAGAAGCTTCATCTTCCACCTTTATTTGGACTCTGGAAGTCAAGGCCTGCTTTAAGCCCTCCTATCAGGCTCCTCATATATCCATACATAGTCTTCTACCTTGTTTAGTTATTTATTTTTAAAATCTGACATGTCGGGTGTCGGGTGCTTGTGGCTCATGCCTGCAATCTTAGTTACACAGGAGGCTGAGATCTGAGGATCCCAGGTGAAAGCCAACCCAGGTAGACAAATCCAAAAGACTCCTCCTCTCCAATAAACAAGTGAAATGCTAGAAGTAGAGATGTGACTCAAGTGGTAGAATTCTGACCTTGAACAAAAACAAAAAACAGGCAAGAATACAAGTCCCTGAGTACAAGCCCCTGTACATAAAACTTAAAACAAACAGCAACAACAAAGAAAGAATTCTAACCATTCTGCAGTCTGCGCCCCTAGGCCAGAATGATGGAGGAGCCTATGGGTGTGAGGATGCGCTGAACACACAGACTCGTGTAAGGCTGAGAATTCACTGAAGATAATAGGGGGCAATTATTCTCTGTCAGAGAGGTATCAGTATTGAATGGGGGACAGTTTTGCAAACCTAGAATATTGGCTTGGAATTGGAGTTTTAACATCAACAAAGGGTTTGGCAGACAAATAGATAAAGAAATCCATACTGGGTGGGGGAGTTTGTGAACACCTGCAGGCACATGCACACATTTTCCATTCACTGAGAGGCTTGGGAGCAGCAAGCCTCAGTAACAAAGTGAATCCCTAGAACCCACTTTGGGGCTTACAAATTCTATCCTTTAGTACAAGGAAACAGATATCCTTGGAGAAATAGCAGGACAGGGAATATGCCTCATGAATCTGGAACATCATGTTGAAACACAAAGTAAGGAAAGGCTCAGAGAATGGTGGGGACATGTCAAAAAGACACAGGCACCAGCTTGATGGAATCCCCACTGACCAAGTGAGAAACAAATAATTGACAGATTATTGCCCATGGAATCAAATAAGAGTCTGCGAACCTATGTTGACAAAAAAGAAAAAGAAAAAGAGAAAACAAGAGAAAGGGGGAAGGGAAGGAAGGCAAGAGGAAAAAGAGAAAGGAAAAAAGAGAAAAAGGTAAAGAGGAAGGGAAGAAGGAAAGAAGAGAAAAGGAGATAAAAAGAGAAAAGAGCAAGACATTTTTACAGTATAAGGCCAGATATAAATCTGGCAAGAGGGAGAAGACAAAGAAGTACCACCTGGCACTAATTTGGAAATTGCCATATCCTATATCCATTAGGAAATAATCGATTCTGCACAGAATCATCCATTGATGCTAAAATGTGGGTGAAAGTTTGATATAGAATAGGACATTTATGTAGTTAGAAGAGACCATATGCAAAACATACGACTCCAATATTCAATTTATTTAGAAGCACAGAATACATTATTCTCTTCCTGGATAGCTTTCCAAATTCGAAAATTCACAAAGCCTATATAAGTTTTCAGTAGGTAAATAAGAGAAAGTAATATAGAAAGATTCTGAGTAGCTTTTTCCTCTCTGTCAATAGATTTTTTCCAGTCAAATTCAAATCATAGTCTTGATTACTTTTGCAAATGTAAGAAGCATGAGGCAAAAGGGCTTAGTTTTCTGACCCCAAGGTCAATGATCATGATGTCAAATCATATTTTTGTTCTCCGGGGTAATGAGAGAGAGGAAATCAAGAACCCTCGTTGGTGTTTTTACAGTTTCTTTTAACATTTAAACCATCCTGGCTTAGAATTTCATTATCTCTGCTAATGGGAATCAGTGATAGAATTCAGACTGTTTTGGGGGCTGAAAAGCAACCTACACTGGAATTTATTACTTTCTTCAGAAAACTTACCCTACACTTGTGATGTAAAGCTCACCCACACAAAGTCTACTTCTATGCAACCTCTTATAAAGGTAGAAATTCAATAAGGATTAATCCTTCATTTCATGAATCCCTACTTATATTTTCCTCCAAAAAGAGGTATTTCATTGTTCCCAACATAGAACATCAGAGGATGGCCATTATATGGGTCTAAATACCTAGTAGGCTGGGTGCTAGTGGCTTACACCTATAATCCTAGCTACTCTGAGGTGAAGATCTGAGGATTATGATTCAAAGCTAGACTGGGCAGGAAAGTCTATAAGACCCTTGTCTCCAATTTACCTCCAGAAAACTAGAAAGGGCCCTGTGGCTGAACGTAGTAGAATGCTAACTTTGAGTAAACAGAGCTCAGGTCTAGTGCCCAGGCCCTGAGTTGAAGCCCCACAACCAGAAAACAAACAAACAAATAAATAGTGGTGCAGGAGGCAAAAGGTAGAGAAAGAGCAACAATTCTACTGGTTCCCCTTCTCATTTCTCACTCTTTTAAGAAATTTATGTATACGAACTTCAAGCACAAATGGACAAGCATGCATGTTCACAAATACCCAACCTGAATGGACTAAAATGATGCTAATGTATCATGCCAATCACCCTCAATGAACAATGTAATCCTGTCCTCAAATAATGTAATATTGTTTCGAATAGCTTGCATTTTTCTTAATTTTTGGCAATTACTCTTTGAACTTGGATACCAGCCTAAAACTTGCTCAAAAATCACAGAATTTACCCTGGGGTTAAAAGCCAGCCACCCACATTCGAAACATTTATGTCTGAACCTGAAATTTGTTGGCCACCCACACTAGCTCATTAAAATGTTGGAACCAAATTTGCTTTGCCAGCTTAATTATCAAAGCCAAGAAATCCATTTCCCAGCAACTGAGTTAGGGATAGAGTTCTCTTTCAATGGGAAACTGAAGACCTATGCTTTACCCTCTTTTCTGTATTTCTTAATGCACCTGTCCTCTTCTGTAGAAAAGGGACAACGGAACAAGTCTTGTAAACACAAGGAGTTTACATCAGCTGGGGACCAGGATCACTTTCTACCCAAGCCACACTCTGGTAAATAAAATGATTCTTTTATTTCAGTGGCCTATGACAGATCTTCTGCTCCCTAGTTCCATACTTCTTAAATCTTCAAATCTGAGCTTATTTCATTCTGGATCTTTTCAATTTTGGTGACAATTGGAAATACTTCTTACTCACTTGCTAAATAAAAAATCCTCTGCTGAAAGTTTTTATTCATTCTCAGGACAGTTATTGTAATGTATCAGATGAATATTCATCCATTAACAAGTGCCTGCCTGAAAGCTTCCTTCAAAGGGCTAACTAGTAAATATTTTAGGTTTTGTTTGTTTGTTTTAGGCCATACTATCTCTGTCTCACAGAATCATCTCTACCATTGGGTTCTGACAGGAATCATAGACTATGGAAAACCAAGGTCATGGCTTTATTTATAAAAACAGAAGCAGACCCAGATTTGGCCTGTAAGCTGTAGTTTACTGACCCCAACTTCAGTATTTCTTGGCTTTGCTAGCTAATGAGAGTTAGCTTTTATTTAACAAAACAAAAACCAAGACAAACAAACAAAAAAAGATCACATTAAGACAGGGTTTCTAAAAGAGCAGTCACATGTGATCTGCATCAAAATCTCCTAGCATGGTTGAAGACTATTCATATTTCTGGGCTCCAATCCCACTCTTCTGAATCAGGATCCCCAGGAGTAGGAAGCTGCTTACAAGCTTCCCAGTTAACTCTTTACTAAACATAAGGTTTGAATGACCAGGACTTCAGAGTAAGATAAAAAATAAAATCATAATCTGGTAGAACCTTAAATGTGAAGGAGAATTGCTCTCTTAGTCCAAGAACTGTTTATTTACTCTAGAGATGAGTGTAACATTGAGCTTAGTAAAACAACAACAAAGAAAAGGCCCTGTTCTCTGTTTCTTCCATAGAAAAGCCTTCAAACTCAGCTTTCTTACATGTGAATTGCTAATGGAACCTTAAAAGCTTAACACTTTACAGTTCATTCCACACACATACACAACAGCACATCAGTCTCTTGTTCTGTTCTGTTTGGTGCTAGACAATGAGAAAACTCTTCACTGGAATCAGCTATAGAATGCACACGGGCAGCTTCAGGGCTCCGTGACCTCCCATAAGGCCTTAGGCTTTGTGGAAATGTCCTTACCAGGAGTCACAACGGACATTTCCTTTTTTATCCTATTGCTTTTATGTCTTTTTTTAGGAGGGGGGCAGTCTTGGGACTTGAACTCTGGGCCAGGGCATTGTCCCAAGCTTTTCTGCTCAAAGCTAGTGCTCTACCACTTGAGCCACAACTCTCCTTCCCTGGTGGTTTTCTGGATGTTAATTGGAGATACGAGTCTCAAGGACTTTCCTTCCCTGACTAGCTTTGAACATAGATCCTCAGATCTCAGCCTCCTGAGTAGCTTAGAATTACAGGTTTGAGCCACCAGCAGTCTAGCTTAAGTCTTCTTTTGATAATGCATGCTTGATTTGGAATTTAGGTATTTGTATTCACCCAAGTTGGGCTACACCCTTCCAGTGGGTGTAAGAGTCTCTCTCTGTCCACCATCCACTTGTCTCTCCCTGCACATTCCCCCTGAAAGGCCATGTTGCTCTGTGCTATCATTCATTCTTCCCCATCTCCATGGTTACTGTTTCGCTGGAATGAAGGGTTGGGGAACCTTCATTCCTTCAGGGAAACATGGGTATTGCAATGCACTAGTTTGCTTTTCTTGCAATCTCCTGGGAATTTTACCCAAGTGTGGAAAAAGACACAAGAAGCCATTCCACACTCAGCCCAACCAGAGACAGTGAAGAATGAGGGCCTCTGCAGGACACAAGCCCCTCTCTCCACCGACAGAAGAGTTGTCTCCAACAGAGGATGTATCCTCTGCAGCTGGTACCTGGGGAATGGTCCCAGGGAAGAAGACAAAGAGAAAAGTGGACTGAAAACAATAGAAAGCAAAACCAACTCAGGACCCAGTCCGCCATTTCTATATTGCAGTGAGTATTTAATTAGCAATGAAATTCCCCTCATTGTATAACTTCAGTTCATATAGACAGCTATTTAAGTCTGAAGACCAAGCTTTTATCCAGAACAGCAAAACTGTTTTTTAAAAAAAGTTCATTTTAAAATAGATACATCCTGGCGGGGTACCAGTGGCTCACGCCTGTAATCCTAGCTACTCAGGAGGCTGAGATCTGAGGATCAAGGTTCAAAACCAGCCTGGGCAGGAACATTTGTGAGACTCTTATCTCCAATTAACCACTAGAAAACCAGAAGTGGTGCTGTGGCTGAAACAATAGAGCTCTAGTCTTGAGCTAAAGAGCTGAGGGACAGTGCCTAGGCCCAGAGTTCAAGCCCCATGACTGACAGAGAGAGAGAGAGAGAAAGAGAGAGAGAGAGAGAGAGAGAGAGAGAGAGAGAGAGAGAGAGAGAGAGAGAGAGAGAGAGAAGGAAGGAAAGAAGGAAGGAAGGAAGGAAAGAAAGAAAGAAAGAAAGAAAGAAAGAAAGAAAGAAAGAAAGAAAGAAGAAAGATACATCCAAGTTCAGACTCATTTCCTACCAATCAATACAACTTTTCATTCTTAATTTCTTCTCCCTCCCTTTCTGACCTTCTTGTCCATATTAGACACCTTGATTTTTAAGTATGTAATATATATATATATATATATATATATATATATATATGAAAAGTTAGGTGAAGGGGGATTCTCCATGTGATAATACTTTCTCCAGTTAACAATACTGGAGATCTACCATATGTCAGTCACATACATACCGGGGACACAGCAGTGAAGGGGTGTGCGGCAGCAGTTTGGATCAGAGCCCTCTTCTTGGGGTTCACTAGTCACCTTGTCTTTGTTCCTCTAAGCCTCTTCCAAGATTGCTACATGTGTGTATACATATGTGTTTGTGTATGAAATGTATATGTACTTAGATGTATATGTGTATATATATATATATATATGTAATTTTATTTGGTTTACGATTTTTAAAGGCACAGAAGATTACAAAATAAGCAGTATCCTTTCTACTTCTCCTCACCCTAGTTCCCTCCCCAGAAGTAACCACTATTACTTGCTTACATAGCCTTTCAGACAAATATTTTTTGAGCAAATAAGTATATGCACTTTCCTTAAGTAAAGTAAACATATAATTCCTATCCTCTGGTGTGTACCTTGCTTTTCACGGTAGTCCATTGAATCGTGTAATTTATTGACCAAATGTCTTTGATGGACTGTTATGCAACTTTTGATATTTTTGATTAAAAACTTTGAACATGTACTTATCATTCATACATGCCAACTTTAAGTATTTTCTATATTTGGTTTAAATGTGTATATATACATATATGTATATACATACATATATGTACATATAAACACACACATACATATGTGTATATATGCACACATTTTTTTACCCACTAGTGGAGTAATTCAGTTGATACCTTGTGCATGCAGGGCTTTTCTAAGCCTTAAACAGAAGCCATGGGAGCTGACCTGACTCCACTACTCCTGAAGACATACATCAAGGAGAGCAGGCAGCCATTCCGAGCCTGGTGGGATCTGTATCTTGGCAAATTTCCTTGGAGAAAAGGGAAAGTGAAAAGCTCAGGGGAAATTCTGGAAATCTGCAAATAATCATCTACTTTTTCTGAGTTCTCCAAACAACTGTGGCCAGCATCACTGCAGTGCAGCCCAGAGCTGGTGGGTTAAGTTCTCCCAGAGCGCGGTCCTGCCTTCAAGCAGCAGGAGTCAGCAAGGATTTTTTTTTTGGGGGGGTTAAGGGGGAGCAAGGACTCTTTTTTTTCTTGAAGGCCCTATTAGTGTGATTCCCTTCCCCTACCGCCACCCCTCCAAAAAAAAACCCACTGTTAAGTGCTCAGAAGTTTTTCTTTATCCCCTTGCTTGCTTACATGCCCTAGGACAAGGGGTAACCGGAGCATTGCCTTTTAAATCAAACACCTTCTCTGGGTGATTTGGCAGCTTCTTTATTCCCACCCAAAGGCAAAGGGGCCTAGAGAGGACCACCCATGCACAATGAGGTTTATTTGTGCAGAATAACCCTTACAGCCGGGTGTAATGGGCAGCCCTTCCCCACAGGCTCCTGATACAGGTGGCTCTGCCCGCCCTTGGTGGCCAGGCCTGCATTATAAATGCCAAGCCTGTTATTTTAAGGACCAAAGTCCTGTTCGTATTCCCCCCCCCCCATCATTTAACTTGAGGATGACCATGTATCCAGAGCTCACAGCCAGGAAGGTGCCAGAAAGCTAATTAAATTTTTGCAGCGATGGAAAGTGCATCATATGAACGAATCCAGGTGGATTTCTCGACAAGCTAAACAAGATTTCTACAGACATGAAAATGAATCGGTTATATTTTATCTCATAGACATGGCAAAAGGAGGGTGTGAACTCACAAAATGTAGGAGTACTCATTTATAACCTATTAAATTAGTTCACAGATCGTAATACAGGCTTTACAAAACTGCTGGGCACAGAAGGGTCTCTCAGTGTCTGGCTGTGAGCGCATTTCCCTTACGTGGAGGGCACAGGCGTCCACAGACGTCAGCAGGATGAGGGTTTCTGTTTGTCGTGGTCAGAACACTTGACAATTAGCATCTCATCCATTAAAAAGGAAAGTGTGTGTGTGTGTGTGTGTGTGTGTGTGTGTGTGTGTGTGCGCGCGCGCGCGCACGCGCACACGCGCATGCGCATAGAATTCTGATTATGGTAGGATTCAGAAAATGTCACTCTCTTCTTTCTCCAAAAAAAATCACAGCCAACAGAGGGTCCTTTTTGGAAATTCACCAGCAGCTGCATGAGTGATAAACTGTCTTAAAGTGGAACAGAGAATATATACCTATGCATAAACATACACATTATATAAGAATACCTTAAGATGAAAAAAAAAAAAGAACTATGAAGTTGTTCACCTCTATGATGTGGTAATTCTACATTAGCTGGGTAGGCCAAAAGGAAGTGTTACCTTCCCAGTTACCAAGAAAGGGCCATTTGTGGAAAGATGTTTATAGTAATGGGCAGCCTCCAGGCTCCAAAATGACCCAGTCAATGATCTCTTCCCCCCGCCTGGCTCTCTCCTCCCACCCTCCCACAGGCTAGCTCAGTCTGTGTGGCCAAGAGACTATGGCAGAGGTGAAGGCAACTCACTTCCAAGATTAGCTTACGAGAAAATATGGCTTCGATGCAAGTGATCTCTGTCTCCTTTTTTCTATCCCCCTTCCTACTCACTCTGAGGGAAGTCAGTAGCCACGTCAAAGCAACCCTTTGGAGAGACTCATGTGACCATAACAGAACCTCCTTCCTTTCTTCTGTGAGTAAAGGTGGAAGATACTCTCCAGCCCCAACGATGCTCTCAGTCAAGACTGTGTAGTCCAAGTTCACAGCTTGTCTGCCTCCTCAGGAGAGACCTAATAAGAAGCCAAGCCAGTCCTAGATGCCTGAATCACAGAAACTGCCTAGAATAACCAATGTTCATTGCAGCAAGGTATTCAATGGGAGTAATTTGTTACAAAGCAATAGATAACCAACGTGACACCACCAAGTTCATATAACTATAAGTAATGGAGGTTCCCAATTGAGAGTCTGCCAAGCTAATTATGGTATCCCATTTGGAGGAATGCCAAAGCAATTATATCTAAAAGTTACAAGCATTTTTATGTTTTTGCTACATACACACACACACACACACACACACACACACACACACACACACACACACACACACAAAAGCACAAGCCACAGAGGGTGATACATACTTGTAAGCCCAGTACTCTGGAGGCTAAGACACACAAGAATCACAAGTTCAAGGTCAGCCTGGGTGACACAGCAGATCCTGTCTTAAGCAAGCAAACAAGCAGTCTTAAAGCACAAATATATACAGTGTACTAACTAAAACGGCGTAGAAATATGTACATATGTATTTTTCTGAAAGATGATTTCTTGGATTAGCTTAAAATATCAGGACTTTACCAAAAAAAAAAAACACTAAAAGTATATATAAAACTATGCCTACACTATGTAATGTTAATGCTATGTGCTAAGGCTACAAAGCTAATAGCACTTGACCTGACACCCTATGTTAAGAGGGAACTGCACAGAAGCGTTATTGAGTGGGCTGATTTATTTCTTCCTGTGAAGGAATGCATTTCTCCTCATGAATAGCTGTGGTCGATGTGGGGAGATTCTAAAGTACATGTGAAAGTCTACAACACCCCTTGCACCAAGACGGAGAGTACATTTCACTCTTCCTTGGGTGGGGGCTGCATTAATGGCAACAGAAAACACTGGAAATGAAGATTATGACTACTGTGGCTGTGTCAGATATGTCCATATAATTTCAGAACAGTCCCTCTGGGGAAGCCATCTGTCCTATATGAGCTCCAAATACTTACAATGGGGGACAAGCCACACGTAGGCATCCACCACTGGTCACATATCACGTGCGCGAGCTCCCTCTGGGGTCCTACTATACCTTCAGATGACCTCAGTCCAAGTGTCTCCCAAAACAGAACTGCCAAGATGAGCCCTTCTCAAATGCCCAAACCATAAAAGCTGGAATAAAATATGATAGTTTTCTATTACTACGTTTTAAGAGAATGTATTGAGCCACAAAGGTAAATAGAATGATGATTGATTGGAAAATGAACATCAAGTCTCCCCAACTCTAATGACGCTGAGAAACAGTCTCTCCCATCACCTTTTGAGTCTGGTCTGGACTTGTGGCTGGTTTTGGTCAATAGAACACAGTGGAAGTAATGGTGTGTTGCTTTTAAGGTTAGACCTCCTGCCCTCCCACTGTCTTCATTTCCATGCCACTACTAGAGAGCAAGCTGAGGTTAGGCTGATGGGAATGAAAGGCCACGCTAGAGGTGGGCTGAGTGGTCTAGCCAACCAGTTAGGGAGATCTCAATACAGAAGTGAGTCTGCAGCTCAGAAAAACTGCCCAGCTAACCCTCACATCACAAGCAAATAATAAATATATCTTCTGGGTAGTCCAGGAAGTTTTTGTGGATGTTTTATTTTATGACATTATTAATGTAATGGATAGCTAATGTAAGAATCATATAAAAGATGTCATATAAAAGATCATATAAAAGATAAACTGAGCCAGGCGCTGGTGGCTCACGCCTGTAATCCTAGCTACTCAGGAGGCTGAGATCTGAGGATCGCGGTTCAAAGCCAGCCCGGACAGGAGAGACTGTGAGACTCCTATCTCCAATAAACCATCAGAAAACCGGAAGTGGCGCTGTAGCTCAAGTGGTAGAGCACTCGCCTTGAGCTGAAGAGCTGAGGGACAGCGCCCAG
The DNA here is from genome assembly GCF_024711535.1 of Dipodomys merriami. Lineage (NCBI taxonomy): Eukaryota > Metazoa > Chordata > Mammalia > Rodentia > Heteromyidae > Dipodomys > Dipodomys merriami. Next base: position 12,415,206 of record NW_027206401.1, read on the forward strand.
GTCCAGAGTTCAAGCCCCACGACCAACAACAAAAAAAAAAAAGATAAACTGATGTACCTTTTATATCACTTGAAAATGACAGCCCCTTAGTGCTCAATACTGTTATAGTACATGCATCTGATTTTCTGTTGTGATTCTATGTGAAGGAATTAGTATACAGTGCTCCCAGCTATAAGAATTATTATTATGTAATTTAACTCGTGATCTGAAACACAGACCAACCTATATGAAAGGATTCTAGTTGAAAAGAAGTCGTTGAACCCCGGAGTTAGGTTCAGGCAGTGGATGATGAGAGTAGCAATTTGGTTTTCAAACTGCTTTCCCTTCCGGTGGTACTTCCTGTCAAGGTGCCTTTTGTACTATGGAGAGAAGACAGAGTTGAGCCCATTTCTGAAAAGGCCAAGGTTAGAAATTCTCAGGTGCTTATTTTGACCCCCAAAGAAAAGGCCAAGGTTAGAACTTCCCAGGTGCTTATTTTGACCCCTACATTGCTTGCTAGAGGAGCACCAAGGTTCAGGCACAGCCAAATAGCAGGGTTGGTTTTACCCACACAATTTTCCTAATAATAGCTATGTGGTAATTATGTTTACAGCAACTGTGTACCAAACTACTGGGTGATCTATTTAAGTAATAGGGGCAGAAAGTCTCTACATACAATACTTATTACTCAGAGGAAAAGATCAGTTTAAATGCTATTTACATCATTTCAGACAATGTCCCACAAGCGAAGCCTGTAACACACCATATAATGAAGTATCATCAGGACATTTTTCAGGAACTACATTTATGGACTCTATTCTAATTCTGATCTATGGCAGCTTACCAAAAATTTTTAAAGGCAACTATAATTCTAAGCAGGCCAGAAATACATTGTGACTCGGCCTGCCCTCTTTCTAACCTTTAAACCTGAAGATGCTCAGCCATAACACTCAAAGTTATGGTCAGAGGTCAAGAGTTTTAATGGTCTGGTACTTCTGGCTGCTGGGTTTCTCTTCCAGCTACTAACTTAAGTGCATCCTAACATTTGACTCTGACAACACACTAAAATATCTGGGAGCCAGAGATCTGAGGATACAGATTCAAAGCCAGACAGGACAGAAAAGTCCATGAGACTCTTCTCTCCCATTAACAAAAAGCCAAAAGTGGAGCTGTGGCTCGAGTGATGAAGCACTGGCTTTGAGCCCAAAAGCTCAGGGACTGTATCCAGGCCCTGAGTTCAAGCCCTAGGACCAGCACACACACACACACACACACACACACACACACACACACACACACACACGTGAGAAAAGCAGGTAAGATGTATGCCCTTCTGTTCTAGAAGGGAATACACTCCCTCGATCAAAGCGATCAATTTTTCTATACGTAACTACAACTATGCATTGATACACAGTAGTACAGGTAGCGTAAGGATGGGTATATTACAAACTAGCCTGAATAAAAGATGATGTCAGAATGATTTCACAGGCAGTTATGTGTGAGTCTGACACTGAAATATGGAGCAAGATGAAGGGGCAGCTATGGTGCCGGTCCCCATGTGGATACCACTGACCCCAAAACAGATGTCCCTCACTCCTCTCCTCACACATGCCTGACACTGCAGCAGGACCCAGCCTCTCCTGGCCTGTGCTAGCCCTTGTCTGGTGGCTCTGATCCCAATCAGCCCTAGCCCTTCTCCATCCTGGCCTCCCCACTCTCCGGCTGTCCATTGCCTGGATAAGAATTCAGTCACCAGGACTTCAACACCCAGAGCTGTGACTTCCCAGAAGTGTCTTACTGCTAGCTGGAAGTGTCTTCCTGATATCCTGAAGTGTCTAACTGCTGCCCAGAAGTGTCTGACTCCTACCTGGATGTGTCTTACTGCTCCTGGCTGCTTGGTTCACTTCCAGGTAGAAAGTTGGTTCAAACAGCCTACTCACAGTCCCACTGGAAGTGGTTAAGGCACTGCATTGCTGCCACACACAACTGACATCTTCCCTGTACCTGACAGCCCTCCAGGCTGAGTGCACATTCACTTCACTCCGGGTCATAGCAGCCCCATCACAGCACGGAATGAGTTCCTTTCCTTCTGACTTCTTACCCCATCCAGCCATCCCAGCCCAGGAAACCATGGCCACATTTCTCTGCGTGCCATGTACTGTCCCTGCCCTGGGTTCCCTGGCTCTGTTCATTTTGGTGCTCCGGTGTTTGGCTCTCTGTGCTCAACTAGCTTCCTGATCTTCCAGAAGGAAAAGAGAAAGGAACTAATACTCATTGTACAACTAGAGTCCATTCTGCTATCTGAGTTACTAGCCCCACAAAGACACAAAAGCTCAGCTAACTCATAAATGACCAGGTGATTGGGTAAATTGAGAACTGAGATGAAATCCACCTACCTCAGGGCCCCTGTAATCTCCTCCAGTCCCTGGTGGCTCACTTGAAGGCCTGAACAGGTAAGGCTAACCAAGCATTGTAGTTATAGTACCTGGGCCAGCAGTGGGGCAGGGACTTAATCAGAAGTGTCCTTCTGCCCATCACCAGAATTTGGTTCATGAGTGCACTTCAATGGAGCCACTCCAGGCAGATGCCAAGGCACTAGCCAGATGCACAGAAGCAGAATTTTCCAGGCTTCCACAGAGGAACTTGCTCTCATTTAGGAGCTCTTTCCATTGCTTCTTTCCTTTCCACCTTAGAAAATCTAACTCTGAGATACTTTAACACAGAAATTAAGAGGAAAAAAAAAAAGCATAGGGGAAGTCAACCTTTTTCCTTTACATTTCCAGACTAAGCCTAGATAGCAAATAACTTTTACTATAGCCATGAAAAAAAAAAAACCCTAAGACTGGTCTGATTAAGTACAAGTGTACAGCAACTACATAGTTAACCTAGTTCAGGATTCTCCGCAAAATCAACTTAGAATGAATTTGGTTCCAATTATAAACAGTAAGGCAGCATTGTTTCCTGGTGAGGCAGCAATTATGCTGTAAACACAGACAAGAGAGAAAACTTGTCCCTTTGATTTCTCAAAATGTGTACTTAGGCCAACAAGGAAATTGTTCCTCTTGATTCCGACAAACCTGAGGCTTCATCTCTACTCCTGCTCTTACCCTCACCTACCTCTTGAATAAGAGAATCAAGTAAAAACAGAAAAGAATATTCACTTAAACACCCAGTAAGGACTTCTATAATGTCTCCCTTCATTGGGTTCACACGGTTTTCTTACAGAGATGGAAGTAAAAATCATTCTCATGTCCAATTGTGTTCTGGCCTCCCAGGTAATGTGGCAATCACCACCTTCAGTGCAACAGAGCAGAGTAAATGTAAAATTATGATCTGAAGGAAAATAAAAAGTGTAAAAAGGCAGGCACCAGGGGCTCACATACCTGTCATCCCAGCTACTCAGGAGGCTGAGATCTGAGGATCACGGTTTGAAACCAGCCCACGCAGGAAAGTCCATAAGACTCTTATCTCCAATTAGCCCCCAGAAAACCAGAAGTGCCACTTTAGCTCAAAGTGGTAGAGCACTGGGTTTGAACAAAAAAGCTCAAGGACAGTGTCCTGAGTTCAAGCCCCATGACTGCTAATTTTAAAAAGTTTAAGAAAATAAAATTGTAATGCTGGTGTTCTGCAGCATGTTGGAGAAGTCTAAGACTTTGAAATTGCCTTTTCAAATATGACCAGTTTATAGAAATCAAAACAGATACTTTCCTCTTCAAGGAAATTTATTCGAGAAATTCCCACCAGTCTGAAGAATTTTCACTTATAATGGAATGACTTTCAGGATACTAGGTTTTTGGGGGGTATTTTTGTCTAAAAAAGTTTTTTTAATCATTAATATTATCTTTAAGTAGTTGTACAAAGAAGTTCCCATTCTACAAAACAGTATATGAATACAAGGTGTCTGACTACATAGGACACTAGGTTTTTAAAGAGAATCTTTTCCATCATGCCTTTGCTACATGTCTTTTCATTGTTGTTGTTGTTGTTGTTGTTGTTGGTTGCAAGGCTAGGCTTGAACTCTGGGCCTGGGCGCTGTCCCTCAGCTCTTCAGCTCAAGGCTAGCATCCTACCACTGGAGACACAGCACCACTGCCGGCTTTTTCTGCTTATGTGGTGCTGAGGAATTGAACCCAGGGCCTCATGCATGCAAGGCAAGCACTCTACCACTGAGCCACCTTCCCAGCCCTGCTACATGTCTTTTAGAAGAAAAACAAACCAAATGAAGCCAAAAACTTTTCCATTAATTTTTCTAATATCTCAGGCTTTTTCCAGTTGACTTTGCAGACCTGATATGAAGTCAAATCTGTAGGAAGATCATTCACTTCCCATTCTTTCTCTAATTAACATGATTCGTGAACAGTTCTACCCAACATAACAAACAGTGAAATATCCTTTCTTCAATCTCTTGAAGACATTTACAAAAGCAACCCAACTGCATAATGATTTAGGGATACTGATCAATATCCTTCAAAAGGGAAAAGGGAAATCAGCAAGATTATCTGGGGAGAACAATCTTAAGTCCTAAACTATCCAAAATAGTCTGTTATGTACATGGTCTAACTCTAGAACTGCGGCTGTGTGGAATTCAAACAAGTATACAAACTACACATAGGGAAGGAGAGCACTTTGGAAAAAATGTTACATATGAATATTAGAAATTCATATACCTGCAAGCATATTTGCATTTTATAAAGCCTATAGACATGGATAAGCAAGTAAGTAGATGATAGATGATTGATAATCAGCACATTGAATAAAGCACAAACCAATTAAGCTTTCATCTATTTCCTATTAAATAGTTTTACACGTTGTTTTGTAACAGTCTTATGAAAGACAATGCTTTCAACACTCATCAGAAAAAAAAGATGTGAAAAAGTTCATGATTATCAGTACCAGAGCACAAATTTCTCCAGTTGCTTGCCCACTAGATAGCTCGAGCGATCTGGACAAGCGGGAGTCAAATAATAAATAGGACTTTCTCATTTACAAACAATGCATGTCAAAGACCCTATGGCAGGAAAAGAACAGGGAAAATTCAAGGTCAGCATGACTAGAGACAGGACACCTAAGAGGGGAAAATGTAAAAACAGAAGGGTCAGGTAGGACTTCATACGCCATGTTGGAATCCCAGGGGTCAGAGGAAGCTACGGAGAGGGGAGGTGAGAGATCTGAGAGGTTTGATCAGATTTACGTTTTGAAAACATGTACTCTATCTCCACAATGGAGACCTTTTGGGCTGAAAAGTGACTAGATAACAGATAGTCTACTTGGGTGGACTAAAGGAGCGAATAGCATGGCTTTTCTTATGTTGTCAGCAGCCAAGTTTAGACACAGGTAATAGCACTGGAGAGAGATTTAGGACTACAGACCAGCTCATAGACATGTTTTGATACCCACACATGGGTCTGGACTTGGACCAATCTAGCAAGGGAGAGCCAGTTTTTATACCATCACAGGAAGGGATTAGTAGCACGAATCTAGATCCTGCACTCAGTTGCAGACTCAATTTCTCCCCTTTCTGAAGACAGTTGAAAAAGATGAGGACCGTGAAAAAGGAGAGGATGGAAGGGATTTTTTTTTCTTATGGAGAATCTTCAAAGCCTTGAGCATAAAATCTGGTCATCAGCAAAGCCAGCACTTTCGGTGATTTGTAGATTATGCTACCCCACCTCCATCCCAGACTTCTAAATCCTCCATCAGCCCCCATAGCTAAACGTACCATCTCTGACAATGATGGCAATGCTACTATAATGACAAAATTTGCACACCCTCTTCTCCATCGATCACATAAATAATGAGCAAGCACTGAGGGCTTTGTAGTAGGCTAGCAGAGCTAGCATGTTTAATCTCTATACAACAACTACCTTTTAATGCATGGAGCAAATGAAACCAAGAGATGCTAAGTAAAACCATCTTGCAAGGGTCAGAAATCATCTCATTGTGATCTACTGTTCTGCTGGAATCTTGAAGGTCCCTTTCATGGCTTTAGCGCTACAATCATTCTTGCTTCCTTGGATCAAGGGCTATGTTTACTCTTGACAATACCTTGGTGTCTAAATTTGTGTGTGTGTGTGCTTCCTAAGCATAAAACCTAGGAGGAGAGGAACAGGCTAAAACAGGAGGTTCCCATGTTCCAGGCCAGCCTGTGCTACATAGCAAGACCTTGTCTCAAAAACAAAAACAAAAAATTTAAATAAAGTACAACAACAATCTTAGAAAACATATCAGTATTTCTTCACAGCCTCAGTACTTAGTACTCAGCACTAAGTACTGAGTCTGGCTAAGTTGATGGCCAAGAGAATGCCTATAGATTTCTATATTCCGATGAGACACACAGAGAGATGTCAATGTGTGTCTTAAAGTTCTGAGTTCTAAAGTTCCTTAATTTTTTCTACCCACACTTTCATGCCCAGACTACCAAAAACTATTTCCGTTGAACTTCAAATAAACTTGTATGCTGTCAAAGGTAAAAAGTAAAGATGTGGAAAAGTTACGATAACTTCAAAAATATGACAGGTGATTATTCTTGATTTGCTGATTTGTGAGATTCTAGCTACATGTTAAAAGTCACTTATGTTTGGAAGTCCTGTGACTGCTAGGGATAGAAGCATGGTGTTGATGCCTTTGGTTGGGTTCCTGAGCAAGTCTGAGATGGTAAATGGATGTGCTTGTCGAGTGGAAAGCGTTCATTTCCTTACCAATCCTCAGTCCCTGAAACTGAAGATCTGAGCCAGACATCACCACTATGAACACCAGGCCAGTTTTTATGACCTTCCAGTGTGCACAGCACCCTGTGATGCACTGAAAAAGCAGAAACTTAAGAGAGGCAGAACCAATTGCACAAAGCCACAAAAGCAATTAGCAGAAGAGGTACGTTTCACCCAAGTCTTTGAACTTCAATTCCTTTTCTTCAACTTGAATGACATATTCAACTTAATAATGTGGAAACTTGCCCCAAATATAAAATATTCTGAATTGCTGGATAAAATATAGTTGTGTTTTACAATCCCGGTTAAGATCAGACAGAAATCAGGATAGGCCTGGAAACCAAAAAGAATGATACTGAGTGGTAATCAGATGATTAATGCTCAGGAAGCCCAGGAGGAGGAGGATAGGAAACCCAGGAATTTGGGTTTCATGGCCAAACATGGATGGAGGTTTACTATTAGACCCCAAAGAATAGTGGCAGGAGAACTGACTACCTCATCCATTTTGTGCTGCTGTAACAGAACACCAAAGGCTGAGTGAGATGCACGTACCAAAAGAAATTCATTTGATGGACAGCTTGAAAGCCTAAGATTGAAAGACCACATCTGGTGAAGCTGGATCATCCCATGCTGGGAGGTGGAGGAGCAAAGATGCATGAGAAAAAGCAAGAGAGGGAGCTTGCAGCCTTAGGCCCCATTGCAAATCACATTCGCCCAACGAGGGAAAACTCATGGCCTACACTCCTCCCATCAGGCCTTGCCTCCCAGCACTATTGTACAGAGGATTATATTTCTAACACTTGCTTTTTTTTTTTTTTTTTTGAGGAACACATGGAAAGCATGGCACTGTGTCAAAGAGAGATCGTCACAAGGCTACTACAAACCTTGAACCAGAATGCTTATCTCCAGCTGTGCTCTGGGAAAGAAAGCAGAGAGAGAGAGAGGGGGGGGGGGAACACCTCTCAAAAAGTTCATAAGAGAAATCTAACTTCCATCTGGGTTTCAGATGGAAGTAAAATCTCCACTACCACTGGGTGTCAGAACACATGGGGTAAGGGATTCACATATGAGGTCTCTGATCAAAGACATCTGGACAGATTTCTCTATAGAGAACTCCCCTTAACTAGACCCCAAAGAATCCTGTGGACACCATTCACTGAAGAGAAGCCCACAACTCAAAACTACAAAATCCCCAAGTGGGGAAAAGCCCACCATAAATGTATCACAGACAAAACAAACAGCAAATCCAGAACCTCACACTTTCAATACCAAGTGTGCCTTCCACTGTTTAGCTTCAGGAGACTTAGCAGATAAGGCAGCTTTGTCCTGGTGGGCTTGTGCATTCATGGACACGCACGTGTGCCCCACTGTATTACATTAAACTGTCAAAAATAAAATTTCTCTTAAGAGAAAACTTCTAATTCTTAAAAATACAAGGGCTTACCAATCTCTCTCTTACATAATTTAAGCATGGACCTAGTCACAGGCAAGTAAGTAGTTTTCTTCTAGAATTCACTTAAGGTTTTGGGCATCCAGGAGGATTCCTTTAGAGCCACGTGTCTCTCTCAGTGTTACAAAAAAAAAATTCTGATCTAAAAATGTTATGCAATCGTTGGCTGTAATCAGAAAGAGGGTGGGCAAGAAGGCTGCATCCTTTGCCAACCAAAACAGTAACTAGACTAGAAAAGCCCAACTCCTTCATACTTGGCAATCTCTCTCTAAGTGTGGATCACAAATAACACAGATATCCCTTGCAGAAATCCAAAATGGCCTGGTGTAAACAAACATAGTCATTCTGCAGAGCATTAAGGCAAGCCACACAGGACAAGCCAAAGGTCCCCACCATAAGGAAGGACAAGTTCCAATTCAGAGTCAAAGCCAGTCCCATAAAGGAGAGGAAAGGGAATTCTTCCCTGCATAAAAAGATCATTGGAATGATTCCCGATGCTTTGGACTCAGGGTGAAGCTGGGGGGGGGGGGCAGGGGGGACAAGGCAGAAGTGAACCAGGTAGGAGTGACAGGGGCGTGGCTTAGGAAAGGTATCCAGGTACCTTACAGGTTCCTCACAAAGCCCACATGAGGTTGGCTTCTAAACCTCACCCAGAGAAAACCCAGGAAGGGCCTGGTGGCTCAGGCATGGCACACAGAGCTGCCCGGTGACAGAGCTTGTCCATAACTTTCTGTCGCCAAAGGTCAGGGTTTTCATGAGACCAGTTCATAAAATCTGCATTGCATCCAAGGTTCATGGCAGCTAGCAAAGAAAAGGGTCTTCCTCTTTGGATCTTCAGGGAGAAGAAAACTCTCATATTCGCTGTGGTTCAGATTTTTCTGTTTGTTTGTTTGTTTGGGGCCAGTCCTGGGGCTTGAACTCAGGGCCTGGCCATCATCCTGGAGCTATTTTTCTCAAAGCTAGAGCTCTGCCACTGGAGCTACAACTCCACTTCCAGTTTTTTGGATACTTAATTGAAAAGTCTCCTGGCCTTTCCTGCCCAGGCTGGCTTTAAATTGTGATCCTCAGATCTCAACCTTCTGAGTAGCTAGGATTACAGGTGTGAGCCACTGGTGCCCAGGGTTCATTTTTTTCATGTCAGTGATGTTTTGTGTCGTCACATAGCAGGAGAGTCAGAGAGAGACAGCGACAAAGAGAAAGGCTCTGCTGCCTACTTCCAATTCTACTTCACATCTAGGCCAAAGTGAGATCCAAAGTATCAATGACCGTTCCCATCCACCAAAAGAAGGCCAGCTGTGTACCACATAGTATGAGCTTTCTGAGTGCTTTCTGATAGGAGAAAGGCAAGAGAGGGGTGGGGACTGGAAAGATAAATGGAGGGAAGAGGGGAGGCAAGGAAAAAGAATGAAGGAGAGGAGGAGGGAGGGAGGAAAGAAAAAGAGAAAAGTTAGGGAGGAAGGCCAAGTAGAAAGAGAAAGAGGGAAGAAGGAAGAAAAGAAGAACAGAGAAAGAAGAGCAAAAAGAGTAAGGGAGACTTGGAGAGAAGATAAAAGAAGAGGCAAATCTTTGCTGGAATGGTCTCGCTATGGAGAGATGTAAATGCTTTCCCTGAACAAGACCCACAAACGGGAGGGGGTTCTGTCACCAACCGCCTCCACCTCACCAGTTCTCCAGCTGGCACCTGTGCATCAACCACCTTGGGCCAACAGCCGTGCCGTGTGGGTGAGGGGAGCCTGGCCTGTATACAACCAACTCTACACCAGATGGGAGGAGCCATGTCCCCGGAACAGTGTGGTTTAAGAATTGCAGCTGGATGTGGGTATCAGTGGCTCACACCTGTAATGCCAGCTGCTCAGGAGGCTGAGACCTGAGGATAGTGGGTCGAAGCCAGCCTGGGCAGGAAAGTCTGTGAGACTCTTATCTTCAATTAAGCACCAAAATGCCAAAAATAGAGCTGTGGCTCAAGTGGTAGAAAGCTAACAGTGAACGCAAAAGCTCAAGGACAGCACCTGAACCTGAGTTCAAGCCCAGGATCCGCACAAAAAGAAGGAGGAGGAGGAGGAGGAAGAGGAGGAGGAGGAGGAGGAGGAGGAGGAGGAGGAGGAGGAGGAGGAGGAGGAAGAGGAGGAGGAGGAAGAAGAAGAAGAAGAAGAAGAAGAAGAAGAAGAAGAAGAAGAAGAAGAAGAAGAAGAAGAAGAAGAAGGAAGAAGGAAGAAGGAAGAAGGAAGAAGGAGAAGGAGAAGGAGAAGGAGAAGGAGAAGGAGAAGGAGAAGGAGAAGAAGAAGAAGAAGAAGAAGAAGAAGAAGAAGAAGAAGAAGAAGAAGAAGAAGAAGAAGAAGAAGAAGAAGAAGAGGAAGAAGAGGAAAGAAGAGGAGGAGGAGGAGCAAGAGGGAGCTCCCAACTGGAACAGAAAGAAGGCAGGATGAAGATGAAATAAACTTTACACAAGGGATCAGAATGCAGGGACCCCGAATAGCACTGGTCCTCATTTCCCAGAGATGCCAAAGAGGTCCTCTCCACTCCTACCACAGAAATCTGAGCACATGGCTGGGCTGAGTTCCATGACTTACAATTGTGACCTAAACAAGAGGTCGAGGATGTCTCATCACTGAATCAGTTTGAACTCGGGGACTCAGGCGTGCTAGGCAGGTGCCCTACCACTTGCACCATACATCATCTTAGGCTGTGATCCTCCTATCTCCATCTCCTACAGAGCCTAGATGTAATACAGGCAAGCACCGCCATGCCTGACCTATGGATGCATTTGCCATCCTACCCTTCTATTGCTCCCTGTGCTGAGTGCACCTTCATATCAACATCCTAAGTTCAGAGCCAGAGAGAAGAACCCAGCGACAGAGGTTTCCAAGGAACGAAGGCATGTGGTAGAAAAGCAGAGTGTGGGTTTCCTTGCAGGGCTTTGCTGAGCCGGCATCACCTGCCCTTTCCAGCCCTTCAGCGATGATCCAGTCAACTTAGAATTACTGAGAAATTATCCTTTTTTGTTCTTTCCAATCCTGCCTCCCTTCTGGGTATGTGAACAGACACAGTGAAGAGCAAGGTGAGGTCCCACATGCATTCCCATCTTAATCCTCCTCCTGCAGAAAGCAATTCTAAACCACAGCTCAGTGCCATGGGTCATGAAGGCTGCACATAGCACTTATTTCTATTTCCTGAGAAATATCACTGCCATTAACCAACATGACAGCCTATCTTGCTGCTAAGCAATTAAATCACAGCTACCTAAGGTCGACAACAGATTCACCCCACCCTAGATATTTTCCCAATGATAGCACATGCCAGTCTAGTTAAAACAAAACAAAAGAACAACAGAACTCTGTTTTGCTTCTAAGAAACTACCTCGGCAAGGAAAGCAAAACTAATGGCTGTGGAGCACTGTAGCTGACCCCCAATGATTCAGCAGGATGAATGAATCAATGTTAGTACATTCGCATTTATCGCAGCTGACATGAGCATCCAAATCAAGCCCAGGGCACAGTTTTACAGCTCTGTTGGAATGCAAAAATACAGAAGTTTGGCAAAGATGGAATATTTTTGAGCAGCACAAGCCACAGGCTCCCAACCTGCACCCGTTCCTCCATCTCAACCTGAAGGAGTTATTGTTCTGCCTAAAGGGAAGTTTTGTTTTGTTTTATTTTTGTCAAAAGTAGCTGGGTAAAGTATGGCAGACCTTGAGAAGATTTTTTTCCCCCATGTATAGTAGAGTAAAATAACAAAAATCATTTTTTTAAAGACGTACTACAAAGTTGTGAGCCCCACCCCAAACCAACTCTTAAGAAAACATGTTCAAGAATGCAAACATTGTGTCGTAAAGCGGAAATGCATCCTGAGCATGCGTGGTGCATGCAAAGTTGCAAGGGTGGCAGCCAGCCGTGTTCACCAGCAGGAAGGGTCCCTGGTTGTCTGTGACAGGCAAGGGAGTACCAGACACCTGAGAATGGAGCCTGTGTTCAACTTGGCACGGATCCCCGAGCACAAGCAGCCTCCCGTCCTATCCTTCCTCCCTGAAATCCCTCCCCTCCCCTCCTCCCCACCCTGCCCATCCAGTACACTCAAATACCTCTTATTCCACCTTGTCAAGGTTGTTCATCGATTTTTGTTTTTGAAGAAAGGTTATAAATCACATCCCAGACACACGAACAGTTGACCAGACAGAAGTCCAGAAGCTTTCTGGTCAAATTGGTAAGGCTTTTTGCATCAACAACCAGTGCCCTTTAGTATTTAAAACCAGCATAAGTCAGGTCTGTGAGTAGGGTGAAAGACAGTCTTTCCTTAGGTTGTGGAAAGGCAACACCGACTTCCAAGGAATCTTAGCCCTGGGTTCTTAAATAGTGAATACTCAAAGACAGAAAGGCATTTTAAGATGACAAGAAACACGCACAGGAAAATGGAGGAAAAACCAGAAATAACTCCCACACTTCATTCATTGCTTGTGTATTTATAGGCCTCAAATGAAAGATCTTCTCCATAAAGCCTCTGTGCCTCCACTGATGTCCAAGGGTTCTACACTAGCAGCAGTGGGCAGATACTTGAGCTCTGGGTCTAAGCAAGCAATCTCTAAGTGGAAATTTCTGCTAGTAGGCTTTCTGCCATCCAGAATGCCACAATTATTTCCACTTCTAAATGCTAGAGCACTGACACCCCTTGCCAAAAACAAAAAACAAAAAAACTCAGTTTGGCCTGACATGGGGATATATGTTTGTCATAACAACTACTAGGTTAGGCTGAAATCAGGAGGATCACGGCTCCAAGCCAACCCCCAAGTCAAAAGTTCACAAGTCTCCATCCAACTGGGCATGGTGGTTCACATCTGTGATCCTAGCTACAGCATGAATAGGAGGATCACTGTCCAGGCCAGCCCAGGAAAAAAAGAAGTTTAACCCTATCTCAAAAAAATAAAGTAAAATAACCAGAACCAAAAAAAAGGGGGCTGGAAATGTGGCTCTAGTGGTAAGAGTGTCTGCCAAAGCAAGCATGAGGCCCTGAGTTCAAACCACACTCCTGCCTAAAGAAATAAGTAATACAAAGTTGGAGGTGTGAACTGGTACGAACACGCTGGAAAAGTGAACCAGGTCCTCATCCTGCATCCCTTTCCTCCCCTAGGTGATGCCCAATGTGGTGATGGGCTCCAGCAGCACAACGCAGAGCAGTGCTGGACTGCGAAGAAGCTCTGGGTACCCACAGCGGAGGCGGGAATGAACAGGGCAAGGCTCTCAAAGGAAACCGGACGGACCAAAGCCGACATGCCAGAGGGCTAGCTCACAAACAATGTGAGCAGAAGCAGTCAAGAATCCCAAAAGACATAACTGTGTGAGTCCAATTATAGAGTCCCAATGTAGGAACCTCTGCAGCTCCAGGGGGTGGCAGAGAGGGGAGTGAATGAGGAAAAGATGCCAGAAGAGGCTTCTGGGGCTCTGGTGTGCCCTGTTGAAGCCGGCAGCTGACTGTTCAAATGACAACATGTCCCATGATTTGAGGATGTTATGATATAAACCAATCATGTGTGTTACCTGTACTTTTATTGTTCTACTTGTCACAAAAGTAACTCCTAGTTATTCGATGTAGAATATACAGAAAATATCAATAGAAATTTGCTTTTTTCTCCTGAATAACCAGCTCTACAGGGAACTGTCCTCATAGTCTCGTTTCCACTTAATGTCAGAAATGATTCAATGTCGGGCTGGGAAGGTGGCTCAGTGGTAGATTGCTTGCCTTGCATGCATGAGGCCCTGGGTTCAATTCCGTAGCACCACATAAGTAAAAAGAAAAAATGCCAGAAGTGGCGCTGTGGCTCAAGTGGTAGAGTGCTAGCCTTGAGCTGAAGAGCTGAGGGACAGCACCCAGGCCCAGAGTTCAGGCCCCACGACCGGACCCCAAAAAAACACAAAAACAGAAATAATTCAATGTCATTGAATAGTCTGCCAGAGCATTTGTCCATTTCTGTATTATAAAACATGCATACACAGTGAATTATTTGACCTATACTTGCTTTGCCAGACAAGTTGTTGGCAATTAATAATAATAATCATCGTGGTTAAGGAACACAGACATCTTCAGAGCTTTTACCACATCGAATGAACATTTCCTAAAGATAAATTCCCTATAGAATGTTCAACCACAGGGTATATAAAAAATGACCTCCAGGAAAGACTGTTGCTCACTTACATCCCTAAAGAATGTGTTTAAGACTTCCTATTGATAGGAGGTTAGTTTCTGAAGGGTCCACACAACAAAACATAATTTGAGTCACTGGGCTTTTTCCCTTCACGTGTTAAAAGTTTTTACAAAAGATCTCAAGAAAATAGTCCAAGAAGTTCAACTATGGAGTTAAGCTCTGCTCTGGGACACACAAGTCTCAGCCTGAAGCACGAGCTCATGCAGTTTTGGACAGGGTCCTTTACGTTACAAGCTGACAGCAAAAAGGGGCATGCAGGAAGTGGAGTACAAGCCATTCGGTCCTCACATTTCCTTTCTGATGTGCTTGGCAAAGCTGTCGTGATCCTTCAGTCAGATGCTATGGAGACTGCAAATGTCACCGGGCCCGGAGGGACTTGTGGGTTTCATTGAGCTTCGAGCCCGGGCTTGGCATTCCTTCAGGAGACAGGAAAACGGAGCCCTCCCTGTCCACCTGGGATCGTCTGTCATGGACAAAGTGACAGCTAACTTGCTTTTTGCAGGTTATGAAACTCCTACAACCTGAGTATATTTTGGATTGCCAAGTTCCAAGGGATAATTTATTCAAAGGTAGAAAATGTCTTTAAAAGCATGCCAGTGGAAAACCGATCATCCCTTAGTTCCTCATCGACAACCAATCCCAAGATCCTGAAATCCTCTATGGCTTGCAAGAAAATAGAATGACAACCACCTTCCCTTCTGCTACCTGTGGAGTCTGCAGGCTCCTGTGACTCTTCTTACCTTGACCTCCGCCTCTGAGAAGGCTGCAGGCTCTTTCCTCTATGCTGATGCCTACAGTCTCAAAGGGGTTTCAATTTTCCATGTGAGAGTGGGGTTTCCTTCAAATGTCCTAGAATAAGTCTACAAATTCAGCCACAGCAGCCTAGGACTGATGATTAAAAGTTTGGTGTCTACTTTTTAAAAAAAATTTAAAAATACATGTACTTAAGTCTGAACTCAGGACCTGGGTGCTACCCCCTGAGATTTTTGTTCAAGGCTGGCACTCTGTCACTTAAGCCACAGCTCCATTTCTGGCTTTTTGCTGGTTAACTGAAGAAAAAGAGTCTCATGGTCTTTCCTACCTGGGCTGGCATCAAACCGTGGTCCTCAGATCTCAGCCTCTGTAGTAGCTAGCCCAGCTTCAAGTCATTCTTTTATTGGGCTTTTTGCTACTAGGTACAGGCTCCCATTTGATACTTAAAGCTATGAAGAATACAAGGCAACAAGGCACAGGATCCTGGTTTAGAATTCCTGGATAAGCACCCTCTGCACCCTACTGCACTCCAGGATAGAAGCAAAAGGAAAGGTTTACTACTTCTATCCCAAGAAAAACAGAAACTCTAGACAAATCACCACAAAACCTGGGACCATGGTCGTGTTGAATTCAAATCTGTTTCTCTACATGGGATCAGCCTCACTGTCAACCTTAGGATGACCAAAGAAACCCACTTTCCCACAAGAACTGAATGAGTGGTAACACTGACTTCAAGTTGATCCTACACACTTCCTGTGAGTGAGATTCTGGCCAACATAAACAATGGAAAATATAGGTCATACATGCAACCCCATGCTAGCTTTAAAATGAAAAATTGTTTATAACATGAAATCCACACTTCCTCTCACTCATCCACTGGATATATTGTTCACCTTGCCACTCGGCATTTAGCATGATATAATTCTGTGGTAGGGTCCTGCCTTGGGCATGTCCAGCATCTGCCCAGGTGATGCCAGTGATAATCTCAGAATGCGCTGTCCGGCATCACCTGAAGAATGAAATGCCCTCATCGGGAGCATACAAAAGGCCTGGATAGTGCCATTTTCATATAGGTGATATCATCAGCTGCACATCCCAATTCAGTAAGTCTATGGGGTAGACAAGAATCTGCGCTTGTGCGTTCACAAGTAAGGCCAACACCGCTAAATCACAGACCACGTGCTGAGCAGCGAGCTTCTACACCATTCAGATCAAATTGCTGGTAACACTACTTGGAGAAATTAACTAAGTATCCAGGAAAGAAGAAGAAGAAATACAGAAACACTATTTACACTCAGGATGTGGTCGTTTGAGCTCCTATGTCTTAACAGCAAAATGAAACCCTCCTCAAACCAAAGCATTTAAACTTGAGCCTTTGGAGCTCACACAATACAAACTAGGTGCCATTACCTGGCAGGCATCGATGGCTCCTGGCGCTTGGGACATATTACTTACAAAATAAATACTACCCAACAAAAGCCAAGTAACACTACACCATGTGAAAATGGTCCAGTCCATAGCCACAGGGTTTTTCTGAGCTGAACTAGTACTTACACCATTTAATTTGAATGTCAGGGCTGAACTTTTAAGTAAAACTAACTTGTTACAGAACACACAGCAATAAGAAAGATGGTTACTGAACATTTTTAATGAAGGAGTTAACACCAGATTTTAAAATCAAAGACAGAGCCCAGAATTGTTGAGCATCTCTTGACAATTTTGCTCCAGATACTGGGCATCACATAAATAATTTTTGTCATTTTTTAAAGAGCTCTTAAAATATATAATAAATCAATATCTTGGATCATGTTTTTATCAGAGTTGTCCAGGTTGGATGTGTGAGAAAAGCTAGTACACAAAGATGCTGAGTGATCTTTGTGAACAGTTCCATTTTATGGAGCAGACCTTAAAGAAATGAGTAATGGTGTAATAACTGAGTTTTTGAAAGAAATTCTTCGTGTATTTTAATAGTATTTTCCATACGATAACCCTTCTTCAGTAACCTGTGTCTATAATGTTTAAATACTCAATGAAGTTTATCCTGATTGATAAAATAAAATGAAAACATGTGCTTTCAGTTAAATAATCTATGTTTTCTAACCAGCCTAAAACTCAGGAAAGTAAATTATTTATGAATATGTCATAAGAAGAAAGAATGCACAATAATTTCGAATTTAGTATGTGTGACTTTGATTACAATATTTAATACAATGGTTGTTACTTGAATTGTCAAGATTTGTGACAGAATTTACATGAAGCAAAAGGGACTGTGTTCTGATCACAGTATACTGATTTTTGAAAGAGGACAATTTTTTTGTCTGAACATAACATGTTAGAGTCTATCCACAATCAAAAACAAATTCTGATTCTACTTCCTCAATTCATACACTTTTTGAAATTAAAAGATTAATAATGAGTAATAATATACATATTTTTGGGGGGGGTCCGGTCATGGTGGCTGAACTCTGGGCCTGGGCCCTGTCCCTCAGCCCTTCAGCTCAAGGCTAGCGCTCTACCACTTGAGCCACAGCGCCACTTCCGGCTTTTTTCTTTTTGCTTATGTGGTACTGAGGAATCGAACCCAGGGCCTCAGGCATGCAAGGCAAGCGCTCTACCACTGAGCCACCTTCCCAGCCTCATAATATACATATTTTAAGGAAGTAGATTTTAAAAGTTTTATTATCTTTTTTTTTTTCTTGTCAGTCGTGGGGCCTGAACTCTGGGCCTGGGCGCTGTTCCTCAGTTCTTCAGCTCAAGACTAGGGCCCTACCACTTGAGCCACAGCAACACTTTTGGCTTTTTTCTGCTTATGTGGTGCTGAGGAATCGAACCCAGGGCCTCACGCATGCAAGGCAAACACTCTACCATTGAGCTACCTTCCCAGCCCCAATTGTATTATCTTTAAACAGTAGTACAAAGGGGTTTCAATTCAACATGTCAATTTATGCATACAGTGCATGTTGATCAGCATCAGCCCATCTATCATTGTCCCCCCCTCATGTATCCCAACCTCAGGCCTCCCCTCAAGATAAAGACTAGATTTTTCAATGTTTCAGAATATCCAATTAAGACTGAATACCTGGGCTGGGAAGGTGGCTCAGTGGTAGAGTGCTTGTCTTGCATGCATGAGGCCCTGGGTTCGATTCCTCAGCACCACATAAGCAGAAAAAGCTAGAAGTGGGGCTGTGGCTCAAGTGATAGAGCACTAGCCTTGAGCTGAAGAGCTGAGGGACAGCGCCCAGGCCCAGAGTTCAGGCCCTACAACCGGCAAAAAAAAAAAAAAAAAAAGACTTAATACTTTTCCTATCTCTTTACATACTTTAATATTATTCAATTGTTCAACTACTGCTTATACAATATATGGAAATAATCTTAAAATCTCTCCAAATGATTGTGTGAGCATAACTTTCATTTTTAAGGTATTTTATTATAGTTTTTGCTAGAAATATATTTACTTTTATTTTCCAGAATATTCAAATAACCAGAATGCCATATTCACCACCATGCTGCATAAATGGTAGTTCATTGGTCATTTTATAGTAGATAGAGTCAATAAAGACAGCTGAATATAGTATTTTAGCCCTCACAAAGTGACATTCCTGTACATTGTCATATCTGACCCACAGAACAGCCTTTGAGGTAAGCATTATTATCATTTTCATCTTCAGATCTAAAGAGTCCTAAAGAACATATGTATTCTCCCCAGATCATTGGGCTATTAAGTAAGGAAAAGTAGGATTCAGTCGAACAATCTACTTACAACAATCCTAAGATGAACTGGGATATTGATCTTCACCACTTTTTTCCTACCACTATGCCACATGAGGTATGTTAAAGATGATGCGCTAAGGCTCCCTAGTGCACAAATGCTCCTGTTGTTCTTACAAACATTCCATGGTTGCTGCTGGGTGTCTGACACTTCATGGCTAAGATACTTCATGAAACAAAATACAGCAACCTGCTATTACCAGTGTTGATTCTGCTGGACTCCTTACAACACTACCATTTACCACTCATTCCCTAAGTACTTAGTGGGTATCTACTATGCAGCAAGCACTGTGCTTTCATTCTTTCCAGTGGTATTGGTGGATACACATAATATAAACAGCCAATGTCTCGCTTACTCTTCTTTCCAATGGTCTACTTAGATGGCAACCAAGTCTATGGCTTATATAACTAGCATGGACATGGAGCCAGGGCTAGTTACCCTGGCCTGGCCTTCCATTTGGGAGAACAGCTTCTGATGTATGGGACATGGGTCACTTACCAGGAGAACCAATGGGGTCTTAGAAGGTATGTGGGTGGGCAAACATTGCTTGGACTTATTTCAGAAGAATGTTGTTTCCTCCACAGTGCTCCCTCCATCTTTCTGATTACGTAAGAAAGAATGTCGCTGTTTGGGACCATCTCTAATAACTTGATAAACTATTTTAAACTTGGTAAACTATTTAAAGATTTTAGAATTCTTCTGACTCAAAACTTGGAGGGAACAGCACTTCTATCTAGTTAAAACTTGATGTATCTTTGCATTGCGTTTATTTTTAGTACAGTATTAACCTTTTTTTCATAGCAAGTAAAACTGGTGTTAACTTTCCATATGGAATAGGGATAGGAAGTCTCTTTTATGAATTATTTCTATATAAAAGTCAGACTATATTTAAAATTATGAAGTGCGTGATGGCAGATGAGAGTAGGTGATATGGCATACATTATGATAATATAGAAATTGCTGGCATTAGGAGACGGAAGCAGGGGCTGACTCATAGTCAGCCAGACTCCAGGCTGGCCTGTGTGACTTTGAAGATGTCAGCAGACTTTACAGTCTTATCATCTTCACTGGTAAATTACAGGGTTGGAGGTGGTCCATAGTGTGACATGTTTGTTCTCATCCCCCTGAGCATACCACATACTGCCTGGGGACAGAGAGACCTCAAGACTACAATGATGGCAGGCTAGATGTTAGGAAGATAGAAGGACATATATAGTTTTTTTTTTCCAAGGTCTCCAGGCTTTTGCTCCCAGAGTACATACTCTTGAGCATGCTGCGAAATTGCTTGGGAGTTTAGAGTCATCCAATGAAACCATCGTTAATGCCTCTTCCCCCCTCAAATCTTAAGCCCTGATCATACAAAATGTGGTTGCAAGGATGTTGAACATATTTAAGGTAAAAAGAAAATACATGTATGATTCTTCCCAAGGATGAAGAATGTGGAAAGTTATCCATGAGCAAGACTCCACAAAAATACTTCCTGCGAAGCTGACTAAAACTTGAGCTCTACTAGACAACAAGAACAGCATGCATGAATGTCTGGCAAAAACACCAATACCTGATTATAGAACTCTATGATGTAATGTGTAGGATGTGTAGGTGCCAACATATGTTTATATGTACATGTATGTGGAAGTATTTTTTGCTTCTGTTGGCATTTTAAAAATTATTTTTATTATCTTTAAGTGATTATACAAAGGGGCTACCCTTGAACAAGTCCATTTATAAGTACAGTGTGTCTGGATCCATGTCATTCCTTTCATCGTTCTACCCCATTCCTCCCAACCCAATCCCTCCTCCCAATGTTCCTGGTTTCCTAGGATATGCACTGAGTATTATAACTCCATTTTCCCTCCTTCCTCTCTTCATCAACGTCCCCCTCCCCATCCCTGGACCTTCCCATATACACCTTTCAAGGTCCAGTTTCTTGCTCTTCATTTTGTCAGACTGTGAGTTGATTTTTCTGAGACAATACACCATTTGAATTCTCCTCTGCAAATACCACACTTTAATATATTAGTATGTACATGTATTTGTACATGTATTCAAATACTATATAAAATACAATAGCATCATACTGATCTATGACGCACTGTCTGGTGAACAGGTTTTCTATTTGAAATAACCCTGAGAAACAGACAAAAACAAAACAAAACAAAACCAGAATAGTCATTCCACGACAGTCTTTGTTTCCTCTAAATATTCCACTCACGGCAGTTCACAGACCAGGCTAACAAGAAAAGGAAAAACACTGAGAAACACCAAGTTACCTGGAGTTAAATAAAGAACTCTTTCCTGCAGTCCTTAGGGGAGTCTTGAAGGTGCTGCAAGTGCAGCATCACCAAGGAAAGAAGAACTTACTATTTCTAAACAGATAAAGGTCTTCTATTACCTTAAAGCAGTATCAGTGTTTCCGGTAATAAAGACACTTTTCTAGAGCCCTGTCTGCTTTGGCATTTTTGAAGTCCTTTTACATAGATTGCATCTCATTTTGCTCTGTCCACGCCCCAAAGAGTGGGCTGAATGGGAAATCAATTTTCCTGGGTGGGATCGGGGTCTGTGTGGGAATCTGTCACCCTTGCTTGCTCCTCCAGTCTCAGGGTCTTTCCTGGATTAGCTCACAAACTCTCCAGGCCTTCAACCCCGTCCCTTCAGAGGTGAGACTTCCTTGCTGATTAGTCAGTAAGGAGCCAAGAGGAGGGGCTCAAGTAAAACAGATTTCCTTATAAATGCCCTGACACGTGGATGGTATTCTTGAAGAGAGAATTGTGGTGACGTTTAATATTGCCCCATGTTTCTCCTCACACCTTTAGTTCCTGGTCCTCAATGAAATGATCGACGTCTGAAATCCATACTTGAAAATGCTTCAAATGTGCTGAGCTGATCGAAGTACAAAGGTAGGTCTTAAATCCCAGGGAATTTTCCAGAAGGTTTTAGGTAGCATTTGTTGGTTTAAAAAAAAAGTTCATCAAAGAATATTCTTTTTGTAAAGTAAAAGCTTAGTTATTCTAAAGACAAAGTTCCCTGTGGGGACACAGTGTGGTAGGGACCACCACCACTTGGGACATAACCCTGCCCCAGGGCGGGTGTGCACCAGACTCCTGCACCCCTTCCACAGGGATGGAGAACAGAGCTGAGCCAGTGGGAGCAATGCTTCTGCGCAGGACTGGAAGGGCCTAGGCCGTGCCTGAGCAGCACAGAGCTCTGGGTCAAGGCTCCATCCTGTACACCACACCACACACCACACACCACACCACACCACACCACACCACACACCACACCACACCACACCACACCACACCGGCGCTATATAATCCTCAGCAAGTCGTCAAAAGTGCCAGGCTTCACTTCTGACGTCAGCACACGGCCCCCTAAGCCACCTTATGTGTTCATAGACCACAGGTGCCCAGGACTCAGATCTGTGGCCTGCTGGGCTCCACCCTGACCTAGGACCACAGTGACAACAGAAGGAGCATGGGAGGAGAGGAGTACAGCCCTCCCTGAAGGAGGGGGCCTTTTGTAAATTAGTCCCGGGGTGACCTGCGCTATAACACGAGGAGCTGCAGGTCTGGAACCTGGGTCCTCAGGACTTGACATCCTTTGGTCAAATTACTTGATATAAAACAAAATAAGGTCAGGCACCAGTGGCTCATGTCTGTAATCTTAAGCACACAGAAGGCTAAATTGTGAGGATCATGGCTCAAAGCCATGCCTGGGCAGGAACGTCCATGAGATTCTTATCTCCAGTTAACCAGCAAAAAGTTAGAAGTGAAGCTGCGGTTCAAGTTGTAGAGTGTCAGCCTTGAATGAAAATGGGGAGACACAGTGCCCAGGCCCTGAGTTCAAGATCCAGTACTAGCGAGCACGTGCACACGTGCATGCGCGCACACACACACACACACACACACACACACACACACACACACACGGTGCCAAATGACCAAAACTCTAGTAGCAAAATCTTGCTTTACTTCTGAAATTATTGTTTAGAAGACAAAATGAAAAAGCTTAACTATTCTTCCTAAGTTATATAGGAAAGAAAACAAGTGGGAACTGGGACTCCATACTCCAGAGCAAGGCCCTTATTCCTCCTTCCAAGCATGGTGTTTTTACTTTTCCACGTTATAATTTTGTTGCAGTGTAAATCTAAAGATGTGTTTTACATTTCTTTGTTTGGATTCATGTTTGATTTGCTATTATGTGAGAAAAACTCAAAACTGCATAAATCAGTGACCTCTTAGTTGCTTCCTCTGAGTTATACATCAGGCTTACCTTGAGAAAGGCAGCCAAAAATAGTTAACTAAGCAGAAAGAAAAATCAAAAGCCTTCTGCTGAGCTGTCCCTTAATTCACAAGGACAGCAAGCCAGATGTGCTTCCTCTTCAAGGCAGAAACATTCATAGTGAATTTAGAAGGAGAGCCCTTCCCCGATACTGTACTGGTCACTCTAGTACACTCTAAGGTGTGCCATTTGCTATCTGAATTCACTGCCTATCAGAAGCAGCAGGTGCCTTATGCCTGTAATCCTAGCTACTCTGGAGGCTGAGATCTGAGGATCTCAGTTGGAAGTCAGTCCTGGCAGGAAAGTCAGAAAATCAGACATAGAGCTGTGGCTCAAAGTGATAGAGTGCTAGCCCTGAGTAAAAGAGCTCAGGGACCATACCTGGGCTCTGAGTTCAAGCCCCAAAACTGACCAAATAAATAAATAAAGGAGTAAATGATCACTAGGACAAAGAGCTGCTACTGAGATCACAAAAGACCCCAACTGAAAGACATGACAGCAAACTTACAGTTCCATTTTCACATGCATACATTGAATATTATGAATGAAGAGAAGAGCAGCATTGATTCAGAGGCAATGACACTCACAAACTGACAAGCTGAATTGAAACTTCTTTGTACAACTACGTAAAGATAACCAATATATATATATATAATAGTACTACTTGAGAGACAAAGAATGCACAAAATGTTTCAAAGACATGTTCAAACAAATGGTTAAAGGGATATGATGTCTAAAGGCTTATACCCTCCCTTCCTAGAAAATTCCAATTATCTCTAGCCCTTCATTCCTTAGTTATCTAGATAATTAAATCTTGACATTACTTTTCATGATTGTGCCTTTTCACCTCTGTAACACACCCCACTTCAATTGCTGTATTTCATTAAATTATGCTTCAAAATTAACCACATCAATAAAAGAATTTGATAATTCAGCACAAAATGGTAGTCACCAAAAAAAAGGGAGGGGAAAAAAGGCTTATATTTCCAAGTCCCTGAAATTCTGTTACATCACCAACCACATTCTCACCCTCAAAATTCCACCACAAATCCTTCTGCTGAGAGGGTTGAACACATTGGAAAATGTAAGCTAACTTTCATTAAAAAAAAAAAAAACTTGGAAAAAGGTTCCTCAAGTGCCTGAATGAGAACTAGAAATACACCTCTGCAGGAAACCAGAAGCTCCAACGTAAGCCCGTGTCGCCCTGCCCCAACCTGGAGCATTGTGCTGGTATGCAACACGATCTTTTTGCATTTAATGTGTTCAGATGATCTAAATGTGTTCTACTGATCCAGCCAACATCAACAAGAACAGTACTCTGAAATCCCTACATTCTTTGAAAAACGCTAAACAAAGCTGGGCCCTAGTGGCTCAAGACTGTAATCCTAGTTACTCAGGAAGCTGGGACCTAGAGGATCACAGTTTGAAGCCAGATGGGGCAGAAAAAACATCCATGAGACTCCATCTCCAATTAACCAGGAAAACCCTAGACTGTAGTATGCCAGCTGTGAGCAAGAAAGCCAAGTGAGAACAGATCCTGAGTTCCAATCCTAATACTGGCCAAAGAAAAACATAGAACATGAAACATGGGGACCAAACTTTTCAGCTCAGACTTCCTCATTAATAACAATAAAAGATATGTCTTATTCTCCTTAAGTCCTAAGTATAGAATTCACTTTTTTTAAATCAAGTATATGCATCATTACACCATCAAGTGGTTCCCATATTTATAGTTCTTTCCTAATCAGATCAAAATCTTGCTCAAGATCCAACAATGAGCAGTCAAGAATATGTGTCTTCAATTACCTAGCAAATTTCATGACATCTCTAAGCTCAGCTTGTCCATCAGTAAGACGGGAAGACCAGTCATTCACAGGATTTGGTTAAGATCAATAAAATAAATGGCTGAGCTAAGAGCAGGCAATCGACAGACATTTGTGTACCATACTGGGGCTTTGAACTGGAGATCTCTAGCTCTTGCTTTGGGTTTTGTGCTCAAGGCTAGCATTCTCCCACTTGAGCCATGCTTCCACTTCTAGCTTTTTGCTGGCTAATTAGAGAGAGGTCTCTTTCTGCCCAGGTTGGCTTTGAAACTTGATCCGAAAATCTCAGTCTCCTGACTAGCTAGGATGACAGGTGTGAAGACATTTCTTGTCTTTTGTTTGGCTTTCCATTAGACTATCCACCCTTTAAATCTCCTTGGTACAAAATAGGTGTTCAACATCTATTTTTTTAATAAATGAATATATCAACACAATTTAAATGCAATACAATTTCAGTTTAATTCTATCCAAATTGCATTTCCCTTGCTAAGTACTGATATAGCTCCAGATGCTTTTGACAATCGCAAAAGACGTGAGTCACACTCTATGCCCCGTCATCACCAGAGGTTACAAACACAATTGAATGAAGGCACATAGTATAATTAAGTAATCTCCAGTAGAGATCCTGCCAGGATCAAGTTAAGATCTGCCTACCAAGTGAGGCGGTGGCTTTACTGTGACACTAGTGTTCAAATGCCATGCCATTTAGAAGCCTGCTCCCTCTAAACACCTGACAACTGAACCGCCTTCTATTGCTGAGTGAGGGGTGGGTACGGAAGGGCCGGAGAAGGTTCAGATGCTCCAAGGGTGACCAAACCATGGAAGATGAAAACTGGTCCCACTGAACTTGTTGTTCCTAACTAAGGGTGTGACTCAGAGAAGTGCCAGACTAACTTAGGTGGAGATGGACAGAGCCAAAAGGGAAGGAGGGAGGGCATGGAGGAAGCTGACCTTCCGAGGCTCCCAGTCAGGCAGAGGTGAAGCCAGGACTTGCTTGCAGCCAGGCTCTCTGGGAGCATGATCTGTTAGAGCCTCTGGTGACCAGGTGAGCCCATCATTCAGAAACCTCTGAGCACACCGGAGGACCCATGTCCTCCTCGGGTGGTCAGCTCTGCACCCTTTCCATAGAGTGCCAGCGTTTAGGACTCCTGAGGACCCTTCTACACCAGACGGCCTTCCAGCTTCTATGCGTCCATAACCCCCTAAAACACTCTCTGGGCCCTAGTACCTTGCACGATAACATCCAGAATTATTTATTCTGTATTTAAAAAGCTGAAGAGATGTGATTTCCTGTACAATATGTCATCTCACACACACATACAAAAAAAAACCTAATTACAACATGTTAAAAACATTTCCAACAGATGCACACATACCAGTGATATGATACCTATTGTTAGTAATATAAAATGCATTTCACAAAAAGTTAAAAATCAATCAAAACTGTGATACTTTGCAAAGATGTGTACATGTATATATATATATATATATATTGTATGATGGATTTATGTACATACAGTCTTTCTCTCTCTCTCTCATACACACACACACACACACACACACACACACACACACACACACAACTGCAACACACACCTATAATCCTAGCAACTCAGAGAAGGCTAAGACCTGAAAGATCTCAGTTCAAAGCCACCCCAGGCAGAAAAGTCTTTGAGACTTGGTCTCTAATTAACCAGCAAAATGTTGGACTGGAGGTGTGGAGGAGCACCAGCTGTGAGAGAAAAGGCCAAGTAAGAGTTTGAGATCCTGGGGCTGGGAAGGTGGCTCAGTGGTAGAGCGCTTGCCTTGCATGCATGAGGCCCTGGGTTCAATTCCTCAGTACCACATAAACAGAAAAAAAAAAGCTAGAAGTAGTGCTGTGGCTCAAGGGGTAGAGCACTAGCCTTGAGCTGAAGAGCTGAGGGGACAGCGCCCAGGCCCAGAGTTCAGGACCCCTCCCCTTCCAAAAAAAAAAAAAAAAAGAGTTTGAGATCCTGAGTTCAAGCCTCAGTCCTGGTACAAAAATAAATAAATAAAACACATATTCTGAACTATTATTAAGATTTCCATTGATTCGCAACTAACAACAAATACTTAAAAGTCAAATGTAAAATTTGATGGAACCCTGTTGTTCAATATAATTGGCTTTTACCTATTCCAATTCACTCCTGTGTGTGTGTGGGGTGTGTGTGTGTGTGTGTGTGTGTGTGTGTGTGTGTGTGTGTGTGTGTGTGTGTGTGTGTGTGTGTGTGTGTGTGTGTGTGTGTGTGTGTGTGTGTGTGTGTGTGTGTGTTATACTGGTATTTGAACTCCAGGCCTTAGGCTTGCCAGGTGGGTACTCTGTCAGTTGAGTTATTCCCCTGGCTCTTTTTGCTCTCATTATTTTTTGAACAGAGTTTTACTTTCGTTTCAGGGTTCATCTATTTCTGCGTCCTGCGTATTTAGAATGACAGCATGAACTACGACGCCTGGTTTTTTATTAGTTGAGATGGCGGTCTTGCACAAGGTTCTTTTCAATCTCTGCCTCTTGGCTACCTGGATTACAAGCATGAGCCACTGCTCTCAGACCCCCTATTTTTCATTTTAATGTATTTAAGCATGGAGAAATTGCATACAAAAAATAATAGGTGGAAAGAAAAGAAGTATGGCAATGTCATTTGCTGCCCCCGTCTATCCCAATCCCACAAATCTGTTGGTGATCTACTCCAAGAGTGATTTGATTAGATCCTCTTTTATTTGGGCTGAAAGGAAAGAACGGAGATAGTGACCACAGAAAAGCAGCTGGCAGTCACTAGTCACTGGCTTTCTGGACTAATGTTTTGAATAATTTCTTTGGCACCTGGAATCAGGCGGCTCCTTTCATAAAGTAGGGTTGGGCATCAGGAAGGGGAGAGGAAGGCCACCTGCCAAGTTCTCAAGGAGATCACTTTTCAACAAAAGAATCTGGCAGTCAACAATTGGGAACTTGATTCCTCCCAGACCATACCTCTGGAGAGCCTTTGTGTGCCTGGTGCCTGTAGGTACACTCAACCTGGCCCCACACGGGGTACCTGGTGCACACCCATCCACATGCTAACCATTTCTTAAGGGAAAAGCAAACCAAAAATTATGGAGGCTCTATAAAAATTTCTTGACACCTAACACAGAGAGTGTGAAAATTTGTCTTTCATTGGATGCTAGAAAAATGTGATATGTGAGTATAGGGGACATGTATCTGTGTCTGTGTGTGATTTAGGGTGTGTGTGACTGTGTGTGTGTGTGTGTGTGTGTGTGTGTGTCTGGATGTGGTGTGTGTGTCTGTGTGATGTAGGGTGTGTGTGACAGTGTGTGTGTTTCTGTGGGTATGATATAGGGTGTGTGTGACTATGTGTGTATGGATGTGGTGTGTGTCTGTGGGTGTGATTTAGGGTGTGTGTGACTGTGTGTGTGTGTGTGTGAATATGGTATGTGGACGGGGTATGACGTGTCTCTGTAGGTATAAGTGTGACATGTGTGGATATAAAACACATACCTCTACTTCTTAGCACTTCCATTTAGAGCATTACACTTGAAAAATAAACTCTCTAGATACTTGTTATGGTGTTCCAAACATGAAAATGCACCATTTTCAAATTCATATAAATCCCAGTGAAATTAAAAGATATGGAAAGAAAATTAATTCCCAAATTATAGCTCACTTTATAATTGATTTCACCAGAGACCTTATTTTCCATAATTCTCTTTACAAAGTTCCTCACACATTTTCATGAGATCATAAACCCAAGAGAGCCTAAAATACGGCAAGACGCAGAAAGTTGCTGGATTGGAAAAGGAGGTTCTAGAAACACATTTAACAAAGCTATAGAAGGAAAACCAGGTTAATCAATTTCATTCTCTCATTGACAACTGCTATAAAACTGAAAATGTCCAATTTTTTTTTTTAAAAATCTTCCAAGAGGTGTAATTTTGACACATTCACAGAACATTTGTCCAGAACTTCTCTTTCTGAGGGCAATATTGGTCCTAACTCCAGAGGTCCTGTTTAAGATGCAGTCCCCGGCAGCTACCCCAGACCCAAGCAGGCTACGCAGCCCAGGGACAAGACTGAACAGAACATGGCTGCTAAATCATCACCCACACCCCATGTGTCAGTCACGTGCAATTTCTGTCCCTCAGGGACTTTAGCATCATGCAATTCGCTGTTCTCCTGTTTCTGCCAAGATTAAAGGTGGAGCAACCAGACCACATTGCTGTGCCTGTTCTACATAATCAAACCACAGAAAGCAAGAGGCTCCACCCACCATGGCTCAGCTCCCCAGGGAAACACCATTTCTGGGAAGGTGGCTCAGTGGTGGGAAACACCATTTCGAAGCTGTAATTCCATTTTTTTCCTGTGTGTGTTTGTATGTATGTGTGACAGTACTGGGGTTTTAACTCATGGCCTCATACTCTCACTTGTCCTTTTCTGCTCAAGATTGAGCCACCCTCCACTTCTGTCTGTCTGCTGGTTAACTGGAGATAAGAGTCTGATGGACTTTCATGTCCAGGCTGGCTTCAATCTGTGGTCCTCAGATCTCAGCCTCCTGAGTAGCTAAGACGACAGGTGTGAGCCTCTAGTGTCCTGCTCCAAGCTGTGATTTCTGATGACATGTTCCACCTTTAAAAAGGCCAGTGTCTGACACAGCCTCAGGAAGAACATTTGACCATTATAATACCCTAAGATCTAATAAATGTCTTCCTTTGGGAGAGGCCATCAGTTCCTCACAAGCTGGACACGTTTTTGTCCCTATTTACCTTGGCTTCCAGAAAATTCAAACACAAACAGATCATTAAGCTATAACAACTACAAAAGAACAAAAACAAAAACAACCTCTCTCACTTCAGATGCATATTATAATTGCTTTAATAAACCTGTTTCACCCAATGAATACTAGACCCTGTGCATGTTTTCAAGGCTCAGGTCGGGCCTGGGGCATGCATTCAAGTTTTGGCCTGCACCATCTCTTCCCTGCATAAGATGCATACCTTTATTCTCAAATCACAATAGAATCATTTCTGGGATGATCCACCCACCTCCTACATCACAACCCAGTGATCTAGCCCCTTCAGCTGCGTTTGGACCAAAGAGAAGATTGAGAAAACCATTCCTGATTTAAATAAAAGTGAATGCTAGCATCAGTGCAGATGACAGCACTGGGCAGGGTGGGAAGGCTATTGGTTCACAGGCAGCTTAGAGCCACAGGCCTATAACTCTAGCACTTGGAACTTAGGGTAACTGGGGCCACTTGTAAGGAATCTTCAAGAATGCCACAGAGCCAGCACACCAATCACAGTCAGTGCCCAGTCATTTCCAAGCAGCAAGAAATTATAGTTTCCATGCTAACTTAAATCTCTGACAAAATGTCATCATCAAAGTGACAGAATTAACAAAACATAAACTCAAGATATACTGCAACCTAATCTAATAAAAAAAAAATGCAGCTGGGCGCCAGTGGCTCACGCCTGTAATCCTAGCTACTCAGGAGGCTGAGATCTGAGGATCGAGGTTCAAAGCCAGCCCAGGCAAGAAAGTCCGTGAAACTCTTATCTCCAATAAACCACCAGAAAACCGGAAGTGGTGCTGTAGCTCAAGTGGTAGAGCGCTAGCCTTGAGCTGAAGAGCTGAGGGACAGCGCTCAAGCCCAGAGTTCCAGGCCCATGACCCACAAAAAAAAAAAAAAAAAAAAAAATGCACTGGAGATTTTTCTTTCCATTTCAGCTAAGCAGAAAAAAATAAACGCTTACCTCCTAACTGCTGCCCTAACAGGAAAGTGTCAGCACTGAGGCAAACACAAGACTCTATTAGGAGACTCTCTGCAGGAGAAGGGTTGATGGTCCAGCTAAACTTTAGCAAGATGAAAGCCACTTCAAAAGTCACTTCACAAGCCTATTGGTGGTCCACGCCTATAATTCTAGCTACTCAAGGGGCTGAGATTCAGAGGAAATGGTTCAAGGTCAGCTGGGGCAGAAAAGTCTGAGAGACTCCATCTCCAATTAACTAGCAAAAAACTGGGCTGGAGGCCTGGCTGCAGTGTGAGAGACCCACTTGAGCAAGCAAGCAGAGTGAACACAAGGCCCTGAGTTCAAATCTCAGTACCAAGCAAAAATAAAGTTATTCTCATTAGAAGCTGGGTGCAGTGAGACACACCTGTCATCCCAGCTATGAGAGAATAGAAAGAACACAGGCCAAAAAGGCTGCAGGGCCTAGCTCAAGTGGTGGAGTACCTTCCCAGCAAATAGGAGGCCCAGCGTTGAACCTCACTCCCACCAAAGAAAGAAACTTTGGAATTTGCTTGCTGTGGCATGGGGTGGGAATGAGAGGCTTGGTCCTCTCCTGGGTGCAGGCCCCCCCCCCCCCCCCCGTCCTCCCATCCCCACAGCCGAGCTGCCAGGACTTCCTGTGTGCAGAACCTGCTCCACAGAGGAACCTTAGCAAGCCCCTGGTCAGGAAAGGAAGATGCTTTCTGGGGTTGTGCTTATGATCTGTAAATCACTGTGGGCTTCGGAGACCACATCAGACCCTGGGCCTATGCTCTTCCTAGGCTCCCATGGCTTCTTTCTGATGCCAGAACTCTTTCTGAATAACAAAGCTGCTTTTGCTCTGTGGTCTGAAAATGTTCAGGGATTTCTCCACTGCATACTAGGTAAGATAACAGAAGTTCCTGCAGTTTGGTTTGGTTGCCACAGTGTCTTGACATGTAGCCCAAGCTGGCCACAAATGCCATACCTCCTGCATTACCTCCCAAGTGCTGAGATTACAGACATATACCACCAATCCCAGCCTCCGAATTTAACCTATTTAGCAGCCTGCCTTGCAGTAACTCTCTTCCCTCCCTTTCCAGCCTTCCACCAACCATCCGAATGCTGACATCTCCAAAGAGATGGCCAGTGGCTTACCTTTGCAGATGCTGTTCCTCCCATTCAGAATACCTGTCAAACTCCTATTTATGCTTGAACACCCATCTTGTGAAGCCCTCTTCTCTGTAATATATGCCCTCCTCAGTGTACCTCAGGACATCTGAAAGAATCTCTGTTACTGAGGACATCTGTGTGAAATGATACATTTGCATATCTGTGTCTGAGACTAAGTTAACAACTATTTTGACAATCATTTCTTTGCCATTTTGGAAAGCATTAAAATCTGAAATGATCACAGGGTCAATAGAGAACTTCTTATCATTAGACTGCTCTTTGCAACTTAAAATAGTCAGGGGTCTCAGGATATACAGAACATCCATTTTTAGTCTTTGGGACAAGAAGAGGAGAGGGGAGAAGACAGGAGCCCCACACACTGGCTGCTGCATCCCTAAACTCCCATCTGCCACCTGCTCTGGCCAGACTCCTGTTTCAACTGAAGATGTGTGCTAGCCGATATAATAAATGCATCTTTTCACAGCATTCCAGGCAGGAGAATGCAAGATAGCATTCTCTTCGTAATCTGATGGTGGTTGTTCTAGAACAGAAAGGCTCCCTCTAAAGTTCCAGCCGAGGCTCAGAGAGGTGAAGTGAATTACCCAAGGTCACACAGCTGCATGGTGGTTAATGCCAGGAACTAGACAGAGGACTTCTGATTTGAAGCCCAACGTGCTGTTAACACTACACTGCCTCTGATCAGCTTAAACAGCCTGTTGGGCAAATCCATGGGAGAAAACTTCATTTCTAGAAAAGAATGCAAGTTTACTAGTCCATCGTGTGGGTCTTCAAATGTCCATTTTTCCAAATTGTGGTCTCTGGAGTCTTAGCAGTATTCAAAAGAACTACTATCCATGGGGACTAAACATCTGGGAATCTAGCTGCTTATAAAACCTGTGGAATATATACACAATGAAATTCTATGCTTCCATCAGAATGGCACTGCCCCATTCATAAGGAAATGGAAAGACTTGGAAAAAAAATTACACTAAGCGACGTAAGCCAGACCCAAAGAAACATAGGCCACATGATTTCCCTCATTTGTAATAACTAGAATGTGCCTATAAATCTTCAAGTTAACCCAATAAATAATAAAGGACAAATAATTACACTTGGACGTGATTAATTAAACAGTAGTCTATACATTCACACAGTGAGAACAAAGGAGGTTATTCTTAGGAGAGGATCCCAAGGGCTCAATAGCTATGTGCAGATGATCATATAAAATGACGCTTATCAAAATAAGCTCCAAAAAAAATGGAAGAGGTTTCTTATTATACTGTTTGCAGATCTTTTTTTTTTTTTCATTCTTTTTTCTTTGGCTTATTCCCTTCTGTCACTGTTTTTGATTTTGTACCATTTGATTTGAGGAGGGGAAGGGAAGCCCAGAAATGATGGACAAAGGGTGAGCCTATTCAGCAAGGAAACTCACTAGACACTATGTCGGAAATGAGCTATACAGCTTTGGGGGAAGGGAAGATGGGAGGGGAAAATCTGGGAAAAAATGAGGGAGGGGGGTAACACTGTTCAAAAGGAAATGTACTCATAACCTGACTCATGTAACTGTAACCCCTCTGTACATCACCTTTACGATAACAGTTTAAAAAATAATGTTAAAGTGAGAGCTTTCTCTGTCTGCACATGTGGAGGCAGGCAAGGGTACAGATGCCAGGTGCATGTGGCTAACCTGAGGGCTGGATTCTTGCTTTCGACGTGGTAGGCATCCAGGAGGCTGAGGCCAGTTAAGTCTGCCCAGTCAGTTTTCTGCACTGGGACAACTCAGCAATGTGGACAGAGTATACACAATATAGGATCCACGGATGGGGGCACCAAAGTTCTTTTCAGAACTGAAAAACCAATGGGGGAGCTGGGAAACCAGGCCTAGGGCAGAGGCTGTGGGGGAAGGGCAGCAAGGGAGTCACAGAAGAGATGGGAAGACTCAAGGGGGGTTGGAGTGATCTGGAGTCACAACACCCAGCACCTCTCTCGCCGCTGCTTGATGAACATTTGTTGAAGGAGGAACTGCTATAGTGGGAGGAGATGACAGATGAAAGCGTGGAGGGCCGCCAGGCCTAATGCAAAGGATTGCTAGCATGTGAAAGCAATAGGAAAACACGTGTGTCTGATCCTTTGAATCCCACTGATGTGAGACTTCAATGAAACATAAGCTTTATGAATAAAATACAGTATGAAATTAACCCACACATCACCTACGATGTCTACAAGGTAGTGGGGCGGGGGGAGGCGGGACACAAAAGGGTGAAGATTTTGGCCAGCAATGCATTATGCTCAAAAACAAATGAAACACCAAGATGGAAGGAAGCTTTCCCTGCAATCAAAGCACGTTCTAGTCACTTCTCTCAATGCAGCCCAGAAGTTCTAACAACCACATGCGTATGCACAAGCCTACGCAAGGGTTCAGGTCAGGAAAAGAACATGTCCAACTGTATTCATCTCAAGACACACACACATACATACACACCACACACACACACACACACACACACACACACACTGCCCAGCCCTCCCCAGACAGAGAGACTCAAGGACTTACCAAATACAATATTGAGAAATGGACAATCGCTGGGCCCTGGTGGCTCACACTTGTAATCATAGCTACTGGGAAGGCTAAGATTGGAGGACTGAGGTTCAAAGCCAGCCTCAGGCAGGCAAAAAGTCAGAACTTGAAGCATGTCTCAACTGGTAGCACACAAGCCATGAATGAAAAAAAAAAGAAAAGGAAAAACAGGCAAGACCCTGAGTTCAAGCCCAAGTACTGGCATGTACACACATACATACACACGCATAGGCATGCATGCACACACATACATACACATGCATAGGCATGCATGCACACATATACATACACATGCATAGGCATGCATAAGCATACATACATACACATGCATAGGCATGCATACACATACATACACATGCATAGGCATGCACACACAAGTTGATTATCAAGCTAAAAATGTATAAGACTCAAAATACCAATATACAAGACTGCAAATACCCTCCCCTCCATGTAGCTCTAGATAGCCTTTACCCAGGCGAGAACAGGCAATCTAAGAGTAGACATCACAGATGTCACCCGCAGCTCCTTCCCCTCCTTGCTTTCTGAAGACCTCTTCATCTCACACCGTGACTTAAAAGAATACAACCACAAACACTTCAGATGCCCTGGATCGCTGCTCAGCAGGCAAACAAGAATAGCCTTTTAATCAGAGAGAAGCATAATGAAAAGAAAACAGCCCTCCATCCTGTCATCTGCGAAAGGGAAGGAGTGAGGTTTAGAGTTCCCACTTCTGCACCATTCTTCCATCTTGTCCTCTTGGGCCTTCCAGTGCTGTCAGTTACAGAACAGCTTGGAGAGCTCACCACACATTCCAGAAAAAAAAAAAAAGCCAGCGTTACCCACACTGCTTAGACCAGCTTCCCACTTGGAGGTTACGTCAACACTGCTCTCCTTTGGGCGATCTTCTACCCAGAACATCTTCCTCCACCCACTAAGAAGTGGCCACACACAAGCTGGACCAGTCTGGCAAGGCTACAGGGCCAGGCAGCTCTGCCTGGCTGCTCATGCACATCCCTCCGACCAGCTTTTGCTTGCTCCCCAATTGTCACTTTGTGGTGACTTCCTCTTTCCCCTTCCATGGAAAAAAAATAATAACTTCCTCTTGAAGTTTCTGACTATGTGATTTTACACACTTTTGGGGGGGTGCACAACACAGGATGAATTCTGACACTAAAGCAGAATAAAATCGTGAGAGATCAACAATCGTACTTCTATGAAACCAAGCAGCTGAGTCAGTTCCACCAGTGTTCTGAGAGACTGAGCCCAAGCAGGATGCTGGGCTCCAAGCATCTTCCTCACTCTGTGATGTCCTGGGCCATGGATGCTAGTTTCGATCTTCAGCCTCTGGTTGGCTGGGTGTGGCTCTGAGAGGGGCGGGGCCTCTCGGTGGGCAGCTAGTCCAGCACAAAGGTGGATGGAGGGGCTGGACCACATCTGCATGGAAGACCATGGGGTCCAGGGGCTGGCGAAGCAAGGTCCCTTACCTCTCAGCAAGAAAGCAGGGATGTGGCACAGCAGTTCTCAAAGGAAAACAGCTTCCAATCCAAGGACACTAGAACCTTCCTCAGTTCTTCAGGCCAGAGAAGGGCCATGGAAAGAGAGGAAAGCATGAAGCCATTTCACCCCTTCATCTGATCAGTGCTAGTTGGGGTATCGTCAGCTCTCCTGCTTCAACCATTTATCTCATGAGTGTATTTTCTTGTGAGGTCTTCATGTTTTTAAATATCTCCCTATCATTCAGATTTCCTTCGGAAACATCTGTCCCCAATCTGGAGGGATTTTTTTGCTTTTTTTTTTGCTTTTTTTACAGAAGGTTTGGCTCTTGTGTTCTGGGGGTTCTCCCTCCCCTTTGTTCCGTCTCTTCTGACTCCAGAAGAGAAACTACTGGAAAACAGATCTAATTTTCTAGACAGAAGGTGTGTGTGTGCATGGAGAGACAGATGACAGTCAACTTTGCATCAACTACTTAAAAGATTTAGCAAGTCCAAGAGAATATTGTAAGTCGTGGAAGTCAATGGGAGTTAAAGGAAGGAGCTGAGACAGTAAGAGCTCTTTTGGCCACTGGATTTGTCAGCATAGAATGAGACGGGCAGAGAAAGTTTCTCTGAATTGCACAACTGCTTCATCTGTATTTATTTCTCTTTCTCCTTATCATATCTTGACACCGAATTCTAAAAAAACCATGTCTTACCCTATTTTTCACTGCATTCTCAGAGACATTCTGCTTTGTAGAACTTTCTAGAGCAATATTTTACCCTCTTATTGTCCATTGTAGGGGAAATTGGTGGACCCAAGGGGTCCACCAATTAAAATTAAATTTAAAATTTAAATTTAAAATTTAAATTAAAATTGCTGCCAATTTTAATTAAAACTTCTTTTTTTTCCTTCTTTTTTTTTTTGGGGGGGGGGAGAGGGAGTATGAATGGTAGTGCTATCTGTCAATACCAGCACTCAGGAGACTGAGGCAGGAGGATTGTGAGCTCAAAACCAGGTTGGGCTGAATAGAAAGACCCTGTCCTTCTCCTAAAGAAAAAAAAAAAGTAAAACCCCGATTAAAACTTGTAAGGCCCTAAATGCCTTGCTGTGTTCTACATATTTGAGTCACTAGATTCCTGTAGTCTTTTTATTTTTTATTTGTACATGACAGCATTAAAGCTTGAACCCCGGGCCTCATGTTCTCACTCTTGGCTTGAGTCACATTTCCAGTCCACTATTTTGCTGGCTAATAGAATATGGAATCCTGTGAAGATTTCTGTCCAGTCTGGCTTTCAGTTGCAAACCTCAGATCTCAGCTCCTTGAGTATCTATGATTATAGGGATGAGCTACCAGTACCTGGTACAGTCTTTTAACTATGCATTAAAATGAAAATTTCTCCCTGGAGATATATATGAATATTACCTAGAGGATATGTTTTTTTACTCCTGACCACTGGGACATATTCCCAGGCTGAAAGTCATGTCCATTAGGAAACCCTCCTTCCACCAAGAGTTCTAGGATTCTTCCTAGATCTAATCAACCTCTCTGGATTTAGAGATGAAGAAACTGAAGTCTTGAGCCCCCCCCCCCCCCCCCCCCCCCCCCCCCCCCCCCCCCCCCCCCCCCGTGACCTCATGATACTAACCACTGAACTACTACTGGTCAGGTTACAGATCCAGGGCAACTTCCTTCCCAGCACCCACCCAGCTCTGACTGACAGTTCAGCTTATCCAATGGGAAGGCAGCTCTTCCAACCGCCTGTGGATCAAAGAAGCACCTTCTGAGCTAGAATGGCAAGGCCATGATTTTTTAAGGCTCTCAAACAACATTTAACTTTCTATCAACTAACACAAAATCAGCATTTGCTTTCAAATGCTCAAGTTACCGCAGATACGTGGCTCTGGCTTGTGTCCATGCTCAGGTCAAAGGCAGCTCAAGGCCACACAGAGAAAGCAGAAGCAGGCTTGTGAGAACTTGACAAAGATGTCATCTGCTTGCATGGCTTACAGCCTTTTACCCGATTTCCAGGGAACTAGGGAAACTAGGACCTTCCAACATAAGGAACTAGGAAGTGTTTATGCTGATCAACATGATGGCTATGCCACCATGAGAAAGTTCTAGGCTCAGTCACAGTGTAGGTCTGGTATCATAGTTGCTGTAAACTTAAGGGTCTATCTTAGGGGTCATCAGTCCAGTCCTGGAATATCCAGCCTCCCAGAAAGTCAGCATATTCCCTGAACACTGCCGAGGAACAAATAATGTACAGAAAATTAAAACAGAGGAAGGCAGCCATCACAAAGAATGTGTTATTTGAAGACTGTAGGAAGAAGAAAGAAAGTTTGTGTGTATGGATAATTAACAGGGCAAATGTCTGAGACTTGTTAGGTATTGATGGCCTTTGTCAATCTCAGGGTGATAAGATAAGCCACAGAAATACTAGGTAGGTAATTTCACATTTCTGGGTAAAATTGGAGAACTAGTCATCAGTGAATTTGTACACACCCACTAGTAATGGTGAGATTGTGTGTGTGTGTGTGTGTGTGTGTGTGTGTGTGTGTGTGTGTGTGTGTGTGTGTGTGTATTAAATGAAGAGGCAGTCAGAAAATAGAAAAGAAAAGGGTAAAAAAAATTGACACTGGAATTTGAATGTCAAGACCTGGGACAGATAATTACCCTGTAAGACAACAATTATTAATTGTATTGTACAGATCAAAATACTTAAGTGTCAGAGAAATTAAGAATCTGTTTGGGCTTTCCCAAATGGCATGTGGTAACAGGGCTTTCTACCCAGATCTCTTTCTACCACAAAACCCTTATTCTTCCTAATATTTCTGACACTCAAAAGGCCTTGAATGAAGATTTGTTGAATGATCAAACACAGGAATTTCTCAAAATATTTGCCTTTTTCTTTTCTTTGAGATCATGAAAGTTGAACTCACTGACCTGGTTTAAAAAAAAAAAAAGAAATCAATGGTGCTCCAGACATGCTGTATGGTTAAATAAAATTGTATGTTTTAATCATCTGTCAGGGATGGGGATATAACTCAGATGTAGAGCATAGGCTTTGTATGAGCAAGGCCTTGGGTTCAATCTCCAGTGATGCAAAAATAAAACGAAATAAAAATAAACAAGTAAACCATCTATCAATGAATGAAGAGCCAATCAAAGCTATAATGTAAAGAATTGTGGTTGATATCTTCTACCAAACAAAAGTAAGTGGATTGGTACATTGGGACCTAATTGTATGATCTAGTCCTTGTATGGCAGCTCTTAGCTAATACCTACTGAGTCACCATTTCAACAATCACATAATCCCCCGGCATCACCTCCTCAAAGACTTAATTGTACTGTCCAAAGCTGGATATCATTAAGTAGCTCATACCTATAACTGTAGCTACCCAGTAGGCTGAGATCTTTGAACTATATCATAGTTCAAACCTGGCACCATCTCACAGACTTTCAGGAAAGTCCATGAGACTCTTATTTCTAATTAATCACCAAAAAACTGGAAGTGGAATTGTGGCAGAGCACCAGCCTTGAACAACAAGGCTAAGGACAGCATCAAGACCCTGAGTTCAAGCCCCAGTCCTGGCACAAAAAGGAAGGAAGGAAGGAAGGAAGGAAGGAAGGAAGGAAGGAAGGAAGGAAGGAAGGAAGGAAGGAAGGAAGGAAGGAATCTTGGTCTAATTTTACACAAATTGCTACACTGACCTAAAGAAAGAAACTCCCAAACAACTAGGCTGGAGTTCAGAAAAATGATAAGAAAGAAGTTGGTATTCTAGTCATATACAGCCAAATTGCTAAACAGATCTTAAGTATTCATAATTCCAGAGGATTCTACAAACATAATTCCAGATTCCCAAGATGAGAGGTAGACAATTATCCCAGAGCGCAGACAGACATGTTTATGGAGCTCTATGTCATAGGTGATTTTATTGTATGTGCTGCCACATTGGCTTCAAACAGCATAGAAGAGCTCGGCTGAAGATAGCGATTGAGCTGGTCTTTCCTGGCAGATTCTTACTTCATATAGATCCAATAAGCAGAGATTTGGAATCTTAGCAAGGGATAGTCTACATGACAAACATATTAAGTCAATAATTCCTTCCTAGGGCCTATACAGGGTACCCAGGAGAAGTGGAAGAGAAGAGATAGAAGATGCTGAATTCACACATACACACACCCCCTTCAAGAAGCTAGCCAAGAAATCATCACAATACCAGAGATAAAACTTCAGAAGGGTTGTTGGAATGACTCCTACAGGAACTTGGTGCTCCTAATTGAGTCTTTAACTTCATTTAACAAATACATTTCAATGTAACAAACAGCCCAGGGATGCTAGCAGAATCAAAGATGGGTAGTGTGACAATAACAGTGAGCTGCTGGCTATCTTTGGGAAATTGTAGACAACCAATATAAAACCTGAGTCAGACCAGGAAGTACTGCATACCTTCAATACCACAGCTAAGTGCCTGGTCATCCTGAATATGAGAGTTACAAATTCTGTATCAAGGTTCAGCATCAAACTCTATATTTTAATCATCTTCTTTTAATCATTTATATTTTCAAAACTGAAAAATTATTTTTCTAACACTTGTAGAAAATTAACTAGAAACACATGTGAGAAATATGGCAACCATAAACTTGTTCT
Organism: Dipodomys merriami; assembly: GCF_024711535.1. Lineage (NCBI taxonomy): Eukaryota > Metazoa > Chordata > Mammalia > Rodentia > Heteromyidae > Dipodomys > Dipodomys merriami. Next base: position 12,455,797 of record NW_027206401.1, read on the forward strand.
ACAGAATATAGCATGATGTGAACACAATGTGAGTTAATTGCATATGAATTCCCATTTTCCAAGAATGCCCCAGATTGCCTTGGTAGTTTCACAGTACATTGTATAAGGAAAGTAACGTAGCCAATTTTTTACCCCGCTGAGCTCATCAGTTACATTCTAGTGACAAATACAAAGGCAAAATACATCCCCTTGTTCATAATCTGCAATTCAAAAATGGCTACATTCACAGTCCATGTGCAAGCTACTGTTCTCTTTGTGGCATCTCTAAAATATAAGTGCTAATTATCCAGGTATATATCAGAACTGAATGCATACGACCATTGGTTATTATTCACAGTAAACCAGTCCTGTAAAACAAGTCTCCCAAGATTCTTTGGAAAGGTTCTTGTCTTCAAAGATCGAGTATTAGGATTTTATTTAGGCTTCAATATATATCTAGATGCCGTATCTCACAGTTGAAAGACTAAAGTACAAAACTAATTTCCAGCTCCTTACAAAGGTATGTATCTGTTAAACAGAGCACAATACATAATGGTATTGTGTTAAATCGCTACCATCCTTTCCAACCTCAAAATTAACAGCAGCAAAATAATGTGCCTAGTAAGGGTCTAATATCCAGAATATACAATTCAATAACTAAAACAAACAACCCATTTCAAAAGTGGGTAAAAGATAGGACCTTTTTTCCAACAAAAAAATACACAAACGGCCAAGAAACACATGAAAAGATGCTCAATCTCATTAATCATTAGAGTAATTTAAAACACAGCCACAAGAATAGACACACACTCATTAGGATGGCAACACAATTTCATAAAACAGCAGATAAGAAGTGCTCGCGGATACTGAGGAATTCCAATTTCTTATACATTGTTGGTGGGGCTTGAACACAGTACAGTCACTGTGGACACAGCCTGGCAGCTCTGTGGCAAATTCAACACAGATCCAGTGCCTCCATTCAATGCTTTATAGCTAAAAGAACAAAAAATGAACCAGGCACAGGTGTCTCACAGGAGTATTCCTAGATACTCGAGGCCGAGATCTGAGGATCACAGTGTAAAACCAGCCTGGGCAAGAAAAGTCCTTGAGACTCTTAGCTCTAATTAACCAGCAAAAAAGCTGGAAGTAGAGTTCAAGGGACAGAGCACCAACCTTGAGCCAAAAAGCTAAGGGACAATGCCCAAGCCCTGAGTTTAAGCCCCAGTACTACCAAAGGAGCGCACGCACGAGTGCACACACACACACACACACACACACACACACACACACACACACACACACACACACACACACACACACACACACACACATAAAACAAGACCAAAAAAAACTCTGTCAATTAAAACCTGTCTACAAATGTTCAGAGCAGCCAAAAGGTAGGCACGTGAATGTCCATTCACGGACAAATGGAAAAGAAACTGCAGCATACTTTCTAAGGAAAACTACTACTATGAACTATTATCCAGCTATAAAAAGTAAATTAGGTAGATGCCATATTACTGGTTAATTTAAAACACTATGCCAAGTAAAAGAGGCCAACAGCAAAAGACTACCTTTGCATGATTTCATGTCTAAGACAAGTCAGAATAGTGAAAGCTAGAGAGACCAAAAGTAGATTTGTGTTTGCTTAGGGCTGGGGGTGATGGTGCATTAGCGGAGTGAAAGTTTCCGGGTACCCAGTTTTTCCTTGTGATGAAACATTTTATGTGGTGTTCTGGGGATGCAAATGACTAGGGGAATGGCTACACATATGTAGGACCTAAAAAACCACTGACATCTATTTAAAATCCCTGAACAGACAAATGATACAATATGTGAATCTTATTCAGTACCAAATACTGAAATAAACTTCATTTGAAATATCCTTGCAGGATAGATACCGCATGCTTCTGACTTTTACAAATAATACTTCTTCATGAAAGGTTATTATTCTGTCTCTGATATACAAATAAAAGGTCTAGGCAGATTTCTGTCTAGAGGTGAGTTTTTGTAATACAAATAAATGAGGTATGACAAAATATGTTTGTGCTTGCTTCTCTCCACACCATCAATACAATACCAAAAAAGCAATACAATACAATACAATACAAACAAGCAATAACTTTTAATAATTTGAGTGGCTGCAATCCATCAAATAAGGTGTTTTTCCACTGTTCACCTCTGAAACCCATCAGTAGGGCTGCAAGGCAAACTACCGTTTCTGCTCTGTTTCCCCCTGGAGAAGCAAAAGATACTATTTCCCTTCAGACTGAAAAGGCCTGACCACTTTATTTCTAGTGTTTCCAAAACAAAACCCACTAGTGTCTTAAACCCGGATCAATGCCAAGGAATTTGAAGAAAGACAGTATACAAATAATTCATATTTATGTGGGTTTTTCAACAATTCCTACTAAGACCAGTCTACGTTAACAACAGTTTACAAGGCAGAGTGCTTTTCTCCATTCATGCTACATGTTTACAGGATAGACGCCATAGTCAAATGTATTTTCTGTCTTTTTGCTCACAGTATTTCTGTGTCCCCAACCAACCCTCTGAGATGAATTTGCAGCTATGAACAAGCATGTCATTTTTCCTATGCCAACAACATCTATTGATAACATCATATTCTATGCATTCATTTCCTAGATTACTGTGTGGAGCCTAAAGTACTAGAGTTGAACTGTGTGTGATGTGGGAGGGTGTGTAGAAGAAAAATAAAATTGGGCTTTTAAGGTTCTGAGAAACTTTTGGAACAGATCTGAATTCCTATTTTTTCCATAAATTTATGTAAACTTGGAGAATTATAAATTCAATCCAACAACATTGTTTCATCTTCTGACTCTAAATTTCTAGGATCATAATACATAGAAAGATGGGCAATTCTGAGAACGGAGGCACTCTATCTCCGTGTAAAATGACATAAATTAAAAATGGAATGAAAAGCCCATCAACTGAAGATCAACTCAACAAACTAAGCCCTCATAAAGGCTGAATCGCATGCCAGTGCTAAATCACTGAAGCCTGCACCTTCCATAAGACAGTACTGAGCCATCTGGCTCATTCTGTTTATGTCAATTTAAAGAGTGTCAGTCCAAGTTTGTTTTTCATATTTTCAGGACCCAGAAGTAATAAGACTACTGACAGATAGGCTGTGTCATGCCTAATTTCTCTTTATGTATTTATTGTTTATCTTTTAAGTAGTTATACAAAGGAGGTGCCATATATCAAAAGTTTATAAATACAATGCATCTTGATCACTGTCACCTCTTCAACATGCTCACCTCCTTTTGCCCCACCCCTTCTCTTATTTTTCTTAATTTTGTGGTATATATAATAAATTCTTGATGGCATTTCCCTCCCCTTCCCCCCTCTTCACCTAATTTCTGAGGGGTAGGTCAGGAGGGTTTTTGTTTTTGCCTGTGTGTTTTTGGGCCCACACTGGGGCTTGAACTCAGAGTCTTGCACGCTAGCTTAGTTTTTTCACTAAATTCTGAGCTCTACCACTTAAACCACATCTCCACTTTCAGCTTTTTGCTGGTTAACTGGAAATAAGTCTCCCAATTTTGTCTGCCTAGGCTGGCTTTGAACTTTGATCCTCAGCTCTCAGTCTCCTGAATAGCTAGGATTACAGGCGTGAGCCGTAGCAGCCTGCTTGGGGGGAGGGGGGGAAAGCGGGGAGTTACTACTTCCTTTTTGTTCATTTTTCTCTAGCAAATCAGTTTAAATACCACTGTTTAAAAAAAAAAAGATTTCACTGCATTGGAAAGCCTTAGGTCTCCAACAGTCATACACTGCATTTGCTGCGTTTATTCTTTACCCTAGGGAATGGTTTCTGTTCTTGTCCCTTGGCCTGTTTGTGGGGAGGGGGCAGCTAGATCAGGACAACAATTATCTCTGTCCGGTTCCCACCCCCTGGTCTCCCCTCCCTTCCTCTTTTCAGATCTGTCACTGCAGGAAATGTACTTTAGTAGAATATACTCTGCTCTTCCCCAAACTGCCTGGAAGAAGGAAGTGATTACCCAGACTGCCCTAAGGAAGAAAGGCATCATTACTGTCTCTGGTCTCTTCCTTCCCCATATATGGCTTTCTGGCTGCCCACCTGGCTCACTTCTTGACTCCCCCAAACCGTGGGAAGGCTAATGCCAGCTAAAGGGTGCAGCCGCTAGCTGGTCCCTTCCCCAAACAGAGGGGCAAGTGATGAACCAGATGTATTTGTAAAAGTCAAAATTAACAGTAAAACCGGGACACGGCCTTTAAACTCCTTTAACTCAGCCCTCAAGTGCAGCAGTGGTGCATGCCTGTAATCCTAGCTACTCAGGAGGATGAGATCTGAGGATCAAGGTTTGAAGCCAGCCCAGGCAGGAAAGTCCATGAGACTCTTAACTCCAAATAGTCACCTGAAAGCCAGAAGTGGAGCTGTGGATCAAGTGTATAGAACTAACCTTGAGGAAAAAAAGCTATGAGACAGTACCCAGGTCTTAAGTTCAAGCCCCAATACTGGCACCAAAAACAAACAAAAAAAGCCAGTCATCTGTCTCACTTCTTCCTCTCAAATACCCGGGAAGACACTTGAAAGCAATACGTTGCTCTCGAACAAAGACTCCCCAACTTTAGCTTCACCAGGATCTGTTGGAAGACTTGCTAAGGTAACCAGGCCCAGCCCTAGGCCCAGATTCACTCTGCAGGTCCTAGAAGGTATCTTAGAATCTATGTTTGTAACAAATTGCTAGGTAATGTTAATGCTGCAGGTCTGGAGACTCACACTGAGAACTCAGAACCCAGACACAAAGCAATTGCTAGAGAAATAGCCCAGCTCGGGAGTTGCAATTCCACTGAGCCTCGCTACCAGCTGCCATCATGCTGGAACAGACAGCAAGAAAGCGAGCGTGCAGGAGAATGCAGGTCTCTAATCCAGGGAGGCAGCTGAGCAGAGTAAACCAGTGGCTTGGATCAATTCTCTTCTTTGCTGCCCCCTCAAGATGCTAAGAGTAAAAGTATCAAGAAAGTAGAAGTGACATTATAGAACAAACACTCCGATCTTTTAGCCAATGGGCAGTTTAGGCTCCCATTTGCATCTTGGCCATATTTCCATTTTCTCTCTTAACACACAGTGCTCTGCAGTACTGGAAATGGATAGATTTGGGCATAAGCCCTGCCTTAGTTGCTGTGTGGGTGTCCCCTGTGCTAGTCAGCTTTCCAGGGCCACCACAAATACCTGGGATGAATCTAGTTATAAAGAGAAATGGTTCCTTTGGACTCCTGGTTTTAGAGATTCATGTCTGATTGGCCTTCAATTGTTTTGGGCTTGTGGTAACACAGTAGATCTGTGGCAGGAGCACACACATGGTGGCAAAGCCCCTTTCACCTCATAGCTGGCTATAGAAAGAAAGAGACCAGCATCCCATAATCCCCTTCCAGAAGGGGCCCAGGCCCAATGACCTAAAATCTCCCCATAGGCCCCAACCCCTTAAGGTTTCTACCACCTTCCAATAGCATCAAGCTGAGGGTCAACCCTTCACACCTGAGCCTTGGAGGGTCATTCCAGATCCAAACTACATACAGCCTCTTCAGACTTCTTTACACTCCTTTCCCAGTATCAAAAATGGAGAAAATAAGATCTACAAATATGGCAAATGTGAGAATTAACTTCCATTCTGTGTGTGACACAATAGGTAACCACTCTTACCATCAATACCCCTTGATATGATAGGTTCACCCATTAATTCAGCCAATAATGATCAAGAAGCTACTACGTATTAAATGTATAATACTGCCAAGATATATGAAAGTTATGATTATTAAAGAAAAGTATTTGGCATAAATATTATTTTATGTGGAAAATTTTGACTTTATACACACACATACTTATCAGAAGAACTTGCCTTCAAATTTGGCTAAGGCAACTGAGAGGATGTGTTTATTTAACCACAAATTGTGTTTGGATAGACACTAAAATAACAGAATGGAAGAAAATTGGAATATAGTTCTGCAGATACCTTGGCCTGGTCTTATGCTAAAGACCACAAACTCACTTTACCCAAAAACTATTATTTTCTTTATGTAACAGAACAACAAACACTTTTGGCCCAGGCAACCTTATTTTCAGTGCACAAAGATGTTACTTTAAACCCCTCCAGTCAGTCACAAACCTAGCTAGCAGTAATAGACAGCAACAATGTTCTCTTTTTCAGGTAAAGTTCCCTCCACCCCCACCCCCGCTTTTTTTTTTTTTAACTTAGGGCCTCACACTTGCAAGCTCTACCACTTAGATCATGTCCCCTGTCATTTGTGCTTTAATTATCTTTCAGACAGGCTCTTGTATTTCCCCCCATGTGAGTCTACACCAAGATTCACTTCCTGTATAGCTAGGATTATAGGAGCACACTACCGTGCCTTGCTTCTTTGTTGCAACTGGGTCTTGCCAAGGATGGCTAGAATCACTTATCTTCCCATTTCCACCTCCCAAGTAGCTGGGATGACTGGTATAAAACACAGTGCCAGACTTCAAAGGTTCTTGATTTAATCCTTTAGTGCCTTTGCTTCCTCCAAGAAGGGTACTGGGATTCATAAAACTTTAGGGGCGGAGGGGCTATTTTAAAGCAACTGCTCATTTTATCATGAAAAACCAAGGCTGTGCAGTTGGCATCTCGCCCAGAGCCAAGAGCTCTCAAGAACAGAGGACACAGATGTCTCAAAGCCCCATCCAGCGCTCTCTTCCCTGTACTACTTCCTACCCTCCATGGATTGTTTAAAAGAAACTCATTACAAAAAGAAAAAAAAAATCGATGATCAGGTTCAAGGAGACAGACTTCACCATTTCATGGTTTACCTCTCAGGGTTAGTTAACAAAGATTGCTATTTATGGAAGGCCATAAGTTGCCTTTGGGCCAAAGCAGGTATCAGGTAGCTGCGGAAGCAACACGAGACTTCACTGAACTGGGGGAGAAAGTATTACCTCTTTCCCACCCTTTATAAAAATCAAAGGCTAAAAACACTGCCCTTTGGATATCAACTGTGGAAAACATTTCTCTCTCAAACATCCTGAAAAAATAAAAAATAGTGCTCCCAAGTTTTTACCGAGAGGATAATGCAACTTTAAAATCTGAGCTTTTCTATATGGGGAAACATTCTTTATCTCTCTGTATTTCCAAATCTTCTACATTGGAAACTTCACCCGTGTGGTTTGCCCTTCTTTCCAAATGGTCTGCTGTCTAGATCTGCGGTCTCGGCAGCAAGCCTCCAGCAGACTGGGGTCCCTTTGTCCATTCTGTCCCCAGCACCCCTGCGGTCATCATTTTGGCTCCCATTCAGCAGGTGACAGGTGTTCAAGCGTCCCGCAGGTTCATCTCCTCGGATATTCTCAATCAGCTGGGGTTCCCCCAGCCTCTCCCCGAAACCCTGCCCGACCTCTCCTGGCCCCGCAGACCGTGCAAGGATTGCATCTTCCGGTGTGCGCGCGCGCGCTTCGGCATCCCCGGGACCTGGGCGTGCGCTTGGCACCCAGACTCCCAAGCCTAGGTGATCTCGAGCCCACCAACCAACCACAATTTAAAACAAACAAAAGTTGATTAAGGACGCGCACGGCACTGAAGATCGACACTCGGGCCGGGCTGTTACACACCTCCGGACGGCCCCAGGTCCCTCGGGCGCTGCCCCGCGTCACGGTCGCTAAGGGGTGCTCCAGGGCTGCCCGGGGGACCAGCCCGTCATGGGGGGAGCTGGCAGGCCGGACGGGGATCGGGGATCAGCGGGACTGGAGAGGGGCTAAACCCGCCCGTACACACGAGAGCGCGGGACAGGGTGATTTGATGGAGGGGACGTGTGGCCAGTCGGGAGGACGCACGCGCACACGCACACACACACACACGAACATACACACTCACACTCACACACGCGTCCACCCAGCCCCAGGTGCAGCGCCAGTGTGGAGGAGGCGAGGAGGGCGGGTACGCGGTGTCGAGTCTGGGGATAACTGCTGGGGTCCCCTCAACCCAGACATCCCCACGCGCGCACTGCTGGGGAGGGGGGGGAGGTGGAGAGGTCACAGGCGCCCCAGGCGGCTGCCTCGACGGCTGCTCGCGGGCATCCGACCCGGGATCGGGGTGACCGCACCAGGAATCCCCGCGTCTTTCCTGGGGCCACCACTTGGCCACGGGCGCCGGCCTGGCGCCTGCCGCCCCTCCTTACCCAAATACTGCCGCAGGTCGAGCAGGAAGCGCGGGGCTCCTCCGCCGAGCTGGTAGAGGAGCGAGCCCAGGCAGAAGAGCAGCAGCGTGGCCATGCAGAAGGCGTAGTCCCGGAGGGAGAAGCGCAGGAAAGGCAGCGGCGGGACCCGGCGCTTCCAGCCGCCCAGGCCCGGAGGGGCGCCCCCCGCGGGGGCCGCATGGGCTCGGGGGGCCGCGCCGCCGCCGCCGTCAACGCCGCCGCTGGGGGGCTGCAGCTGGCCGGGGGGCTGCTGCTTCTTCTTCATCGCCTGCTCCGCCCGCCGGCCCGGGCCAGGAAGAGGGCGTCCATCCGCCGCCACCGCCGCCGGGACAGCGCGGCCGGCCGGCTGCACATGGGCCGGGGGGGACGAGGGGGGACGCCAAGGGGGGGGACGGGGAGGGGCGCAAGTTGTCGGGCTCAGGAGACTTTCCCGGGCATGGTCCCCCCGCCGCCTGCCGCCTGCCGCCGCCGCCGCCCGGGCGGCCGAGCCGCTCCGCCCCGACTCGCGGGGGCGCTGCCGGCGTCCGTCCCCGCCCGGCCCCTTAGCGCCCCCGCGCCCCGCGCGCCGCCGCCGCCGCCGCCGCCGCACCCCGGGTTCGATCGCGGCCTCCGGGGTTCGCCTCCGGCGCCAGCGTGGACCCCCACCCCGGGCTCGATGCGCGTTGCTCTCCTGGTGTGCGCGTGTGCGCGTGTGTGTGTGTGTGTGTGTGTGTATGTGTGTGTGAGTGTTGTCCCAGTCCAGGCTGCTCCAGCCAGCGGCGGCAGGGAGGATCGGGAGGCGGACACCGGCCCCTCGCTCCACCTCCTACCCGGGCTTTCCTCCCTCCCCCCCCCCCGCCGGGCGCCCCGCAGCCTCCCCGCCCCGCCCCGCCCGCCCGCCCCTGGTCCCCGCCGTCCCTGGCTCCCTCCCCGGTGTCACGTTACTGCCTCTGCTGGGGCGGGGGGGGGGGCGGCGGGATCGGCCACAGGGAAGAAAGTTTCTGGGTGTGTGTGTGTGTGTGTGTCGTTCTTTCCCCCTTTCTCCACAGTCTGGACTCAGTTCCTGCGCCACCAGCGACCTCTTGGGGCCCCGCTGGGTTTCCTCTCTCGTAAACATCACCCGCGCGCGCTGGCGGGGACCGTACTTGGATTTTCGGTTTAAAAACTCGGGTTCTCTTTGCAGATCTCGTGCGCGAGCTTGCTGCTAAAGTCCCATCAGGGTACTGGATGCTGACCGACCTAGGATGGGCAAAGGGTGGCCGGGGTGAGGGATGATTCAACAGGCGCAGCCCCGCTGGGAGACGAGAGGACGAGGATGCTTCCTTCCCCTGGCTGCCCGCCCTCCCACCGCAGCCCTGCGCCCAGGGGGGCCTGGGGCGGGGCATTGCTCCAGCAGACACAGAGGGCAGAGTCCGGCCCCGCAGGCATGCCCATCTTGCTGTGGTGCCTCTCTTCCCTCCCTGGGGAAGCTTCTGGAACCCACTGCCCTGGAGAGCATCCAGCAGGCAGGTGATTCACAAAGAGCAGCCAGCGCTCAGCAACCATACTTGAAGAATAAGCCAGCACTGGAGAGAGCCTGCACCACCCCAGGCTTCCGTCACTTGTCCAAGAATGACCAGGCTAGTACTTGGAAGGGGTTGGGATTAGCAAGGAACTCGGTCTGCCCCTGGAACCTCAGCCACGGCTCTTCGACCCACTCCTGATTGGAGGACCCCGGCTGATCCATTTCGCCCAGGCCATGCTGACTCCCAATTTATTCTGTATTTCCCAGTAAAAGAGCCCCCACATTCCAAAAATAAAAGTCTCTGGTTCCAGGCCCATGCTCCTGAAACCCTAAAGAATTTTCTATGGGATATTAGGGAATAGGATCCTGAGCCCAAGAAGTTACGACCAAAGAATAAGCCAGGCACCCAGTCGTTCACGCTTGTAATCCTAGCTTCTCGAAAGGCTGAGATCTGAGAATCAGGGTTCTAAGCCAGCCCAGATAAGAACTTCCCTGACACTCATTTCTAAAACTAGCAGAAGGCCGGAAATGAAGCTGTCCTAGTCCTGAGCGGAAAAAGCTAAGGGAGCAGCACCCAAGCCACTGAGTTCAAGCCCCAGGACTGGTACACAAAAAGAAAAGAAAGAAAGAATAAAGAACAATGTAGCTTAACCACCAGGTGGCAAGAACACAGTTGTAGAGATGGTCATAAATGGCACAGGCAGCTCCTCACACGTCTACATGCACGCGAGCACACACCAGGACACGTTCACAACCTTCCCCATTTTGCCCCATCTTGGCCCTTTTCTAAGGGAGAGGAAAGATGCTGTGGGATCCCTGGTGAAAAAGAAGATCCCCTTGGTTCATCACAGGAACCCCTGAACAGAGTGCTAATGGTTTGTTTCACATTTGTTCCATGAGTTGGAGGTTTATCTGGATTAATGTGCACATTTTAGAAATGTCACTGCCCCTTAGAGAATTAAGCCCATCAGTCATTACCCATTAATGTGAATTACTTTCATCGGTCCAGTGAGTGGCTCCGAATCCATTCCCCAATTAATAATGTGAGCTTATAAAGTAGGATTCGGAGACAGGAGGAGCCAAGCAATCTTTGCAACCTTTTGGAGATCACCTTTCACAGATGGGGGCCTGGTCCTGTGCTCTGAGAGCACTTACTGGATGTAATGGCTACGTGTGCTTTGGAAAGCTACCCAAGTCTTCCTCCTTGGGAAAAACCAGAGGAACAGAGAGACAGAGCAGGAAGAAAAGGAATAAGCAATCAGCTGAGGAAAGAAGTAAATATGAGAATAAAAACAAAAAAAAATAAGTGGAAAGTCATGAAGAAAGGACAAAGGGACAAGGACCAGCTTAGAAGAAGCAATAATTTTGAAAGGAAAAACAGGTCAGATTTTAAGTTGTGTTACTGAACTAACCACCTTAAAAAACAGCAACAGAAGAAAAACCTCCCAAAAAGAAAAGAAAGAGATCGAGATACAAAGAAGTTTCACAATGAAGGGAAAAAAATTCTTTGTGTTTTTATCCAATTAAAACTTCGGTGTTTAGTTAAAATACGTTCTTAGACATCCCATAGATATTCCTTAAATTTTTGTTTTAATTGAAAAATACATATACTAATGAGTAGTACCTTTATTGAACCAGATAATAATCCTACTAATTATACAAATTTGTGAACAATTTTTATCACTAATCCTGTAACTAAATATACTTTATTCAATACCTTAATTCTTTCCCTTTCTGGGACTTTTTATCTTTCTCTCCTCAGCTACCTCAACCTTTCTCTCTCTCTCTCTTTCTCTCTCTCTCTCTCTCTCTCTAATATATATATATGTATATATGTGTGTATTTATATATATATATATATTTTTTTGGTTGATTGTGGGTCTGAACTGTGGGCCTAGGCACTGTCCCTCAGCTCTTCAGGCCAGGCTAGTGTTCTACCACTTGAGTCACAGCGCCACTTCCGGCTTTTTTTTTCTGCTTATGTGGTGCTGAGGAATTGAACCCAGGGCCTCATGCATGCAAGGCAAGCACTCTACCACTGAGCCACCTTCCCAGCCCCAACCTTCTATTTATTTTTGCAGGTAACCAGGATTTCAACTCAGGGTCTGGAGTTTGCCCAAGGTGCTTGCACAACTGGCTCAACCTCTTGACCCATGCCATCAATCTTACTTTTTGCTGATGATTTTATAGGCAAAGTCTCAAGAACTTTTCTGCCCAGGGTGGTCTTAAACAGTGATTCTCTAGATCTTAACCTCCTGAGTAGCTAGGATCACAGGCATGATCTGTGTCTCTTGAGGAGACAAGGTATAAACATATAAGCAATCTAGCAAACAAATAAAGAATACATTAAGATCTCAAATGTTTTATAATGAACAATAGTTAATTGTGTTCACATTCCTATGGTTCTAGTGTGTTCTACTAAGTGTACCTGCATTAAGTCATTTGATCCTCACGACAATTGTATCATGTCAGCATGGTTATTTTCCACATTTTACAAGTAAGGAAATAGACCATAGGTAACAGTTTATTGGGGATCCTCATGACTGACTCAAGGAAGGCTTCCTGGAAGAAGCTATACTAGACTTAAATATGGGTAGGATTTATGGCTTGGCAGCAGTCTCGAGGATATACCAATAAACAAGAGCTGATTAAGAAAGAGGGCAAAACTGAGGGAAAGACACACTGCAAGAACCATGGAGAACCTGAGGGGTGGGGCTGGGGAGCGGGGAGGCAGAGATTCCTGAGGCTGCCTCACTGCTGATGGCGGGCGACCCGGATTCTAGGGAAGGACTGGAGTTCCATTCAAGGGTTCTTCAGTGATTCTCCATCTTGGGCCCTGCACACACACACACACACACACACACACACACACACACACACACACACACACACACACACACACACACACACACACCTTTAAGCTCTCAGCTGAGTGCTATGCGTGGGGTATGGTTTGTCCCCCCAGAGGCTCATGAGCTACAAGCATAGTTTACAAGGTGGAGAACCTTTAAAAGACAGGGCTTAGTACAAGGTCATTAACTCATCTGGGGCTGGGTCCTCATTCAGAGATTAATGCTGGCCTCGTGGAGTGAGTCAGCTCTGTCAAGGTGGGGTTTTTTTGTTTTTGTTTTTGTTTTGTTTTGTTTTCCTTGTCGGTCATGGGGCTTGAACTCTGAGCCTGGGTGCTGTCCTCAACTCTTTAGCTCAAGGATAGTGCTCTACCACTTGAGCCACAGTGCCAGTTCCAGTTTTGTGAGTGGTTTATTGGAGATAAGAGTCTCATGGACTTTCCTTCCAGGGCTGGCTTTGAACTGTGATCCTCAGATCTCAGCTTCCTGAGTAGCTAGGATTGCAGGCGTGAGCCACCAGCACCTGGCAAGGTGGGTTGTCTTAAGTGACTCTCTCTCTCTCTGCTTTCCTGTCTCCTTGAGTTACGTCTCCCTCTGGCATAGACCCTCACCATGAAGCCACCTTTCATTAGGGCCTCACCAGAGGCTGAACCAATGAAATTGCTTGATTGTGGGCTTCCAGCCTCTAAAACAGTGAGCTAAATAAACCTCTTTTCTTTGTAAAGCATCCACCCTTGAGCACCTTGTTATAGCAACAGAAAGTGTGCTGATATGTTAAGTATTTGGAAAATGAATTGATTATATTTTAATTAAATGGGTGTTACAGAGGACAGAATTCATAGAAAGGCAGACATTTCTTTTTGTCAAGAAAGAAATCAGTTACTCAAAAAAAAAAAAAAAGATACCATTAAATGCAAACACTGTTCATTCTTCTTAACAGACAGCTCAAGTTGAATTGTTACACTTTAGTGCCATCTTCCCAATCTGAGAAAAGGAAGGGCCTGTACTAGGTACTTTTATTCTAGAGTAGATTTCTTTTAAAACTCTTGATTTAGTCTATATAAAAGCCCTAGTAAATTAATATTTAAATTAACTGAAGCAGTATTTTTTCTAAAAAGAAAGCCTTCTTAATATGCCAAATGGTTGAACATCTTACTAGGTAAGAAATATATCACTTTTATAAAGTGATATAATTGTTGGGACTAAATCTTTTTGTCTCTTAGCAATATCAACATTAGGATTGACAGGTAGCTTATTAGTTTTACCATGTTCAAAAAAGGATCTGAACTGAATATAACTTTTTGTTTATTTTTTTCTTATAAAAATCCTTTAATACAAAAAGGAACCCTACTGGGGCTGGGAAGGTGGGTCAGTGGTAGAGCGCTTGCCTTGCATGCCTGAGGCCCTGGATTCGATTCCTCAGCACCACATAAGCAAAAACAAAAAAGCCGGAAGTGGCGCTGTGGCTCAAGTGGTAGAGCGCTAGCCTTGAGCTGAAGAGCTGAGGGACAGCGCCCAGGCCCAGAGTTCAGGCCCCACGACCGGACCCAAAAAAAAAAAAAAAAAAAAAAAGGAACCCTACTGCATTGTTGGTGGGAGTGTAAACTTGTTCGACCACTCTGGAAAGCAGTATGGAGGTTCCTCAAAAGACTATACATAGAGCTCCCCTATGAACCAGCAATCCCACTTTTGGGCATTTACTCAAATGATCACAAACAAGGCTATACTAAAGCTACCAGCACAACTATGTTTATTGTAGCATTATTCACCATAACTAAGGCATGGAACCTACCCAGATGTCCCTCAGTAGATGAATGGATCAAAGAAAATGTGATATAATATATATATATATACATATATATGTGCATATATATATATATATATATATATATATATATATAATGCTTCCATCAGAATGACACTGCCCCGTTTGTCAGGAAGTGGAAAATCTTGGAAAAAATTATATTAAGTGAAGTAAGCCAGGACCAAAGGAACCTAGGTCTCATGGTTTCACTTATTTGCAATAACTAGTATATGTCTAGGAGAATCTTACCAGACAAGCAGAAAAGGTCAAAAGCTATGTGCATACGACCATATAAAATGATGCTAAGCGAAATGAACCCCAAGATAGGGACACAAAAGGTTTTACCTCTCCTGTTGTTCTTTTTAATGTACTATATGTTTATTTTTGTTTCTTTTGTGTGTTCTTCCCCCATGGTATAACCCCTGTTGTCGCTGTATTTGATTCTGGTGCCCTACATCTTATATGTACATTTTTCTAATTTAGGGAGGGGAAGGGAAAAAACAAAATGCTTAAATAGAGATACAGGTTGACCCATTGTAACAATGAGATGTACAAGACATTATGTTGAAAACGAACTTTACAACTTAGGGGGGAGGGAGGTGTTGGGAAGATGGGGAGGGAAGGGAAAAACAAAGGAGGGGGTAGCAACGTTTCATAGGAAATGTACTCATTGCCTTACTCATGTAACTGTAGCCCCTCTCTACAGTATCTTTACAATAAAAATATTTTTAAACTTCTTTAATAGACAATCTCTCTTTATATAAAGAGACAGTCTTTCTTGAAATAATGTAATAAATAAATATTTGGCTCTATTTGGTAGCTTCCATTCCACTAAATAGATAAAGCATGAGACCTTTAAATTTTCACATTGTTTTCAGTAAGACTTGTCATATGTAAGGAAATGTGACAAAAGTGAATTGAATGCTACAGTTTTGTTTTACACATTGCAAATACTAGAGTACCAAATATTCAATTTATTTACAAAAGGAATCATTTCTCTTCCAT
The DNA here is from genome assembly GCF_024711535.1 of Dipodomys merriami. NCBI lineage: Eukaryota > Metazoa > Chordata > Mammalia > Rodentia > Heteromyidae > Dipodomys > Dipodomys merriami. Next base: position 12,471,122 of record NW_027206401.1, read on the forward strand.
TTTTCCACTTGCCTTACAGACTTCTCTCTTTTGAAAGCAGAAATGAAGCCAGGCACCAATGGCTCATTCCTGGAATCCTACCTACTCAGGAGGCTGAGATCTGAGGGTCATGATTCAAAGCCAGGCTGAGAAACAAAGTCTGGGAGACTTTTATCTCTAAAAAAAACTAGCAAAAAGAAAAAAGATTTAAAAGATTTACAGAAATAAGAGTACACTGTATGCATATATGGAAGTGTGACAATGAAACAGTCCTTTTCCTATAGAACTAATGGATGCTAATTATTTTTTAAAACTTTAAGAGGGTCTCATTATGCTCAGTCTTGAACTCCTGGGCTGAAATGATCTCCATTTCTCATCCTCCTGAGTAGACTGGCACTACAAGTGTACAACCAAGCCCAGATAAAAGATAGGAAATAAATAATGGGAAGTCATTTTGACCTGGGAGTGAAGTGACTCTAAGGTCTCTTGGTGTGGTATTTGCTGACTGTATCAAGGCTTAGTATTAGCAAAAGAAAGAAAGAAAGGTGTCAGACAGCTAGAGTAAAGACCAGCCTGGGAAAGAAGAAACTCATACAGGGCCTCTAAAGCCAGTTTCCAACAACTCATTGAACAACTGTCTTTCCAGATGAACTTCCTGTGCTGCAATGTAACATTACTGGTCTATGAGGAAATATGCCTAGTGCCATTTGTGCAGTCCAGTGCAAGTAGGAATCTGAATTTGTTCAGTTAGCACATGGTTTTTCCTTTGCCATTACTTATTAGATCAGTAATTTAATTGACTCAAACTTTGCTTCAAAGGCATGGGATTAAAAATAAATAATTGAAATGAGGGCTATTCCCTTCAAACTGTAAGGTTCATTTCAGTCCTAAGGTCCTGGTTTAGTCAATAAATGTTCCTTACTTCCTGTAACCGATCACACGTATTCCAGAAATTATTTCCTCTTGATGAGGTGGGGGTGGGTCAGAGGGCAGGAATTCACCTAGTTTAGTACTTTCTGTTGGAAATAATCTCTTGCAGGTTGCACTTAGTCTGCCTGGGGATTGTATTCAATCAAACAGCAGGTGTAAACTCCCTGCACAGGTGGCCCTCCATCCCTGCCCAAGATGGTTGGTTGCAGGGAGAGTGTAAGTACCCCCCAGAGACAGATGAGGGCGCTGTGGCTCACCAGAGCAGTCTCTAGATGCCATCCTTCATTCTGCCCCTGCAGTATGCAGCTAGAGAAACCACATTTATGTTCTGGTTCTTGAGGTGTGGTCCTAGTTTAGAGCCGTTTATTCAATAGCCTCTGATACAAACATCTCTTCAACTAACATGAAGTAACCACTGGCTCTAAATAAGCCACACGTGTGCACCCTAACCCATGTGGAGGGCCCCAGGAAATGTCTGCATCTTGGCCAGCCTACTTGGCCAAGGCAGATCGGCCACCTTAGCACTGTCTTCCTTAGAGTCTTCCACCCACCACTACTTCTGACCAGTTGGCTCTAGGTCAGTCCAGGGGTCCTTCAGGTGCTTCTTCTCCAGTCCAAGGCAGGGCAAATAAACCCCGCAGTTCATAAAAGTCCCCTGCTTTCATTGGTTTGGGCTGTTATAATAAAAATTCAATACACTGAGTGGCTAAAACAAGAACCATTCATTCATTTCTCCCTGTTCTGGATGCTGGTGAGTCCAAGATCCAAGGATCTGCATGCAAAATTGCAGCAATGCTATGGTTTAGGGACAGATTCGATTCTGATTGGCCAGGGACCAGGTGTCTGCTTGAGCCATCGAGGCTGACATCTCCTGTGGTTAATCTTCTGTTGACTGGGTTTCAAAATCTTGTTCTGGGATGTTCTTCAATCTTTAAATAACCGTTCTCAAAAATTTTGCAACCTTTGCAACATTAACTCAGAGCAGGAATTAGAGACGGACACAAGTTAACTCTAGAAGCTGTCACAAAATGGCTTTAGTTTGGTTCTTACAAAAACTATCCAGCTCTCATAGGCCCACCTCTCAATACTGCCACAGTGACAACCAAATTTCAACAGGAGTTTGGAGGACACAAATCATCATGGAAAAACAATTGGAAAGGTGTTTTATCTTGAGGAACAGATAGTCCCAGACCTGTGGTTTGTGCGTTTGCCTGAAGTGTCTCTTATAAACAAATGTGGCCTGTGTATGCAACCTAGAGGTACAGCTGGAGGAGGAGTTTAGGCCTGAGCCACTGGCAGTACGGGCTCAACAACACAACTTTTTAAAATGCAGCTTTGAACTTAGACCTAAGGACAAATGTATTTTCATTCAACAGCTGAGCTTCCTAGCTGGTTCCTGACACTGACCAGGGTGCTAATACCGGCCACCTAAAAGCTCGGTTGGACATTTTCTCAGGCGTGTCTCTGTTTCTGCAAAGTATAAGAAACCATTGGTAGAATCAGCTTGGAAAAAATGGTTTTCTGCTTAATACTGGCAGTTGCATTCATGTTATTTTCAGTTGCTTCTTCGTGAGCCTTATCCTTATAGAGCTAAATGTCTAACCAACCTTAATTCCTTATTTCCAAGGACCTTGCCAATTTACAGTGTTAAGCTCATGCTGTTCTTATTTTAGAGGCCACCATCTGGTGTTAATATGAGCTGAAATCAATGCAGAGGTGATATCTTCTTTTTCCTGCCTTCCAAACCCTATCATTAGTCCTTGTTCAATGGGCATGTCATGGACCTTCCTGTTCTCTTAGGAAAGAATATTGCTCAAGCTGTGCAAAGAACTTTAAAATTACTTTCTGAAGAACAGCCAAATGCTAAACTATGAAGATGAGAGTCCGCTTTCTAGTTCAAGGTCATCCTAATAGAAAAGTTAAGACTGTATCAGGGTCCTAGTTTTTAACCTCATTTCTCATTTTCCTAGGTAGTAGATCATCTCAAAGATGTTTGTTTGGCCTAGCCACTCAATAACCACACACACACACACACACACACACACACACACACACACACACACACACACACACACACACACACACACACACACACACACACACACACACACACACACACACACACACACACACACACACACACACACACACACACACCAGAATACTCCTTACCTTCACCTTTGTCATTCAATCACAAGCCACCATTGTTTCTAGCCTGGGTTACTTCAATAAGGATTTCAAATTTACTCTTACATTCAGTCTCTCAAACAATAGCAACATCATGCTTTCAAGCAAAAAAAAAAATCTGTTTCATATAATTGCTGTGACGGCTTTCTGTCACATCTACCAAAAAAATTAAAACCCCTTCCTCCTCTACAAGGACTTGAAGGATCTATTCCCTGCTCTTTCTCTTTCTCTCCCCCTTCTCCACCCAATCTGCTTCTTCCTACCTCATCCACTGTGTACTATACTTTAGATCCTGAACATCTCTGACTGGAGATTAGTCAAAACTTTAAGAAACCTTTAAGTCGTTAAGAGATGTGCCCTTGGAGGAGGCTGCTCTTAAGATTGAGACCTTGAGCTCTCTCTATTTTTCACTTCCTGGTCATGAGGTCAATGGTTTTTGCTCTACCACAAGAGGCTGCCATGATGGGCTGCCTCCCCACCGACCCAAAGCACCGGGGCCAGGAAAATCACATTATGTTTTTACTGAGTAATCCAGATATTGAATGGAAAGCTGGTAAGATGTCCAGGGATTTACTGGGATTGAGCAGGTGATCCCCATCGTAAACACTGGGAATGGATAGTCCGGTGAGCTGGAAAGCTGGAGACCATGGGATGGCTGGAGGGTATACAAGGAGCAGGAGCGTGGCTGATGCAGGGGGCAGCCAGGGGAGTGGTCCTGGCCCCTAGCCAGAGGAAAGCTCATTAGCTTGAGACTTCATAGGCTTGGCAGCTGCAGTCCTTAGTTTACAACACCAGTGGGATACCCAGCAACCAAGGGGACAGGACAAGACCAGAGGAATGTGACTCAGAGCCCTTGACTGTCTCTTCTCTGCTCACACTTTTCCCATTATCTGAAGGAGAGAGGCAAAAGAGGAGGAGTTCTGACTGTTTGAAGGACGGAACTATTGATTGTATTTAGTAGACAGCCAACATAGAATATCAGGTCACACTAAATCAAATGGGACATTTTTAGTCTTTTTTTTTTTTTTACTGCAAGTAAGTGATTTGGGAACTTGTCTGAAAGATTTTCTTAGCTATAGACCAAATTTTAAAATATTACTTTTTTCCTATACTTGAGTTATTTGTTGAGTGAAATTATGTGACTCTCCTCCCCTAAATACATATCTCATTCAGTCCGTATGAGACAAAGAAAGATGCCTAGCCTTCCAGGAAAGCTGGAGATGGACAGAAGAAATAAATATTGGAAGAGTGGAATTAAGAATTCCTGGGTTGCTCAGAATGGAAGTCCTAAGGCCACAATTGTGGGAATGTTGATTCCAGAAAAGCAATGCAACTAACTTGAATCTGCTATGGTGGTCAGCATGTACTCACAGTTTGTGCTATTCAGCATCTTTCCTCTTAACCATTCCTCTTTATAGTGCCTTTAAGGTGTATTTTTCTTTTCCGGAATTTGGAAACAACTCTTATGTGGTATTTATTTATTTTTGGTGCTGATCCTAGGACTTGAATTCATGGCCTGGACTCTGTCCCATTACAGCACTATTCCCAATCAAGAAATCGGAGCTAATTAGTACCCATCAGCTGATGAATGGATAAAGAAAATTTGGAAGTGATATATGATGAAATACTATCGAACCATAGAAAAGAATGGAATTCTGGAATTTGTGACAATATGGATGTAATTGGGGATCATTACATCATCATGATTAAATGAAATGAGCTAGGCTCCAGTGGCCTTGTACCACAGAAATCTAGTAATATGGGGGGCGGGGAGGGGAACAAGCCACGATGTCATAGAAGTTGAAAGTAAAATGTTGGTTTTCAGAGGCTGGGGAAGAAGGAGGAAGAAGGAAAGAGTCCAGGGTAAGAGGTTGAGCATCAGCACTGATATAGGTCAGTAGGAGTAAGAAGTTCCATTATACAGTCACAGTAATGTGACTACCAATAGCAGTTACAAATTGTTTATCCCAAAAAGGTAGAAGAAAGGATTTTGAACATTGTTGTCATGAAGAAAAGATGAAATTCTCAAGATATATATTTAATCTCATTATACAATGACTATGCCTATTGAAAAAGATCTCATGATGCCCGTCTCCATTAATTGGTGCCATTTTTGTGTGTTTAGGAATCAGTTAAAGAATAAATGTAATTTTACTTAGAAAGAAAAGTAAACTTCTTGTAAAGTTGGGGGGTAAAAAAGCAGATTCCCTAGTCAATTCTGTCCCAAACTATACAGATTTGCTTCTGTCTTTACAGATAGTAAGAAAAGCCAGAAGCCCCAGATTATCACAGATCCTTCCCATGGAGGAAATTGAGGTGGTAAGATTGATTTCACCTGTTTTGCAAGGGCCACTATACTACAAACTTACCTTGGACTCTAGCCTTGGTCCAAAAAGGACTAACCATAAGTGATATTAAAATATGCTCTTCGATCTTGGTATTGAGTCCCTAAGTATTCTCCTTGCTCTCTTGCTGAGGTGATCCTGTCCTTACCTGACACGATGTTGATGGTTTGCCAGGGATGTGGGAGGCCTGGAAATGTTGCTCTTTGAATGGTCAGACTTAGAGCACAGGGTCTTTTGTCCTGCCTACTTTGTGTCAATGCCTTTCTGGAAGTCCCAGACAGACAGCCCTGTACACATACCTGTCAAGTGGGAGCTTCTGAATCTATACCTTGTGAACCACAATGTAGATACAATTCATGTATGTATTCCAGACCCAGGATAACTCATTATGTAGCTGTTTTGAACACTGTGACCTTTGTATTTTAAATATATATTTAGAAAAGTACTGACATCTTTTATAAATTAGCAGTCATTTCCCTAAATTTTTAACACACTTTCACTTTGTGGCTTAAAATTTGAAATTTGACCCCCCCAAAAAAAAAAATCCTTCCAGGATTAGGCTCCTTAAAATGTGGCTTTAACTCCTGTGACTTCAATGTTAATTGCCTATAAAATGGATTCCCCTCACACACACACACACACACACACACACATACACACACACACACACACACTTAGATGTGAGCTAAATCTCATGAAATTGTGTTTTGATGAATGATAGTTAAACAATTTAAAAACAGACAGATTTAATTTCCAGTGAAATACAACGGGTGTTCAAAAATTTAAAGTGCTTGCTGGGATATGTTTAAAGGTTAAGTAAATGAGTGTATGAATTAGTACAAAATAGACTCATGTTTCTTCTCATGTTTCCTCTTGACAAATCAAAGTTTTAAAGGATTTATTATTTGTGCTTTGATTAGTACATCTGCCTTTCTAAATGTTTAGGTTTCTCTTCAAAAACTTTGGGTAGTGAGAAATGAGCAGAGATGAGGAAGAGAAGTGAGAAGGGGGAAACAGTAATTTGAAGTTGCAAACACTTTTTCAAACTTTAAGCAATTAGTCATCATTAAAAAAAATCTTTCGCAGATTTTCCTTGACTTGGCATTAGCTTTCTTTCAATTTTTTTTTTTTTTTTTGGTGGTCCTGGGCTTGAACTCTGGGTCTGGGCACTGTCCCTAAGCTCTTCAGCTCAAGGCTAGTGCTCTACCACTTGAGCCACAGTGCCACTTCTAGTTTTCTGGTGGTTAATTGGAAATAAGAGTCTCACAGACTTTCCTGTCCAGACTGGCTTTGAACCGCGATCCTTAGATCTCAGCCTCCTGAGTAGCTAGGATTACAGGAGTGAGCCACCAGCACCTGGCAGCATTAGCTTTCTGTAAGTCCCAAGATAGCTGAGCTGCAATTGATTAATTCTGAATTGTCCTCAGCCAATTGCATACGTCAGCACAAAAACAAGATAAACTGTTATTAAAAGACCCTGATTTTATTTATCTTAGCTTAGCACATCTTTTTATTTCTTACTTAACAGGGACTGAACTAGTGAGAAAAACAACAGCATTTTGGCAAAACGAAGGTGACTATTCATTTCACAACTAGCTGACTTCATTCCCCTTTCCTTTCAGTTAAGGCTTGTTTTTATGTCTCTAGAGCAACATATATATACTTTATACTTCTTTGTGAAGTTATAATCCTAGCCTGGGGCTAGTGACTGATGAGCCACGCCTATAATCCCCTCTATTTAGGAGCTGAGATCTGAACATTGGGGTTCAAAGCCAGAAGAGGCAGAAAAGCCCATAAGCTTCTATTTTCAATTAACCAGCAAACAGCTGGGATAGAAGCATGGCTCATGTGCCAATCATGAGCAAAAAAAAAAAGCTGATTGAGAGTGTCAAGCCCTTAGTTCAAATCTCAGTACCACCCCCCACACACACACACAATACACTCCTATTAACAGTTCACAATGTTGTATTAGCACTAAGTTATTTGACTAACAAATATCACTTAGTTTCCTAGGGCAATATACATGTTATGACCATAATTTATGTGTGTAATACGTATATGATCTTGCTGTTTTCTGTTGCTATAACAACAAACTTGAGACCAAGTAGCTTAAAAGAAAAAAAGTTTCATAGGCCCTTGGTGCTAATGGCTGGCAAGACCCAAGAGCATAACACTGCATGTGTTTGCATCCTGACACAGGGCTCACATAGAGAGGCAGGGCATATGGGGTAGCTTAGGTCTGTCTTCTCCTTCTTAAAAACCAACCGGTGCCATCATGCAAGTTCCACCCCTGTGATTTCATCTCAGTCTGATGAATTTGCAAATTAAGTTTCCAGCACATAAATTTGGGGGGGGGGCGCGGTGATCCAATCCAACTAAACTAATTTCAAAGCATGAGAATTCCCATACTACTTCTGACTCATTCATCCACTCAGCTACTCTGTGAAAGCTCCCTCAGTGAATGCTCCTGAAATCCCTCTCAGGCCAGTGCTGGGGATAAACTGTCAAATGACCTGGTTTCGTTGTTCAAGTCGCTTAAACGCTTTACATACTAGTCTATTGCTTACAATGCCTATCACTAACGAATGACAAAGGACTGAATCGATGATTTTTTTCTTAGTATTTTCATTATCCGCATCTTCCACAAGAAGATAAATTAGGAAAATGTCACATAAAAAAGCAGAATAAATCCAAAGAAAAGCTAAAGGAGTAAGCAGAAAGTACTCAAGAATTACAAATAACATAATTAAAATTTAGATACATCTAGCTGTGCAAGGTTGCACATGCTTGTAAACCTAGCACTGGCGAGGCTGAGGCTGGAGAAGAGCAAGATTCTTAACAAGCTTCTTTCTGAAACAAGCAGAAAGAACAAAAGGGAAGGGAGAAAGGGAAGGGAAAGGAAGGAAGGGGAAAGGAGGGGAGGGGAGGGAAGGGGAGGGGGAAGGGGAAGGGGAAGGGGAAGGGAAGGACTAAGCCACAAGAAACACAACAATAAATACAACAGGTAACAGTCTTTGAGAAAACTGAAGATTTAAAAGAGTAATTATTTGGGCTGGGAAGGTGGCTCAGTGGTAGTGTGCATGCCTTGCATGCATGAGACTTTGGGTTCGATTCCTCAGCACCACATAAGCAGAAAAAAGCAGGAAGTGGCACTGTGGCTCAAGAGGTAGGGCACTACACTAGCCTTGAGCTGAAGAGCTGAGGGACAGCGCCCAGGCTCAGAGTTCAGCCCCCTTGACAGACAAAAAAAAAAAAAGTAATTATTTAGTAGGAAGTATCAAAAAATGATCAGAAAGTGCTAATACAGAAAGCAAAGACAATAGGAGGCTCTGAACAAGAAAGCCTGAATGAAGGAAACAGAACCAACTGGGGGAATCCCCAAAACGCTGGAAGATGATGCATGTGTTGACTTGCTCCATGACAGACACCATTCTACTTCATTTGTATCTTATAATAACGTTATGCTGTGTGGCTTGCATCCACACACGAAGATGTATTTTAAAATGTACTTTAGATAAACCCACCATACAACAAAAAAGAACAATGTAAAAAAGAAATGAAAAGAAGAACACTTTTTTTGTTCAAAGTAAAAATAATGAAATCAATAGTACACCTTGAAAAGGCACAATGTGACCCTGAGGATGGAGAGAAACAATCTACAGTGACCACTTTTGCAATAAAATTTCAAAAAGTACTTAAGAGGCTGAGATATGAAGAACTATGGTTCAAAGCTAGACCAGGTAGAAACATGAGAGAGACTCTGTCTCCAAAGTAACCAGCAAAATCCAAGACAGAGCCGTGGCTCAAACAGTAAAGTACCAGCAACGAGCAAACAAGCCAAGCAAGTGTTAGACTCAAAGTTCAAATTGGCGACCCTAAGTTCAAACCAGGGAAGTACTAGTAATAGTAGTAATAAATAATAAAGGTTTTTTTTAAAAAAAAAAAAAAGACCAAACCATAGCAAGAGAGAAATAAAAGCAGATTGTCCTCAAATATTTTGACAGGAATACTCTATGCTAGAAGAAAACTAGAACATATTCAAGATGCTCAAGAAGCTCAAATAAAGAAGACATGTGGGCCAAGGATTTATGTTTACCCATAATGGCAACCAGATGTTAAAGACCATAGACACACCGTGATGAAAATTCTAGACCTCAGAAAACAGTTCCTTTGGGGCCTTCAATGGAATCTGGAGAAAATGACAGGAAAAATATAAGCATAATGATTAGCAGGAGCCCTAGATGTCTACTTACATGGTGAATTAACACTGACTGAGAAATAGGAGAAAAAACAAGTAACCCATCCTGAATATATAGAGATTGTCTAACCACCAAAATGGGAGCGCTCTCAAGAAATCATGTTTCATAATCATATTGCAGAAATACCAGTATTACGAATCCTAGATTATTTTCTGTATACTTTAGAATAAAATCAAACAGTAATTATGTGAGATTTGAGTTTATCCTCTCCATTTTTCCTGGCAACTAGGATTGGTGCTGTGGAGAGAAGGATACGTAGATAGATATTGCAGGGACTAAGTAAATCCTCTGCTGTCTTGATGGCTTTGACTGTATTTTGTTGCTATCATGGAGAAGTAAAGATGAAGCAATTGAGGAAGAATAGGCGTTTGCTTCACTTGCAGTTCTGGAAGGGTGGGAAATCTGAGATCATGGTAGCAGCCTCTCCTCAGCCTGTAGCAGGAGCCAGCCTGCTGCTGAGGACTTTGGAGAATCCTGACGTGGCCTGGACAGAGCAGAACTGCTAACTTGGGGCCTTTCCACTGCTTATAAAGTCACCAACTCAACCCTGGGGCCTTGCCATCTGGGGTTTCATTATTTTCGCTCTGAACAAAAAAAAGTGTTCTTCTTTTTTACATTGCTCTTCTTTGTTGTATGGTAGGTTACTCTAAATGACATTTAAAAATACATCTTGGTATGTGGATGTCAGCTACACAGCATCACGTTATTATAAGATGCAAGTGAAGTAGAGTGGTTTCTTGTCATGGAGCAAGTCAACACATGTATTATCTCCCAGAGTTCTGTGGTTCCCCCTATTGGTTCTATTTCCTTCATTAAGTCTTTCTTTTGGATTTCTGAATAAAGCAGAGTAATCAGCACAGAGTGGGAAAGGAAGGGGCGTGGAGGCCATTGAAGCATAAGGGAGAAGATTTAAAATAGTTATCACAGAGAAGAATAAAGTTACCAGGGCAACTTGGGGGTTACTGAGAGACCTGGGGTGCTCATGGAGGATTGTGGCTGTGCATGAAATGTCAGTAGTCATGCTAGTTAAAAGAATGTTTTCAGCCATTTTCAAGGGTAAGCCTGAGTTGGGCTGGGGCTCAGCCAGTGAGCCACTGAAATACAACAGCAATGGGAAGGTGACAAGCAAAGTTGGTGCATGGAGACAGGGTTGGTGTGCCATGTATGTTATCATCGAAAAATGTCATGTTTCACCACAAATACAAGATGTGCCTGCAACTGTGCCTTGTGGATGTGAATCTTTATAAGTACACAGGCATTTGCAGAAGTATCTTAAACAAAAACAGGACAAGTTTAAACTGTATAGAGGAATGTCCAGTGGGAGTTAAGGAGCTTGATTTGAAGGTAATTATTTCTACCAGGCTGTAATATTCAGCATATGATCTTCATGCATTTGGTTTATTACTAGAGTATCTTAAAGACTAAAATGAGTTTATTTCTCAGGGAGAAAAAAAGAAAAGACTATATAATTGATAGTAATTTCTACAGACTCTATTAGTGTCATGCCCAAATCCATTTACTGCAGCCCATCCCCCAATGGATAGGATTGACATGGGGTCTTGGGAGGGAACATGAGGACACAGATACTCTCCATGATGGTGGCCTTAGGGGGAAGAGAGATCAGTGTCCTCTTCTCCCACTCTGTCTCCTTCTTACTGTCCCTCTTCCTCTCTGTTTCTCTCATCCTCTGCCTTTTTTCCTATCCCAACAGCTCTTTCTTCCTCTTCCTCTACCCTTCTTTCTCTCTGTCTCTCTCTCTCATTTCCCATCTCCCTCTCTTTCTCTCCTCTGCTTTTGTCCCTCCCTCTCCTGCCTCTGTCCCTCCCTCTCTCCATGCAAAGACTTAGCTGGAAGGCATGTACCTATCCACAAACCAGAAAGGCCCCCAGCAAGAATCTGACCATGTTGGCCCTGCCCTTGGCTCCGTGGCCTGCAGAGCTATGAGAAGGAAATACTTGCTGGTTAAGCTCTCAATGTGTGGTATTTTTTTTATAGCAGCCCAAACTGACCAAGACAAACACATAAAGTATCTTAGACTTTTGGAATCAGGATTACAATTCATACTGCAAATATATGGGAAAGTTCTCAACTTGAGAATCTGCTCTGCTTATAACCTGTGTGTCAATGAAAATGGAATGTTTATAGGACTATAAAACCTGCCATGATCTCTCGTTTTTTTACAAAGATGTATAAAATACATTTATAGGATTATAACTTTAATTTTATATCTTTCCAGAAGCATATTAAAAAAGCAAAACACCATTCAGTAAGCTAATTCTTATTTGTAGTACAAATCTCCACTAAAAGCCATTTCCCATGGAATCCTTTCCCGGTTGCCTGGTTTGGGGTTAGGTAGCCTTCGAAGACATTCTCATAGCATGGTGAGTTTGCTCCTAGTTGGTTGCAGAGGTATCTCCTCTTACTTAACTTTAAGCTCTTAGAAGATGGGGCTAGACTTGACTTAGTCATCATGGTATCCCTGGTAGCTGGTCTAGCACCACACAACTTAAAGGTTCCTTTTTGTGTGTATGTGTGCTAGTACTAGGTCTTGAACTTTAGCCATCCTTTAGCTTTTTTGCTTAAGGCTATTATTACTTGAGATACGCATCTACTTCTGGCTATGTTAGGTTGTTAATTGGAGTTAAGAGTCTTATAGATTTTTCTGCCCAGGCTAGTTTTGAACTGCAATCCTGCAGCTCTTGAATAACTAAAAGACATGAACCAGATGCCTAAATGGGTTCTTGAACTGAGGGGCTTGAACTGAGGGCCTGGGCACTGTTCCTGAGCTTCTTTACTTCAAGGCTAGCACTCTACCACTTGAGGCACATCGCCACTGTCAGCCTTCTCTGAGTAGTTTATTGAAGATAAGAATCTCACAGACTTTCCTGCCCAGGTTGGCTTCAAATCACCATCCTCACATCTCAGCCTCTTGAGTAGCTAACAGGCATGAGCCACTGATGCCTGACTGGGTTCTATCTTTTTTTTGAATGAGTAAATGAATTATCTCTAGAAAAACCATTCACAGCTTGATAAGAAAAAACAAAAACATACAATATGCTTTAGAGAAATGCAAAAGGTTTTACTTCTCCCTAATTTTGATGAACCAAAGGGAACAGAAAATTCAAAAACAAAATGACAGAGTTTAAAAAATCACCCATGTGTTAGAAATGTTGGAGACATTAAGAAACAAAAAAACACTTTCAGGACACTAAACACAAAACAATACAGTTTGCCAAGAAGCATACAAGAGTATGATACTGAAATGAGTGTGGCCATCCCCAAATCTGCGAAGGCAGATAACAGAGGATTTTTGAGAAGGACAATGGAAGGTCTTGTTAGCATGGAAATGTGTTAGTCCATATAAAGATTTCCTTCAGATCAGCTTGTAGTCTGAAGCCGAGGGAGGGAGCCCAGAGAAGGAGCCCATTTTGGCATTTGATTTGTTGTTGACTTTGTCCAAAATCATGTGCTTGGAGGAAAAGTATGAATTGCTTTAAACATTAACAGATGCTGGGTTTAAAGAGTGATCAACTTGTAAACTGCTGATTACCATGGAAAAATCAAATACATATTCACTGCTCTGTACCAAGTTGGAAGCTATTAGACTATGAAGGGGTTTCTTACATCTGAGAAAATGTAAAATATGTGCCATAAAAAGCAATGGCTTAGTGGCTGTTTGTTTCTCCTTTGTATCTGGAACTGGTTGACGTCAACCATATTTCACTCAAATGTTCCAAGCATGATGATAATAGCTACCAGTTACTGAGGGCTTGTGTGTACCAGGCACAATCCTAAGGACTTGGTAGGCATTTATTCATTTAAGCTTCATACTAACTCCATGCAGAGTATTGTCCTTCTTTTAATGAGCAACCTGTATGATGGAGAGAAATTTACTTAAGGACAAGCCAGTGGCCAAGGCCTCTGGGATTTGAATTCAAGGTGTCTAGCCTGAGAACCTGGGCTGTAAGCAAAACTCAACTTGGTTCAACTTAGCAAAAAATGTGTTCCCCAAAGAAAAGTGTGCAACCCACTGAACTTTTAGGGATGCTAGAGAAGGAGGCATGAGGCTGGACAGCCTAGAAGAATCCTTGAAGCCACAATGCACATATTCACTGGTAAGAAGCCACCATCCCTTTCTGATGTATACAACATATAAGAAACTTGTCGCTCATGTTCAACCCCAGCAGGCAACGGAAAGTCTCATTTTTTGTTTTGTTTTTCTTTAAATATAAACCAAATTGAATATACCACTATTTCACCAGTGCCATTTCCTCTTCCACTGAGGCAGAAAATGAAACACTGTAGTGTTTATCAAATATCCTGGGTCATACAGATGTGGTGGATGTGACTATCTAGAGTGAAGCATTATTCTGGAGATTAACAGGTGAGAGGTGTGGTCTAGGGGAAGGAGTGGGGAACATGGAGATTTTCAAGCACTGCTGCATTCCTCAATCCTTGTTATATTTTCTCATCATCCTGTCAAGGAACTAGTGCATGTATTAGGTATGAACAGGCAGGGCACAATGGCTGATTTGGAGAAACAAGGAACCCAGGAGAACAGGGTTCATGTCCAAGATCAAGTTCAGAGACGAATCCTGCCCCCCTTTCTATACAGTGTCTACACTCAGGATTCACAGTATGCAGACGTAGAGAACCAATGACATCTACCTCTTTCTAATTCCACTTTCAGTGGTGCCATATTGGTAGCTCAAAACAAGTTGTGTGGGAGTATTTACACTGTGGGAATTGACTAACACTTTCAGAGCATCGTCTGTTAAATATTTACCATTGCACCACTGTCAGGTAGACATGTACTATAACTGAACTACTAGAGAGCAAGTCAAAGGAGTCTGTGTGCAATGTTGCAGTCCCACAAACCGTAAGGACATAATGCAAAACAGAATTTCTATTGTTCTTGTTCACTTACCAGTTGACATGTCATGAAGGATGAACTTCAAAACTTCCTCGAGAAGTTCATTTTAAAATAAATAGCTAGACCAGCACCATCATGGACAGTTTAATAACACAAGTAGTTAGATTGTTTATGTCTTGTATGGCCTAAACAATAAGCACAGAACATATTCAGGGCCAAAGATCTTTCAGAGAATGTTCCATGGAAAAGGATAGAAATGCAGAAAGAGATAAAGGAGGAAGAAAAGACAATTAGTAGTAAGCAGGAAAAATGAGAACACTAAAATGAGAGTGAATTCATTTTGTCATTGATTTAACTATCAGATATGAACAAATACCAACCAGTCCAACGCATGAAAATTCCTCTCCCCTCATGCTATTCGCAAATATCCTCGCTGATCTGCACCCAGTAGAAGCAGCAGCTTAGGATAGGTTGCAGATAGAGAAATGAGAGGGATGTCAGGGACAACCAACGTCCTTGTTTTGGGTAAAGAAGCCAAATAGAATTTCTCTATTTTGTTGCCAAAGGTTGCACAGGAGAAACACAGAGATAAATGTTGAATCCCTGTGGTTTCTTCCTGACCATTATCAGGTTGTCCAACCTTGGCAGAAGTCACTGTCATCTGTGCTCCAGCTGTAAGATGTTATGACAATGTTTGATCTGTCCAACAATCGTGTCCTGAAGTTTGAGCAGCCTCAGTCACATGAGCTAACACACAGGCAGTGAGTCTCCAGAAGTGACTCTAAAAATGCTTTGAGTTTAGGTTTTCCAGAAACACTGTCTCTCCAACATGTTCGGTCAATGCTCATGGGCTCTGGCACTACCAGGACTGACACTGTGTGTGTATAAAAGGCAGGATCTTGTGTGATGGCTGTTTCCATCCCTTAGTGAAGGTAAGGCAAATATATTAGTCAGCTTGGGTTGCCATTACAAAATAAAGTGGATTGGATAGGTTAATCCACAGATACCAATTTTCTCACAGTTCCAGAGGCTAGAAGGCCATAATCAAGGGTTCTGAGTGGACTCTGTTTGGCCAAGTCTGTCTTCTTAGTTTGTAGATGGCTACTTCCCCCTGTGTCCTCACATGGCCCCTTCTTCATGCTCCAGGAAGAGGATGCAGGAGAGCTCTGTTTTCACCACTCCCAAGGACACAGATCCTATCCGATCAAGACCAACCTTAGAAATGCCATTATAGGCACACTGAGGTTTAGGATGGCAAATTATGAATCTGGGAAGGACCTCAACATTTGGTCCATTTCCACTGTTGATCACCTGACTCCGCGACAGTGTGGCACCTACAATTTGGATTCTAGCCTTATCCACAGTGAATCTTATTATTGAGTACTAATGCCCAGGAAAAAGAAAGAGGTCATTGACAGAGACATGTCTCGTGTTGCACAGTCAGGACTAAGTACAAAGAAGATCTAATAACAGGGCCAGAGGAAATCCTATGTGAAGTTTTCTATCTGGTCCATTACATCTGGGAGCACTTATGTCTCTCCCAATAAGGTATCTTTTCACTCAGGTCCAGAGTTATGTGGATGGGCTTGTGACCAGTGAGTAAAAACTAAGCCAGCTCTGCTATGAAGTCAGGGACCTCTGGCCTGATCAGAGGTAAGAAAGGGGAACTTGCCATGTGTGAAACTGTCTTCCAGACAATGAGGCTGAGAAAGAATTTGAAGCTGTTAGAGATTTTCTCTAAGCTGGATGCTAGTGGATCATATATATAATCCTAGCTAGTCAGGAAGATATTGGTAAGATGTAGTTTTGGACACAGGCAATGTGGTGCTGTGCACCTGTCACCCCAGCTCTAGTGGGAAGAATGAATGGGTAGATCCCAATCCAGCCTGGCCCAGAAAAAGAACAAGATCCTCTCAAAGATGATCAGGGCAAGAAGGGTTAGAAATGTGGCCCAGGTGGTAGAGTACTTGCCTGAGTTCAAACCTCAGTACTGCCCGCAAATACATAAATAATGATCTCTAACCTTAAAAATTAAGGACTGAGGGTATATCTCAAGTACTATACTATTTGCCTAATATGTGCAAGATCCTGAGTTAATCCATAGCACAGCAAGTAACAATAATAATAACACAAAATTTGAAATATTAACCAGTTATTTCATAGTAAAATTTAATATTAATATTAAAATTAATAATAAAATATTAGATTAAATAATATTGAGAGTGTAGATTCCAAAGTATTAATCTTGAGATAAAATGTGACCTATATTTTTAAATAATCAAAATTAATTAAAATTGAGGGATTAGAGATTTTAAAACATTATACAAGTTATTACTATAAACTTTACAAAGTGAAAAGTATTTATTTAAATTCAGGATTATAAATTTTTTTTAATCTTTAATTTTTTTTAAGTTTATTTGTTATTTATCTGAAATTGAAATGTAGTCATGTATCCCGTGTTTCTGTTTTTTTGGGGTTTTTTTTGAGGGGGGGGCCAGTCATGGGGCCTGAACTCTGGGCCTGGGCGCTGTCCCTCAGCTCTTCAGCTCAAGGCTAGCACTCTACCACTTGAGCCACAGCGCCACTTCAGGCTTTTTTTTCT
This sequence comes from Dipodomys merriami, assembly GCF_024711535.1. Lineage (NCBI taxonomy): Eukaryota > Metazoa > Chordata > Mammalia > Rodentia > Heteromyidae > Dipodomys > Dipodomys merriami. The sequence goes on from NW_027206401.1 coordinate 12,488,297, forward strand.
GCTTATGTGGTGCTGAGGAATCGAACCCAGGGCCTCATGCATGCAAGGCAAGTGCTCTACCACTGAGCCACCTTCCCAGCCCCTATCTTTCATTTTTTTTTAAGTCTATTTCCTCTTTCAGAGAAACCCTAGCTCTACCATCCCAGTGATGATGAATCCTGAGCAGGGCATGTCCTTCCTGCTCCAGTGTCTGTGCTCCAGTGTTTTCAGCGCGGAGGTGGAGCTGAACCTGAGACCATCTTGGCTCTGCTTCACTGGCTGTTCAATTTCCTTGAGCAGTCTGCTTGTTGTTGTTTGCAAACCTGTAGGTTCTGCCCACTCTCTAATTATTATGTTCCATCATTACAGAGGACAAGCCTGAACCAGCTATTTGAATGAAAGGCAGTGTTTTACACTGACATTTTAATTAGTAGAACTCACTGTCATAAAACCTCAGTGAGACAGCACTGGTTTGCAAACCCAAATATTACATCTTTTTGTAGAGCCTGGCATCTATATATAATTGACCGATTTATTAGATGCTTGTGGTGCATTGATTTTCTAGACAGAAGAAAAATTGGATTGCAGTCTGTGACTGCTGTTTCCTTCCAATTGATTGCAATATCACTCATAGCTCATAAATGCTGCCCTTGCTAAGGCTCTCACTTTTGCACAAAAGGATCTTTATCACATATAGTATGGTGACACTGGCAATAGAATTAGAGACTTTTTGTATTGTTTTTTCAGAAGCTCTTTTTATGTTGCTGCAAAATATTTTGAAAACAGTTTTATTGAGAGGAATTTTCCTTATAAAAAGCTGCTTATTTTCAAGGAGATACCTCTTCAGCCAGCATTACTCTCCTAAGGAAAATTTTCTGAAAGCTACAATGCTTGCTTTACAATCATGTCAAGCAAATAGACATTTATTGACAGTGTCTGATCATTTCCAAAGCCAAGATAACTTTCAGAAAATGTTTCTTTATGTGATTGCTGATAGTGAGACGTTTGTGGCTAGAACAGAAGCTTTACACAAAGAAGCCATAGTATCAAAGCCTAAGGCTAAAATATGATTAAAAATTAGTAGTGGTCTTTGTGCCCCTATAGAAAACACAATGCAACATCCATACAGGGGCTTTACTATATATGAGTTTTACATTACTTGGCCTTTTTGAGACTCATGGGAAAATAAGAATAAAGAGGTAAGAAAACATGCAAATAAAAGGGATACTTCCTAAGCCAGTCTAACTAAATGCCAATATAAAGTTAATACCCAAACCAGACAGAGATGCTACAAGAAAGGGAAACAATCCACATGGATCACTCAGCTACAAAACTTCTCAACAATATGTTAGTAAATTGACTCCAACAGTGTATCAAATTATGTAGCATGACCAGATGAAATGCATTCCAGATATGCAAGTCTGATTCAATATTTGAAAAATTAATTGATGTCATCAATCATAGCAACTGGCTGAAGAAGCAGAAAAAAATCATCCTGTCTATAGATACATAAAAGTATTTGGTGAAATTCAACAGCCACTTCTGATTAAAAAAAAAAAAAACTTTCAGCACATGAAGAACAGAGAGGAACCTCCTCAAATTACCAGAGAACATGGACAAAACCTTATAGTCAACATCAACCTTAGAGATGAAAGGGTGGACACTGTCCTAATATCAGGAAGGAGGCAAGGACATATGCTGTCACCCTTCTTATTTGCCACCATACTGGACATCTCATCCAAAGCAATAAGACAGGAAAAAGAAATAAAAGAAACATAGATTGGGAAGAAAGAAATCAAACTGTCTTTGTATATAGATGATATGATTTTCTATATTAAATAAAAACCTTAAAGGATCAACAACAAAAATCATTTCCTGGGATTAATGCCAAGGTTTCAGGTCCCAGCATTTATCATATTTAAAATTGCATTCATGTATGTGACAAGAGTGCAAAATTGGAATTTAAAAGATTTAATGTAATTCCACTAACGCAAGTAGCCCCCAAATTTATACTTAAGTATACATCTAATGAATCATGCACTAGATTTATATACCTGGTGAAGAACATTTAAATACATGGAGAGATATTCCATGTACATAGAGGGGAAAGATTTGACTTTGTGAAATATTACTTCTTTCAAACTTGACATCTACAATGTCAACCGAAATACCAGCAAAGTTTTATTTGTCCTCATTGACAAACTGAGCCCAACATTTACATGGAGTAGCTAAAGATCCAGGACAGAGCACTTAATACGAGCTGAAAAGACAAATCCAGACAACACACTGCCCAACTTCAAGACTTACTGTAAAGACACAGTAATCACAGTGTTGTGATTACTGGCATTGTGATTATTACTGGCATTGTTAAAATGGTAGGCAAATAGACTCCTGGAACATAAGAGCCTACAAATAAGCCCACAGAAGCAGAGTCAACTCATTTTGGACCAGGGAACAAAGTACCTCAGTAGAGAAAGGTTTTTTTTTTCAACAAATAGTATATATTGACGTGCAGATCTGGGAGCTCTAATTCTTGTTTAGTTTAGTTTTTATGTAAGCCTAAAAGTCCTAAAAAGAAATAATCTATCAAATAAAAAGTCAAAAAAAGGAAAAACATATTTAAAAAGGCTAATGGGAAAAATATGGCTTATAAACCTTCAGACAAATGCCAAGCTTTGGCATTAAACACCTAAACACTCCAAAGGAGAGCTCAGTGAATGGATATGAATGCCAGGACCATTGTATCTTGTAGCAAACTAAACCAAACTATAAATTAGAGGAAATAAGCAGCTAGAGAAAAGAGAACAGATGTACTCAAAGTAAAAACAAAAACCAAACACAACCATAACCCAATAAGATGAGAATTCTAAGCAATGTTGACACAAGGAAAAACACAAATAATCCTTGGGGGAAAAAAAGCACTCTACAGGAACAAGCTGGGCCACTGACTCATTGTACATTGCTCTGTGAAATCTGATGATCTGGGGATGGTCTCTCGGTCTTTGTACAGTCTTTGAAATCCTGGGAATGTAGAACAGACAAGACCTGGCTGGAACGTCCCAGTAGTCAGGCCCTCCTGATGTCTGTGAGAGGCAGTCAGATACAGACTCAGGACTGTCTGGGGCACTGGCTGGACACCTTTGTTAGGGCAAATTCCAGCTGTGCCCCTTCCTAGATATGGTGCCATGAGAATCAGATGAGAAACTGCATGTTAGCTGTGAGTGGCTCAGGTTTCTGCTATTGTCTCCCCTATGGTTGAATTTAATTGACTTTGTGCGGGTGTTGGCAATACTTCTATGTCTCTGTCTCTGTCTCTGTCTCTGTCTCTGCCTGTCTCTCTCACCCTTCTGTCCTGTCACCCATTTCTGCTATGTTATGACATGGCCACATGCTAGCCTTTGGCATTGGACTTATGGCTTCCATCACTGAGCAAATGCATTTTTGTTCATTTAGAATTCCCCAGCCTAGGAGATTCTGTTAGGGCAGCACAGAAAAGATTAACACATCTTCCTGGGATTGTCAACTCCCAGATGGGTAAATGGGTAACTTTCCTTCCTTCTTTCTTTCTTTCTTTCTTTCTTTCTTTCTTTCTTTCTTTCTTTCTTTCTTTCTTCTTTCTTTCTTCCTTTCTTTCTTCTTTTTTTCTCTCTCTTTTCCTTCCTTCCTTCCTTCCTTCCTTCCTTCCTTCCTTCCTTCCTTCCTTCCTTCCTTCCTTCCTTCCTCCATCTCTCTCTTTCTTTCTCTTTCTTTTTTTTTTTTTTGGGGTCCAGTTGTGGGACCTGAACTCTGGGCTTGGGCGCTGTCCCTCAGCTCTTCAAATCTACCACTTGAGACACAGCGCCACTTCTGGCTTTATTCTTTTTGCTTATGTGGTGCTGGGGAATCGAACCCAGGGCCTCATGCATTGCAAGGCAATCGCTCTACCACTGAGCCACCTTCCCAGCCCCTCTTTCTCTTTCTTATCTTTTTATTTTGTATGGTAGGAGGTCAGAACTCTTGGTCTTGTGCAAGTGTTTAGTTATTTTCAGAGAGGTTCTCCTGCCTTTTTCCTAGGCCAGCTTTGGGTGGTGATCCTTCTATCGATACCTCCTGAATAGCTATGATTACAGGCCTGAGGTGCCATACTCAATTTGTTATTAAAATAGGTCTCACTAATGTCTATTCTCCATCCTGACTGTAAACAACAATCCTTCTAAACTGTCTGGAATTACAAGGCTGAGCCATCCTGCCCATCCATCCTCTGTTTTAGTTTCTTACACAGGCTACTTCTTCTACCTCTCTCTTAATGCAATGCTTTTACTGCTCCTTGAGCAGGGGCCAGATCTCCACACTCTAGCTTGGTCTCAGTGGGCTACTCTTGCTTGTTTGGAAAGAAAAGAAGTTTCTAAGTACTAATCACACAGATACCTGTATGAGATTGGTATACTAAATAACATTATGGCAAGTAAATTAGGAAATGTCATAAGTCAAGAAATTAATTCTAATGAATTGTTGTGTTGTAACTAATATAATTATTTCATTTCTCATATTTGTTAATAACATTTTATTCATCTCAAATAATTCAAATCATTTTAAAGAGAACCTTCTCTATGTTGCCTGTAGGATCAACGTGTAAGTTCAAACAAACTGCAGTTAATAAGCCAGTGCACTGTGCGCGTTTCAAGGGCTCCTGGCTCTCAGGCAGGCAGGGGCGCTGAGCCCGAGGTGACTGGCAGCCGAGCCTCATGGATGGGCAACAGCAGCAATTTCGCACCCATTTTCTCACAGCCAAGTTACTGGGCACAATTTTATGGGCCCATGGTAGTAAGAACCTGGCAACTATACATTGAGAACTCAGAATCTGAATCATCAAAACAACCCAGGAAAAAGAGAGACAAATAGTACAAATAAAACTCACCCTAACATTGGAAAATAAGGCAAAGAATGGTGATTAAAAAAAAAAATAGAGGTTTGGGAGCCAGGCAAACTTAGGGTCAAAAACAGAGAAAGAAGTTACAAAAAGAGAAAAGGTTTAGTGAGGGGGAATGTTGAGAAATGAGGCAAAATGAAGAGGATATGTTTTCCCAAAGGGTCTCATGTTGTGTGATTATTCTCTGGAATTGGTACCTGATTAAATTAGATGTAAAGAGAAGGGAATGCTGAGAACAGAGTGAGTAATTCCTCTGTATCTGAAATAAACACTTTCCTTGTTAGGGAAGGAACAGAAAAAAGAGAGAGAAGGAAAAGCAAATATTTAAGGAGACTTTTCATTTAAAATATATATATATATATACATTTAAGCCTGGCACAGTGGTTCATGCCTGTAATATGAGCTACTTCTGAGGCTGAAATAGGAAGAATCACAAGCAAAGGCCAGCTGGGCAAAAAAGTATATGAGATCCCATCTCAATCAATAAAAAACTGGGTATGGCACTATATGCTTGTCATTCAAGTTATGAAAAAATCTTAAATAGGAGTATAACAGTCCAGATTAGCCTATACAAAAATGAGACCCTATTCATCAAACAATGACAGCAAAAGTGCTGGGCATGTAGATTAAGCACAAGGTCTCTGAGTTCAAATTCCAGTAAACAACCCAAATGTGTGTGTATGTGTACATGTAAACATAGTTATGTTTGTGTATATTATATATAAAAACCTATTCCCATATTTACTGACATGCAATTAATTCAACTAATAAAAGTTAAAGACATGCCAGGCGCCAATGGCTCATGCCTGTAATCCTAGCTACTCAGGAGGCTGAGATCTGAGGATTGTGGTTCAAAGCCAGCCTAGGCAGGAAAGTCCGTGAGACTCATCTCCAATTAACCACCAGAAAACCCTGTGGCTCAAGTGGTAGAGTGCTCACCTTGAGCTGAAGAGCTCAAGGACAGTGCTCAGGCCCAGACTTCATGCCTCATAACCAAAAAAAAAAAAAAAAAAGTTAAAGATACCAGTGTCCAGCAGTTTAATTCTGAATAAAGTATAATTATTTACCATACAATCGTATCAGTGGGATTTAAGAGCGGTAGATGAATGGAGATCTTGACATTATTTTTAAGGTTCATCACCACCAGGTTCACAGCAGAGGCCAACCTGCCCTCTACTCTACATTAATTCTCTCAATTATTCATGGTCAGAAATGTCTGTTTGTGTCAGAAAAACAAATCTTAACACCAAAAGGCTTTATTTAGAAGAGAAAATTTTGCTTTGTTTTGTTTTGTTTTGAGTACATGGGATCAGCTTACTCCTAACTCAGAGACTTTCCTCCCTGCATAGTGTTTCAGAGGACAGACCTCGTACCAGAGCAAATTCTGGCTCTTTTCCTCATTTGTTGAGGGACTTCACACACATTATACCTTGTGTCTGTATCTTCACCTAAAATCAGGGAGATGGCTGCTTTTGAAGACAACTGTGAGGATTAGAGTTCAACAAGGCAAATCCCACAGAATAGTAGACTAGGAAGCTGAAGGGACAAGAAGAGAAGTATGCGATGGCTTTACCAGTATGAAAGTCAACTCTCCCCACCCACCCTTCCATTTGGAGGCTGTGGGTAGTGCCTACCAAAGTCCAGACATTCCTGTATGTCATACAGCAACTGCATGGGCAGAAGATCCCCTAGTAAGGGCTCTGGAAGTTGACCCAAAAGCAAGAGGGACAAATAAGCCCTCTTGAGACGGTCTGATTCTAGATAGAGGTGGACCTCAGAGGAGCTACTGCACTGTGGGAGCGATGACGAGGTTCAAGTAATAAACGAAGGTGACCACAGGAACTTGACAATGCTGCAAACAAACTAGTAGCCATTTAGGTGAGATAGAGGTCTATGGGTAATGACTTAGAGAATGGAGCATCAACGAAAAGACAATAGGGTCAACAAGGATGGCTAAATAGCCCCCTGGGACTAACGGATCTCTACTAATGTGCAATCTTCAGTATGTTCTTCAGGCACTGGATGTGACTGGGAGAAGAGAAGCATGGGGAAAATGAGCATTAGACTGTAGAGACCACAGGTTAAGTTGTACATCTGAATCTTAATGGGATTGTTAAGGTGGTGGGTGTTCTTTTCTCAGCTCTCAGCAGAAATAGAGGCTTAAAGGGAAAGCTGAGGTCAGACATTAAAAAATAATGTGTGGTCACTGTTGTACTTCTTAGAGTGTCTGTCACCACATAATCTCAGGCTTCCTGGGGTAGTTCTGCCTGGCTCATACCCTGCTGTAATCAGTGGCATCTCCTTCCTGCTCCCTTAGGGACCATGGGCAAGGTCACCCTGGTTATGACCATACCATTTTAAATGCTTCGTCCAGGACTTCCCATCAGATGCTTTTATTCCATTAACTAACAAACCATCCTAAATGCCAAGATAGAGCTGTGCCATTGAGAAATGAGGCGCAGCCTAGAAGTGAGCCCTAAGCAATGAGACAAAGAAAAGCAGAGCTACGCTGTCTCCTGGAGGAAGGCTGGCAAAGTTGCAGCGAATGCGGTAGGTGAAAAGGGTCTCCTAAAGGTTATGTGTTGGAGTCTTAATCCCCAGTGCAACATTGTGGGGGGTGGGGCTTAGGAAGATGCGATTGAGTCCTAAGAGCTCTGTTTTCACAAATGAATCAAGACACTGGGTCTGTTCTCAGGGGAGGGGGCTTTGAAAATGTGTTCAGACCCCTCGCATGCTGTCACACTGCCTTGCCCTTCCACCTTCCATTCCTTTTTAAACACTATTACCCCTTCCCCCATTTTTCTCCTACTTTCCTTTCCCCCAAGTCCCCACAAGTTGCAAAGTTCATTTCCAACCTCGTGTCTAAGTGAGTATCATTGTTGCATTAGTTCATACTTTGTCCTGCTGTTTCTGTGATTCCCTTGCCCTTCCATGGATCAGAAAAAATTATATATAAGACAAAGGGTACAGAAAACCCAAATAAAAATTAGAAATAACTAAAATAATACAGGACATTATAAGAATCTCTTGTTTCCAATTCTTGGAGTTCATGTTGATACACTTCATTATCTAGTCCCTATGCACTTAGCGATTGGGCTGTGATTGGGCAGTCTGTGCCATCTGTGCTACTCTGCTTTAGCAACAGAGTGGATTAGGGCACCTAGCATGTTGCTCAAGGTAAATTCGCAAACCTAAATATTTATAGATAAAGAATTCCTTTTTTATTTTTTTGTTCAGGACTCAAACTTTCTCATGGGACAAGTGACATCATTGCTTACAGCAATAATATAATTTGTGCCGCTATAAATAGCAGTATTGAAAGACAATCCGGGGCCAGTCAGGAGCCAATGAGACACACCACTCACTATCTCTGCCTGGGATACATGCTCCCATGCTCCTTGAAATGAGCCAACTTGGGGAAGAAGGTGGGTATAATGGAGCTTGAGAAGGAAGTGGAAAGGCTGACATGCAAAAACTTATCTGGCGCCGGGCGCTGGTGGCTCACGCCTGTAATCCTAGCTACTCAGGAGGCTGAGATCTGAGGATCGCGGTTCAAAGCCAGCCTGGGCAGGAGAGACGGCGAGACTCCTATCTCCAATAAACCATCAGAAAACCGGAAGTGGCGCTGTAGCTCAAGTGGTAGAGCGCTCGCCTTGAGCTGAAGAGCTGAGGGACAGCGCCCAGGCCCAGAGTTCAAGCCCCACGACCGACCAAAAAAAAAAAAAAAAAAAAAACTTATCTGGCCATTGACTAAGAAAAGAGATAAGCTGGCTGCGGTGGCTCACACCTGTAAGCTAGCTACTCAAGAGGTTGAGATCTGAGGATCAAGGTTCAAAGACAGCAGCCTGAGCAAAAAAGTCTGTGACACTCTTCTTCAATTAGCCACTCAAAATCCAGACGTGGAGCTGTAGTTCAAATGGTATAGCACCACACACATTTGTACACATGTGTGCACATACATGCATGTGCACCTGCATACACATGTGCACGTGCATAGGCACGCACATGCTGGTGTGCGCGCACACACACACACACAAACACACACACACACATACCAGTTGCCTTTGACAAGGTCCTGTGGTGCTTCTAAGTGTGTGGACTATAAAACAAAGGAAAGCTTCTGCCTGCACTGGCTGGTTGATTTTGACATAACATTTTTTATTTCTATATACCCACGCTTGAAGAAACACTGAGTGCTGCTGGAATTGAATCATCTGCGTTTCAATTGTTTTTTAAGACAAGGGCTCATAATGGAGCCTAGACTGGCCTTGAACTCTTAATCCTCCTCTACAGGGCTCTAGTTATAGGCATGCATCACAGTATAGGCTTGAAATTGATTTTTGAGGCCAAAATTCTCATAGCAAAGCTGAATAGTTTCCCCCTTATTGAAGAGAGAGTAGGCTAGAAACTGAGGGATCAAGATAACACAAACCATGTTTGTTAGGTTAAATCAAAACAACTCAATTTTTAATGATTACCAGTAACATTTTCCATTTCCATTTTACATCCTTGAACTCATTGCAATGTTTGCATTTTTATCTTTCCTGTTGTTTATCTGATTATAAACCGCACTATAAATAGTTCCCGAGACGCACTACATTGGAGAGATGAGCTCTGGGATCCACCTTCTGACACTTCGTGTTTCTTAAAGTCAAGTGGAAGTTGCTTAGGCTCATCTGTCTTTCTGGCTTTTGTTTGGAAAACATAATAATCTTCAGATATTTGACAATTAAAGGGAGACAGGTGCCCAGTGCTGGAAGTAAGGGAGAAGAAAAGGGGCCCAAGGAAATGATTCACTTAGATATCAAAGATACTGCAGGTTTTTCCTTCTAGCAACCGATGGAGAAAGTACAGAACTTCAGCGAGGGCCTACCTCTGGTGGCTTGAGAAGGGAGTGCAAGGGCTGAGAAGCAAAATTGTACCTGGCAGGGAACCCAAGCAGGGAACCCTGGTATCAAATCCCTTACGCAAGGAAAGCACTCAAACTATGAAGCCTCTTCCAAAAACTCTGAAGTAGGAGACTCTGTAAGTCTGGGCCACAGAACCATGGAGCTTCCTGATGCTCACTGCCTAAGACCATAGAAAACCTCAAAGGCAACTAGGGACAGAGAAAATCAAATCCTCATTAGGACTGCGATTAAGTTTTCTGTCAGAATCTGATGCAGTTTGGTTTGGGATGGGGGAAGTTAATGGTATATTTTAGTTGTTAATCCTGGATACAAGAGTCCATTCAAAAAGGAAAGGGAATGCAATGAAGTGAAGTGCATGAAAACATTGCAAACAGCAATTGAAATGGATGAATTCAGGGTTCAAGTTTTGCTTCCTGTTATTCTCTCCTCCCAGTGAATGAGCCACATGTTTAGGAAGGAGAAAGATCAAAGGTCAAACAGATTGGCAATAGAATAAGAAAACAGACGCATTGACATGTGGATATCTGTGAGTTAGGAGAGCTTACACTGAGATGTTTTAAGGCTAGTATTGTAATATCACAGTATGGATGAGTAACCATTTTGTTACCTTGTACCTTCAATTGTATCTACCTCCAATATGTTCTCATCCTAATCTCTTTTTTTCTGTCTGAATTAAAGATCCTGTTTTAAATGAAGCTTGCTGAGATTAGTTTGGGAAAGGGGGGAGAGGGGAATGAGGGAAGGTGCCCAGAGAGGCTGATCAAGACACATCATATGCTTATTGGAACCTGTCAGAATAAAACCCGTTGTACAACTGATGCTAGTTTAAAAAAATAATACAAAAAGAGAGGATCTAGCTTTGGATAATGTTATTTCAAGTGTTATTTCCAGTGTAACTTTTCTTCAACATGGAATAAAGACGTTATGACCCTGAAGAATGAACTTTGGCCCTTTAAAGAGATCTCAGGATATCTCACACAGTTCATGGTCAGCAGAAACAAAGACTACAAGTTATAACTTGAGAAAAGGACATGTTGACACTAGTCATGTTTTACCTTGGTAACCAAAGGGGGAAAAACTGACCTAGTCCCACATGTAAAACTTCCATGGTGAATATATAAGTATAATTTTTGCTCCTTTTTTTAAAAAAAGAAATGTTTGCTCAGTTTCAATGGAATTTCATCAAGTACGAAACTATCCAAATTAAAGACTCATTTTAGCATTTTCCTTATACATTTCCTCATCAAGTAAAATTATTAGACAGTTCTTACAGGATACAATATTATAAAATCTACCAGAAGGGTTAGTGTTTGAAGAAACAGAGAGAGTGCTTGGCGGCTGATTATGTTTTTAATAAATCATTTTGAGACATTAAAAAATAATGACTTGCTATTAAGTCATCTGTGAGAAAATAACACCATGATGCAACCAACATCTTCAGTAAAATTCATAAGAACTTAGTAAGAGTATTTCTGGAACAAAGAAAAGAAGTTTATGCAAGTATTGCTTACTTGGTACTTCTCTGTGTGTGAAAATGCAAGCTATTTCATTTAAATTTTCTAAGGAAAGATGTTTCTAGCTGATGACTTGATCTCGTCCAGGATTATCCTGAAGATCTGAGTCTTTTCTGAGTTTCTTCTAAGTTATCAGCACCTGCCCATTTCTGCAAGGCTTCAAGGCTTAGTGTAGGAAAGTGGCTCGTGAGTGGCAAAAAGTGATTCAACTGTGGTGCTGCCTGTAGTCCCAGCTACCAGGAGACAGAAGTAGCAGGATCATTGTCTGAGGCCAGCTGGGCAAATGGACGAGACCCTATCTGAAAAATAAACTAAAACAAAAGGAACTGAGGAGCCTGGCTCAAGTGGTAAAGCAGCTGCCTAGTAAGCAAAAGGCCCTGAGTTCAATCTAGTACCACTAAAAAGTAGTGCAGACAATCCTCATTATCTAAGAATAAACGGTTCCAGGAAAGGTCCAATTAAGAGCGAATCTGCCCAAAATAGGAGCCAATATTTAATAGTAAATAGAAAATAAAAAGTAAAATTTAATTAGAATTTTATCCTGAAAAGTAAAGCTAAAATAATGAAAATGAGATGCTTTCCATTAAAAAAATGTAGGCTATAATTACATCTGCAACGATTCTTTCTTAGGATAAAAGAGAAATTAAATATTAATTGCTTTTGGAGAGGTATAATATTTCCACCGAAGTTAGCTGAGAGCACAGTCTGGCATTCTTCACATTCAAGTTCCACTGCAAACTAGAAAGAGACTCATTTTTCTATTCAAATATAGTCAAGGATTTCCTCATATTTCACAAGGTCTTTTCCTAATCCTTTCATATTAAAATCTTTCTTTTCCAAGTATCATCGTGCTTGTCAATTTTCTCTTCTTCAGTTGTCAACGCATCTCACTCAGCCAGGTCCCTATCTACCAGGGGCTTCCTGGGTGAGTAGAATAGTTCTTCAAATGTCCTTGTCAAAGACTTCATGAAATTTTCTCTATATGAAAAGATTTGTAATATTTCTTTTAAAATATTTCATGTTGCATTTTAGACTGTTTATTACATGAAACCATCATCAACTTTCAGGTAACCAAAGATTCTAAGGCATGACTGAAGATTTTTTTTTTTTTGGTTGGTCATGGGGCTTGAACTCTGGGCCTGGGCACTGTCCCTCAGCTCTTCAGTTCAAGACGAGCGCTCTACCACTTGAGCCTCAGCCCCACTTCCGGCTTTTTCTGCTTATGTGGTGCTGAGGAATCGAACCCAGGGCTCCTGCATACAAGGCAAGCACTCCACCACTGAGCCACCTCCCCAGCTCTGACTGAAGATTCTAAAGTATGTCTGAAGTGTCTTTTATAAATGGGGCCCATTTGATAAAATTTCCCAGCTGCAATATCTTTTGCAGTCTGATAACATCAGGGATTTGATAATGGGAAAAATCTCTTATGACCCAAAAGTTGAGAGAGGAGAGTAGTTAGATGGTGAATTAAAAAGCAAACCCTTTTAACCCTCTATGAGGAAGTAATTGAAAAATATTTCTGATTTTGACTTTCTTGCCATTTTACACATGATCAGAGAACTGTATCATCATAATTCAGGAAACTGCTTCCTGTTCATACAGAAGGAACAAGTCTGCTCAGTGACAGAACACATTTGGCCATTTTTTTGAGAGCCATTGCCATTCATATTTTATTTTAGCGATCCTATTTATGGTCACAATGGTGATTATTTTATTTGAAATAGCATTTATTGCCTAGTAACTTTTAAGCCCACATAAATAAACAGCCTCTAATTTAAAATTATACATAAGCTGGGTGCTGGTGGCTTATGCCTGTAATCCTAGTTAGGAGGCTGAGATCTAAGCATTGCCATGCCAGACAGGAAAGTTCATGAGACTCTTATCTCCAATGCACCACCAGAAAACCGAAAGTGGTGCTGTTGCGCAAAGTGGTAGAGCACTAGTCTTGAGCAAAAGAACTCAGGGACAGCACCCAAGCCCTGAGTTCAAGCCCCATGACCGACCCCCCCCCCAAAAAAAGCATACATATAAATTAGAAGATGTCAGGTTCTTTCCAATGTGTATATATGGAGAGAAAACATGGCTCCCGGTCTAACAAGGAGTTTGCAGTACTGCAAAATAAACTCATGGTAGGTGCCTGCTAGGCTAGTGCTCTACCACTTGAACCATGGTCCCAGCTTGGAGAGCATGGAGGGAGTTGATCATGGGAAAACATGGCTTACTGTAGTGGTGAAGTGCACATACAGTGAAATCTGGATGCCAGCTCTGCCTCTTCAATCTGTGTAATCTGGAGCAAGTAACTTAATTCCTCAGTGCCGTAAGTTTTCCTCTAACAAACACGCAAGAATAGTAATAGTATCTATTACACAAGATGGCTCCAAAAATTAAATATTTGTATAACCATGAAAGTAATGACAACATCTATTTCAATGTTTTAAAAAGAAATCCACAAACCCTCGAATAACTCACGCTGTGTTGTACTAAAGAAGTCATAGCATTCAGGGCAACAGTAGAGGGGCTTTCTCAGAGGGCTTCTGGCAGTTTCTTATTAACCTATAGGAAGTCTCTGGCAATCTTGAACATTTAAAGTAGGTGAGATGTATTCAAATTCTGTTTGAAAAATGCACAGATCATTGCATGTATTTGTAGAAATTGCCATTTCATCATTGATTTTGAGGAAGCTCTCATGCTCAGGAGGTCAAGGCTCTGGGCCGTTGATGGTCACTTCAGATCTGCCACCTGCCCTTGCAACTGCGCATGTGTGGAGACGCCCGCCTTGGTTGTTCTCAAGTGGCTTCCAACCAAACTCCCTCTATTCCACTTCCTTATTTGTCCCCTGCTGTTCTTAACCAACTCGATCCCTTCATAAAGCTCAGGAACAGCCTTTGAGAGACTCCCTGGAAGCCAGTGTTCATGGGCAGATGAATGATCTCGCAATCTCAGGAGTAGCCAGCAATTACTAGACCGTATGAGGGACCTGCAAAGGCAGTATGGGCTCTGTGCTGTTTTGACCCAGAGACCTCTGGCATTATGAATAATAATAAAAAATAATAACAATAATAATGATAAGCAGTGCTCTGTCTCCTAGGGGAAGACAGGAAATCAGTCTGGGATAGAATTGTTGTCAATAAAAATAATTCTGGTCTGTATAGGAAGAGTTGGTCCTGGATATTAAGAATCTGATTAGAAAAATAAACAGGCAAACACTTCCTCTGTGCATTAGTCTGAATCAACATTGATAAATCACTAGAACTTACATGGGTCCATGAACTAATGTTATTTCATAAATTAGTTTACACAGAAAGAGGTCCCACGAAAATGAAGAGGCCAGGGCTCATACACCTTGAGGACCACCCTGGGTAAGAGCGCTGGCTGCACAGCTGGACTTCCCTTGTGCAGATCCCTGCTGGGTTCTCTTGGGAAAGTTGCTTCATTTCACTGTTGTTCAGTTGCCTCATGGGGTGACACATCATAGACTTCTGCAGACATGAAATAAACTGCCCCATGTAGAGCCAAGGACTGGCCCGTGATAGGAGCTCAATAAATATTATTTGTTATCACTTACGATTATTTCCCTCAGGACAAATTTCTAGAGGCAGAACTGCCAGTGCAAGGAATGAATATTCATCAGGCTTTTGATGGTGTTGTGAAACAGCTTTCCTGAAAGTTTGGTCACACATTTTAAAAACATGAGATTTCATCATTTCTTCAAGTGGCCTATTTTAGACCAGCCAAAGTAAGATGGACAAATGGAAAAGAAAAATTATAAAGAAACGAGAAGTAAGGAGGGAAAATCAGAGTGAGAAATGTGGGAAAAGGAAATAAAATATGGATAAATACAAGGAGTTATCCTCAGCATTCTAAATAGTTTGTGACTATATGTTTATGGGTACCGGCCCCTATTGGTTTGAATCCAAGACTTAAGTATGGCTTCATCTATATTCTCAGTGTATACACTTAGTGAATTCTCAGTGCACATACACATACACACACACACACACACACACACACACACACACACACACACACGGGGGTGGGGAGAAAGAGAGGGAGAGAGATAGAATAAAGTAAGGTACACAAGGAACCTTGGGGAAGGGATGGATATATTACCATAGTTTTAGCTATATGTGGACATGTCCAAACTAACCAAATTGCATTCAGGAAGGTTGTGCTTTTGTTGTTGTTGGTTGTTTTCTTTGAGTGTTGTTTACTTCAATAAGGCAATATTTTAAAGGTATATTTTCCTATGTATTCCTTCCATCTCTCTCAACCCTCCTAGTCTCTTCAAAAGTTAGAGATGTGTCAGTAATACTATAATATATCCTAGTATACGATAATGAGAAAGAAAAAAATTATTTCAAATAGCTTCAACATAAAAATGCTACCCTGATAATATTGGATAACTTTCTGTACTACAATTCTAAGTAAAGTTTTAGGAAAAGAATTTAGTCATAAAATTTATTTTCAACCAGGTGCCAGTGGCTCACACCTATACTCTTAGCTACTCAGGAGGCTGAGATCTGAGGATCATAGTTTTTTGAAGCCAGCCAGGGCAGGAATGTTCATGAGAATCTTATCTCCAATAAACTACCAAAAAAGGCAGGAGTGGAGCTCTGGCTGAAGTGGTAGAGCACTAGCCTTGAGCAAAAAGAAGGTCAGGGACAGCACCAAAGGTCGGAATCCAAGCTCTACAGCCTACAAAAAAAAATTCCATAACATATCTTAAGTAGAGAATCTCTTGAGAACATGAAGCTTCTCTTCATCTGCAAAGGAGCTCCAGATTCCCCTGTAGTAATGGAGCAGTAGCAGGAGTCTTAACTGCATTAAGAATCATAGCTAAATGTAGCTAAATATATGGGGCTTTAAGCTACTTTCCATAAAAGTAATAAGACATCTTCATTTATATATTATCATGTAATGCTTAAGCTTCATGCAATTAGTGCTAAAGGGCAACTAGAGTTTTATATATTTTATTTCTGGTAGATAAAACTAGAGAAACCTTGGTTTTTTCTAATGCTGTTCTCATTCTACTCCAACACATACCTCAAACCCAGCTAAGATGTTCTATTGTGGTATTTCAGGGCCTTTTAGGAAAATAGGGTATGTTCAGATGGGATAAACAGAAATTCACTCCACTATTTGAAAAGATTTGGGGGCAACAATACTGCCAATCTCTCACTCAAGACTGCAAAGTCATGGTTCCATAAAGCTCTCTGAATTATGCAAATGAGCATATGCATGCTAGCCAGACTCTGCTGTAAAATATGTATTGAGATAGCACACATAACTTATTCATAGACACTAATGACAATTTTTCTCCTCCCTCATGTCTAATTTTTGTAGGATAGTGCAGACATTATTTCTGCTTTCAAGTTATAAGGCCTTAGTGTTTTTTTTTCTTTTTTCTTTTCTTTTCTTCTTCTTTTTTAAAGGCTAGTACGTTACCACTTAAGCCACAGATCTACTTCCGGCTTTTTTGGTGGTTAATTGGAGATAAAAGTGTCATGAACTTGCCTGCCCAGGCTGCCTTCCAACTCAGATCTCTGCCTTCTAAGTAACCAGGATTATAGGGTGAGCCACCACGGGCATCCTGTTGTAGCTCATTTTTTACTGAAACCAGGGTCCACTTCCTAACGTGGCTACTGCAAAGCCACATTAGTTAGGTCTTTGCCATCCAAGTCTCAAGTTCCCAGAGGTCTCTCTGTCCACTTTCAGTTCACCTCCCAGTCTATCCACACGGATGACCAGGGGAAGAGAAGCTCTAATGGTATCCCCTGTTTTCTTCAACTATGCCTCTTTCTTATTTCCTTCCCTGTTTCGACCTGCCAGTATCCATGTAGAGATGCATGATTAGCAAACATCCCTTCCCCCAGCGGCAGGCACTGGGCCTGGTCTGCCAGCCACCACCCAGATGCTGCTTTGGGACTGCACCAAACAGATTCTGAAAAGCCCACCACACCCAGCACATCCAGCTGTGTCTAGAGCAGAACAGCTGCAAGCATCAGTGTGTGCCCTGTGCCAGGCCATGCGAGGGTGCTGCCAGTGATGCATGCACGGGCAAACTCCTCGGCCCACAGATCGTCTACTGGCCGATGCTTCCTCCCGTCTCTCTCACATCACACCCTTGCTGGAGGTACACAAACAAAGCTGGTATAGTCTAACGATAGTCAAAAGGCCCCATCCTTTCTGCCAAATCGGTGCACGCGAATGCTGGCAGACTGAGCTGAGACCCTGCACACACCCGCCTTCCTAATCACTTCTCTGAGGAAGGTTTGTGGCAGGAGTAAGAGGATTGTGCCTGGGATGAACTATCTTCTAGAAAGTTCTTAATCCCAGAAGTCTTTCGTGTTCCATCCTCTCTGTTCAGGGGACAATCGCCAGTGTGTGAACTCCAGTGGAATCTACAACTCTTGTCTCAGGAGAGGTTCTTTTTACTTCGAAAAGAACACACTCCTTTTGGGACTTAGAATGGAATGCCATGTCCCTGGACAGTTACATCTTGGAGAAGCAAGGTGGTGAGAGACTTGAGGATTTGAAGATAGAGGGAACAGAGGGGCCAAGCCAGCATTCAATGACACAACTATAGTAACTCCTAAGAAACTGCTTGAACCCTGTTGCTCTCTTCTTGGCACATGTTGGTGGTTTCAAAGTCCACCTAAACAACGCCACTCAATTTACAGTTTCATACCAAAGTTATAGATTAGCTTTGATATAATGATGAACTTGTTTTCTGAGCTATTCCAGAAAGACTAACTAGGGAGTCATGGAAGAAGATGAACATTTCTGTAGAACTTGGTAGGGAGTGGGGAAGGGGTCTACTTAAAATTCAAATTCTGAGCAACAATGTGCTCTTTCACACCACCACATGTACACGTGTGCCACGCATGCACATATCATAACATATGGCGTAGGGACCATTCTTGGAATTTTGAGTGCTGACCAATCATATTCTTTCTCCTCTCTGTGTTCTAAGCTACTTGGTGTATAGAAAGAAATCAAAGCAATCCAAGCATAATAAAACCATACCTTAAAATTTCATTTTGTATTTAGATGAAACCATTTTACTTTAACTTGGGGGATTTCTAAATTGAAATTTCTGGGCAGTTTATTATATCTGGAGATATGCGCTGCACACACGCGTGCGCACACACACACACAGGCAAATTAAGGGAAAGACAGAAAGCTCTGAGTGATTAAATTAAGGGGCAGATGTGTGTGTGTGTGTGTGTGTGTGTGTGTGTGTGTGTGTGTGTGCTTGCATGTGTATAATGTAGCCTAATACTTGAGAGCAGGGGGGAAGAAAAGTCAAACCATCCCAGTTCTGGAGAAATCTTGGAGGCAGATGAAGGACTAGGAGGGTAGAAAGGTTAATGCCAGAAAGATTAAGCAAGAAGTGGCCTTAATATCTAGAATATGAGGCCCACTTTGGTCAAATGTCCCCATCAGAAACATGAAAGTACATTCACAGGCCCTGAGAAAAGTAAATCAAGGAAGTGCTGACAGCCAGAGTCATTCAAGCACTGACTTTTGGGGACATTTACAAGTTGGGCTTTCTGAGCCAGTGGATTGTCCCCAAATACTCTTAGGTGGAACTCATTTATTTCAGTCCTTCGTCGTTGTCGTTGTTGTTGTTGTTTATTCCTTGTTAAAGGCATATTTTTAATTTTAAAAGAAGAAGCACTGTGGAGATAGTGGTTAAAGGAGATAAAATTTCAGTTAGGAAGAATTTGTGAGAGATTTTTGTGATATAACCATGAGTACTAGAGTTAATAACAATGTATCAGAAACATGAAAATTGATGAGAGTAGACTTTAAATGCTCTCTCTACCAAAAAGTCAAGTGTGTGGTGTAAAACATACTTCAAAACATCATGTTATACACAGTAAATATATTTATGTGTATCCTATTATTTAATTTAAAATAAAAAATATTAGAAAAGTATATTTGATTTATGTCTCCCTCCCTCCCTCCCTTCCTCCCTCCCTTCTTCCCTCCCTCTCTCCCTCCTTCCTTCCTTCCTTCTTTCCTTCCCTCCCTCCCTCCTTCCTTCCTTCCTTCCTTCCTTCCTTCCTTCCTTCCTTCCTTCCTTTCTTCCTTCCTTCCTTTCTTCCTTCTTTTCTCTGACAGTACTGGGTTTTGAACTCAGGGACCCTATGCTTGCTGGGCAGAGTATTTACCATCCTGGCCATGACTCCAACATTTTTTGCTTTAAGGCCTTTTATTTATTAGTGTGTGTGTGTGTGTGTGTGTGTGTGTGTGTGTGTGTGTGTGTGTGTGTGTGTGTGTGTTTACCAGGGCTTGAACTCAGGGCGGTATGCTGTCACTCTTATTTAATACAGTAGTTGAAATTTTAGCCAGAACAATAAGGCAAGAGAAAGAAATTAAAAAAAAAAACAAATAGAAAAGGGAAAAGTTAATCTATCCCTATTTGCAGATGGTTTGATTCTATATTAAAAGACCACAAAGATTCCACTAGAAAACTCTAAGATCTGTTGCATGTTTTCAGCAAAGTAGCAGGTTACCAAATCAGTCTACTAAAGCCTTTCTAGCCACCAGCAATGAACTCACTAACAAAGAACTTGGGGGAAAAAAGTCATTTGAGAAAAAAATTAGATAAACTAAAGAATGAAACTGAGATCTGAGGATTGAGGTTCAAAGCCAACCCAGGCAGAAAAGTCTGAGAAACTCCATTCCCAAACAGCCAGCAAAAAAGCTGGACTAGAAGTATGTCTCAAGTGATCAAGTGTCAGTTGTAAAGCAAAATGGCCTGGCGAAGGTGCAAGGTCCTGAGTAGATTTTAATTAAATTCCTGTCTCTCACCCTTTACAAAAGCCAATGCAAAACCTTAGTACAAGACCTGAAACTTTGAGACGACTAGAGGAAAATATAGGAGAAAATTTTCAAAATCTAAGAACAGGCATTAACATTCGGAATAGGGTGCCAATAGCTCAGGAAATAAAAGCAAGAATTGACAAGTGGCATTGAATCAAATTAAAAAACAAATCAAACCTCTTCCTAGTAAAAGAGACAATCAACAGAGGAAAGAGTTTGTAAAATGAGAAAAAAAAATCTTTGCCAGATAGCCAACTGACAGATTAATAAACACCAACAGAGTAAAAATTCCAGTCAATGATTGGGCAATGGAATGGACTAGATTATGTTTTAAATGAAGACATGATAATACAATAATAATACAATAAATGCATGAAAGAATATTCAACATTTCTAGCCATCAGAGCAATGCACATTGCAACTACACTGAGATTCTATCTTGCCCCAGCCAGAGTATCTATCACCAGGAGAACAAACAATGGATACTGGCGGGCATGAGGGCTCCTTTTTGTGGTGCTTGATCCTTTCAGGTTTTTCTGCAGCCTCATCTAAAGCACCTTATCATATTGCATAAATTACATTCCTGTCATGATCTGAAGGAGGGCATGCAGTTTCCCAAGGCAAAGGGTGTCCTTAGGAATACAATATAGAACAAAGAGAGGAGGACTGGAAAGTTCTGGAACAAAGCCCATTCCTAACGGAGGAAACTCTATAACACAAAACCGTGAAGAAGGTATGGAGGAGGAGCAGGGGAAATCTCTAGACTTCAGCATTCCCCGTTTCTCAGGACATGGCTCCCTTCCACATTATTGCTCTTGCTCTTGCTTTCAAGGCCCATTTACCCTGAACAACCTATCAGGATTTTTTTTCTTTGCCATAAAGGAGCTAAATTTCTTTAAGCCAGCAATAACCTTCTGGTAGCTGTTCTTTTTCTTCTCTAATGTAATTCATCCTGGTGAAGACAGATTTGGGCTGGGATTTTATAAGGTGGCTGTCATATTCCTCTTCTCTGTCACTGAACATACACGGTGGCTTGGGAACCACTTTTGCCTTCCAAGAACGCATGGTCTTGTCATCCATAATGCCCAGGGCAACTATGAATGGAAATGAGCAGGGAGTACATTAATGGTCAAGGCTATTAAGGCCATTAGTGCATCAGCAGGCCCAGGGCTGCATTTGCCTCCATGTGTCCTTGGGCACCTGTGAGCTCTAGTCCCGAGGAAAATGCAAAGCCTCCCAAGCTCAAGCCGCTGAGATGTGGACAGGAGGTGGAGTTCGCTTGCACTAAACGGGGTCATTAATGGGAAATTATGCAGACTCCAGACCGTGGGGAAGACAGCGGTAGGTGGCCATGCCGATGACACTGCCCAGCGCGTTGCCCATGCTACCCCGACTTGAAGACCAAAAAGAGGAAGTTAGATGAACTTCACCTCCATCCTACTCTCCTCCCTTCCTCCCCTCTTCCTCTTTTTCCCTTTCCCTCTCTCCCTCCCCCTTTCCTCCCCTCCGCCTTCTTCTCCCCCTCTCCTCCTCTCTCCTCCCCTTTCCTTCTTCTCTACCATTCCCTCTCCTCAACCTTTCCCTCTCTTCTTTTCTCCCTTCTCTTTTCTACCCCTTCACTCCCTTTCCCCCTCCCCTCTCTCCCTATCTCCCTCCCCTCCCCTTTCCTCCCTTCCCCTTCATCTTCTTCTCCCTCCCTCTCTTGCTATATTGTCTAGGCCAATCTTGAACTCCTGGGCTCAAGGCATTCTCCATTCTCAGCTCCCAAGTAGCTGGGACTACAGATGTGCTCGGCTGGGCTAAGAACATCAGTCTTGATGTACATCTTGCAGCTCTTTGGGGATACAGTTATAGAAGCAGGATCGAAGGAAACTCCAGAAAAATGTAAAAAGTTCATTTCAGTTTTTAAAAATGCACTACAGGGGGGCTGGGAAGGTGGCTCAGTGGTAGAGCGCTTGCCTTGCATGCATGAGGCCCTGGGTTCGATTCCTCAGCACCACATAAGCAAAAAGAATAAAGCCAGAAGTGGCACTGTGGCTCAAGTGGTAGATCGCTAGCCTTGAGCTGAAGAGCTGAGGGACAGTGCCCAGGCCCTGAGTTCAGGCCCCACGACCGGACCCAAAAAAAAAAAAATGCACTACAGGGGGAAACGGGAGGAAAGCAAAAAAAGGGTTGACAGTGTTCAAAAAGCATTGTACACATCACCTGACCTAGGAAACTGTGACCCCTTTGTACTACACCTTAATAACAATAAAATCTTATTTATTTATTTATTTATTTATTTGTTGTCAGTCATGGGGCTTGAACTCTGGGCTTGGGTGCTGTCCTGTGCTCTTCAGCTCAAGGCTAGCGCTCTACCACTTGTGCCACAGTGCCAGTTCCAGTTTTCTAGTGGTTTACTGGAGATAACGGTCTCACAGACTTTCCTGTCTGGGCTGGCTTTGAACCTCGATGCTCAGATCTCAGCCTCCTGAGTAGCTAGGATTACAGATGTGAGCCACTGGCTCCTGGCCTAAAATTTTATTTTTAAATGCATTACAAAGATAATTTAGAAATAGTTAGCTTACTCTTAATTTATTCTAAGGATGGTATAATATCTAACTCTCATAACACAGGAGAAAATCTCCAACTTTGCCTTTTGGCTAGATTTATTTTACTTGTAGGGAAATGTCTAATTTACCAACAGAAGGAAAAGTTCAAAGCTCAATATCTATAGGAAATCATGTACCCAAATAAGATAAGAATCTTTCTACTACAAAGCAGGTATCATGGGACCTAAGCAAATGTTTAAAATTTTGAAAGTTACTGTTGGGAAAAGTTTACATTAAAAATTCAAGCTCTAATCTTAGGTTCAAAAAGAAATTCTAGCTCTGGCATCTCATTTGCAATAGCTAGCAACTTCCAGGTGAAGCAACTTACTGATATCTTATGTCTTTAAAAAAATTATTTTAACATTTTTTAAAAATGTCTGTAGTTAAACTGGGTACCTGGTGGCTCACATCTGTACTGCTAGCTACTCAGGGGGGCGAGATCTGAGGATCATGGCTCAAAACCAGTATGGGCAGAAAAGTCTATGAGGCTCTTATCTCCAATTAACCAGCAAAAAGCCAGAGGTGGAGGTGTGCCTCAAGTAGTAAAATGCCAACCTTAAGCAAAGAAAGAAAGAAAGAAAGAAAGAAAGAAAGAAAGAAAGAAAGAAAGAAAGAAAGAAAGAAAGAAAGGAAGGAAGGAAGGAAGGAAGAAAGAGAGAGAGAAAGAAAGAGAGAAAGAAAGAAGGAAGGAAGGAAGGAAGGAAGGAGAGAGAGAAAGAGAGAGAAAGAAGGAAAAGAAAAAGGCAAATGAGAGTACAGATCCTGAATGCAAGCCCAGTACCAGCACACACACACACACACACACACACACACACACACACACACACACACACGTGTTGGTAGCTTTGGTTTTGCTCCATCAACTCAATAAATGTTAGTTTGCATTTTCAGAGTGGATTCTTGTCTGGGGCTGCTCCTTGAGTAATCCGTCCTGTGTGTACACATCTTCACAAGCCCAGAGGAAAGAGCAAGGAACACGCATTTGGACTGTGCGTAGAACCTCTGAACTGCAAATCACACGGTGTGACCACAGATCTGCTGAAAGGGAAGTACTGGCCAGAGCAAATGCTGTCCTACTTAAACACCACAATGAATGCCCATACAGCATCAACATCCTCTCAGCCCTGCTCCCCCTGGTGTTCCTACTCAGGGATGCCAACAATGTTTACATTAGCAACTTAAAAAAATCCTCAAAGAACTAAAAATAAACATGACAAACCCTGAACCTAACTGAGAAAATGCAGAAAAGCTTTGCCCCCCACCTCAATCTCCATCTGCAGGTAGTTAGGTCAAATGTTGTGTGCTCTTGTGGCTTTTGATATATTAGTATGGAAGCCATTCCAGAATGTCCTTTGAAAGCTAGGCATGTCCCTGTGAAGAGTAAGGGTGTGTTAATGATCACTTATTCCTTTTTTTTTCCTTGACATGATAAATAAAAAAAAGAAAGGCCACAAGAGGCCTCGATAAATATTTAAGCACTACACAGAATTGGTGGGTAGCTGTTATTTTTAGCTGTTTTTTCCCCAGCGCGCTCTATCTGGTACCCACCAGCATTACTAGGTCTGGCCTCTGGGAGCATCACCCATTTGCACAGCTTTTCTGATTCCTGACATCATTATTCCATGTTCTTCTTTCGTCTCAGTTAGTTGTTTCCCCAACTTTCTTATTACTCTCAAGACTTTTATTTTTAATCGATTTGTCTATTGATTAAAGTTGTCCCCTGTAGACAACAGAGTTGCATTTTATTTAGCTTTTGCTCTTTATCTCTTGATTAGTTTATTTAACCTGTGCACATTAACTGTGTCTAGGCTAATAAAGTAGAACTCATATATGTCATTTTACCTTCTGTTTCATTATGCATTTCATTTCTTTGCTCTTTTTTTTACTACCTTCTTTTATATTAAGTGTAATATTTTAATTCCTTCAATAATTCAAAAGTTTGAGCTGGGAGCCAGTGGCTCATGCCTGTAATCCTAGATATTTAAAAGGATTGCCATTCAAAGCCAGACCAGGCAAGAAAGTGTGTGAGACTCTTCTCTCTAATTAAGCACCAAAAAATGTTGAAGTGGAGCTGTAGCTCCAGTGGTAGAGCTCTAGTCTTAGGTGAAAAAAACTTCGGGGACAGTGCCCAGGTCTTTCACTCAATCTCCAGGACAGGCACATGTGCATGCGCGCGCACACACACACACACACACACACACACGCACGCACACACACACGCACACACACACACACACGCACATACACACACACGCACACACACACACACACGCACACACACACACGCACGCACGCACACACACACACACGCACACACACACACACACATGCACACACACACACACACGCACACACACAATTATGTTTGGATTATTTTCTTATACTTTTTGCTCTAGGGTTTACAATAAATACATTTTTGGTAGCACTGGAATTTGAACTCGGGCCTTAGTAGTTGGTAAGCAGATGTTGTACCATTTGAGCATAACCCTATTCCTTTTCTGCTTTCAGTTCCTTTTCAGATAAGGCCTCTCCTATTTTTGCCCAGGGCTGGCCTGAGATCATGATCTTCCTACATATACCTCCCTCATAGCTGGGATTACAGGTATATACTACCATGCCAAGTCATTCATTGAGGTGGAGGTATTTCATGAATTTTGTCCCAGTTGGCCTTGTACCGCAATTTCCACCACCTGAAAGATGGTATTATAGGCATGAACCACCACACCTGGCCTAAAATATACATATTACCTTGTCAAAATGTACATTAGTTCAAACTTAGTTCCAGTGAAATATAGAAAGTTACTTCATGTATATATATATATATATATATATATATATACATTCATACATATATATGGTAAATGATATAAATCTATTCCATTTTTATGGTTATCACTTAATATGTCTCAAGAAGTATTTATAGAGATTGTTGTATTAAGTTTCGTATTTACCATTTTAAATCCTCTTCCTCTCCTCTTGTAAATTCAATGTGCCATCTGGCAATAGAGCCACGTTCCCACTTGCCTGTTTTGTTCTATAATTGTCAAGTATATATATTTTTTATGACATAAGGTCTACATATTGTTTCATGTCATTGCTTTTAAATCAGTGAAGGGAAGAAAGGAAAAGAAATACAAAATTATGTCTTACATAATTACCTACTGGCGTTCTAGTTACTTTTGTGGATTCAAATTACTGATTGGTATTACTTCCATTTGGCTTAAAGATCTATCTTTGTGATTTCTTATACACATACCTGCAAGAATTTGTTTATCTGGAATGTCATCAGTTCATTTTTGGTTTTGAAAAGAGTTCTGGATGTAAGATACTTGATAGTTCTGTATATAAGATACATGATAGTTTTACTTTTCAGTTTGAATACCTTATCCCAATGGCTCCTGACGCCTATTGTTTCTGGGGGGAAGTCAGTTGTTAATCTTATTAGGTTTCTTCCTGCATGGTAAGTCTTCTTTTTTTCCTTGTGCTTTTAAGATTCTTCCTTTTTGACTTTCTAACTTTGACTCTGATATATTTATCTGATATATTTATATGTGAGTATTCTTGCATTTTTCCTGAGCTTATTGAATATGTAGACGACTGCTTTTAGGGGACATCAAATTTGAGAAATTCATAACCATTCAAGTTGTAAGATTTATTTTTACTGACACATAGAAATTGAACACATTTATCAAGTACAACATACTGATTTGAAACATGTACACATTATGAAATGGCTCAATTAGGTTAATTAATATATTTATCAGTTCATATATTTATCATCTTTTGTGCTAAAAGCATTTAAAATCTATTTTAAAGCCAGGTAACAGTGACTCATGCCTATAATCCTAGTTACACAGAGGTTGGGAACTGGAGAATTCAGGTTTGAAGCCAGACTGGGAAGAAAAGTCTGTGAGACTCCTAAAATAACCAACAAAAAGCCAAGCTGGAGGTATGGCTCAAGTGATAGAGAGTCAACTATAAACAAGCACAGTGAGCAAGCTTGAGGCACTGAGTTTAAATCACACAAAAAAGTCTACTTTTATTAATTCCTAATAATATGTTATTATTTTTAACTATAGCCTCCATATTATACAATATTGGATTAACTCCTCCTATCTAACTAATAATTTGTATCATTTGACTGATATCACCATTGAGTAATCACTCCCTAGTAACCAGTATTCTGTCTTCTTGAGTTTAACTTGTTTAATCCCATCTATAAATTAGACCATGTGGTACTACTTGTCTTTCTGTTCCTGGTATATTTCACTTAATATAATATCCTTCAGGTTCATCCATCCATGTCATTACAAATGGCAGTATTTCCTACTTTTTACATACTAAATATAATGCCAGATGCAGTGTGTGTGTGTGTGTGTGTGTGTGTGTGTGTGTGCTATATTTTTTTTATCCATTTGTTGATGTGTACTTTGACTATCATGGTTCATGCTGTGATGAAAATGGGAGTTGAGATCTCTTCAACATACTGATTGCATTGCTCATGGTTATATCCCTAGAACTGCTAGATTATATGTGTGTGTTCTATTATTAATTTTTTGAGAAATCCCCCACTTTTTCCATAATGGATGCATAAATCTGTATCTCACCAACAATGTACAATGGTTTTTTCCTAGCACTTGTTATCTTTTCTCCTTACCCTCCCTCCCTCTCTTTCTTCCTTCTACCTTCCTTTTCTTTCTTTTTGTAATAGATCTTATATTTTATAGAATTTTTAGATTTATAGAAAAATTGGGCAGATAATTGGCATATACCAGTATTAATAGCATGTTATAAATATCTTGTATTACTGGGATCCATTAATTATAATGAACCAATTGATGAATTAATCCATCAATTAATGAATGCCAACACATTATTATTAACTAAAATCCTTAATTTATATTTAGGTTTACTTTTTATGCTGTATTACTTTACAGGTTTTGAGAAATAAATGATATCATGTATCTGTCATTAAATTATCATACAGAACAGTTCCATTGCACCAAAAACCCTGTGTTTTATCTTTTTGTCCCTTCCACATTTTCTCTGAACCTATGAAAACTACAGTTTTTTTTTTCCTGCCTGCTTTTGTAGTTTTGTTTTTTTCTGGAATGTCATACAGTTAAAATCAAATAATACAGATCCTCTTAGAGATCAGCTTCTTTGACTTAGCAATGTGGACTTCAGGTTTTCTGTGCTGTTTCATGGCCTGGTAATCATTCATTTTTTAAAAAAATTACTGAATAGTATTCTCCTATTTGGGTGTGTGCTCATTTATCCATTTTCCACTCAAGGACACCTTGGTTGCTTCTAGTTTTTGTTGATTCTGAATAAAGTCACTATAAACATACATGTGCAGCTTTGGGGGTGGACTTATATTTTTCTACCCAATCATTAATATCTAGGATCATGACTGCTTACTCTTTTAAACCACATGCTGCCTCCTGTGATTTACTAAAACTTCTAAGTGTTCTTTTTAGCTATAGACTCTAGCAGCTTCTGTTCTGGCAAGCTGATCTTGTCTGTGCTTTTCTGTATGTACTTGTCTCTCCAGTTTTGTGGAGGTGGCTTGCCCTGTGACCTAAATTCCCTGGTCTAATCTAAGAAATCTAAGAAAAGATGTAAGAATCTAAGAAAACTCACCAAGTTTCAACTTGTTCAGTTATTTCTCTTGAGAGAACGGGAGTGATGGCTTCCTAGCACTTATTGGAACTATGAATTAATCTCTGTTGTGTTTTTCTCTATTTCCTTTTCTCTTTCTTTTTGAAGTCAACATAGTAAAATGTTACCATTGGTTTTACTTCAATTATTCTTATGCTCCTAAATTCAGGTTAGAGTTAAGGGGATGACATTTGCTGGTTACACTTAAAGACTGAACTGTTTGATTAGCATTATTCCAGCCCTAGTTGACATTTGCTGGTTACACTTAAAGACTGAACTGTTTGATTAGCATTATTCCAGCCCCAGTTTACAATTGTTAAAATAAAATGGGCTCATGGATAGATATTTTAAAGCACTTAATGATCTAACAGCAGAGGCTTTGATAGGTACATATTTTGTTGAAAAGTATTACTCCCTTTGAATCCAGGAAGCAGTACGCGATGTGAATGAAAGTGGTAGTGGGTGCAACTGGAGGAAGAAAGTCTCCAATTGGCTAATCAAGCCTATACAATTTAAATGGGAGCCTTTTATCAAATCAACACATACAACTAGATTTTTAAGACAAGATTTCTCTCATAGGTTATCAGTACGCTAATTGAAACAATAACTAAGGAATTTAGACCCTTCTGCATGCATGCATTTCTGATCATGTCTACTTTTATTTGCCCATTATTTAATTTGCTATTAACTTTATTGGATCTTATTCTTAAATCTAACATCAAAATATCAGCAGAGTTGCTTGTTCCTAGGCTTCCAACTGCCTATATTCCCTATTCATATAGTTATCCTCTTCTTTCTTCCTCCTCCTCCTCCGCCTCCTCCCCTACCTTTTCCACTTCCTCCTCTTCCTTTATTTTGGTAGTACTAGGGTTTGAACTGAGGGTTTCAAGCTTTCTAGGTAGGTAATCTACCACTTGAACTATGCCAAAACTATCATCTAAGTGCTTTTCTTTCCTTTGTTTTTCTTTCTTTTATTTTTCCAGTAAGGGGTGGGGTGAGGGGCAGTGCTGGGAGCTGTCCTCCAACCACAGTCCTCTCAATCTATGCTTCCCACGTAGCTGAATAATAGGCATGAGCCACCACACCCAACTAATGACACAGCCTCACCCTAACAAACTCATTTGAATTTACAATAGTCACTTCCTAGGGAACTTCCACTTATGAACAGTATTGGTGGTGGGGTTTCAAGTGGAGAGGCATGATCTATCCTCTAGCTGTGCTGAGGGAGAAGTGGGAAGAGTCAAAGCAGTTAGTTAGTGCTCCGTTGCATTTGGGAAATCCCACACGCTTTATTTTTACCTCACATAATCTTAGGAGGTAGAAGCCATTGTTTTGGACGGCAGATGAGGAAGCTGAAGCGCGGTCAGTTAGGATATAGAAGCCCAAGATGAAAACATCCCAAGTCCAGGTTCTTCTTGCTATAGCATGGCACTGATACTTTCTTGTTGTTTGAATCCCTCTCCTCTCTGTGCCTTGGTCCTTCCAGCTCCTTTACTGAGTGACTTGTTCTCCTGCTCCAGTTTAAATCATCAATTGACAGATGGCCTGTCACTAGAACAGGTGATGATGGGCTTTTGTGCTAAAGGAATACCAGGTCTCAGCTCTTCCTCACCATCTCTATGTCAGCATGTATTCAATAGCTTGAGCAGTACAGTTTCTGGGACATTCCTTCCAAGCACCTGCCCAGTTTGGGATGCTCCAGGTACCGCCTACAGCCCTCAGCCATCCTGAGCCGAGTCGGGGACAGCAGTTGTGGGAATGCCATCTGCTGTCTTTAGGCACTGGAGGATGCTAGAAATGCCTCTTTTTAATTAGTATATTTCAGCCAGGACTCAAGGCAACATAACCCTTTCCAGCAAAGGCCTATCCTTGGTGTAGCATTTGCTAGAATCCTTATGACTTGAACAGTGGACAGAAGAGACAGCTGGGTGGGTGCTGACTTGTCATCCAGCAACATGTCCTTGGTTAAAGAACTTTGTCACCTACTGGAAACCGCTTGCAAGGTTTTGTAGTGCTCAGTTTTCTTTTTATGCATAGATTTTTTTTCCTAAGGCATTTTTGTGAGAGCTATTATTTTTGTATTATTGAGCGATTAACTCATTCTATTTAGAGCTCTCAGACTAAATGCCAAGTGATTATTCCTTCAGAATTTCCTCATTTGTAAATGAGTGAGGTTGATTTGCAAAGGGTTGAGAGATGATTTAACCATTTGATTAATACAATACTGACACAGGAGCAAAGTGTCATTGGACTTTAAGCCTCAGCTGTCCAGGCCATTTATCCACAATCGTTCTCTCAGGCTTATCTACTTCCTTTTAAGGAGACTTTCTTACTGCTTCCATAAAGGGTAAACAAATAGTAATCTATAAACATTGAGTGTTTGCCAATACACAGGATGAATTACAAATGGAGAAGGAAATTAGAAAGAACTGAAAGAGAATTTAGAAGTTCATTTATTTTACACCCTGCTCTGATTTCATGAAAATCATAAAATGGAGAAAACTCAGTTTAGTAAAATTAAGAATTTACTCAAGACTTATATATTTTAATGTTTTTTTCTTTCATGCATTTGTTTCTAACGCATTTATAAGATTATCTCTTTGTTGCTTTGTATGTCCCTCCCCCACAGTATAAACCCTGCTTCCACTATATTTGATGTCGGTATAACTTGTGGAGGAGATGGGGAAAAACAAGTCGTTTAAGGATACAGGTGGACCTGTTGCAACAATGAGAAGTACAAGTTGTCATGTCGAAAACGAGCTTTACAACATTGGTGGGGGGGGGTGGAGGGGGATGCTGGGAAGGGATGTGAAGGGTAAACAAAGGAGGAGGCTGCAATGCTTGATAAGAAATGTACGCATTATCCTGCCCATGTAATTGTAACCCTTCTGTACAGTATTTTCACAATAAAATAAAATAAAATAAAATGAAAAAAATAAAAGAACTAGACATTAATCCCTGAGTCCTGGCCCCTCATTACAGCACTATTTAATAATTGGTGCTATAATTTGATAGACAGACAGACAGATGGATGGATAGATAGATAGATAGATAGATAGATAGATAGATAGATAGATAGATAGATAGATAGATAGATAGATAAAGTTGTTCTTATCTGCTTTACAAAATTGGGTTTTATTACTTTTTAAAAATAAATCAGGAGAAAGCTATGACTTATTCTTTGTAGATATTCAAATAAATTAGGATTTATGCCAGTTTAAAAAAGAAGTGTGATATTTAAAATGACATTCTAAAATATCTCCTATTTCCTAAGTTCTATTCCAATTAGCAGTAAACATTACAGAACCTTCCTGTACTTCTGTGATGTAGCTCTGAGTGTAAACCACCAGCCAGAAAAGTAAACTGTAGGCAGCAGATGCAGTGCCAAGCCCAGGGTCATTTCCAGACACTACCCTGAGGTCTTCTGAGGAACACTGTCAAGAATTATGGACCCAAAGTTTCATCAGTTGGGTTCATGGGCACACACCCTCACAAATGATGGTGTTCTTCCCTGCCAAGCTGAGTCAACCTTCCAATGATTCCCGTCATTCTTGGAGCAGGTGCATCTTAAGATGCAAAGGACTTTCTTCCAGGGTTCTGTCATCCCATTTGGAAATGATTACTCCCTTGCTATTTTGTGACCCCCCCCCGACCTATTGATCATCCATTTTAATACCGTTCTTGCTTGAGTCCTTTACCTCTCTCTCATATCTGATTAAAACCCATCATGCCTACGTGTTTTTCCTAGTGGTGCTTGGTACAGACTACCTGATCCACAAATGTTTGCTGAACTAAAAAAAAAAAGACTAAATGCATTCCATCTAAGGCAAAAATTCTCATTGCAAGCTAGTTGCAGAGGAATATATATTTATTATATTTAAGATTTAAAAGTTTAAAATGAAAAGAAATATGCATTTCTTATTAATATGTATGAGTAGCCATTCTTTTCACTAATAACCTTGTTCAGTGCAGTGGATTTTTGTGTTTCTTTTGGACATTGGTTAGTACTGGAGATGAATGCCTAAGGCAGTCATGGTTCAAGTGTAGAAAAAGAAACAGGGTAATGTGAGTTTCTTAATATACCATTAATACAATCAAGTCCTGGGAAACTCAACTTGTTCAAGGCTCAAAAGCAAGGTCATTGCAGATGTCTGTATTTGCTACTGATGTAAAATGAGTTTTTAAAAAATGCATTTATGATCTATAAAAATGCATGCACCTCTGATTTTTTTCAACTTCTGTAGTTAAAATCAACACTTAGAAAAGGGTTAGCATTATAACTGAAGTAAGGATCTTGTGGAAAATGAGGGAAGAGGTGACACTGTTAAAAAAAAATACTCATTACCTGACTTATGTAAGTGTAACCTCTATATATATCACCTTTACAATAAAATTTTTTTAAATTGAAAATGAAAAATAAAATCATGGCAAAGTAAAAAGAGCCAGACATAAAACACTACAGACTATAGAACTGCATTTACAGAAATTTCCAGAAAGTAAATCCATGGTTACCCAGGGCTGAGGATGGAAACAGAGATGAACCATGGACATAGAAAACCTTCATCAAGTGTCAGAACTTTTGGGGGTGTTAGAACTGTTCTAATAATGGGTTGTGAAAATTGTTTTATACCCAGATTTACTAAAACCCACTGAAGTGTATATTTACAATGAATGCATGATATAATGGCTAAATTACTCCTCAATAAAGCTACTTTGAATTTTTAAAAATGCCTGTCAAAACCCACCTTTTAGTGGGTCATGATCCATTTGTAAAACATTGCTTAATTGAATTGTCAACAAACTCTCCCAACGAACTCTAGTGAAAGTTTTCTCTACTTCTGCCTTGCCTGGAACCAGGACATCAATTCTATTTCCACATACCCCATCTCCTGCAAACATGGTCTCACACTTCTTCAGTGAGGCCCCTGTCATCGGGATATATTTCTCCTCCACCCCTTCCTCCAATTTAGTCAATGGTCAACCTCTCCAGTAGTATTTTCTCAAACTTAGTCATGTCTCTCTAGGTTTACTTCTTTGCTGTAGTACAGACCCATCTACTCTTACCTTGATTGTTGAAACAAGAAACTTTTGTTACTTTGATTCTAGCTAATCTTGCCACTTTGCCACAGATAGATCCCTCAAAAGCACAATCTTGAACTGCTGATTCTTGTTTAATTACTTTAGTGACTTCCATTGTCCAGAGGTGAAGCCTCAGCTCTTTAGCAAGATAGGCAGAGTGTCAGTCTGACATTAGATGACAGATAAACTTGGATAAAAGATGTCATTGATCAGTCATTACATCTATGTTTATGTGTGCCTGTCTCTCTTACCAATTAACCTTTCTGTGAGGACAAAGGTTTGTGAACAGAAACCATTTGTCTTCTCCAGTCTTCAATAAAAGGGACTCCACACAATAGAAATGCGATGATCATTTGCAACTGAATGAGAGAGGAGTTGTGTTCCAAACCAAGAGCTCCTGGCTCCCTGGGAAGTTTTCAGCTTTGGTTTAACCAATAAAGTAAGTAAGAAGTTCCTGGGTAACCAGATGCAAACTTCCCAAATGTTCCACAATCCGGAAATCTGCCTGCACCCAGCCTTCAGGCACTCTTTTGGTTTAGAACTGATTCTCTTGGTTCTGGACTCCTTTCAGAAACCTCTTCTTGCCAGGCAGTCCTGAAATCTTCCAGAGAGAGGGAACAATTTAGCATTTATATTGATCACAGAGCTGTGAGGGATGCTACTCCCACGTGTGATAATAGCTTATTTCCCAAATACCACTAGAAAGACACTGTCCGTCTCATGTTACGAAGCCTGACAAAGTGACAAATTTGCTCTACAGGAAGTCAAGAAGGAAAGTGTCTCTTTGTCCTTTCTTCCTATCAACTTGAAAATAAGCCCTGTCAAAGTCAATATTCTTGGTTCACTGCTAAAACAGAACTGGGCACCTTCACGAATTACTTGGCCGCCTATGTGTAAAAAGGTCATTTTCATTTGATTCTAAAAGTTTGGCTGAGGCATATTTCAAAAGAGAGTTGGATAACTATTTTTTTCCTCTCCACACTCTTACTGAAAAGGAAAAAAAAATTACCATTACATTCAGCCAAATTAAGGCTTCCTTCTGTGAGGAAAGAATAGATTCTTATAAAAGACTTTCTATGTGGCCATTTAGACTCTGATGTTGGCCTTCAGAATTGATTTAATTAAAGCATGTTCTTCAGAAAGATAAAGAGTGAAATTAAATAGCAAGGATTTATGAGGTACAAAAGTCTTCCATAAAGCTGATTCGTCAGAAGGAGCCATTTTACATGCTGCATTATCTCTGGGGCCATATTTTAACAGTCCTGAGATATTTTTCAGAGCTAAATTACCCTGCACATGCCTTTCTAGCCCCACACCCACCCCTTTGTGTCTGCTTATGGTGTTGTGTCATTCTAGAA
The DNA here is from genome assembly GCF_024711535.1 of Dipodomys merriami. Classification (NCBI taxonomy): domain Eukaryota; kingdom Metazoa; phylum Chordata; class Mammalia; order Rodentia; family Heteromyidae; genus Dipodomys; species Dipodomys merriami. The sequence continues at coordinate 12,523,130 of NW_027206401.1, forward strand.
GGCTATTGTCTCTCTTCTTCCTCTTCTTCCTCCAGTGTCTAGTTTATGTGCCATTTCCTCAGGAGACTGTCCCTAAAACATCAGCAGTCACCCTCCCCTGTGTTTGTTTCTGAGGAAGGGATAGTGGGGAAGGAACACACCCACATCTTAGGTGCAAATTGCAATGATAAGCTATGTTCTAAAAAAAATTCAAAAATGAAAAAGCTCTTATTATTTGTTATTGAGTATAGCAGAAGAAACAATCTTCTCCAAGGTGTCACAGACAGCCATGTCTGAATATCTAGGTAGAAGATGGAGAAAACTAACTTGGCATCTACACCACATAGCACATTTAATACCACCAAGGCTCACCATATGTCACATTCTGAGTTTGGCACAGGGCTCAAGTGCATTTGTCAATTGCTCCTGTGTGTAGGGGATCAGTGTTTTCCTTTCCACCTGAGATAAGAAAGCTGAGTTTGGCCTCTGGAATGACACCAAACTCGTAAGGAGACTCAGGCTGGATCTATGTTTAGTTTGCTTTCTTTTGCATGTGCTATGATCTCTGGTTGTTCACAAATGAGAGATTTTCCATCAACATTCTCATTGTGTTTAGTGTACTTAGAGATGGGTGGGTAGATGGATAGATTGATATATGGATGAATGGGCAAATTAATGGATGGATAGATGGATGGATGGGAAGATAAATGGATAGATAGATTGATGGATGGATGGATGGATAGACGATAGAAGAATGGATGAATGGATGAATGGATAGATAGATGGATGATGGATGAATGGATTGATAGAATGAAGAATGGATGAATGGACTGATGGATAAATGAAAGAATGGATGGTGAAAGAATGGATGGACATATGAAAAAGACATTTAACATACAACTGTTGCTGGATTGGAATCAGAGGGATAAACATTCCTGCTTTTCTGCTCTCTGTTAATAGTTTTTAATGAAAAAAAATCTACAGAACCCCTCTAAAGTTATGTAGATGAGAATCAAGATTATCCATTTGATAAACTTGGAAGGACTTGGGAGCTAAGGATTTAATTAAGGTGATAAGTCTGACAGAGACAAGAAGAACACTTTTCTGACTGGGAGTTATTTCTCTTCTTGATACACATTTGTGCTTGCTTATTTATACTTTAAACAGGCTTGTCAAATGATAACTAACCTGGTCTTAAAAAAAGGCATAAGAACAGTCAGCGAACTAATCATTGGTTACTATTCCATTTAAATATGATTCCCTTCCTTCGGCTTCAATGATGGCACAAAAAAGCCAGCATAAGCATGTTGGTACTTAACAGAATTAACTGACACTTTTGTCTGCGATCTAGTTATGTGCAATCTAGTTATGTGAATTTAGGAACATCATTGATTTGTGTGGTATCTGTGTCTTCAGATCACTACTTGGCTGGAATTGAAATGAATATTGCAAGTTAATCAAAGCTGTCTCCTCCTGAGACTAAGAAAACAGTGTCTCTTATCAGCTCTCATTAATGAAAACAAAATAAACAGAGCTTGCAGCTAATCATTGAACCTGAGCTAGATGCTGGGGGAAAATAGTATGTCATCTCAAGGCCTATTCAAATGAATTCATTACAACATGATATACACTGTTGGGAATTTGGGACCAAATACATTTTATACTTTTTGAAGTAAAAATTCCAAAATATTAATAATTTTCTATGTATTTCCAACTCCCTGAACAGGTTTTACTATGTGCCAGGAGATTTTAAGGGTATTAACTTATTTTCATTCAATTATTGTAGTAATTTCTGTTCTCATATGACTATACTGTATTTTTTGTTTGTTGGTTGGTTGGTGGTCATGGGGCTTGAACTCTGGGCCTGGGTGCTGTCCCTCAACTCTTCAGCTCAAGGTGAGCTCGCTACCACTTGAGCCACAGTGCCACTTCTGGTTTTCTGGTGGTTAATTGGAGATCAGAGTCTCCAGGATTGGGCTGGGAAGGTGGCTCAGTGATAGAGCGCTTGCCTTACATGCATGAGGCCCTGGGTTTGATTCCTCAGCAACACATAAGCAGAAAAAAAAAAAAAAAGCCAGAAGTGGCGCTGTGGCTCAAGTGGTAGAGCGTTAGCCTTGAGCTGAAGAGCTGAGGGACAGTGCCCTGGTTCAGAGTTCAGGCCCATGACTGGACAGCCCCTCCCCCCAAAAAAAGTCTCCAGGACGTTCCTGCCAGGGTTGGCTTCAAACTGTGAACCTCAGATCTCAGCCTCCTGAGTAGCTAGGGTTACAAGTGTGAGCCACCAGCACTCAGTTTATACTGTTTTCAATAACCAATGATTAGCAGAAAAAAGATGTGTGTGTGTGGGGGGGGTAATTAACTCAGGGCATTGTGCTCTTGCTAAGCTTTTTTGCGCAAGATTGGTGGCCTACCACTTAAGCCACTCCTCCATTCTGGCTTTCTGCAGGTTAGTTGGAGATAGGAGTCTATTAGATTTGTCTGCCCAGGAAACTGCAATCCTAAAATCTCCTGAGTGGCTAGGGTTGCACACATGAGCCACTGCTACCTGGCCACACCTTTTTTGTAAAAATAAAATATTTGGTAAGTCTCAGTACATTTTTCTGATTGTCTTGTTTCATGGGTATATTGGGCAAAAGAGAAAATTCAGAAAACATAACTTTTCAAAAATTACCTTTATTATATATAGCTAGTGTTTCAATTAAAACTACTTTCAGAATAAACCTTTCTGCCCCAAGGGGGATTTTATATTTATCAAATTTGTGGCATCTATTTTGTACTAATTATTTTATTTCTGAGCTCAAAGAATTCTAGTAATTACATGATAATTATTTTGTACTCACATGAAGAAACATATACAAGTTACGTATGTAGTTTTACAATCTTTCAATTTTTATCTCTAAATATTTTCAAACTGATAAATGATGTTTTAAAAGGGTTTTTAAATGCCCTACAATACTTTCTCCCCAGGGACTACATCATCCTTTACTAATTAACCAATCGGATGGCTTCTGACCAAAGTAAGCCCTTTAGCAAAATTACACTCATATGTTTACCATGGTGAAGTTATTTTAAACATTTCATTTTCAGGAAATGAAGTTTAGGTAAACACTTTTTTTTAACATTATCCAAATGGCTCAAGTTAACTTAATTTACAAAATTATTAGCAATTTTTATTGGGAAGCTAACTTTCAAGTTATTTTTGCCAATTCCTTGAGAATAACTTGCTGTAGATCATTCAAAGGTTGTTTTTACTCTGTGTGTGGGTGTGGGTATGCATGAATGAATGTGTGTGCACTAATCCTAGAGCTTGAACTGAGAGCCTGGCTGATGTCCCTTAGCTTTTTCATTCAAGCCTGGTGCTCTACCACTCTAGCCACATTTCCACTTTAGATTTTATGCTGGCTAATTGAATGTGAGAAGCAGTGAATCAGTTCTGGAAGGGCTCATGGGAAGAGGAGCAGTTCTTAAAACATAGTAGTGCTATCTCATATGACAGGACACTGGAAAGAAGAAGCTTTGTAAGAAATGTCTCATTCAAAACAGTTTATATGTACTTAAGTCATGTGAATTAACAGGTTAATTTCATGCTTTATCACCAATCATATGGGTCTTGAAAACCAGAAAAGTGTGTCAAGTCCTTGACATATTGAAGAACCCAATGTAAAATACACTGACCAAAGAGCCAGTCATTTAAGGTGACATTAAGTTAATCAATAAAGTTATCATTCATCTCTTGGCTGATTTGGCTAACCTCTTAATACCACTGGATCTATGAGGCTCATTCAGCTTGGTTGCCAATTCTAGATAAATAACCATAGGCAGGTCTTCAAGTTCTCTTCTTTCATGACTCTTGGGAACACTATTTTTTCCTTGTTTTCTTTTTTTCCCGTTTTTCTTTTTTAGCCACAATGGACCAAATAATGACCACGCCGCATTCCCTCCTAGTTCTTGGCTGGCGTCAGAAGTAATATAATGGGTAATGCTTTCAAGACCTGGACACATTCACTACAGAAGGCAAAAGCCAAGACTGATGAAAAGAACACAAAGGAAGTTGAGCTTCAGGCGGCAACCCTAGGAGGCTGAAATGCTATTTGCCTCCAGTCTCTAAATTCGAGGGCATTTGTTTACTCCATCCTTTGGAAGTCCAGAATGGAGTTTCATTTTGGGAAAATTGCTTGTCAGGGGAAGAAATGAACCAAGGCAGAAAAGATGCCACCTCAACACAGACACACAGGGAGAAGCTTTTATAAAGAGCTCAGGCATCATTTATTTGCCTTTTCTCTGTACAAAAATGCAAATGGAAAGTCTAGTTTGGGCAATGTTGATGGTTTGGGGGAAAAAACCTGTTAATCTGTTAAGGGTCTTATGTCTCTTTGGGAGCTGACATCACAGCCTTTTCTCTACGTTTTCTGATGTGTTGTTGCTCCTTGGCTCCCTCCACCCACCCATCCCCCACCTGGTTGCCTTCCCACCCATGACTGGAATCCACTGCCCCACCCTTGTACCCCTGGAACACAGGGATGACCTGACCCTATTTTCAGGATACTCACAGGGAAAAGTCATTGCATCTGACACAATAAAATGTATGGAAAGAAGACTAAAACATGGAGCAAAAAGAATAAGGAAGAGAGACTTGTAAAGAGTCTGAACATGTTCTTCTAATAGAAATCTGAAACATGTAAATGTGTATCTTCTGATGTTGTAGTAGCTGTCACTCATGAAAACCTGTGAACATGACTTTGTTTCTCAAATTCTAGACTTCCATAACTGTGGCTTAACACCCAGAGCCATCAGAAGACTCACTCCGAAGCCTGGATTCTTCACATTCCCATGAACAGAATTGGAAATGTGAGATTGGTCTTAAGTCAAAAGACTCTCTATTGAGCTAAGTCACCACTGGCCTGCACACCCTTCTCCAGATCTCTGCCAACTCCACAGAGACACATGTTCCAGGAAAATGGCACATGGCGCCTGAGCCGTGACTCTCAGCTCATGCGGAGGGTCGCTGGCAGCAGAAAAGTGAAGAAAATTACTTCTTGGAGAGTCCCTGAAAACCCAACTGCCCTAGAGCCATAGAACTGTGGGCCACCAAGGAACTTCAAGGTGACAACCAAGCAGCTGAGGGACTGGGAACTTCCTTGACAATGGCTGAGGCTGCCAGCTGTGGCCTAGACTAGCAGAGGACAGTGTGGTAGAATCTGCTCCAAAGAAAAGAGGGTCGTTAGAGTTCAGGACCAACTCAGAGAGCAGGGCATCAGGTATCTTATATTTGGAGATCAGGGAGCAATAAAACACAAGTTTTAGAGTGACTAAAATTTTCTAGTTGTTGAGATGATCTTGGGCAGGTAATTTTTTTGATATTAGGATTTGAACTCAGGACCTTCTGTGTCAGCCATACCTCTAGCTCTCTTTTGCTTTTTAAGGTTATTATTATTATTATTATTATTATTATTATTATTATTAGACAAGGTCTTGATTTTTGCCCAGGGCCAGCCTCAGACCACCATCCTCCTACCTAAGTCTCCAACACAGCTGGGATGGCAGGCACATGCCACCATGGGCAACACAGGCAAGTCAAATATTGATATCAATGTTTATCATTTATAAAGTGGAATTATTTATACCTTCTTCATAGGCTTGTATAATTGAAAGAAGGCAACACATGTGGCAGACATTTTGGGTACATCCTCTTATTGCTACTTACAACTAGATGACTTCAGACAAGTTCTTGAAGCCTGGTTCCCCATCACCTCCTCTGCAACATGACAATAATCATGCTCCATGTCCCCTTGAGTGATGCAGTAGGCATTAAATGAGACAAAATCATTTCTAGCACATAGCATCAACTCTTTTTTCTTTTAAATAGTAACCATAAATGTTAGCTACATGTTTTTTCCCCTAGTACTGGGGTTTGAACTCTTGCTTGTAGGCAAGTAGTCTGTCACTTAAGCCACACCACAGTTCTTTGCTGTCTGCTTGTTTTTCTGAAATAGGATCTCAGTAACTTTGTCCAGGCTGCCATTGGACTACAACCCTCCTATCTCTGAGTACCTGGTAGCCAGTACAGATGTGTACCACCATGTCTAGCCTAAATGCAAGCTTTTAAGGAGAGCAAGTACTCAATAAATTGAAGTGATAATCATCCTTGTCATGATTGATTATTTTCTAAGTGTATGCTAGGCAAGCACTCTATTGCATGAGCCATGCATCTTGCTCCTTTTGTCCATATGTTGTTTTTGAGACAGTATTTACTATCTTTGCTTAAGTTTACCTCAAACTCATGATCTTGCTATTTGTGTCTCATGAGTAGCTAGGATTATAGATAATCGCTAACCACGTCTACTCAGTGAGAAGTTCTTCATCAGCAAGAAAAATCTCATTCACTTCCTCTCTTTGGAGACAGCTTATTCAATGCCTGCACCATTGCTGGACAACTTCAGTCATTATAAAGTTTATTCACATATTGAACTAAAATTAGCTTCCAAAAATCTTCTCCAATTGATCTTATTTCCACCCTCTGAATACTCATAGGAGTACTCCCTTCTCCATGAAGACTTGTCACAAGCTTTATCCCTCCTGTTCATTTCCTCATCCCTAGCTCTTCCTACCATTTCTAATCCACTCCTCTCAATCATCATCATGAAGAGTATGATGAGAATGTTCCCCTCAGGGTAGATATCTGCTGGGTGCCTGCTTCATCTGCTCCATTTCATAGGGTTTCTCTTTCACATGGGAACCTGTCTCGTGACACTAAACATAATCCAAACCAGGAATGGGCACATGGCCTATATCCCCATGCTGGCCACAGTGATTGATTCAGGGCCATGACCCAAGCTAGAGGTCATCCTAAGACTCCACTGGAACTAATGAGAAAGGGCTTTTGTCATAAAACTTGAAGACTTTGCTAGATTAATAGAAAGTAAGCCACAGATGTTGAAGATTGTGTTGGCTGCCATTAGATGAGAACCTCCCTAAGGAGAAATATAATATTCAGAAACAAAAACTGAGATTTTTGAGAAAGGTAGATTCCTATCTACTTTGAGTACTGGGGCTTCACCTATGTCAGAAATAGGTTTACTCTCTGGAATTTGTGAGTAGAACATCCGATTCTTACTTTTCTGGTTTTGAGATCTATTAATGTTATTTTAAAGCTAAAACAAAATTAACCAGCAGAACCCCTTGTCTACGTAATGGTGAGAAAGCAGACCAGGGCTGAGTCTAAATCAGCTCCTCTCATTGGCCCCCATGTAAACTCTGTGGTCCTCAAGATCAGCCTCTCCCTTCCCCCAAAATTGTTATCAGTTGTCTTATTTTGGGATCTCTCAGTTGTGGTAAGAGAAATCCATATAATGAGTATAATGAGTACATTATTTTTTCTTTTTTGGGGGGGGTCGGTTGTAGGGGGCTTGAGCTCAGGGTCTGGGAACTGACCCTGAGCTTTTTTGCTCAAGACTAGTGCTCTGCCACACTGAGCTACAGCTTCACTTCTAGTTTCCGGTGGTTAACTGGAGATATGAGTCTCATGGACTTTCTTGCTGGGGCTGGGTTTGAATTGTGATCCTCAGATCTCAGCCTCCTGAGTAGCTAGGATTACAGGCGTGAGCCACCAGCACCCAGCCATAATTTGTACATTCTAACAAAGATAATCATTAAATGGATACAGCAGTGCAATCATAAATGAAGCCTTCCCTTCTCCTTTTAAGTTGGATGTGGTTATACATTGATGCAGCATCTCAATATATGGAGATCACTATGAATCCTGAGTCCTTCATCTATTGAATAAATTGTTTCCAGTGTGTGTGTGTGTGTGTGTGTGTGTGTGTGTGTGTGTGTGTGTGTGTGTGTGTGTGTCCTGTATGTTACAGACATGGTTTCTATGGGTTCATTTTAAACCACTACTATAAAAGCTGAGTATGAAAAGGCCTCAGAGCCCTGTTATCCACCCCTAGAAATCTGTTCATTTTAACCTGACCATTTGTTCACAACCTTGGGGCCTCATTAACCAGCCAGCTGCAAAACTACCTAACATTTCTCTAATCCAGTTCACATTTCACATCTGGTTTCTAATTCATAAGCCTATCTCCAAGGAAACTTTCAAAAAGACAAAAATAATAACAGTGCACCTGGCATCCGTTAGTCCTTTGCTATTTTTCAGTGCTAACTTGTCATTCTGGATTGTCCCTAACAGTTGTTCCAGCAAGACTCTTGAGTTCCCTAAGACGGCCTAGTGGGTAATACATGAATGTTCCCCGGTTCACTAGTTGTGGTTACTAGAATTTTTTTTTAAATCAAAGAATAAAAGCTATAGAAGAAACTATACAGGGTAAACCAATCCATTCTTTAAGAAATTGTATTTTAAGTGTTTCATTTTATTTTGCACATTGATGTTTGAAAATGGAAGATCATTGATTAGAACAAAAAGGAGAGAAAAGTGGAGTGGAGGGAAAAGAAATAGAGATGAAGACTTTTACCCTGTAAAATTAGGCATCCTTAGTATTATTCTTTTGTAAACATTTTTATCTTTAAGTGTGTACAAAGAAGTTGCCATTTTGCCAGACAGCTTCTGAAGACAATGGGTCTTGGTCTCTCACCCCTTACAACATTCTCACCCATCCTTCCCAGCCCACCCCTTAATTATTAATTTTGTAGGATATGCATTGAATTCCTCCCCCAACTGCCTACTTCCCCCTTATCTTGACCCCATTCTACCCCGCTTTCAAGTACTCATTTCCTGGTGTTTATTTTGTTGGCCTTTGATTTGAACCTTTCTGAGGAATTTCACTGTTTTCTTAATCATATTTGTATGCTTACAAGTCAAGATGAGAAATTCGAAGGGCAATAAATGTATTGAGTAAAAAGAACGAAGGAAAGAAATGACCAAGACAGACCAGGATACCTTCAGAAAGGCAAAAGACAGAGGAAAAATTGAAGAGGAAAGCACAAACATTATCTGATCTCAGGAAGTAGATCAGTAAAACCAAGGCTAATGGTCCAGGCCAAGGAAGACTGTGATTAGGGTGCTGGGGGCACCTCTGACCCTGGAGAAGGACAAGAAGGAAACCAAGCACAGAGTTACAATGTGTGCTATTTGCACACATTGTAGCACAGGAAGTTGGATGTGGTTCAGGTGAAGTGAAGTTTAAGGTCATGTACGCAGTGCTACATCTTCCAGCACAATTTTGAGCTTCCTATTGAAGTAGTGTGTTTTAAACAAAATAATTTTCAGCCAGGCACCAGTGGCTCATGCCTGTAATCCTAGCTACTGAGGAGGCTGAGATCTGAGGATCACGGTTCAAAGCCAGCGGGGGCGAGGAAAGTCCGTAAGACTCTTATCTCCAATAAACTACTAGAAAACCAGAAGTGGCGCTGTGGCTCAAGTGGTAGAGCGCTTGCCTTGAGCTGAAGAGCTGAGGGACAGTGCCTAGGCCCAGAGTTCAAGTCCCACGACTGACAAAAAACAAAGCAAAAAAAAAAAAAAACAACAACTTAATTTTCATAATGCATTGAGAAATAATAGTCTGTCTCTGTCTCTGACTCTCTCTTTCTTAAATAAAAGGAACAGAGATTTAGAAGTATTAAATAATTGCCATAAGTCAATGCTCAATTGTGATACCACCAGAATGTGATTCTAGACCAATTTGCCAAAGTTTCTATGGGGAGGGAACTCTAGGCTCTCAGATTTCAACACTTAGATTTACAGCTCAACAGGGACTAATAGGTTAAATGAGGTTGTCATTACCTTTTGTTGAAGATGCATCTACCTACCTAACTATCTTTTTAATCATAGCATGTATGCATTTTATCCCTCACTGCTTTTGAATAAGTTTTTAAAATAAACTTCAAAGTCTGCCTTTTTCATTTTGAAACACAGAACAAAGCCCAGTGTCCCTGAGAGAGGCGATGTTCATTCTTTATAACTCTGAAAGATGTTTGCTCACTTACAGGTGAAGGGTAATGCGCCGACCCCCTCAGCCCAGACACAGACAAAGATGGTGGAAGGAATCTGTTGGAAACACATGGAGCATTTGTTCAAAGAATTTAGATTTCCTATTTTGGTTTTCCCCTCTTCACATGCCAATCAGATGATCAGATAGGATCCTTGCAAGTACAGCCAAGCTATGGGTCACACAGTCAATATTTCTTTTGTACTATCATTTTTTTACTGGAGCCCTTATGAAGCCAAAAGAAAAACAAAGAGGAAGAAAAATAAAAATAAAAGTAAAGACGTTTGCAACTTGCGATATTAATAAGAGCTCTCCATGGACTCTATTACAGGAAATTATTTCATTTCTTTAATATTTATTCGAATATGAAATGAATTTATTATTGTGGGTAATTACTTGGTGAACTCCATGAGCATAAAGTTGCTAGAAGCAGAATGCATTTAAACTAGCTCAAAGGATGTGATATTTTCTCTTTCTTTCTCACAGAAACCACTTGAGAAAGAAGGGAGGGACTGAAAAGCAACACCTCTCACAGAAATGACACAGCCTCCCCGCAGCCTCCTGGGCTACTTTTTCTCCTCTTCCTCTTCTCTTTCAGGTTCCTGCTCCCCCCTCCCCACTTTGCCCCCCCCCACCTCCCCACTCTGCCTCAACACCTTCTCAAACCACCACCTCTGAAACTGGATGCTAAATTTAGAGTGGAGTTACTTATGATGAGTTCTGTTTCTGAGCATCTCCAGCTGCTAGAACTACCCTGGACACATTCCCATCCTAAGAACTGGAAACAGGTTGGTACCAAACTTTGGAGGAATTAAATGGCTTCAACAACCCTAGAAGAAGGTTTAGGGTTTCCCTTTAATTGATCCCCAGAGGCAATGATCAAATCTGCTGTGTCACATGGTGGGGTGGGGGAGTTGTTTTGGAATCACTGTCAACCAAGAGCCCTTAGGAGGGACAGGCCCTAATTCAGAGCTGGGTGAGAAGGTAAGATTGGAACTACCCTAATTTTAAGGCTGACCTTTTCTTGATTGGTTCTTTACCTTATTTGCTCACTGGAGACTTTGGGGGTATGAGAATTTATGTATTGTATGGGAATCTATAGAGAAAAAGAACAATGAACTATGAGAATCAAGGAGCTAACTATAAATAAAATGGTTGTGACTTGGTGGCAAAGGAGAGGTCCACACCCAGCAAATTCAGAGAGAAGGATGATCTGATCAAAGCTGAGGAAATCGTGGGACTAAGAAGAAAGCTATGGGTATAAGAAGTAAGGCAAGCCACAAGTTTTTCTGACACATGGGAGGTACTCAAACTGCAGACTTGGAAACAGCTGGCCAAGCTTAAGTCACTCACTGTCAGCAACCCTACCAAGACCAGGAAAGATGAGTAAGAGTGATTCTTCCCATTGAAGTTTACTGGATTCTCCAGAAACACAAAGCTTTAGATACTAGATCAGTTGAAAAGGAAACTTCTTGTGGCATGAAGAGCTGCCAAAGAAGTCTGGTTAAAAAATATATATATAATATAATATATATATTATATTATATATAATGTGTTTATATATAATGTGTATATGATGTGTTTATATATTATATATATTATTATATATTATATATAATATATTACACATATTATATTGTATATATATATATATACAATAAAGACACTTATGTTCAATTAACCAGTGAAACGCTGACTTCCAGGGTCTGAAAAGACTAAGAATACAATTTCCACTTATCAGTAGTAGTGTGGTGTCTCATCTTTGCCTGTCTTTGTGGGCCTCAAAATGGCCACTCTAACTCCCAGATTTCCAATGCTTCCCTGACTCAAAACTCTGTAAGTCTCTCTACAAGTGTTCAAATTGTGAGGGAAAACTCTGGGATAAGTTTTCTCTCTGTCCTTACTGTACTTCATATGGCTGGCTGGCTGGCTGGCTATTCGGTCTGCCTGTGACACTTGAGGCTGCTGTTTCTAGAGTTGAATGAAATGGGCATCGTGACACAGACTATCACAACATACACCACCAAGGTGGTGGAGAGACAAACAGAAACATATACATATGATGGAGAGAGGAGGATAAAAGGGACACATACATGCACTCAGTCACTGAAACATTTGTTGAGATCTTTATGGGCCTGGCTTCATGCTGGGTACTAGGAACATCAGTGAAGAGCACATCAACTAACTAAAGTAGCAAATGTACACACACTCCTCTGTAATATGAGGCATGCATGCTTTACTGGATGCATACTTCAAAATTGCAACTTGCTATATTCATAAAAGCTCTCCACTGACTCTGCAACAGGATGTGACTGCTTCTTTAGCGGAGTATGTAAAAACAGGACTCCATTCTTCCTGGGAGACTTGAGAAATCTTCAAAGGGATTAATATTTCTTGTAGGCCCGGGGAAAGCACTACTGGATTTTTACAACAAATAAATATGCAGCAGCCTCCTTTTCAGAGCATTGTGGTCCTTTCAGTCTCTTAGCAGTACAATGAAATATATGGAGCACATTACTTCCATTATGTAAATGAGAAAATGGAGTCCTGTAAAAGTTTAATTAATTGGCTAAGATTATGGTCATAGGGGGCACATTTCAGATGAGAGAATAAGTCTTCCGGCTCCCAGTTCACTTATTTTTCTTTGGGTTTATGGATAGAGCAGAAGGATGGGCTTGTTTCATGGCTATGAATAAACCCCAGGACTGAAATTATTATACTGGAAATCTGTCTTTCTCAAGTTCAATCTCTGTCACCTCTTTTGAAAAACCTTTGCATTTAGAGTTCATCCATCCAATTTGATGGAAATCCAACGGCTTGCTTGCACATTTGGCTTGGGAGAGTTTAATAAAAGGTTTATTTACACAGCTGTGGGCAGAGTTTAGAGGAACTAGCAAAGAAGAGTGCAGAATCCAAAGAGTGGCACCAGGAAGGATCCCATACGATTGTTACCACCCTTGATTCTGAGTACAAAATAGGAGGAGAATTGATCAGAATGTGGAGGGGCCAGGAATTGTGGCTTTCCCAGAAGGCTATCACAAACTACCACAAACTGCAAGCTTACTCTCTCCCAGCTTGCAAACTGCTACAAGTACCTCCCACTGGCGAATCCCATGGAAAGTTAGAGAGGACTCTTTGATGAGATCTATCAAGGTCACTCTCCTAGGGAAAGGTCACCTTAGAGAAAGGAAGAAAGGAAGATTGGAAAGGCAAGGAGAAGCATCTAGCACAAGGCATAAGAGGACATTCAACGTAAATGGCGAGGTATGGCTTCTCATCTGTTGGTTCACTCTTTTTCTCCTTACATACCTTACCATTCTCTTTCTCCTTTCCCCTGGCTGTTTCCTTTCGGTATTTTGGAAATCTAACTCAAGTCAGTGCCCTGGGTTTGGGGCCAAGAATAGACTCCAGATCAACAGAGCCAAATCTACTTCATCTCAGTCTCTCTTGGCCATTGAAAGTCCTGAATTGAACTTGAGGATGTATGCCTGCCAAGGACATGGATGAGCAGCAACAGGAAGTGCACTTCCATGTGTCTATAGCATTCCAAACCTTGTCATTCTCAAGACCTTCTTGGTACAGTCAGAGTGGGGGCCGGAGGGGATCATTTTGAGGGAAAGGTCTTCTAGATTCAGGCTGAGGTTTTTTTATGAGTTCTGAACTGAGGCACACTAGCTGCAGTCTACCAGCTCAAGTAGAGGTCAAGTAGAGGTCAAGGTGGACCAGCCTAGTGTGGAATAAAATGTGGGGGTCTTAGAGATGATAAGCTGGAAAAATAATTCTTCCTCTTCCCTCTTCACTTTCTCCTCATCTTCTTTCTCTTCCTGTTCTTGGCTATCACTATAATCTGGGCATCCAGAAGTTTCGGGGTATCCAGTTTATGTTTTGTGGAGAAATAACTGTGTATATATTATTTTGCTAAGGAATAAAGCCTGCCTTAATTTCTGCTTTTGAAAATTTCATAGGCATTGAATGATACGTTTAATCTTAGTCTTTTCAGGACCTTGATGGAACAGGCAATTTTGTAGTTATGTGCATATGATCATATAAAATAATATTTATGATCATATAAAATAATATTCTATGAAATGAACTCCAAGAAAAGGAAACAAGAAACATTCTTAGTTGTCATTATTATTGCTGTTTTTGTTTTTTCCTTTTGTCTTGTTAGTTTGTTTGCATTTGGGAGGGTATAGGAGAGCACAAAAAAGGTAGGACAAGGGTGAACAAATACAACAGTAGTACTCACTAGACATTATGTGGAAAGTGAGCTGTACAACTTGTGGGTGGGGACAGGAGGGGAAAGACCAGGAGAGGAGTCATGGCTCAAAAAGAATTGTGCTCATTATCTGATTCATATACCTGTAACCCCTCTGTATATCAACTCTACAATACCAATACAAAAATAAATTTCAAACAAGAAAGCAAAGTGGCTGTTTAAAAGTGAAGAGAGGGAAGTGGTATTTATTTTATATCCTGAAGATGAATTTGCATTATTTAGTTTTAATGAATAACTGTGTTGCCTAGAGTAATCTGAAATGAAATAGTCAGACACTGAAATATATTTCTTAAATCAGAGACTCTAAGCATGCTTTAGATACTCACTTATTGTGTTTACCCCCATATTCTTCTCTGCCCCCCCAAGTTCACCCATGTCTTGTTTCCGACCCACCACCTCCACAGTGGAATGCTGCCTACCCAAAGAAGTCTCATCTTGAGCTTTCCTCAATTGCTTTGAAATGCTTTTCAAACTCTCCTGCCATAGACCACAGGAAGTTTGGTTGCCTTAAGACTATTTTATTCTGGGAATAGCACAAAGGAGGATAGGAAGATGGTGGGGGGCATGTGAAAACAGAAGACAAACTCTCCCACAATAGGGCAACATTTTTCAGACAATGAAACTTTAACAGAAAATAAAATTGATTTTTCTTTGAAACAGAATGTCTGTTTTTTATCTTCTCTACTTGCAACTTCTTTTATTTTTTTCTTGGCTGAACTTTTAGAATTGGGAGGAAGTATTGAGTAAGCTTCTAATGTGTCAACTGGCAAAGTTAAAAGGCCTCACAGAATAATGAGTAGGTTCTAGTCTAGGGAGAGCTGGCACTTCATACCTTCCAAGTGAAGGCATGACATGACAGATCTGCTAGAGGGAAAACCATGAAGTAGGACATTTTCTCTTCTCCCATCTCCTCTTCTTTGCGATATGATGGTTACTTTATCAGGATGCATCTTCCAGAACCTATTATTGTTGACCTGAAGGAGCCCTTGGTCATAGCCTTTGCAGTCATGAACCTATCAAACCATACTTCACTCCATTTCCTTCAGCATCTAACTGATTTAGATATCTAAAATAGAAAAAAATAGAGAAATAGGGGTTAATGGATAACTGATATACACAGATAATCTGTATATATTTAAACTAGGACTTCTTAGATAGATTACTAATATACTACAGAAATTTCTTTAGTGGCAATTTGGGGATGTTTAACACAATTTGACAGGTAGATTGTGTTCTCTCTGGACAAAGCTTTCTAGAAGCTTCCACAGCTTGTCATTGTGCCTTCAATATATGCCTCTTTTGCATAACAGTGACCTTTACAGTTTTACTGAAGAACTGGTGGGAGGCTGAGGTCAGAATCTCCAGGAGTTACAGTCATACATGGGAGAACTTAGTAGTTGTTGGGATTTGTTTGTTTGGTCTTTCAACTCCTCAAGCCAGACACTCCTCAGTAAGACCTGAGATTAGTGGTGGTGCTTCCTTATGACTAAGGCAATTAAATAAGTCTTGGTGCTGGCACAGTACCACAATAACAAATCCCATAGTGTCAGACACTTTTGCCAGATGGATTGCTCAACCTTTGGAAGCATTCTGAAGCACACATACTTAATCACTGCAGGCCCAGTTCATGGAAAAATGACATGGTACTTGTGTGGGCGGTTCCTGTCACTTTCTTTAGGCAATCAATCCCATTGTCAGAATTTACAGCCAATTATTTCCTGAGTTCCTGTCTTGGGAAATAGAGGTATTTAAGTATTTGAAAGGCAATGAATTTAGGAGATCTGAAATTTTTCCCCAAATATCTCAGATTTTTCTAGAATGAGCCAATTTTACATATCCTGTGCCGTTACCCTCTAAAGTACATGCTGTACTTGTCACATTGTGCCTGAGTTTTTACTTTAAGTATCAGCCATGTTATTTCCTCTAGTAGGCTTATTAAAAAATGTAAGTTTCCTGCCCAAGAGGGATATATGTATGGAGAATAAATGATGCTTTGGCAAATTGTAATTGAGCCACGTATTCCATTCAACTCGTGTATTTCAATAAATCATCAAGGCATTAAATCTTTCCTTCAACACTCTTTAGCAAACACGGGAACTTGGTGAGGTAGAGAGCCAGCATGGTATGGTATCTTTCCTTAGGAAGTTCAGTGAGGTGAAAAGAAGCAGGGGAGCATTCACTAGTGATTGTCAACAAGAAGGACGGAAAAACAAGAGTAAGGACTGCATGGCACAGAGAGTGACCATCATAGTTTCAGAGGAAGGAAACAGGAAAGGAAGCCAGTAAGTCCTAGAGAGGGGTGGCAAGCGACTAGACCTCTGAAGCCTGGCTGGAGATGGACAGCCACATAGGAAGAGACATCTATACTCAGATTAGACCAGAGGAAAAGAGGTTTTGCCTGGGGAGAAATAAGATGCAAATGCAGACAGGGTTAGAAAATGAAAGGCCTTTCAACAAGCAAAGTAATTCAGACAATGGAGTAGTCCACCAGAAACCATGAGCAGGTTTGGATAAAGAGCTAAATTTCAGGACCCATGGGCTAGATACAACGCAGGATATGCCATGTTTCCATAGTAAAGAAAGAGAGATGGGCTTGCCCTTGAGAAGCAACTGCCAAGTCCAGGTGCAAGGAATGCAACTACAGCATAGGTTTTTCCAACCCAGTGAAACCACAGAACAAATGCTCCTGGTATAGAACTGAGAAAATGGGCACATTGCTGGCTGAGAGGAGATTGTACAAACGAATATATTAAAACAAGTTGGGCTTTGAAATGATTCAGGAACATCCAAATAGTCTCTTAGACAATTCATTAGGTACAAAGATGTCATAAGAAGAGTTGTTTTCAAGACTGTGACCCTAAAATCAGGACCATGGTGGAACACTCCAAAGAAGAGAGGCTGCGATGAGCAAAGGGCAGAGGCCCACTGTCAAGCTTCCCTGCTGTTTTCTCTTAGATTCAAGGATCATTGCAATTTGGTATAAAAGGGCTGAGAGCTAGCTATAACAGAACCAGAACTTTATACAAAATCCAACTTGATCAAAAAATCCATACATGATCAAATGACATTTTAGTATTGAAACTCTGCAAGAGAACTATTTATTGAATGAATATGTTGGTCCTGCTAAACACAGAAATACTAGTTTTCCAAATTAATGGAATGAGGTTCAAACCCTGGGCTTGAAACACTAGGTAGATCAACATGACATGAGGTTAACCTAGGTCTTCCACTGTCTCTGTTAAATAATATGCCAGGGCCAAGTATAGCAGGTTTTATGTAAGGCTCTGGTTTACTTTATATTACAACTATGCTGCCCAGTTTCTACCTGCTTCTTAGATTCTTAGATGAGAAAACCAAAGATCGTAGCTATTTGGTAACTCATTTCAAATTAAATAGCAAGTGTCAGAAATATGGCTGTCAATGACTTTTTCCAAAAGGTCAGATGAATACATTTCAGCAATGCTCATCTCCAAAAAGAGTTTTCAAGAGAAATGGGCTACTAACTTTTCTTTCCATATCCCACAGTACACATGTACATACACGTACACACACAAATCTCCTACAAGGCCTACCAAGGCCAGGACATGAATCCTGGTCCACTTGCAGGTACATAGGTATGAAAATTCCACTGCCACATATTCATACTGAATAATTATAGTTGCTTCTCTATTAGCAAACTTTCAACTCTCAGGCATGTATAAACAAGAACAAACCTACTTTTTAAAGAAAAAGTCCGCCATCTTTGTTATACTTGGCCAACAGATGGTATGAGGTCTGTGCCCAGATATGCTGGTTTTGACTTAAGTTGGTGGGTCTGTGGTCACTAACTTAGATCAGGTGAAGCAAATTAATGAAGTAAGGAAATAGGGAATGAGGGCTTATGAGGTGCAGCCAAAATTCTGCTTTCATCAGGAGGGATTAGGGTTCCACTGCGGCAAGATATTCTGATATTGTTTACAAGACAGATTTTTATGTGAAAGCTCTGGGGTGTTTAATTTGGCAGCTGAGTACAGATTATCAAAGTCCTGTGCGAAGGAAACATATGTGCCTCTGTGGGCCAGGTTCTGTGGTTTTGATTAGTTTAGTAGCCCTGTTAATTACATTATGTCCTTAATAGTGCAAAGCAGGAGCAACAGGGAGAGAGACAAAAAAGAAGAGCATTCTGAAGTAATGCTACTGATATCCATAGCTCTGTGGGGGGGAATGAACTTTACAGACATAGGGATGCACAAATGATTTAAATGTTGTGCACGCAACACATGCACAAGAAGAATTACAAACAACTTTCAGATTATCACACACATCAAGAGAGAAGTGTCAGCAACACACATCTGTTTGGGACTCTTCTTTTATAAAGGATTCTGCTAACATGTTTGTTTATACAAGGAATTCTCTTCTATTGCTTCTGTAAGGTTGAAAAGCTCTGAGATAAGCCACAACAACAACAACAACAACATGGTATCAAATATCATAGACGAAGGCAAGACTAGTTGAGGAGAAATAATTTAACCACTCATTAAGAGACTAGAGAAAAGACAATATTGTGTTCTGGTGGATAAATTACATAGTATTTAGAAGTCTTAGGTCTGCTATTAGTATCTACCTGACAGATATAACACTTAAGAAGTTCAAGTTCATATTTAATCATATAGTAGGAGTTAATGATTATTTTCCTTATGACACTTTTGTGTTACTCATGAGTTTATAATAATATAGTGTCATTCCTAAATTATAAAGATAAAATATCAGTTAGATGTTTGGAAAATTACTAATGTTAAAATGAAGTGGGGTTGTGAAAGATGGGGGAGAAAGTGAAAGGGGTGATGTTGAACAAGTTGCATTTTACTGATAAACTTACATGTTGAATTGGAACCCCTTTGTACAATTATTTAAAGAGAATTAAAAAAATACAGAAAAACAAAAATTAAATGATAAGGAGGAGTAGGACTTAGGAGTAGGATCAGTAAATACCAGATAAAGTAAATAACGAGGAAGTCATTTGTACTCTGGAAAATCAACTCCTCCTAGATGTTTTTTTGTTGTTGTTGTTGTTTTTTCAGGTAAGGGGTAGGTTTATTCAGTAGACCTGCTGGGACCAGGCAAGGTTGGCACTCCACGTGGCTGGGAAAGGCCTGGGAATGAGAGAGAGCTGGGAAAGAGAGGAAAGAGAGAGGAAAGAGCTTGAGAAGAGCTAGACAAGAGCAGAGAGAGAGGTAGGTAGCAGAGAGAGCTAGAATAGAGCAATGAGAGAGCTAGAAAAGAGCAGCAAGCAGAGAGAGAGCAGAGAGAGCAGGGAGAGCTAGAAAAGAAGAGAGAGCGTCTGGGCCTGGGCTAGGCCTTATCTAGGGTACGGGCGGAGAAAGGTGTGGCCACATCAAATTCAGATGTGACCTCAGCGGATGCAGATGTGACCTCTTCCAGGTGTCCCAGTTGCCTAGGTAATGCAGGTACTGGGTGGAGACTTTCCTGCCAGGAGGGTCGATGTTTTTTAGATCGAAAGAGTATCAATTTCTCTGGCTCTTTGATATAAAGGATGCTAATTCCAAAACAGTTGGAGCCTGGCAAGACAGTTACATCCTACCAATAAGTCAAACAAAACCATCTTCAGGACTGGGACACAGGAAGTGCTGGACAGTGATTTTTGACAGTTTATGCATACGTGTACACCATGATGTTCAAGTGTGAAAGGAGGCAGCTAGCTCCATTGCACAGAGAAAAAAGCCAATACAAGGCCATGGGTGGTAAACGAGCAGGCATAGTTAGGTAGGTGTTCTGCTACATTTGTGTCATTTGCATTAAGTTGTTATGCATATTGATTATACCACTTAAAAGCCAGATTTTGTCCACATAAAGCCAAATTTTGTCCACATATATACAAAGATTTTTTTTCTAATTTTAGAGAGATTTTTTATTAGTGTCTATTAATTGCATAAAGGGATTTTATTCTGTTATTTCTATACTTGTATATATATACTTTGACCAAAATATATCTCCTCCTTTACTATTTTTTCCTCTTTCTATTCTCTAACCACAGTTTTTAGTAAATTTTATAATGCTTTTTTCATACATATATAATGTATTTCAATCATATTCATTCCCTATGTCCCTTTCCTTTCCCTCTTTCCACTCCTTTCATAATGCATCATGTTATTTTTATTGTTATTACGAATGTTTCAGTTCTGCCTGAGAGAAAGCACACAATATTTGTCATTGTGAGCTTGGCTTAATTTTCTCAACATGATGATCTCCAGTTCCATCCATTTTCCTGTATACAACAAAATTTATAGATGAATAATTAGTGTGTGTGTGTGTGTGTGTGTGTGTGTGTGTGTGTGTGTGTGTGTGTGTGTGTACACCACATTTTCTTTATCCATTTATTTGGCTAACTTATTCATTTTAAAAGCTTTGGAGGGAAATGCCTACTTTGGACATGATCAAACAACTGGGGCTAGACTTACCACTTTGTCACAAACAACTAAAAAAAACAGGAGCAGAGAGTTTTCGAATATTAGACAATGGGCCACACAGAACTATGACTCCCCTAGGAAAATGGAAACAAAGAAGTTGACCTAGACACTGCTTGGAGATACTTTCTAGATCAGGATTTGAGGAGACAGACTATAAAGATGGGAGTTAGCAGTTTAGCTAAAACATGTGGAACTGAATACTGAGAATGGGGGCAGTAGATGAAGAAAAAGCTCCAGAAAATTTCCTTAGGATCAACAATCACATTAAATGTAAATGGCATAAACACCTGAATTTAGAGGTAGAGATTATTGTGCTGGGAGTGTGGCAGAGAACTCACCTAGCATGATCAAGGCCATGGGTTTAATCTATAGCATTGCAAAACCCAGAGAACAAAAGAAACTGTTGAATTGAATAAAAAGACGAACTATCTTTTAGCCTTCTCAACAAAAATCGAAGCACAAGTCAATATGTAACACATAATTTTAATGCCCCAATTATAGAGTGGAAATGCTGCTCACAGCTAAGTCATATAGTAGATCATCACTGCTCTTCTCCCCGCCCCCCCATGCATTTCTGTTATTATTTCACTCGAGTTACAAAAATAAATGAAAGCCAACCAAGAAAAAGAAGCACAGACAAAAGATTATGTGGGTGGATAGTAAACACTAGAAATTATTTGTATTCAGGAAAATAAAGCCTGGCTTTCTGGGATCAAAAGAGAATACAGATTTCTCTGGCTCTGCTATTATATGGAGCTTGCAAGGGATTGGGTGCTGTTACCTACATTTTGGCGGAAAGCCAAAGATATGTAGACGAGTGGGGAAGATTGGTTGCAGTAAAAAAAAAAAAAAGTGTTTCAGGTGACAGAGACTATAAACTATTGGGATCAGGAAGCTGTAGGTGAATGGACTAGAACTGGGGCATCCTATGCAATTACATACTTGGCTTTTTCTGGCAGGTCCTAAATTGGCAACAGGAGCAAAAGGTTGAGTGGTTGTCAGCGAGAAGTCAAGTACTGGCTGATATGGGTTGTGGCTGTCTGGTTACTGTTTGCCATTCTGGCTTCTGGTGAGTGACTTATAGTTGTCTAGCCCCCTGAGCATTACTGCAGGTAAGGTCTTATTTTTCTCAGTTACTTACTTTAGCTTGTGATCAAAGTTGCTTAAAAAAAAAAAAAAAGAACCGAGTATTATTCTCTTGCCTATTCATTCCTTTAGGGTTCTATTAACTTACCCTAAGTGTAAGTCTTAAATTCTCACCAGGTATCTAAATATCTTCTTGGGAATCCCATCACTTTACCTTTCATTAGGAAAAGTCCTAATTCTGACCGTCCTTCATTCTGTCTCAGTCTAGACTTGCCTTCTGGATGGGCACTCTATAATCTTAGAACCCACCACCCTGCTTACCTAGGGATCTCTTTGCCCTATTTTCTTGTATTGGAGCTCCTCATTTCTGCTTCCCATAACTTCTTCTTATGGCTCATCTATATAGCACACATGAGATTCTGTAGAAAAAGTTGTATGGCTGGTGAATTTGGGGATCTGAATTTTTCCTGCATTCTCTTTTTGGCCCTATCCTTATCCCTTCATGCTAGATTCCAATGCTGCTAATCCCTGAGGGCTGAGGTGAGTCTCAGGGTGTTACAACACTCTCTGGTGGCTTCTTGGGTTTTGTTTTTTGTTTAGTTTTTGCCTAGCCACATTAAGAGTAAAATGTCTCCAC
Organism: Dipodomys merriami; assembly: GCF_024711535.1. Taxonomy (NCBI): domain Eukaryota; kingdom Metazoa; phylum Chordata; class Mammalia; order Rodentia; family Heteromyidae; genus Dipodomys; species Dipodomys merriami. The sequence continues at coordinate 12,545,522 of NW_027206401.1, forward strand.
TGAGAGTTAGTTTGTACTTTCCTATCTGCTCTCTAGTTTCCAAAATAATGATGATTTGCCTCCACTCCTATTCTTTTTGTCCCTGTGATTTTTAAGCCTTAATAAAAACATGTTTTCGCTAGCATTTTATTGGGATTTTAGGACAGAGTCAAGGTAATTATGTCTGTTTAATCTTTTCTCTTCACCAAGAGGTACTAGCCAATGGTCTTATTATTCTCCTCAGCTGGACTGAAACTGCTCAGATTTCTTCCTGATTTGTATACCTGGCTTTTCTTGTCTGTAAGAGCATTTACTCTAGAAAGCCTGCAATCATAAAATGTCTCAGCCCATTTGTGATGTGAATCTTCTACCAGCATCAGGCCAGTTTTATGACGCAAGGATGTCTTTCTCAAGGATCTAGGATACTTTCCTTTGAAATGCAATAATCAGGGAAAGATAGTGGGTCTGAAGTAGAAGGCTTACTTCTCTATAAGCACAAATTAATGAACACAGCTCTGCCTTTCAATGCTTTCCCAGGAGCTCATGCTAGTGAATTCAATCTCTCTTCCCTGTTGTAATAATATTGAATGGGGACTGCCCTGACTCTAATTTAGGTTTAATTTTTCTTTTTATAGTTTGAAAAATTGGATCATTAACAAATAGCAGCCAATGTTTGAGCTGAAAGTACATCATATTTCTTTTCTTTTTTTTTTTCTTTTGAGGATACTGGGTTTAAACTCAGGCCTTGCACTTGCTAGGCAGGAGCCTGACCATAGAGGCACGCCTCCAGCCTTTTTTGCGCTAGTTATTTTTGAGATAAGGTCTTGCTTCTTTCCCAGATGCATGCCTAACTTGTTACCTGCCTGTTTTAGGTTCCCCGTCGTAGTTAGGATGACAGGTGCGTGCCACCACACCACACTAGATCTCAATATTGTCTCACGACTTTTTCTGGCTCGCTGGTCTGGAACTTCAATCCTCCTGATCTCAGCTTCCCATACAACTAAGATGATGGAACTTCTCATCCTGGGCTGGCCTCAAGCCAAGACCCTCTCATTGTCACCTTCCCAAGTCGCTGACACGATAGGTGTGAGAAAGTGGCACCTGGCTTGAAAGCAGGTCACATTTTTGTTACGCTTCCAGCAAACATTTTTTGAGCACTCGTGTTTGTATTTTGCTAGGCAGTGACCTTACACCAATCGCTAAATTCAGATAAAAAACCATGGCATCCTAAAGCATTTATTATAGTCATTACATTTGAGTTGTTTGCTCGTAAGAGAGATGAGGCAAGCTTTAGGTTCGGATCCCTCTGAACCTCTGCCCTACTCGGAAATGAACAGCATTGGAATGTGTGGTTTCTAAGTTCCTCGGTTCACTCTTGGATTCCCAAAAAAGACTTTGAAATAATTCAACAACTAATTTTGCACAATGGAATTCATTGCTAAAATAATTCTAAACAAATGTTATTTTAGCAGAATGTATTTGACTTTGTTAGCGGTTCATTTTAAGTAGTGGTAGAACTGACTAGGAATAATACAAGATTCACTCTGCATGGCTGAGTCCTCTGAGAGGTACTTGAAAATCAATATTTGAGTCTTATCCCAACTCCTAGCAATTTTTTTTTCAATGCAGGACACAGTTTGAAGATCTAAAAAGCACCCCTGGAGAATATTCTGATTTGGAGCTTGCTAAGAGTTCTCTTATAAATACTTCAGCCAAGGATAGAAAACACAGCCATTAGCAATACCTCTGACAAAGGATTTATCGAGCAGCCTGAGTGCTGGACTCCAGTCCTCCTGACTGCCAGCTTAGAAAGCAGCAGAGTCATCATTCAAGTGGATTTAGTGCCCGCTGCGACTAAAGACTTCTTAGAGCTAACAAGTAAAGATGGATAACACAAGTCTTTCAGCCCGTGGGGCTGCTTGGCATGGCACAATATAAACACAGGAAAGATAACTTGACTCTAGCTCCTCCTGGCTGAGCTGAGCCCAACAGTGATGGTGAGGCTGGGGAAACTAGAATCCATCTGCACTCTCAGTCCGTTCACACTCATTAGGTGTGGGGCTCTAGATAGGTCAACTTAACCTCTTTGAGTCTCATAGAGTTGTTGGAAGAATGAGAGAATCCACTATATGCTGTGGGCATGGCATGGAAAATGTGTTTGGAAGGTTTAGATGGAATCACGGACATGCATAGTAAGGGCTAATATTAGAGGTAGTGAGGTGCCAGAGATAAGTTTAGGCGACCTGGTATGCACTGCAAGAAATACACCACTTTGACACAGGATAGTTTTGAGCAGAAGAATGTCTAAGGAGAATGTCTAAGATTTGGGAGAACCCTCATGAAAAGCAGAGAAGAAAAGAGAGTTGGGTCTGAGGTCTGGTCTTGAGTATAGCTTCTCAGAGCCATGGAACATGGGAAATGACTTATATCATCATACTTGCAATTCTTTCAAGGATGTTACATATCAGTAGCATCCTAGATTTAGAAAAGAAGCTAATTCATTGCCTGTAATGGAGGCATTGGGGCTTGATGAAAGTCTTGGACTTGATGTAGACACATGAAAGTAGCTCAGTGGCTTTTATAAGTCATTTTCAAAGCTGGTCACCAGTGGCTCATGCCTATAATCCTAGCTACTCAGGAGACTGAATTCTGAGGATTGAGGTTTGAAGATCAGGCAGAAAAGTCTGTAAGCCTCTTTTCTCTAATTAATCACAAGAAAAGCCCAGAAGTAGAGCTGTGGTTCAAGTGGTAGAGTACTAGCCTTGAGCAAAAGAAGCTCAGGGACAATACTCAGGCCCTGAGCTCAAGGCCCAACCCTGGCGAAAAAAGAAAGAAAGAAAAAGATGCCATTTTTCAAAGGCACATGCTTGAAAATCTATACATCTCAAATAGTTGAATAAGTACATCTGTCTATCTGTCTGTCTGTCTGTCTGTCTATTTGGCTGGCTATCTGGGCTGGTATATCTATCTGGCTTGGATATAATGTGGTAGAACATCTAAGATTCATTGATGAATACAAAAAGGGATGTCTTAAATAGCAAGCATAGAACATCCATTTTATTATTTTTTTAGTTACCTGTGCAAACATTTAAATGGAAAAAAAATCATGGACAATTCTATATCAACTGGCATCTCGGTTGGAAAAGGAGATTTGAGGGCAAGCAATCTGTGAGCAAGGATAGCCTTTTATAGTTCGTTTTATTGTTTACATTTTTCCAATGAGCAAACACTCATCGGTAATTATGAACACTGTTCTCTCTGATCATGACTTCAAATATGGTTTTAGAAAGTGAAGACAAAGCTGTTAAGGGAGATGATAGCTGACAGTGTAAGTGGTGGCGGTAGGGACACCGGGCAATGAGAGAAGTTTTAGTCATGGCAAGAAATAAGTGTTTAAGTAATTGCAGATGTTTGGAGATGGGCTGGTGACCAAGGAGTTATGCCAGATGTACAGAAGAAACTTGGAAGATCCAGAGACAGGCTGGAGCTGGAAGGGAGGGGGGTGCCCTCTGGGAAGGCCCTCTGGGAAGATCCATTTACCTCTGCCATTCTGTGGAGTGGAGAAGGTGATACACGTAAGGTCTCCTGGCTGTTGAGCCAGAGCCCTTCTTATTACATTGTTCTCCAGTAAATTATACCCAGTATATTGTTCAGCCTAGCTGAACTCTTGCCCAGCCCCTGGGTCTGCTTATCTTTAAGACGGAGTATTTATGGGTAGCAATCCTATCCAAACCAGTTGGAATAGCCTGGAGCCAAGATGGCTACCTCAATGATTTCTGATGGAACCCAAGTTCCATCATCATTCATCTGCATGCTAAATGACACACCACCCAGCTCCACAACTGCCATGGTGGCAGACAGAGAGAATTATAAAAGGACTGAAAGGAAATAGCGCCCAAATTCCTGGAAAAATCTTTGCCTGCGCTGACAAGCTATGAAGTTCCTCCCCTTTGTTTGCTTCGTCTGCCCCCCAGGGCCCACTTCTCCCATTACCTTGACCCTCTATCCATGACCTCACATCTGCTAGGCTGAGTTGCTGAACTGTGAGCTAGACTCCTGCTGATAAGTTCTTTTGTCACTGAATAATCCTGTGCTGTTGTGTTCAGCTTCCACCTTGGCTTTTGTTTTCTAACACTCTGTGGGTGGAGTTACAGATTGAGAGCAACAACAACACTGACTGATCAGAGGTCCCCAAATGCCAATCATTCTCACAGCATGGTCCTCTCCTGGCTGCTTCTTCTTCTTTTCTTTTTTTCTCTCTCCCCTTCAGGACACTGGATTTCAACATGCTAACCATACCAATAAAATAATTTGTTTCTGTGTTCATTGTATTTTCAACTATGTAGCATTTATTTAAATGATTTCAAAAAGCAAGCCAATTGCCACAGTGGCATGTGTCTGTAATGCTAGCTACTTTGGTGGCTGAGATCTGAGGCTCTGGATTCAAAGCCAGCCTGGGCAGGAAAGTCAATGACACATTTATTTATTTATTATTTTTTTGTCTTTCGTGGGATTTGAACTCTGGGCTTGGGTGCTGTCCTTACACTCCAGCTCAAGGCTAGCACTCTTCCACTTGAGCCACAGCACCACTTCCGGCTTTCTGGTGGTTTATTGGAGATAAGAGTCTCACGGACTTTCCTGCCTGGGCTGGCTTTGAAACACGATCCTCAGATCTCAGCCTCCTGAGTAGCTAGGATTACAGCCATGAGACACCAATGCCCACCTTATCTTTTATTAAGAACCAAAAACCTGGAAGTGGAGCTATAGTTCAAATGGTAGAGCACCAGCCAGGAAGGAAAATGGTAAGGGACAGTGCCTAGACTCTCTGAATTCAAGCCCCAGTATTGCTCTGTGTGTGTGTGTGTGTGTGTGTGTGTGTGTGTGTGTGTGTGTGTGTGCATATGAAGAACTGGGGGTACCCTCAGCTACCTCATAAGCTGAGTCAGGTTCAACAGAACCTATTTGTTGGGACTGCATGGGTTTTAAAAGGGCTTTGGTAAGCCAGAACACAATCTAAACAGCTGAGAACAGATACTTTCCACCCATTGTCCCAAGACATCTGTACTCACGGCCTGGCTGTGCTGACTTCTATCATGTGTGCCTTAACACAGAACCACTTAGGTTACCTCATCATTTGATCCACATGCAGCCATATGCACCTGTGTGCTAAGTCTTATGCAGCAATAAATGTAGTAGATGACATGGGTGCTCTCAGTGAAGAGGAAAGAGACAGGAAAGAGCCAGCACATACAGATTCTTTGCAGGAGGAAGGCACAAGCTAAGAATGGAAAGCAAGACACAAGTTTAGAAGTTTATACTGGGGATGTTCTTTTAGTGAAGGCAGTCAGGGAAAAACCTGGTGAGGACGGAGCTGATGAAGGGAGCGGCCTTAGGAATGGCATGTGCAAAGGCCCAGAGGGCAGAGAATTCTCCACAAATTGGCCTGACCACATCAAGCAATAAGACTTTTTTAGAAGAGAAAGAAAAAGGGAGAGACCACTGAAAAGCCTCTGAGTTTATTCTCAGTAGAGTGGAAATGTCCTTAGGGCAGAGACGTGGCATCCTCTAAATGCAAGCAAATTGGGATGAGCTTCTGGCTTGTCTGCACTGAGTGGCGCTCTGTGTGCAGTTCACATTTGTACAGGTAATGAGGGTAAAGAAGGGAGATTGGAGTGTGTATTTAATGTTCCACTAGAGGAAAGCATTGGAGTATTGAAACAGGCCTGTTTTGCTACTTGACTTCATGTGTCTTACAATCATGGTCTGATTGGCTAAGAGGCTTATGTGGGAGCCTCTCAGCTGTTAGCCCAGAAGATAAAAATCTACCATGGAGACTGGAGTTTGTCATGGAGCCATGACCAGCAAGACTGGGTACTTCAACTTCTTTCCTGCTTTCGATCTACTTCCTGCCTACTTCCTGTTCACTTCCGGTTGACTTTCTGCCTGAGTCTTGCAACTGGTGGGAAGGGAGAGATTGCTCCTCCACAGGGGGTTTAACTGGGCCCTGTGCAGAGACCCTCAAGGGGAGCAATTGGCTACATCCACAATGGGAGACCTGAACCTGGGGAACAGGCAGTGTGAGGGTAATTTCAATGTCAGCTTGCCTTTCCTGGCCACATGCCAGTTCTTCATTGCTATAAAATGTTAGAGCTGGAACAAAACAGTTGAGAGAACTTCAAGTCCTGTTGATGATCAAACTGTGCGGAGGAGCCCTAAGATTCCACAGGGGTGACTCAGGGACACACTTGGGGGGGGAGGTGTCAGGGCAAGGCAGTGAGTGAAGAGGGAACTTCCTTCCGAGATTCTCTCTACTGCTCCCATCTGTGATCGAGTGGGCATTTATCTAAGGTTTTGCTTAGAGGAAGAGTTTTCAACAGGAAAAAAATCTTCAGAGATGAATTGCAAATGTTCTGGACTCTTCACAAACATGGCCTCTTATCACTTCTTGCTAAGAAAGAATGTTATTTAATGAACACTGATTCTTTGCTGAACAGCCCTCTGAAGGGTTTCTCTCTCTCTTCCTATTCTTTCTTTCCTTTCCTCCATTCTTCCTTCCTGCCTGAATTCTTTCTCCTTCTTTCCTTCTTTCCTTCTTTCCTTCTTTCCTTCCTTCCTTCCTTCCTTCCTTCTTTCCTTCCTTTCTTCCTTCCTTCCTTCCTTCCTTCCTTCCTCCTTCCTTCCTTCCCTTCCCCCCTCCCTCCTTTGTTCCTTCGTTCCTTCCTTCCCTCTTATTTTTTCTGGCATTGGTGCTTGAACTCAGAGTTTCATGACTGATGCATCCTAAGCCCTTTTGGCTTTAGGTGTTTATCAAATAGATTCTGTGCTTTTTCCTGGATAGTAGTCTGAGACAGAGATCCTCCCATCCCCCCCATTGCATAGCTTGAACTTCTGGCTTGTTTCCCGAGATAGGATCTCACCAATGTTTCCTCCAATCTCAACGCCTTTGAAGTTTTTATATACATTATCTTTTTAATCCTCCAATAACTGCTAGTGAGTGGCAACACCGATGTTTGAATTTGCTTGGCACTTAAACTCAGTCTCAACTTCTGTACTACCTGAAAAACAGCCCAGGTTATTCTCATTATCATCCAAGCAAATCTCTTAAAACAAATCCATTAATACAATGGATTTGTCTGTTGCTACCATATCAGAATATTACAGACTAGATGACTTCAATAACAGAAATGGATTCCTTCCCATGTGTGGATGCTAGGAGGTCTAATTTGGCTCCTGGTGAGGGCCTCTTCTTTCCACAGTGTCAGGTGTCCTTGTCTTGGTGCTCACGTGCCCACAGAGGGCGAGACTAGGGGCTGCTTCCTGTCCTGGAGAATATCAACCCTACTAGATTAGGGCCGGCTTTATGTCCACTTTTAACTTTCACCATCTTCTTCTTTGTATTTCCAATGATTGTTACACTGGCGGTTAGGGCTTTAGCCTATGAATATTAGAGGAAGACACATATTTAGCCCCTAACTGCTTTAAAGATGAATAAGAAGCACGTTTACAGTGTAGTCACTATTTCATTCAACACCCACTTTACATGGTGCTTGCTATAAGCAAAGCACTGTTCTAAGTGTTCTTATAAATATGAACTCATTTTATACTTCCCTTCGTCCCAAGGAATATTTATTTTCAGTATCCTCAATTTGCAGATGAGAAAATGGAGGCCTAGAAAAACTAAATGATTTGACCCTAATGATAAGCCTGGTGTGTAAAAGAAATCATTTAGGTGGGCTTTGGGAATGTATCCATCTCAGGTACGGGCAGCACTATTTAGATTTCATAGATTTCAGGCTAAGGAAGCATGGGAAAAAAGAATTGGAAGCTGAAATGGGAAATGAGGTAGGAAGTTCTGAGAGGAATAGATTACACACTGCTGACAGTTGAAAAATTCTACTCTTCCAAACCACGAAGACTGCCAAGTAGGGTGACTCTTTCAGTTAAGTCATTAAGCCTCTCTCCATAACCTTATCTATAAAAAATGGAATTGTCCCACCAACCCTGTCTATCTACCTTAAGTGCTGTCAAAAGACCTAATAGGATTTTTCTGAAGGCATTGGCAAATGATAAGCTACTATATGACAGCAAAGTATTTCTTATAGTATAACTTTAATAACACAAAAGTTAAAGGTATAAAGGAGGACATCAGCAGATTGGGAGGGGGGATACAAAGAATAGGGGGGGATGGGCTCTCATGTCTGCCTACTTAGTGGCACATCAGGACAAATTTTCTCCAGTTCTCCCTCCTCTTTGAGATACAAGCCATTTTGTAATTTAAGTGCTGGTTCTGAGTCTTGAACTCATGACCTGGGTGCTGTCCCTGAGCATTTGTGCTCAAGACTAGTGTGCTACTATTTGAGCCACAGCTCCACTTCCAGCATTTTGGTGGTTAATTCAGAGAGGAGTCTCACAGACTTTCCTGTCCAGGCTGGCTTCAACCCATGATCCTCAGATCTCAGCGGCCTGAGAGGCCAGGATTACAGGTGTGAGCCACCAGCACCAGGCCATCTTTGTAATATTCTGAATAGTCCTGAACACCCTTATTTCCAACCTCAACATTGACGTTTTTAAATAAATACTTGTTCTGGTTTGGACTTTTGGATGACAATTGAACAGATAATTTTGGACTGGCTTTGAATCTTTGTGCCATTGAAAATCTTTATCCCCTAACCGTTTTTTGCTTTCAAACTCAGGGTCTCAAGCTGGTATTCTACCACTTGAGCTAGGCCTCCAGCCCCAATTTTTGCTGGCTATTTTGCTTCATAATAACAGGTTATTGTCTTCATAGCTCCAGTGTTTGCATAGTGGATCCCAGGAAGATGACATACAGCTAAAGGCAGCCCACAAACCCTTGCTTGCAAGATGGAGGGTACCTTTGACCCTCAGTTATGGAGGTATGATGCCTCTCAAATACAAATTTCATCTTGTGCTTAGTATAGTTTTTCAGTGACTTATAAAGAACCTTCTCACCTTTCCTTCTATTTCCCTGGTTACAAAGAATAAGGTAGGATGGGATATTTGCTATTAACTGTATAAAGCTTCCTAGAAGAGCAAAACATTTTAAAATGAGGATGGCACTGAAGATGATATAGAAAGCTAACAGTCCAGATGATCTATGGACAGTGGGTGCTCATGAGTGTCCAGGAAACAATAGGTAATAACAACATTAAAGGCACTTAAAAATTGGACTCAGATTTAAATAATCTGATGGAAGAAAATTGTCTTAGTATATAGCAAAACAACGATAGCTCCAGGAAAATAAATAAAACATTTTGTGAGAAAGAAAATTGAAGGTAAGTTGGGGTTTGCAATGAATATTATTTGTAAGAACACGCTAATATCAATAGCCTTATTGATTGAGCTAAAAATAGAACAGCACAATGGTTGGATGGTGAGAGTAGTTGTGGGCTAGGGAATATAGAGGTATTAAATTTTCATCTAGCATAACAGAAAATCGATAGATAATGCCTGGACTCAAAAAATAGTTAGAAATCTAGATCTAAATATCAGGCCCTTAGCATCCCAATTAACAGAGATCGGTTCTCATGTCCTGGGATGGAAAAACGCAATAGAAGGGATATGCATGTTTGGATACACCACACTGCACCCCTCTATCCAGCTTAATTTACACTCATTTTAAAATGTCTTGCTCTGCTAGGAAGCATTATACCGTCAATAGCAAATGTCGCAAGGGATAGCATCTTCTTCTGTTAGACACATTGCTTTTGAGGCTAAACATGAATCCCCGCTTTGAAATCTTTTCTTGGTAGCTCTTTTTGAATAACTTCTTATAAAACATAGTCAAAATGATAATTACGTGATATCGTATCATTTGGAGGTTGACAGGGAAGTACCCCGGGACCACTCTGCTCTTCCTGGTTGGTTGTGTGGACCATGTCATCTGGTGAGGACCATTTCAGTAATAATCTGGCAAAGCTCTTCCCCAGTCGCATGGAAACAGACACCCCTTGAGAGTCTCCAGAGATCAGATGGAGGGGAAGCAGTATCCCCCATGGGGTGGAAGGTGTCCCTCGGGGACAGGAAGCCTAACCCACGTGCCACCAACAACCCGCGTGTGAGACAAGCGCACTGATTCATCACCCTGAACGACAGACAGATGTGTTCCTGTTTTTACTCCTCATTCTAGTGAATGGTGTTTCATAGCACACGGAGGGCTCCCGGGTGGGTTCTCAAAGGCCTGATGCACATGGACTCGCTTCCCAGGATGAGGCATTAGGGTCTCCAAAGGAATGGGGGTCTCCAAAGGAATGAGCCAATATGGAGCCACAAAGATAGCTTCTTGAGTTCCTTTGTTATATCTTAAAATATTATACGATGTTGTCTCTCATTGAAGAGCCTTATCCCTATGTGTGTTTTAATCAAGCACATTAGGAGCTCTGACAAACCTGCCTAAAAACGATCATCTAGGGTCCAGCTCGAGTACCTCCGTGTTGAAGCGTGTCAGCAAAATAAAGGAATAATGTTACATTCATCATTAAAGAGAGCCATCTTTTGACCAAAGTGTTCATTCCAACATTCCCCGGGAGCTCCTTGGTTTATCCATTATATTAATTAAGACCCCTGAGGTTCTAAGCATATATGTGAGTCACCTTAGGGAAGTCATCTGACAGCCCTTGACTTACTCATCCCTTGTTAGTCTCTACCACCTTATTAAAGCAGGGCCTCAGCCACCTCTAGATGCCTGAGGATCTAGAAATTAGCATAAGGGTACCTGTGGACATTCGCTGAATGATACATGAACAAATGCATGGATGAAGCCAAGCTTTCCATTGCACAGAAGCTAGGATCATCACTCGGGGTCTGGATCAGCCCGCTAGAAGTATACTGTTACAGGATTGAAATATTGAGCATCTCCCATAGCTCATGTGTTAAAGCCCAGGTCCCCGGATGCTGGTGTTGTTTTGGAGGTTCTGGAAACTTAGAAGATGGGTCTAGGGGGAGGAAACAGGTCCTTGCGGATGTCTTGTCCCAGGCCACTCCCTCTATCCCTCTCTGTGCTTCCCAGCCACCATGATGTGAGCTGCTCTGTTCTGCCACACCCTCCCCACCGCGACGGGCTGATGCTGGAGATCAAATAAATCCCTCTTCCCTTCGTGCCCTTTATACCAAGACCTTTAGCTTGCAGTGGTCCAAGCAGGAGTGGCACACAGCCTTGGAAGTCGAAATGAACAAGTACAGTCAATATATGTTGAACGAATAAATGAATGAACTACAGTGACAACAAACCAAGAAGCGTGCCTGCCAGCACTGCCACTTGAGAAAGGGATCTACGGGCCTAAGACAGTATGCCCACTTCCTAACCTGGAGAGAAGATGAGGAGCTAAGAAGATGGCAGATACTTTGTTTGAGTTCTCCTCATCTCAACGGGGATTCATCCGGACTCACATACACTGCCACCACCGTTACCACCACCTGTTTTGCTTCTCTGGAGAACCCTGACGAATACAGAGAGTACAAGAGTAGTTCTTATCAATATACTAGAAAATAAACAACAAGAAGATTCAGCAGTCAAGCCAAGAGCTACATAATTCTGAGGCAGCGATGACGACAGAAGAGAAGGAGGTTCACTTTAGTAGCACGGTCAAGTGAGGAGTCCGTGACATCACAGAGAGTGCTGTTCTCAGACAATGCTGTTACTGGTGGGTGTTGCTTAGATTCACGATGGAGACATCATGCATGTCAGTGCGAAGTTACTGGGGGAGACAGACAGAGGTGGAATCCTGTCCCGCACTCCGCGATCTTTCTAGTCATCTCAAAGAACCATGCTGCTTAGGAAGCTTCAGCCGCCCGCTGGATAACTCACCGAAAGGCCCTGACTGTTCTCTTCCCTCACAGTATCGCAGCCTGTGCACCAGGAGGCATTCCAAACACAAATGCCTGTTCCGTCCTTGCTGATTTGGGGCAGGAGATCAGAAGGCTCCATCCAGCTTGACCTGGAGAGTCAGCTGAAGAGGGAATGTTTGTGGATGGTGGACAGATGGCTGACCTACTGACCACTGGGCTGCTGAGGAAGAAGCCAAGGCTGCCTTCCCCTATTGGATTAGATGGCTCATAACACAAAGCCCCAGAGGCAGGGCAGAGGGAAGAGAGGGGCCAAGCCTGGGAAGTATAGGCCGGAGCATAGACCTCAAGTTCAGAGGCTGTACAATGAGTTCTCACCCCATTCCACTCTCCTCAGAGGAGCCTCTTGAAGAAGGACAAAAAAAAAAGAAGGTGCTGGCATACTTATTGGATACTCCGTTCATCCAGTAGGTATCTAGGGAACTCTGGTGTATGAAGCATGTGATGGATGTAGGAGAAAGCCGGAATGCACCAAGTCTTTGCTGTCTGTGAACTCAGTCTAGGAAGAGACACTTGGGCAAATCAGCAGTGTGGCAGGCAAACTCCACAGATGCCCCTGGGCTTACAAGATGAACCTATTGCAAGTTTAAAGTATGGTAAGTGGATAATGCCTTTCTTACTGGGCCTCCAGGCTTACCTCACCTGCCTCTATGCCTAGAACATTCTATCAGCCTATAGGTGGACAAAATCATCTCATGTGATATTTAGTGTTTTAAATAAAGTTTTGAATGTCTCATAGAATGTCAGGGTGCATTTCCATACCATCATCAAGTCGAAACATTGTTATGTCGAACCATCACTGGTTGGAGATAGCTGTACAGGCTCTGAAGACTGCCTGGGGTTTTAGAAACAAGAAGGTAAGAGGACCACCCTCGAAAAAATAACATGCACACTGCTTTACTTAAACTAGTCAAATAAAATCTCCTGAACTCTGGGTTGCTTTCCTTCTTAGAGATTTAAGCAATGCAGCAATGTCGGCTAAAGCAACAATCACGAAGTCCAGAGGAATTGAGTACCTGTGGTCTCTCCCGGAAAGCACCGACTCAACCACCCCACTCCGACACCTTGCTCAGCCCCGCTAGATGCCAAAGCCAATAGAAACTCAAAGAGCTCTAAAATCAAGATACATGTCTGAGTCGGGTGCTGATGGCTCATGACCTGTAATCCTAGCTATTCAGGAAGCTGAGATCTCAATCTCAGTTCAAAGACAGCCTGAACAGGAAAATCCTTGAGGCTCTTATTGCCAATGAACCATCCCAAAGCCAAAAGTAGAACTCAAGTGGTAGAGTAGCAGCCTTGAGTGAAAAAGCTAAGGGATAGCACCCAGGCCTGGAGTTCAAGCCCCAGAACTGGCATACAAATTCAATCAAGCAATCAATCAATCAGAAAGGTAAGTGTCTCTAAAATCTCATAAACCAACTACATTTGAGCTCTGGAAGCCATGTCTTCAAGAGGTGTGAGTGTGGCTATCTACTATGCACTAGAACCCCAGGCCTGCCAGAGGCTGTTCATGGGCACATGCGTGGGGATCACGAAGATGCAGGTGCACAAGTGCGCCTCCATCCTGGCCCAGCCTCTGCTCCCGGAAGCCAGTGGGTGGTGAGGACACTGCCGGGCCCGCAGTGAACGCACTAATGCAGGTGGGTGGGACAGCCTGTGAGGACAGCTGTCCTGTGTGGGACGTGGGGGCCAGAAGCTGGAGCGGGCAGCCTGGACACCAGCACTGGCCCCCTCCCTGGCACCCAAGTTGTTAACGCACATCTGGAAGTGGCTGAGGCCACTCCATGCGTCCTGGCATGCTCTCTCTCCTTTCCTTGCCCAAACTAAGAGTGCAAATTAATTGTCCAATTTGTCCAGCCCTAGAGGGCATCATGAGCAAAACCAACTATTTGGAATCGGACACACCCAGCTGAGCCAAAGTTAATTTCTTGATTTGTAAAAAGAAAAAGAACTAGGTGCCAGTGGCTCAGACCTGTCATCCTAGCTACTCAGGAGGCTGAGATCTGAGGATGGTGGTTCAAAGCCAGCCTGGGCAGGAATGAGACTCATCTCCAATAAACCACCAGAAAACCAGAAATGGTGCTGTGGCTCAAGTGGTAGAGCACTCGCCTTGAGCTGAAGAGCTGAGGGACAGTGCCAAAGCCCAGAGTTCAAGCCCCATGACAAAGAAAGAGAGAGAGAGAGAGAAAGAGAGAAAAAGAAAGGAAGGAAGGAAGGAAGGAAGGAAGGAAGGAAGGAAGGAAAGAAGAATCTTTTGAATACATTTTTCCAAATGGGCCGTATGCATTCTCTCTCTCTGGAGTGGAAAACAATTTGCCAGGAAACTCTGAGTATTTGTTCACACCTCCAACCACCATGAACCCCTCATCAAATGTTCTCTTGTAGGCAATTTCCTTAAACCTCAAAGCCAGCAGGGATGGAATCTCGGGGAGCAAGAACAGAAGGTCCCCAGAGACTTGGGGGCCACAGTCTCCCTGCGGCTTGCCACCCACAGAGCCCTGTCCCCTGCCCCCGAGTGTAGGAGTATCTGCAAGTGCTCAGCTGCCAGTGTGAGCCAGGCCCCGCCCTGAGGGGGTGCCTAGGCCCTGGTCTGGTCTACCACCGAAAGGGCCCTTGGAAACGTTTTGGACTGCTGTCTTAGGAAGATAGAAGAAATGCACACACATCCAGCAAGGAGGTCCCAACTCCACTCTGCAGACAGGCATAAGCTTTGCGGGGAGCTGTGTGCGGCTGTGGGTGGGGTGGGGGGCTCTGACTCTGCCCCCACAAGGCCCTCAGTGATAGACGCATGAAGAATATTGAGACAAGGAACTCAAGCCAGGAGAAAGAGCACGTTCTTTGCTCAGAGCCTCGAGTTCTAGACCCAGGGTGGCTTTTCCTGTCTCCCTGTTCTTCTCCTTCCTTCAAAGCTTCCATTTTGCACCACTCCTGAAGCGATTTCTTGAAGCAAACTGGCAACTTGGCACCTGACACAGAGGCCAGGAGGAAGCCCGTAGGAGCCCAGCACTGGCCTTGGCACAGCGGAAGGGGCTGGAACACATCTGGGAAAAGCCACAGGAGAGGACAGGCCCAGTGTGGCACCGCCTACTGCGGGGTCATGGTGACTTAGGCCTGCGTCATCTTGGTCACTTGTTGCTCAGCTAACCCTGTCCTCAGCTGGGCTTCAAAAGGGGCCTTGGGTGTGGAAGGGGATTTCCCTACGTCTCTGAGACAGTTGTAGGGGACAGAAGCATCCAGAAGACAAGAGAGGAAGGAGAGCCAGAGGCAAGAACAAGCCACGGAGAGCTCCGCGTGGCTTCATTTGACTCTAACCAGAGCTCTGGGGAGCGCGGGCCCTTCTGGAAGCAGCATGTGTGCTGTTCCCAGCCTGGCCCAGCAGGGCTTTAAGACACTGCCAGAGTCATGGTGCATGGTGAAGTATCTGGGAGCCCAAGGCAGAGGCCCCAAGTGCAAGGCCAGTGTGAAATCCTGGGCTGCACAAGGAGACCTTATCTCAAAAGAAGAGGGAGGTGAAAAGAAAGAGAAGGAGGGGGAAGAAGAAGAGGAAAAGGAGGAGAATGGGGAAGGGGGAAAAAAGCCACAAAATAGACCAAATTAACCAACGTGTCTTTAAGGGGTGGCGTTTCTGATTGCCCTGAGTAGGAGTGGTATTGGTGTGGAGCATGCACAGTCTGTGTTTTGTAGTGTGGTCGTGATGGAGGTAAATGTGAACAGGGACCTAGCAGCCACCTGGATGAGAAGTGAGGCGCTCTTCTACAGAACTATGGGGGCTCAGCTGATTGTTCCCACGCCCTCCTGCTAAGACCCATGGAGGGGGGAGGAGGGTCTAGATCTCCTTACCTGCCCCCCTCCACGCTGGGGGGTGGGTAATGCTGTTGCTTGGGCAGCTTATCTGCACATCTAAGTGCCACTCACGACTCCCCAGGCTCTGTGGGACGGAGAGCAAATCCCCACGGGGGGGAGGGGGAGGGGGACTGGGGAGGTTTCGAACCGTAGGCAGTCATAGCTGGCAAAATGGAGACTGTCCTTGTGTCCTCCATCACAATAAAACATCCCGTGAAGAGCAGAAAGCAAGGGCTCTGAACCACGGGCTCCATCTGTCAGCAGTGATGCTGCGGCAGGATTCATTACCATGGCAGAACATTGGAGCTTGTCCATCGCGGCCAAGTGGCTGCCACGTTCATCCCAGCCTGCCGCGGCTCAGAGCGGAGATGGATTGTTCGAGTTAAGCCTGGCATTTCTTGAGCAGGGTTTGTTTTTAATTCTTGGGACAGGGCCAGGGTATCTCGGGGAGGAGGGCTAGAGAACACGTCATTTGGGTACATGAAGACAAAAGCACTTCAATTACATAGAAGAAGGCGACCTCACCTTGGCTGAGCGGATCAAAGTGGTTCGTGATTTTCAGAGATGGGACAAATGCGAAGCTGGTAGGATCCCCCGACTTTGCTTACGGGTCCTTTCGGCCCCTGTCATCTTCGTGGAAGTTGATGAGCAGTGTCCTTGAACAGAATTTCTGTTCACGACACTTTGAAACCTGATGGTTTTGAATTTATTTCTTAGGAATCCAAGAACATACTTTGGCCACGTGCTAGGGGCTGCTAGCTACCAGGGGGGTTGAAATCTGAGGATTGAGGTTCAGAGCCAGCCCAGGAAGGAAAGCCCCTGAAACTCTTATCTCCCATGAAAGCCCGAAGTAGAAGAAGTGGAACTGAGGCCCAATGCCTACATAGTCCCTGAGCAAAAGAGCTCAATCTCTGACTTTAAGCCCTGGCTTTAAAATAATAATGATGATGATGATGATGCTGACATCCACTGTAGATGTGGGCCCCTCTCTGAGTGCCCATGTGTAGCATGGGGCAAGGCTCTGGCCAGCCCAGGGGGAAGGGAGGTTGAGCAGGGCTGCTCAGGTCCTGCTGGAAGTCTGCCTTTGGACCTGATCAGAGAGCCAGAGAAGGAAGGATGGGGAGAAGACTCTGAGTTGGGAATGAAAGTCAAATGAGGATGGACAGAGGAATCTTCCAGGGAATGTTCCAGAAACGCCGAGAAGAAAGCACCCAAGCCAGGAACAGGGAGCGCTGCCTTCCAAGATGGTTCCTTCCCGAAGGTGCCTGCTGTGGGCGCGGGCGGGGCTTCCGGTAGCTGAGGGCCAGAGCCAGCTAGCGGTTGTGTTCTCCGGGCTCTCTCTCAACCCCACGGTGCGCCCCACAAATGCCCAGGCAGAATGGATCACCCTCCCCGCCCTCCCGCCTCATCCACGGCTCGCCAGCAGGTGTTCTCAGCAAACGTTAGCAAGCACAGTAGCACACGGAGAGCAGGTGTGTGTCCTTCTTAGCAGGTGTCCAGCACCCCTGGCCCCAGGGATTTGCCTGCCTGCTTCTCTCCCCTCACTGCTGCCTGCAGACAGCACGCAAGTCTCGCTCTCAGGGAGGGAATATCATACTGCAGGCTAAGCTGACTTCGCCGGTGCCAGCCACACTGCCAAGACCCCCTCAGAACCAATCACCATCCCTGCCAAGGAACGGTGAATAGGGAGGCCAAACAGAACAGTGGTTCTGTAATCAGACGGCTGTGGATAAAATCGGAATGAGGCTGAGAGGTAAAGGGCCTTCCTGGTGACACAGAGCGTGCACAGAGACGGAGCCGCTGCGGGGAACAGAGGCCAGTAAACAGGCTGGAGGCCTTGATTCAAATTCTAAGGCCCCAGGGCTCCTCTCACTGAGCAAACGAACCATTTTTAACTCTCACTATACATCACAATAACCTAGGAAGCCTGAAAAATACCCTGTGAGCATCTGAACCCCACCTGTGCTGGGGTGAGGCCCAGGTGCCTCCTTCCCCAAGGCTTTCTCAGGTGAGATGATGTTTTTGACACATCACCGGCCCCTAGCATCTCCAGCACCATTGCTGTGTTTTGTAGAAGGATTAAAGGCCTGCTCTTCTGCTGGCCTGCCCTGTGGATATTTGACTCCCTCGCCAACCCACAGAGTCCCATAATTCTTTACACCCTGAATGAGCTCTGTCTCTGTGTGATCCTGATACACCAGGTAATTTTGAGATTTAGTTCAGGTGAGAACCAAGGACTTAAACAGCACCGGAATAAAACAAGCCGAGGTCAGGTCTCACCTGTTTTCTGTCGGGTCCCTGGGTGGCATGGTGAAGATCTTGCTGCTGTCTTATGCACAGGTGATCTGTGTTTCTGGAATGATCTCAGGCGTGTAAGAATTCGCTGACATCTGGGTTGCAGGGCCCGCTGCTCTTATTACAACGTCCAGTTATTCACGATGTGAGTGACACATTGCCAGCCTAACAAAAACCCACACAAGCCCGCCATTTGAAGTTGCCTTCAATGTGCTTGGCATCTCAAGTTGAAGACTCTTTTAAAGTCATTACACTTGAGCCTTCAGTGGGGGTGGGGGGGTGCTCCTGCATACACCCAGAGACACCCACAGAAGTGCAGGAAATGGAGGTAGGTCACCAGCCCTGGTAAAGAAGTAAGCAGGGCTCCAAGGAGCCAAGAGTTCTGCCATGCCCATTAAAACGCACTGTAAATCCTATCAGTCGCCAGTCATCCTTCCACAGAGCGTTTCAACAGGTGCGGTGGTTAGAGGGCACTTGCAGACTTGTCGAGGGCTTACTCTGTTCCCGCTGCCACAGTTCGTTTTGGGGATGGTGGTACCCAAGGTTCACACTGGCTGCCAGCTGGGCAGCGTGGATGTTTTTGAGCCAGGAAGTCCTGCTTGCATCTCCTCCCACAGCCTGTGTTCCCCTGGAAGAGCAGTGCCCTCTGGTGGCCACATGCTGCAGTTACAGCTCTCTGTGCTGGAGCCGATTCGCTTATAAAAGAGGCATTTTAGCCCAAGGAAGCCATCCAGCACTTTCTTCCCGGTTCCAGAGCTTGGCCTGAGGTTAAATAACGCAAGCTGCTTGGTTTTCTGATGGGGGAGGATCTCATCTCTGCTTCCTGTAAGGTTGGGATGCTTAAAGACTTGTCTCATCCTATTTCCTCATTTTTTCTCCTTCTCTTTTCCTCTTATTTTATTGTTAGGGAGGGTTTTTTTTTTTTTTGAGGGGGGGTAGTATCAGCTTTTCCTGCAATTCCCTGCTTAGCTGTTTTTCTGTGAACTCTTTTCACTTGGTCTTTTTTCAAACAAACACCCTCATGTAGTTAAATACATTCCATTTTTTTTCTTAAGAGTGTTAAAACGCAACACCTAACTGAGTCAGCAAATGGACAGCCCACAGCCCCAGAGCAGATCCTGAGGGCCTTTGGTATGAGGCAGGTTCCAGCTTCTTTAATTGCTGTGTAGGTGTCAGGCGGCCCCAGTGCCTGGTCAGGCTTGAGCTGTTGGCTGAAGAACCTTGTGGCTTCCACACTGGACTTTGAATCAAGTTAGGTAGTAAGTTAGGTTGTAGCTTTTTACCAAAGCATTTGGGTATGAAAGCTCTTGGGCTAAATTTAGCCAAGTGTAACAAGGGATAGACGGGTGGGATGATTTCTTGTACTCTGTGGAGAAAAGTAAATTACAGTGAGATCCCCCAAAGATGAACAAAGGCCCTGGGGGTAGGGAACGAGGACACTGTCAGACATCAGGGAAGAAGAAAAAGCTGCTGCTCTGAAGGGGGAGGAGATGGCTGTGAACAAAGAGAGTGAAGAAGTTGAGGTTTGTTTGTTGAGGGACTTGAACAGCTTCTGGTTTTCGGGTGGTTAATTGGAGATAAGTCTCTCAGAGTTTTTGCCTGGGCTGGCTTTGAACTGTAATCCTCAGATGTCAGCCTCCTGAGGAGTTAGGATTATAGACGTGAGCCACTGGCACCACAGTATTCCATTCATTGATGTGGTTTTTTTTTTTTTTTTTTTTTGAGGGCAAAGCGTACAACTCCAGTCCTCATTTTGGTGAACTGTTAATTATTCAAAGAAGTTTCACCCTAGGGCCTTTTATTTTGTATGCTTTCAAAGGACCATGAGAAAGTGTCAAACTGTTAGTTTCATTTTTCCAATGGATATAGATTTGAACGTAATGGGCTTTATTTTAAAATGGAAATATTTATGCTAAGGTGGTAATATACAGCCATACGACAACCATGGTTGTCCACTCCATGGGGGCATGGCTGTTCTTAATGTCTCAACATCACTTTAGGGTTGGTCACAGGAGCCAAACGTTTGGCAGCCACTGCACCGTAAGCAAAGGACGAAGGCAGAGGTGCAGGCTTTGCCGGCTTCATGGGCTGGGTGGCAGCCATTCAGTTCCACCATCTTGCAATGCTGCCTTTCAACTCAAAAGACTGATTCCAGGAGAAGGCTGCTGGCCTGACCTGAGTTGTGTTCTCTGCTCGGAGGAAGATGGGGATGCCCCAGGCTGAGCATGGGGAGGGGTCAGTTTCCCCAGAGGAAGTGCAGAGTGTAGATAGCGTTTTAGAAAATAGGTGGAAGACACTGGAACATGGTACATTCTACAAGACTCCAGGCTTTCACACACAGCGCGACCAAAGGAGGATATTCTTAGAAGAGAAACAAAGAAGTCAATGCCTATGCGCCTCTGATCATATAAAATAATACTTAGGAAATGGAACTCTCCATTTTTTTTCTTTGTTGCTGTTTTTGCTTTCTTCTTGTTTATGTCTATGGGAGGGTAAGTGTAAGGTATATTAAATAGGTAGGTTTCATTAGGTAGCCAATGAAGAAAACACCACGTGCTATTCAGGCAGGAAAAGAAGTTTACTTACCGAACTGCGTGCATGGTGGAGAAGCATGGCGGGAAAAAAGGAGGGGGAAAAGGGGAGGGGGACTCACCCCTGGGCCAGGACTTATCTAGGCCAGGGACAGGAAGAGGTGTGGCCAGGTAGGGGAAAGGTGTGGCCACACTGGATCTGGATGTGACCTCAGGGTCTGGGACCCTCCTAAGGTCAGATGGGAGGCATGTGGCCAGAGGTGGCCCAGGATGTGACCTAGCAGGAGGAAGGTGACTGATTCCAGGTCTGTTACCTATGTAACAGATACTAGGCAGAAACTTAGCCAAAAGGGAGGTGTCCCTGTTCAGACCTTTCAGTAAGGACACAAAAATGGTGGGACTAAGAGTGAACAAATGCAACAGGGGTACTCACTAGATACTAGGTTGAAAATGAACTATACAACTTGTGGGTAGGGGTGGCAGGGAAAAACTGGGAGGGAGCGAGGGAAGGGGTAACACTTATCCAAAAGGAAATGTACTCTCTATCTGACTTGCATAACTGCAACTCCTCTGGACAGCACCTTTATAATAACAATTATAAAAAGAAAATAAATGGGGCTAGAAAGGTGGCTCAGTGGTAGAGTGCTTGCCTTGCATGCATGAGGCTCTGGGTTCGATTCCTCAGCATCACATAAGCAGAAAAAGCTGGAAGTGGTGCTGTGGCTCAAATGGTAGAGTGCTAGCCTTGAGCTGAAGAGCTCAGGAACAGCGCTTAGGTCCAGAGTTCAGGCCCCATGACTGACAAAAGAAAAAAGAGAAATAGGTGGCTGCCCTGGCTGCCAAGGACCTGCTTTCTGCTGCGGATCAGTTCAGGGCAGGACCCTGGCACCAAGTAGATAGATGAAATCTACAACCCTATTTTGTGTCAGGAATGAGAAAAAAAAGTACACACAGAGGCTGGGGGAGTTCATAAATTGACGGAAAGACCCAGAGACACTCAATGGCTGGTTTTGTGTGCCAGTACTGGAACCTGAACTCAGGGCCTGGAACTCCCGTTTGTTTTTGCTCAAGGCTGGCACTCTTTGAGCCACACCTCCATTTCTGGCTTTTTGCTGGTTAGCTGGGGCTAGAGTGTCACTTTGATTCCAGCTTTCTCAGTAGCTACGATTCCAGATGTGAACCACTGGCACCCAGCTCCCATCCACCTTTGAAGTCCTGAATAAAACAAGATGCAGATTCAACCGGAGAAATTTATTTACTTTTTTTTCTAGGTACATAGATGACATAATTATAGACAAGTTTTGATACATAGGAAAACCCTTCTGTCCACCTTTTTTTTTTTCTAAATGAAACATCACAATAATTTGTTTTTTTACATTTTTTTTTAAAACAATACACAGCTTTCTTGGGCTGAAGCAATTGCAAGAACATATTGGTACTGGTATATTACAGCTACTTACAACGTTTAAGAACAGCAATGGAGAAAAATAAGTTATTTAAATATTGATTTCATATACAGAAAGTGCAATGTTGTTAGTTGTTATATAACTTGCTTGACAGTATGTTTTCTCTATCAATTTAAAATCAAGATAACTTGGACTCAGACAGTTTATATATATATATATATATATAATTTTTGTTTTTATTTTTTTTTTCTGAACAGAATACAGTACCACATGCAGCTGAGACGTGGTGAAGTGACTTCCCTGCAGTTATAAAAGCAAGCTCTTGCTATGTTGGGGACTGGATTCCAATTTCGACCACACTGGGTTCAGGACAGAGAAAAGAGCCTTCACTGGGGCAAGGCCATGGAAAAGCGATTTATTCTTGGTGATTTGGGAATGTCAGTCATTGGGGTTAACTGTATTTCTTTTCCAGAACAGCTGTTTCGTACATAGCAACATTCTGTGTAGCTACCTGAGCCAAACTGCCTTTTCAGGTTTTTTTTGTGCTTGCCAAAGACAACGATTTCCACTGTCACTCAAAATTCTGTACTAAATACAAACGGATTAAAAATGGATATTGCTGCGGCCTGCCACCTGACTACAAACAGCCCAGGCAGCTTCCAGCCATTTCAGTCATATGTCACCCACGCATGCAGGCTCCTCTCAGACCAAATGAAAATGTTTAAAGCAAAAGAAGACCCAACAAACACTAAGGATATGCAAAAAAAAAAAAACACCAAAAAACAAAACAATAACAACAACAAAAACCCAAATTCCACAAATTTAAAAAGAAAACAATAAAGTAAAAAAAACAAAAACAAAAAAAACCCCACCTCAGTCCCCTCAGATCAGACATTCTCTCACTAAAAATTATTTGTGGTCCCTGAATTTCATTTTCCATGCAAAGGCAGTAACTTCCAGAGTGAGTTTTAAAAACAATGATATGGTTTGGCATTCTCAACACCTCTAGTGCTAGTTTTACTTAAATGAAAACCCTACACCAAGAATGAACTAAAATTCACGTGAGGTTTCCCTTCCTCCTTGGCTACTAACCTCTCACGAGACTTCTGGGTCGCCTTTTTGCTCAGCTACCATCGTGAGCAGGACCTGCTGGAATGTCAAGCTGAGGTATTTCAAAAGCAAGGAGAAAAGATGGTCTTACAGCACCTACTTCCACCACAGAACACTCTGCTGGGTAGCTGCAGCTACCCGGGACCCTGCCACCCACCACTGCCACGGCAGAGAGGCTGTGCCACAACCCTACTGGGAGAAAGATGAGCTCAGTGGAAAGCGGGGATCTGTAACTTTGTACTGTAGGTCTCCACAACTCCTTCACATGGCATCTTATAGAAGGTGTATGTCACTAATAATAATAACACAGATTATTTTGAAAAATTCACACCAAGACATGAAGATACCCACACAAGCTGAGGATGTCCTGTTCCTCAATCATAGATCCAGACATCTAAAACAGATGTTAAAGATAGCTTTGTAAGCCACATAACCACTCCCCTGCCAACCTCCCCCAAGCCCCCAGGGAAGCATTTCTTTTAATAACCAGGTGAACTATGAAGAGAATTTTTGATCAAAGTCTTGCATTCCAAATGCTTCTATTCTAAATAACCACAGGGATGCTTCAAATAGTGTTCAGAAGAATGTGAAGGAAAAACAAAATCCATTTTTTTAAGTAATAGAAATCTTAAAGGTTGTTGAGATTTGCTGATTACTGAGCAAATTTTAAACCCTGAACACTAGAAGAGGGCAGAATGGATTGAGATCTGTGAGAATATGCATACTTAACATGGGGTATCTGGCTCTTTAATGAACCTTGGTTTCAATTTTAGGAAGTATCAAAGTAAGAAAAAGATAGAAATGAAAGAAACATAAAAAAACCACCTTGGAAACCTTTTCAATACACACACTCACTCTGTCTCTCTGTCGCTCTCTCTCTCTCTCTCTCTCACACACACACACACACACACACACACACACACTTGTGAATTTCCAATCTCTCTTTTTTTTTTTAAACTGAGTTTGTGGTTAAAGACCCAACATGAAAGCGTGTCTGATAAACACCCCTACAAAATAAGCCATGGTTAGAACACGACAATTAGAGAAGCTCTTTTTTCCCCCTTTTTTTCTTTCTAGAAACATCCCAGGAATGTTAGATGGCAGTTTAAGCTGAAGACCTGGAATAGGGTTACAGGGTTGTGGACACTAGATAGGTATCTGCTTAAAAGCTTGTATTAAGGCAAATAAAAGCTGATTGCTAGAAAGCAATTCTTACAAAAGTCTCTTGTTTATCTAAAGGAGAATAGGACTTCCTTATTTTCCCGGTGCAGCCAGATCTTTTTAGCTTGTCAACGAGCGAGCACGGTCCAGGGTGTACAATCATTCCCAAGGCTGTGACTTTGGCCTGGCTACGCCCATCTGGTGTGGGCATGACTGACAAAAGAGCCAAGGGTCGCATCAGAAACAACAGGCTACCCGGCCCCTCTCCTCTCCTCCCAGGCAGCACAAGGCCAGGCTGGAGGCATGGTCTTGGTACCTACTTGGCATCTTGGTTCTTGTGTGTCTGCAAATAAAATGAAGTGCTTGTCTTGCCCTTGGCGAGGGGGGGTCATTGAGAACCCCAGCGATTTCCTTGAGGGGGCTCTCCTGGAGGAGAAGCGCCTCGGTCCTTTGCCAGATGTGTCATTTCATGGGCCACACGCGGGGCCTTTCTTCGGGATCCGAATCAGCCTGGCAGGGATGGGGGAGCGGCGTGGGCGTTGTAAGCACAGTGAAGGGCTGGCTCTTGTCCAGGTCGGCGCGTCGCTGGGCTGGCTACATGGTCTCTGGGCTGGGTGGCAGTTTGAAGAGTCTGGCTGCGGACAGGAGCTTCCTCACGTGGCGCTCCTCGGTGATGCCGGCCTCCTGAAGGCAAGTATGGGACAGGGAAGGCACCTGGCTCAGCATGCTGAGCCCCGCGTCGGACAGCATGCTGGCATACATGGGCAGGCCGATGGAGGTGAGCCAATCCGACACCGACGTGATGCAGCCCGGAGACAGGGGCTTTTTGCAGATCTCTGTGAGCCCGCCACTTGGGATCTAGATACAGAAAGACAGCAGTAAGCCTGGGGAAGACCACACTGGTTTACAGGCCTACACGAGAACAGCACTGACACACACGCTCGCAAAGAAAAGTCTTCAAGGAAGTATTCTAGAATGTTCTAGAAGGTATCTGGAATCAGACCAAATCTCCAATGATATGGTTGGGTCTTAAAATTGTTTAAGTATTTATTTATGCTTCTACTTCGTTTCACAGTGCTATGTTCTTCCGTGCGGGGTGCTTAAGGTGATATGCATAAAAATGCAATGGGTTGTAATGGGGGTTTTTTGCTTTGTTTTGGTTTGGTTTTGCTGTCACTGAGGATTGTATTCAGGACCCTAAACACTCCCTTAGCTTTTTTCACTCTAAGCTGACTGATGTTCCATCACTTGAGCTAAACTTCCACTTGAGCTTTTTACAGGTTAATTGGAGATAAGAATTTCATACTTTTCTGCTTGTGCTAGCTTTGAAAGTTTGAACCTTCATACACAACTCTCAGCCTCCTGAGTAGATAGGCATGAGTCACTGATGCCTGGCTACATTGTAGTGCGTGCGTGCGTGCGTGCGTGCGTGCGTGCGTGCGTGCGTGCGTGCATGCGTGCGTGTGTGCGTGTGTGTGTGTGTGTACCGGCCCTGGAGCTTGAGCTCAGGGCCTGAGCACTGTCCCTGGGCATTTGTGTTCAAAGCTAGCTCTACCCCTTAAGCACTGCTCTACCTCTGGCCTTTTGAGCAGTTGATTGGAGAAAAGAATGTCAGGGACTTTGCTGCCTGGGATGGCTTCGAACTGCGATTCTCAGTTTTCAGCCTCCTGACTAGCTAGGATTATAGGGATGAGCCACTAGCTCCTGGCTTGGTTGTATTTTTATAAAGCAGAGTTTCCATGTACTTTGAATCTACACGAACAACCAAAACTTAAGTATATAATCAATGTGATTATAAAAATTACAAAACATAATAATATGAATGTTGGTGAAGACAAGAAAATGGACCTTGAAACTTGACTACTGAATATATAAGGGCTTGTAAAAGGCAATGTGTAATATGTAAAAAAAATCTTTGAATTTTGTGCAATTTTGATGAAGCAAATGCTTTTCAGAGAATACATATCCTCAGGTATTACTTATAGGTCTATAAAGATTTATCCATCAGGATGCTCTTCAGTATATTAAAATAAACAGTTGGAAAATATCTCTAGGTTTTAACAGTGGAATTGGGTAACCTACGAGACATGTACCCAATATAGCACAATAAAATATTGATTTAAAAAAAGATTTTAGTACAGTAAAAGAGATTCATTTTCAAATAAATGAGAATAATCAGAACCTCATGAACATGTGTAGGAATAATTATTTTTGAAATTAAGTAAATTTGTATTTATTTAGTATCCATAACATGGTGTTTCATTGAATGCATACATTTTAATGCAATGGCTAAGTGAGCTACTTAAGATGCATTAATTACCTCATGATATTTCACATTTTTTCTTGTGGGAAGAACACTTAAAATCACCGCCTTACCATTTACTTTTTAAGTATAGCTATACCTATTAACTGTAGCAATCACGTGGTACAATGGATCTCACTTGAACTTACTTCTCTTTAACTGAAATTTTCTGTGTACTCCATGCATTTTGTTTTGTTTTGTTTGGTTTGGTTGGTCCTGGGGTCTAAACTCTGGGCCTGGGCGCACTTCAGCTCAAGGCTAGCACTCTACCACTTGAGCCACAGCGCCACTTCCGGCTTTTTATGCTTATGTGGTGCTGAGGAATCGAACCCAGGGCCTCATGCATGTGAGGCAAACACTCTACCACTGAGCCACCTTCAGCCCTCCATGCATTTTTTTTTAAAGATAGTTTCCAATGTTGAGATTTTCTTCTAAAATTATATTTTAGAAAACTTCTAAGGCTAAGTGTGGTGGCACACACCTGTAATCGCACCTGTAACTCTGGCTGACGCTGCAGGATCATGAGTTCAGGGCCAGTGTAAGCTACACTCTGGGGCTTAGGTCCAGATCCGGTGGTAGAATGCCTGCCTAGCATACGTACATGAAGTCCTAGACTCTATCTCCAGAACCAGGATGGGGAAAATTCAAAATGTAGGCTAATCGTACAACACATATGTAATATATAACATATATATTATACTATTATAAATATTATAAATATATAATATATAAGTTAAAGCATACTCTCTCTCTATATATAGTATGTTTTAACTTCCCAGCTGCTTCCTTCCTTCCTTAGCACTGCTCAGCCTTCGAACTGTAACCAAAAGCCCTCAGAACACCACGTGCGAGAGGGTGCTCACCGCCATGCGGTGCTGCTTGCGCAGCAGCTTCACCCGGATCTGGTCCATGTTGTAGGCGATGTCCCTCTCGGGCTGATCTAAGTCCTCTGCGTATCTCTGCACCAAGGCTTCAGGAATCCCACAGCGGCCATGCTACCAGGGAAGAACAGACATGGGGCATCAAGAGTTGTCCACATTAGTCTTCCTTTTTTTCTAAAATATACTAAACCTAGGAGAGGATAACGCATTTAGCACATTTAGGAAATTAACACCCAGATTCCAATTGGAAACAAATCGATGGTCTTGGTTATCAGGATGGATGCTTCCAAATACTGGCAAGCTCTAGGGAAGTGTGTTTTTAAAAAAAAAAAAATTGTGAAAATACCATATAGAGGGGTTACAATTACATGGGCAAGATAATGAGTACATTTGTTACGGAAGTGTTTTGAAACCAATTAGGCAGGATACAGCTGGGCACTGGTAGCTGGTGCCTGTATTCCTAGCCACCCAGGATGTGGAGATTTGAGGATTGAAGTTTGAAGACAGTTGGAACAGCAAAGTCCAATTAACCAGCAAGAAGCCAGAAATGGAGGTGTGGCTCAAGTGGTAAAGCACTGGCCTTGAGCAAACAAAGCTCAGCAAGAACCAGGCCCTGAGTTCAAGTCCTAGTACCAGCACAGAACACAAACAAAACGAAGGAAGAAGGCAGATCCTGACCAGCCTGTATGTTTCAGACCAATGCCTTGTCTCACTCTATCTGATTGTGTTGCCAACTCTTCCTGTGCTTCTGAAGACAGTCTCCTAGACTGCAGGACCAATCCTGCTGGGTAGATGTTCTCCCGTGTGCTGTTTAGCTATGAAGATGTGTACCACATCACTGGGCTGAATACGCTAGAAAATTCTCCTTACTTCCCTTTCCTCAAAGGGGATCACTCATAATATATCAAAAGAAGGGGAGGAAAAGAATAGGGACGGGGCAACTGGGAGGAATCCATGGTCTGAAGAATTTTATGGAGAGGAGAAAGAGGAAGAGGAAGATGACAATGACCGATGACAAAACATGCATTTCCAGGAGTCAAGCAAAGCGCTGCTGGTATCACTCACTGCCTTCACATTTAGTTTGGTTCTTGCAGATCTTTTTATTCATTTATTTCTTTCTTTTCAAATAAAAAGATGATTTAAAAAAAAATTATAGATCTAAATGGTTTGGTACCACAAGCGGCTGTCCTATGACCTTTTTATCCCTGTCAGATAATAAGGTAATGAAATGTCTGAATTAGGTCTGATCAGGAGGTCCAGTTATCCTCAGCATGCTCCTCGAGGAGACTGTTGTGCGGGTTAATTTTGCACCCTGGTCAGTGTGTGGGGAAATGCAGCGGGGAGCACACGGGGGTCAGACTCAACACACCAGGCTGGGCTCTCTCTCCCTCACAAATCCAGATCGTTCAGGATCTTGTTCTGCTCTGATAAACTGATCACTGTGAGCAAAGGGCAGCTGCCTCTGTCCCACCCCCAAATCACATCAGCACTGCTGCCACCACCACCACAACCACCACCACCACCACCACCACCACCACCACCACCACCAGGCGGGGGCTGAGGTCTGTGCTCTGGGTTCACCAGCGGGCAGCGCGCACTGGACAGAGGCAGGTGGGCCGCTGCCTCTCCCCGCGCCTCCGGGGCACTGACCGCCAGCGACCTCCGCAAGGGTCCCTGGGTACCTTGTCCGAGTAGGGCTCCTCGGTGAGGTCGATGCCCTCGGCCTGCAGCTTGTTCTCCGTGAGCGTCTCCAGGTCCACGGCCCGGGTGCAGGACACCTTCCTGCTCAGTGCGGGGCCCAGCTTCACGCCGTGCTCCTGGAGGCTGGCACTCTCAGGGAGCTCGGAGAGCCAGGGGGGTAGGGGCAGCCTGGATGCCAGCGGGCAGTCGGCGGGGCTGGCAGGGCTGGCCTTCTTCATGGGCAGGCAGGGGGCGTCAGGGCCTGGGGGGGCCGGGTGGAGGCCATTGGCTAGGCGCTCTCTGCTCTTTTTGGCAGGGACGGGCGGGGGCTGGGACGGATGTTTTGGCTGCGTCCTTGCCTCAGGACCCCTCTGCTCAGCATCTACCCCTTCTTTGGTGCCCGAGGGGTGGTGTGTCCCTTCTAAGTCATGTCCTTTCCTGTGGCCCTCCAGAGACGTCCTTGCTAAACTGGGTTTAACGGCAGGAGGCTGAGCCTCCTTTCTGGGCCAACCCTGTGGCGGCGAAGGAGGCGATGGGCCGAGGGAAGTGGCCGCTGGGGAGCCGTCCAGTTTCTTAGGAGTCATTTTCTGGGGATCAGAGCATCCCTTGCTTTGGGTCAGTAGCAACGCCTTGCTGGCCGGAGAGTCGCGCCCCGGGGGCTGAGGCTTTGCGAGGGACGTGGCTGTCTTTTGTGGCACTTCTGGTACAATCTGAGAGGAGGGTTCTGTCACCTCGGTAGGCACAACTTTTCCATCATCAGGCTCTCCTTGAAGGTCATCCAGGGAATGGGACCGGGGCCACGCGTCCACGGACTGGGGACCCTCCAGGGTCTCACAGCTCCGACAGATGGAGACGGGGAGGCTTCTCCGGTTTTTACTGGCTCCGGTCCCACAGGGCATGTCACAGTGCTTGGCGATATCCGGGCTGGGACCGCAGCGTCCCCTGCTGTCCTCTTCCTGCTTCTGGGCTTCCGCTGACTTGGTTAAAGGCAGTGTTGGGTAGTTGCCCAGCTGACTCCGGCTGAAAGACTTCAAGCTGGACTCGGTTGACGACTTGGCAGACGAGAGGCCAGCTTTCGGAGTCTTGCCTAGGAAACAAAGTTGTATTTTACAATCGTGTGTCAAAAACGAAGCAATCCAATCCACGCACAGAGAGAGCCTCATGTAATGGAACTCTCCAATTCCCATATCTCGCTGTTAACACTAGGGACACAAAACCATCACTAATGGCGCCCGGTGATGATGGGTTATTATGGTTTTAGAAAGAACTAGGAAAATTGGGTGGTTGGGTGGGGTTGGCAGAGATGGGGGAGAATGACAAAAGAGGTGACCATTGATCAAGGTGTATTAACTACACTGACATGCTGAATTGCAACCCCTCAGTACAAATACTCCAAGATAATAAGAATGATTTTTAAAGGATTTTTAGTTGTATTAAGGGGGTTCGTGGAGATTGAGATTCATCGAGTTATGTGGAAAAGAAAGATGCTCTGTCAAGCAGAACAGGAAAGTTATGCTCCTCGCTGCATTGGGCACAAGGTTCACTGACCACCCCCCTTGGCTTTGTGTGCTGAGTACAAGACCCCGAGCTCATGGTTGAAAGAGTTAGATTGACACCTTGAGACAGGGACCATAAATGATACCACGGAAGGGAAGATCAACAAGTATTAAATTACACCTCACTTGAAGCAGCTCTCTAATAAATTTACCTAGAAATGAGCAACTAACTTTGTTTTAGACCAATAAAAAACTGATGTTAGTACTTTTCCAAAAACCATTGATGCAACACTTACATGCTTCTCGCAGAGCAGCTGCCCTGGTTAAGATGAACTGTCCTAATGATAACTGAATGATGATCCAGACACAATCTACTTAATGAAGACCACTGGGTCATACTAACTGCTGCTGCTGCTGCTTGGTAAGGTTTACTACGGGTTGCTATCCAAAGGCCAGGCACTGTACTAATTAATACCTCCACATACAGGTACATGGTGAGTGCATTCATACATAGACTTGCCCTTTGTCTCTCACTTTCCGTTAACCTGTTGCTTGCAGAGCTACGCTGATGCCTGGGGGAAATACACCAGCTAACAGAATATAGGAGCCAAGTGATTTTATTACTCTAGACCTACATAAAAAGATGAAAAATAAACCCACAGCAGACTTAGAAGGGACAAAGAAATGGCTGGCACTTTCAGTGAACACTTTAAATGTGATATTTTAATGTCGAATTTTGACACCTCTCCATTAATCAATCTCTTCCCTTCAATACAATACATGTAGCAACAAGGAAAAAGCAAGCTATGGGCTCATTTGGCAGGGAGAAGAGAGAAAGGGATGGATGGGTCCCATGGAAACAGCAAATGGCCACGTTAGGGTAAATAAAAGGACTGTTTGAGATAAGCTAAGGCTGTAGAGATGAAGGAGAAGGAGCAGAAATAAATGGCCTGGGGCTGTAGCCCTACAAGAGAAAAACAGATTCCTTCCATGATTTCACAGCTACCAAATTCACTCTGATCTCAAACTGATAAGATGCAAAGCATCACCTGAAGCTGCACTGCAGACTCTGAGATGATATCGTAAACACAGTGGCCTCCTCAATCACATTTTACAAATAAGGTCTTTCTTTGTGGTAAGACACAAATCAACAAGTGAAATATCTTTCAGTCAGCAGACTTGGTTTGATGCCATGTGTCCTCCCTTGTGAGGCTTGAACAACCTTCTCTCCCCTTCCATCCTCCCTCTCTTTTTGCCCTGCGTGGGATGGAAGTCAGGGCCTTGCACAAGCCAGGCAAGTGCTCTACCACTGAGCCTCACCCCAGCACTTTCCTCGTGAACAGTCATGCAAGAGCAGACGGCCTGTCCGCCTGTGTGGTCCACACTGACAGACAACCTCACACTAAGCATTATTTGTTGGCTATTTTGTGGTCACATGAAGCTCATTAGCCTACTGCTGCTCCTGAATATCTTGGCCATGGTCCCATTCTCCACTAGCACAGCTAAGTGGAAAAAAAGGAAAATATCTTCAGAAAGCCTATACCGTGAAACTTCAGAAAAAACCCACCTGAAACAGAAAGTTCTTGAAACTCTATTAGCATAAATTTTAGAAATATGGGTCCCCCCCACTTCACTCCCAATATAAATCATACATTTAAACCCCATCTTTGCATTAAGCTTCCATTAGTAAGATCTCTGGATTTACAGAGTTCAAAGTAGGCCCCAGCAGCTGCTTTCAACCAATTTGCCATCAGGTGCACCCGAGTTCTCTGGGCATTAAATATTCTGCCGGTGACATCTATAAAAAGCGTCCCAATTGAGCAGTTTCAATTTGTTTGGCTAGGGGAAGGTGATCAGCAGAAAAGGAAAACCTTTCAGACTTATGGGAGGGTTTGATGTTTGCTGACACTGAGGCTACGCTACAATCCTGGGGAGGTTTTGTATCCAATATGAACCCAATCTATCTAAATACTACTGCTCAGAGGATCTATTCTCCTCCCACATTACAGAGAACACTCGTGAGTGGCAGGGCTCATGGATCAAATTTTAAGGTCTCTAAAGTACCAACCAAGGATACTTGCCAGTGCTAAAAAGGGGTCACGCTGAATAAATGCAAGCAGAGGGCTGGTAGCCAGAAGTGAGCACTCTCGTTCTGTTTTTTGTTTGATGTCCACAATGAATCTCACCCTCTTTCTGCCATCATTCACTATATGAGCCATGTTTTGTATTCACCACCTAACACACACACACAGACACATCCCTGAAACTAAGATTACAAATAATGATGCTGACAAATCTAACCCTAATTCTTACCTGATAAAATGCATTCTGGTATTTTCTACTCAATTTTATCTCACACACAAAATAGTACTATCTGTGACCCACTAATGAGTTGCAATCCAGTTGCAATCTGAACTTATGCATTACAAGATGGGATTCCAAAAGGCAGCTAAAAGCTGCTAAACTTGGACAGGGTGCTGGTGGCGCATACCTAACTACTCAGGAGGCTGAGATCTGAGGATCAAGGTTCAAAGTCCGCTCAGGAAGACAAATCTTGTCTCCAGTGAGCCAGCAAGAAGCTAGAAGTGGAGCTGTGGCTGAAATGGTCAAATGCTAACCTTGAGCTTTTAAAAAAGCTAAGGGACGCTGCCTAGACCCCGAGTTCAAGCCCCAGTGCTGATACCAAGAAAACAAACACACACACAAAAAGTACCCCTATATTGGGGCTGGGAAGGTGGCTCAGTGGTAGAGTGCTTGCCTTGCATGCATGAGGCCCTGGGTTCGATTCCTCAGCACCACATAAGCAAAAAGAAAAAAGCCAGAAGTGGTGCTGTGGCTCAAGTGGTAGAGCGCTAACCTTGAGCTGAAGAGCAGAGGGACAGCGCCCAAGCCCAGAGTTCAGGCCCCACGACTGGACCCCCCCCCCAAAAAAAAAGTACCCCTATAAAACTTGGGCATTTTTTGCTATGATCTTCAAGTGTCCCTAGAGATCGAAATCATGATGGCAGCATGAATACTTTATTACTATTTTGAATCTTGCAATAATGAGAATTTTGGGGTTCATCACAGGAAACCACCAACCTTCCCACAGGGACATTTAGCCTGCCTGAGCCCATTGTACTTATCATTCTGCTTCTGTTTGAGACAAGCACATTTCCTGAAATTTCATACCGACCGTGTTCTGACTGTTTAGGGCAGGGAAGCCATAAACCAGACATGTGGCTTTTCTGTCACCCTCTCTATTTGCCTGTAGACTGGCAGTGCAGCTGGGGCATTTAAGAGCTGCTGGTGTGACTCTGATGAATGGCCTACCTGGTAAAGTGCTTTCCTTGTGGGCCTGATACATCCCAACACTGAAGTGTTAGTTGTAACTGCATAAAGAAAGGGCCATAGGAGACACACAAGTTAGGTTTTACAGCTGTAGGTAGTTTAGATGGAATTTATTAAGTTCACCCAGCAGCCAGGAATACATAGAAGAGACCAACTGGAAATGAGAATGGAGAAGAGGCCAGCAAGATGGAAAGATGAACCCTGGGTACACCATGGTAACTAATTGCTGATACATGGAGAATCAGGCCCCGCCAAAGCAGGTTCTGAACACCGGTGCTCACAGTACCATTGTCCAGGTTCTCGCTGCCTTCGTAGCATCCGGAGTCTCGCGGGGAGCATCCACTCAGGCCCTGGCTATCCACAAGCAGCTTCTCTTGGGACCCGGACTGGTCACTGTTACCTGCAGAAGGTGAGCACACAGCACAGGATCACAAGGGGGAGGGAGACACAAGCCAAGGCCACGAAGTCATCAGATCTGAGTTTTGATCTTCCATGACTGCACGGTTAGGCCTTGGGTTTTGAGAAGAGAACATATTATTTTAGAGTGAATACGATCAAAATGGGTTAGTGACATCAGAGGCTTTTTAAAAAAATATACTGTCGATGTTATGGAAGTAAATTGGGAGGAGGGAGCACAAAGCCGAGTGCTCTGACTCCTTCCTAGTTATTCAGAGGTACACTGGAGGCTGAGCGGAGAGGAGACATGCGGAGCGGGGTGTGGGCTGGGAAGGGGCCCCGTGCGGTCCTCATGCAGTACCGGCATCACTGAGACAGAGCGGGTGAGGCAATGCCACTTTCATAAGCTGGAGTAAGTCACGTGCTTCACAGAGACGGACTTCTAGTTACTGAAGTTGCCTCAGCTCCAAATTTGGGAGCTGACGTAAAAATGCCAAATGAATATAACATTTTAATTTTTTTTTTTTTTTGGTTTGGTACTGGGTCCTGGGTCTTGAACTCAGGGCCTATGCTCTGCCCCTGAGCTTTTCTGCTCAATGCTAGCACTCCACTACTTGAGCCACAGCTCCGCTTCTGGCTGCTTTGGTGGTTGACTGGAGATAAGAGTCTCATGGACTTTCCTGCCTGGGTTGGCTTTGAACCACAATCCTCACATCTCAGCTTCCTACGTAGCTGGGATTTCAGGTCTGAGCCACAGGCACCCCTGGCTTGAAGTCTCGTGTTTTATCATCGGTCTTAGTCCTTGGTGGCATAGGTAGGCGGCTCTTTTATCACCTAACCAAGAGGAAGGTGGGCCACAGCACACAGATCCCTGTGCTGACCAGGGGACAGCCAGCAGCAAGTCTCCTTCTGTTTGTGTTGTTTGGAATGAACTGGAGTGTTTCCTCTCTTGTGGGACTTGTCCCTCTGTCTCAGGCCAGCACTTCCAGTTCCTCTGCACGAGGCTGGGCCAGGGAAAGCTCAGGGGACCCTCCAACTTGCAAAGTGAGTAGCCGATGCTCGTAAGCTGGATGACTTTAAGTGGGACACACCCTTCTAAGGAACCTCATGTAAGTAGAAGCATCCTTCCTTGTCAGCTGGGGACAGCTGGACTTCCCCAAACTGGGAGGGGTGGAGACTCAAGAGATGCTCCAGATGTGCCTGTGACAGGAGTCCACCTAGGGGACACCATGGGGGAAATCTTGTGGCCCTTCAGTCCCCAGCCGCCTCCCTCTGCCTGTTCTCTCCTGAGCACGTGGACCCGCCGTGGGATGCCGTGTTACACACCGAACATCTTCGTGTGATTATGCAGTGAAAGTGCTTGGTCATGTAAAATGGAAACCCAGCAAGCATTTCCTACTGAAAATAGCTGGTTGGAATGATGAATGGCTTGTCTTTTTTCTTCACCTCCCACACCAACCACATACACAAAGAAATTTCTTAAGAAAACATATCAGTAACCAGAATATGGTGTTTTTTTTCCTCAGATCACCAAAATAAACCCTCAGGGAGGCTGAGCGCTGCCTTTCCAGCCTCGCCTCCACCACCCCTTTTTCCTTTCCCGCCTTCACTTCCCACAGGAAAGCCTTCTGTGACAGATTCTGGCAAGAGGTCATAGTAGTCTAAGATGTTACATTCGAACCCTGACTTTAGAGTGTTAATTATTGAATGAGGAAGGGAAACTTAACTGATTAGAAATTCATGAGCCCCTCCTTTCCCTCCCCCCACTGAAATCGGGAACATTCTACAGTGATGTCCTCATTGGGTCGAAGAGCCTGTGGATTTGGAGTAGCCTTTGTCCTAGTCCAGCATATTATTTAGGACAATGATGCTTATAAATGAGGGCTTTGAGCTCTGTGCTACAACCCAAGAAAGGGAAGCAGTGTCGTTTGCCACAGTTCAGACAGAGCGGCTAAGCAGACTTCAGAGTGCTGATCGGCAGGAATAGGAGAAAACCTGTTCCCCACCACGGTATGGAAATATAGTCTGGCTCCCAACGACATCAAACATAGCAGGACGCTTCATTCCCTCCTCTGAAAACCACAGTTCTTCTGCTGAAGCCATGATCATGTGGGAAGGAGCTAGAAGTCATTGTCTCCACCAGGGGGAAAGAGGTAGATGTCTTGCTGTATGTACTGCAAAATCCATCCCATAACCTTCTCCTACACTTCACTTGAAATTCAAGTTGATGCCAAAACAAGAAAGCAGATGAGCAAGAACCATGCAGGTCCTTGTAGTCAAAGAAGACCAAAGGATTGAAACTTCACATGAGTAGGACCCGGAGGGATTGATGTGGGCTTTATAAAGCTCTTTCTCATCTCTCCCCAAACACAGCCATGTCTGCATGAATGTGCGTGTACAGAGAAAGGGACATGCTAAGACACTGAGGAGTTGTGCCAGCACCAAAAATAGCTTAATGGATGTGCCTTCTGCTGGAGAGTAGGTGCCTCAGAAAGAAAGAGGAGAAAACTGATTGTTACGTAACCTCATTTCTTATGAAAATAAAGATGGAAGCAATATGGTACAATGTTGACTTCAGCTGAATTCAGGAAATGTATGTGCATGTATTTGTTTTCTTTTCTTCTGTACTTCATACTGCATGTTTGAAGGGATTCCTCATTAAACTTCTTAGAAAGATTATTATTTACATTGAGCTGCAAAATAATGAAGGTGATAAACTTCCTGGTATACATATTTAGCCACAATTAAAAATTTTTTTAAAAAGTGGGGCAAGACCTGAAAGACTGTAAGAAAGAGCAATCTGCAATTAAGCCTTTTCCAAATGGAACTGAGCCTGGAGGCTCCACCCCCTAGCAGTGGAAGACAATGACTTCTAAGCAGGGCTTGCAATCAACATTTTGCCTTTGGAAGAAATCTGAACACTTCAAGATTTCTACAGGTCTTCAAAGACCTCATTAGATCGCTCTATCTGTCTAGTATATAGAGATTTAGTTCAACAGAAACCTATTGTGTTTCTCTAAGTTATTTTAACTACTTAGAATCTATCTTGTGTGTGTGTGTGTATGTGCCAGAACTTGGGCTTGAACTCAGGGCCCAGGCTCAGTCCTTTGGCTTTTTTCACTCAAGGCTGGTACTCTACCACTTAAGTCACAGCTCCACTTCTGACTTTTTGGTGGCTAATTGGAGGTAAGAGTCTTACAGACATTCCTACCTCAGCCTCTTGAGTAGCTAGGATTATAGGCATGAGCCTCAGTGCCTGGCCGGGAATATTTCTTAAATACAGTGAATTTGACTGCATCAGATGTGAACTCTTCTAACCCAAGGACAAGTCTGGAGTCAGTCTCTAGGCACGAATCAGTAGACATGAGGCTTGGAGCCTTAGGTTTAGGACCGGTAAGAGAAAAAGCTATGTTATGTATCTGAGAAATTCTGAACAATGAAAATGTATAGATTCAAAATGGGATCTACGAAGAAACAGCGTTCTAAGCCTTCCTAGTTAGTGTTTTAATGGATAAAGATTCCCTCCTCCTACAAAATGTCCCTGGCACAAAGACTATCCTACTATCTCTGTGTGATCCAAAGAAAATGGCTCTGGGCTACTGTGGCATGAAATGGATTAAATCCAAGTCCCAGGTTTATATTTAGGGTTCAGTTTTGTTCCTCCTATATTTAAACGACAAAGGAAATGTATGGATATGTGGATATAAACCAGATGGTTAGGGAAGAGCAGATGAGTTACATCATATAGTAGATGTGGTACAGGATAGATAATTTAATGCTAATTCCTATGAATACAGCTGATCAGTTCTATTAGCCACTGTCTAGGGTCTTTACACACATCTGTACATTCTTAGAACACTACAGAGCTCTGCTTAGAAAGTGATATTAGATATGAGATACAAACTCTCCAAATCTATTCCTGAAGGATGCCTGTTCATTTGAGGTTTAGACCTCTTTGATGTTGTGTACTTCCCTGTTACTAGCTAATTTAGATAATACACTCTTTAAACAGAAGTAAAATTAATGGCCTATGTGTTTCCAAGTCTCTTGGATCTCAGAAGGCCAGCACCCATGTTCCTCAGCTCACAAGAGGGTTCTAGAACCCCATAAGGATATTTTAAGGCAAATATGTACTCAACACACCCAACCTATTGAACATCCAAGCTTAGTAACACAGGGTACTGGAGAGTACCAGTCATCATCCAGGGCTGATGGAGAGCAGGGACAGCCCAGCAATCACATAAGAGGATCAGACAGCATACTGTCTTTTCCAGGCCATGAGAAGATCAGGATGGAAATTGGAAGTAAAATTTCGTTTCTTTCACATCATTGGAAAGTCAAAGCCCTGTAAGTTTGAGACTATCAGTAACGTATAATTTTGTTTCCACCATTAACCATGGTTTGGCGTGTGTTTCTGCAATAGAAAGGCTATTAGAACTGATATTCCTGAAGCAGAACACTTGAAAGAAAATGAATTTCACTTCAATGGCTGCAAAGGGCTACTCCCTTCATGATGAATAATTTCAGGGATAATTCTGATGTCAGATTGAAGACTAAAGAACAAGACAAGACTGGGTTAATGGAGCAACAGCTAGGATGCAGTGAAGTAGACTCCATAAAAGCCGGAAGCTCACTGAATTCTGCTCACAGGCTGTAAAAATAAGCTGTCATTTAGGCTGACAATTCTCTGCTCGGAATCTTCACTTCAGAGAGATTGCCTTCTTGAAAGGAAACTGATGAATTTTACTTCTTCAGTTACCACCCTCATTAATAAGAATACAACTCCTCATGTGTTTTGGTACATATTTAATCCTCAATGGACCAAGGAAGTCCCAGATGGACGATCATTTTTGCGTTCAGGGATCCTAATGACTAAATATAGGACACATTGCAATAGTACCGCTGTGTTTTTCTTAAAAAAAAAAATTGCAATGGAATTCTCTCAGACTTCAGTGCTGCCTTCCATTTGTCTCCATGTGAACAGGAATGTCGCGCTAGGAAGCTGTTTAGTTTAATTTGGAACTGACCTTGGCTTTAGAGAGAACCAGAGAGAATGAGTAACACTAGGGACCTAATCACATGATGGATAATAGCTTAGGGGAGAGGCCTGCGAGTGACCACAGAATGTGGCTGATCTACCAACAACCGTTTCTGTGTGTGTGAGGACTTACTGTCATATTCCTGCAGTAGCTCCACCGCCGTCAAGAGAACGGCTCTGTGTTCTGGGTCCCTGATATTTAATTCATCCAAGTCTTCCTCCTCCAGGAGTTTGAAGGTA
Source organism: Dipodomys merriami (assembly GCF_024711535.1). Classification (NCBI taxonomy): domain Eukaryota; kingdom Metazoa; phylum Chordata; class Mammalia; order Rodentia; family Heteromyidae; genus Dipodomys; species Dipodomys merriami. Next base: position 12,585,072 of record NW_027206401.1, read on the forward strand.
TCCAGGTCCTCATACCCATTGAACAGGAAAGTAGGCATGTGTTCCTGTGGGAAACAGAAGGAAGACTGGAATGAGCTGGCAGCCCAGCCAACAAGCCTCAGATTCCTCAGCTCCTTACCCATAGCCATCTTCTGGCTAACCCAAAGACGAGTACCATTTGTAACCTATTCTGGCCTCCCCATGCTCCAGCTTAGCAGACAGGCAGGGCACTTTATTCATCACCAGTTAAGATAGATAGATAATTTTAGACGATGATGGATCCTACTTGCTGGCACTGAAACTGAATTAATAAATTAATTCCTTTCTTTCCATGTAGCCTAGAGCAAAGAAGATGAAATCCAACTTTGAAAGCCCCATAAAATTTTCAAGAGCAAGAAGATTTTGCAAAGAAAAAAAAAGGCATAGAATTCTTGCTATAAGATTCTGGGAATTGGGCTAGGAAGGTGGTTCAATGATAAGAGTGCTTGCCTTGCATGCAAGAGGCCCTGGGTTTGACTCCTCAGCACCACATAAGCAGAAAAAAAAGCCAGAAGTGGCACTGCGGCTCAAGCTAGCCTTCAGCTGAAGAGCTGAGGGACAGCGCCCAGGCCCAGAGTTCAGGCTCCATGACCGACCAAAAAAAAATAAATAAATAATGATAAGATTCTGGGAATCAAAATGAGAGAGAGGAAAGTAGGAGGGATGAAGCCTTGTCACCCCATGGAACTGGAGGAGAAGCAGGGCACCTGGGTGTTTGTTCATGGGCCTACAAGGGGCACATTTGGATCTAGGGCTTATTTATACCTTATTACCATGCACAGCAGAGGTCAGGAGCAATGTTAAAACACTGGTGATCACCCAGGTTGGGTGACAACAGATCAACCCCTACCCTAACACTGCTCTCTTGGGTTCAGTTTAGAAGGGGAAGGAAGAGACAAGGAGGACACACATGCGCAGAGAGTAAAATGTGACTGACTTTCAGGTTAATCCGATCCAGGAGATCCTCCACAGACTTGGGCTGGGGTGGTTTTCCTTTCCTCCTCCTCCTGGTGGGGCGCTTGGGTTTCTCCTCTTCCTCATTGAGCACATCCACATAGATGAACTTGAATGTGCCCACTTTGTTGTTCAACAAGCCCATCCAGGTGCCCATGGGCGGCTTGCTGATTATGTCAATGATGTCTCCTTTCTGTGGCCCAAAGAACAAAAGATCTTTCCAGTAGGGGCATTTCTAAGCATAAGTAGTACAATCAATCAGTCAGACATAGGTGGGAAAATGATGTGAGGCAAAATCACAAGTCACCTTTCCGAGTGACTGCTGCAGAATATGATGGAAAATTTGGCAGAGACCAGAGGAACATTTCTGACTGTGCTGAATGCCACTTGGGCCATGACCCACTCTCCCTCTTAGACTGCACAGCCATGTGTGTGTGTGAAATCTCTGGTCTCGGGCAGGCTGCCTAGAGCTCCAGCTCTCAAAACATCTCCATTCTTCCATGGCCTGGGGAGGGGGAAGGGGAAAAGGTGGGGGAAAGAATCCTACTTCTGGGAGAATTAATTTCCCATGTATCACAAGGCAGTGGCAAGCCCTGCCCAGTGACTACTTCATGCATTTCTGGGATCCCATCCAACCTTACATCCCACCTAGATACCTCTGTTTCCATACCTTCCGCTTTCCCTGGAGAAAGCATAGAGCCTGGGGTATGTGGGACCATGTCAGGGCCAGCATTCAACAAGAGGGAATGAAGGGAGGAAAAAAGCAACCTTGGGCTCAGGTGCCCAAGGTCAAGCCTCTGGACCAGCATAAAAACCAGCAAACAAACAGAGACAAAAGGGCCTGGGTTGGTTGCCCTGAGGCCACTGAGACCCTCACCTTGAGCTTGAGTGAGTCCGTGTCGTAGGGGCTGGGGGTGAAGTCTGTATGCACCCGGGCTCGCCCACAGAAAGGGCCTCTGTAGGGCAGCTCCTCATCGTCGCCGTCCTCTGACTTGACACTCTCTCTGTTGCTGGTGGAGGAATCAGTGGTACTCACTGTCTGACCACCTGGGTAAGAGAAATAGAAAGAAAGGTAAACAGACTGCACACGCAGCCAGCCTGGAAAGCACTGACAGTCCTGCAGACTAGGACATGAAGGCCCGGAGAAGGGGAGCTGTCAGCCAGCCACAAGCCAGTGTCAGATCAGAGCTGGGGCCAGGCATGAGCTCTCTGTCATCCCCCATAGAGTTCCTAAAGAACAAGGGCTCATGGGCTGAGAAGGTGGCTCAGTGGTAAGAGTGCTTGCCTCGCGTACGTGAGGCCCTGGGTTTGATTCCTCAGCGCCACATAAGCAGAAAAGGCTGGAAGTGGCACTGTGGCTCAAGTGGTAGGGTGCTAGCCTTGAGCTGAAGAGCTGAGGGACAGCACCTGGGCCCAGAGTTCAAGCCCATGACCGACAAAAAAATAAAAAAGAGAACAAAGGCTCGGCACGTTCTTCTTGTGATCAGGGCATCCATGGCATGGCAAGAGTCCAGGCAAAAGGCAAGGCAGGACTCTGCTCGTCAAAATCTTTGCTTTTTTTGTGTGTGTTTGTTCATTTTGGTGCTAGTACTAGGGGCACCTGGATGGGCCTGTTGAACAACAAAGTGGGCACATTCAAGTTCATCCATGTGGATGTGCTCAATGAGGAAGAGGAGAAACCCAAGCACCCCACCAGGAGGAGGAGGAAAGGAAAACCACCCCAGCCCAAGTCTGTGGATGATCTCCTGGATCGGATTAACCTGAAAGTCAGTCACATTTTACTCTCTGCGCATGTGTGTCCTCCTTGTCTCTTCCTTCCCCTTCTAAACTGAACCCAAGAGAGCAGTGTTAGGGTAGGGGTTGATCTGTTGTCACCCAGCCTGGGTGATCACCAGTGTTTTAACATTGCTCCTGACCTCTGCTGTGCATGGTAATAAGGTATAAATAAGCCCTAGATCCAAATGTGCCCATTGTAGGCACATAAACAAACACCCAGGTGCCCTGCTTCTCCCCCAGTTCTATGGGGCGACAAGGCTTCATCTCTCCTTCTTCTTCTCTCTCATTTTGATTCCCAGAATCTTATTTTTTTGGTCGTTCGTGGGGCCTGAACTCTGGGCCTGGGCGCTGTCTCTCAGCTCTTCAGCTGAAGGCCAGCTAAAGACTATTTGCTACTGCAACATTTGTAATTATCTCCCCCTTCCCCAACCCCCTTTATCTTGCTGGCCATATTCTTGCACTTTCTCCCATTGCTTTACCCTCCTGTAGTCTCTAGATCCTTCCTCTGAGATATATTTTCTGTCTTCTGCAATCAAAGTGAATCTCCCTTCTTGTGAGGCACTGCTGTAAATCTACCAAACAAACATGACAAATCTGGCTCTGTAATTGCATCCTGAGAACAAAGAATTCACCTTACTCATCTTTAACTTGCTTGGGCTTGTTCCTCAAGAAATATCAGACTTGAACTCCAAAGGAAATCATCTCCAATTGCAAAGTATACTTACTCATGGAGCTCTGCCCACTCAGGGAGCTCCGAAGGCTTTCTACCGATCCTCCGGCTTTGAGCTTGGGTTTGTCCACATGTTCTGAGTCTGGCTTTGCTGAGGCAGGGGATCCAGGCATCCCATCCAGGCCAGAGTCCTGAAATAGTTCCAATAGAACTAAGTTGCATAAGTGGATGGAGACATGTTGTAACTGTTAGCAATTTGGTCCTCAGTGGCAGGAACCAAATCGGCCTTTATATCCATACCTGTTGCTATGCCTATTGTCTATACCTTTTTAATTTTTTTTTTTTGGGCCCATCCTGGGGCTTGAACTCAGGGCCTAAGAACTGTCCCTGAACTTCTTTTGCTCAAGGCTAGTGCTCTACCACTTGAGCTACCACACCACTTCTGGCTTTTTCTGTTTATGTGGTACTGAAGGCTTCATACATGCTAGGCAAGCACTCTGCCACTAAGCCACATTCCAAGCCAAGTCTCCTTTTTAACCATATCCTTCCTAAACTAGAAATTTGTGGCCCATGGCCACACTTAAAATGTATTTTCAGGCTTGACATCAGTGACTCACACCTGTAATCCTAGCTATTCAGGCTGAGATCTGATGATCATGGGCTCATGGTTTGAAGCCAACCTGGGTAGCGAAGTCTATGAGAAACTTATCTTCAGTTAAATACCAAAAAGGTAGATGCGCAGCTGTGGCTCCAGAGATAGAGTACTAGCCTGAGTGGGGGAGGGGGAATTCAGAGACAACACCCAGGCTCTGAGTTCAAGCCTCAGGACTGGTGCATGCATACACACACACATACACACATACACACATACACACACACACACACACACACACACAATTAATTTTCAGAGCCAAGTGCTGTTGGCTCACACCTATAATCCTAGTGGCTCAGGAGGCTGAGATCTGAGGCTCAAGTTTGAAACCAGCCCAAGGCTGGAAAGTCCATAGCTTCTTATTTTCAATTAACTAGCAAAAAAAAAAAAAAAATCTAAAAGTGGAGCTATGCTCCAGTTGTAGAGCGCCTGCCTTGAATGAAAAATGAAAAAGCTATATTATAGTCCCAGGCCCTGAGTTCAAGGCCCAATATATAGGCTCATACACAAACACATATACAAATTACTTTTCATTATATATAAATAGATATATAGACATATATATGTACATATATATGTGTATATATCTCTCATATCTTGAAAATGTTTCAGGGAAAAAAAAAATCTCTCTGCCACAGGACAGAATAATTAGCCAAATCTTTTAAGGACTGTAAGCAAACTCAACAGCTCAGTAATTAGCTAGACTCCAAAGGCAGATCAACTATAATCTACTATTAATGACTATTAATATAATATTTGAAAATACTATCAGAGAATATTTCATTTACTTTGAAAAACATTTATATTTTTTTTATAAAGTATGCTCCTTGTAAAACAATTGGCCAGATTTTCATGCTTCTCCATACATAAGGTACTGAAATTGGCTAAATAGTCTATAACCCTGCAAAGTCATTCCACTCCTATAGTGAGAACCACTGGCATAAAATCAAGATACTTTGTTCAAATGCAAGTGCACGTGTGGGGCTGGCCAATTTGGTGCTTAAACAGGAAGAGGCCTGGTGTTTAGCCTGCCATCACTAGGGGGCAGCAGCTGAGCAATGAAATGCCTACGTTCCCAGCTGTTTCCATAAGGAAGCTGAAGAGACATTCCCCACATATTTCAAGCAGAACCAACTCATCCATCATGCTTTAACAGGCTGCAACACGAGTACCATGAAGGTGCCAGGAGAGAGGGTTTTGAAATCCAGTGGTCAAGATTAACCTCAAAGCCTTCCCTTGTGTTTTTATTCCTTCTACTCATGCAACTAAGCCAGAAATTAGTCATGTTCATAGAGATATTTTTTTTTAATAGACTTGGGACGTGGGGGTCAGATCAATACTGCTACTGTGATAGGGAATTGTTAGCGATAGCTGTATCCATGGAGACCTAATGACTGCAGAAGTCCAGGAGCCAGGAAGCATTTGCTGAATTTCCTCCTCAGACTTGCTCTGTGCTTTTCACTACCTCTGAAATGGTTGGATCTGGTGATAGACATTTTGTACCAATGGTATTTTAGGAGAGAAAAATCTCCCTTTGGTATTCCAATGGACATAGAGACTACAATCTTTAGTGCCTACTTCACCAAGGAGGACTCATTTCTTCAGGTGGCCCCCTTGGCCTCTGGTCTTGGATGTCTAGCACCAGGAATAGGTGCATGTATAACCTTAAGTAGAAGCAAATGTTTGTATAAGCAAAGCAAGGGTGAGGAGTCTGAGGACTAAGCAGCCGTGGTCGCCCTGCTGGCAGACACCCGGGGGTTTCAGCTAGGACAGTGCGCACCATACCTGCTCAGAGACAGAGCTGCTGCTGTATTTTTTGGACATTCTCTTCCTCATGGTCTCTTTCACCGATTTCACTTTTTTCCCAAGAGAAATACGGGAGGCAGTGGGTGACTTGATTACTTCTTTGTACACAAAATCTCCTTCTTTCCCCTGGGAAGCAAAATATTGTAAATACACCTTTAGTTACAGAAAATGAGGCCAAGAAACAGATTTCATTATCCAAACCATTAATGTCCCAACTCTCAGGAAAATATTAGCATTCCCCAGATGTTCACATTTTTCTCATGCTAACTCAATGCAATTACCTTTTCTTTTTCTTTTTTCTTTTTTTGTGTGGCAGTACTGGATTTTGAACTGAAGACCTTTTGCTCTATCACATGAACTATGCCTTTTATTGCTTTATTTTTTTATATAGGTCTCAAGATATTTTGCCCAGGATTGGCCTTGGATTGTGATCTTCCTACCTAGCTCAGATGCTTGTATCTAACAGGCATGCAGTTGGCTTATTGGTTGTTGTGAGATCTGGCTAACATTTTGCCCAGTCTAGCCTTGAACTTCCAGACTTCTGATCTTCACCCTGCTAAAGTAGCTGAGATTATAGACATATACCACCATGCCCACTCATTCCTATTTATCTTTTTGATTGCAAGTTAAAACCTACTAAGAAGATTTTGTTTGTAGTGAGACATGAGTCACTTTTAATTTTATTTAATCTTGGTACAATCCTCACCATGTGAAGCACACAAGTAGACTGCATTTTATCAGCAAAGAGCAAACTGCATGAATCCCAGTAGTGGTGAGATACCACTTCTGAATCACCCTCAGAAAAGCACTAAGCACTCATGGTAGAGTCTTAGGCATAGAAGAATAAGAATCTGCCTTGTTTTTATCAGAGCTCTACTTGACATGGTCAATTCCTAAGAGCATATCAGTTTCCTTTCCCGAAAGAACTACATTGCTGTGGCCATCTCTCTATTTTTTTTCTTTAAATTAAAAACCAAACTTTCCCCTGAGGAAGAGGGAAAAAAATATTCTTTTTTTTTAAAGACTGACTGCATAAAATTATTGGTTTATGAATCAATAAAATTTGATATCCAAATAAAACAGTTTAAATCTTCCAGGAAATTCTGCAACACTTCATATCTCAGATGGGTATTTTAGCTGACACATGATCATAAAGACTATAAAGCATGAAATGCTCATTTTACAGTTGCATGGCAAAATATATAAAGGACATACCATAAAAAACCACCTATAAGTTGGGCACTGGTGGCTCATGCCTGTAATACTAGCTACTCAGGAGGCTGAGATCTGAGGCTGACAGTTTTAAGTCAGCTCAGGGAAGAAAAGTCTGTGGGACTCTTATTTCCAAGTAACCATAAAGAAGCTAGAAGCAGAGGAGGGGCTCAAGTGGTAGAGCGCTAGCCTTAAACAAAAAAGCCAAGCGAGAGTTCAAAGACCTGAACTCAAGCCCTAGTACAGACATACATGTGTACATGTGTGCATATATGGGGGATATAACATATAAACTGAGAAACTGAACTTCAAGGAACAAACTAACACCTTGAAGGAGGTCTGAGAGAGGTGACAACCTTAGCCCATGGGGTCTGGTTGGCTGTCACACTAGTTAGGCTGGGCTTACTCCTTGACATATCCCATCAGAAAGACCTACACTTAAGCCTTGGGGATGGGAAGGCATGCATACTGGGCCCCAAATAAGCCTGGTCATTAGACATGTGGTTTCCAAACCACAGGGCTCCACTGGGCCCCACGACATATGCAGTAGTTACATGTACTTGTTGTGAGGTGAAGAAAGGTTCGTGGACACCAATGACTTTTACTGAAACCAAACTCATCTGGGTGAAGAACCCTGGAGGTAAAGGCATGAAGGAACTGTGCTGCTTCAGGAGAGGGAGGCCGGAGGGGTCATCAGAGGCCTTTTCATATGAAACAATGGAACATCTTTAAGTGGGTGCAGCGGAGGCTGGGCATGGCAGCTCTGTAACCCCAGATACTCAGAACGTGAGGTTAGGAAATGGAGGTCAGGCCAAGCAAAACTTAACAAGTTAGGATTGGTGATACACAACCATCTTCCCCACGACTTGGAAGGCCATAAGTAGGTCATGGTTTGAAATGAGCCTTGGGCAAAAACAAGAGACCCTATCTGAAAGAAAACGAAACCTCGTGAAAAACTAAGAGTTAAAAAAAAAAGGGGGGGGGGTTAAATTGTAGAGTGTCAATCTAGCAAGTATGAAGATCCCAAGTTCAAATTCTAGTTCTAAAAAACAATAATAATAATAAGCAATACAACTCTTTTCCAAAAGTGACTTGAGCGACACACATCTATTGTGATCTGTCATGGTTCAAATCCCAACCAACTGCTTCCCTCCAGCAACTACTCACCATCGGATTGGAGCTATTCATGCCTACATGCAGGGAACGATTTGTCAAGTCAAATCCCCCAAAACTGCAGGTTCTCTGTGGAAAGGAGAGGACAGGACAGGAAGTTACACTCAAGTTCTGCCTACCAGACACACCCCCAACACCCTTCCCTTCCACCGAACATCGCTCAATCACCAAAATGTGAACAGGATGAAAAAAGGCAACGAGAAATGATGAGAAAGAATACATAAGTCATGTCATCAGGCAACTCCATTGATCCTGTGCTTTAAGGAACTAGCCTATCACCTACGACAGGTGTCTCAAATCCAGAGACAGCTGTTCTTGAATAGACACACAACCCAAAATCCCTCCCCCCATTCAGGGCTGTAAGACTCTCTGTCTCCTAGCACAGACTACAGCAGTCACAGACAGCAGTCACAATCAATGGGCATTGCTCAGTGGTTTTTCTGGTGGTTGTTCGTTTTTGTGCTTGTGCTAGAGCTTGAACTCAGGGCCTGGGCACTGTCCCTTAACATTTTTATACAAGGCTGGTCCTCTACCACTTGAGCTGACTTTTTGGAAGTCTACTGGAGATCAGTCTCATAGACTTTCCTTCCCAGGCTGGCTTCAAACCTTGATTCTCAAATCTCGGCCTTCTGAGTAGCTGAGATTATCTGCGTGAGCCACTGGCATCCAGCCTCACTCAGTGGTCTTGAGAACTCAGTCCTGAGTCCTGTGCTCAGCCACTGACAGCAGGCTTTTCTAAGAGACTTTTGTTTGGTTTAGTTTTAAAATGGCTGGGACAGGAGGAAAGTTCTGTTTATAGCAGTCCAATCAGGTCAAGATTACTCACTAACTACTTCTCCATCAGAGCCAAAAATGCTGATAACTTTCCCATGTCACTGTCCAATTAAATTAATTATAACTCTTTTTCTCAGAGGATGAAGACACCACATTTGCCGGGGGGGGGGGGGGGGGGGGGGAGAGAAGAAGCTGCCTTTGATCACACTCATTTTAACAGAAATAAAAGAAGATATTATTCAAATGAAAGCTCTGTTGTCCTCTTGATTGTTTTCAAACCTGATGGAACTGCTTCTATTTCTTTCATTTTTTTGGTATTTCTAGAACTGAGATCAAGTTTCTTTTGCTTATCCAGCAAAAGCCACTTACTGACCACTGCTGCCTACAACCACCCTCCACCCCCCTCCCCCGCCTCTCAGGCACACTTTTTTCTTCCTTTCTTGTAAATAATGTTCTATTTAACGCAATTACTAATACAAGCTGAGCAGCAGATTTTGGCACCAACATTTTGGATCACCTAGTTCCCAGACAACTCCAGTTCATAGTTATTAAATCAAAGAAAGGAGCAGAAAAATGTATACTATACAATGTATACTATAAACATTGCTTATTTGAAATAAATCTACTTCAGACATATATTAATTTGCTGCAATGAGAAAGCAGAAGCAACCTGCAGGGAGATTAACTAGGCTCCTGAAAGAGGACACAGACAGACCCAAGCTCTGGTTGTGTCACTTCCTAATTCAAATGCTAAACCTCTTTGAACCTCATAGTCTGTAGTGAAATGGCATTGACATATTATAGTTGAAGACCCCTAGTGCAGTGCCTGGCATAAAGAAACACTCACTGGGTACTGGTTTCTTATGTGACTTATGATTATGCTGAGAACCTGGTAGCTCATGCTGCTGATCTTTATGTGTAGGTTTAGTCAAAGTTATAAATATGCAAGCGAAGGGGTGGAGTTCCATTCCAGGCTTTGCAACTTGGGAGGTCAACTGCAGAAACCAGAGCATCCTTAGAAGAGGACACAACAGGAAAGGTTGGGTACACCTCCGCTTAGAAGGCTTCAAAGCTGTCCCTTACTAGCAGGCTGCTCCTGTTTTAAGTAATGTACGGCTTGCCAGTGGATACAACCCCAACGTGATATTCAATATCAACATCTAATTTCTTTTCATCTAACTTCAACTTAACTAGATGTAGGTCTAATCCATACAAAAAGAAAAATGTCTGTAAAAAATTTAACATTAGCTTTCCCTTTCTAACATACAATGCCAAATACGTTTTGGGAGTTTTGCAACGCCAGTGACTTTGTTCTAGTTCCTTTCGGGTGACTCAGGGCTTTGCAGACATGGTATGGCACCCAGATGTCTTGTTACTTTATGTTTTTTACATGTCCTGTGTTAAACAGCCTCTCCTGCAACACAGCACATTATTTCTGAAACATATGAAATAACTGACAAAGAATTTATGTGGAAACTGTGACTGCTATAAATTAGAAGCTTGTTTAAGTTTTCATATGCCTGTTGTGTGCATTTATGCCTAAAATAAAGAGCATAAAGAAAGGGCTGTCTTCCAGTGATGGGTTAAGATTATCTGGAAATGATTCCTCTTTATCAATGGAGACTCAACAAAAAATTGAACAATCAACAGTTCTTGAATGAATCCTCAGTTTCTTCTAATAAGATCAAATATTTCTCCAAGTAGCATTCCTTCTGAGGGAAAAAATTATAAATAAAAATATTAAAAGAAAAATAAAAGTCTTTGATGTAGGTGATCTACGCAAATGAAGTATAAGTGAATTTTTTTTTTTTTTTTAGTTCACACATCTTTTGCACAAGTAACTCTAAACACATTTCAGATAGATTGTAGAGATGAGTCGAGCTGGTCGATGAGATGATCATGCAGTTGTAAACATGTTTTGGGGAAGCGTTGAATTTAAAAATGGACAAAATTTCAAATGTCATGCATGTCTGTTCTTCCAAACAAAAATTGAATGATCACATAAAAGGCAAGACACATGACCATTTCCAGTGAATACAAAGCGTTATCATTTCTCTGGAGTTTCGTCAAGCAAAATATGGCATTTTTCAAAGACAAAAAGATCAAGGTTAAGATGAAAGGAATTGTGCATACTGGGGGAGGGAGTAAAAGAAAGGAAATATAGAACAAGAAGAATGGATAAGAATTCTCAAAGACACAGAGTTATATGGTTTAAGTCTTGGCAGAAACAACGCTGTAGAGCTGGGTATGTGGCCCAGTGGTAGGGCATCTGCTTATCACACGTGGGCCCCAGGTTCAATCAAAAAATTCTATCATTAAAACTGTATTTTCTCATATATTCTCTGGAAAAATCAAAAAATTCAATTTTGTTTTCCTCATTATACAACTGTACTTACAAGACCTGCTATATGCCAATTTCTAATCTTAGCAGGAATTAATAACTGTCCAGGACAGACTCTCTTACATATTAAAAATACTCAGTTCAGACTGATTGTTGCTTTAGACATTAAATAATGTCATTTTTAGCAACTGGGACTTAGTACTTAGGGACAATCTGGCCCAGATGTTCATTTAGCATTGGCCCACAATGTTAATTCATAAAAACTTCAGAATTATTACTTCTTGAATAATGGTCCTGATGAGTCCATATTATTTATCTAGTAATAAATAACATGAGAGGCACAGGAGCAATTGAAGGCACTCCAACTGGGTAAATTCTCCATATTCCATGATTTAAACTCAGAGTCACCAATGAACATGAAAGTGGCCATGTTCTGTCCAGGACATGGACAGAAAAGGTACAAAGTGGATGAACTAGGCACAGCACTTCTGTAAGTTTAAAAAAAAAAAAAAAAAGCATTGACACTGGCCTTTTACAGAACACATATGGATCAGAGCAGGCTGAAGGGGTGACAAAGAGATTTCTCTTATTTCAAAACCAAACCAAACCCAGCAAGAACACTGCCACAATGTAGAAAGAGCCAGGAGAAAAGTTTTTGTGACAGACGAATAGCATTCAAAGTGCTACAAGAACCACAGGAATGTGAGAAGATAGAAAATAAGATCCACAAAGAAAGTCCATTCGTGGGAGAGTATTTAGAAATCCCCAGAGGTAGGAAGGATGCACGGATCCTTTCAGTGCAGAGAAGATCATTCTAAGGATGGCATTGACCAATCAGTTTTCTCTTTCACAAAAGCAGGACTGGATTGAATGAATTTAAATTACAGTAATAGTCTGGGGAAGAACATCCTATTCATGAGCGTGAAGGAGGCCTGGGAAAAGCCACTATGGAAGCGGATTCTTCTAAAGGTTCTTTCAGACCTTTCAAAGGGGCTCCCGGCCAGCAGCCCCGGGTGGACGAAACAAGGTGCCAGGAGGGCCCTGCCAGGTCCTCTGTGCCATTTTACAGGGGCTGTTGTGCAAGCTAAGCGTTAGGTGGGCATTCCAAGGGGAAAATGATCTGTATTCTAAAGCTGGCCATTTGCATGCCCTGAACAGAAATCTCACTAGTTCTCTCTGATCCTCCACTAAAATGGAAGAACACTTTATTATGTGAAAGTGAGGACATTGTTCCTTGCTATGCATGGAACCAAATGCTTACAAAAATAAGAGCACTAAAATCACTGAAGTAAAACCAAAGAGCTCTAATTCACCTCTTCTCTGTTAAGACTTTGGAACTTTCTGCTTGCCTCTACCAGATTTGAAGTTTCCAATCACTTACTGGTTACTGGTGATGGTAGACTCTGTGAGCTCACTCCTATTGTTTTAATTAACTGAAAGAGCAAAGCAATTCTTTTTAAGGGCAAAATGTCCTAGTGTTTTGAATCAGTTTCTAATTGAGGTCAAGTGATGAGATGTCTGGGCATCAGGACAGCCCCGCCCAGGAGGGGGCCGAGCCCCAGCCTGCACCCTGGAAGGCCCTGGCCCTGGATTGGCCTCAAGGCTCAGTTTGAATTAAAAGTCAAACTTGCTTCAACCGGTCAGGATGGAAAAGGAAGAGAAAGACACTTCGAAAGGAAGTAATGATTAGAGATCAGGGGAGAGTGTCAAGATGGAGGAGGAGAAAGCTGACGCGCAAAGAAATGGGTTAGAAACCAGAGGTGATGGTCAAAGAGGGAGAGGGAGGGGAAAGCCAAAACCACAGGAAGTGGGTTAGAGATGGGAGGTGATGGTCAAGATGAAAAAGGAGAAATCCAACACTAAAGGAAGAAGGTTGGAGACCAGAGGTGGTGGTCAAGATGGAGAAGGAGGAGGAAGCCGACACTAAAGGAAGTGGGTTAGAGGGAAGAGGTGATGGTCAAGAAAAAGCAGAAATCCAACACTAAAAGAAGAAGGTTGGAGCCCAGAGGTGGTGGTCAAGATGGAGAGGGAGGAGGAAGCAAATACTAAAGGGAAGAAGGCTGGAGCCCAGAGGTGGTGGTCAAGATGGAGAGGGAGGAGAGGCTGAGGGGGGAGGGGAGGAGGGATCGGGGGAGGGCGCCATGCTTGACTGCACGCCACAGAAATGACAAGGCGCGGTGGCGGTCCCGCAGACTCACGGACTTCTGGTGGATCCGCAAGAGGACCCTTTTAGTGCAGCGGTCCACGGTGGCCGCCCACTTCCGCTGCGCCTCCTGGTCGTCGTCCAGCAGGCAGCGGCGCAGGTCCTGCTGGTCGGCCTTGCGCAGGGTGCGGTCGGCGGCGGGGCGCACCAGCTGCGTCAGGTTCAGGTGGCTGTAGAGGCTGCGCTCCACCACGTAGGTGATGTTGAACTCGCTGACGGCGGAGGCGGCGGCCGAGGCTGCGCGCCCGCGGCCCCGCCGCCCGCCGGCGCCCCCGGGCGGCTTGGGCTTGGGCCGGGGCAGCGGCAGATCCGCGCCGCCCGCGGCGCCGCCACCGCCGCCATGCGCACCGCCTTTGCGGGCCGGGCGCGGGCAGGGGCAGGGGCGCGAGCAGGAGGAGCTGGCGTCCGTCTTCTTCCAGCGGATCTGCCTGCGGACGCTCTGCACCTCCTCCAGGGACACCAGAAAGCGGTGCCGGCGCCGGTGGTGCTGGTGGTGGTGGTGCTGGTGGTGGTGGTGCTGCTGGTGTTCATAGAGGAGGACGCCATCCGTACTTACCCCGTGGCTCAGCGAGCCCAGCCCCTTCTTCATCTCCCCGTCCGTCAGCGAGCGGGACACCTTCTGGGGCTTCTCTTCCTCCGGGTAGGAGAAGAAGGTCCCCATCTTCTTGGGGGGTTTGATCAGGCCCCGGCTCTCTCCTTTGCTGAAGGTTTTGACCAACTTCCGGCCGGCGCCCCAGCCGCCCTCCAGGCTGCCCGGGGAAGGAGCCGTGGCCGGGGCGCACTCCGAGTCCTCTTCGGCGGGGTTCTCTGGGGCGCCATCGAAGAAAAACGGCTTCTTGTGCACTCCAGAGTAAAGGGCGGATCGCTCGTCCAGGGCCGGGGGGCTCTCAAACACGTGCTCGTCCCCACCTGGAGGGAACACAACACGGATCCCTCTGTGAGAACCGACACGTGTGCAGTCGCTCTTAACTCCCTGTCCTGACCAGCACCGGCCAGGACACAGAGAAACCAACCCCGATGCTGCGGGGTACCAGTACCTAGCTCTTGCCTGTCACATCTTAGCTACTTGTGGGTGGCTGAGATCTGAGGATCCGAGTTTGAAGTCAGCTGGGAAATCTGGAGAGTCTTATCTCCCATTAACCAGCAACAAGCTGGACTGGAGGTGTGGTTCGAATGGAAAAAGACCAAGCGAGAACACAAGGCTCTGAGTTCAAGACCCAGTACTAGATCCAAATACAAGACAAAAACAAAAACCCAACAAACACACATACACACAAACAGTGCTCCCTCTGTCCCTGCCCTCATTACGATTCTCTTCATAAACACAGTACCCGCTAAAACACGGCTATCACAAGAAACATCAAACTATTACAAGTTTGTGGTCTCATACAAGCTTAATGTTATAAAGCTGTGATGTGTTTGTTTCCCCATTAAACATCTCTGTAGACCAAACCTCTTTGCAGGCCTATTATTTAAAAAAAAAAAAAAAAAAAAGCAGCCATTTGCAAAGTCAAAGCCAATCATTATCACCGTAGGCCTCTGCGTGGCAAGGTAATTGTCTCCCCAGTTTTTAAGTACAAACCTCAGAAACCAGGAATCAGCCTTTCCCCTTCGGAAAGGCCCAGCTTTCTGCTGACTCTGGTGGCTTTTTATAGTCAGGGTGTGATGAATGTCATCTGGGTGTCAGGGATCTTTTTTTTTTTTTTTTTTTTTAATTTTTATTGGTACATATGCTATTTAAGTGATTAAATCTCCATGACAATTTGGGTGGGGAAAACGCCATCAAGAGTTATTCCTGCAAATGTGATTGACAAACGGTCTCACGGTTGACAGGCTAAACACAACCAGTTCAGAGATATCCCCCATCCACTTGGGTTCTGGTGGAAGCAGCAAGGGCGTTTAAGGGCCTGGACACGCAAGCAGTTGGAGTGTTCCACTTGAAGCCGGCCCTGGAGCCAGGTAGTGAGCCAAGCCCTCCAGAACCCAGTGGAAAAGCCTGGACCCGCTGGCAGGAAATCGGAGTTCTTTTCTGTGTGTGTTATGTGAACAGATGTAGAGGAGAAGTAGGTCAGGCTGTGGGTGTAGCAATCCCAGCTGGCTGCGTGTCCTTAATTATAAGGAAACTTTGGAGCTTTGCAGCTTTCCACCAGCTGAATCGTGAAGAGGGAAAAAATACAAAGTTCCTTGGAACAGAAGCACACTATTAACTATATCAGGAGAAGGGGGCCGGTGTGGGGGGAAATGTCAGAGAAAAGGAAGGGAGGCTCAACCCAAGAGGAGGGGAGGTGATTGGAATTGTCTTGATGTTTTTAAGTTGGTTACTTTTTCTAACGGGTGGGAATTAGAGGTTAAAAAAAAAAAAGCAACAGAGAAAAACAAACCACTGGTATGAACTTCAACCCAAGATTATTAACTTCATATTCATCCAGGAGATAGCGAGAGGGCAGAGCGGGAAGAAGCAAAGAAAGGCAAAGCTATATCCAGTCCAAAGTTCACTGCAGAACTTCCCAGGGATCTTTTTGGAGAGCTTAGAAACAGGGTGCAAGGATCTCACAAAGCTGAGCACCAGTAGTTCATGCTTGTATTCCTAACTCAGGAGAATGAGAGCTGAAGATTCTGATTCGAAGTAGGCATGGGCAGAAAGTCCATGAGACTCTTATCTCCAATTAGCTACCCAAAAAGCCAGGGTATGGCTCATGTGGTAGAGTGCTAGCCTTGTGTGAAAAAAAAGCCAAAGGGAGAGCAAGAGGTCTCAAGTTCAAGCCCCAGTACTGACACACAAAAAGGCTTGGGGAGGGTGGCCCAGACCTTTAGCAGTATATAATTATCCTGGAGCCTTCTTGCTCCTTACTCAAGACAAACACCTGACTAACAGGCATGGAGACCAAGAGTCTTCATGTAGTTAGACATGAAAATATACATCCTTCTCCAGAGAGGACATATTCTACTTCCAGGAAGGAGGGACTGGGTCAAGACTTAAGGCGCAGCCCAGTGGCAGAGGCCTGTTGCCAGACAGGCACCTTTGTGGTTTTTGTGAAGCCCAGGTGCTCTGGGGATATGCGAGCCCTTGCTTCTCAAAGACATGTCACTGCACAGTGGTCTGGACATCTGGACTGCGTTTGAGGCTGTCATCAGTGATTGCATACCTCTCGGCTCACATCTGGGTCTGGAACCAGCCAGGGCACACATGTCCGTGCCACATGCAGGCCAATTCTCTGCAGCTGGGAAGGCGGAATTGGGAGGAAAAGGTGGAAAATGCCCATGGAAAGATGGCGATGGCACTGGCCATGTCTATGCCAGCCATGCCCACGGTGGGCTTTGCTGCCAGTGCTGGCCAGTGGCCTGAAATGCTAGCCCTGACTGACCTGGACTTCTCAGGGCTTAGAACATTACTTCTCTGTCCTCCTCTGACCAAAATGGACGACGAAGTTCCTGGAGGAAAGACAGCGAGATAAACTCCCTCCCTCCCGTGTGCTAAGCTTTGTTTCACAGGATGGCCTTTGCCTACCTTATGTGGCTGAGATCAGATGCTCAAAAGAAAGGTAATTCTGAGCAGAGATAGCAACTTACTGGTTTATATCAGCTCTGGATTCCAGCTGTAGCTCTGCCTTCACCAGACCTAAGGCCCTGGGCATTTACTAATCTCCCCGAGTCTCTTCTGTAATAATGCCTCCCTATCTTTACCTCAGAGTCCAACAAGGCAACCCTGAGGGTCATATTTAGTGAAGAGACATGTGGAGGTACCGTACAACAACCTGAAAAACCCCTCACAGAAGCTGGTGATTTGTAATGGGGTTAGAAAAGCTGGTGCATTGGGGATGGGGAGTCATTTCTAAGGATAAAGGGCAGAAACAGGCCGAGGAAGGGCAAGGAGCAGGCTCTGTTAAATACTGCACAGGGCCATCAAGTAGGAAGATGGATTTGAAACCTAAAGTTAAGTTAAAGAGGGTGAGACTGGATGCAGAGCACTTAACAGTGCAGGCGTAGGATGCCCTAGACGAAGGAATTACAGCACTAGGACTGAACTCCAGTTGGCAGGCTGGGTGACTCCAAGTAAGTTATTTCGCTTCCTTGTGTCCCGATTTCCTTGTTTGGGAAAGGAAGGATGAGTAAGTGGCTATCTCTGGTGGGTATTTTAGGGATGATATACTTCAAAGGAATATAAATTCTAAAAATGTTTCGAGACATTCCGGCACATAGGATGCTCTCCCTAAATGATGATTATTGACCCAAGCATGCAAGAGGTCAGAGACAGGGTTAAATCTCTGTGAGTCCAAGCATGTGAAAGAGATGATCCTGACAACCAATGCAGTCTCTCCTGTGTACCTGTTCTTTCCCCAGTAAGGGACTTTGCAGAGTTCTATTGCCAGAGCTGGTTGGCATGTGGATGGGGCCGGTGGGGGACAGCCCAGAGCAGATGCCCTGAGCTGCACACACATCTGGTCCCTCTCCTGGTAAGTTGGTCCAGTTAGTCAGTGGAGCCTCACTCCTCAGATAATGGAGTGTGACTTGAACCTCATATTTACTCAGTCCCTCTCCCATCTGTAACATCTAACTCATCCTCAGAAGAAATCAGAGCTGTAACATCTAACTCATCCTCAGAAGAAATCAGAGCTACAAGTCCATATGGCAATTGCTTGTGACCTTTTGCAGTACCTCGTTTGGTACATGGATTTCTTGTATTCAGCTAGGTCTCTCAGGGATAGTTGAGTGATATACTCTATCTTTAAAAGGCTACCCTGGTGCACACACTACCCTGAGACACCTGAGGTCTTTGCTTGTGAAGGGAATGGCTGGGTAAGTTGGTCCTTCACCTGCTTTCTCTCATTTATGGATAAGACACCACGAATCCGTTTGTGATAGCTGGGCTTTGGTTTTAACATATTGAGTGTGAGGTGTGTTCTAGAGGATTGATGTTAGAAATCCCCAACAGCAGCACCTTGGCCCTCTAGGTGGGAGGCAATCACAGTATATTCTGCACCATGGACAAGCTGGCTGGTAGACAGATGTGAACACACCCAAAAGTAGAGGGAAAAGCTGGGAGAGAGCGAGGGAAGGGCTGACATTGTCCAAAAAGAAATGTACTCTTTACCTCACTGTACATAACTGTACCCTTCTATACATCTTTATAATAACAGTTTTTATTAAAAAAAAAAAACTCAAAAGTAAAATCAACACTGCTCTCAAATGAAAACAGAATTGCCATGCCAAATGATACTCAAATGCAACCAGAGGATCAAAAATAATCTCAAGTTTATAAACTTGGCCAGAAGGCTGATCTTTCTTATCAACTCCCTTCTCTCCTTCCCTCCCCTTTTTCTCCTTCCTTCCTTTTTTCCTTTCCTCCCTCCCTTTTTCCTTCCTTCCAACTTCACTCTTTCATGGTTAAACCCCTCCCCACCTTTTACAGGTTATTCCAGAAGACCTCAATCAATAAACAATAACAATGAACAAAACTAGCAAACAAAGTGCTAACAAGGAAATCCTTAGTTTGCAAATAAGGAGAAATTTCAGTTTCCTACCCAGCTTGAGTTCATTTATACAAAATGGCCTACATAACAATCATTGTAAAACCTGTAGGTTTTACAATTTTTAACAAGTAGTTTGCTTTTATTTTGAAGGCATACTCTTTCCAGTACTTTTTTTTTTTTTTCAATTCACTTGTGATCATCTTCCAAATAGGAACATATTAGAGGAAGGTAAGGTTTGAGATACTCTCACTATGTAGAGCAGATGGCAATCTTCATGCTTCAGCCTCCTGGGTACTGGGATTACAGGCATTACAGGGGTGTGCTATCATACCCAGAATCTTATTTATTTCAACTTTTTTTTTTGTTTGTCTGTTCTGCTGGAGCTTGAACTCAGGGTCTGGGTGCTGTCACTGAGTCTCTTTGTACTTTTCTACCATTTGAGCCACAGCAACACTTCTGGCTTTTTTCTGAGTAGTTTATTAGAGATAGAGAGTCTCACAGACTTTCCTGCCCCAGATGGCTTCGAACCACGATCCTCAGATTTCAGCCTCTTGAGTAGCTAGGATTACAGGTGTGAGCCACTGCGCCTGGCCATTTATTTCAACTTTTGAGAGAGAGAGTTTTACAAGATGCTGCAAATGCGTATTACTATTAAAGGAAAGGAATAATGTCAACAATTAAACTTTCACAACTATAATTGAAAAGTTTCTGTTCATTACAGTAAATCCTAGATGATATATCTTTTGATATTACTGCTTAGTCTCATAAGCCAGCAATATAGCTCTTAAAGTTTCCCCTTAGAACTGGGGATCTTAAAGCTGCATTGGAACTGAGACTTGAGCTTGTCTACCAGAAGAACAAGGCATCCCTCAGGGACTCTCAGTGGTATTAAGTGCCTTGCCTGTCATGTTTGTTCCGAATGGATGTACTATGTATCGAATTTGCACTGAATACACTAGGTGAGAACTACAGTCCTCTTGGAAATACAGGATTAGGCAAAGAAGTTTATCAGACTTTATATTAAATGGTCCAAGTTCATAATTGAAGCCATAACATACCTTGAGGAGGTTTTACTGCCACATGCTAGCCATTTCCCAAGCTGTCACATTTAAATGGCTAAACATCTGAAATGTTTGGGTCCAGGATCACTCACCCCATGACGCATTGATCACGGGGCCAGTATGCAGACAACTCTGCCAGCCTTCAGCCAGAACCCAAGCCACCACCTCTCCACTGGAATCTTTCTCTCCTTCCAGTGAAAAACTAACCCCTCCCCTCCAGGGATTTCTTTTGGAATAACCAGAGTGGAGTTTGCTTTTTTAAATTATTTCTTCTTTACCTTCAGAGCTGGGCTTTTTCATTTCTTCCACCCTGATTAGTTTCTTTCTGACTCTTCGAGTGGAGTTGACCAGCTTGTGTAACCTCTTAAATTTCACCGACTCTTCCGTCTCATCATCCGATTGTTCTCTTGACTGGCAAAGAAACAGAGGAAAAGTGAATCAGAAAACTGCTTCCCAGCCTGGTTCTCCCATCTGATGGAGCTGCCTCCACCACCGGGCTGAAAGCTCTGTCGCCAACACATTCATTCACATGCTGGGTTTTACAAAGCCCCACATACCATCTTCGGGTGTAATTCGGGTGTAGAATTAAGCCCCAAGCACAAAATCCACCTCTCTGCCCTCAACTGGACTGTGGGCATTTCCCACCAGCTACTACCATTCCTGTCTCTTTCAGGACATCTCCGGCAGGACTCTGTCTGTCTGTCTGTCTGACTCTCTCTCTCCTCTCTGAGCTAGCCCTGGAATTCCGTTACACTGTTGTGGTTTGGGTCAGGCTCTCTTCCTCTGTCTGCCCCATTAGGAGTTGCCATTGAACGTAGTCATCGACTACTTCTCCAAAGCAAAAAAAAAAAAAAAAAAAATTCTGTTGACTTTTTCCAGTCCTTCCTCTCTTCCCCTTCTGTCCCCACCCCCCCTCCCCCCATCAAAAACAGCAGGCAGGAAAGAAGAGGAGATTTTTAAAAAGAAAGAAAGAAAGAAAAAGATCCCTGCTCTTGGCCCATTTGTTAGCTCGGCCTGCTGCATCGGGGCCATCCCTTCGCCGCCGCCCCCCCCCCAGTTCCTTTTGGGGGCTCACAAGGCGAGTTATGAGGACAGCCCCACATTCCTCCCGGGGAGACAAGGGAACAAGCTGACCTTTTCAGCCATACAGTACAGTCCATATTCCCCAGCATCCCATTCTGCTCTGCAGTGATTTAAGTATGCTCTGGCCCAGCTGTTTTCTCTCAAGTATCAAACATTACAGAGGGGAAAAAAAATTCTCTCTCCATAGCAGTGACCCAGGCTAAAAACAATCCTTTCCTTGTGAATAAAATGAGGCTTTCCATTCCAAGTCGGCCCCAACATTCAATATGCAGCTTCCCTTACAGTATCTGCTCAAAATGTAGAAAAGCAAAAGAAGTTTCCCACTGCCTGAGTGCTGTGTGCGGCGGGGCCCGTGGGGAGCCTGCAGCTCCGGCACGCCCTGCGCCGCTCGGGACAGGGCTCGCTAATCCCACACATCCCTCTCCCATGTCCTCAAACTAGTTCACAGGAGAGCAGGCAGAGAGATGACTCAAGCCCTACAGAAAACAAAAACAAACCACATCTCTGAATGTGACTCAAATGTGGAAGCTTTTCTTCCTTGCCTGTCCCCCCACTCCCTGTCCCCAAGAAAGCCTCTCATGAATCCCAAGTTTCCAGACAGTAAGGAAGAGTTAGCAGAGAACGGATTAAAAAAAGAGAGGTAGAGAGATGGTTCATTTCTTTAGGCGTACAGTGTTTTCTGTACAGGGAGAAAGATGATCCTTTTTCTCCTTACCCTGGAGTTCACAGCCTAGGATCACTAGACTGTCTTCCTGTGTGATGGCCAACAAACCATTCATGCACTACAGATTAATTAGTATAAAACTAGCAGCAAGTCATCAGGGGAAAGGTATTTTTCAACTTCTCAGCTAAGATGTGGGTCAATCTCCAGGTCTGGTTCTTTAAAGTTCCTACATAAAATGTTGTATGGATACTCAGGAGGCAGAGATCTGAGGATCACAGTTCAAAGGCACCTAAGGGGCGGAAATTCTGTAAGATTCTTATCTTCAATTCATCATCAAAGAAGAAGTGGAGGTATAACTCAAGTGATAAAGTGCTAGCCTTGAGCAAAAAGACAGTGCTCAGAAACAGTACCTAGGCCCTGACTTCAAGTCTCAACTCCCCCCCAGTTTTATGTAGATTTCAGCACAGAAGTTTACTAGCTACTTGGTCAAGAAGAATGCACATAAGAGACCTCTAGGTAATGGAAGAGGGAGGGTATGTTGGCCAATTAGCTTGGTGTATTTGGCTCAAACATAAAAGGTTAAAAATGTTAAATCAAACAGTAAATGATGGTCCAAATGCATATGGCATTACTTGGTTTGAGTATCATAACAGTTTTACTTGGTTGAATGATTATGTGTTAGGAAATGATCAGAGTAGTCAACCAGAGGCATGAGAACTGGGCTGGCGTTTAACCTGGGTAATGGACCCCTACATAACCTGCAGCGCGTGGGATTACATGCATTCTGTTCTAACAGAAGAATCGACCTGACACCACATGAAGTCTCTGCGTGTTCCCTTGAGAAAATCCGAGGATATGTTTCTAACCCTGGTCATAAATTCTGAAGTCAGATGAAACTTGAACTAAGCCCAAAGTGTGTTTGATCAAAAAACAGGGAGAACCAGGAAGCTGTATTACAAGGTAAAAATCAGGGATGCAGACAGACCTCATGCATAGGTTGTGGGTGCTTGGTGGTACTGGTTTGTGTGAGGGGATTGGGAGGGCAGAGGAGGAACTGATATTGAAATTAGTAGTAGAAAATTTTTCGTCTACAAAGATACAAAACATCTGTAGGAAAAGTGCATTCTGGAGAACTTTCCAAGCCGAAATGAAAATAGTTCATACCAGCAGAACAGAGCAAGAGGCAACAGAAATTCCCCTCATAAAACCCTTCTTTCCTCCATTCAGATTCACTATGGTAGGAAAAGAATATATTCCAGGTACTTATTTAATTGATTTCACATGCTCCATCTGCTTTTTGAGGAACATGAGCAGTTTAGACCTGGAACTGAAGTCATTTTTATTTTCCTAAAACAAGGGAGATTTGGAAGCTATCTGTCATTGACAAATCAGAAAACACAGCAACCAAGAACTTCCCTTGCCGTTACCATGCTCTGGATACTCAACAAGTTCGGTGCGGCATGACTTATAATGAAGACAAATCTAAGATAAAACAGAAGTCATGCCAGAAATTTATGAGTGTGTATTTTTTTAATAAAGAAAAAAATTCCTGTACACTCAGCCTGGGAGAGGAGTTCTGCAGTGTTTCTCAGGATGCTTTTTTATTGATGGGGAGGGATTGACTTCTCACTTCTTCCCGGGTCCCACAGAAGGGGGACAAAAATGTTGGCTTTTAAGAAAGTCTCTTTGGCAGTGTTTTTAGCATAAAGACATTGTAAAAGGCTGCATTTAATCGTCTGAACTGGATAGTAAATCAATACAGTCTTCATGCTGTGCTTCTCTTTCTAAAGAACTATGAGCCACTTCCCAAATACTAAAAATAACACATCACAGCTTTCTATTCAGGTAATTCACTACGAGGGAGTTAAGTTTGAGAATGTTTCAACAGGCCCTGCTAGTTCATGACTATAATCCTACTGGAGGCTGAGGTCTGAGGATCCTGATTTGAAGCCAGCATGGGCAGACAAATCTGAGACTCCTATCTCTAATTAACCAGCAAGAAGCCAAAAGTGCAGGTGTAGCTTGAGTGGAGAGCCTTGAGAGGAAAAAAAACTAAGCGAGAACTCAGCTCAGGCTCTAGTATGGGATTGGAGGGGGAGAAAACATTAAGGGTCATAAAAATAATACTTAAATGATTATACATACTTTAAAAATCTTCTAACTACCTGAAGGAAGTCTGTAGGAGATAAAGGAGATAAAGGATTTCTGCACTGTATAGAAATTAAAAGATTCCAAAAAGCAGGCTCAAAATTATCATAGAAGAGACTTTATATAAACCAAAATGGAAAAGTAAAGTAAACATAAGTTTCCCAACTACTCGAACATGAGATACTATTGCTCCCTTCCTTTTCCTTCTACCCGGGGAGGGAGTTCACTGAAGTTCGTTAAAATTTAAGTTAGTTTGCTCACCCTAGAAATGACAAGGTAAAACTCAACCAGCAATATACCATCCCTCATTCCTAACCTTTATGAGGAAAAAAAAATCAACCTCTCCCACTAATGATGCAGAAAAGCGCCTTTATAATATTGTAAATAAGAAACATTCGATTAACAGCTTCTCTACTATGGACTCTTTCCACCACCAAGCCCATATGGCTCAACTTTTAATTACTTTGGCTAATGCTATATGTAGTAATTCTGTGGTGAATGCTTAAGTGTTTCATTTCTGGTTGCCATAGCAACATTACATCAGATTGCAGACAGCTGGCTCCACAGTTTTAAACCATAACAAATTGACCAAGCCAAGACACAAAACTATAGCTCCTTTAAAGAGATAGCACACCATTGGGCTGCCAGGGCGCTGAATGGGGAGCTGACAGGGCCATTTGGCATGGGACGGAGGGTGGAGCCTCCTTTCTCCCCAGCTTCTTTTGGAACAAGTGCATCCCTGACACATCTGTGCTGTCCTAATGGGAAAAGCCACGGAGTCAGCGTGGAGAAAGTTTTTATAACATGGCAACATGCAGGATGATGGGGAGGGGTGGGGGGAACAAAATGAATCACATCTGTAAACAGGAAGATGCATGTGCTGGGCACACTCAAAGTGTCCCCTCCATGCTCAATGAAAGCCTGTCATTGCCGCCTGTTACAGATATTCCAAAAACCATAACAAACTGTTTGCAGCTCTATATGCAGTCTTCTTCCCAAAATGCTTTTCCAAAGCCATAGGGCACAGAAGAAATGAATGTGTTGTTAGAAGGGTTAAACCAAGCTTAGAAGGAGCCGTCACCCTTTCTGGGGGACTGCTGCGGACCATTCTGAACGCTGGAGTTTAAGGGATGTCTTTCATGGAACTGCTGGCTCAGCTTGCTTTCTCAGCTCAGAATGAACCCATAACACACACGCGCGCGCGCGCGCACACACACACACACACACACACACACACACACACCAGCACCACTGTTTAACACCCAGACCAAGTCATCAACCCATCTCCCGCAGTGCCACATAAGCATTTCTGAGAAGCATTTGTCAACTGCAAGCATACTTGCTTGCAAATGTCACGTAATAGTTTCTTTTTAAACTGGAGTGTAATCAAACCTACCCGGCTTCAACTTCCTAGATCCAAGTTGTCAGGCATTAATCTTAAAAGTTAAGAAAAGGGCGATCAGTTGTAGACTTAAGGAAGAAAACACACACACACACACACACACACACACACACACACACACACACACACACACACACACACACACACACACACACACACACACACACACACACACACACACACACACACACACACCACCATTACAAACCGCTGTCTGAATTCAAATCCTTCATACAAAAAAGCCAACACAACTCACAACGGAGTGCTAACCCATGCATGCTCCCTCTGTCAAAATAATAATTTACTATTCTCCCCCGAAATCAATGCATGGTTACCAGGTGAAGAATGCCCATGGTGACAAAGACAAAAAAAAAAAAAAAAAAAGGAAAGAAAAGAAAAAGAGCAATCCGGAAGATATTAAAAGGAAAAGAAAGAGGCAGCACAGGCAGAAGCAGACACAAAGCTTTTTCTCAAAGCAAACAGAAAAGTTTGCCTTTTGCACTCCCCCCTCTCCCCCCCAAAAAACCGAATAAAATAAAATAACGCACTCATCCACTCACCGGCTTCGGCATTTAGCAGGCGTACAGGGCAGCTCTGAAACAATCCCGTCCCTACCCAGACCCTTCCAGCTCTGAGCGCGGCTCACTCTGGATGGGTCGGCTCTGCAATCTCAAAGTCAGAAGGACCAGGCGCTGCTGTGAACATGTTCTCTGCAAGTTACATGATCGGGCAGGCTCCCGTCACAGTCCAGCATCCCAAGGAGAAGAACGTGAAGACACTGGATTCAATTAGCTCCTCTCTGCCTGCTGCCTGATTCCCCAGTCGCTTGCTAACTGCATAACTTGTAAGAAAGGCATAAGTCATCAGCTCTAAGCAAATCTCCTATTCACCACAAGGAAAAAAGGGAGTGTTGTGCCTGAGCAACAATCCCTGTTTTCACTGAGGAAGGCTGCCTGACCTCCTGCTGGCCTCCAGTTCCTTAATTACTGTCTGTGGAATTCCAGAGAAAGAAAGAAGGAACTGGAGAATCTGAGCAAACCCAGGACAAGGACTAACCCTTAAAAGCAACTGAACTTGGGGGGGGGGGGGGGGCTGGGGGGGTTGGGGGGGAGGAAGGGAGAGAGAGGGGGAGAGAATCTTTTTAGATATGCTTCTACTTTGCGTTCCGTGAAGGGAGTAGTCTCAATTGAAAATAGACACCTTCCAGGGGCTATTTTTGAAATTCCTGAATTAAAACTTATGATTTTGGTTTTTCTCTCGGAATTCTCACTTTCTCTCACCACTCTTTTTTTTTTTCTATTTTAACCAGGAAAAGTAAAATACAGACCATTTCCCTTTCACAAAGCCTTCTAAAGCTATCTTCCCAAGTATTTCCACAATCATTTCAGGACAGCCGAGTCCCCTGGCTTTCTAGAACCTTCAGTATTGGGGGGGGGGGAATTAGGGGACATGATGACCCTGTCACAGGATGACGATCGATCATGTTGTTTTCCCAGGGATCTCTGGGGAGCATCAGGCACATGCTGTTACTTAAACAGAACACCATCTAAACAGGACATGTGAAGTCTCCATGACGTGGACTTCAAGTTATGTCTGTCTTTCCCCAGCTGAATCCACTCCCTTGGTAAGTAACTTGTTCCCACTGCATTTTGTGATGCCCCCAGCCGCCCTGAGACTGTGAGGCTCTTTGTAGCAACTCTTTGTAGGAGATCACCCAACACCCAGTGAAACACCTGTCTGCATGGTATTGAGAGGGACGCTAGAGGCTACTCAAACTAGAAACAAAAGAGCATGACTGGCACCCCAAGCTCCTTAGTAGAAGGTCAAGTTTACTCCGCAGAGCCCCCAGCAGATTCCTGGCTATCCCTCCCTCTCTTCCCTGGCCTGCTATCTCTTACTTTTGGGCTAGACGACTTGAATTATATGCCCCCCCCCCCCCCCGGCCACTCCATCCACTGCCCCCTGAAGTGTCTCCTCCCACCCTTGGCGGAGTTTCCTCTTTTGTCTCAGTCAAAAGTGCCCACAGCTTCCCTGTGCCCCCCACTTCCTCATATCACAAACCTATTCTCCCCACAACACGTTCTAGTTTCCGATCTCTCCCTTTCCCACTGCCACCTCTGAGCCCACGCACGCTACAGACTGTGGCCAGTGTCTTTCCAATGTACTTCTAACTCTCAGTAGTCATTGAATACTCTCCCTTCCTAGGGACCGTGCTTTTGCATGGCCCCATTTCACAGACAGAAGCAGCAGAGATAGAATGTGATGCATTGTGTGTTTGCTGATGCCTTTACCCTATTCTGAAAAGGATTTTATTTCTCACTAGAGACTGACAGCATCAGTGCATGCTAGCAATGTCAGGAGAAATCCTTGGCCAATTTCCTGGTTCCAGAGGGACATTAAACAACTAAGATTAGCTCAGCTGGGAGCTAGTGACTCATGCCTGGAATCCGAATCCTAGCTACTCAGGAGGCTGAGATCTGAGGATCAAGGTTCCAAACTGAACAACACATGCCAAGACAGACAAATCCAAGCCAAGGCAGAAAAGTCCAAAAGACTCTTATTGAAGCCAGATGGACTGGGGAGGGGAGGGCCTGGTCAGTTTGCAGCGAATGCTGGAGATATTCCTTCATGTACTTCCCTTAGGACTAAGGGCATGGGGGAGGGGGGGAGATGAAACAGGATGGCTGGGGGAGACTGAGCCCTCATGAAGGTAACTGAGATGTGGTGCCTAGAAACATAGAGGTGTCATCTTTGCTTTAGAGAGAGACAGTGGGATACATTCCTCACCCCAAGAATCGATGCTTGTCTGACAGGATGTATGCTTTCCTGAGAAAAATGCTTCCCCAAATTTAAGCCACCTCATGCCCCAAAATACAGATAGCAGGACATCTCCTTATCTCAAGGATCTGTTTTATGACAGAATTGTATTCTTACCCGGAAACTCAGCAAGTAACACCAAGTGTGATTAGAGCCAAGGACAAAACACCTGTCTTTGGGTAACTTTGAAGGCAGACCCCCTGCCTTTACCACATAAATGCCCTAGCAGCCAAGGAGCTGTGTGTCTCTGCCTCTCTTTGTTTCTCTATCTCCCTGTGTGAGCACCCATACTCTGCGAGAGTGTGCCCCTGCCCTTCTGCTTGTCTGCTCATCTGCTTGCCCACTTGTTTACCCACTCAATAAAAGCTCTACCAAAGTTTTCTTACCGTCGTGACTTGTCCAGAAATTCTTATTCTGCAATCAAAGTCAAAGACCCTAAGTAAAGAGTTCCTACTTTTAGGGGTTTTGGGGTGTTTTTTTTTTGGGGGGGGGTCTTGTCGTGGGGCCTGAACTCTGGGCCTGGGCGCTGTCCCTCAGCTCTTCAGCTCAAGGCTAGCGCTCTACCACTTGAGCCACAGCGCCACTTCCGGCTTTTTTCCTTTTGCTTATGTGGTGCTGAGGAATCGAACCCAGGGCCTCATGCATGCAAGGCAAGCGCTCTACCACTGAGCCACCTTCCCAGCCCGAAGAGTTCCTACTTTTAAAGGAAAGCTTCACCGTATCTAGTGACATTATCACCAACTAACCCATCAAAAGCTAAGAGTCAAGGTGTGGCTGAAGTCATAGAGTGACCTCCTTGAGTACAAAAGCCAACTGAGGGACTGAAGCCCTAAATTCAAGCCCCAGTGCCAGTGTGCGTGTGTGCATGCCCATGCACATATGCGCGCGCACACTCACATGGAAAAAAGGGGGGGAGGAAAAAGAGGAAAACATTAGCTCAGAGCCTCTGTTTCATTGAAGCATGCCTCCCAGCATGTCCCATGATTAGAGGGTACCCGATCCCCAAGAGTCCGTTGTGCAGTTTTTTTCCTTAACCGTACTAGAAAGTTTCCTGTTTTAGAAATGAGCGGGATTAGAAAGCATGCCCAAGGTCACACCCTCTTCCCAAGTGACCTAACGGGAATCTGAATTCGCATCTAACGAATCCCAGTGCTCTGGCTCTGGATCCTGCTCAGTCTTCCTGGCACCTTGGCGGCCTGTGCCATCAGGCAAGACTCACCTGTCACTGGTTCCGGGTGGCAAAGCTCTCCTTGACTTTGCCAGGTGCAGAGCACCAAAAAGAGCAGTTTGTAGGAATAAAAATAGGTGCAGTTTGATCTTAAGTCAGCAATCAAGAGGATTGCAGTGTTCAGAAGCACACTATTTTTATATATTTTTTTAAAAGTCTCACAAGTGCCCACATTCTACACCATTGCCAATGCTGCCAATACAGGTACTTCATGGCTGAAAAGAAGGACTACACTGATTCAAGGCATGCAGAAAGTCAAGAGATACAAATATGACTAAGTTTCATCTTCTAGACTTACAGAGATTATACTGGAGAGACCCAGGGGCATGCAGAACCCTAGGAGAAGTTCAGACAGGTGACTAATGTAAGTCAACTGTGAGGAATGCATCCTAAATACAAAGACACAGGAATTAGGGACACGGAGGGACTTCCCTTTGTCTGGGGAAACTGACACATGCTGAGGGAGTTCGGGAGGGCATGTGTCATGGCCTTGGAAGCATTTCTGTGTTGCTTCAATGAGCCTCAAAGTCCAGTGTTTATGTGGTCCTGAAGCCCCCGTTCTTTCTGTCCCTTCTGACCTTCGCTGTTCGCCAACCCAACAAGCAGCAGCTCAACTGAAGCTGTTGCCTTACAAACAGCATGTGACACTAATCAACAACAACCTTCTGCCCTCTTCATCTCCAAACTAGATTTCATAATCTCTCTACCATGCTTGATCTCCCTCACGGCCCGAACAAGGGTGCATTTGAGGTCTGTCCCTCCCTATCTTGGGCAGAGTAGATTGACTCTGGCTGGGTATGTTCAAGACTTTTCCCCAACCCTGAGGAGGACTTAACCGTGCTGGGTTATGGCCGAAAGCTTCTAGTCACAGTCTTCATGTTAATGCGTTGTTCCTTGTATTTACAAAAAAAAAAAAAAGGTCTTTCTGTGTTTAAAGAAGTCTTGTTCCATTAAAAATGTGGAACTCTGTAAAATAGGAAACATATTGTGGTTTTATTTTTCCTCTTTTTTATCACAAACAAGTCAGGGATGGAGACTCATCTGGCTGGCAAGAAATATTTCGCTCATTGGATGGTGACATCATTGCCTTCTGACATTGGGGGATTTTTTGTCAGCATATGGGAAAAAAAGATGAGATTCCATTCTTCTCCCAGAGGTGCAGTGTAACACTGAAATAATCGCTCTGGCAGCTCCAAAATTAACTAGTTGGGAGGAGGAGGAGGAGGAGGAGGAGGAGGAGGAGGAGGAGGAGGAGGAGGAGGAGGAGGAGGACGAGGAGGACGAGGACGAGGACGAGGAGGAGGACGAGGAGGAGGACGAGGAGGAGGACGAGGAGGAGGACGAGGAGGAGGAGGAGGAGGACAAGAAGATAATTACAGGAGACTTTCATTTGGAGAAACTTTGTGAGAACTGGAGGTAATAGTACTGTCCCCCAAGGATACAAGCTTGTCAGCACTTAATTTGCTGAAGAAACTTTAATAAATGAATGGTGAAGCCAAAGAAGTAGCAAATGGATGTTCTATTCTATGGTACACTAGTCTACTTCTTAAAACTCATGGACACAAAGTAACATTTAATCACCCCCAACATGATGTTACCTTTCCCAAAAGGAGGAAGGAGAAAAGAGGTGCTCTAAGGAGTCCCACTGCCAAATCTAGGGCCACTCAGAATACAAGGGAGCCCACCCACCCATTCCACATTGACAAGCTCCTTTGGAACAGAGAAAATGCCTTTCCTGCTCCCAATGGGTAGAGAGGGGGTAGCTGGTGGAGGAAAGAGGCCTGATTTCCCTGTCAACCCATCAATCTTTGGGCGATTTTTCTGTCCATTGATTAGGGAACTAGCTTCCCTATGGAACAGGCTATGGTCCCAAGCTACAATAATAAGTAGTTTCACAGCAGTGGTCAACAGATCTGCAGGTCCTTTGGTAGGAGAAGGGTGGTGTGTTCAGTGCTAACCTATGGTGCGAAGTGTTGCAGAAAACACAAAGCCCCCACATTCCCAACTCAACTCTTCACACAACCCCATGCCCTGGAGAAGGAAGAGGTGACTCAGAGCAGCACTGCCAAGTAGGACAACTGCACATGCGTTGGAGGCTGGAGTTTCTGGAGCTGATGAAGCGGTGAGGTTCCTCAGGGATTGGGTGGTGTTGCAAAGTCACATTGCTTTTATGGCATCTCAGACCCACTGACTCATGGACCAGGCATGATGACTTCTTGGATGGGATTGCCAAACAAGTTTGTCTAGGCAAATGGGGACGAAGAAATATGAATGGATGGAGGGAGCCAAACAGCCATGGGGAGAAGTGTGGACACCAGCAGCCTGCCTCGAACCCTAAATGGTGTGGCAAGGTCAGCAGGCATCTCAAAGCTGGAAGCAAGTGACCCCCAAGGTCAGTCTGAAGTCATGAGCTACAACCTTCATCTGTCAAAGCTGGAAACAGGGAACCCAAGGTCATTCTGAAATCATGATCTACAACCGTATCACAAGTCTCTTTCTGTTTGCAGCATGAATAACAAACAAACTGACTTCAAGTTCCAAATGGAAGAGATCTAGTCAGAATCCCTACTCTTTGTGTGTGTGTGTGTGTGTGTGTGTGTATGTGTGTCTGCGCGTGCAAACACACACACACACACACACACACACACACACACGCACGCACGCACGCACACACCAGTCCTATTACTTGAACTCTGAGCATGGATTTGAACTCAGGGCCCTCCCCAGGCTAGGGCTCAATTACTTGAGCTACACTTCTGCCTTTTTGGTAGTTAACTGGAGATAATAGTCTTATGGGCTTTGTTGCCAGAGATTGCGTTGAACTTATATTCTCAGATTTCATCTTCCTAAGTAGCTAGAATTATAGGCATGAGCCATTAGCATGTGGTAGAATCCCTACTTTTGAAAAGAATTTCACTTTGGGCATAGTAGGTTTGCTTGAGGCCATTTAATTGATAAACTATCAGGTTACAATCTCAGCTGCTCAAAAAAAACACAAAAGTCCTTCTTTTAACAACTGGCAAAAGGAGAATCAGCCCCATTATCTCAAAAGAAAACAAACAAATAAAAACTGTCAGAAATATCCTGCCAAACAAGAAAAGGCATATTATCTGATTGTTCAAACTTAAAAACTGCACAATCAAGATAAGAAACAACTTTGAAGGCTAGTAGCGCACTGGTGGAATCCCAGCTACTTAGGAGACTGAGATCTGAAGATTTGAAGCCAGCCAGACCATGAAAATCTGTGAGACTCTTTATTTCCAAATAAACAACAACAACAAAAGCCTGAAATAGAGCTTTAGCTCCTGGGGTACAGTGCTAGCCTTGAGCCAAAAAAGCTCTGAGTTCAAGCCTTAGATCTGGCAAAAACGAAACAAAACAACAACAAAAAGGCTAACAAAAATCAAAGGATGCGTTCACATAACCCTAAATCTAGAAAAAGCAAACTTCAGGTTTTCTTTATCTATCCTAGGCGCAGTAGAAATAAATGGCTCCGGGAAAGCAATGGGTAAAAGATGGGAAAAATCAAAACTGAGGCAGATCATAGAACTCACTAGAATTGGGGAAATAAAGATAGAATGTCTATGCCTTTACCAGTTACTGTAGTCATGAACCAGTATGTACAAAAACAGCACATTTAATATTCTCCTGAGACAGAACAAAAGTACAGGAGTCCCAATGACAGCCAAATTCTAACATTTCCCAACTATTCCATTTGTCTATAGCAACAATAAACATGAATGGAACACCAAATAAAGCCCTCAGCCGTATCTTGGAAGAAGGGAATAAATCTACAGTCAAATAGCATGGCCAGCAGGTCAAAAGGTAACATTCAGCACAAATAGAAAATGTGGCCATAGACATCCAAACATG
Organism: Dipodomys merriami; assembly: GCF_024711535.1. Lineage (NCBI taxonomy): Eukaryota > Metazoa > Chordata > Mammalia > Rodentia > Heteromyidae > Dipodomys > Dipodomys merriami. Next base: position 12,618,398 of record NW_027206401.1, read on the forward strand.
GTGGGGAGGGGCATGGCTCCTATTCAAAAAAACTGTGGCAAGGAAGAAGGGGGAGGTGAAGAAAGAGGGCGGACGATAGAAAAAAGAGCCAATCTTTAGATTTCATCACTCCGTAAGAATAGGGTGACATTCCTAATAGATGCTTCACTCTATAAAATAGTATAATATTAACTCACTTAAATGAGAACTCAAAAACAAGATAAAAAATATGAATGACCCAAGCTGAAAAGACACAGACATAAGAAAATAGAGACTGTAACAACCCGTTAGAGAACCAATTTATAAATAAGAATGAATAAAGAAGAGAATGTATGTCCTGGAAATCAAAATATGAATAACCAGAAAAGCCTCATATTACCTGAGCAAGCTTTAAGACTTGTCTAACTCTTCACCCAGACCTCATACTTTGCTGCTTCCTTCGCCTGCCACTCACTTCTAATTCCTGAAGAACTCTTACTGAGGGTCAGCCACCTTCCCTGAAACACCTCTTCATCTCTTCTTGAGGATGTAGTGGATTTCGTGTACACCGACCAAATGAAGTAGCTATATTCCAATGTTATCCAATGGTTAATCTCCTCTTCTTAAAGAGGAACTTCCAGTACAAAGTAGGCACTCAAAACAACAGCCAATGAATGGATAAAAGAATGCTCATGATGGCATTCTTTCATTTATAGTCTGGGTCAAACGCACAGGGCAAGAAGCAATTGGCATCCTTTCAGAAACGATTTAGGCAATGCTACCTGCATTATGGTAGTAACAGTACAATCAACACTGCATTATCAAAGTGCATAGTGAGGTACAAAGGGGAAGAGAACCTGGCACAGGTAGCTCAGGCCTGTAATCCTAGCTATTCAGGAGGCTGAGATCTGAGGATCTAGGTTCAAAGCCAGCCCAGGCAGGAAAGTCCTTGAGACTGGTATCTCCAATTAACCACCAGAAAGTGGTGCTGTGGCTTAAGTGGTAGAGTGCTCGCCTTGAGCTAAAGAGCTCAGGGACAGAGCCCAGGCCCAGAGTTCAAGCTCCACGACTGTCAAAAAAAGGGGGTGGGGAGAGAAATGGGCTGAGAAGAAAATAAAGGGATACTTTTATAGAAATACAAAGTATTTGGGTTAAAATATTGCTTTTAAATGAGTGTCACTGTCCAATGACTGTAGTTTTTAGGGTTTTGATATAATGGGTAACTGAAGTGATAAAGTCCATTTGTGTTTAAAACAAGCTATGGGCCACCTATGACTTCACTGAATGGGCTTAGACCTAGTTCCCTGGACTGAGCTTTGGGTCCCTTGTCAGGATCTCATTCAGGAGCCAAGAGAGTACCTCAGGACCCAATAAAGAAGACGTGGCCCTAGGGTAAATGACTTAAGAAAGAGAGGACCTGTGAAGAATCAACAATATTGAACAAAAGACTGAAATCCCCTTACCCTCAAGTTTCCTGAAGCAAGAAACTGCTATTCAAATCAGAATGCCAATCCCAATCCAAGAGAGACTCTATCCATACTTAAGTATAATCAGCAAACAAAAGAAACTGGCATATCCTACTTGGTAGCCAGCTATCTGGTTGCACAAAGGAAACTACCATTACTGTACGTTAAAAGCTGTCCATACTTCCAATCAGGCAAAATCCAACAACAGACCAAACTCTAGCCAAAAGCTATCTTCATTTCAACACTCTTTGCAGAAGATCTGTCCTCAGATTAAGTTGTCCGTTGATATTTTGCACTGTTTTATTTTTTATCCCGTGGCTGCAGAGATACTCAACTCCCCGGAACTGTTACAAGCCCGTGGCAATCGAGAGGTGCCTGGTTAGTTGGCAACCTTCTGGTTATTTCTGGGTCTGCCACATATCAAGTGGAAAGCATGCCAGGCACTTTTGTGACTGCCTGAAAGGCCTTAGTGGGAGCAAGGAACATCATTTGCTACATGATGGGACGGACCTGTATACTTTCCAGTCAGTTATGTGGACCCATAGTGATTATTTTGTATGTCCCAAACGGCCCTCCATAGTAACAAGGTTCCTTTCCTCTTCACATAGATAATCTCATCCAAGTAACTATTCATCACGTACAAATTAAACCCATATGACCAAACATGCTTATAGGAGTCACACCATCCCCTTCTCTTTACCGACTTAGCCAACAAAACTGCCTGAAATTCAAAGCAAGCGGCTTATGTATTTGAAAAGAGCATAGCAGAATGCACATAGACTTCTACATTAAGCTTGTTTCCTCATGCTGGCCTACATACTAACATGTAAACTCGGCACACACAAACAGTGGTTTTAGAAGAACGCAGGTATTTCAAGAATGACTGCTAATGGGAAGGGCAGAAGAGCTTCACATAGCGTACTAAAGGCTGACATCCATTGTGTTTACTGTCCTGGATCATGAACCCTTGTACTAGTCTTCTGGTATAGATTAGGACTGGCCTATTTTCCAGATGAGGAAACTGAAGAACAGGAAAGGGGTGACGTGCCACAGTCAGAGCTACCAAGGACAGTGGGATCTTGGGTTCTGATCCAACTCACATCTGCTCACACTGGGGCCACTGTGTTTCCACAGGCTGGTAATAACATGACTCCTTTTTACCCAATTGCATTTCAACATGAGGTTCTCAGGGGATGCAACAAATAAATGTCTCAAAATGTGGGCCCTGTTCCAGGGAGACACTTGGGAATAAGAAGGAGGCAGCAGCAGGTGGGGGGGGGGGGAGATAATAAAACAACAGGAAGTGATCTAAGCTAAGGCTGTCAGTCAGCTTATATCCAGTGAGTATTTGAAACAAAAATCTTAATTTCTCAGAAACCTCACTATGTATGTTTTTCACTGGATTGATTTTGCCTGAGTCTCGCCCTAAACTGTAGACCTAAGGGATCATTAATAAACATTTTACTCTTTGACAAAAATTTTAGGATGTCCCTATGTTACTATTTAGTGTAAGTGTTATCATTAAAATATGAGGTAACATGTCTTGCTGCATATTTCCTTAAAGGCAGATAAAAATGGATGCTTATAGGCATTATGCATAAAACATCAGTATAAGCTGGGTGCCAGTGGCTCATGTCTGTAAAATCCTAACTACTCAGGAGGCTGAGACCTGAGAATCAAGATTCAAAGCTAGCCCAGGCAGAAAAGTTCATAAGCTTCTTATTGCCAATTAGCCACAAAAATCAGCACAAAATCAAAGCAAAACGAAACATCAGTATAATTATCTGAGGACCTTATGTATTAAAAGACCCAAAATCAATTTTAAAAAAAGTCATTGATTTACACCAACTTAGAAAAATGCTACTTTTTGTGGCACACACAGCACTGTATGAAGACCTACTGAGCAGAGGATACAGCTCAAAGGTAGAGCTTTTGCCTAGTTTTGCTAGAGTTCAATCCCCAGACTCCCAAAGAATTCCTAACCTATGTACCAGCGGAAATGTACATTGGCAACTGTTGGTAGAGTTGTTTCCCTTTGTCTTTCTCTTCCTGGGTATATGGCAAGTGAAACACATATAGCTGTCTTTTGTGTGGAAAATAAAGATCTGAAAGGCATATCAACTGCCCCATGTTTACGCCTAGTGCATACAACTGCTAAAGCTTCATCAAATAAGACCATTTTACAGCCATAAATCAAAATGCATCTTGCCAAGTAGACCTTTTTTAGGTTGAAACAGGAGTGCTGAAAAAAACAAAAATCCCTAGAAAAAGTATAAAGGAAAAGAGTTAACACCACCCACAGAAAAAAGCTTACCCATCCAGATGTATGAGTCATTTTTACACTTGCAATTTTCTTATCATAAAACACAATAATACCAAAGAAGAAGTAAAACAGAAACAAAGCCAACCATTTTCTTAAGAGAAAATAATTCCTAGACTGTCAGCTCTAATACTGTGGTTTATGACAATGTTCCCATAATTTATGCACCTAATAAATATTCATTGTCATCCAAGTCAGCCAAAATATGAAAATCATGCATTTTTCAAAAAATCATGGAATATTTATAGATGGGAGATTTTACAAATGCATTACATGCCTTCATTTTTTTAAGTCTTCTTTTGGGTCATATTTCTTAAAGTGATTAAACCCAATGATATTGGTTTATATTTTCTTTGAATACCCTTGAAATGTAAAAACACAACTTCTGTAACTCATAAACATTCCCTAAAGCTCCTCTGAGTGAAGGAAATATCTGTCTGTCTGTCTGTCTGTCTATTTATCTATCTATCTATCTATCTATCTATCTATCTATCTATCTATCTATCTATCTATCAAAGGAAAATAGCCTAATTTGAAGTTGTGTATGGTAGGGTGCACCTGTAGTTCTAGCTACTCAGAAGATTGAGACAGAAAGATCACTTGAGCCCAGAAGGAGTTTGCTGCCAGCTAGGGCAACATAACAAGACGGGGGGGGGGGGGGGGGGGAAGGGGGGGAGGGAGGAGGGGGGGGAGAGAGAGAGACAGAGAGAGAGAGAGAGAGAGAGAGAGAGAGAGAGAGAGAGAGAGAGAGAGAGAGAGAGAGAGAGAGAGAGAGAGAGAGAGAGAGAATCACATTTTGAAAAAAAAATCATGTTAAACCCAAAAGAAAAGACTCTAGAACACTGTAATCAACATATAGGAGGAACAAGCCACTTTGTTCCTTAAACACAATCAATTCAGGGCATCCTATGAGATGTACTATCCTCCCAACACAGACAGTATAAGATGGTTTCATCCTTAGCCTTCTCTTTTGCCATAACAGAAATTAGGCCATTCAGTTAGGTAGCATGGTTCATGTTTATAATCCTAGATACTTAGGAGACTGAGACTTGAGGATCTTGCTTTGAAGCCAGCCAAGTAGGCGTATGTGTAACTCTTCTCCAATTAACCAGCAAAAAGCGGGAAGAGTATGTTGGGCTCAAGTGGTAGAGCACAAGCCTTGAGTGAAAAAGCCTTAAGCAGAAAAGGCCTCAGTTCAAGCCACAGTACTGACACAAAGAAAGGACATGACAGGATAGGAGGGGAGGGAAAAGGGAGACAAGAAGAGTGGAGAGAGGAGAGAGGAGGAGGGGGAGAGAAAGAGAGAAAGGGAAACAGGGAAAAAGAGAGGAAGGAAGGAAGGAAGGAAGGAAAGAAAGGAAGGAAGGAAGGAAGGAAGGAAGGAAGGAAGGAAGGAAGGAAGGAAGGAAGGAAGGAAGGAAGGAAAGAAGGGAGGGCGCAAAGCACAAGGCACAATTTCCATCACTGGTACCACAAAAACTCAAGCAAACAAACAGAAAAAGAAAACCCTAAGTAAAACCTGGCTGCTAAATAGAGACAATTTATGGCTATAATTTTAGAAAAGTTCCTAAAGGTTAAACAAATGCCACCAAAACATCTTTTAAAAAGGGATATTTTAGTCAGGACTTTGAAGGTCCTTCATTATGGAAACACTTAAAATAGCAGTGTTTTTGTTTGTTTTTTAAGTGAATGAAGTGACCACATACTATTCTATCTTTCTGTGGCCCAAGGTTCCAGGCATAGCCCAACCATATGGTCCCTTGTACCTTAAACTAGGTTAGGAGCAATATTTATAGTTGAGATCAAAGACTAGGAAAAGATGCACACACTAATATAAGGTATTATTGTAACATCACAGCTATAACACTAGAATGTTCTCCAAACGCCAAATCTCTTCATGTGTCGACAGGTTCACTTCTAAAAGGAAGAATGGCTTTTGATTTTTTTTCTGAGACCAGGTCTCTCACCATGTATGTAGCTTACTAGAACTTACTAACACAAGTTAGTAAGATGTAAAATTGCAGATTTTCCTTCCTCTGCTTCTCAAGTGCTAGGAAGACAGGTGCATGTCACTGTACCAGGCTTAAGGATGACTTACTTTATAAAACACTTCACAAACGGATTTCATAGCCATTGCTTCACAGGAACACAAGGCCCGCATTTTCTGGAACCTCCATTTTTATGGAAACTCAGCTTGAAACCCTATCGAAAACATTCTCTCTTTTTTTAGTCTAATCAGGAATCATAAGGCCTTAATTATCTGTATCTAGACCATAAGGCTTAAGTGACATCTAGATACAGGTTTTCAACAAACTTCAGTGGCTCTTCTTCTTGTTGTCTCGCTATTGCTTTAATTTTTCTGAACAATTAGGTACATTAAACCTATTTTAAATAAGTTAAATCACATCATAATCAAATACTTACAGCTGAATATTTTTGGGGGGAAAACTCTTCCAGTGTGAGCATTGTCATTAATATTCAAGTCCTAAATACACACAGTTCACCAACTCTTACCCATCAATTTTGGAAAAACATAAAACCAATCATTCATTAAGACTGAAGATTAAAAAACAACTTACTGAAAGTAAGTTAAAAGAAGAGCATGCATAGAAACTTTGCATGGAATAAAGTTAGATTATCAACCAAAATCCCTTTAGAAAACTCCTAACACTCTTAACAGAAGTTCGTTATTAATGAAAAGCCACGCAGAACAGATGCGCCTTTGGCAAAGAGCAAGCTATTTTTCACTTCCCCCGGTAGCTATCTTTAGTACTTTGCACACTTGGAAACTAGGAATGTGCATATGGATTTATAGTCAGGCAACATGCAATTATCTAATGGGAGTTATGGGGCGGGGGGGGGGGGGAGCCTTGGAAATCAATGCAAATGAAATCCTAAGGCATGACCGCATCAATATAGGCATTGAGGTCTGACAAAGGCCTTATGATCCCTGAAATGTTCATGGCCTGGACATTCCCCACCAGTGGCTATTTCCATCTCAGTATAGAAAGGAATCAATAGAAAGCTAAAAACTTCCCAACTCATGGCAGTTAAATTATGGCATAGCAGGAATTATCTGGAATTAACTCTTCTGTGATGGGGTAAATCCAGACTTAAAAAAGAGAGATGTTTTCAATGGGGTTTCAAGAGGAGTTTAAAACACACACACACACACACACACACACACACACACACACACACACACACACACACACACACACACACACACACACACACACACACACACACACACACACACACACACACACACACACACACACACACACACACCAGAGGGAGGGTGAAAGTCAGGGAAGGAGCAGCTAGAGAGTCATATATGTTAGGTTTATGATTGAGTTCCAGCAAACTTCTGCGGTAGCAGTGGCTGGAGGCAGGTCTGAGTATCATGACTGCGTGAGCGGAGGTGTCTGCAGACTCAACTAGCAAAACCACACAGGAAATGATTCTTCAAAAAACTGTCTTCATTCGTTTTAGCCATCATCGTCTGTGACCCTGAGCACAAAGAGGTGTCACCCTTTAGTTTCTGGAAGATGGCGGCTCAAGTAGAAGGAGCATAGATTTATTTCCCAACTGTCTATAGAAAGACCAATTGGTAAGAAGTTAATAATGAAAATGCATACACAGCATCTCAAATCTCTGTGTGCACACATGGGTGTAATTATAGCCTCTGCACAAATCAGTGTGCCAGCTCCATCAAGGAAGGGCCTTTCTTCTTCACTTTTGTAACTTGAACAACTAACACTATGCTGCCTATAAAGCTAGGGCTACATAAACATGAACACACACAGAAATCCCAAGAATAAAGCTCACAACCCTGAAGGAAAACTCACATCATTCTGACAGTTTATAGCTATGTGATGGCCTAGACCTGCTGAAAGCAATCCAACAAACCCATACTGAATAATGCTGAGTGAGCATTCACTTTTTCCCTAAGCCTGACAAGCCGGTCTTCTTCCATCGAAGTGTGTGAAGCTTTCCTATAGTCCTGTTTCTTTCTTTGAATGGACAGAGAATTAACCTCTCCTTGACTCCAATGCTATTATCAGGGCAGTACATAGTGGGGCTGATACTAAAGGACCCACTATGAACAAATGGATCTTTGTTTTCTCACTCCAGTTGGGTTTGAATAACATCTGTCCTGATTTATCGTATTTATTCTCCACGATTCTTTAGGCTCATGATTTACGTTTATATTATGTTAAGACTTCAGGATTTGGGGTAAGAAATGCCAAGGGCACATTGAAAAGCGTGAACATGGTTCTTTCGATTACCTCATGGTCCCAGGACACAGGGCTAGCTAGCCTATGACACATTTATTATTATAAATGGTAATGTCTCAGTCTCTTTTACACTAAAGCAAACCAGGCAAGGCTTTCAAATCCATAACCTTTTAGCTGCAATGGAAATGGGGTCCTTGTTTCAGGAAATAAGGGACCAGAAGGCAATGGGAAGCTTGTATGTCCTTCCGATGGGCTGCCATTTCTTGCTTAGTACAAAGGGAGGTTAAGATTCAATCTGTAGCTTTAAGACATAAACCATGCTCTTAGAGCAGCCAGGAAAGATATGCGATCAAACACAACTTTGTTTAAAACACATTTCAATTCAAGCTGGATACTGGGCTAGCTGCTCATTGGAGAGCCAAAGAATACAACACAGTTGCTCAAAAATCCTCCTATTTCCAAGGAGGCTGGTGACCCCCAAGGAGAGGGTTAGAAGTTGGTTTGTAAATCTGGCTCCACGAAAACACAGAAGAGAAGGCAATAACTATGCTTTAGGAGGTTAAGGCAAGTTTTATCAAGGAAGAAGAAAGTTTTACAAAGGATGTCACCTTGAAGGATGTATAGATTTCCACCAGGAAAAACTTGGAAGACACATTCCGGAGAAAAGAAAATTGCATGAGTGAAAGGTCAGAAGTATGAAAGCATAAGGTTTGTGTGGTAATGCATGTAGGATGCAATGGGGTTGGAATTGGAGTACTGGGTGTGGAGATGGAAGATGAGATCAGAGGAAAATGATTGAAGCCAGAACACTTAGGGCCTTGAGTGTGCCAAGGAGCTTGGAATTTATCTTATGGAAGTGGTATGCTGGGCTGGGAATGTGGCTTAGTGGTAAGAGTGCTTGCCTAGCAAACATGAAGCGCTGGGTTCAATTCCTCTGTATCTCTATAAACAGAAAAAGCCAGAAGTGGCACTGTGGCTGGCTCAAGTAGTAGATCACAAGCCTTGAGCAAAAAAGCTCAGGGACAGTGTCCAGGCCCTGAGTTCAAGCTTCAGGATCGGCTTGGGAAAACAAAACAATATAAATAATAAAAGGCATTCTAACTGAAGAGGAAGGAAGTCAAGTGATCTGCTTCTGCAGATGACATGATCTTATGTGCAGAAAATGCTCAGATTATACATGTGAATGCACATGGACACAATGTCAATAAATAAGTTCAGCAGTTACTGATGCAAAGCCAATACCACGGAAACAATCACATCATATACTACCAATGAGCAATCTAAAAAGGACATTAAAAAACAATTCCATTTATCATCACATCAAAAGGAATTTAGGAAGGCAAAGCTTAAACACTGAAAGCTAAAACGTTGCAAGAAAAAAAATTTAAGACAAATACAGACTCGCAGACAATCAAATTCTGCAAAACTCAGGTGACAATGCTACCCACATCTATCTATCTATTTGATGCAATTTCTATTGAAATCTCACAGATTCTTTTTTGCAGAAATAGAAAAACCAAGTTTAAAATTTATCTGGAACCTGAAGGGACCCCAAGTAGCTTAAAACAATCTTTAAAGAAAAAAAAATGAAATTGAAAGTCTACCTACATGGGGAGCTGGGGCTACTTCTCCATCTGTTTCCATTTTTCCCTGTTTTATCTTGTTATAGTAAAATAAATCCTTGCTAAAACTTCCACCTTGTGAGAATCTCCTTTTTGGTGAGACATCTTGAAATTCTTTTCACATGTGGATCTCGGGTTCAGAATTCTACAAGGAAACTGGGACACGGTGGGAACTTCTTTACCTCTCATCCAGTGTCAGAAGACTTGCGGGCTAGCCTGGCCGGGAGTGAGCTCTCATGAGCTTCCATGTTCATATGAAACTAAAGAAGTCAGACACCTACACCTGTGAACCACTAGAGGACCTGAAATGGAATCACTCTGATGAACCAACAAAGATTCTCCTGACCTGTGCATTTGGGGCAATATTTTCCACAATCATTTGTTGTCTAGTGGTTAGCAAGTCATTTGGAGAAGTGTGTGTGTGTGTGTGTGTGTGTGTGTGTGTGTGTGTGTGTGTGTGTGTGTGTGTGTGTGTGTGTGTGTGTGTGTGTGTGTGTGTGTGTGTGTGTGTGTGTGTGTGTGTGTGTGTGTGTGTGTGTGTGTGTGTGTGTGTGTGTGTGTGTGTGTGTGTGTGTGTGTGTGTGTGTGTGTTGGTCCTGGGGCTTGAACTCAGCACATGGGTGCCATCTCTGAGCTGTTTTATTCAAGGCTAATGCTCTACCACTTGAGCCACAGCCCCACTTCCAGCTTTTTGGTGGTTAACTGGAGACAGAACAGGTTATCAGTAAGTAGATGAGTAAGGTTGGGTCCAAGTATTACATAATATATACACATTAACTCAAAACAAGCCAAAAACCTAAGTTTAAGAGCTAAAATCTATAAAACTATCAGTAGAAAACATAAACTGGCATAGCCATCATACTAGTCTTAGCAATGATTTCTTAGATAGCAGAAACACAGGCAACAAAGAAAGAAAAAAATGGTTAAGGTGAATCTCAAAATTAAAACCTTTTCTGTGTCAAAGATATCAAGAGGGTAAAAGTGCAAACAACCCACAGAATGGCAGAAAATATTTACAAGTTGTCCATGTAGTATCAGTATATGAAGGATATAAAGAACTCCTACAACCCAACAATAATAAAACTCCATGCATAACTCCATAGACCAATGTTCGTAGCAGAATTGCTTCCAATAGCTAACAGGTAGAAGTAACTGAGTGTCCACAAACAGATGAACAAATAAAATGTAGTGTATCCATACAATGAAATAGTGTCTGTCCTTGCAAATAAAGTTCTCCTGGGTACTGATGGCTCATAGCTTGAATCCTATCTCCTCAAGAGGCAAATATCTGAGGATCTTGGTTTGAAGCCAGCTCAAGCACACAAGCTTAAGATACTCTGATTTCCAATTAAACCAACAAAAAACCTGAAGTGGAGCTGTGGCTCAATTGGTGGAGCAGCAGCCTTGAGTGAAACAGCCAAACATGGGCAAGAATCCCTGAGTTCCCCAGGACCATTGCATACACATGCGTGCACATGCACGCACATACACACACACCCACAAACATAAATACAAGTTCCGATACATAGTGTCACATGTATGAATCATGAAAACATGCAGGCTGGAACAAACCAGACACAGAGGGCCAAGTGCTGAATCTACTTTATGTGAGAAACTGAGGGATTCATGGCGATTCACGGAGCCAGCAAGTACAACTGTGGTTGCCGGGGTTGGTGGAAGGAAACAAAGGGAGCCCTCTGTTAATGGACACAGAATTTCTGTGCACCATTCTGGAAAACTTGTAGAAGTGTATTATGGTAGCTGCTTGCAAATACATAATCTTGTCAGCAATGCCTATGTCTTCCATGAAACTTAATGAAACACTGTAAGATGGCTAATATGGTAACGGATTTTTGTTTTCTTTTGTAGACTTCATTGCAATAAAGGACAAAATGTTCAGACTGAACAGCATAATTAGGATAGAGGTGGACCCCAGGAAGGTAAAGGAACCTATAGGAAGAAATGTCTCTTGCTGTGAGGACGCAAGAAATGACGCCGCAGGCTGCCCCGACCAGCACAGGTGTTCGGAAGCAGCAAACTCACATTGCATGTGGAGGAACCATCGAGTGTTGGGTAGGAACCATCGGGCCAGTCGGCAGGGTCCAGGGCAGCCGACTGCCGATGCTGGGCCTCATACTCCTTGAGCTGCAACAAGAATGGAATTGGAAGACTGAAATGGAAATAGTAGCCACTCTTGAGAGACTCTTATCTCCAATTAACTACCGAAAAATCAGAAGTGGAGCTGTGGCTCAACTTGGTTGAGCAACTAGCCTTGAGCAAAAAAAGCTCAGGGCCAGTGCCCAGGCCCTGAGTTCAAACCCCAGGACCAAGCACACTATCTACCCCCCTGCATAAATTACTTTAGAGGCTGGGATATGCATGGAGTTCAGTGATAAAAAGATCGTAGCATGTCCAAAAAAAAAAAAAAAGACAACAACAACACAAAAACCTTCAGAAATGATATTCCTATACCCTCTAAGGTCCTCATTCTTAGAGGAACTCTGAGTTTAAGCCCAGGGCCTTGTGCTTGCTAGGCGGGCACTCTACCACCTGAACCACTCCATCCCAAACACCGCGAAAGGCAAGGAAGCCATATGCTGGCATAGGAAAGCCAGATGCCTGCACGCTTACCCTGGCGAGGGCCTCCTCAATGGTGATCATCTTCTCCTTGACCATCATCATCAGCTGAATCCGCTCCTCATCGCTCATGGTAATCTCACTCGCAACATAACCCACGTCTTCTCCTGGACAGCCGGGACACAGAACAGTAGAAATGAACATGAGAGAGGCAACAGATGGCAGGCCCCAGACACCCATCCTCCTGGGCTGAGGGACAGACATGTCCCCTGGGTACTGTCTCCCCTGGATGTCAGGGATGGAGTGAGAGGAAGCAGGAACACACCCGTGAGCACATCCATTTGGAAAAAGAGCAAATGGAAAAGAGAAAATCCTTCCAAATATCCAGAACTTCTAAGATGGAGCACCCAGACAGGGGGTTGACAGGGGGTTCCTTAGATGGGGCAGTGCACAGACCTCCTTTAAACACCCAACTACACTGACAGGCATTCAGAGGCTCCTGTATCATCCAATCAGAATAGGAATGAGGATGTATTTGCAGAATGGGAGAGAAGCTCACTGAGATGGGAGGCGGCAGGTCACAGAGCTAACTCTTGAGTCCAGGAACAGCTCTGCATGACCACTGAGCTGGCTGGCAGGTGTCCCTCACAGGCTGGACAGGAAATGTCAAATCACAGGGTTGCGAGGAGATGAGCTTATTGGGAGAAAGACAGCCCAGATATTTCAATCCGGAAGTAGGGTTGGGGCAAAGGAAGGGGTGACATGATCCAAAATGAAATGTCCTCATTACTTGACTTATCTAACTGTAATCCCTTCGTAGATCACCTTTATAATAGCAATTTAAATAAATACAGGAAGTAGTGTTGGCAAAGTCAGCTTCTGGGACAGAAGTTTGCACGGAGGAAAACCAGTCCCATCAGGTTCCTTCTAAACCTTCGTAAATAAAAACAACTGTGGTTCCACCGACCCACAATTTCTGCTCTTCCCTTCCTTCCCTTCCTCCCTCCCTCCCTCTCCACAACCCTCTGACTTCATTAGAATCTAAGGTTTATTGTGAACCATACATGATCCAGGTTCTGTACAACTGGAAAAACTGGGAGTGTTTCAGAGCAGCTCCTTGGAATGGGAACTAAGGAAAGTAAGCATGCTTGGGTGTTTCCTGGGAACACAGGTATACAGCCAGCGGAGTGGGGGGGTGGGGGGAGAGGTGGGGGAATGTTGAGATGTCTGATGTCCACGCCCACTTTTACCATTGTTGGGGGGGATTAGGGAGGGATTCTGAGCAGGAAAACAAGCAGTGTTGTGGGTGAGCCATAAAGCATTTTCATTTATTGATAACCTTACTCAGCAGGCCTGGAATGTGGATGTGGATTTGTATTGGTTTCCTCTGTGAATATGGAGGAAACATAAATTATGTAACCAGGCTCCAAGGGTGACTTAGTTACTTCCGATCTGAACAGGAACCAAAGACACAGCCCAGAGAAGGGCAGAATTCCTTCACAGAGCAGCCTGGGCTGCGCTGTCCATGCCCCCTAAAACACCATCAAAAGTTCAGAAGAACATGAAGGCTCCAAGTGAGGGTATGGGCAGGTGAATTAAGGAATGCCAAGACTTTGAGGTTGGGCCATGGTGACTTGGAAGAGTAAAGCTGGCCAGCCACTGGTGGCTCACACCTGTAATCCTAGCTACTCAAGAGGCTGAGATCTGAGGATCCCGGTTTGAAGCCAACCTCAGCAAATCTGAGACTCTTATCTCCTATGAACCAGCCAAAAGCCAGAGCCAGAGGTGTAACGCAAGGATAGAGTGCTAGTCTAGAGTGGAAGAGAAAAGCAAGGGTGCAAGACCTGAGTTCAAGCCTCAGTAGCTCCCCCACAAAAAATAAAAATAAGAGTGAAGATGTTTTTGCAGTTGATGTGTCTGGGAATTACTAAAACCTTGGCCTCTGCTGTCAGATCTCTGAGAAGAAAGAAGTGCTAACTTGCCATTTTGTTTTTTGTTTAAACAAATTACTGGAATAAAGTCTTGGCGATGGGTGTCAGCAACGTCGGGCATGCTCACAAATGAGCCGTCTCAGTATTACAGAGCTCAGAGGAGCCCTGTCAGGCTGCACTGTCACAGTACCTTTGGAAGTCTGTCTCATTATTCCTTTTTGGTTCTTTCGGAAGTTCTGCCAGAAATACTTATTTTTCTTCTTCCAATCTGCTTTTCCTTTAAATTAAAAAAAAAAAAAGCCGTAAATTCATTGATAACAAAAGTGGCCGCTATTTTTTTTTTAATCACTGCAAAGCTTGAAAGAATACTTCAATTTCATAAAAAGACAGTTTTCTTTTCTTTCTATTTTTAGTTTGGGAAAGGCTGGAGAAAGCCCATTAAAGAATACACATTAGCTAGTAGTCAAAATTGGCGCGGTCATGCTCAGAAGAGAAATAAAGAAGAGTCGGCAGGGCGGGTGTTTTTAGCTTCTCTTTGATGTTTGTTTAGCCAGGGTGCCTCATTATGCCTGGCCTTGTGGTCTAACTTCTCCCTTTTGTCTTAGCCACAATTATTTCCATTCTGCCACAGATCAGATTCTTTGAGAAGTTCCCTTTGTTTTGTTGTCATTCCCCTGGGTTTTTTTGTTGTTGTTGTTTTTTTGGTCCGGTTGTGGGGCCTGAACTCTGGGCCTGGGCGCTGTCCCTCAGCTCTTCAGCTCAAGGCTAGCACTCTACCACTAGAGCCACAATGCCACTTCCGGCTTTTTTCTTTTTTGCTTATGTGGTGCTGAGGAATTGAAACCAGAGCCTCTGGCATGCAAGGCAAGCGCTCTACCACTGAGCCACCTTCCCAGCCTCATTCCCCTGGTTGAGATGGTGGTTTGTTTCTATTTTGCCAGATTTAATGAAGACAACAGAATGGTTGTTTTGCCCTGTGCTTACTGCTCAAGAGCTGGTTTGGGGAGGAGAGGTCTAACGGTGGCATAATGTGGGCATGATTCCTATTTCATTGGCATTCTAGCTAGCAACACCTGGTGATCTACCCACAGACTCACCGGGACGCACCGCCAGGAACACCAGATGCTGTGACATCACTCAACTCACTTTCCCTCTCCTCTCCCACCCTCCCCTGGCTGTGCTGGGTGACTTGCAAGTGGAAAGCAACTCCTTGCCTTGGGTAAGATTCTTGGTATATGGTAGTGTCCTGATCATCAATAATAGGTACTACTTTCTCCAAAGCAAACAGAAAGTGGAGAGCAATCCTTGTTCTCCCAGGATAAAAGCTGTGGCAGCTGCCATTGTGCTGATGTGGCAGATCTGTCACCATTTGGTGGCTGTCTGCTTGCTCTGTGGCCTTGGTAAACAGAGCCTGGCACAGTGGTGGCGTTTCCACAGTCTAGACCACTGGTGCCAAGCAACGGTGATGGAGCAGACATGTGGGAGCCCTGTCCCCGGGGCCTGCAGGGTAAGCGAGGTGTCATCTGTCAAAACAGGGGGGCCTGTGACTCAGAGCTGATGATCTTGAGAGCCAGGGATGAGACCCCTGCCCGAGACTGCCTAACTTCTTCCTTCTGGAAGTAGTCTCACCGTGTACTAGCCTGTGGCTACACACGGAAGCAGATGTCGGCCACCAAGGGTTCAAACCTGACTTTTCCCTTGGGTAGTTTGGGAAAACAGTCCAGTTATTTGTTTGTTCCTCTCCTTTACCCATTTCCATGCTTCCAAAATAACGATCATAACTAACATGTACTCTGCATTTACTATAACCCAGCACTTTGATATTTAATGGAAGATCTCACTTAGATGACTTTTTGGGGGTAGGAATACTGGGGTTGGGGAGTACAGGTCTTGATAGGTAGCCCAGATTAGCCCTGAACTCAATCCTTCTGAATGCTGGGATTACAGGGAGGTACTACTACTCCACAAAAGGTACTTAAATAACCTATTATCATTCTCACTTAGGAGAGTAGGAAACCAGAGCATGGAGAAGCCAATGGCTTGCACAAGGCCCTGGTGACTGAGTTGGAAGAGTTAGGGTTCCAATCCTGGCTGCCTGCTTTGAGCACCTACACTCGTATCCATCTGACCTTTATTGTATCATAAGCTCATTTTTATAATTGAGCATATATCAAATGTATGCTGCCTTAAATGCAAACTCCCTGACCTAAAAATTCCAAATTATAGGCTATACCCAAAGGTCATGATCAGGAAGAGAGACTCTGGATTTTGATGGTAGTCTCGTTTGTTTGATATTGAGGAAAAATAAAGAAATAACTTAAGTGCAAAGAAGACACTGGTTAATTCAAAGATGGTATATCCAGTCGAGGGGAAACCTAAACCTTTTACTGTAAAGTATATTCAGCCCTAGGGGAAGGAAATCATAATATAATACATTCAATTTTTTAAAATTATGAAATAATATTTGTTTAAAAAATACTATGCAATGGTGAAAGGGAAGAAAAATATGTACATCAAAAACTTAACAATGTTATTTCTGAGGAAAGGGTTCTTGGTGATTTCTGTACTTTTATGTATACATTTCCTATAAAATGTGCAGAGAGAACGTGATCACACAGGTAAGTAAGCACAGTGGTACTGACCTACAGAGCCGTCTTCTGAGATGGACTTATGGAGAGGATGCCTAGAAAAGAGAGAGAAATTAGATGAGCCAGGGGAACTTTTCTTTTGTGTGTGGGGTTGAAAGTTCTAAATAGTCTAATCCAGCACCAAATACACTTAATAAAGGCCAAGGAATTATTACAGAACATTTATTCCAAGACTTGGGTGTCCTTTGTCAACATTTATAAAGGACTTACTCTCAAGTAGCATCTTTATTAAACGAAGAGAATAAACAACAGTCGATGACCACCGAAGTAGCTTCCATATCTATGAACTATCAATAACAAAGGACAAATCAGGGAACTGTCTCTTAAGTGGCCAGGAGAAAGCATAACCACCGTGGCCACTGGGGGAGCCAGAGGGTCACATGGTTGGGATGGAAAAGCTGGATCAGGAGCAAAGGTGGGTTGGAATGCAGGCAACAGGAGGTCAGATGCCCAAGCCAAGAGGCCACCAGGACAGAGATCCTGAAGTTGATGGGTGCCAACAAGTGGCAAGTGCCATATCCACCTTGCCAGCTCCTCCAAGGCTCCAAGGCAAGCCAGACACCTGCCTGGTTGGGGAAGCGCTCCACAGTTTAAAGTGACCGTAAATGGGTCCGAGTTAGCTGACACATGTCTGGACACCAGATTTCAGCCAGCACTCTACTTTGCACCCTGGCTGCCACTTTGTGGTGACTGGGGTGCGGTGAACCAAGAGAACCTGGAAAGTGAGTGTAGACTAAAATTAGTCAGTTTAGCATTCCTCTAGAGATGTGGACAGCTACTAACTGAAAACCAAAAAAAGCAAAGAAAGCAAGGGAAACTGACACAAAGATGTCTCCAAAAAGGACGGGCAGAGACTAGACCTTTTTATTTGGTGGGTCCAAAGCCCAGGAGGCTTTGCGGGCCTTGAATTCCACTCTGTCCACATAGAAAATATAAGAGAATTTACTCATCAAAATGTGATTCTAGGATTGACTCTGCTTTGTTTATCTACATGAATAATGCAAAAAAATGGAAGGCCTAAACACACACGCTCTAGCAGGTCTTTTCTGAGACTGTCCAGCACGTCCTGAGACAGGGCACGAAGAACTGCTTCGACCGTGGGTGACACCATTCACTGGGGGGCGGGGGGGGGCTGGAATAAATGGGGAAGGGGAGGGTGCCTGTGCCTGTGGGCAAGAGCATTTCCTGTCCGCCTCCCAGTTACCATCGGCTGAGCTCTGCCGCCATGACATGCTGCCTATTGTGGATGGAGACCTTTGCAAACATGAGGTCAGGGAGAAAGAGACTCAGGATTTGACCTCTGTGGTTTATCTAGGGGTCGAAAGACCAGCTAACCAAGTGGGTAAGGAAGTTGGAGGAGGAGGAGGAGAAATAGAATGGGAAGACGGAGACTGGAAGGGCATACTCAGGCCCACAGGGGAATTGTGGGTAAAACAAAAAGGCAGCAGAAAGAAAGGAGGTGGCGAGCTGGCTGCAGATCAAGGCAGGAAACCCTTCAAAGAGAAATGATGCCAAGCTACACGAGGATTCTTCTGTAGGGGGCGGTACCGAGGGTTAGCTCAGGGTCTCACTTTTGCTAGGCAGGCCTTCTACCACTTGAGCCACGCCTCTAACCCCTTTCTGCATTGGTTCCTTTGAGGTGGGGTCTGGATCCTTCTACTGGTGCTCCCCCCACTCTTGTTGTTATGGATTGCAGGCATGGTTCACATTGCTCAGCCCTTGTGCTTCCCCAGTGGCTGAGATACCAGGCCTGCACTACAGTGACCAGCCACTGGTTGAGAAGGAGTCTCTGGAACTTTTATGCTCAGGCTGGCTTCAAACTGTGATTCCCAATATCTTCCTGTCAAGTAGCTAAGGCATCGGGTTTGAGTTATCCTGTCCAGCTTAGGATTCTTAAATTAAACAAAAAACAAAAAACAAAAAAAAAACCCTTGCCTTGTCACTTTTGAACTCAGTCATAATAAGTATGCATCAATCTACCTCATTTCAACTTGGCCACATCCTATCAGTAAATGACCACCTAATGTATAGGAATCTCCATATTGTTTTACTTAATCTAAGGACTAGAAAGAACATAATTGCTAAGGACCAACTGCAACAAATGCCCCTGGCTCTGGATCAAACTAGTTCTGTAATCAATTAGAAATACGTATAAACTTAATACTTTTGTTTTGAAAGGAACATTTTCATGGGAAAATAGTCTATAGAGAAATTTCTTTAGTCCTTTGATGACTTCAAATAACAACTCTGGTCAAGTTGTAAGGAATTTTCCCTACTTCCTATCACTTAATTTTGCTAGAAATTACTGTCCCCAGAAGTTAAGGAAGTGGGTCCTGGCACCAGAGCCGCGTGGTACCAAAAGAGACCACACCCAGGCAACCCACAGTCCCTGCCTGGTCTTATGAATGTACGGGTCATTATGCTCTTCTGCATAGATTTTGCATAAAGTCATCTCAATGCTAGCCTTGGAAACTTCAAAGGCCTGTTTCTAGTTTTCAATTCCTGCCAAATGGCCGTGTTAAATGCCATAAAAATGCTTCTTAACTTGCACTTCAGAAAAAAAGTTGAATCGTTATTACTACATAACTCTCACAAAGTTCAATCATATTTTCTGCCCTAAAATTCACTATTTTTATTCCTATTTCTGCTCTAAAATTTACCCTTTTTATTTACTTTCCTCAATTTCTCATACATATTTTGAGTAAATTTTATCAGGTCTGGCCTTGGTCACATCGCTTGCATTTCCCTAACTGCACAGTAGATGGCACTGTTGTCTCTGGAGTCACCTTGCTGTGGCTAGGGAAATTTTGTTTTTATTTTCTTTTTTTAATTTCCAGAGCTCATAACCTACTGTCCAAAAGACATCATATGAACTTGGACACAGTGAAATCTCCATGCAAAGAGAGGCTGGCAGAGCAGGGATGTACAATGCCACCGCCTTTCTCCTTGAGACTGATTCTAAAGCCAACCTAGCAGGGCCGACATCCGTGATGTAACTGAATTCCAAATGTGGACAGCAGCAGGTGGAAGAGGTCATTTGCCGACCGCCTGTTGGAAGAAGTTAATGGTCTGCAGTCAGCTCCAAACAGGCCTGGCAGTGCACCCCTCTTCCTGCCAGTCCACGGCAGCGGGGACAGGCAGGCCAAGGAAGCCCACCGTTCGTTCCCTTGTTAATGGAGGAAAAAAAGATGAAGACTTCAGGGCGCTTTTGATAACCAGGAAACAATAATTACTATTCTGTTGTCCTCTGAAAAATCTACTTAAGCATTTAATCATCATTAAGCATTGCCTATACAGCCTGAGCTCTGAGCCAGAGCGCATTTTTCATCAGTAAGTAGTATTAAGGCTCCCCAAACTGCTGAAGTGTAAAATTTTCCTCTCAAAACCTCCTAAATCACTTGAGCTATTTCTGAAGGCAATACTCACTTAAAAAAAATCCTAAATTAAAGCATGACTAGTTAGACTTAATGCCAATTTATGTGTGTGTGTGTGTGTGAGAGAGAGAGAGACAGAGACAGAGACAGAGAGACAGAGACAGAGACAGAGACAGAGACAGAGAGAAAAAGAGAGAGAGATAATAAATATACTGGGGCTTGGGGCTGGGAAGGTGGCTCAGTGGTAGAGCGCTTACCTTGCATGCCTGAGGCCCTGGGTTCGATTCCTCAGCACCACATAAGCAAAAAAGAAAAAAGCCGGAAGTGGCATTGTGGCTCAAGTGGTAGAGCGCTAGCCTTGAGCTGAAGAGCTGAGGGACAGCGCCCAGGCCCTGAGTTCAGGCCCCACGACGGGACCCAAAAAAAAAAATAAATAAATAAAATAAATAAATATACTGGGGCTTGAACTTGAGGCCTGAGTGCTGGCTCCTAACTTTCATTCAAGGCTGGAGCGTTACCACTTGGTCATACTTCTGATGAGAATCTCTTGGGAGCTGGGAATGGGACTCAGTGGTAGAGTGCTTGCCTAGCATGCATGAAGCCCTGGGTGTGATTCCTCGGCACCACATACAGAAAAGGCTGAAAGGGCCCTGTGGCGGCTCAAGAGGCAGAGCGCCAGCCTTGAGCAAAAGAAGGAAGCTCAGGGCAGTGCCCAGGTCCTGAGTTCAAGCCCCAGGACTAGCAAAAAAGAATCTCTTGAATTTATCTTGCCCAGGCTGGCTTTGAACTGTGATCCTCAGCTCTCAGCTTCCTGAGTTAGCTAGGTACAGGTATGAGCCTCTAACCCAGACCACCATCTTTCTTACTGACATGAACAAAACCTCTTACTGTTAGCCTCTCACACGCTGCCTCCTTTTCTGTGGTTGAAGGGCTCTCGTGTAACTTACTGGACTGGTATCAGAAGACCTTGTGAGGATTACATATTTCAACACCAAATGTGAACATGGTCCGTGCATTTGTCAGAACGCTTTTCAGGATCTGGTAGCACTGCTGCGGTACATGTTTGCAGGAAGAAAGGAAGCCCGTACAATGGCACCAATTCACTTTTCTTCTTCCATCTATTGAAATACAAATGGTCTAAAATGGACCTGGGCAAGAACAGCTCTATCTCATTTTCACACACGGAGCCCAGTACCCAAAGAAGCACAACAAATGCCTAAGAAGAAAGAAATTCCTGAAAACAGACTTCATGTTTGGGCTTTGATCCACTGTCCAGTGATTTCCCTAGAACCAAACAAAAACCAACCAAAAAAAGCAAGAAAAGCAATTATAAGCTAATTTCCAAGAAAGCGACATATGTTATGTGTTACTGGAAAACAAGGACTCAAAAGCAATTTGAATGATTCTATTATCTTGAGTCTCAGAAAGAAACTTCTCCATTAGTTTACTTCCTGCTGGCTTTGTGCAGCGCTTGCTGGGCCTAGGTATTTCCTTCTTTCTTTCTTTTTTAATGTCAGTTGTGGGGCTTGAATTCTGGGTCTGGGCACTGTCCGTCAACTCTTCAGCTCAAGGCTAGCGCTCTACCATTTGATCCACAGCACCGCTTCCGGCTTTTTCTGTTTATGTGGTGCTGAGGAATCGAACCCAGGGCCTCATGCATGTGAGACAAGCACTCTACCACTGAGCCAGCTTCCCAGTCCATCTCAGGGCTGGCAAGGCCCATTCCCAAGGCCCCTCACCTTTTCCTCAAGGAATAGTAACACGACCTCTCAGCGCTACTGATGGTGCATGTGTGAGCGGAAATACAAGACAGAAAAGGCTGAGCTTCTTGTAAGAAACCAATGGTGTCTCAAGTCTATAATCCTAGCTGCTTAGAAAACTGAGATCTAAGAATCAAGTGTGAAGCCAACTTAAGCAGCCAAGTCCAGGAGACTCTTATCTCCAATTAACCAGCAAAAAAGAAAAAAAGCTGGACTAGAGACATGATTCAAATGGTAGAGCACCATTTGTGGGACAAAAAAAGAGCACAAGGTCTACAAGTCTATACCCCAATATTGACATGCACATGAAAATATCTGTATTTTCTTTTTTCACGTCCTCTGTCAGTATGTTTCATATATTTTGCTAATTCAGTGGCAGATTATTTTATGTAAAACAAAGAAGCCCTTGATTTGCTCTTTCTTCTTATCCTTGGGATAGCTAAGATATTCTGCATCCTAGGAAGCTATCCATCTAATAGAAACAAATATGAAATAAAATCCAGCTCATAGCGTTCACGGTCAGCCACAGAGAATCAAGATCACCGTTTCGTCAGGCACAGCCAGGGCTGAGGCAGGGCCGGGGCCCCTCCTGGCCCAGGCCATAAACTAAGGGCTCGTTCTCGGAGACAAGAGCCACGTAAGTGCTCTGTCCCTAGCGCCTCTCTTATTGTACCCCAGATCTGACCCTTCACAGCCAACAGAAGCTGGATTTCACATTCGTGATATAATTCCACTTGCAAATTCACCAGCTGCCACTGAAAGCAATTCTAGCGCCAAAATCTGTGCTCCATTCCATCAGTGACAACATGGGTGACATCTTGTCAACCCGGTCAAAGCCCCCTCCATCCAGACTTTCTCTTTCATTTCACCATCTCTCCTCTGCCTGTACTTTCTGATCTTTTAGTAGAAGATCAAGGCAGGTATCAGCAGTACCATATCCTAGTCGCTAGCCTGACCCTGCGAAAGCTAACAGCTCCCACACTCTCGAGTCGGGCTGACCTCAGGGAAATCTGCCAGAGCCGAATAGCATTTGACACCTTTGGATGTGAAGAATGGATGGAAAAACAGAACCCACCTTAAGCTGGGTGTGGTGGCACATGCCTGTAATCCCAGCTACCCAGAAAATGAGGCATGAGGATTATGAATTTGAGGCCAGCCTGGGCAAAAGTTGAGAAGACCATATCTCAAAAACAAAATGTGAACAAAGGGTCTTGGGGACATGGCTCAACGGGTACAGTCCCTAGCCAGCACAAGGCCTGGGTTCAAGCCCCAATGCCAAGACAAGCAACACACACACACACACACACACACACACACACACACACACACACGCACACGCACACAAGCCCCAATGCCAAGACAAGCAACACACACACACACACACACACACACACACACACACACACACACACACACACACACACACACACACACACACACACACACACACTATCCCTGGGCCAGGAGGACTTAGGTGACACTGAATGGAAAGGGTTTAACATGGCGCCTGGTACTTAAGCTCAAACAAATGGTGCCTTTTACAACTATGCTCCCAAAGTCTCCTTCCAGCTTCACTCCACCAAGCCTCCTCTCAAGATCCTCCTTCCTCTGCCTCCTGAGTGCTGAGATTACAGGCATGTGTCACCATGCCTGGCTTCAATCTCTCTCTCTCTCTCTCTCTCTCTCTCTCTCTCTCTCTCTCTCTCTCTCTCTCTCTCTCTCTCTCTCTCTCTCTCTCACACACACACACACACACACACACACACACACACTAACGTCTCACAAGGAAGTAGCTAGGGTTGGCACTGGGGCTTGAACTCAAAGCCCAGGTCTGTCCCTTAGCTTTTTTATTCCTTGAGGCACAGCTCCACTTCCAACTTTTTTTTTTTACTGCTAATTGGAGATCACAGACTTTTCTGAGCAAGGTTTGAACTGTGATCCTCAAACTTCAGCGTCTGAAGCCGTTGTGATTAGCAATCGCGCCTGGCCCGAGCAGTCATGGGGTTAGTCACAGGGTGAGAGGCCCGTCTGGAGCATGGCAGGCTGGGGGAGCGGTTCCTTGGCTGTCGACACCAACCCTGGAAGGAGGACTGCTGCCCAGGCCGCCCGCTACATGAGAATGTGCCCTGATGAGCTCAGGGCCAACGCTAAGTCCCGATCTGTGCTACGGACTACAGTCCTAACCGACGGCAGTTAAGAAACTAAAGTGTACGGGGCCAGCTTGGGTTACAACACAGAGAGACCCCGTCTCAAACAGGAGAATGAAAAGAAAAACAAAATAAAACAACACTAACAACAAGAAACGGTTGGCATGTGTGCTCAGGCAGGGGTCCTAGTTTAGACTCACAGGAGATCTTGAAGAGAGCCGGCCTCAGTGTGCACACGAAGAGCCCGAGTCTCACGCATTGCGCAGGCATCCCCCTCACGCGTGAGGTTTTACTTTGTACACTTTCGATCACCCTTGGTCAATGGTGGTCCCCCCCCAAAATAGGAAATGGATACATTATAAAATGCGAAACTCATCATTTATAATTAACTTTGGAGTGGAGATGTGGCTTCATAATAGAGCATTTGCCAAGAATACTCAGTCTTGGGTTTGATTCCTTCCAGAATTACAAACAAGAATAAATTATCTGGGTTACTGTATATTGGTAGAACCGTTCTCTGTTTAAATTAGTTATTGTTAATCTCTTCCAGATGGTAATTTACAAAGTCTATCACACGTGTGTATACAGGAAAAACAAAACACATATAGGGTCAATACTGTCTGAGTGAGAAAGCCCCCCCCCCCCACAGAATTGGGATGTATTACTCACAGAGAAAGGTGGACTACTGTGGTTTTCAGTTACAGAGCTAGGGTTTCAACTTAGCATCTCCAACAGTGACCCCAGCATTTTTATCACTACAGTGGGGCTCCACAGAAACAAAGGCCTAGCCATTTGTATTCACTGTGAGGATAAAACCAAAACCTAGGTGCTTTCTCTAAGAGCTAGCATCGAATGTCCACTTCAGGCCCGTAGATGGCCATTCGGGTCCACAGCCCCAGGACTTTGGGACTGTGGCATACAAAGTAAAGTGTCAAAACAGAAATGGCTTTGAATTTTTGTCTATTCTGGTTTATGGTAAAAAACTGATGGCTTCATGATATGCATCCCATATGAATTTTAACATTTATTTAGGTCTTTATGTCTGAAGAAATTGACATAATGTTTGTCCAAAGCAAAAGAAAATAGAATTAAGCCAGGAGCTGGTGGCTCACGCTTGTCATCCTAGCTACTCTGGAGGCTGAGATCTGAGGACTGAGGATTGAGGTTCAAAGCCAGCCCAGGCAGGAAACTCTATGAGACTCTTATCTCCAATTAACCACCAGAAAACTAGAAGTGGTCCTGTGACCCAAGTAGTAGAGTGCTCACCTTGAACAAAAGAGCTCAGAGACAGCACCAAGGCAGGCCCTGAGTTCAAGTCCCATAACTGACAAAAACCAGTAAATTAAGTAAGATGAAAATATCACACTGAGCAAAGTAAGCCAGGCCCAGAAAGACAAAGGTGCGTGTTCTGCCTCAAATGTGCATCTTAGACTCAAAATACATATCTCCCAGGTAAATGCACACAGGGGCAAACGCCCATGAATACAATTCAGGCAGCTACAGTATAAACCGTGCAGTAGTGCAACTCCACAGAGCAACGGAAAAAAGGGGAGGGCACAGAGGTATCAAGAATACGATGTACATCTGTGATAAAGGGCGTGGGAACCATGTAGTCACTTCCGGGGAAAATGATGGAAGGGGTGACAGCGACCAAGGTGCATAGACACTTCCATGGACATTGAAGCCACAGGCCCCTTGGCACAACCTTTCTAAAGTTCAGACACAATTTAAACAGAAAAATAGAAACATGGTGGGACCGTATTTGATGTGCACCATAAAAAAAAAGATCTCGTTTTTTTCAGAAAATGATTTGTAAAAAGTTGGAAGTACCTTCCTATGACTTTAAAAACAGCCTGCTGAAAAACAAAACAGAAACACCTTTCTGCCAGGGGGCTTAGTTTGGTGGAAAAATGATTGCCTAGCATGCATGAGGCTCTGGTTTGATGCCCAACATTGCAAAAATGAAACAAGAAAAGAGCCTTTGTGGGCGTCTGTTAAATGGCTGCTCTTTATTCTGCATACGAACAAAATAATTCCTCCCCTTAGGTTCATTTAAAAAAAAAAAAAAAAGATATATCTCTATAAAGTCATTCTGGCAAGATCCCTCCTGTGGGCACCGCTGGTTCCTATCAGGGGGCCACTTGGCTTCTCCGTGTGAGGTGGGCCTGGCTCAAGAACTGGGATGGCAAGAGAATGCCACGCACTGGTTCAGGCAGGACCTGGGCGGCTGATTCCAGCAGAGGCTGGCACGCTGCAAACACTGGCTCTTGGCATTGTTATCAAATCTGTACCACCCTAGAGGGGGCAGCCCGTGGGGTTTGGGAAGGACTCAGCCTCAGGGTGGGGAAGGAGAAGGGAGGAGGGGAAGAAGAGAGGTTCCATTCAATCATCTCCTCTCTGCGTTGCCATGGTGACGGCTCCCGGAAGCGGGTCAGAACTTTCTCAGTGGAAACAAACAGCGGCTCTCATTCACCATCACCGGAGCCTGCCAGCCACACTGGCCGCTTGTGCAGGGGGGACACAGAGGACCCCAGGGAGGGATGGGGGTGGGGGGCTGTGAGCCTTTCCTCTGTCAGCTGCCTCCAGGGACAGCAGGGGCATCAGGGAAGAGGCATCTGGAGGCCAAAGCTGGAGGCGCTTTGGGCTTGGAGGGCTGGCTCCTCCTCTCCAGGGCCAGTGACCTCAGCCATCCCCTGGGGACACTCCGGAGGGCGTGGCCTGCCTGCCCTACTTCTCCTGGCGGCCCGAGTGAACAATGGGTGCAGCCTGAATCTGGGCCCTTGGAGAGCTTCCCCCCTTTTAATTCTTTCTGATGAACTGCTTTGAATACTTTGTGGGTCATGAGGAATAGAAAAGAACTCCAGCGCTCCTGTCTTCTCAGAGCTCATTTTTAACCTTGCCAACACCTCAGTCACTTTCTAGCCGCTTAAGAGGCTGAAAGTGGAGGATCGAGGTTCAAAGCCAAGCCTGGGCAGGAAAGTCTGTTTCTCCAATTAATCACCAACTAAAACGCCCAAAGTGGAGTTGTAGTTCAGGAGGTAGAGCCATAGACCTTGAACAGAAAGGCTCAGGAACAGTGCCCAGGCCCTGAGTTCAAGCCTCAGGACTGGCACCAGATGGGGGAAAATGGCGCTGGTTTCCATAGTGACTCATCAAATCCAGCTGCCTGCCTAGCAATCTACAGGACACGTCTAGTCTCCAGGGCTCCCCTTCTGTGGAGAATGGAATTGGGAGTGGGCGAGGCCTGAGGATCTGGCTGGCCTGCAGCTCTCCAGGGAAACCAGTTGAGACAGGAGGGCGTGGGTCCCCTCTCTCCATCTCCATTTCCCCCCAGCCTCCTGCCTCAGCACCTTCAAAGTAGAACAGGCCGTCATAATGCGGTATAATGGTCAGAAAAACAATACAGAGCAGTCCAATAAAACAAGCAGCCAGGCCCCTTCCGGTGGAATCCAGGCTGAGGCTTGGTTCACGACGCCTTTGCTGGTTTGTTTTTGTTTTCTGTCTGGACTCGGGCTTGTACTCAAGCTGGGCAAGCATTCTGCTGGTTTGAACCAGACTTCCAGTTCCTTTTGCTCCAGTTAGTTGATCGTGCTTTTGGCTCAGGGCTAACCCGGACAGTGATCCTATTGGCTTCCTGCTGTATCTGGATGGCTGGTGCATCTGCCACCACATCCAGCTTTTTTTTTCCTACTGGGAGATCTCAAGAAACTTTCTGTTCAGCCTGGTACAGAACCAAAACACCGCCCACCCCTTGCAATCCCCACCTCCCAGTAGCTGGGATTACAGGCAGGTGTGAAGAATCCTGGCTAGGATATGAGGCGAGGCTGAGGGCCCGGTCTAGTGTGATCACGGAATACCACACCCCCTGGTATGAACAGAGGAGTCCCTCCTTAAGCATGCTGGACTTGGGCGGCTGATGGAAGGATTCAGAATGGAACACAATCAAAAACTGCCTGACACGTTTCAGACCTTCAAGACCTTTCCTGTCACCAGCCTCCAGCCTCCCGTGGCCTTCAGTCCCACTCCTCACACTGACACACGGGACGATGAGTTCTGAAATCTCCTGGGAGACAGGCCTGAGCGCCACACACCCTCTGCCAAAAAGCATGGTCCTCACACAGCTTCGAGCACCCAGATGTACTCACTCTGTTTTGCTGAGAGACCCTTTTAACACCCCTACCTCCCCCCGGATCTCCGGGGTGGTCAACTCTGTGGATGTGGAGGGAGATGGCCAGGCTCGGCTGCATCTTTCTTTTCCTTGCGTGGCTCTGGGTAAGTGTGGCTCGCGGGGACACACTGGCTGAGCTGTGGCAGGCCGCGCTGGCGCAGTAGCTATCATGGCGGCTCTCCCTGCATCACTGGCTCTTGTGTCTGCAGGGTCTTCTCCCTTAGGTTCTGAGACTTGACCTCAGGGCATGGTGAGTGCTGGAAAAGGGAGGCCAGCGACCCCTGCAGGTCCCTGGCAACCATGCGGGGGGGGGGGGGGGGGCAGGGGGAATGGGGAGGTGGTAGGATGCTTAAGCTGGGAGAAGCTGGGGCCTTTGGTCCACCTGGCGGGTCCCAGTTTGCCCTTGCTCTCCCCACTTTGCCTGCAGACTGTACCACCCAATATAGAAGGAGCAGTCTTATCCAGGGTGTTCAATCAACACCCACAATGCACCAGGCTGCGACCCTGATGACGTCTTCATTCTGCCTGAGCACGCTGTTTCTCTGATAAAGGCCCTGAGGCTGA
Source organism: Dipodomys merriami (assembly GCF_024711535.1). Classification (NCBI taxonomy): domain Eukaryota; kingdom Metazoa; phylum Chordata; class Mammalia; order Rodentia; family Heteromyidae; genus Dipodomys; species Dipodomys merriami. The sequence continues at coordinate 12,647,174 of NW_027206401.1, forward strand.
ATTCCTTGGTCCCTGGACCCATATTTACATCCCTAAGGGGGGAAGGGGGGATTCCCCATCTCTCCTTCCGTAGTTCCTCAGTCCTGACGATCCTCATTGCTCCTACCCTCCTCATCGTGTGTAATCAAGCGTGTTCATCCACACAGCGGGAGCCTGGATAAACGCTTATTAAATTAAGCTGCGTTAGCCCATCAAGATCTCCCCAAAGGGCCTCCCTCTTTTTCTGCCCTTCTCTTGGGGGTGTCTGGTAAGAAGTCTGGCTCCTGCAGATAAACAGAGTGGGATAGGAAATCCAAGCTTTGTGATCTCCAGTAAATCCTTTAACCTTCTGGAGCTTTGGTTCCTTAACTGTAAAATACCCTCCCCACGACAGATTTGTCAGGAGGATTAAAAAGATAAGGAAGGAGTACTCAGTAATGCAAGAGAGCACTCAGTTAATCCTAGACCACTTTCTCTCCTGCCAGTGGAGGGGTATTACTTCTTACCCTCCAGCTCTGGTCCTACACTCTGCTCCTACAAAGCGAATACACCACGGCCGTCTCTGCGTGTTAAATCCTCCCGGTAGCCATGCCTGGCCCCACAACTGCACAGCAATTATAAGAGCCTGCGAGGTCTGCCTCCCTCCGGCAGCCCGGGCATGTGGCCGCCAGCAGAGCCAGCTGGAGCCTCCTGCACCAGACAGAATGAAAGGCAACAGGGTCTGGGGCCGGGAACAGCTGAGGCAGAGGACACTGGCACAGCTGCTGCCACCCCTAGGCCCTGTGTTCTGGAATGCGGAGCCCCTCAAATATGCTGCACGATGGTACGCGCACATGCAGATGTACGTACACACGCGCACGCACACACACACACACACACACACACACACACGCTTCACACACCCTGACTGCACAGGCTCGACGAAGACGCAAATGTATGTTTATCAGGCCCCTTCTCCTTCTGCAACATTGAAAAGAAAGCTGCAGGTCACATGGGCAGGACATACTGCAAGTGACCGTGGCCTGGATGAACTGTCTGTGTGGCACCAGCTATGAGAATGAGAGGTGCCCAGAGACACAGCCCCTGCAGGGAGCAGCACAGCGCCCGGGGATGGAGGGGAGGCGGAATGAAAATCACTTTCACATCCGGGCATGGGCTCCTTCTCCAGGGCCTTCAGGAAGGGCTGTTCGTGTCCGTGGCTAATCTTTTAGGAATCTTTGATTTAAAGATTTCAAATCCACTCAGCCCGATCATGCAACCAGCAGAGTCTAGATTCTGACACAAGAGCTGCCCACTACTGAAGCCTACACCAGCAGCCTACAGAACCCAAGGAAAACTGATGGGTAACCAGGCCAGCAAACAGATGCCTGAGTTCGAGGGACCCTGGAGACCCCTGACTCAGACCACCACTGAGGAGAGGTGGAGATGAGAGAGGGGAGGAAGGAACAGACAGAGACACTGGGTCAGAAACAGGGTCACACTCAAAGCTCCAGCTCATGGCAAGGGACCTGATGTCCTGGGTCTCTATAGATGATAATCACTAAAATGATGTTGGCCAAAGAACAGCACAGTGTACAGAGTGAGTGACACCTAGCTCTGAGTCCAGCCCACCGCTGAGATCTTTTCTGATACCTCGCTCTGCTATTCTACCTCGCCCTGCCCTTACCACCACATCCTGGTGAAATCAGAGGATCAGCTGCTGGTGGAGCAGGCTGCTCCTGGCTCTCTCTGGGGTCCACACCCACTTCCCTTCCTCTCCTATGAGGACAGTAAGCATGTGGAAGGAGCCATGTCTGCCTCACCAGGACAGGGGATTGTTCCTTTCTCCCAGCTCAGGCTTCCGGCCACGTGACTTCCTCAGGCCTGAATTCAGTGGCAGGCCCAGAGCCTGGGGCACACATGCCTGCTCCCCACAGGAAAAGACTGGTGTCCTTCCCACCCCACAGCCTTGTCACAAACAGGATGTGGAGACAGGATGAGCTAGTCCCAGCTCCAGGGGACGTGGCTTGACCTGGATTTCCTAGCAATCTCCTGGCCTCATCAGTCCCGCTCACTGAATCCTATCCACTCCCAGGGAGGATGGGTAATCTCACAGCACAAGGCTCTGGTCATCCACAGGGAGCTGGGCCTGTCACGTAGGACAGCCAACCTAACACGGACAGCATCCAGGGGGATGAAGCCGAGGCCCTCTCCTCAGTCCTAGCCCGTTCTTGTGGAGGGCCAGCTTACAAAAGGGGGAAACATCTCATGCATTGCAAAAAAAGGCTAGATTAAAATTCTCGTGCATTCATCTCGCTTAGCCTTTTTTCCACTCAAGGCTGGCACTCTACCACTTGAGCCACAGCCCCACTTCCATTTTTTTTTTTGCTGGTTACTTGCAGATAAGAGTGTCACAGACTTTTTTTCTGCTCAGTCTGGCATCAAACCATGATTCTCAGGTCTCAGCCTCCTGAATAGCTAGGATTGCAGGTGTGAGCCACCCGCGTCTGGCTATGATGTTTCTTTTCAAGTGACTAAACCACAAGTGACAGCGCTGAGGCTGCCACAGGAGCTGTGCGCATGCACAACAGTGACTTCTACACATAAGCTGCATGCACCATACGGTACGTGTGCTATGTCCAATAAAGCTGAGAGTACAGGAAAGCGCATGTCCACACAAGACCTGCACACAGACCAGAAGAATGGAAATAACTTGCATACAGGCTGATTGACAGGGGGATAAAGTATGGTATAGAGCTACAAAAAAGAATAATGTAGGCTGGGAAGGTGGCTCAGTGGTAGAGCGCTTGCCTTGCATGCCTGAGGCCCTGGGTTCGATTCCCCAGCACCACATAAGCAAAATGAAAAAAGCGGAAAGTGGCGCTATGGCTCAAGTGGTAGAGCGCTAGCCTTGAGCTGAAGAGCTGAGGGACAGCGCCCAGGCCCAGAGTTCAGGCCCCATGACTGGACCCCCCCCCCCCGCCAAAAAAAAAAAAAAGATTAATGTAGCCGGGTGCTGGTGGCTCACGCCTGTCATCCTAGCTACTCAGGAGGCTGAGATCTGAGGATTGCGGTTCAGAGCCAGCCGGGGCAAGAAAGACCGTGAGACTTCAGGGACAGTGCCCAAGCCCAGAGTTCAAGCCCCATGACTGACCAAACAACAAACAAACAAACAAACAAAAAACAGAATAATGTGTAGCTACATGCAACAAATCCGAATCGCATCCTCGCCACTGCTACATATCAGCCCCTGTATCATTTTTAAGGGTGAATTATAGGGTATGAATTACATATCAATAAAGGTATTACCAAAGGTAAAAATAAAAGCTCTTCTCCAAATAACTTCAGGTTTGAAGTTTTTAAGGTTTTTTTTAATACATATACTAGTTTATACAGTCACTTGGAAATAGCCTCATGAGTCTATAGGTTCTATTGTAAGAAGAGGAAAATGTGGAAGACTTGAACAAGACTGCAGAATGGAGTCAGGTTGGGGAGGAAATAGCTCTCAGAATCAGATTTATGACTGGGCAACTGGTGGCCCATGCTTGAAATTCCAGCAACTCAGGAAGCTGAGATCTGAGGATTTTAGTTCAAAGCCAACCAAGACAGGCAAATCCTAGGAATTCTCATCTCTAATTAACTAGCAAAAAGCTACAAGTGGAGGTATGTTCATGTGGTAGAACACCAGCCTTGAGCAAGAACACCCAAGTGAAATCACAAGGCTCTGAGTTCAAGCTCCAGTACCTGCACAGAGAATCAGGTTTGTGGGAGCCATTGTCCTATCTACTCAATGATTTTTATAGGTGACATTTTATTTTTTAATCTTCTTCCATAGTTGTGGGTTTGGGGGGACACTGACACATGCTATGGATCAGGTGAGGCCAAGACAGGTCTTTTTACAATAATCCCAGGTTCGGGATCATCCACTGGAAGCCCTATTAAAGAACTAGGAGTATTCAATTAGCTTTGTGCCACGTATCACATGAGCTCTTGCTCTGTGTCAGCCACTGTCTGGACACTGCACAGAGGGAGACAGTGAGATCTCAGGCTCAAAGCTCAGGGCATGCTGATTTACGAGGGGTTTGAGGAGATGATAAATGACCAGAGCTACGGACAAAGGCATGGACTTAGGCCACACTAAGATGTATTGAGATTTTACCATGTGCTAGACAGCTTACTGAGGTCAATACTGTAACTACCGTTTTCCCTCATGGTTGTGTGAACTGTGGACAGAAAACTAAGTGGTACACGCATTGCCAGTCTGGTAAGGAAGAGCCTGAACATGAACCCAAAGAATCTGGTACCAGGTACCAGGCAGGGCATCTTCCCACTCACCCGAGGCCAGATGCATACAGATGTGCATATCCAGCGCTAGGACCTTAGGCAAACTAATTACTCTAAAATAGAGTGTATTCTTCAATAAGCTCATGAAAAAATTACACCATGAAAGATAAGTGATCGGCACCATGCCGAACCCATAGACATAAAGAATTCATTTCAACGGAATTAGGAAGGACCCTGAAGAAACTAAGATCAGACATGGGGTGCATGAAGCATGCTCAGGTAAGATGGGAGGCGAGGGGGCTGGGGCTGGGGGGACAGAACACCCCCAGGGGACAAACAGCAAATTTAGTGGCTCAGCAACCACAGGAGGACAGGGCCTGCCAGGTGGGAAAAGGGGAGAAAAGGAAGAAGAGGGAGGGGAGAGGAGGGAAAGAAAAGGATGGAAGGGGAGGGGAGGGAAGGGAAGAGAGAAGAAGAGGTGGAAGGAAGAAGGGAGAGAAGGGTGGTAAAGGGAAGGGGAAGGGGAGGTACAAAGGAAGGGGAGGGGAGGTACAAGCCCTCTGAGAGCCTTGGTTGACCCTAGTAAAGCAGCCAGTCATAGATTCTGAGCAACAATGCATTCAGGGATCTCCCCTGAAGTCTGAGAGGAAGGCTGGGAGAAGACAGAATTTTTCTGAGAGGTGTGAAAAGAAAAGCTAACCTTGTCCTAAAAGTCCTCAGCTGGACAGATGAAACCAAGTCAAAAGTGAGCAATGCCCCATGCAGCAAATGCTGGCAGAAAGCATTCCTACACCACCTCCCATGTAACCACAGAACACGGCTCTGGCTAGCTTGCTCGCCCCTTATTTATCAGCCTGATCCAGCAAGCTCTATATATTCATAGGACTTTTCCACCATAAAATAGTTCAGGCCTAGTCATAGGTAGTAGAAAAAAAAAAGTGAACTAAATCAGTGAATTTTCAATTCTGGTGGAAGGCTTAGTAGAAGACGTGTTGTAAATATCTCAGATGAAGTCCTGAAGTTTATTTGGGGTTTTCCAACTTCCACAGATAAATGAGGACAAGCTTAGATGTGGATAAGAGTTGAATTGGCCCTATTTTCTTACGAAACCAGAGGGTAGGTTTGAACTGCTTTTTTTTTTTTTGGGGGGGGGGGGGGAAGGTCGGTTGTGGGCCTTGAACTCTGGGCCTAAGCGCTGTCCCTCAGCTCTTCAGCTCAAGGCTAGCGCTCTACCACTTGAGCTACAGCATCTCTTCTGGTTTTCTGGTGGTTTATTGGAGACAAGAGTTTCACGGACTTTCCTGCTTGGGTTGGCTTTGAACCGAGATCCTCAGATCTTAGCCTCCTGAGTAGCTAGGATTACAGGCATGAGCCACCAGCGCTGGGCTGAACTGCTGCTCTTTGTTTAATGCTGATGACCCCGATTGGCCCCTCACCTTTCCATATGCAGAAGTTGTGCACATTCGGCAGTCAGGAGCCTGGGTACTTCACTGTGACCAATCTGGGCTCTGACTGGGCCAAGTTGTTCACTTCTCTGTGCCTTGGACTCTACATCTGTAAAGACGTTGAATGAAGTACCATATGGAACCTCCCATGGGAACTCTACTGATTAGATGAATCAACATTAAATACTTATAAAGCTGGTGGCTCACACCTGTAATCCTAGCTACTCAGGAAGCTGAGATCTGAGGATTGCAGTTCAAAGCCAGCCCAGCCATAAAATATCCCCAAGTCTTATCTCCAATTAACCTTTCAAACACTGGAAGTAGAGCTGGGGCTCAAAGCGGTAGAGCATTAGCCTTCACCAAAAGAGCTCAGACACAGTACCCAGGCTCTGAGTTTGAGCCCCATGACTGACAATAATAATAATGATATTAATAATAATAATAATAGACGATAAGTATTACATATTACTTCTGCTTTTTCCTTTCCCTGTCCATATAAACCAACTTTTTGAAGATGACTAGACACAGACAAGAAATTACACAGACAGCCTTCCAGGCTTAGTGTGTGTGAACTTCCCAAATCTAGATAATCCTGATATACAGCTTACTATAACACATAAGAAGAGATAACTGTCTTATATGTATGAGTATACAAATAAGAGATTAAGTGTTACGAAAAAACACAACTAGTTTCCTACCCAATACCTGTTCTTCCTCTTAAGAGAAGAAGGTCATTTTGTTCAGTGTAATAATGTCCTCACAGTTGAAAATGCTTACTTACATCTCCTCCAAACGTCTTACAACTCTGGTGGCCAAATAACTCAATTCTAGATCCCCTTCCCTTGCTTCTTTTTTTGGTCTTGTCCACAGCACCATTTAAAACATACTTGCTACTTCGAGGGCATAAAAGGGGAAAAAGGTACAGTCTGGGAACCTAAAGTATGCTGAGCCAGGGGCTAGCTCTGAATCTATCATGGCAAAAAGAATGTGTCTAACCAACACAGTGTTTCTCTTACTATGTCAGGGATTCTGATAACCAGGCAACAAAGGAAAAAAATGCTTTCAGACATACATTTGGTGACTCACACCTATAATCCTAGCTACTCAGGAAACCCATATTCAGAGGAGTGCAGTTTGAAGCCAGCCTAGACAAGAAAAATCCTCAAGACTCCATCTCTGAAATGATTAGATAAAGCAAGGCTAAAGGTATGTTCAAGTGGTAGAGCACCAACCATAAACAAGAAAAGTGATCAAGTGTGAGGCTCTGAGTTCAAAATTCAGTACTGCCAAAAAAGAAGGAAAAAAAAAGCTTTCTAGGTATGCTTGAGTGTAGCTAGTGAATAACAAGAATTTGAAGTGATTTAGCTAACATTGACCTCACACAAACCATAACTGGTGTAATAGAGTAGATAACAGACTCATACAAGCTGAGTGACATCAACATGAGTAGATACAGAACGAGGGCGCTGGAATGAAAGCTCCTTGGTCTCTTTCATATTTGGCACTGAAATAAAATCACAAAGTGGGCTGGGGGGTGTGGTTCAGTGGTACAGCCCTGGCCTCACATGCTAACCCAAGCCCTGGGCACCATGCCAACACTGCCGAACAATCAAAACAGAAACACAGCACAACCTTCTGCTGAAAACAAAGGTGAACATGGACCCTGTCAAACTGGTGATGGAGTGGGAGAGACCATTCATTCCATCCAACCTACTGATTAGTCTCTGTCAGTATCTCTCTCCTGGTGTAGGCCGAGCATCCCTGGAGGATGGCAACTCCAAAAGGCAGGTCTCATCCAGGTATGCAGAAGCCAGGAAGGTGAAGATTCTCCCTAGTCGTCTCCCCTATGAAAGTCTCCACTTTATCTGCTCAGGGTTAACTTTCCGTAGCTCAAGACTGAAATCCCACTAAGTATCATAGAAGCACTGTGTTCTCTTTGCAAGAGACATTTGTATCCTAATTCATGCCCAATCTCTCCTTGGCATAAATCTTAGCTGGGGGAGCACAAGGGGAAGCATAGGTGTAGGAATCAGAGCCATCTGGGGACACTGGGTTGGATAGGCAGGACACAGAGCTGGTGGCTCCAAGCCCCAGGTTGTCTCTTGTTTCTATGTCTGGCTTAAAGTTGAGCCAATCTGCTTTTGTTGACTGAGTTCTTTTTGACTTTTGAATAAAGAGCAGCAGGAAAAAAAAAATCTGCCCATAAGACAACACCATGGTCACAGGGATATTTTAGTTGGCAGAGACATTGTGGTCACTAACCAGACACAACCAACTGGATTGCCAGGCCAGCTTCCATAGCCTGAATATGCAACTGCAAAGCTACCACCAACATTCTGGTGGGAAGAACAGTAGGATTTTCCATTTGGATGGATTTGCAACTCCAAGTTCAATAAATACATTTTCAGCATAACAGCATATTAAACCTACTCAATTTTTATGTGTGTGTGTGTGTGTGTGTGTGTGTGTGTGTGTGTGTGTGTGTGTGTGTGTGTGTGTGTGTGTGTGTGTGTGTGTGTGGCTGGCTGTGTATGCTGTTCAGGGGCTTGAACTCAGAACCTTACACTCTTGCTTGGCTTTTTTAATCAAGGTTAGTGCTCTAACACTTGAGCTACACTTCCACGTCCAGCTTTCTGGTGGTTAATTGGAGGTAAGAGTCTGACAGGGCTGACTTCAAACCTTGATCCTCAGATCTCAGCCTTCTCTATAGGTGTGAACCACCAGTGCCCAGTCCAACACAAACTTTTAATCTGATGTAGGATTGTCAGGGTGATATCAGTAAGACTTAAAGTAATCATCAATTTGAAAATAAGTATCACCATTTTGTAACCATTATGTTAAAAATCAATTCAAGCCAGAATCAGAAGACTCGGAAATCAGGTAAAAGTTGGAGGTCCTCCAACTTTTTTATGTGCACCGCCTTCAGTGACCTCACCACAGGCTCTTCACTGATTTCAAAGAGAAAGTGAAGCTTTCCTGAGGAAATTCACAGATGCCACCTAAACCACATGATTAAAATTCCTATTCCTCACCCATCACAGGACAGACAGGCATGCTGGGTCTCCTGATACAATGCACTGCAAAGACAGACACAAAGAAACTCCCAGCAAAACAAGTCACCTACACTCCTTAAAAATGTCCAACTGTAAATGCATAGAAACTTAAATTAGAGAAACTCATTCAATGCCTACGTCAGACATATTGTAGTGTGGTTCTATAAGAAAATGTTTTTGTCCAAGAAACAATATGCTGAATAAAGTACTGAAGGTGAGGGTCGCGATGTGTTATTCATCTCCAGATGGTAGTTGTGTGTGTGTGTGTGTGTGTGAGAGAGAGAGTGAGAGAGAGAGAGAGTGAGAGAGAGAGAGAGAGAGTGTGTGTGTGTGTGTGAGAGAGAGAGAGAGAGAGAGAGGAGAGAACAGACAGATAGGGATAGAAAAATAGGAGGGAGGGAGGGAGGAAGAGGGGGAGGGTAAGTAAGAGAGGAGAGAGAGAGAGAGAGAAAGAAGAGAAGAGAAGAGAAGAGAAGAGAAGAGAAGAGAAGAGAAGAGAAGAGAAGAGAAGAGAAGAGAAGAGAAGAGAAGAGAAGAGAAGAGAAGAGAAGAGAAGAGAAGAAACAAGGGTATCCAAATGTCCGCAAGTGGTGTTAAGGGAAATTTATACAGAAATTTAGTGATTTGCAGCTTTTCAGTAAGTTTGGAAATCTTCAAAACAAAGCTTTTGAAGTTAAAAAAAAAACACTATCATAGTTTTCAAAACACATTACAGAGAAATAAAGAACAAAATATTTTTAAACCTTTCAAAGTGTTTATGAAGTCTGATTTATTTCAAAGTAGAGACAGATGGTAATACTACACATGGAGAAGCTGGGGACTTGTCAACGGGGTGGGGTGTGTGTGTGTGTGTGTGTGTGTGTGTGTGTGTGTGTGTGTGTGTGTGTGTGTGTGTAGCTGGGGACTTGTCAACGGGGTGGGGTGTGTGTGTGTGTGTGTGTGTGTGTGTGTGTGTGTGTGTGTGTTGACCTCAGTGGAGGCCATCAGTCTCCCTCTCTTGGCCACAGGAATCATGCCACATTTTACTAAGCAAAGTACACAAACACGGAAAAAATGACTCCCCACAATTGAGGGGAAGGAGACCAAGCCAGTCTGACTGAGGTTAGTACAAATTTGGTGAGTCACGTCCTCCCGGGAGGAAGGACAAACATTTCTTTTTTCCTTACAGATCGGGAGATTCTCAGGTGACACCTGATTCCTCTGCCTGTATCAGAGCTGCCTCCTTCAGTCAGGAGACAACACACTCCAGACCCTCAGAGTCCAAAATCAATGGCATCTGAAATATTTGGTCCATTTCAGCCTCCACCTTCTGGAGGTTCCTGGGAAGATACAAGGCAACCGTAACCAGCAAAGCTCACACTGCCTGTAGTGCGCATGTTTATCCTCTAGCCTTGAACAGGCAATGGGCCCCGGCTTTCTTTGGCTCATCAGCTCCAGGTTCCTCAGTCCTGAGGCAAAGTGAACTTCGCCTGAGAGCTTCAGAACTGCAGCTCGCTGGCACAGCAGGCCTTGTAGGGTCCTTGCCCAGCCTCTGACAGCCGCGCACACGTGGACGGATTAGGCTGAGTGTGCGCAAAAGTACACACACACACACTCTCCTCTGTGTGTTTCTCATTCCATGAATACTTTCCTCCTAAACACTTCTCTGCCTTCTTGGCCTGAGACAGAGAAAGTGGCTCTGTGCCAGAGGAAGTATCTGTTTAGAGACAGAGACTTTAAATTTCTCTACACGGAATACTCTACTCATCATACATGGAATATTCTAGCATAATTACAATAGAATAAAAATTTAAAAAGCATGCATTTTTTTAAGTTACCTAAAAGAAATCTTCAAAATATAAGATAAAGTATAGCAGTATCTTCCAGAGAGTAGATGCTACAGGTTCTAAAATGGACAGGGAAACAAAAAATATTCCCCTCACCTGGAAAGGGTTAATGAGCACTGGCCAGCTTCTGCCACACACATTCGTTTGTTTTAGGGTTACCTGCCAAAATGAGGTGCATGGGAGGTTTTTAACTCACTGCTTGAGTTAAGAATGTATCATAGTTCTAAGCCAGCCCAGGCAGAAAAGTCCATGAGACACTTATCTTCAATTAACCACCAAAAAGCTGGAAATGGAGGTGTGGCTCAAGTGGTAGAGTGTCAACCCTGAGTGAAAAACCGAACAGACAGTGCCCAATCCATGAGTTCAAATCAAACCCCAGTGTCTGAATGAGCACACAGACAGACAGACAGACAGACAGACAGACAGACAGACACACACACACACACACACACACACACACACACACACACACACACACACAAGATAATTCCCATCTCCCTTGACCCACATGCCTCTTTTGTTTCCCTATTTCCAGCTATCTGGAATTGCATTGAAATAAGCTGTGTGAACTCTTATTTCTTCCATAGAGGCTTTAGGTACCAATGCTTAGATTGCAAAACACATTCTTTACTACCTCAATACATTATGTACACATATGTACGTGGGTATGTGCACGCAAGCACACACACACGCGCGCGCACACACACACACACACACACACACACACACACACACACACACACACACACACACACACACACACACACACACACACCACTTTAAGGAAAACTACAGCAAGCCCCAGGCCTAAAAGACCCCTTTTCTCCCAATCTGGGATGTGGGCGGGGGCACAGAGACTTACTTTCTTTCACACACACACACACACACACACACACACACACACACACACACACACACACACACACACACACACACACACCACTTTAAGGAAAACTACAGCAAGCCCCAGGCCTAAAAGACCCCTTTTCTCCCAATCTGGGATGTGGGCGGGGGCACAGAGACTTACTTTCTTTCTACTTCTGGTGTGGAGCCGGCGCTGCAGAAGCCAAGAGATTCCTACGAGAGACAGAAAGAGAAGACAGTCACAGTGTGAGCACATGCGGGGCGCAGGCTGCATCTGACTTTTACAGAACATCACTTAAGAGAAACAAAAATAGACCGGTGAAAAGTGACTGTGCTTACTTCGATCTGGGACCGCAGCTGAAGTGACGTGGGATGGGCATCGGGTTTCTCCTAAAACAGAACAGATGCGGCTTTAATGAGACTCCTGAACGTGGCACACGCCAGAAAGACAAATAGATGTGTAAGGGGAGACGGGAGGATCCGAGAAATGCTAGGCTGCACGGTGGGAGGAGATGGCAGAGATAAATCAATTTTCTAGAAAACCTACAGTCCTGTGGAGAAAGAGGACACTGACCACTGACCTCTTTTTTTTTTTTTTTGGCCAGGGCCTAGGTGATGTTCCTGATCTCTTTGTGCTCAAGGCTAGCGCTCTACTACTTGAGCCACAGTGCCACTTCTAGCCTTTTCTGAGTACTTGATTGGAGATAAGGATTACAGATGTGAGCCACCAGCGCCCAGCTTGTGCTGGCCTCTTAAAATTGAACTGTTGAGGGCTGGGAAGGTGGCTCAGTGGTAGAGTGCTTGCTTTGCATGCATGAGGCCCTGGGTTCAATTCCTCAGCACCACATAAGCAAAAAGAAAAAAATAATTGAACTGTTGACAAAATTTCGCTTCTAGACATTGCTGACAATTTCTCTCTCTCTCTCTCTCTCTCTCTCTCTCTCTCTCTCTCTCTCTCTCTCTCTCTCTCTCTCTCTCACACACACACACACACACACACACAGTTTAACTGAAGGATCCTGGCAATCCATGGTGGACCACTGTTAAGACATTAAGTTGAGTACCACTGTCTCACACCTGTAATCCTAGCTACTCAGGAGGCTGAGATCTGAGGATTATAGTTCAAACCCAGCCCAGAAAGGAATATCCATCAGATTATTATCTCCAATTAACTACTAGAAAACAAAAGGAGAAGTGGGGCTGTGGCTCAAAGTGGTAGAGCATTAGCCTTGAAAGAAAAAGCTCAGGACAATGCCCAGGCTGAGCTCATTACCACCACCACCAACAACAACAAAAGACTGAGAACTGAGATAGGAAGACCACAGTTAGAAGCTAGGCCTGGAAGGAGAGTCTGTGAGACTCTTAGCTCCAATTCTCTCCATGCAACAACAAAGAAAAACACTGAAAAGTAGAGCAGTAACTAAAGTAGTAGAATTCTAATCTTGAGCAAAAAGGTAAGAGAAACTGAGTGTCCATAGGTCATACCTGTAATCCTACTTATGCAGGAAGAAGAGATCTCAGGATCATGGTTCAAAGCCATAATGGGCAGGATCATACATGAGACTCAGTTAAGCACCAAAAAGCACCAAGTAGAATTGTGGCTCAAGTGGTAAAGTGATAGTCTTAAGAAAAATAAAATACAGGGGCTGGGAAGGTGGCTCAGTGGTAGAGTGCTTGCCTTGCATGCATGAGGCCCTGGGTTCGATTCCTCAGCACCACATAAGCAAAAAGAAAAAAGCCAGAAGTGGTGCTGTGGCTTCAGCTAGCCTTGAACTGAAGAGCTGAGGGACAGCGCCCAGGCCTAGAGTTCAGGCCCCACGACTGGACCCCCCCCCCCCAAAAAAAAGAAAGAAAAAGAAAATGCCTAGGATCTGAGTTCAATTCCCAGGACCGGCAATATATATACACTGTGTGTGTGTGTGTGTGTGTATGTGTGTGCCAGCTATAATCCAAGTGCATCAGACTCAGGAACAGGGTGTGTGTGTGTGTGTGTGTGTGTGTGTGTGTGTGTGTGTGTGTGTGTGTGTGTGTGTGTGTGTGTGTGTGTGTGTGTGTGTGTGTGTGTGTGTGTGTGTGTGTGTGTGCCAGCTATAATCCAAGTGCATCAGACTCAGGAACAGGGTGTGTGTGTGTGTGTGTGTGTGTGTGTGTGTGTGTGTGTGTGTGTGTGTGTGTGTGTGTGTGTGTGTGTGTGTGTGTGTGTGTGTGTGTGTGTGTGTGTGTGTGTGTGTGTGTGTGTGTGTGTGTGTGTATGCCAGCTATAATACAAGTGCATCAGACTCAGGAACAGGCCTCATACCTCACCTCAACACCACATGGGCAAATTTACGAACCTAAGCAGCAGTCAGCAAGGCAAAATGCAGTTTGCAGTTTTCTACTCTGTCTTCCTAAGTTGTAGTGAAATCTCAGAATAATGATGAATCTCTATTAGTTCCTCTTAAAGTTCCCCTGAAATTGCCTAGGCCATTCCATAACCATCAACAAAAACTGTTAGTTCAACTCACCCTCTTCTGTTCCTAACTTTCCTCTAAGCTCTAAATCCCTATCTCACTAGGTGATCAATAGTCCATACTAAGAAATCATCTTGGTTTCTTGTATATTACCACTTTTACTTTTCTAGATTTTTATGTGTATTGTTGCAGGTCGTGTCAAAAAGAAGTAAGGTTCATGCCAAGTGCAGGTAGCACACGTCTATAATCCTAGCTACACAAGAAGCTGAGATCTGAGGATCGCAATTTAAAGCCAGCCTAAGCAGGAAAGTCATCTCCAATTAACCACCACAAGCCAGGAGTGGAGCTGTGGCCCAAGTGGTAGAGTACCAGCCTTTAGTAAAAAAGCTAAGGAGAGTGCCAGGCTCTGAGTTCAAGCCCCAGTACAGGCATAAACAAAACAAAAAAAAGTGTAAAGTGATAATACATGATATTTTATATATATATACATATATATCACATAATGATGTATATCACATATATTGTACATAATATCTATAGCATATTATAAAATCAGTGGTTTGCTAAATCCCCAAATATATGTATACAAGTGTGCTTGTGCGCGCACGCACACACACACACACACACACACACACACACACACACACACACATCTAGTTGTGGTAGAAGAGCATGGGCCAAATATAGACCTAAGGCTGTGACCTTAAATGACAATACACCAGAGTCCAAAACCCCAGGGCACACCGAGGCTCTGGAAAACCGCTATGATCCCCTCACCCCCACTCTTGCTTTGTTTCCAATTCCTTGTGGAAATCTCCACTTCTTTCTCCCTTTCTTCTGCCAGAAGCTCAAGCCAAATGACTTTACAGCTGGAAAGGCAAGAGGGGTGGAAAACTTCTGTGCTGTTCCCAAAGCAGAGAGAAGGAACACCCCGTGCCCACCAGCCCAGGTCCAGCTTCATCTCCTCCACACTGGGCACAGGAAGGAGGAGGCAGAAAAAGCCAGACACAGATACTTCATGACAGGCAGCAAAAAGGTAAAAGCTCTTCACTGATGGTTGGATGAATAGAGGGATCATTGAGCTACACTGCTGGGCCAGGTGGCTGTTGTGGGTTTTTTGTTTTTTACAGTACTTCAAAAGAAGAGTATGAGATGCAGTGGTAGTGGTTCACGCCTGTAATCAAAGCTACACAGGAGGTATATGTAAAAGAATCCTGGTCCAATGCCAGCCCCAGGCCAAAATAAGAGATCCTTTCTGAAAAACAAACAGAAAGGCAGCATGCTGGTATCTCATACCTCGCTCTGAGGATGGCAGTTCAAAGCCAATCCAGGCAGAAAAGTCCATGAGACTCATCTCCAACTAACCAGCTAAAAGCCAGAAATAGAGGTGTGGCTCAAGTGGTAGAGTACCAGCCTAGAGCAAAAATGTGAAGCAAGAGTGCCAGGTGATGAGTTCAAGTCCCAGTAGTGGCAAAAAAAAAATTTAAAGGATGTGATGTATAATTAAAAATGCTCTATTAGGCTGGGCACCAATGGCTCAAATCCTAGCTATTCAGGAGACTGAGATCTGAGATCATGGTTTAAAGCCAGCCCAGGTAAGAAAGTCCATGAGACTTTTATCTCCAAACCACCAGAAAACCAGAAGTGGCACTATGGCTTAAAGTGGTAGAATGCTACTTTTGAGCATTAAAGATCAGAGACAGTGCCTAGACCCTGAGTTCAAGCCCCACAACCACCACCACTACCACCACCACCAACAAAAAATTTCATTTATCTATTACAAAATGCTGATGGAGAACTGGAGGCTGAGGGACCCACACTTAGAGAACAGCAGCCAGACAAGTGGTTGGCAGTTATTTGTGGAAACCATATCAACAAAAGACTTAGCTGAAAGGGAGGAGGGGAGAGAGGTAGGGGTGTGTGTGTGTGTGTGTGTGTGTGTGTGTGTGTGTGTGTGTGTGTGTGTGTGTGTGTGTGTGTGTGTGTGTGTGTGTGTGTGTGTGTGTGTGTGTGTGTGTGTGTGTGTGTGTGTGTGTGTGTGTGTGTGTGTGTGTGTGCGCGCGCGCGCTCATGCCAGTACTGGGGTTTGAACTTATGAACTTAGGGAGAGAGGTAGGTGTGTGTGTGTGTGTGTATGTGTGTGTGTGTGTGTGTGTGCGTGCACGCGCTCATGCCAGTACTGGGGTTTGAACTTATGAACTTAGGGCCTGGCACTTTCCCTTAGCTTTTTCCCTCAAGGCTGGTGCTCTACCAATTGACTCACACCTCCATGTCTGGCTTTTTAGTAGTTAATTGAAAATAAGAGTTTCATGGACTTTCCTGCCCAGGCTGGCTTCAAACCTGGACTCTTAGGTGCTAAATAGCTAGCCATGAGCCACCAGCACCCAGCTGGGCCTTAGCCTTGCCTCCAAGACCATTGCTGTCCAGAATGGGGCTCCTTCAATAAGTGCTTTGATTTCTAACAACCACAATTGGTACTTGGCTGGAGTGTTGGTCATGAGGAAGTAACTTTGGATAGCCTACTTGACATTTTGCATAATACTGTTAGAGTAAAATGAGGTAAAAAGCAACATCCCGTGACTCCCCAAACATTGGAACAGATGACCTTCAGAGGCACGTGCTCCCTTCTGAATCCGCGACAGGCAAGTATTTCCTCCACACCAGCTCTACACACAGCCGCACCAGGAGTCACAGGCTTTCAGGCACTCGTGGTCCAGTAGGAGAAATATGTAACTGCGAATAATTCTTTAAACGTTCCAGGAGATACACAAATACTATCTGAAAAGATTAGTAGGCAGATGGGTTCTGAATATGGGTTTTACAAAATTCTGCCTGTGGATGCCAAAGGGTAATGACTTTCCAAAAGATGAGCTGTTAATGAAACTCAGTGACTGTGTTGGCCTTGGTATTGGCAAACTCAGATGGTGCTTCATGACTTTTAACCATCATCTCTTTCCTATGCCTTGAATCCTATCTGCAAGTCATCTTTTCAGTGTGGGCCCATTTTTTAGAAAGCTCCCCATTCAATGGCAAGCCAGTGCATGCTGAAATCACCAGCCACAAACTTATTTTCCAAGTAAGTAGTGAACATTATGAAACAATACCCAACTCTTTTGTTTTGTTTTGTTTTGGTCGGTCGTGGAACTCTGGGCCTGGGCACTGTTCCTGAGCTCTTCAGCTCAAGGCCAGCGTTCTACCACTTGAGCCACAGTGCTACTTCCAGTTTTCTGGTGGTTAACTGGAGATAAAAACTCACAGCTGGCTCTGAAGCACCATCCTCAGATCTTAGTCTCCTGAGTAGCTAGGATTACAAGAGTGAGTCACCAGCGCCCAGATAATATCCGATTCTTAAATGATACATAAAGCAACTAGGATATTTAAAGAAAAGAAGAAACATAGGAAAATAAATGAGCTTTTCAAGTAACCATGTTTTAAGGAAAATACATTTAAAAATTCATGGAGAGGCTGGGCACTAGTGACTCACGCGTATAATCCTACTTAGGAGGCTGAGATCTGAAGATCATGATTTGAAGCCAGCCCAGGCAGAAAAGTTCCTGTTGAGACTCTTACCTCCAATTAACTACTCAAAAACTGGAAGTGGTGCTGTGGCTCAAGTGGTAGAGTGTTAACCTTGAGCACAAAAAAGCTCAGGGACAGTGCCCAGACCAAGTTCAAGCCCTACAATGGACCAAAAAAAAAGAAAGAAAGAAAGAAAAAAAAACTAAGTCAAAGCCCAACAAAATAAATACCAGGAAATGAATACTCACAAGAGGGAAGGGGAGGGCCAAAGGGAGAGGGGGAGAAAAATGAAAGGGGCTGGGGGGAGACTTATGCAGCCAAGAATTCACTGTATATACCACAGAGTTGAAACCTGTAAGTGAAGAGGTTGCAGGAAGGTAAAGATTGTGAAATGATGACAAATCAAGATGCACTGGACACATAAAGTGCATTGTTAAAACGCAAAAAAAAAATTAAATTCATAACCTAAGATTAAGATTAGTGAGTGAGCGGGTGGGTTATGAAATGGTGACAGTGATCAAGAAGCATTAATAAAGCATTAACAAGAAGTATTAATAAACTGCCTTGGTGAATGGCACGTAAAAATAATAAAAAAATATTCAAAGAAATATATGGCCAGCCAGGCACCTGTCATTCTAGCTACTTCAAAAGGCTGAGATCTGAGGACTGTGATTTGAAACCTGCCCAGACAGAAAATTCTGTGAGATTCAATTAAGTAGCATAAAAGCTGGATGTGAAGGCAGGGTTCAAGTGGTAGAGCACCAGCCTATTATAAGGCTCTGAGTTCAATCCCCACTACTGGCACAAAGAAACACACACACACACACACACACACACACACACAGATAGATACTCTATTTTTAAGAAACAAAACAAAAAGTGGAGATTCAGAAGGTTGAGACAATGCCAAACTTCAGCTCAGAGCAAACTTTCTATTATAAATGCTTGTAGGATCAAGTTTATAATGGAAACACAGGCCGACAGGCTCCAATGTAATATACATAAATGATATGTTTCTGTTCTTGTATAGTGATTTTCTTCCCTTCTGAGCATTAATCTTTGAATGACTTACTCTATAAATTATTGAACCGAGTTCAAAAGCAAATGAAATTTAAAATACCCATTTATTGAACGGCAAAAGTGCCATGTTGAAATTACTGTGATTTATCTGTTTCTTTAACAATTCCTGTAGCAAACTTACTTCATTGCTCAAGATTATTACCTGGTTGCATACTTCACCCTGGCTCAAACATAAATCTGTGCTCACTCTTTTCAACAGCAGCCATTTGTCAGGATCTCGTTCATTCCTTCGCAGCCATGAGGCTCAACGTTTTCTTTCTAGAGCTCTAAGTTGCCATGCTATAGTATGGAGACAACAACCGTTTTCTTAGAAGCCAATGAAACTCCTGGGTCTAGGATGACTGTGGGGGTTGGGGATGAGGAGTTCACCCACCGTACTCACATGCCTGCTTGTATCCACAGGGCTCCCACTGCTCAGGAAAGAAGCATAGACTGGCTCTAAAGGCAATCCTGTCTATGGAACTCAAGTATCTCTTGAGTGTTAATGCCCCGGTTCTGCAATCACAGAAACTAAGTAACTTGTGGTGATAGATGATTTCTGGCTTGAAATCCAATTTAGCTTCCGCACCAAGAGTTGGTGTCTTGGCTTGAAATCCAATTTAGCTCCCGCACCAAGAGAGAGAGAGAGAGAGAGAGAGAGAGAGAGAGAGAGAGAGAGAGAGAGAGAGAGAGAGAGAGAGAGAGAGAGAGAGTGTGTGTGTGTGTGTGTGTGTGTCCGCACCAAGAGAGAGGGGTGTGTGTATGTGTGTGTGTGTGTGTGTGTGTGTGGCGTTAGTGATAAGAGCGTTTGGCTTCCATACCAAGAGGTAGGTAGGTAGGTGTGTGTGTGTAGCTTAGTGATAAAAGTGTGTGTGGGGGGGGGGGGGCGTTAGTGATAAGAGCATTTGGCTTCCGTACCAAGAGGTAGGTGTGTGTGTGTGTGTGTGTGTGTGTGTGTGTGTGTGTAGCTTATTGATAAAAGTGTTTTGCCCTGCATGGATGAGGCTACAGGTTCAATCCTCAGCAACAATGGAGGTGATTTTTTAAAAAAACATTTTGGGGGGTGGGGAAAACTTGGGTTTAACCCTCAGCACTGCAGTGTGACGAAACAAACCACAAACAAAAACAAGTAAAACCATATAGTCTTCATAAGGTGGAAAGTTTGCCACACATATGATAATAGAGTAAATGGCTCAATATATAAAAAGTGCTAATAAATATTCGAGAAAATAAGAAAAAAATGGGCAAATAGAAAAATGGATAAATGTTTTAAGAGATGGGTTAGAGAAGTAAAGATATGAAAGTGCTTGTTTATAAAGATATTCCAAGAAAATACATGAAGTACAATTTAAAAGACATAATGGAGAGTACTTTTTATTAAACTAATGAAAACTATTCCTTGACAATATTTAATACTGTGAAGTATGAAATAAAAACAAAAAGACGTATCTGCTACTGGTAGAAATCCAACTATAGAATATTTCCTGGCAGTACTTGTTGGTTTTTTTTGAGAGTCTTGCTATGTTATCCAGGCTGGCCTAGAACTCACAAACTTTTGGCCTGTGTCTCCTGAGTCCTGAGATTATAGGAATGCAACACCATGCTCAGATCCTGGTGGTAATTTAATAGTGTTTCTGAAGTCTTTAACATGTAAGGAGGTAGTCAGTTATTAGATGAAGATGTGTACTTTTTTGGGGGGAGAGGGGGGGGTGTCGGTCGTGGGGCCTGAACTCTGGGCCTGGGCACTGTCCCTCAAGGCAAGCGCTCTACCGCTTGAGCCACAGCACCACTTCTGGCTCTTTCTGCTTTTGTGGTGCTGAGGAATCGAACTCAGGGCCTCATGCATGCAAGGCAAGCACTCTACCACTGAGCCACCTTCCCAGCCCAAGATGTGTACATTTTAAAATGTTCATGGCATTTATATTTAAAATAAAAAATTTAGAAATTGCAAACATAATTAAACTAAAAAAAATCAAATTAGGGGCTATTTAGAAAATACAGGTCAAAAGGCATAGTCATTGGAAATAAGAAGACTGAAAAACTAATACAGCAGAAATTTGTCCTTGTAGGTTACTAGACATAAGCAAGTAGTCTGTCTATACTGCTGTACCCCAGTGTGTACTTTGGTAATGGTATGCACACTATAACCTCCACCAGGACTGTGAAATTTGTTTTGCTCACTAGTACATGCAGAGGACCCAGCAGTATCTAAGTACTTACTAAGTTCTTACTAAGTACTCCATACACACTGAATACATACACATGCCAGCCAGAAGCCCATGGTTCTATCTGAGGTATAAGAGCAAGAGAGACTTAAAACCTGATCTTTATTCTCTTCTTTAGGCTCTTTTGAACTTTCATCCATATTTATGTTCAAACAGTTCATACATATTCAGGTTAATGCATTTCATGCATATTCATACATTTTATACATATTCATCTATATTCACACATTTCATACACAGCATGTTTACTACTTTTATGATCAGAAAGCAAAACAAAATTCCTTTTTACATACGTTGTGCATTACTCCTTACAGAGACTCATAAGTCAGATCTGTTTTAAAATTTACACACAAACAAGATCACACAACTAAGGTTCCACACCAGAACTGGGACATAGAAGTCGTTATAAAATATCTTCACTAATTTTTTTAATTGATTTGGTCATATGATGATTGAATTCTTTTATACAAGTAGATCTTGTGGGATATCTGCCATTTAAAGATAAGTTAATCTCTCTCTCTCTCTCTCTCTCTCTCTCTCTCTCTCACACACACACACACACGCACACACACACACACCATGCAAACATACACTCTACTGTATTTTATTTTAGTCTATATTACAGTATTACAGATTCTGAAGCCATAATTAAGAATCCACCACACAGAACTTTTGCCTTAATTCCTTGGCAAATTCTCCTTCCTCATAGCAAATCTCAGAACTGGTTTCAATCTCCTAAATACCACCAGGGTGGTCATGAGAAAACAGCTATTTCATATGAGACTGTGCACATTACATGGACAGAAAATTTGCATGTACACGAGCATTACGCAAGTTTCCTCTAACAGACAGTATTTTTCCTCAGGAAAAGCAAACAAAACAAAAAGCTCAGAGGACACCAGTCAGGAAACATTTCTGAAGGAAGGCTAAGGGCAAAATACAGATGGAGAATCCTTTCCTAACATCTGGGGCAGAGCACATAAATCTGGTGAGACCAAATCCAATGGCTAAGGTGCCTGGGAAACAGGACAGGAGAGCTATGTCTCCAAATGTCACATGTCATCTGCAAAGTGATCATTGTCAGAGACTTGAAAATCAAGAATTTAAAACAAACACACCTGTTTGTTTTAAAAAAGACCTCACCCAAGAGTGATATAATACAACTTTCTTTTTTTTTTTTTTTTGGTCAGTCATGGGGCCTGAAGTCTGGGCCTGGGCGCTGTCCATCAGCGCTTCAGCTTGAGGCTAGCCCTCTACCACTTGAGCCACAGCGCCACTTTTGGCTTTTTCTGCTTATGCAGTGCTGAGGAATCGAACCCAGGGCCTCACGCATCAAGGCAAGCACTCTACCACTGAGCCACCTTCCCACCCATATTTTCCTCATCTAGATTTAAAATAATGTATGCAAATTCAACTCACTACCAATCTGATTTTTAATTCATTCTATGAAATTCAACAAAAAGACAATTCAAGGAAAGTGTTCCACTCTGCTGTAAAAACGCAATCCATTAACATGCTAGTGTAGATTTGAAATGTGGTACCCTATACATTTTCAGAGTTGCTCTAAAGAATCTCTTTGATAAAAGAAATGCAAATCAAAACAACATTGAGATATCACCTCACTCCAGTTAGAACAGCAAAAATCGAGAACTCTAACAACAACAGATGCTGGAGGGGATGTGGACAGAAAGGAACCTTACTTCATTGTTGGTGGGAATGTAAACTTGTTCAACCACTTTGGAAAGCAGTATGGAGGTTCCTCAAAAGACTTCACATAGATCTCCCCTATGATCCAGCAATCCCACTTTTGGGCATTTACCCAAATGTTTACAAACAAGACCACACTAAAGCTACCAGCACAACTATGTTTATTGCAGCATTATTTACCATAGCTAAGATATGGAACCAACCCAGATGCCCCTCAGTAGATGAATGGATCAAGAAAATGTGGTATATATACACAATGGAATTCTATGCCTCCATCAGAAAGAATGACATTTCCCCATTTGTTAGGAAATGGAAAGGCTTGGAAAAAATTATATTAAGTGAAGTAAGCCAGGCCCAAAGAAGCATAGGTCCCATGGTTTCCCTTATTTGCAATATCTAGTATAGGTATGAGTCAAGCAGAAAAGGTCAGATAATGTGATGTTAGGAAAATGAACCCTTAAATATGTATTTTAATGTTTTCGTTTCTTTCATGCATATGTTTCTAACGCATTTATAAGATTATTTCTTTGTTGCTTTGTATGTCCCTCCCCCACAGTGTAACCCCCGCTTTCACTATATTTGATGTCAGTATAACATGTGGAGGAGATGGGGGCAAACAAGTCGTTTAAGGATTCAGGTGGACCTGTTGCAACAATGAGAAGTACAAAATGTCATGTCAAAACCAGCTTTACAAAGTCGGTGGGGGGGGAGGAAGGGGGTATAATTGAGTGGGGGGAGGGGGGAGGCTGGGAAGGGAGGTGAAGGGTAAACAAAGGAGGAGGCTGCAATGCTTGGTAAGAAATGTATGCATTATCCTGCCCATGTAATTGTAGCCCCTCTGTACAGTATGTTCTCAAATAAAATAAAATAATATTTAAAAAAAAAAAGAATCTCTTTGAATACTCTAAATTTTTATCACCAGAAAAATATCCTTAACAACTATGCAAAATGCTTATAATACTAAAGAAAACAATGATATTTGGAAATGGAGAGATTTCTTCAGTTCTTTGTAACAAGTTATTCACAGAAGGGTAAGAAAAATCCCTCAAATTTCTCCAAAAATATTACAGAGCTAGGATGAGCAATGAACCCCCTGAGAATGGCTTCACAGACAAGAAATGGTCAAAGAATGCTTAGCACAGAAGGTTCAGTGTTTGAAAAGAGATGACAGAAGGCTTTAAATTCATGAACGGGGTCTAGAGGTCAATGTGTATATTTGACACAACTGTCAGAACTTTAAGCTGGGTGCCAGTGGCTCATGCCTATAATCCTACTCAGGAGGCTGAGATCTGAGGATCAAGTTTCAAAGCCAGCCCAGGCAGAACAGTCCAAGACACTCTTATCTTCAATTGGCCAGCAAAAAGCCAGAAGTAAAGAGGTGGCTCAAATGGTGTCAGCCTTGAGTGCAGCCCCCCTCTATGAACTCCCATGGCTGGAGAGACTGATACTCTTGAGTCTCCTAGGACTTCAGGGCTCTGCTCAGCCAATCGCTACTGTCTCAAGACCTAGTAGGATATTGGCTAAATATCTAATAAAAAAATGTGTTCAATTAAAAAAAAAGGAAAGTAATAGAGTATCAAAAATTATAAGTGAGGATGCCATGGTACACAAAACCTACCGCTCTCCACGTAGAAAGAAATCAATACACATTTCTAAATTGAGTTTAGTCTCTACGCATTAACCTGGCATAACCTGATTCATGAAGCATGAGAAAGACAATGTTACAGCAGTAAAGCACAGACGAGGAAGAGAAACGCGTTCAAGGAAGACAGAAGCCATGTGAACTCTATATTTATCTCCTACCACATGCGTCCAGGGTTTTGTCAGGGATCACACAGAGGGCCATTTGTCACTGCTTAGCCCAAGGAGACCACCAGGGGAAAACACAAGGGAGGCTGTGGAATAGAAGCCTGTGGAGCTGTTTGTTTAAAAATAAAATCCCCTCTCAAATAATTATAAACAAACATTAAACAATCCTAAAGAATAAACCAATGCACAAACTGTTATCAACATCAAGGTGTTACCACCTAATTACAGGAAGAGCAGTGACAGACACCTTTAGGACTGCCTAGAAAAGTATACCCCATAAACCCCAATACGATCAGGCACCACCAAGGCCGCTTCCTTCTGGCTGGGCCAGGACCTCCAGCTACAGATTGAGACTGCAAGGTCCACCCTGGGAAGGTAAGCCATACCCCTCCCTCCTCTTGGTTAAGCCTCCGCCCAGTACCTGTGTCACAGGTAACTGGCATACCTGGAGCCACCCTGGGTCACGCCTCCTACTGGGTGGAGGGTCCCAGGCCCTGAGGTGACATCTGTATCCAGTGTGGCCACACCTACCTTCCCCCCCTCCTCCCACCCCTTTCCTACTTAAACCCAGGCCAGACCTCAGCCCCTCCCCTTCAGCCACGTGGTCACCACCATGCCTGGTAGGGGCAGCAGTTTGGTAAAATAAACTTCTTTTCCTGCCTGAATACTGTTCCCTTCATGGGCTACCTAATTAAACCTACCTATTTAATTTACCTTACAGAGGCTATGACCCAGTTTGAAAGTGTCCCCTACAGGCTTGCTCCTACAGGACCTTTCTATACGTGGTGCCATTTCCACTAGGTGGTGGGCAGGCTTTAGGAGGTGGGGCCTATGGGAGATCTTTAACTCACGGAAGGAAAGTCCTCCAAGGGGATTGTGGGACCTGGTCTCTTCCTCTTTCTTCCTGACTTTGCTTCCTGGTTCATGAAATGAGCAGCTCGCCTGTCCCATGCACCAGTCTTCTGCCATGAGTGCTGGGTCTTCTCTCAGGTGTCTAAGCATCAGTGTCACTCAATTGTAGACTGAAGCTCCCTAAAACTACAGCCCAAAAGCAACCTTCCTTCCTCATAAGTTGATTAGCTCAGGTTATTTCATTATAGAACTGTGAAACTGACTAATACCACAATC